>NC_050580.1:130345885-131730885 GCF_011100635.1 Trichosurus vulpecula | reverse complement strand
GTCTTTTCATCTACTTTTCAGCTGAATTCCTTTATAAATATATTAAAAAAATAATAATAATAAATATTTAATAAAGGCTTTTCATTCATTCAGTAACTCATTCATTCATAAGACAAGTACACAAAAAGCCAGTGCATAAGGGAGCATGAGAAGTGTACAGGAGAGGTCCCAGTGTAGGCCAGTGAGAGATTTGTGAAGGGAGAGGTCGCTTTTTTTGCTGGAGGGAGAGGGATCAGAGAAGAGTTCATGAAAATGGTGCCATCTGGATTTGGCCTTGAAAGAGATTCCACAGAGATGGAGAAGGGGAGGTATGAGACAGTTCAAACATATGAAACAGTGTGTACAAAAGCATGGAGAGTGGACATTCTGAGAACTGGGGCAATAAAGTCATTCACTTTTTTTGGAACAAGAAGAACTTAGAAGGTTCGTAGATTTAGGGGTAGAAGGGACCTCAGGTGACTTCTGATCTAACCCCCCTTCTTCTCCTGATGAGGAAACTGAAGCAGAGAAAGATGTGATTTGCTCAAACTCGCACCATTACTTCTGGTCTGGGGTAGAATTTGAACCTAGGCCCTCCTAACTTCAAGTTCAGTGTCATATCCACCAGAACATAAGGAATTCCAATACAATTACGGGCTAAATGCAATGATGTCGAGTCTCAGTCACATCTGGTGAGTAGTATGATACAACACTGTGATGGAAAAATTAGACTGCTATCAGACTCTGGAGGGCCTTGAATGCTGGGACCTGTATCTGTATTTTATTCAATAGGCCGAGGAAGCCACTAAGAGTGTTTTACTAGGAATGTGATGATCAGAACAGTGTACTAGGAAGATTATTTGGGCAACTGTGTGGGGGATGAATTTGAGAGGAGATAGACTAGACACAAGGAAGCTGGGTAGGATTTAAGTACAATAGACTAGGTAGAATGAGACAAGGGTCTGAACTAAGGTGATTGCAGTGGGAGTAACAAAAAGAGGAATGATGTTAAAGGTGTGAAAATTCAATGGAGAAACAGGCTTATTTAAACTTTAAACTAAAATTAACTATGAACAGAGTGGGATTTCAGTAGTGTCTTATAATGATGAAACACATTTTGAGGAATGGAAAAAAGAAACTAAACACCCTAGCAGCGACTGAAGTAATCTCTGTTTCGCCCACTTTCTTCTCTGAAATTCCATGCATGACTAAGTGGAAAAAAACAGTCCACAAGTTGTGTTAATATCTCCTTCCCCATGACAGGCTCCAAGTATCCCCTTTGGCCTGTAGACTACAGTCTTCTGCATTGAGTGGGAATTTTTAACTTCTTACAGATGCTAATTGATGGTGGGAGCAAATTCACAGGGACAAACAAAACAAAGGGTGAAAGACAAATTGAACTTGGCTGCCTAGGGAATGAGAGAAGTGTGAAAAATGAAGGGATAAGTCAAGAGATATGGTGAGAAATCAAGAATGATGGAAGTGGGAGGCAGGTGGACAGTTTAAAAGCTGTGAATCTAAATAACTAAGGAAGACTAGCTCATGGTGATTTCATAGGGGTGGGAGAGAGGGAAGTATCACTTCGTGAAGGAGACAAAGTGGTGGTGAGATGAGAGATGACTGGGGAGTAAAATATGCTTGGTCAGTATCCTATCCAACTAGAGACAGAAGGTTTATTGGACATGGGAGGGTGGGATGACTAGGGGTGATGTAGGAAAGCTGAGGAAGGGAGGTTCTGCAATAATCAGGATGAAACTAAGAGAAACCAGTCTTGTTAGAGAACCAGGAAAAGAAAGAACTTGGTAGAAGAAGGATAGCACTTGCTGAAGTAGAGACACTTAAGTGGCACATCGGATAGAGTGCGGGACTGGACACCTGAATTCCATTCTGGCATCAGAAACTTACTAGCTGTGTGACCCTGAGCAAGCAAACCTCTGGTTCCCTCAGTTTCCTCATCTGTAAAATGTGGATAATAGTTCTACTTCTCAAAGTTGTGTGAAGATAAAATCAGATATCTGTAAAATGTTTTACATAAATGTTTATTATTACCTAGAGATACGTGTACAATTTTTTCTCTTGTGTTTTAAAGGAATGATTGAATGTGACTTGTGGGTGAGGAAGGAAAGTATAAAGGTCACCCTTCTCTATGCCCTCATTTTATGTCCCCAAACCTTTAAAACTGCCAGGGTAGCAACAAACAGCCAGCGCTGCAATTATGCAACCCCAAGCCCAAACCCCCAAAATCTTAGTGAAAATTATTGGTTGAAAAGGAGTTCATTTTATCTTAATGATCACTCTTGACTGTTAAGAACCAGTTAGTTTGTGTATAATTTAAACCACTTTGCTTTCTTCCTTTTACATCTTCTCCCCCTTTTGTTTATTCAGCTACTTGTTCACCAGCATTATCAGGTGGGCAGCAGGATAACAAATACAAATCAAATGATATTGCCACTTTATAGTAACTCATGTCAAATATCACATGCAGGAGAACTTAATGGTCAAAATAAAGTCTTAAAAACATGTGTATTCCATTTACCCATGCTCCCATATGACCATGAGCAATCCAAAATTAGTTAAAAATGAAGGACTGGGAGAAAGAGGAGTAATTATAATTAAAACGGATGAGGCATTAATGTTGTAAATCTTTCCCAAGAAAAGCATATGTAAATACTTAATAGATAGAAGACTTATAACTCCTTATAGTAAGCAAGTAAAGGGTATAACAACTCTATAAAATAGGTAATGCAGGAATTATAATCCCCAGTTAGTGCTTGATTTTAGCTCAAATAATCTGAGAAACTAATCCTTATTTTATAGGTGAGAAAACAGACTCATAAAGGTTCAATGACATGCCACCGTAGCAGCTAGCGACACAGGAAGACTAGAATTTAGGTGTTCTGGTTATGTCTTTACCCTTTCCGTTACACCAGGCCCAAGAATACATTAAATAATGCATGACCAACTAAGATCCCTATCAGAATCATCATTCCATGTATTAGGGTGGGCACAATGACATTGATTTAATCCAAAGCACTGAGTTTAAGATGAGCATATCATCAAATAGGAGGTCTACTTTGGAAAGTAAGGTCCATTCTTGATTAAGGTCAATACTACATTTCTATTGTTGGACATTCATAGAGCATCTAGGAGTGTCTCCAAAGAAGGTAGTAGGAGTAATACTTTTACTTGGTGGGAGAACATAGCCCCATAATTTCAACAGAATTTGAAAAGATTGTAAACAAGGGGTAGTGATAAATAACAGCGGATCAAGTGATTGAGATGTTTTTAGGAGTGGACCAAGAAGTTCAGTGTCAGTGTCAGGTGTGGTTTCATTTCAATAGCTTCATTAATGAAATGAAAGAAGGAAACTACTTCACCATCAAGGCATATATCAACAGTGTTAAATTGGGAAACATAGCAAAGAACAACCAGGAAAAATAATTATTCACATAGTTCTTATAAATATCCCAGAAACATTTTTTTTTTGGTTACAGCATTATGGTCTTGCTTTAGCTGGTGATCTAATAGAACTGCCTGATGTGTGTGTGTGTGTGTGTGTGTGTAGGTGCATGTGCATGCATGTGTGTGTTTGTACATAGAAGTAAACTTATTAATGTAGTTTATTTTGTCCCATAACCTTTGAGTTCTAAACTGTTTGTGGCTACTTCTCCAACTTATTTCAGGTGGGAAGGGGTTGAATTTGGAGAGGGGATCTGACTGTTTTTTTACACAGTTTCTGCTAAGTATCACCCACTGGGAAACATGATGACTAATGACACAAGTATCAGTTATACCTTTATTACACCAAAATATCGGGTTTAAAAGCTGCTAAACATGTTATTTGGCACTATAGGATGACGGGTTTTAAGTGATGATAGATTATGACTTTAGAGATGATATAGTCTAGCCACCACAGTTAAAGGAACTGATAGACTTAATTTTTCATTTCCCTCCAAATAGGTTTGATGTCATGTTTCTATAGGAATAGAAGGAAGCCCTTCTGAGGTGAAATTGGTTGTTAGTTTCCCATTACTGTCATTTTTTTCCAGCAAAGCCAGGATGATCACTTGCTAACGATACTGTAGAAAGAATTCCTTTTCAAGTACTGGATGGATGGATGACCTCTGAGGTTCCTAGTGTAACAAATGTAAAATATACTGAAATCTTTGTTTTTTTCATCCTAGAAAACATGATATTGAGGTCTTCCTAGAGAAAAGCTAAAGCAGCATTAAAAACTGGACTAGATAAAAGGGGTTGCCAGCATGCAAATGCATAGCATACCACTTTCATTTAAATACTGATAATAGTTTTGATTCTCCAACCAAGAGAAATGAGGATAGAGAAGTGCATTCTTTGGGATGGCTTCCCTCTACAAATTTAAATGTGTATAGATGAATTTGACAACCCCTCTGAGCAAACCAGCTGAGGAGAGGGAAGGAGTGGAGGCAATTTGTTGAACAGAACCAAAACAATTTAAATTAATAATTAGGAATCACTAATGAGACACTAGGAATATTTATTTTAATAAACAGAACCCTCAATGGGCAAGATACAATTGCAGTTTTCAATATTTGTAGTACTGTCATAAAGAAAGAGTAATGCGGAGGCTTTCTGATCTTGTCAATGTGGGATTTCATCCAGTGATTCAGATTGCAATCCATCCACACCATTTCATCCAGGTAGATTACTGTCCATGTCCTCCCACAGATTGTCCATAACATTGCTGTTCAGGAGGAATCCATCCTCTATGTCCATTATTTTTTTTAAAGAGTATTTTTATTTTTTCCCAATTACATGTAAAGACAATTTTTAGCATTCATTTTTACAAGATTTTGAATTCCATATTTTTCTCTCTCCCTATATTCCATCTACTCCTCCTAAACTGGGAAGCAATTTGATATGTTATAGATGTACTATCATGTAAAACATATTTCCTTATTAATCACATTAAAATATGCTTTGAGTTGCATTCAGAGTCCATCAGTTCTTTATCTGGATGTAGATAGCATTTTCCTTTATGAATCCTTCATACTTGTCTTAGATCATTGTTTTGCTGAGAAGAGCTGAGTCATTCATGATCATCACATGGTGTTGCTGATACTGTGTATAATATCCTCCTGGTTCTGCTCATTTCACTTTGCATCAGTTCATACAAATCTTTCCAGGTTTTTCTGAAATCTGCCTGTTCATCATTTCTTGTTGTACAATAGTATTCCATTACATTCATATACTACAGCTTATTTAGCCATTCCCCAGTTGATGAGCATCCCCTCAGTTTCCCATATTTTGCTACAATAAAAAGGGCTGCCATACATATTTTTGGACATGTATGTCCTTTTCCCTTTTTTAATGATATCTTTGGGATATAGACTTAGTAGTGGTATTGATGGATCAAAGGGTATGCACAGTTTGGTTGCCCCTTGGGCATTGTTCCAAATTTTTCTCCAGAATGGTTGGATCAGTTCATCACTCTACCAGCAGTGCATTAGTGCTCTGATTTTCCCACATTCTCTCCAACATTTATCATTTTCCTTTTTTGGTCCTAGTAGCCAATCTGATAGGTATGAGGTGGTAGCTCAGAGTTGTTTTAATTTGTACTTCTCTAATCAAAAGTGAGTTAGAGCACTTCTTCATATGTGTATTTCTTCATCTGAAAACTGCCTGTTCATATCCTTTGACCATTTATAAATTGGGGAATGACTTGTATTCTTATAAATTTGACTCAGTTCTTTATTTATTTGAGAAATGAGGCCTTTATCAGAGACACTTGCTGTAAAGATTGATTCCCAGATTTCTGCTTTATTTCTAATCTTGGTTGCATTGGTTTTGTTTGTACAAAAGCTTTTTAATTCAACATAATCAAAATTATCTATTTTACATTTCATAATACTCTCTATCTCTTGTTTGGTCATGAATTCTTTCCTTCCTCAGGGAAACTATTTCTTGTTCTTCTAATTTGCTTATAGTGTCATCCTTTTTGTCTAAATCATGCACATACTTTGACCTTATCTTGGCATATGGTGTGAGATGTTGGTCTATACTTAGTTTATGTCCTATTATTTTCCAGTTTTCCCAGCAGTTTTTGTCAAATAGTGAGTTCTTATCTCAAAGGCTGGGGTCTTTGGGTTTTTCAAATGCTAGATTACTATGGTCCTTGATTACTGTGTCTTATGTGCCTAATCTATTCCACTGATCCAGCACTCCATTTCTTAGCCAGTACCAGCTAGTTTTATTGATGGCTGCTTTATAATATAGTTTAAAATCTGGTATTGCTAGGCCACCTTTCTTTGTATTTTTTTCATTAATTCCTTTGACATTCTTGACCTTTTGTTCTTTCAGATGAATTTTGTTATTTTTTCTAGCTATATCAAATAATGTTTTGGTAGTTTGATTGGTATGGCATTGAATAAGTAAATTAGTTTAGGCAGAATTGTAATTTTTATTATATGGTTCAGCCTACCTATGAGCAATTGATATTTTTCCAGTTGCTTAGAGCTGACTTTATTTGTGTGAAAAGTGTTTTGTAATTGTTTTCATATAGTTCCTAGGTTTGTCTTGGCAGGGAGACTCCCAAGCATTTTGCATTGTTTACAGTTATTTTAAATGGAATGTCTCTATCTCTTGCTGCTGGGCTTTGTTGGTCATATAAAGAAATGCTGTTGATTTATGTAAGTTTATCTTATGTCCTGCAACTTTGCTAAAGTTGTTAGCTATTTCAAGTAGTTTTTAGCTGATTCTCTAGAGTTCTCTAAGTATACCATCATATCATCTGCAAAACATGATACTTTTGTTTCCTCATTGCTTATTCTAATTCCTTCAATTTCTTTTTCTTCTCATTGCTATAGCTAAAATTTCTAGTATTATATTGAATAACAGTGGTGATAATGGGCATTCTTGCTTCACCCCTGATCTTATTGGGAATGCTTCTAGCTTATCCCCATTACAGATAATTCTTGCTGATGGTTTCACATACAGATTACTTATCATTTTAAGGAATGCTCCTTTTATTCCTGTGCTCTCGAGTATTTTTAATAGGAATGGGTGCTATATTTCGTCAAAAGCTTTTTCAGCATCTATTGAGATAATCACATGATTTCTGTTAGTTTGTTATTGATATGGTCAATTATGTTGATAGTTTTCCTAATATTGAACCAACCATGCATTCCTGGTATAAGTCCTCTAGGGCTTTTAACATTTTGTGAGTATGAGTAGAAAGGTCAGACTTTCTGTATGTTATCTTTTGCTCTTGTTACTTGTCTAACCCATTACTTTTATTCGGTAATCTGTTTCCAACTAATAGTAGCACACTTCAAACTACTTGCTTCTTCAGTGTAGTTCTCAGTTGGCCTTTGGGTCACCCAAAATCTTTCCTCTGCAGGAATTGTGCTATTTATGGCAATGTGGCATCACTAAATGCCATAAAGTGTCACCTATCTTAAAAAAGAATTAGATTTACTCTGTTTGGCCCTAGGAAGCAGAGCTGGACCAAGGGATATAAGTGACAGGGAGACGTTTCAGCTCAATTTAAGGAGAAACTTCCTAACAATTAAAGATGCTTTCTAAAAGTGGAATGAGAAAGAGTAAATGCCCTGTTATTAGAGGTTGTCTAGGACTTGGAGAGCTGTTAAAAATTAGGTGTTTTTCAATCCTGCATTCTAGAATACTCTCACACTTGGAGGTTTGTAGATTTCCCCATGCCTTTTCTCTGATATGGTTAGTCAGTACAAGAAGAGTGAGTTTACTTTTGTATCCTGTGGCACTCACCCACAGCAGAGTCATTTAAGCCCTGACTTGAAGACATTAAGGGTGCAGTGTAGCAGAAACCACAAATCACTATTCAGAATTGTGACTTTCCATCAACTACCAGTTTACAATACAAACACAGGTCCAGAGATTCTTTTACTTATATTTCTCAACTATTCTGCTGTCAGAAATGTGATGTATAAATAGGTAAAAAGATTGAATAATATTAAAATGTAGAAGTACCTATAGTTTATTATGTATGAACATCCTTTGCAAATCTAAATCACAAACATATGTACCTACCATTTGTACATATGAGAATTTTTTGGAGCTAATGGGTGATTGGTGGATTTATGACAAATCCAGATTCTCATCCTCATTTAAATCATCCCATGCATCTAAAATATATCTGACAAAAAGGGGATTACTACTCAGAAGCAAAAACATATATTTTTCTCTCACTAATTTGTATGGATTTTTTTCTAAATAAACATGTAATGAAGCATTTTGACTTGGTGGTTATATTTGAACATGGTCATTTGACATGCTAAGAATCCATGTACCGAAGTGATTGCACTAGAGAAGATGGCAGAGTATTATAGTGGAAAAAACACTGGATTTGAGACCTAGGTTCTAGCTCTGAGGTCTTGGAAAAGAAATCATGTATCCTTTTTGAGTCACAGATTCCTTGAATTAACAAATGAGAAACCTGAGACATATGATTTTTGGGCTTCCTTCCAGTTATAAAATTATTTCTTTCTACTTTACATAACCAATTACTAGGTTGCCAATGGTTTCTCTAGCTTTTGGAGAGAAAGCTTTTGGGAGAAAGTATGGTGGTAGCAACTTTCTTTGGTATAGTCTTCAGAAGATATGGACATACTCCATCACCCATAATTTTCCCTTTATAAGATATAAAGAGTTCACAATTTACAAATTTATCTAACCTTTTCTAGAAACTGTCTGCAAAGTCCTACTTTTGGATCTCATTGAGGCATGGAAATGATCCTAGATTCTCAAGAGCTATGTTGCCACATTCTTTCTGGCAGGTTCTACCATGCTATATGATCTGTCAATAAACTATTCTTCTAAGAACCAGCAGAGCTAAGTACCAAGAATCTTATCATCAGTGGGATGGTCATACGTTGATTCATTCTTTGGTCAAAGCAATCTATGGAAACAAAAATAAAATAGAAAATGGTCTTCAATCCTAAGAGAATCATCCATTTCTCATGTGTGAGCCACTTCTGAATTAGCTAACTATATGCAATCAACTTATTAGGGTAAAAATTAAATTTCATAAAAACTAAGAGAATAAAAATGAGAATACGTCATGGAGTATAATTAAAACAATTCCAACATGACCTACTTAAACTAGCTGGTAATGACAAAAATGGTAAATTGATGGAGGAACAAGCATTGACAACTTCCTAAAGAAGTTTAACCAATGTAAATCGACTGGCATGAGACTAAAAGAGGCTAGAATAATTTCAGCCAGAAAATACTTTATAAATATTCCAAGTATGCCAAGAAGAGAGATAGAGTATAGTATACACTGGCTTAGGATAACATTTGTTTATAATATCTCATGGGGAAGAATGACAGAATGTCATTAGCAAGATCACCTTCATAAGGCAATGAAAAGAACTGGAGGAGGAAAAAGCTTATTGGAAGTTAGTCAAGAGATTCTATTAAGCAGAGTTGGACCATTTAAAGATAGAAACAAGGACAACAATCAATAGATGAAAAATGCTTTAGATATGTAAAGATGTATGTAACAAATTCCTCTCACCATGAAGGGTGGTAGTGACATCATATTTGACTCAACATTACAGTCCTTGATGTGATATGTAAAAAAGTATAAATGGCACTAATGAAAACAAAGATAGGGAAACCAGCTGTACCAGAACAAGCATACACAGAGGAGCTCTAAGGTAATACAATTTTGAGGATGTTAATGAATTGATAGTCAAGGGATTGGAAAGAAAGGAACCTTCGACGTAGAAAAAGAATCTTGGATCTTGTTGCCAAAATAAGGCAGCTGAAATAGTATCAGTAACTACTGAACCAAATGGCTACTTTGCCATCTATTGAACATTTAATGGTAGAAATCCCACACACATATCAAGTATATGCTTGATGAAAAGTTAAGGAACAGGGAACCTTTTCCAAATGATTTTTCATAGTAGACTATATCTTTACAATCACACAATTTCATGAAAGGCAGAGAATACAATACTCCAGTCCTTGCTCTTAATAAGCAAGTGAAGTATAAAGCAGGGAAATGTATGCATGACAAAAGTGTTTACTTTTGCAATAAAAGACGTGTTTATATAACCCTACTTGTGTATAATACGGACTGCCTCACACATTAGAACATTATGGATCTCATTAAGAGGCTATGCAGTCACTCAAATGCTCCCTGGTCTAACCATTCACAGTGGGAAAACTCAGTGAATGAAAAAATACCCATTCTACAGAGTAAGATGTAAAAGTCACCCAATCAGCAAGCATTTATTAAGCCCCTACTATATATCAGGTACTAAATGGTGGAGATACAAATGTAAAGAATGAAAATCCCTACTCTCAAGAAATTTGTATTCTAATGGATAGTTATGAAGTTAGAACAGCAAAACAGAGAGTTCATCGATTCTGAATCATAGAATCATAGATCTAGAGTTATAACGGAGGTCATCTAGTATAGTGCTTCTTAAACTGTTGCTTGAGACCAAATATGGGGTTGTGAAAAATTTGTCAATGGGCAAAATGTTTCTGAATGCACAATCAAAAACTAATTAAAAATCAAATGCACAATGCATCCTAGGCATTTCTGCCAGTGCTCGCCTGTGTTGTATCACACAACTTTGCTGTAGCCTCGGTTCTGAACATTCAACATGAGCACCTTGTGTGTCACCACACCCACGCAGCACCAACAAACTCTGCAGGAATGAGAAAAGGGGTTGGGAGTGGGGAAAGTTTAAGAAGCTCTGATCTTCAGTCCACTCCTTTCATTTTAAAGATGAAGAATATGAGGCCTTTGGATGCTAAGTTATTTGCTCAAGTTCATACACTACAAAGTGGCAGAAGTAGAAGTTGTCCCTGGAACCTCCAACTTTAGACCCAGTGCTCCTTCTTCTGTGCCATGCTGCCTCTTATCCCAGACAGAAACATAGAAAAGGAATCAAGAGGGAGAAAATTGGGATGGAATGTTTTAATGTTCCCCTCCTCCTTCTTTCTGAAACAAAAGCTCATCTTCTTAATTCCCACATAGCACATTACAAATGAAAAATAATGTAGGAAAAGTAACATAAAGTATACTGTCAGAGAAATGTAGGGCTGAAAAAAAAAACGATGGGCCAATCACAGTTCAAGTCACATCCAACTCTTCCCTATGTCATTTGGGATTTCCATGACAAAGATAATGGAGTGGTTTACCGTTTCCTTTTCTAGCTCATTTTGCAGATGAAGAATTGAGGCAAAGAGAGTTAAGTGACTTGCCCAGGGTCACATAGCTAGTAAGTATCTGAGGCCAGGTTTGAACTCATGAAGATGAGTCTTCCTGATTCTATGCCCAATGCTCTATTCACTGCCCCACCTAGCAGTCACAATTAAAGAGAGAAGGTTAACCAATAGATAGTCTGCATCCTCCACTCATGTCCATGTGTTGTCCAAAGAAAGCATGGGCAGCATCTGTACATTAGGTGGAGTTTCTGTGTTGGTTTTATGGGAAGATATGTTTAAGATTCCCAAAGAACAGGCAGGTATGAATGGGTTATAATTTGCATGATTGTAAGAGGTATCCACATAATGTGATCACAAATCTAGAAAACAATATCAACACAAAGGTTATTTCTGATGACTGACATTAAGTGTCAACTCCTTCCTAATACAATGTTTGTTGACTTCTAATGTCTGCTTATTTAAATAACAAAAGATCTTTTATCAGATAACGTATTTTAAGTTTTTTGCTCACCAGGCTTATTTGAAGAGTGCATTCCTTGTGTGCTCACCTAATGTAATGAATGAGCCCCAGAGTCAGGTAATGGTAAAAAGCCCAATTTACCATGCTTTCTGACCAGTCAATTATTTCATTTTGAAAATCCTATACAAAGGAATGCTGATAAAGTACTGGTTCTACTTCTGAGTAAATAAGGGGTTATTTGGCTGCTGAAATTTTTCATTGAAATGACTGATTGGATCTCACATGTCTGTTTAAAAATGTCTGCCTTAGGTCCTTCCAAAATGACAGACTATGAGAAACTAGATGATAGTTGGGAGGGAGACAATGAGGCATTGTTTACACAGAAGATTGAGTAACTGGTTGAACAAAAGAGATTCTTGGGTATCTATTGTATGTACAAGTAAGAGCTTTACTGAAGCTTTTGTAATTTTTTTGAAGCTCTCTCCAACCAGCTTCATTAACTTGAAGTAAATCAAATCATGCAGAAATCTGGCTCAGCCAGAAAGACAACCCAGGAAAGATACAATATGAAGAGAAACAGACATGGGATGATAAGGTTTAGAATCTTTGGCATTTTTCATAAATATTTCATTTGAAGATTATTAAATTACAACCCAGAAAAAATACTAAAACTATTAAATCAAGTCTAGTTTGTTTTCCAACTTAGTTTTATACATATATACAAAATTATACATACAAAGTTATGTGTCAACAAACGACATTTTTATAAACTTAAATTTCATTTGAAAAGAAATGGTTCCATTTAATTCTACATTATGACAGAATAAGAATTTTTAATTATTTGGGAAGGGATAAATATTCTGTTAACATTGTGGAGATGGATGAGCAAACGGGTAGAGATTATTTTCCATTCTTAGATTGCTTTTGCTTCCTGACCCGTATTAGGATGTTAGGACAAATTCTTATCGTGCATATTACTTGTGACCAGAACAGGCATCCTAGATCCAATATTAGAAAGCCAACCTAAAAAAAATCCATAAATTAAATCCAATAGCATGTAAGTTCCTTGAAGGCAGGAGCCACGTCTTTTTTTGATTTTGGTTTGTCCAGTGACTAGCATGGTGCCTGGCAGTTGTAGGTGCTTAATAAATGTGTGTTGAATTAAGTGAACAAACTTTTCTTCTTCTTTTTTTAACCAATAAACCAATTTTAAATTAATTTTGAAGATTCTTCAAAGATCAAGAATCCCACTGTTGTGGCCTGCTCCATCAGCACATGTAAGAATTAACAATTGAAATTTTAGAGGTATTCTGCGCCCCACCCCAATCTGTCATCCTTTGTCCAGCATAGTGATGAACCTCTATACATTTACCCAGGCTGGTCCTGTGAAAAACATACAGTCTATCCCTAGGCCTATTAGAACTGGACTCACATCAAAACTCTGATACTACCTCTCTGAACCTCTGTTATCTTGTGAGTATGATGAGGTGGTTGAACTAGATGGCCTCTGAGATCCTTCTCCATTTAGATCTCAGGCTCTTTCCATCCTGGTAGAAATCGCCAGAACTAGAGTTTTGCTGACGTAGCCTTTGGAGATTCAGTGCCTCCTTCATGTCAGAATAAGGCACTGGAGGAGATCATTAGAAGAAGATGTACTTATACAGAGAAATCAAGTACTGGAAGAAATAATTTCAATCACCAGAGACCTAATCTTTTTTTGTCCCCTCACTCACATTTTAAAAATCTATTATTTCTAAAACTGTAGTGTTGAGTCTTTTGGCAAACAAAAGCAAATGATGATGAAATCAATGAGATAGTATTGGGATGACAATTGAAAATAAACTCTTTTTAGGTCAGAAGATTGTATTTCTTTAATTTATTCAAACTGGTTGCTCCTGACATGTCCATTGCCAGCAATGGACCTTATGGAGCCACATGGCATCCAGCACCAAGAAGTTAATTGCAACTAGATAATAACTACTAAGACATCATTGAAGCTTCAGATTTTTCCCCCTTATGGCCATCATGAGATACATATTTTAAATTATACATTATTTGAAAAGATGATGGCCATCAAATATATTGGAACAAAACCTTTAAGTAAACAATGATCTAAATGAAGGTGGAAAAAATAGCCCTCAAATCTTAATGGTAAATCTGTTGGAGGAATTTAAAAAGGTCAAAGTTTCTCCTGAGTCCAAGAAGTCTAGATGTGCTTGGGCAAACTAGCCATGGGTATTCTCCATTGGGGAAGCTGAGATACTGAAGGTCTTACTCCAGTTCTTCTGAGAATCAGAATGGAACAGTTGTGCACATTCCCTGGATTGCCTCCTCCAATTGGGCTGACCCTCTGTGCAAAAAACAATGCTAGTACTCCATGCATTCCTACAGGGGGGCAGTTGGGAGAATGTGAAATAAATATGCCCTTCCAGAATGACTATATGGACACTAATGGTTTTAGTGTTGGTCTAAACCAAACCCAAAAAAGAGATGCTGCATTCCAAAGTCAGTATGTGTCCTAGAGAGCACTCCGCTTCTTCCTAAGGGGGCTGTGGCTGCTGTATGGTTTCAATTCAGCATACTGCACCTGTAAAAACAAATAGACATGACGTTTGCAGCTAGGTAACTCAAGCTCACTACAGTGTGTGTTAATGGCTCCCCAAGGACAAACCAAGGGAAACTAAGGAAGGTTCAAAAGTAATGAATCATTTTCTAAACACAGGAACATGGGGGATTAATTGCAGGAAGGATTTGAGAAGTCATGCATCATTTCATGAAACCAAAATATTAAAAGCAGATTTTTCTAATGAGATGCATGGGTTTCTACCTGCTCTCAGCACTACAAGATTATTTTTGTGTGTGCCAGCATTAACCTGTAAGTAAGTTTAATAACAGTCTCTGGGGGATTTATAAAGCATGTGTGTCCAAATGTACAGCAGGACAACTTTTTTAAGAATTATTCATTTTTAAATGACCATCTCAAAATTTGAAAAATATCATCAAATTACCCATATTTATTTTTCCTCAAAGGGAAAAAGTACCAAATCTGAATTACATCCCAAGAATTATATCTACTTCTGGTTAAAATGAATTTCATTTACAGTATAATGGCTAAAACATATGTGATAAATATGACCATGGTAGAGTCTCTAGTGGCAAACTGTCTATTGTATTATTGAAAAGTACTCTCAGTGAAGCACTGAGATTCTTACTCATGGTACAGTATATCTTCCCTTAATCCCTTTTTCTCTCTCTCACTGTACTAGCGCCAGCAACAAACTGGTCTTAGTGCTATGAGCATCAGTCCTCAGTCTGCGTACAGATATGTCACTGAGTAGTTTTGATGGGAATTTTAACTACAAGGAGGACTAGAGAATTGGACTCACAAGTAGCTACATGAGTGATGGTGAGCCATAAGCACGAAGTGGTCCAGAGCAGGAGTTTCGAGATATGCATGATGGAATGGCTTTAATTATGATATTGTATTACATGCCACATGTGCTCACTATTTTTGGTGTTTGTGCCAAACTCCCTCAGGATGGTGTATTCTATCTCACAGATTCTAGCAACACTCCCTCACAAGGAAATAAATGAAAAAAGCATCTACTTCCTTAAAGGGATGATCCCTAAGGAGGACAGACCTATTTGAGGGAACGGCATAAATATAAATCTCAAATATTACACAAATAGGAACTGGGCTATCTTTACCTTCAAATGTCAATGTCAAAGGACAAACCAACCGTACATTGAACAGATATTGATCAAATAATAGTGAAAAATGAATAGGAATAACCAAGGAGCTCTTTCCTCAATTTACAAACACTTTAAAGGAGTCTACAGGCTTTTGAAGTTATGATTTTATGCAAATATGCCTGAGGGTATATTGACAATTATTTTATAATTTCTCACAGATTAAAAACAAGACCTGATTTTAGGTTCTTTCAGATAATGACTCATTTGTTTGATTACTTCCCTGAAATTTACCACAAAATGTCTCCCTAAGCACCAACCCTCTACCTCCTATTTGTTCTGCACCTGTGATAGCTCCCATTAAAAAATATAATACAGATTAAAACACACACACACACACACACACACACACACACACACACACACACACACACCCCAAACATACTGCCTCCTCTCTAGGACCCTACCAGGTCAGGAGAAGGATTAGCCAATCAAATGAGACTGGTATGTAAAATATCTTACTTGGATTTTTTTTTTTTATCTCAGCAAATTTGGGGAAAGAGGATGTTACAAGATTAAATTATAGCCATCTGTTAATACTGCTTCTTATTGATTTTGAGTCCTTTTATTCAATTCTTTAGTCTATCCTTATTAGGAGTAAATAGGGCTTAGAATTGAATGGATTCAGGAGACCTGGATTCTAATCCCATCTCTCTCATGAATTTCATGTTTCCTTGACTTCGCTTTTCCTCTTCAGTCCTCAGTTTCCTTGTCTGGAACATAGTGAGCTTAGACCAAATGATGTCTATACTCTTTCCTAGCTCTATCATTTTCTATGACTGTGTATTCCTAGGTCTGTAGAAGAAAAATATGGTAGTTTATCCCCACCAAGCAGATAATCGTGGCAAGCACAAAATGAAAAGAATAATCCCCCTCCTCCCAACATCTCTTCATCTGGAAGTGGGAAAAAAATAAGTAAAACCTCCCTAGGCTTTGTATCTCTGTCTCTGTCACTTACTGAGTGTATTTTATCCCCTTCAGGGAAGCCAGAGAGCAAAAAGGTGAGAAAAACATTGCTCGGTGGCCACTCGGTGTGAGTTCCAGATCATTTTTAAGCAGCTCTTTTTCAGGATAATTTTCCACAATCATCTTATGCTTTTGACAAAGGTTTTGTAGCTGCCTCCCCTGCTAACCATCTCCCTTTATGGATTTTCTGATTTCTTATCTCCGTTATTCAAAAAGCTCGCGCATTGTATTCTTCCTTCACAGTGGCGGGCAATGCTACTGCTGCCTGATGCCCCTGTTGGTGGTGGTCATTCATTACTTACCTTTTGAACATCAGATGGTACCCTGGAGAGGAAATCTAGTAGCTCATTATTGTCGATGGCATAGGGATTTCTAAGCTTCTTAGTAAATTTATTTATGCCTAAGAAAAAAAAAACAAACCCAGAAACACAGGGCCTTTTTTATTTTTTTTATGTTTTTGCAAACTCCCTTGGCCAAGTGGTGGTGATGAGAGTGGGGGTGGGGAGGGAAATTCACAAGTAAAAATTAGTGTGAAAACAATTACTAGACCTCAAGTCATGCACATGTTGCTGTCATGTGGAATCACTCACAAATGCCTTTTTTTGGAGGAAGGAAGGGGAGAAACAGAGAAAAAGAACTCAGCTTGCTTTAGTTGTGAAAATCCCATTACAGCCTCAGCAGCAGGGTAGAAGGTACACAAGCGGAAACTGTGGAGCTCATGTGCTTTTTTGGAATATACTGATTAACAGCCTATTCTGCTATGAAAACAAATGTCCCAGAAGGGAAAAGGCCTTTATTAGCCCAAACATGTTCCTGCCTGATGGCTTTAGACAAAATGTATTGGAGAGGAGGTTAGGGAGGGAGGGAGAGAAGGGAAAAGGGAATGAGAGGGTTTTTTTGTTTGTTTGGCTTATTTGTTTTGTTTTTCTTAATTCTACCCCCACCCCAGTCTTCTTCCCCTTGATAATTTTCACAGGTTCCTTTTGCTATAGAACAGAATTTGGCACATTGATTATGCTCTGATTCTGCAAGAAACTATGAAAAGTTATTATTGGAAAATTATCTTAATACGGTTACAAACATCATTTATGGATCACTGTAATATCACTTCTAATTTTCTCAGCAGTGAAGTGAATGTTAATTTAGGATTTGGATGATTATAATTAGAAGGTGGAATCAACATTTAAGATGTCAATATACTGCAAACTCCCACAGAGGTGTCTATAACTTATGTCAACATGCAAGTTTAGACGAAACCCTCCCTGTATGTGTTTTCCCCCACAGGAGATGGAACCTCCACAACCTACTGTCACCATTTCTCTCTGTTCTCAGAATGTAACTGGCTCAGTGGATGACCAGTGGCTCTTAAACGATCTTATTTTCACCAAATGTCATCTCCATTTGTTATAAATTAATTTTTTTAAAGGACAAATTCTAGGTGGTGTTCAAGGCTTTGCCATTGGATCCTTGTTTAACATGGGTCATATCTGAAGGCCCTGTCAATCTCAATGATACTGAGTGAATGCATAGTTTATATGTACTTAGTCTCTTACAAAGAATTAGAAATAACATTTATCTATTGAACTTTTCCCACACACATGAAAGGTTTGATGTTTTCTTATTGCATTAAATATCGTTTCAGTTTCATCTCTAGTTCTGGTTTCCTCCGTGTTATTATCCCCCATACTGCCAACCTCCATTTATGCTGAAAGGGAGATTAACAACTGCTTTACTACCCTAGAGCTAATAGGAACTGACCATTGTCCAGAAATACAGGATCATGTGGTGGTTTGACAGTGAAAGGCTGCTCAGTAATGGTACCCTTTTCCTTGACAAAAGGCTGTTCCCACCAGGGCTTTTTTTTCCCTCTACCGCCACAGAAAAATTCATGCCTCTAGCTAAAATTTCCCCATAGCTTCTTTAAACTAAAATACACTCAACTATGCTAGTCTGAAGAAATTTAATTGTGGGCTTTTTTGGCAAAAGAAAACAGACAAGGGAAAACGATGAAGGGAGACAAAGACGTATTGAGAAAAGATATATCTTCTATTGTTAATTATATATAGTGAGCGCATCTGGAGTCTTTACAATGAACAGCAAGGCAAGGATAATATCACAACCGATCAAAACACTGCATTCTTAGTGACTGAGAAGATTATAAACCTGAACAGCAGCTCAAATGTACCAATAAAGGCAGAAGTTGTCCACAATGCACTAAAGCTGTCTGAAGTAATCTGAAAAGCTTAGTTAGAATAAAAAATTATATGAAACTGAGATCAAACATTTCAAAAGCACACCTTAGTTTTATAAGGTTTTGTGGGCTTAATTATTTTTTCTTAGTCACATACAATTTTCTTCAGTGTGTGGCCAAGGGTCAGAAACCCAGGAGTCATCCTAAATCAAGAAAGGCAAATGATGCAGTGATGAGTAAGCCCTTGAAACAATATAAAGGACAAGGATAAGCTATGGAAATTAAAAAGTGCTTCCAATGCCTAGCCCAGATGGAAACAGGGTCCCATTGTAGGCATGCAGTTTGAATACTTTAGCACAGTAACAAGGAAAATAGAAATTTCTAATGTGGGGATTCACTCTATTGGGAAACTAGCAAATGAACAACACTGAAAGGGTTTACAAGCCTATGAAAGATGGTTGATGGGAAGAACTCAACAAAAGGAAGTATATGAAGTCTTTTTTTTTAAAGGAAAGAGTCAGAGTGGAAAAAAAGACTAGATCCTCTGTAGTCACATGGCTACCTTCAGACCACCCTTGGGAATAGTTTTATATCACTACTTTCATAAGTATTAATGGCAAGTATAGTCCTAGTTACAAATACACAGGGGCCCACTCTTGCCCTGGAAGAGAAGAATTAGCTCAGCCAAGGGAATCAGGAATCTAAGGTCATATACTATGATAAACAAAAGAATTGTAGCATTGGGTTATTACTTTCTGGAAGGGAGAGAGAGAGAGAGGGAGATATTTGCTACCATGAAGGTTCCCAGAATGTATTGTTTACTGCAGTCCTAAATCCAAAAAAAAAATCAATGTAAAACAATGATTTGAGGACAAATTCTTTGCATATGATATGGACACAAATGATATAATCAGGTCTAAGGCTATGTAAATTTAAAAGAATGCAGAGTTTTGGACTGAAAGGTAGAGATAAAGGACAGGATTTCCCTCAGTCCTCCCTGGTATGGGAAGGGATTATTAGAAAGACAACATGAGTTGTCTTTCAACTTCATGAGTGATGCTGCCCCAATTTCTCAGCTTCCTTAACCCTGGGATATGACATTCACATGAGAAAAAATTAGACTAATGTTTTGAGGAAGAGACTGGCTAACGAAAATGTTAAAATGCATTCACTATCACTCTAGTTTGTGAGCTTGCTTTCAAGTGAAAATTTTAGGTTATTAATAAGGTAAGTTTCGTTGGCACTTAGAAAAGACTATAAGCTGACATGAGATCATCCAGATGACCATTCTAATCTCAGTCAGTCTAAACTCATTTCCTTTCACAGGGTGATTAAATTGATTCATCAGATCACTATCTATCATGCTTTGGATATAATATACCTGAATTTTGGGAAGGATTTTGGTAGTCTAATTTTGGCATCTAATAAGAGTGTGAAGCAAATTAGTGGGCTAGATGATAATACAGCTTTGTAAATTATGTAAATTAAATGGCAGGATCATGGGGGAATCCCAGGTTTGATATTCACTATGTATTGCAACTGATCTTGGACAAGTCACCTAACATATCTAGGCTTCAATTTCTTTGTAAAGTGGACCAGATTATAAGGTTTCTTCCAGATCTAGATCTTATGACTGCAGAACCAAAGAATTATGATTAAGGTCGCATTGCCACAGGAATCTGTTCTTTATCTTATCAACATTTTTGTCAATGCTCAAAGCATGTAGTTGTTTATCAAATGTGAAGATGACAAAAAGTTTGGAGGCATGGAAAAACAGAATCTAGATCTCAAAATACTGAAATGTGCTAGAGACAATGAGCCAAGTCTAATAAGATAAAATTTGGTACTTATAAATAAAAATTCTACTTTTGAATCAGAAGAATCATCTCTGCAGGGAGTGGGGGAGGGGAGTGAAGAGCTAGTGAGATTATAAGTTAGGTGAAAAATAAAAGACGGGTGTTTTTGTAGATTGCAAGTTCAATGAATCAACAATATGATGAGGCAGCCAAAAAAAGCTAATGCTAATGTTAGCTGAATTAACGTAATCATAGACTCTGTAATGATGGAGGTTGGACCTGTCAGTTGGATCACATATGGATTATTGTGTTCAGTTTTGAGAATAATATTTTAGAAGGGACATTGACAAGCTGGGATATACTTAGAGGAGAGTGACCAGATGGTAAAGGGACTTGAAATTATGCCATATGGAAGGAACTGGGTAGTGTTAGCCTGGATAAGATATATCTTATTGGGTTGGAGGTGGGGATATAAGATTTGTTTTCAAATATCTAAAGAGCTTTTGACCAGAAGGCAACCCTAGAAGTAGTGAGTCACTGAGAGGTATCATTTGGCTAAAGATAAAGAAAATTCTCAGAATTAAATTTATTCACAAGGGTAATGGTCTACCTTGAGAAGGACTGAGCTCACCATCTATAGAGGTCTTCAAGGAGAAGCTGGATGATAATTTTTATGGAATCTCATTGAGGGGATTCCAATTCATGTAAAGGGTCTATTATAAGATCCCTGGAATCCTTTCCAACTCTGAGAGTCTCTAATTCTATATTTTAGCACAATTCAAACAATTTGAGAGCCTACTACATTGAAGGTAGTGTGGCAGATGCTGAGGGAGAACCAAAGATAAATAAAAAAAGATCCTGGCTACCTTCTCCTACTGAATACTCTCTCCCCTCTGAATATTCATAGCACTGAAGAATTGGAAGGGACCTCAGTAGCCATCTAATGCAAAATGTAGATCCTTAGAGGATTTCTAGATCCAATGCAATGGATCACTCAGAGCCCGAGTATTCGGATTTAAAAATAATACTTTACTACACTCTTCATCACCCACAGGGAAATGTAGCCTACAAGGAGGTAAAAGCATGTCACAAGGATGAGGTCCTAGAAATATTTCTTCATCCATAGAGTCATCCTTATATACTCTTTACCAAAAGGACCATAGCTAGCTATTAGGTTCAGTCTATTTGGGGGCAAAGTTAACTCAATCTGCCTTTGTCTATTCCCCAAAGTCTTGCCTGAAAACAACCCTATGAAGAAGTGCAGAGTTGGGGAGGTTAGCTCAAGCTAGCATAGGTTCTGGCCCACACCATCAGAACTGAAAGAAATCTTTACTAACGTATCTGATATTTGAGCACTTAGCCTATGCTTTGAGACTTCCAATAAAGAAAAACACAAAATCTCAAGGTACCCATTCTGTTTTTAGACAGCTCAGTAGTGTTTCCTGACATCAAGCCTAAATTTCTATTGAGATTATTTGACATCATTGGAGATAAAGAAAGAATCGAAGGACAAGCACAGTGCCTTGTAATTATGTGATGGGAGGAAGAAGTAAGAGGCATCAATGAAGGAAAATGAAAATGAGTAGACATAAATATAGGAGAATCAAGAAAGTTCTTTAAGAAAGATGAGCTCCAGAAAAAGAGTAGAAGTAATAAGTCATTGTAAGGTATTCAGAAAATTCAAACAAAAGGAGAAAAACCTAACAGACAACACATGCTACTTTGATAAACTATGTAACAATCATAGCTATGACTTGATTGGTCTAACTAAAACATTAAAGACAAATTTTCATGACCAAATGCACAATTAGGAGAGTTTAGGCATTTCAGAACAGGTAGGCTTTCTTTGAGGAAAGGTAATATATACCAAGAAAAATTGATTACTCTTTTCCCTCTTAGTCTAATCTCTTTTTTTGTCATGTAGGTTTTTGTTCTGTAATTATACTACATATGATATGGGTGTGTGTATATATACACATATGTATGTATATACACACATACATATGTGCACACCTATGCATATGTACACATGCATATATACGTGTGCACACAGACACACATATGTATATAACTCTTTTTTGGAGCATTAGTAAGTAGGAGGTAGAAAAGTGTCTAATTTGTCATCTTGTTGGTCCTATGACCCATAAATACCTCATTCACGTTTAAAAAAGAATGTAGTAAGAATTTATCATATGCATTGCACTATACTGGAAAAAAGATGAAATATACAAAGGAAGAAGAGGATATGTTTCTGTCCTCAAGAAACTTAATTTACCAAGGCAAAAAATGCATCATGTAATGAAGAGTGAGACCAAATTTCCTGGGTGATTTCCAGAAATCAGCTTATTATTATAGACATGATGGAAAATGTTTATATATTGTACATGATACTAGAGTAAATACTGTGTGAATCTTACACACTAGAATATTCTAACCTTCAAAATGAGGGAGGAAGAGTCCCAGCAGTATACTTAATTATCATTTTGAACATGCATGGAAGGCTAGAAGTTCCCTGACAAAAATAATATTGAAGTAATATTTTTTCTCTTTGTTAAAAGTTAAGGAAAAAACAATAACCCAGGTGATATAATTTTTTTAAAAACCAAGGTTTTCAAAAATTCTGGAAAATTAAACATTATATAAATTGCAAGATAAAATTTAAGAGATCAGATTAATGAGTTACAAACAAGATACCTTTGTAAAGGATAAGTACTACTATCAAAATAATTTAATACTCTGTGCCAGCACAGTAGGCCTAGAAGAATGAGAGAAAGCAAATGATGACTTATTGCAAAACTTGTGATTTTTGTCCTAAACAGTGTAATAAATAAATGATAAAACATATTAAAGGAGTGCACACAGTGATCAAAGGATCAATATTAACATCTTGTGTTATAACAAAGAGTCCTGTGGTCCCTCTATAGCGTTCAATGATAACAATATAAGTTCATATTAAGCCAAATTGAAGGGAGGAGTAGCCAGGACCTTGAAAAAATCTTTTTCAAGTGATTTTAGTAAATGTGAGAGAAGAAGCAGACAGAATTAGGGTTAATAAGGACAAATGCTGGTTAAGCTTCCTTGGCTAGAAAAATATATAAATGAAAAATGGTAAGGGGCAAGTCTTGTACAAATATGGCTTAAATAGATGGTGGATAAGTAAGATGAACTGTAATCCATCCCCTTGATAGTCTCCCCATTTCCAAAAGCCCCTATTTTCATTTTTTTTCAAAGCCAAATAAAATTTGATTTTAAGGAATCCTATCTGAGGTCTATATATGTTCCTTCATAGCAAAGTCATGAATTTATTAAGCTTTTGCTGAACCCTTGCTCCTTCTTAGAAAGAAGTTCCATGTCTTAGACACTAATGCTTCCCAGAGCATACTGTCCCATCTACATGGCTTTCTTCAAAGTCATAGAATTTGAAGAATGCCAGAAGTGGCAAGAGACTAGATAACACCAGGAACCATAGGATTTTGGCATTGAGAAGTCATGATTGATAGAATTCCAATGAAAAAGATTCAGTTAGAAATTTGGGTCAAGGCTCAGAAGATCTTTCAACGTAAACCAGCTTCCCCAACACATTAAAAAGCTCCTGCAGTGAATTCTCTTCATATCACGTCACAACACGGAGCCTAACCAGAGGCTATGCCCAGTGCTGTTTATTACCCAGAGTACTAAATCATAACTTACCAAAGTATTAAAACCAGTGCTAAAATTTCCTACATATTTGCCATTTCTGTTTCCAAAAAAAGAAAAAAAATCAGCAGAGCTGTCCATAGACACAATAGTGTCTTTTTTTTCTTCTTCCTATAAATAGTTTCACTGTCTTTGAGACATTAGTGAGGGAGACAGAATTTTCTTTAAATGTCTCTGGACTTAAAGACTGTGTTAGTTTACTTTGTTTTTCCTTCAGAGAGAGATGAAGTGTTGAGAAAACCCTTAGAATGGTCCAGATTTACTTTTATATTATATAGAGGGCACATTTTAGGTGTTCACTCAATATGTGAACAACTGAGTTTCCTGCATAGATGTGAAAAATCAGCTGTATTTTATTCTAGGATATTTATAGCTGTGAAAATCCAAAGGGACAAAGCACAAGCAATCATATACATACTATATACATATATATATATATATATGTATATAGTATGTATGTGTTTGTATATATATACACACA
Source organism: Trichosurus vulpecula (assembly GCF_011100635.1). Lineage (NCBI taxonomy): Eukaryota > Metazoa > Chordata > Mammalia > Diprotodontia > Phalangeridae > Trichosurus > Trichosurus vulpecula. The sequence goes on along the minus strand of NC_050580.1, from coordinate 131,706,361 downwards.
TAAATAGTATGTGTGCGTATATATATATACATATATATATATATATTTATCTATTTGTTCAACACCATGCGTGAGGTGTATGAATACATACACATACACACACTCACACAATGATTATTTCAAGGAGGTCCTGAAAATTTTTTCACTTGAGGTGATTTTTATAATCTCCTATTTAATTGTCAACAATAACATTGTTCAAAATTTATAGTCCATACTTTACCATATAAGTTAATTGTATTTGTTTCCTGAAACTCAACGAGAGAGAACCAAGCAGAACTTACCCCATATTAAAATGATGTAGCGCAATGGTATGAAGTACAATGTAATGGTGGCTGCTACCAGTGCTAAACAGGCCAATCCAGAGAGGAATGGGACTGTCCAGTTAAATGTGCTGTAGAAAAATGAGGAACTTAATAAAGATGTTTCTGAAATATTTAATATCACATTACATTAATCTTGGAATATCAATCTATCAAGTATCTATTAAGTGCTTACTATATGCCAAGCTCGGCTTATTTGAGATTCACGCAAACTTGAAATTTCCTTTCAAGTAACTGAAAGAGACGCTTTTCTGAAAAGCCAAGGGGACACTTAGAAAGATGACTGTCAGAATATTGGTAGTTTTACATTTATGGAACTGTCCATTCACAAAAGCATGCTTTGACCATAATGGTCATTATCCTAGAAAAAGTTGCCATCTGCTCCTAGTAAGCCTTAACACAAGGATGGAATGCGCTGTGTTTGAAGGTTTAGGGATAGGCCTGCCTTGCATTGGGGCTTAGGAAAGATTTATTTCCTGGGATCTATTCCGGTTCATTATTTCTGTTTCTATTTTATTTATTTATTGTTGGCAAGAAATACTGAGTACAAGTATCTTCATATGATCATTTAACATTCTATATCAAATACCTTTCATATTTAAAACTCCAAATATCTATTCTCAAGAAAGACCTAAAAACTTTTGCTGGGAGTAAGAGCATTTGGCTGACTACTATTTCACCCTCAATACATATCCATAGTAGAATAAATAGCTTTTTAACTGTCATGGTTATATGACTGAGACATGGTCCTTTCCGTTGACTAGATCTCCTCCCACAGTTATAATTGATGGAAGCAGAACAGTTGGTTACGGAGAAAGGCAGCAGAAGAGTCTGAATGGATCAGGGGATATTTCTTACTACTTTTGGCAAAACAATTCAAAGTACATGCTATGTAGAATGAACCTTAGATGGCGTCGTCATTTTTCTGGTTACCCAGGCACAGAAAATTAGTCTGATTTCCTCCTTCCTAACTGAATTCCCTTATCTACTTTCAGTCATTACAATCCTGTGGTCCTACAAATTCTTCCTCCTTAAAATTTCCCATGTCGGTTCTCTTTTGGTTTCTGTTTACCATAGTACTGCTGCCCCTCATACTTGCCTTAAAACAATCTCTTTGGTTTCCTTACCACTAATTTCTCTCTATACAATTCTAACATTATTACATCTTACATAAAGTCTAAAAGACTTTAATAATGATAATGAGGATGAGAATATTTATACACAATCACTTTCATTATTTAATTAGAACCTCAAAATAACCCTGTGGGGGCACATCTTATTACATCTGAGGAAACTGAGACTCAGAGAGACCATGTGAGTTGTCTGGGGTCACAGAGCTAGCAAGAATCAGAAGTAAGACTGGAATTCTTACTCTTGTTCTAGCACCCTAACCTCTATGTCATATCCCCTCAAGTTAATCCTCTATTTAAAAGCCTGCATAAGTTGCTTCATTGCTGCCTGCCTCAGTTTTCCTCAGCTATAAAATGGGGATAATCATAGCACCTAGTTCCCAGGGTTGTTGTGAGGGTTAAACGAGATACTTGTAAAGTGCTTTGCAAACCTTAAAGTGCTATTGTGGTTATCATTATTATTGTCAGAAAATATTCTTCACTGCCAATAGTATGAAGCTTAAATTCCTTAGCTCAAAATTCAAGGTTGTCGGTTCTATGTTTCTAATGTGCCTTTCCAAACTCATCTTCTGCTATTCTGGAATACAAATTCACTGTCCCACATGTGTCTATTCACTACCAATAGGCATATCTTACACATACTGATAGAGTTTTTGTGCAAGTTTTATCTATCTGGAACACCACAGAGTTCCACCGCTGCCTATCAAATTCCTACTTACTCTGAAGGCCTAGCTCAAGTCATACCTGCTTCCACACCATCCTTGACCAGCCTTATTGACAATGATACAGTAATATTTATGTATAGTTATACATACGTGTGTGTATGTAAGTATAGTCTTTGTACTCCAATTAAAAGTCAGAGACTGTATCTTTGACTTTCTGTATTCCCCATCTTGGCTTACTATGATAAGATAGAATTTAGAAATAACTCTGCTTTTGAATTCAAAGACTGGGGTTCAGGTTCCAGCTCTAGCTTCGGGGATGTGGCAACGAAGTAGTGCAGTAGCCCAAGTTTTGGAATCAGAATTTGAATTCACATCTTCACATTTCCAACTGCAATAGCTTGACCACTGTACCAACTTACTGACATACCAGCAATTATAACCAGACATTAGAGATACAAGGACAAAAACGAAATATTCTCTGTCCTGAAGGAGCCTATGATTCATTATTATTGATTGAACACCTATTTATAAAGATAAACCTTCAAATATATATAGTGTTTTAAAGTTTACAAAATTACCAGCTATTTGACCCTGGGCAAGTCACTTAATCTTCATGTGCCTGTTTCCTCCATTGTAAAATGGAGATAGTAAGAGCACCTACCTCACAGGGGTATTGTAAGGATCAAATGGAATAAAATATGTAAAGTATTCTGGAAGCCTTAAGAGGTTATATAAATGCTAGTTATTATGTACTAGATGTTAATAAAAAATACTTGTTGATTGAGACATTATGTACTACAACTAAAATACTAGGAATCAAATGAAAATTCAACATGTTATAAAGGTGTGTCATGACTACAATGTAAGGACAAGAAGGGTCTAAATTATCTCTGATATTCCATATAACTAGAAGTATACATATATAAAAAACCTTTATACTCCAAAGGTTTTGCTTAAATCAGTTGATCCATCAATTGCAGAAAAGTTGGGTGAAACTTTTCCTGGTTCATGAACACCAAATTACAATGGAATTCCAAAGGAGTTACACATGACATCCCACTTTAATGCCCAAAGACTCTTTAAGGTCATTATTATCAAAATGAACAGCAAACAAATTAATAGCAGCAGAGCTTTAGAAGCCTTCCTGTATTGCAGCTGGTCAGAACAGTACCCTGTTCATGGACTGGAATATATGTCTCAGACATTGCCACCCCAGCTGCACAGGCAGGGTAGAACCTCAAAGCCCTTGTAAATTTTTGTTAAATCATTCTTCTGTCTTCCTCTTTAAAAAGTCTTTCCTCTGTTTTCTTTAATTATTCAATGGACATATTTGTTCATGGAAGCTTTTAAAGCAATTAGAGCCTCTTAGCCACCTACATGATAGTCCTCCTTCTATACCATCACTGTGCTTTATTGTTTTGCCTACTACTAGTGCTTCTGTGAAGTAAAATATTCCCAAGGCTAATTCATATATATATATACATATAATGTGTATGTGTATATGTGTGTGTGTATGTATATATATATATATATATATGTATGTATGTATGTATGTATGTTAGTCAGTATTGCTTTTGTCCCTAACAAAAGATGAAGAAAATAATTCATGATGCATTTGAGTAGAAATCCTACTTTTCTTAAAACTCTTCCCTTCTTTTAAGTCATAACCAGATGAATAGTGTATAATTCAATAGGGACAGACTGAATTAAAATAAAATTTACCTCCAATCCCCAAAAGGTACTCATTATGGTAATAGAAAAATGAGGCTATTTATATACATTTATTTGAAAAAGATAATTACAAAGCAATAGAAAAATATATTCATGACTCGAAAGTTTTGTTACAGGTTAAGAATAACACTAACAGTTAAAAATTAAACATAGCATTTTATGGTTTACAAGAAATTTTCTAACAGCAATCCTATGTTATTTAGTTCAACTATTAGCATCTTTGTTTCATAGATGAAGATGCTAAATTTCATTGAGATGTGTACTCAAATGAACAAAATGGCAACTACTACTGTTCATTTTCATATTTTATATTTTCATTTACTAAGTAGCTTCTTCAGGTAGGATATATGTTGTGGTCACTGTTTTTTCACTATCAAAATCAATGCCACATCTACACGTATTCATAACAGAGACCAGAATCTATAGCTACTGTTTAGCAGCAAGCACTCATACTACACACCATGAAGAATAGTGTGGCTGACCATAGCTTTGCTTTTGAAAAAGAAACAGGCACTTTGCTATTAAGAGAAAGAAAAATCCTCTCATTCAGGCAACAAGTAATCTATTAAGTGCTTATGGTGTGCCATATACTTTGCTAACCACTGGGTATACAAATACAGTCTGTTCAAGTGAAGATTAGATTGGGCACAGTGCTCAGAGTAGAAAAAAATAATAACAATCAAGAACTACAGGATCAGAAGCAAAATAACATTTCTACGTGAAACTCAAATAGAAACAGATCCCTGCAGGTTGCATACTGATTAAAAAAAACCCAAAGTTACCCTTATCTATGTTGTACTGTATTTTTATTTATTTTGTTAAACACTTCCCTATTAACATTTTAATCTACTTGGGAGTTTTTAAGGGCACATGTGTTGCAGGCCTATTGCCCCTGAAACAAATTTGACATCTGTGCTCTAACTCAGAACTATTAGTTTAAAAAAAAGCAAATTTGCTTCCTGTGTTACTTCTAAGTGAGTTAAATCATTGTGAGGCATGCACACTTCTAGTCATGGACCATCAAAGTCAAATGGGACTCATAGAAAACAAAATTTCTCTGAATATTTTCTGCCACATATTTGTGTCACATTGTCTTGGGCCTTAACCATTTGAACAGGTTATTTTATAACACTTACTTTTTAATACGTTCTCCAAAAGATGCCATTTCCTCCAAGACATTTTGAACAGTAGTAATAATGTCTTGGACCATGTAGATTCTTTCAATTAAACCTTTCTTCTCAGATTCCTAAGAGGGAAAAATATTTTACACATTTATTCCATTTCATGCTTATGACAGAGTAAGATGAATCAGATGAGGATTTTTTAAACAATATATAGATGAACACACACAAACATATATGAATATAGGCATACATATATGCCTATATAACTATATTATATATATATATATATATATGTATATATATTTCCATGTAGCTTAGTGAAGCTGTCTCACTTTGAGATCGCCACCTCTACACAGTTCCTTTCTTTTTATATTCTAAGTCAAATCTCACTGCCAGTCAACAGGATTAGTTAATATAAGGTCATTCCAGTATAACAGACTTGGTCAAATATTAGGACAGTATATAGAAGACACTTATGGGAAATTATAGTTTACTAGATAATCTTTTATAGTCACTGAGTTAATTCATTTACATGAGGTAAGGAGAACCTCAAACAACAACCAATTAAGACATTTCAAATAGTTTCAAAGCCAAAAATATAAACAATATGGAGTTCCTCCTCAGTGTATGTCATAGGATTATAAATAAAGCTGAAAGGGATCTCAGAGGCCATGTAGTCCAAACTCCTTATTTTGCATAGGAAGACAGTGAAACCCAGAGGGGATGACTATGGTCATACAGGTAACTATCAATGGCAGCATTTGAACCCAGGGCCTCTGGTTCCAGGGCTAGTATTCTTTTCACCATATCTCACTGTCTTCTGAATTTTGTGTTTAATGTTAAGTAGTTTGGTCTCCCAGATCAATGAATTCCAAGAAATATGGTAGACAGCTGTGGAAAACCAAGCTTAAGAGTTGATCTCTTCTTTATAGAATCTAAAGCAATGTGGTATCTATTCCACTAATCTTTCATATCTTTTTCAAACTGAATGAAATTTTGCTAATGGTATAACTATTGTTTTACTTAGAAAATACCTATTGCTAAATCACTGGATGAGTTTGCTGCATTTATAAATAATAAGTGTTTGTAATTAACATTTTAACATTAGCCAGGTGATAGGGAAAGGGGGAAAAGTTCCAAAACAGCAAGCATTATACATAACTGGAAGCAAAATATGTCTTGCATTCTAATAATCATAGAACCATAGATTTAAATCTGGAAGGGACTTTAATGCCAGCTAATTCAACCCTATATTTTATGGATGAGGAAAATGATGGCCAGATAAGTAAAATGAGTTGTTAAAAAAATCACACAAATAGTAAATGACAGAGCTGGGATTTAAATCCAGGTCCTCTAACTGCAAATCCAATGTTTTTTTCATTATATCATTCTGATGTATTCTTGCTCCACAAAGGCCACAATTCTCACATATTCTAGCCAGTGTTCTTTTAATTAACTATTGTATATATGTATCATTATGGTTACCAGACACAGTGTCCACAGTACAGGACTAAACAATACTCTTTATGAATTTTTTTTTGCCATACTGAAATTTGGAAGCCATAATAGAATTGTATCAAACTACTGAGCTGAAGTCTGAATTTTGAGACCAGGATGGTATTCAGATTATTCCATTCAAATCAGAGAAGAGTCAATTTCCTCAGCTTCAACCCATTTCAGGCCCAGATGAAGGGGAGAGCTACTGTATCACTCCTATGTAGCTTCTGGGAAAGGAATCTTCACAGTTTAAGAGAAGTTATCTTTCCTATGAGATATATTGTTAATATAATGAGATATATATAGTCTCTCTATGTCCCACTTCATATCTTGGATCTGTAGGCAAGGGTTTGAAGAAGAGGGCAGAGACTGATGACCATGCTTCACTTCTGCCTTCCCCAAATAAGAATATGTTGCAGTTCCCAGCAATACTACAATAATTCCAATTTTAGTTGCTTCTACTACTTTCCCTTCTTTGTACTACTCTAATGGCTCTGACAATTTTATATTTTTCAATCTGATTTTTTAATTCTTTGCTTCCCTTTCTTTTCGAACTCCCAAGTCTTTCAGCATCTTGTATTCGATAATTAGTTATGCTGTCTCTCTGACCTAATTCATGCTCAGCAATCCAAAAACATATATTAACTGAACACAATCATGAAAACCCACCTATGTTTGCTGCATAAGGGCTCATGTGTACAAAGGGACATTTGAGAACATTTGGGAATATGATACAAAGGGCAGATGTTGTTTCCCCTTTCTAACAGCCTACAGTTTAGGTCAAAACAATTTCTTGAGCAATGACTAAAATTTCCACCCGGTTCAATTTCATAAATTTTTCCCTTTTTAATGAAGCATTTTCTCCTGCCCCCCCCCCCCCCACAGAAACCAAACATCCAATTGGATTCTTGTTATCAAGAAGAAAATTAAGTTAGCAAACCAAAATAAGAAATTACACTTACAAAAGTCATCTTACTTTCTAATTGGCTTGACCTTTGAGTAATTCTATATTAAAGATGAGGCAAAAAAGGCTTACCACATGAATTTGGTCTAGTAATGTTATCAGTTTGCACAAGAGACCAAGTCTCTCTCCTATACCTTCCCTAGAATAAAAAAAATCACTTTCCCTGCTTCTTCTTCTTATAGATTCTCCAGTAAAACTAGTTTGATACTCAAAGTGGGGTGGAAAATTAATTGTTGGAAGTGTTTATGCCCATATCAGTGGCAAACACATCTCCTTAAGAGGATTTTGTAGCCATGTGGAAAAGTGCTGGGATAATTATTTGGGGTTAGGGCATGGAAAATGAAATATCATCTAACCTTAAGCATGAGTGACTCTCAAGATATTATCCTTACTCCTCTTTTCTTCTCACTCAGAAGGGAAACAAGGGACAGGTAGGTGGCACACTGGATAGAGTGCTGGGCCTGGAGTTAGGAAGACTTGATTTCAAATCCAACCTCCAACACTTACAAGCTGTGTGACCCTGAGCAAGTCACTTAACCCCTATTTTCCTATTTTCCTCAAAGGTAAAAAGAAGATAACAATAGCACCTATGTCCCAGGGTTCTTTTGAGCATCAAATGAGATAATTACAAACTGCTTAGCACAGTGCCTGGCACGCAGTAAGCAATAAATAAATGTTAGCTATTAATAAAAATTAGCTATCAGTTCCACAAATTTTCCTGAGGCAACTTCACCAATGACTTCAAATATGCCATGCATACATGTCCCAAATAAAACTCTACTTTCACCCTCTCCCCAGAGCTCTAGCTTCATATTTCCACTTGTCTGCTGGGTATCTCCAGCCAGATGTTTGACCCACACCGTGGGGCATCTCAGAACATGACAGGTCTCAAACAAGAGTATACCTTTTCCCTTAAACTTCCTCCTAACATCTATTTCTGCCACTCAGCAGCTCTGGCTGGCAACTTAAGAATTCTCTTTGACTCCTCTATTCCTTACTCCACAGTCCAATTAGTCATTAAGTTTAATTAATTCTTCCTCTGAAGTCTTTTGCAACTGCAACCTCCTGTTAGGTCCCATTGCAAAAGACCTTCTTTAGGTCCTCCCCGCCCCTTTTGCTGATTTTACTGTAAAACTTTCCTAACTGGATTTCTTGCGCCAGTCTATCATCTCAATTCCAAACTTTACATTAATCTTAAAAAAAACAAAACTAGTAACTTTTATTTTGAACTTAACAATTCATTCTGACCCTCCTCATAAAATTTCCATTTACAAAATGGAACCAAAAAGGAAGAGATATGAAACCGTGAATCTCTATTGCGTAGTTGCTTTAATTAAATCACGTAACAGATTCAACACATTACTTTCAACTTTTTAAAAATATTCATTTTCTTTTACTATTATAAAGTCATGCTTCTCTATGGTTTCTTCTAATTCATCATGTTACTTTCAATTGTGCTTCTCTGCATTTTCTTCTGAATCCCCTTCTATTTTTTTCTGTTCATTTAAAACAAATGCTTCACTGACCATCTTTTCTTTTTTTCCTTTTCTGGCAACAGTATTGCTAGGACCTCTATCCCCCCCCATCCCCAATCTCTGCCCACTAGGAAAAAAGGAAAAAGAAAAGCACAATTTTTCTAACAAAAATATAGTAAAACAAAACAAACCCATACATTGTCCATGTTCACGAAACAGTTCTCATTTGACAGCATCTCTGTCAGGAGTTATAACTCATGAACTGGGTTCCCAATGCACTATTATGATCAAGTCTAGGAAAATATTTCACTGGCTCCCTATTTCTTACTTGATCCAAGGCTTTCTACAATCTGCCTCCAGCCAAACTTTCTAGTCCTTTCTTCTATGGCATCCCTTCACATGGTCTATGTACCAGTCAAACTAGACTAACAGTCTTCATCCTCTTTTCTTAGCCTGTCTTATTTCATCCTCATGCCTTTGCTCGTGATATTCTCTATGTCTGGAAATCCTCATCTACTAAAGTGCTTCTTTTTCCTTCAAGGTCCACTCAGTTTCAGCTTCTTCCATGAAAACTTTCCTGACTTTTCAACTGTAAGTGAGTCCATTAGCCTCAACTTTCTCATAGTTCTTTACCAGCACCTTTTTCTTTGCACCTGTTCCACTCTAGTGCATGTCAGTTATTTGTATACATGCATTTGTGAACACATACCCCTTCACTTTTGCCTCCCCCCGCCCCACCCCAGTTTCTCTTTAGTGCCTAATATAGTGTCTTGTATATATTAAATACTTAAGGAACATTTACTGAATTAGATATCGCCATGGGACAAAAACCTTCATATACACTGCTAGCTTTACCTCTGAACCAACCCCCAAGTGGAAAAGACATTGAGTTTTTTGTGGTAATCTGTGTTTTATAAGTATTATATATAATCCTAGTTGGAGGAAATAGCCTTCCTTTCTGTCCCTAACTGGTCTCAATACATGGATGTAGCCATGAAGGTTGTTTTTTTTTTGTTTGTGTTGTTTTGTTTCAAAGAGGATTTATAACAACTTGTTGAAGTGTTTCCACAACCTACCTGTCCTTTGAGGCCCAACCCACTTCAAGTCTTTCTGTGAAGCTTGGCCAGAAACCCCAACCTACATTATTCTATCAAGTCTTTCACATCTTTTTGCTTATTGCTTATGCTGATTGATCATAGAAATAGCACATCATTCATGGAACAAACATTTATTCAATGTCCACTGGGGACAGAGCTTTGTACTAAGGCTAGGGTATATAGAAATAAGACGAAGATACAGATAAGATGCAGCCCTTGCCTTCATGAAGCTTACAGGCATAAAAGTCATGGATATAGATAATTACGATACATAGGATGTAAGTATATATGTTTTATTATTTGTCTGTACTTCATTTACTATGTTATTTTATATTGTATATCATCATGATCTCTAATTATTCCCTGTAGGTTATCTTCTCCCCCTCCACTTCATAGGAATTATAATATCTTTTCCGGCAGAGACAACATTTTATGTTTTTATTTCCCAAAGACTAACACAATTCCTTAACACAATTTATTCAATTCACCGACTGATTCCACCTTCTTTTGCACTAAAATTATTTCTGTTCTCTCTCCCTGCTCTCTTTTTCAATGGACTGCATAATCTTATGTATTCTGTCACTTGTATATGTTTTAAAGAAACATGAATTTGAGAGGCAGCATGGTGAAGTGGCAAAAACACTGGACTCAGCAAGACCTTGCTCCAAATCCTGCCTCGTTTACCAGCTCTGTGATCCTAGAAAGCCACGTAATCTCCCTAGGCCTCAGTTTCCTTCTCTGCAAAAATGGTCTTGATGACTTCTCTGTCCATTTTACCTGTTTGTAGGATTCTGTGATCCTTTGCATTTATGGAGGAACTATGAAAACATTTAGCTGCAGATATCTACTTATATCTTCACTTATTGGTACAAAGAACAGTAGTGATTTCACTTGCAAGTGAAAAGTTAGGTAAAGGCAAAAATTATAGAGGAACCTACAATTTTGTGATTTACATACTGAATGAGGCATCAGTACCAGCATCCAACAGAGTACAGAGACTCGCTTGTTCCAGAGTAAATACCCTTATCTAACTTACAGAAAACTGGAGATAACATAATTTTTAGAAAAATGATCTTCCAGGACATGTCTACTCACGCTGCCCTGAGCTGTAAGAAAGATCATCTGGCAGTTCTATCTATATCATGCTGGCTTTATTTACACATTTCAAATTGAACTACGAAATGTGGTGATAACACAGTTTAGCAAAGACAACATTACATCTGCTGCAGCTACTAAGCCTCCAAGAAAAGTAACACTGATTCATTCAGAAAGACATAATAGCAATCACAGATGCTTACTTTTTTATACCTAGCACCAAAATGTAGAGCTGATATTTTCGATATTTAACATATAATATGCATGGAAAGAGAGAAATACAATGACAAGAGCAAGTAGATAAACTAGATAATATGAGTTAAGGAATCTCTAATTATGTTAAATTCCTATATCTTAGAAAAATCCCAGAACTGTCACCATCTCATTTACAGTAGTTTTAAAAGAAGAGCATATATATATATATATATATATATATATATATATATATATATATCACAGAGTAATAATTAATATTTATATAGCTTAGGAGCTTGAAAATTATATAAGGGGAGAAGTCATCAAGTGAGCAAACATGTCATAGGTCACAAGAAATAAAAGGGTGGAATTTTGAGTTCTAGAATTCATATCTAATTATTCTCTATTTCATCATGGATTGTCAAGAAAAATTGGGCTCCTATGGTTCTAGGAAATTTGATAAACTGTGCATATATGACATAAACACTTAACTTCTTACATTATGATGCCTGTGTTTCCTTTTCCATCAGACCCTGGAAAATATAAACTGAAACCAAGGTCTTTTTAAGACATTTTACCATCACTTGGCTGCTTAGGTGACATTAAGACAATAACTATATGATTCATTAAAATAGACTGATTTTGAAGGTTTAAAATGCATGTTCTGGAGTGTTTAGGTAGATTAATAATGAATATTCTGCCTATTTCTGGATAACAACTTATGCTTTTTCTCTACCAATCCCAAACCCCAATTGCCACAACTGATTTTTTTAATAAAGAGTCCAATCTTTCTTCAAGGCCTTTTCTCTTCCTAATTTCTCAGATGATTACAGCACTGTAGGTGAAATAAACTAGTCTTGAGCCTCTGGGAGAGAATTAACACCATCAAAATGAATTTACAACTGAGAATTAATTATACAATCAGTATGTTACTTTAAATCTTTCCTGCATGGTCTGATTTAAGAAAAAAAAAAACCTTCATTTCTCCATTAATTGCCTGAGCTAAAACAGGGACACATTGCTGAAGATTAACTATGCCAGGGAAAAATATATTTTACATGTTTAAAAATTAAGTAGTGTTTGTCACAATAATGCACATCAACTTTGTCAACAAATAGATTCAAATTTCTACCTTCAAGTTCTTTGTTGAATATGTTATTTTAAGTATTAGTCAGACTAAAAAAATACCGTTTTGCCAAAAGAATATAACTTGTTTCTCTGAGCCTGACATGACTGAATATTGATAATTTGAATAGATTTTAAAGCAATGTTCAGCATGAAAAAAGTCATTATCTGTCTTTAAAAAGTCACCAAGAGTATGAGCTGATTTTTCTTTATAAGCAATAGAAATTGTTTTGAGGATTCCTATCTGAATGTACCAGAAATTGCCTTTATGACTCCCTTCCTATGAGAAAGCTTGTACTTTTAAAAAAATCAAACCACTTTGTATGTTATTAGAATGTGGGTGGAAGGAGATGTTCTAAATTCTAATAGAATACTTCCTACTCAAGTAGTATCTATTACACTCAATGTTAGGGAAATGAACACAACTGAGAATTTAGGCTTTGAATCAATATCAATTCTAAGTGGTTTTATGCTGTTCTAATTTCCTGTACATTACATAAAGCACTCACACACTGCACATGTAACTTTCACACAATTGGTATTCATCAACACATTTTTTGGCACGCAACAGGAAACTCATCTGGTATCAAGCCAGAGGGCTCAAGCAGTAAAAGTAATGAAGAACGAAAAATGGAAAAATAATGATAATTCATGAATGAAAAACCTGGGACAGTTTAGAAAAATCTTCTTTGGAACTTTTGCTAGCCTTCGGGCAAGTTTAAACTTTCATGAAAAGCTTATATGAGGCAGATAACCCAGAATGACATTGTCATTGCAAGCTAAACAGGGCTAATTTTTCCAAAGAATTCTTTCAGTAGTGAATGTAAAAAGGGATTTTTGTTTTGAAAGAGAACCTTAGAGTCTGAGATTCTGAGGAGTTTTGGATCCTTTATGTATGTGATATAAAAGACAATACAAATCACTAACAACACTATATTTTCCTCAGAACCCTAATTTAATAGATCTATTCTTAAATTATGCCTTTTGAAGAATTACTTTCCAATTGAGGACTTTATAGTTTTTTGGGGGTGGCTGTTGTAGATGGGAGGTGAACAAAAAATCCTACTTCAAATTTTATATAACAAAATGGCACATTAGGAAAATTAGACCTTGGTTTCCATATCACACAGGAGTAATAGTAATTCATTAATACCAATATCATATAATGTTATATAGATAATAAATAACAGCTGCCATTCTAACAGACACATGAAGAAAATACATAGAAGAACAGGTGACTCTAAAATCAGACTACTCATAAGACTATTTAATATTGGAGAGGGAAGGAACTTTAGAGAACATCTAGTCCAAGGCCTGAATTTTACAGATTAGGAAACTGGGCCTAGTTAAGTGGCAGAATTGGTACTAAAATCCAAGACAGCACTCCCAAAGAGTAGGGCTCTTTCTACTATGAATGCTACACTGGATCTCCTTTATTACATTTTGAATGGAGAATTATCCTTGGTTGACAGGAGGATATAACACTCATTTAAAAGTCCTCTACACAAAAGCCAAATTACAGTACTGTGAAGCACATGCTTTCCTCTTCAGCACAAAAAAATGTCAAATGTGAGTTGGACTACCTGAAAACAGTATAAAGGACTCACTAAAACATTTGGAATATCCCAGAACCAGAAAGTAACTAAACTTCCTGGAGCAATTGGCTTGATTTCAAAGCAGGTTTAAATATGTCTTGTATAAATCCTACAAATTTTCCAATATGACCTTTATTGGTAGTAAAAGCCAAAATTCTGTTTTGAAAATTTATGAGAAAATAGGTTGTGTTTTTGAAAAAGAAAATTTGAGGAAGTTGATGTCTCAATGAAATGCCTACAGGAAATGGAGAAAGCAATCCCTTCTCATTCACAACATGAATAAACTGATAATTAAGAATTGGCTCTGATCCACTTTACTATTAAAGTCTTGAAACTATGATGGCACGGTAAAAATGTTAGCAATTAAATCAATTCATAGCCAAAATAATATTAAATCAAATTAAAAGGAGTTAAATCAAAATGACCATTTACTTTATTACTTTGACAATTATTCATAATCAGGCTGCTACAAAATGTCATGTAGATGGGTTTTAACTTACCCTTTGTATATCTCCCACAGAATATATGAGCAAACAACTAATCATTCAAAATTAATTTTTAAACCAAGTTCTTTCCTTTTAATTCCTAGTTTAGGAAGTAACACTTCACAATCTTCAAGTACTGTTTAACATACAGTAATACTGCCTTCCAGCTGGCCACAAAAAAGCACATTACTAATAAAAAATGGTTCTGAGTTGAGCATTTTCCAAGGAAGGGATAAAAAGAAACTTAGCTAACCATCCTCTCACTATCAGTTTGAGAGAAAAAATAAAGTTTCCTCCAAGGACACCAGTCTTCCCTGATAACAATCCTATGCACCATTCTACTTTGTAAGAATGCAGCAAGATAAGTCATTCTAGACTTGACCTACCTAATCCAAAGTGTCATGAACCTGAATTTTCAGAGAGGGCCATTTTCAGCATGTATCATGTGTATCTCTTTCCAAAAAAGCTATGCCTCTATTAATGCTAGGAGGATTAATGTGTTTAGAGAAGGCAGTCCAATTTAAACACTAAAAAATCATTGATTTCAAAGCTACTTAAATGTTGATGATGATCTGATTGGTCAAAAAATGAGATAACTAATTTGTATTTTTAATTACAAAATATTTCTTATTCAACAAACATTTATTACCTATACTTCTAATCTCTTAGAGCAAAGGAGACGTACCTCCTTCTGTTCATAATTTATATTTTGTCAGTAGTGCTTTAGGAGAACCTGTAATGGGAAAGCTTAGTCCTCTCAGAAAGATGTAGAAGACCTGGAGTCTGCAACTCTGACTTGTGATAGTCAGATTTTAAAGACCACCAGGTAGACAAGGTGCTTCTAACTTCCCTCTACCCAACTCCTGTCCCAAAGAGCAGCAAAAAGTTCTTTAAGCTTAATTTTTCTCCTTGTGCCCTTATCATTCCTCCCTCCTGATGTTAATGATAAATGCTGAAAATCTTCTATGTAAGTGATTGTTGGGCTGGAAAAAGAGAGAAACTCTAATGCAATTATTTATACCTTCAGGAATGAAAACAAGATATTATTGTCTTGAGTGACCTTTCCTAAGTATGGGGATACAGCATTTTACACAATAAACTCTTGGTTCATGTTTCAATTACTGACCTTTACTGTGTAGAAAATTAATGCAATTTTCATTGTAATCCATCCGTACAAATAAGGCCCATACGGAAGGATTCCACATGCTAAATCTAACACAAATAGAAAATGTCATCTCTTTGCTACCAGATGAACCTTGCCATTATCTGTTCTGCTGGGTCTTTGCTGAATTCCACTTGCAACAAACAATTTCTTATATATACCATTAGTTATAAGAGAGAATGGGCATCCTATTTTCAAAGTTTAGTTTTGAAAATTGGCTTTTTTAAAGTCAGAAAACTAGCTACATTGAAAAGTCTCAGATAACTGATGAAGAAAGGAAGCCAACTATGCTAAGCCAAATTTTGGTTACTAATATAAGATACATACAGGCACTGTAAGTAATGAAAAGAACAAAAAGTTTCTATGATGTAATTTAATAATTGTTGCAATTCCAGAAGATAAAAAAGATGGTAGGCCCCAAAACTGACACGCCATAATCTGAACTGTACATCCAAGACAGCCAAAATCTCTACATGTATTTGTCCATTGAGGAGACTGCCAAGGAGTCTTGGAATTTAGTAGGGAGGAGAGCTGACAATTAAGGGTTGTCATTTTCAAGGTTGATAGTTT
This sequence comes from Trichosurus vulpecula, assembly GCF_011100635.1. Taxonomy (NCBI): domain Eukaryota; kingdom Metazoa; phylum Chordata; class Mammalia; order Diprotodontia; family Phalangeridae; genus Trichosurus; species Trichosurus vulpecula. The sequence goes on along the minus strand of NC_050580.1, from coordinate 131,690,131 downwards.
AGGTAGAAAAGAGTTCTTTTGCTCTTCTGTTTTTGAACTAAATGTCTGTATATTTAGAATTTGTAAACAGATCATCTCTTACACAGTGGGTTACAATTCCCAGAAGCAGGGTCTGTTATGTCTAACATACAACAAAAACCAGAAAAGCCCTGGATAAATATCTTGATGCAGAACATTAATGATGGCAAACAGAAGTGTGTGCATCACATCGTGAACCTTGTATACTATGTAGTGATTTTAGCCTTGGCAGTTAGTATGAGAGGGTTGGTAGATTAGGAGACAGTACAAGTCATGTGTGCATAGATATGTATACAAACATATACTTATTGCCATAAGAATTCTAAAGTTTCAAATTTTCATTCATTCCAAAGTCAGTATTGTAGTTTGTCTTCTTAAGGGAGGGAGGAAATGCACATTGGGAGAATGTAAAGGTTTTTTTGTAACTATCAAACCTCTCAGTAATAATGGAGGAGGCAGGAAGAAAGATGAGAGTGGCATATTTAAGAACATCAGCTTCAGGTTCATGGAATTGTATCAGAGAAAACAGATCTTATAGTAAAATGTTTATATTTGAGGGCAATGCTTTGCTAAAGCATTTTCTAAAGATGCTAATGGCTGATATAAAATGACCCTTCGTCCTCAACTAAAGTCCAAGCCAAAGATTACACTTAAACAAGATTATTAGAGAGATGTCATGTCATAGGGGAAAGGGTACTGGCATTGGAGTCAGGAGACCTGGATTCAGATCCTACCTGAGATTCTTATTGCCTGAAAATACAAGGGCTAAACATAACCTCTCAGCACCTCATTTTCTGTGTACCACAGAAAATCTGGTTATGGCCTTGAGAGTAGTAATTTATGATATTTTAATCAAAATAATTAGAGTATACAGGTTTACACGACTTATTTCTTTATAACAGTGCATCTCTCATGCTATTTATTAACATTCAACGATCAACAAATTGATTACCTTTTTTATTTATTTATGTGTGTTTGGTATTTTCCTGACAAGATGACTGTGGCTACCTCTCAGGAAGGGTCTAATCCAAGGAACTAACTTGGATCTTAAACAATTTTCTTATTGTGGTTGTGACACTGAGATGTTAACCATGAATTCTGTCTAAAATCCTGGTTAACCAGAAGTCAACAATGCCGTATATAATAGAATACTACTTTTCATTTTGAAGCTTTGTCAATAATGAAATTGACTTCAACTTAATAAATACATAAGAGTATAAATATAATTTATATAATGAGTACAAGATAACTTAAATCAAATTGATATAATAAAATAATAAAAAAAATAAAACTAAGTACAAACTATGTGCATAGATAGAAAGAAACTTTAGATAAGATGACATTCTTAACCTTACTGAGCTTTTAGTTTGATGTAGTCATAGCCTTTGACTTAAAGGCTAGTTCTGGGCATTGGCCTCCTCAGTGCTGAGCTTTAACTATTTTTTCCATACCCCAATGCCTTGCTCTCCTATTTTGCTCCTTCTCCCTGATTTAGTCTACCCTAGTTTTTATCTACCCTAGTTTCAAATCTCTACATGTTTCCAGGAAGGAGGGAGGTACATTAAGCAAATGATGTCTGATTTGGAACTTCACTTTCTTAATTTTATTCCATAAGGTTTTGCCTGAAAGAAAGTCTACTGATAATAAAGCAGCAGGTTCAAGAGAATCTCCCTTGAGAGAAAGAAATGGGCAGACATACTTGGATATCCAGATGAAAATGGTGCCAGCAACAGCTGGGGAAGTGACAGACTCACACATTTGGTGACCAGACCAACACAGTGAAAATATCATTCCAAAGTAAGAGCTACTATACTTTAATTATTTTTGTTATTACATAGTGTCTTTTCTCCAAGAAAAAAAGGCACATCTCAGGTTGCTTCACTTAAAATGCTTTGTACAGACATCCCTTTACATTATTTTGCCATCTCATCCTGTTTTACCTCTCTCACATTTTTCTTTCAAAAATAACCACAAACTAGACATTACTGTGATCTCCAAATTAGCTTCCTTATAGATATCTGACTTTAGACCAGTCCTGCACAACTTGCAGTCCTTGGTGGGCTGCTTATGGCCCTTCGGCTCACCAAAGGATTTAGGGCAGCACCCCGCCCCCAAATGCAGGGGGAAACATCCTTTCCATGTAGAGGAAATCCTTTGGTGTGCTGCAAGCCTTCTGAGGGCCATAAGGGACATGCTGCAAGCATCCTGAGGGCCCCAAGTTGTTCAGGCCTGTTTTAGACATACTCACCTTATCATCTTCATCATAGTCATCATCTATGTCTGTGCTTTCCTGAAAGAAAAACACAATTAATTATTAATCATATCCTATTGACAACTACATTTAAAACATACATTAAAATATTCCATATATTTTAAAAAAGATCTCTCAAAATTTAAGTACCATTCATTATTTCAAAGTTCAACAGATCGTAAACATTATGCTACCTCCTCTTATCCCCTTTACTCAGTAAACTCTGGGGAAATCTCTATTACCTCAGATCCAATACATTTTCCTCAGTATGGCATTTATGGTTTTTCACAACATGATCCTTTCCTACCTTTTAAAGTTCTTTTTCTCATTACTTCTTTCCACACAATCTATAGAGTAGCTATATTGGCCTATTTGCTGTTTTTCAAATATAATATTCTACTTGCAATCTACCTTCACATTGAGGGTCTCCCATGCCTGGAATATTTTCTTTCTTTACTTCTGCCTCTGGAAATGGGTGGTTACATTCAAAACTCAACTCATACACCACTTTCCATATGAAATTAATCCTGGCGTCCCCAGCTGTTTTTGCCGTCCCTCTCAAAATTAACTTGTCATTTTATTTATTCATTTTATACACTCTCTATATTCTAATAAATATTAGAATATACATTACATATATATAATATATGTTATATACTTATATTCTAATGTATTCATTTTTACATATATTCGGTAAATGCTTATGTAGGTACATTTTGTCTTCCTATTAGAAAGTAATCTTGATGAAGAGGTCAGTTTCACGATTTTCTTTGTATTCCCAACAGCATTGTGGCTTACACATAGTAGGCACTTAATTGATTACTTCACAATCTATATAAAATTGTGAAGTATAAATATAGCTGTTAGAATTATATCCATAATTTGAAGGCAATAGGCTTTTAAATTCATTGCCAAGGTCTACTGTTTGTAAAGCATTTTGTTCTTAGTCTGATAAATGAACCAGTTGGTATATTAAGGCTGAGGACTCCATACTTAGTTTATTACGGGTTCATTGCTACAATGAGCGCTTTCCCTTTCATACACTGCTGAAAGATTGGATGGTAGAAAATACAGCAGTATGAATATAATCAATCTCAAGGATAAGATACAGATTTCTCTATGGCATTATAATTTTGCTTTGGTTTCTGTGGTGACAGGTGATTGGATTAAAAGACGAGGCAATGATCTGAACTTGAGGGCACTTGGCTCTCATTCAGGAGGTGCTAGAACAGCTGCCCAACTAATAGGTCTGTTCAGTTTAGTTTTTAAAAATTTGTCATTTAATAGGCAGATTTAAACCATACCACTAAAAGTGTAGAGAGCTTATACACATCTATGTGTAATTAGTTCTTAACACCTGATAGCTGTTTGAAAGGAATGCTGGATACTAAAAATTGGGATTTAAGTGCTAAAATCTTCCTTATGCTTCCTAGTTGGTAGTACAGGACACAGAATCAATTTCTTTCTATGCTCGATTATGAAAAGAGTTTCAGAACACTAAGATTAAAGGGGTGACTCCTTGAATTTACTGGAGTGGACTTTACTGATCACATAATGTCAACTAACATTGGCTAGAATTTGGTACCAAAGACGTGATTATCCTTGAATTTCACATGCTTCCATCCTGACTGACTTCACAGCATATGACTGGCATTCACTAGCGGCCTGTATGACACTCAGGGATCTTCAGATGAAAGGAAATAAAGTGCTCAGCATTGTCAGCAGGCAGTATTTCATGAAAGCAAATGAGGTCTTTAAAATAATAATAAAAAACCTCATCTCCGACTAGGGATTGGGGATAACTTGGCTTAAATGATTCATATCGCCCTCAAAACTTAGAAGTACATATTTTACCATTTAAGCTTAAAAAATGTGAAAAGTGATTATGCCATAACTACCAGATCTCAAGTTCACCTTAGGAAAAAAAATGCTGTATCTAGAATTTGGTGTACCTTAAGTCCTGGCTATTTTTCAAGATATAAGTATTTTTCTTCCTCTTTAAAAGTGTCAATTTATTTAGCACATTTTACCAAATAAAGTTTTACTTCTAATATTTAACAAAAAGAAAAAAGGAAAAAACTATGCTATTCAAGGGCAGAGAGATTTAGTAGATAGAGGAAGACCTGGGTTTAAGTCTTATGTCATACTTAATTAACTATATGACTTATACGGCAAGTCACAGGATCATAGATTTTGGAAGGGACCCTAAAACTTATCTAATCTATTTCCCCTCTTACAGATGAAGAAAATAAGGGGAAAAAGTGAAATGACTCCCCCAAGAACACACAGGTAGTAAGGTGTAGGACCAGAATTGGAACCTAGGTACCCTGACTATAAATCTGACCTCATTTCAGTGCATCATCATCTATGACTGAATTATAGACTGATTGTTGCTCCACATCAATGGAGGAAATTTTCATAATACATATTCTCCATACCAGTGAAATAATAGGTCTCAAGCAAAACAAAAATGTATATCTTATTTTGTCACAGAAAAGAGTAAAAAAAACCAACCAAACCACTCGATAGTCTTTAGAAACAGTGCTGCTTACTGTAGTCTGATCCATCATAGAGTGAATTACATCAAATATAAAGTAGGACAAAATGAAATATTCTATGGACAAAATCACTCCGTACATCATCACAACAAAGCTTCCTCAGCTACTTGTATTGAAGTGAATAAAAAAATAAAATACATTTTTGAGCATTTATTAGGTGCAGAGCACTGTGTTAAGTACTGGGGACAAAAATAGAAAAGTATCCATCCATTTTAATAGGGAAGAAAATGCAAAAGAGGTTCAGTTGCAGGGGAAATGAAAGGGTCCTATGCTCCTTAGGATGCAGCAGCAGAGGAGATATATTTACACACACACATACATGTTTACATATGAGATCACAGAATCTTAGAGTTAGGATTCAAAAATTCATATTTTATCCAACCTCCGATTATATAAAAACCCTTTATGACCATCTCAGGGATGTTGTATAATATATATAGCTCAGGGATGTTATATAATTTAATACATTTATAACAATATCTTAACAAGAAGGAACGTCCAAAGTCATCTATCCCAAACAGACCAGAATTAAAACCCACACCCTAACATTCATGACAAATGGTTATTTAGCCTTTGTCATGTTAATATAAAACCTGTTTTTATACAACTGCCACCTGTTGTTTCTAATTCTATAACCTGTGATAAAATGCAGTAAGTTTAATTACTTTTCCATGTTTTTTAGATACTTGAAAACTGTGATCATGTTACTACAAAATATTCACCAAATTAAACTTCTCCAGTTAAATTAATCTCTGTACAGCATGGTTGTATGTCTTCCAAATCTTGGTTATCTTCCTTAGGATTCATTGTTCAATCAATCAAAAAGGGATCTATTGACCCTTGAGCTTGGTTTCCATCCCCAACCTCACCAATATTTGGAGAGAGAATACATTGCAAAAGAACTGCCACTGATGCCACCCTCCTTCTTCAAAAGCCCTTGAAAAATAGAGTAATAATCAATTGATGCTCCTTTTATTCTGTGGCTTGGAAACTTCCCTTCACATTCCTGTAAGTCTTGTGCTCTAGAGTAATCATCTTAGATACCTTTCCCTGAACCTATTTATTGCTAATCTAATGACCTTTGCCCTTGTCCTCCTTGACTTTTGAATGACTTCTTCCATTACCCATCATCTCTTCTTCTGGATATTCATGTCTTCCTTGGCTTCCAAGGCATGGTTCTCTCTTGGTTATCTTCATGCCTCTGTCTCCATTATTAGGTAATTATCCACCCCACCACCCTTCACATACATAAATATACCAAGTGCATTTGTCCCTCTAGGTTCTGCCCTCAGCTCTTCTCTTTCTTCTCTTCAGATGGTCTTCTTTGGTCATTGCATCAGCTCCTGGGATTTCAATGATTGCTTCTGTGCAGAAGACTTCAAAATCTATATGATTAGCTCTCATTTCTCTCATCTAAACTCCAGTTTTTCACTTTCCGCTACCTGCTGGACACCTCTACGAGAAGCTCAAATTCAACATATTCAAAATGGAATTCATTATTTTCCTCATTAAGCCTGATCTATTCTCTTAGTACCTAGGGTCACAAATTCAGAGTCTTCCTGGATTCCTCCTTTCTTACCCCTCCTATTGAATCTGTTGCTAATTCCTATTGATTCCACTGTGCTATCACAAAGTATACCATGTTTGTCCTCTTCTCTCCCTCTTTAGAATCATAATAAGAACTGAGTTCACAGTTAGGTGAGGCATACAGTGCAAATATTCTCCCCATTTTATAGATGAGGAAACTGAAACTCAGACAGGTTAAGGAATTTTTCCTCAGTTAGTAAATGGTGGATCTGGGAATAGAATTCTCTTCTCCTGACTCAAGATACATTCCACTATACCACATTGTCTCTTACGTAATCAATTTATTCTATCCCCAAGGATATTATTCTTGATATAAATCTCATTCTAATAAAATAGCATGAAAATTAGTCATAAAGCCAAGTCTATCCAATCTCTTATATGAGACCTAGATTTAATCATAAAGGATGTTATCAATCCACACCCTTCTAATGAAGTCAGATTTCAGTAACTTGCTTAGAAAGAGAATTGAAGAGAATTGTATACCATAAATACTTATGTTCTTTCTGCATATATAACACTACTATGTCTTCTAGAGTGAGAAAGATACATACCTGAAGGCTGAGCCATTGACATGCCTTAGGGGAAAGAGGCTCTGCTATATACAAATAAAAAGATAGCCTCAGTGAAACTAATAGGCAATAATGTTAAATATGTCTAAAATAAAACAAATTTGGATTATGTTTTTAAACCAACAAATTATTCTTTACTCAAATGTCAAAGCTGATAGGGAGCTTGGCTTACCTGGCTTTCTTGGACACTGCTGACCTTTCCTTTTGTGGGTCTGATGAAATTATAAACAAGGAGCAACAATAAACCCAGGGGGATCATGTACAGGTCAAAATTCCAGACAGTGACCAGAAACACCTGAGGGGGAAAAGTGAGACCACATGAGAAAACAGGAGGAAGAGAACTATGATCTATCGTCATGTCATTGAATATCAACTTGCTTTTAAAAAAATAAGCCTAAAACCATTACCATTTTTTAAAAAATAAGAAGGTACTATAACATTCAATAAAAATAAAAAGGCAGATGAAAAAAAATTTGACTTACCAGGAGAGGGAGAAGTTACAAGAATAAACAGTCAGCTCATCAGGATATCGTTCAGTTTTAGAAATCCCATCCACTAAACTACCTTTGAGCCTTTAAAGTAGCTATTTTTTGTTTTATTTTGTTTCCTTCCTTCCTTCCTTCCTTCCTTCTTTCCTTCCTTCCTTCCCTTCCTTCCTTCCCTCCCTCCTTCCTCTCCTCTTCCTTCCTTCCCTTTCTTTTCTTGCTTGCTTGTTCCATGAGGTCCTCTGATTAGCTAATAGCATTGTCAATCAGGAAAATGGGGTGATAACAAAACCAAAACAGAAGTTATTTTTGGAGGATACTCCCAGGCTAAAAAGTAGAAGTTTAGGAACCTGAATTCTTTAATGTTATCAACAAAAGACTGCATCATTCCTGACCCCCACCCCTCTCCCCATACTATCAGGTGGTACTACTAGTAAGTGATTAGAGTTCTGGACCAGGAGTTAGGAACATCTAAGTTCAAATACGGCCTCAGAAACTTAGAAGCTGTATGACCCTTGGCAAGTCACTTAACCTGTTTTTCTCAGTTTCCTCATTTATAAAACAGGGATAATAACATCTACCTTCCAGGGTTAGTTGTAAAGATCAAATAATGTACTTTGAAAATCTTAAAGGACCATATAAAAGTTAGTGATGATGATTATGATGAAGCAGATGACTTTAGGGTTTCTTTTGAACAAGAAAACCTGAATATGATCAACCTAATTAAGATCATAAAGGCTATTTTCAAAGGGTTAGGGTCAAAGATAATGGATCTTTTCCCCCTCACCATAGCAGCTCATAGAAATGTGTGTATCTATGAAGACATGTTTGTATACATATATGTGAGTGAGTGTCTATATGTATATATACACATGAGATATGCATGTGTGTATGTGTGGGTACATATATGTACACACATAGAGAGATAGATTGATAGAGATATAGCATGAGGTAAAGGGGGTAGAAGTGGGGATATGATTTGATTCAGTAGATGAAAATTATTGCTGTTAGACATTATGAGTGTGGTCAAGAGTCTCCGTATTCAAATACCATTTTAGGCTTTGGAAAGGACACAAGGTTTGTATGATAGAAAAGATATAGTAAATTGTGGGTTGTTAGTTATGAAAATTTGCTTATTTTCTTATAATATTCTCAAGGATGTCCCCGATGCTTTTGTAAATTGTTTTTTTTATAAAACTATAGAAATGGGAAGCATATATATATATATATATATGTGATACACATGCATGTATATGTATATTTGTGTATGTGCATACACATATATTTAATATTCTCAAGGATGTCCCTGATGCTTTTATAAATTGTTTTTTTTATAAAACTGTATAGAAATGGGAAATATATATGTGATACACATGCATGTATATGTATATTTGTGTATGTGCATACACATATATTTAATATTTTTAAGGATGCCCTTGATGCTTGTGTAGATTATTCTCATAAAATTGTATAGAAATGAGAAATTATGTGTGCATACACACATATACATATTATATATATATATATACACACATACACACATAGATGTATGTCTGTATACCTAAAAGTATTTATGTCTGTACATCTATCTATCCTTATTTTCCCATTTCTATATAATTTTTATGAGAATAATCTACACAAGCATCAAGGACATCCCTGAGGGCATTATCAGGGAATAGGCAGGTTTTCACAAATGACATCTCACAGTAGACTGTATCTTTAGTATCATACAATCACTGTGTCCTTTGCAAAACTTGAGATGATGTTTCAGTGCAGTGACTCTTGACTGTACTCATAACATCTTAATATCAATGATTTTTATCTATTGAATTAGATAATGCTCTCATTTCTACTCTCTTTACCCTAGTCCTGAAACACACACACACACACACACACACACACACACACGCACACACACACACACACACACACACACACATCCATATATCCATCCATACACATACACGCACACATATTCCCAGGAGCTGCTATGGTAAGAAAAGCAAAACAAAACATTCATCACCTTTGACTCTAACCCTTTGAAAATTGCCTCTGTGAGCTTAATTGATTTAGTCCTTAAATGACAATCACAAGAACAGTCAGACTATATTAATTTGATGGCAGTGTGGTAATGAACAGAGAGCAGTCCTGGAATCTGAAAGACCTGGGTGCAAGTTCTGCCTCTCCTGTGTGTGTCCAAGCTCTAGTCACCTAATCTTTCAGTGCCCACCCCCCCAGACAACCCTTTTAAACAATAAATGGCAGAGTAGATGTCAATATGCATAGATTTCCACTTTGGGAGTTTCCTGTATCTATGAAATCATAGGTTCATTCCACTAAGGAAAAAAAAAGGTCTATGCTTTGAGGAGCTTCTTTTTCTTTAGATACTTTGAGAATTGCTCCCTCAGTATCCTCAATATTATGTCAACTCAAATACTGACCTCTTCTCTGTATACTTCATCTCTTTAAACTGATTTTTCTTGCTTTCTTTTATTCTTGCATTTCTACTTCCTTCAGACTGCTATGCTACAATCCAAATTATGTGGCTCTACTGATGGTGAAAAGGGTTCATTCAAAAACTCTTCACAGGTCTTTTCCATCTTTTGTTCCTTTGTTGTCCTGGTTTCATCCATAAAATCCCTTAGGATGTATCTTACCAAGGTTTCATTAAATTGATTTTGCCCTCCCAACTGCTTATTTTTGGTTTTTGAATCAATATTGCATTTCATGTCCTATCACCCTTCTCCATAACATTTTGTAAAATTAATTCATATTGTAAACCAGTGAGTGCCTTTGACTGCCACATTCTTCCATTAGTCATTTAAGTCAAATGTTTTCAGTTTTTTTTTTGGACACCTTATTCTGGTAACTATTATAAGACAGGGATAGAGACCGGACCTATGATTTTATTGGCATAAGGAAGTCCCAGTTTCGGAAACTTCCTTCACCAGTGCGGGTTAGCATTGTGGCTTATAAGATTAAAGAGCATTTAATTTAAAAACATTAAAGAGCCTAGAACATTAAGAGGTTAAGAGATCTCCCCAGGGTCACAAAACCAGTATGTACCAGGGGCAGAACTTGAACCCAGGTATTCCTGGCTTCTAGGGCAACTCTATTCAGTAAGGCAAGCTTCTTCTGGGCAACTGATAGACATCTGTTAAACTTTTTAAGGAAAGGTTATCATAAGTTTTGATGGCTTTATCCTTCAGCCATTACTGATTTTCCATTATTAATAACTTCTTTAAATTGGTTGGTTTAATGACAGAGGAAATTGTGTAGTTCTTTCCCTTTGGCTCAATGCTTCAAAGCTGTGCATAGGCCTGAAGACCTCCCTGATGCAGATACCATTTTTGACTTTCCTGATTTGATCATCTCTATGATGATAGCCATTGTGCTTCCAACTCTAGATGGTTGAGTTTCTAAATCTCCCAAAGACATTTTTTTTGCTCTGTATCCCAGCATCTCTTCACAGAGATCATTAGCATCGTTCCTTTGCTTTACTCCTCATTTCGACCTTGGCTTTACACTCCTGAATTTCTCAACTGCTTGTCTTCTCCTCATGAGAGTCCTTTTCTGTGAGGGTTAACATTTTCTCAGTAAGCCAAGACAACAATTTCATTACAGGCAAAATTTAGGTTAAAGCAGTACTCAGGCATCTCATTCTCTTTTCAATCTTGGCAATACTCAGGGTTCACCATGACTGCAAAAATAGAGCCACATAGCTCCCAAGTCCTACAAGATATCACTTTCTTGGGAGGTGATCAGAAGCATGCGCAACTTTTCCATGGGTTGATAGACATACCATATATTTTTTCTCAATAAATATTTCTAGTATTCATAAACTTGGGGAAAGCTGCTACCATCCCACAATTCAATTAATTTAAGTAAATTAAGTATATTTTCTCTTTCATATTCTTTCTTCTAGCTTTATATCAATTCTGATCCTTGCTCTAATAAGACAACTTTGGATCCAGCCATGACAACCCTGTCAATAACCAATTTGAACTCCTAATTTAAAATGTTACCAATTTCATTTGTGTCTATTTTATTTCCTACTTCTGAACCATGTTTTCCAAAAATGGTGTTCCCCATCCTCCCCAATGCTCACCTTTCTAATGAAGTCACTGAATGTCATTCTATCTCTAGATTCTGCCTTTTCATTGGCTGTTCTCCATTCTTAGAATTCTCTCCCTTCTCACCTGTGTCTTCTGGCTTCCCTGGCTTCCTTCAAGACTCACCTCAAATTATTCCTTACACAATAGGCTTTTCGTAGTCTCTACAACTCTCAACTCCTTGCCTTTCTTTGTATCCCCAGTAGTTATCCTCTGGCACCTTATGAACACTTGATAAATATTTGACTGATCCATCAGATATTCACTTAAATTTGGATTTTGTTGACTTAATAGAATTTTTCAACTTGCTTACTTTTTGTAAAAAAAAAGTCTGAACATTTCATGCTTTCATGGGGGTCATTTTGTATATCATGAACACAGCTCAAGAAGATAATCAAATATCTCATAAAATACTTCTTTCCCTTGGATGGAGAATAAAACCATCTACTTGATTTGCCTCTCTAATAAGAACCATGAGCCATGATTTTATTTAGTTGCAACTTACTTCTATCTTCTGGTTTCCTAGTGAAAAATGTTGAGATTCATATTAAGTAGCATGGCCAATTTTTGGTTACTGGTAAAGTATTTCATAAGTTTGAGTACCACAGCTAATATTTATTGATGGTCTAAAATATATTTAGCACCTTCTGATACCTCTTCTACCACTTCAGTTGTTACTACTACAGAATCAGAAGGGAGGCACATATAACTGAGGGCTATTTTATATTTCCAGCTGCTGGATAATTCAAGACCAAGTTCCCAACTTAATAGTGACCAACATCTCCAAATTTAGTTAGGTGAGTCCTTGGGAAGTCTATTGCTGAGATCAAGCTGAAAACACTTCTGGCATGAGGCAACCTCCCAAAGCTTGTTCTTAATTAACATAACCTTTGAGAAGTAAGGTTCATTATCATTCCAAAGATAGGGATTGGAGTGACACTTTTAAATGGACAAATGAGGAATGAAAATGCTAAATATTCTAATTTACTTTTTTTTAACTATTGAAATAATTAAAACTAAATTTAAACATATCTTTAAAGTGAAGATTTAGTTGGTAGTTTGGTTAATATAATCATTATTGACAATCAACAGGATGATCATTAAATTTCCATTTCACTTTGTCAAAGAATGTCCTGAAGTACAAGAAGACATATAAGACTCATAAGAAGACATATAACTACTAGGTATTTAATATGAATATAAAATGTTCACATTTGGTAATAGGACATATGAAAAAAAAAACGCAAGCTTAACCTAGAGACAAATCTGCTTTATAAAACATGAGTGATCTGTACCCCTACCCCAAAGTAAAAACTGAATCTAAAGGAAAATAAATTAGAAATGGCTTATACTATAAATAATATTTAATAATCAAAGTAAAAGCAAAGGCTGAACAGACATTTTGGAGAAAAACCAGAGAGAATAAGACCCCAGAATTCAGACCTGACTAGACTTCTGTTCTAGCACTGAAAAGAACAGTAACATCCTAGCCAGCATTGGTGACGGGTCAAGTTGATTTCATCTGATTAATGCAATGCTATTTCAAAAAGCCTAATGACTTCAAGCAAATGCTATTGAGGACTGGATGCTGTTTCATCTGAAAAAGTACTGAGGAGAGGGGGGGTCTATCTATTTCTGTTAAGTTCCACTGGAGCCATCCTTTTGACAGAAATGTAAAAGATGAGAGAAGACAGCCTCAACTTAAATCGCACACATCCTTCAGGAATATTGTTTGAATGAGGCAGCCTTCTTGTTCGACTGTACATCACAACTAGAGATTCAATATTATTCATTATTATAATAATCATAAGGTATTTATTAATTGATATTCCATGCACTCTTTTTGGATGTTTGAAGTTTAGGCAATGCAAGTAGATACTGAATTTATCATAGCTTAGAATGTGTTCTGAAATGAAGAATCCCAGTTCAGTTCCAAAACACCCCAAGGCAAAGGAAACAAATGTTATTCTAATCACATTAAAAGCTCTTTTGTTACCACAACAAATGAAATGTGTTTTTTTTCCTAGTATAAATTACAAAAATACTCTTTCTCAAGAAATTTTGGTTATTTCTGATGACTCTTCTTCAGTCTTGTACACTTTTATATCAAGGATTCACTAACACTTATATCATAATCAAATTAGTAGTAATCCATGAGAAATAAACAAAAAAAAATCCAAAAAGAAATATCAAAGAAAATTAATTGGTGATATTCCCTGACCCCAAACTGTAGCACTGACAAACATTTTAAGACATTTATAGAATATATGACACCGCTTTAGGTGGCAAGACTTTTATAAAGTTCAACTTGGTGTACTTCCTGGCTTTAAGAAACCTAAAGCACAATAAATGAAGGTGCTGCCAAATATAATTTAGATCTTACTTTATGTTTGTAAAAGCATATGCTTTATGTTTTATATCTACTTAAATATTCTTTTTATATATAGTTACATAAATATATGTGTGTATATATGTATATGCTTGTTGACTACTTGACTGAAGAATAAGATTAAGAACTGAATTATTTCCTGCTATTGATCAGTAAACAGCATAACAAGGTGTACTGTTGACTATGTATATATATATATATATATATATACACACACATATGTATATGTGTATATATGTGTGTGTGTGTGTGTGTGTGTGTGTGTGTGTGTGTGTGTGTGTATGCGTATGTAGGTTAAGCACACACATTTTTTAGTCATTTTAGTTGTGTCCAACTATTCATGACCCGACTTGGGATTTTCTTGGCAAATATACTTGGAGTGGTTTTCCATTTCCTACTCCAGCTCATTTTAGAGATGAGGAAACTGAAGCAAACAAGATGAAGTGACTTGCTCAGGGTCACATAGCGAGTAAGTAAGGCCAGATTTGAACTGAGGGAGATGAATCTTCCTGAGTCCTGGTCCAACGTTCCCTCCATTGTGCCACCTAGCTGCCACACACACACACACACACACACACACACACACACACTGATAGATATCTTTGAGATGTATATATATATATATATATATATATATATATATATATATATTTGTGTATGTATACACACACACAAACATATATAGTTTTACACCTTATTTTGTTATTTTAATTGTATGTATTGTATATATACACTTGTGTCTATCTATAGTTATATCCCTTGTTGTTTACTGATCAATCACAGGACCTAATCCAACCTAATTCAGTGCTTACTTTTAGTCTTCAGTCAAGCAGTCAATAAGCATTTATTGTTTACCATGTATCAGGCACTGTATGAAATGCTGAGGAAACAAAGGCAAAAGGCAGCTTCTGCTCCCAAGGTGCTCCTGGTCTAATGCAGGAAACAACATGCAAATAACTATTTACAGAGAAGAGATACACAGGATCAATTAAAGATAATTAAGAGAGGAAAGGCACTAGCACTAAGACATATATACTTAAGAAAGGATATAGAAATATTGGATGTAGTAATCTCAAAGGAATTTTTGGAGGGTAAGTATCCAAAAGTCTTTCTTATCCAGCAGTAGTTGGTACATTTAGGAGAATGTGAAAATTACTTAAAATAACAATAATAGAGAGCATTTCTGGAGTACTTAAAATTTTCAAAGTACTTTCCATATTTTATTCATTTAATCCTCACAACCACTCCATGAGGCAGGTACTATTATTATCTCCTTTTTATGGAAGGGGAAACTGAGGCCTATGGAGTTTAACCAGGCTTGGCCAGGGTCACATAGTGGGTAAAGAAGCTTTTCAAATAAAGGGCAGTGCTCTGTTCAGTGTGCCATCTACCGACGAACACTCAGTTACTTTTTGTTGTTGTTGAGGGAATTAATTTCTTGATCGGGACTCTGTTAGTAATGGAAAGACTTGTATGATTCAAACTTTGTGGAGATGGAAATCTGCTTTCATTGACTAAAAGCTGTAATTAGGAAAGAAGGCCATAGAGATAGCAAAGTACGGTAGAAAGATTACTTACTGACTCTGGTGTTAAAGGACCTGGGTTCAAATCCTACCGGTTACATTTACTACATTGATGACTTTGCAAAAGTCACATTCACATAATCTCCATGGGCTTTCATTTCCTCATTTAAAAAGTGAAGGGGGGCAGCTAGGTGGCGCAGCGAGTAGAGCACCGGCCCTGGAGTCAGGAGGACCTGAGTCCAAATCTGGCCTCAGACACTTGGCACACTTACTAGCTGTGTGACCTTAGGCAAGTCACTTAACCCCAATTGCCTTGCCTCCCCCCCTCCAAAAAAAATAAAAATAAAAAAAAAAGTGAAGGGGTTGGAGTAGATGGTCTCCGATATGCCTTGCCATCTCTGAAACTATGATTCTCTCATCATATGAATAAAACAATAGTAATAATTGATAATAAAGAGGTAAACAGAAACAGAATTAATGGGCTTAAAGCTTTTCCTTTTGTGAACATTAGTACTCCTCTATCTTTTTCCAAGGTGTTTAGGCATTATAAGGCACCACTTTATAGAAACAGGTGAGTTATCTATACAGGTCTGTCCCTGAAAAGTTAATGTAAGGTTTTATTTGTGCAATCCTATTCTGACTTTCTTTATTTAATTGGAAATATGATCCTCTGTAAAAATGACACTTAAGAAAGCAAGGAATCTTTTAAAATTCATAAAGGAAAATACAATTGTTAATTACATACATTGTCAGATATGAATATAATTCCTGCATGGTATGCCTGGATATGGATCCCCACACTGTAATATCTCACCTTGGGTATAACCACCTATACTCTCTCTCTGCTAACTGATTTAGACAGGCTATCTTTAAGCAGGCAGTTTTAAATTCCCAGAGAAGGACTACCACCATGAAGCTACAATTAAACTCTCTCTGGTCCTAAGGGGAAACCTGTTGTAGTTATATACATTTCCCAATCACCACCTTGAGCTCCTATCAGTATGCCTCTATGTAAATACTTACATTCATTAGACATCCACAATAAAACACCATTAGATCTTAAATATAATTTACTTAATAAGGTAAAAGCAATAATAATCACAGGTGCTTAATATAAATGGAGAAAAAAATCAATAAATCACAGGTTGCAGATAAACCTGAGTAATAGTCTCCCATCAAAGAACTTGGTATTTGTGGGGGAAAATGGACATATACTTAAGTAAAACTAATATGGAGACACATGAGTGAAGAAAATCCTTATACTTAAGGTGATTCTTAGTTCTGGAATTCAGGCCTTCTTGTCTCTTCTCTCTTAATTTCTCTACTTCTTGTCCCCACAATTTTCCTGCTGGGTAAACTCCTGGATTAAGTCTATTCTAGGACTGATGAAGCGTTGTCAAGTCACTTTAACGATCAGTCTTAAAATGGTAGGGAGAAAGTCATACTATTTTATAAGCTAGCAGTCCCTTTTAAGCCAGAGAACTACAAAGCTTATGAGGCTGGCCTTCTTCTGTGTAATGCCAAAAAGCACAGCTAGCTCTTCACTTGCAAAGATTCTATATCATCCATCCAATCGGCTTGCAGCAAACCAGTTGCAAAACTTATTTTTCCTTCCTGCTCTTCCTTTTTCACGCCAGAGGGGGCAACAGAGTACCTGTGAGGAAACTCTTATCTTTCTCATTGTAGATGATGTTAGCCAGCAAAATAGCCACCTGCTAGTCAGAATCAGTCTTTCTCTAGCCAATCAGGAACTGGCACCTGAAGCCTACTACACAAATCCCTTATGTCTGGCTTTTCCACTCCCTATTTCGTCTTCTGCTCTACTTTTAACTCCTTCAGCTGGCTTCATCAAATTGTATTCATTCAATGGCTTAAATCAGTGCATCCTCTGATAATGAGTGGAGTTAAACCCTCACAAACTCCTCTTTCTCTTAGTTATATAGCCAGGAGTCTTTACAAAATCATCCTATAGTCTTTAAATTGTCATATGATTGCTCAATTTGTAAATTTTAACTTCAGCTCCTCTCCCTGAACTTTTTTTTTAATTGATAGTGGCATTTCAATATAATTGGCTTACTTTTATAATCCCATATATTTTATACATTTAAAAACATTACCCTGAGAAGGGATATAGGCTTTATGAGACCAACAATGGGATTTATGAAACATAACAAAAGGTTAAGAACTTCTCTATACTAGACTGAAAAATACTTGTTTAATCCAATCCCTTCCCTGATAGGCTACACACTACATTACTTAGCTACTCAAACATCCAATCCTTTTGCTTTGTATTTCATTTAGAAACTAATGGGTTAATCTAGGCGGAATGAAAGATGTAAAAGATATACTATGGGCTAAAATGTAAAAATCAGTGGTATACAAATAGGGAAGCCTATTTTCTGCAAAAAGTTTAAGGGCAGAGTTGTTACGTATTTTCTCAATCAAGTCACTTCACCTCATTTGAATTAAGTCATAAGATAGATGCTTAATCAAACAATTTCAATCATAGTCCTTAGTCTAAGTATGAAAAGTCTTTGAAAGACACTTGATGAAAGGAAATGACTCAAGAGTGGAAGCCTGTTCTAATTGGTTGTGGGATTACATTACATCCTTTGGGACATGTATAAAAAGTATCGTTACCTCGGAGCAAGAGTCTTTCCAATGTGCCTGTGAGAAGGAAGTATTTGGTGGGAAGAAGGAAAGATCTTAGCTTCATTTGTGGCCAGATTCTTTCCCCTAACCCTCTAGCTCTCCCTCCCCTTCCCCTTAGTCAGAGAAGGACCTTAAAAGCTTCAAAGGGTCTGAAAGATGTTAGGCTTCTCATTTTCCTATTGGTGTCTTAGCAGTAGCCCTGGATCAGTGGGTGCCTGGGTCTCCACGAAGAGCTATGGAGAGACATGCCTAGCAGAAAAAAGCACATCATTAATGGTATTATTTAATTAATGGCATAATTACATTATGAATGAATGAAAAGGACTTTCAACAACCAGAAGCTCTGAGTTGTCCCTTTTTTGCCATATGTACTCTCTAAGCTTGAACCCACTTTACTTTTGACTCTGAACTCCTTATGGGAGATTATATCCGAGAATATTGGAGACCTTTTGTAAGGAAAAGTTATTTAGGAATGGATGACTTAAATGATTTTCAACTGATAATCTTGAATGGGGGGCGTGGCAAGGGAAGCATGCAAATTCAAACTCAAATTGATGGCATTAGAGTATCAGATCAAGTGGTACCCTGAGAGCCCTGAAGGAGAGATGGAGCCAGATTCTGGAGATCCAACAAATCAGTGGGAGAAGGAAATGGGATATTTCCTCATATGGGCTGCAATACTAAAGTGAAATAATGAGGGACCATGTTTACTGAAATACAGTTCAAGAAGGATTCTTAAAATTCTGCCAAGCCAAGCTTCAAATAATATACTTTGAAACAGTTTCCTAGATTATAATAACTAGTTTCTATATATAAAGTTTTTGTATGAGATGTGAGTATAAAATAATGAAAGTGATTTCCACAAGCCACTGGGAAAAATTCTTTCATTGACTCACCTCGTACTTCTAAATATAACTGTAGAATATGTATGACAGAGGCATGGAATTTCACTAAAAGATCAAAGGGCCATACATTTAGAGCTGGAAGCTAGCCCATCCTCTTTACATTACAGGAAACTGAGGCCCAAAGTGGCTAAGTAGCTTATAAACCACTCAGGTCATATAAATAATAAGTGGCAGAACTGTGATTTGGACTAAAAAATTCAAAGGTAATTCGCTTGTGTTTTTCCTTATAATTATTCTATTAGTGTTAAGCAGTTTTGTGCTACCTAATGATTGGGTCAGTTGTAAGTACACAAAACTAAAGAGACATATTAAAAATGAGCTAGAAAAAGAAGAAACTTTTTTAATATTTCCATTATCTAGGATCTTGAAACCAATTGAAATTTGATTTATTCAAAATTACATTTAAACAACAATTCAAAGAAGGTCAATTACATAATAGTCATGAACTTTGTGTTTTCTAGTAAACTAGACTCATTAAAAATAAAGACTGAAATGATAAGTAGATATTTTAAATATTTATACCAGAAATTCTACACTATGAATATTCATCAGTGTAACAAGTGCATTGTTTAAGGATACACCTCTGACAGAGATGCTATATGCCCCATTCATTCTTCTTGTCAAAGAATTTGAAGTTGCTATGTTTCTGAAAACTCAACTAAGAACATGTGTAGTCACTCATATTAGAAGTCATTACTGCATAAAATCAATGAAAGAGGGAGGAATTTTTTCATCAAATATTTAACGTAAGAACAATACATTAACTATTTTATCAATTGAAAGAGATGGATTATATAGTGAACCATGACAGTTCTACTGGTACATAGAGTAGCATAATCAATTTCTGACAATATCAAGTATCTATATTATAGCAAAATCAAGAAATTAAAAAAACCCAAAAGCCAAAATTGATCAAAATTAATAAGCAACTACTATATCATAAATACCATGTTAGCTGTTTAAAAACCATATTTTATTTTAATGGGTTTTTTGCTTCTTTGCTTCTATATTTGTGTTTCCAATCTCTTGTTCTTTCTTTTATTTGGTGAGACATGTCAGTGCAGATTCCAGTTTTTCTATTTTGCCTATTATTTTTGCTGCACAGCCATAAATTCTGCTTCCATAATTTTCATTTCTCTTTTTGAATCACTCAGGAACAGAGTGTTGGGGTTTCATGTTCTCATCACATTCTATAGGGTTCTCTATCTAATCAATTGTTGGATCATTTTATTTTGTTTTGCAGTATTTATTCATGGATACTTGAACTTGTTTACTGGATCCTGAGGCCATATTTCCTTCTCTCTCTCTCTCTCTCTCTCTCTCTCTCTCTCTCTCTCTCTCTCTCTCTCTCTCTGTCTCTCATATTTTAACATTCACTTAACTTCTTTCAGTCTTAAATTTTCTCCTCCCCTTCAGCCTCTCCCCCTCATTGAGAAGTCAGGCAATATGGTACCCATTATACATGTGAAGTCATGCAAAACATTTTCCCATATTAGCTATGTTGCAAAAAAGCAAGAAAAATAAAGAAAATGAAAAAAAAATGTTTCAATCTGCACTCCTTGTTCATTAGCTCTTGCTCTCTCTCTCTGGAACTGGATAGCATTCTTTGTCATTATTCCTATGGAATTGTCATTGATTATCATACTGATCAGAGTAGCTAAGTTTCACAATTGGTTATCATTACAATATTGCTATTACTGTATACAATGTTCTCCCTTGTTCTGCTCACTTCACTTTATATCAGTTCATATAAGTCTTCCCATATTTTTCCGGAACTATCTCCTTCGGCACTTCCTACGGTACAATAGTATGCGAACACAATATATACCACAACTTGTTCAGTTTCCTTTTTTTTAATCTCTTTGGGAAACAGACCTAGTAGTGGTATTGCTGGGTGAAAGGGTATGCATAGTTTTATAGATATTTGGGCACAGTTGCAAATCGTTCTCCAGAATGGTTGGATAAGTTCACAACTCCACCAGTTGTATGCTAGCGTATCTATTTTTCCAATATTTCTTTCTGCTTCTAATGTTTTCCCTGCTTATGTTTAAGGTCTTTGGGTTTTCTTCTTTTCTTCTGACTCTATCCTCTTTAATGGCAGTTTCCTTAGGGGCTAGCTCTCAAAACCTCTCATTCCCCTTTCACACTGGACAATTCAGTTTCCCAGTCTAGGTCTTTGCCTCAGGTGACTTATGTGTGGACAGAACTGGCCCCAGCTGGTTATTGAACTCTCTCCCTCAGGCTTAGTGGAGTGATTCAACGCTGACCACATATCCCCTCTTCCACCTCCCTTATAACCTGCCCCTTGCCCACCACACACAAATGCTCCTGACCTGGTGTCTTGGCCCTCTCCCCCATTCCTCCGTTTTCTGTTCCTACTACTGACAGTTCAGAGCTTTGCAGTGCTGGTGCTGGCTATCTTTTGGGGCCCCCAGCAAGGTTCTGCTCGGTTTCTTGCAGCCCAAAAAAACTTCTGCAGCATGGAGCAGGGTCTCCATGGCACTGGAAAAAGGGAGGGGTGACCAGAATGTGGAATTGGGTTTTGTTTCAAGCCTGAGTGTGGATACTTGGCTCAGCTAGTACAATTCTGCTGCCAGTAGTGTGGACAGTGAGATAGGGGTGCTGAGTGAACTTAGGGTAGGTGTCAGCTTTTTTAACCTTCTTTTGGATTCTAGACCAGGTAGATAACTGGAGTTGCTTTATCTTTGGTATAATTTCTGTTCCGGTGAGCTTAGAAGTTTGAGAGGTCGTGGGGATTAAAGAAAAATATCCACTCCTCCATCTTGCTGCTCCCATGAACTGGTACTCCCAGGAATACAAAACTGAAACAGACCCTGACTTTATGGAGCTTACATTCTATCAGAATCATTCCTCTGTAAAGAAGCAGCCTCTATGATGGCAGCAATGGAAATAAAGATGAAGATGATACATGAAATGTGCTTTGTCAACCAGAGGCAAAGTAGCACTGTTATTGGTGGGTGGGGAGAAGGGGAGATGAAATGACAAGTGCATTTAGCTAAAGAAGAAGCAAAATCTTAAACCCTTTAATAACCTCTTAAAGTATCACTGTATTCAGGCAGTGTCATACTAAAGGCCTGCTAACCATTAAAGTGCCGTAGTCTGGGAGGAAGGAGATTCATTGCGGTATAAATACATGATTAATCATTGTATAGATCATCACTATATCCTGTATAAAAGTGCATAAATAAGGGCACAAAGGGGTATACTTCAGAAGCTATCTGACCATATGGATTCAAAACTTCCACAAGAGAAAAGCAAAGTAAAGAGTAACAAGAAAATTGTGGTAACCTTTAGATTAGAGGGTACCCTTATATATTGGATCCAAAGCCAATTAAAGAAAGGGAAAAATGCCATAAAGTAAATGCAGCTGACCTTTTCTGATGGATGAATTTGGTATGGCAACACAACAGTTAGCAAACCATGACATTGCCGGAGAGTTTTGCAGTATTTTCAAAGCATTCATTTCTGAGAAACCTCTAACCCCTAACTTCCAAACTCTTTCTACTTCCACTCTAGGATGATCTACAACCAAGGAGTTTTGTAAGGATGTCCCACCAGTAACACAAATTCAACATGTTCCAACCAAAATCACCACCTTTCCCCCATAATTTCTTCTTTTTCTCGACTTTCCTATTTTTATCATTAATATCTACCATTTCCAGTCAACCATCATAAAGACTCCTTGTTTTCTTTGAGTTTTCTTTCTCTCTCTTTTCTCATATCCAAATTTCTACCAATTTTATCTCCAAAAGCTTTCTAACAGGTTGTCTCTACTTTCTAGTATCAGCTCTCCTTGCAATCAGGCTCAACTATTGTGAAAATCTCCTACTGAGTATCCCCATGTCCAGTCACTAACTTCTCCAATCCATCCTTTTTGTGATTGCCAGAAAAATCAGCTTTATGCAAAAATGTAAGCATATCACTCTTCTACACCCCAACCTTTGTTGATTCCCTGGTGATTACCACATAAAGTCAAAAGTCTTTCTCTGGCATTCAAGCTCCCTAATAGCCTGGCATCACACGATTTTTGCTCTCCTGTTATACTGTGCTCTATGATACATAGTCAAATATGACTGGCCACTGTTCTCCATATACCTCCACAGGTTACTCATGTATTGGTTCATGGCGTTCTCTATCCCTGGAATACTCTTTCCAACCCCACTATTTCCATTGCCGCCTACTGAAAACTTTCCCATCTTTTATGATTTGATGATACTGCCAGTACAAACATGAATTTTCCCCTATTCCCTCCACCTGTTGGAAGGCACCTCAAAGGCCATTTTAACCAAATTGTTTTTGGACCTTGGATTCTGACTTGGTTACTTACTCCCTACATGACTTGTGCTAAATTATTTCCTTCTCTCTGAATTTCGCTTTCCTTATCTGTGAAGGGAAGAAGTTGGAGTAGATCATCTCTGAGGTTTATTCTTGCTCGAAATTCTGTGATACATCTTATAGGCTTGCAGAGCACTTGGTCTTTTATTTCTTTTCTGCTCTTAGTATATTGTTTTGTAATATATCGTTGGTATAGATTTCACAATTCCTTTTAGGGAAGAAAACATGTCTTAATTTCTCTAAATGCCCTGAAGTGCCTCATGAAATGCCTTGCATATAGTAGGTGCTTGATAAATATTTGCTGAATTGCACTGGACATAATAGAGTTAATGATTACAGATTTAGAAGAGAAAATACCAAATGCTGGTAAATATATCACATGCAAAGCTACTATGCTAATAAAAGGAATAGGGATAGAGACTATGTCTGTGATTTCATTGTCACAGGAGGCTGATTCCTTGGTAGGTTATGCCCTCTACCAATTTAGGTTGGACTCCTCTCTGAAATTTTTAGTCTTAGAAAGTTGGCTAGAACACTAATAAGAGGTCAAGTGACTTGCTCAGGGTCACATAACCTATTGTTGTAGCACAGGCCAGGGCTGCCTGACTCCAAGGCTTGCTCTGTATTTACCATGACATACTCTCATACTAATTATATTAAAAAAACTGGTTATAAAATAAGGCAGACATACCCTACTTTAATAAAATCTAAATATACAAAAAAGTGTGTCACATCATGAAATAACCCTTACAAAGGATATACCACAGGGGTAGGTTAACTTGCTTATGGCATTAGTAAGTTTAAAATGTAATTGATTTACTAAGATGTAAATGAAAGACATGATGATGATGATGGTGATAATGATTATGATAATGGTAATAATGATAATGATGATACATAATCAACATGTTAATTCTTATGGGGATTTATCATAAATCAAAGTATATCTGTGTAAGCATATGGCAAATAATTGGGCAGCTCTGCAAGAAACTTAAGAGCCCAATAATTTCAATATATTAGCCTTATAGGAAAGTTAAATATTTTTATTTTCTTAAACCTGTACAAATTTCTAAGAAAATTAGGATCTTCCTTCATACTTTGCTTCTACTTCATAGTTCTCCCACCTCTCCCTTTCTTTCTTACTTCAAACACACTTATGCAAATCATCAGTGATTTAGTTTATCATCTTTTATACTTGAGAAGTGTTGAGTTAGGCACTATGAGGAATTGAGAAGAGAATATGACATTATCAAGTGCCTTCTAGTTTATAATCTGGTCAAGGAGACAAGGCTATGACAAGTTATATCTTCATAAAAGATTCAAAAAAATTTAAGAAAACCACAAAGACAAACAAAGCAGAGCATGACTAACTGCCAAAATATTATACGAATAACCATAACTGTTATGGGAGCTGGGAAGGAGGAGAGAAATCTCCAGAAGGATTGGCAAGAGAAAGTTTTGGAGACTTTTTTTCATTTGGGTCTTGAAGGGTATAGAGAATTTCAATAGATTCATTCAATAGATAAGAGGGAGGAGCACATTCTAGGCAAATGATCCAATGGAGATGGCATACTAAGGTATTTTAGCTGGAGTTAAAGATATATGTTGGGAAATAGGAGAATATAAGACTATAATGGTAGGTTGGTTCAGACTGCAGACTGCCATGACTGTTAGGCTGAGGTTTTTTTTTTTACTTTATCCTATAGGAAATAGAGAGTCAGTGAAGATTTGGGTAACGTAATCATGGCAGAATTTTAGGAAGCATTGTAGAATAGGAATTAGAAAGATTAAAGGCTGGACACTGAGAGACCGGGTAGGAATATATTGAAGCAGCATAGATGTAAAGTAGCACAATTACAAATTTAGGTGATAGTTCAATGGGAAGGAAAAGGAAAGGATAGATTAGACGTTATAAAGAATAACTCACCAGTTTTTTTGATTGATTGAATATGGTATAGGAGAAGGGAAGGGAAGAGAAAATAAAATATCAAAGATGATTACAAGTCATTCAGTTTGGAAGACCTGGAGATCAGTGGCACCATTACAAACCTGGAGAGGCCATATTTTGTGGTGGTAAGGTGGAAAATGGGTATCATCATCATCATCATTTCCACTTCCATTTCCATAGAAGTTCATAGTACAAATTTCCTCACAAAATAATATAGGATAGTACAAGTATTATTATCTTAATTTTATAGATGAGGAAACTGAGCCAAGTGACTTGCTCATAGTCAGAGAGCTATGCAATGTCAGAGCTTGGAGGATGATGAGTTCAATTTTAGACATGTTAGCTTAAGATGAAAACAGCATGCAGTTGTGACAGTAGAGGAAATTCCCCAAAGAAGAGGTTATATACATACGTATATATATATATATATATATGAAAAAGTTCTTTGTGAAGGATGTTACACTCAAGGGACTAGAAGGAAAAAAGGAGTTAGTGAAGAAGACAGAAGGAGCAGTCATAGCAATAGGAAGAAATTCAGGTTAGTATAGAACCATAGTAGCGAAGGAGGAGAAAGTTTGAAGGAGGCAATGAGAACTCAAAAATTTCATTAAAACTGACACTGAGGATGTTATTAATGACTTTCAGGAATATAGTTTCAGTAGAGTAGATGTTGTAGAAGCTAGATTAAGTTAAGAAGAATGTGAGGGGAAAATTGTAGTGGGATATATATACATACATATATACATACATACATATATATATATATATGATTTTTTTGAGAAGATTTTCAACAATAGGAACAAGAATAATAGTAAAGTATCTAAAGAGTCATTATAATCAAATGGGATTTAAAAAAAAACTAGGTGAGACCTGTACATATTCATAGGTAGTTTAAGAGAAAAATGGATATGAAGAATTGAAGAAACTGACAATTAACAAGATGTAGGAGAAGGTATGATTCAGGGTACAGATAGATGCTAACCATGGAAAAGAGGAAGGTTACCCCTTAGTTAATGGTCAATAAACACTTATTATGCACCTACTATGTGACAACCAATGGTAGGTGAAGTTAGCTAGAAAGGTCTGGGGCCTCTATAGAGACAGGCCTTGGGAAGAGTTCATTGCTCTACCCTCTAAACCCCCAATCAGAGAGGAGAGGCAAGTGAGGGTGCTGAGGAGGTACTGAGTATCAAAGTGAATCAGTCTCCAAAATAATGAGACTTCAGGTGACAAACCTATCCCGAGGAAGATATGGTATTTGTGGAGCTGAAGTCAAGCAGAGCACGTAAAGCAGTTTTTACATAGATGGGAACAGAGAAAAGACGTATAAAGGAACAAAACTGAAAAAAAAATTGATTTACTTTATTAGAAATTTTTTCTTCCATCAAACATAAATTTGAATCTTCTGTTTATTGTACTTTAATATTCATTATTTGTTTAATGAAACTCATAATACATTTAAATCTGGCTCCTATAGTTTATTACATATCTTCCATTTAGCCTAGTCTGTATTTTCTTAAGATCAAAAATTTAGGACTGGAAGGAATTTTAGAAGTAATTGAATGTGAGTGACCTTCTTATTTTACAGGTGAAAAAGCTAATGGACTGAGAAGTTTTGATTTGCTCCAGATCACATAGGTAATAAGTATCTGAGACAGCATCTGAACTCAGGGCTTTCTGAATCTAAGTTCAGTGTTCTACATGCTATATGTCCTGCTTGCCTACCAAGCTAACTAGCCGCTTAAAGGACATCCGAAGGATTGGTCAGTAAATGTTCAATGAAGGAAGAATCTCTATATTGGCGTTAGGAGTCTCGTAGGCAAAACTGTTTTTCCCCCTCTAATCTTTTTTTTTTCTATTTTAGGGTAGGCGAAACCTAAAGTGTAGGTATTAAGCTGCTATCCTTTGTAGGTGATATGCTCCCCATTGGTACTGCTGTCAAATGTTATTGTGAAAAGCAAAAAACCACATCATTTTCATGGTAAAATGTTAACAAAAGTTTCTATAAATGAAAGAAATAATTCCCTCTTTTCTAGTACGTAGTCTAGGAATTTAAAAAAAAACACATAGATTCTAAGGATTAAATTTAAACTGTAGGGTTTTAGAATGTATTCTTCGACGTAGAAAAGTTTTTCTTGGCTACTATTTTTCCCTGGTGTATCCATAAAGTGGGGTGAATAGAAAAGGGAAAAATTGCTTTTAGCCTATATTCATACATACATTTCTAGTCAAATAATTAACATTTTCCCCTCTTCTGAATGGAAAACATTTGTTAATATGCCGACTATTCTAATTTTTTCCTCATGCTACTGACCACCATGTACTTTACATTTCTTGACAGTTTTATATAATTGAAAAAATCAAACAGTCGCCTATGGCATTATAAAAAATCCTTACCACACACAAAGCTAGGGGAACTAGTTTTAAACTAGAAAAGAAGAAAAAAAAGAAACTAAATGAAAGAATCAAAGCTGCCATGCATTGCTGCTGTTCTCTTTCCCCTAGCAAGGTCAGAGTTTCAGGTCTGGAATGGGAAGGTAAGTTTCTCATTATACATTTTCAGAGAAATTGATAATTGAGCAGTTGAAAGTCAGATTTGGGAGAAATACATCTTTCAAAATCTATCAGCAAGTTTTCTTCACTGATTAAAGGAATGGGGGTCAGGGGGAGTCACAATTTTATTTATTCCTGCTAAAGCTAAAGAGGTCAAGAAATATTCCTATTAAAGACACAGATAAATGTCTTCCTCACTTCAGGGACATAATTGTTAGTATTGTAGGAAACATCCATGGTAAAAGTCAGATGGGGCTTTAATTAGACTCTAAATGGAAAAAAAGTATTCGAGAGAAATGTTCTTTGACTTTGGTCAAATGAACATCAGCTTACAGTTGTGACTAAAAGTTTCAACGTGACACTTAGAAGACTCCCTCATGTTCATAGTAAAGATTAGATCTGAATGAAGAGGGAAGAAAACAGCTCACCCCCTATAATAAAGTGTGTATAGAATTAGCATTAGTACAGTAATAGAGTACTGTAGTTTGATGTATTGTCATTTTACTCGATTTTTTAAAAAATTAAAATAATTGAGAATGCAAGGTCCAAATTAGGTATGGACAAGTTCTATTTACATCTGTATTCTTAAAACAGACCAGGGTTCATTCTTTCAGGATACCACCAATCTGCTTAGAGTAGGATATTATTTGTAGCAAAGTATAAATCCAACTGGGAATGGATATCAAGGTTCTCTTAGATGTTTGCCTAATATTACAATATATTAGCTACTGGGGTCATAGTAAGAGTTAATAAAAATACGTTGCAAGTGAGCCACATGTACCACATGTAACATTTTAAAAAAGAAAGAAAAGAAATGACCCCAAAGCCACCGTTTGAATATATTTTGAGGGACCATAAGATTGCATACATCCTACCTCTCTAAACAGTGGCCCAAAGGTAGTAGTCCAGAGCTTTTTTCTTCTCAAAATCAAGATGTCCACCATGATGAAACATTAAAAAAATACGTGCATGCACATCTACATAATTGTCTTTTCCAAACAAAACTTCATTTTTTGGCCTATTAAATTAAGTTCAAGTTATGTAATGCATAATGAAGGTACG
The DNA here is from genome assembly GCF_011100635.1 of Trichosurus vulpecula. NCBI lineage: Eukaryota > Metazoa > Chordata > Mammalia > Diprotodontia > Phalangeridae > Trichosurus > Trichosurus vulpecula. Next base: position 131,661,163 of record NC_050580.1, on the reverse strand, counting down.
AAAATCTGCTAAGATAAAATAATAATCAATAACATTTTAATATCTTAAATTTCAAATAAGAAAGTTTGATAATATGAATAGAAAATAAAGAACTTTCAGCTCTGGGGTTTCTAAGATCAGATGCTTTTAAGTACAGAATGGAAATATTTTAAAAGGCCCTTTAAAACCGCGAGGCAGATGTTCAGGTAAAACCAAAGCCAGAAGATTGTTTATTTTAATAAAGCCATTATATGTGCAGCCCCAAATTAGGAATGGCAGTGAGGCCAGGGGATGTCTAAACCATCACCACCTGTTTGCCCTGAAAATCAATTAAAGTCACACTATCACAGCAATCCCTTCCTAGCCAATAAAACTTATACAGCTTTACCGTGAGACTTTAGGTGCTCTGAGGGAATGTGCTTGAAACCTAAATCCTTAGTCTCACATTACTTTGCTACTCACATTAATATGAGCTAACCACTGTAAAACTGGCCTTCAGGGGGTGGTGGTAGGAATGGGAGGGAGCAAGAGAGGAAAGGAAGGAGAGGAAAAAAGGAGAGCAAAGGAAAGAAATATACACTATAATTGCTTTCATACTGTGGATCATACCACCACTCTGAATTCCAATAATTCTTCCAAAGACTCAATCCTATTTTTTAAGGCAAGAAAAAAAATTAAAAATCCTTCACAGCAGAATTCTGTTCTACATATTCTTTGCTACAGAACAGATCCAACTTTACAAGTTGAAAGCAAGGGCAGTAGAGACATCCCAAGTGTTTTAGTAATTAAACGAATATGCATAATGAACCATATGCCCAAAGGGCCTGTTCTTCATGTGGGCCAGATTTTTGTTTGAATTTTTAATTTTTATATACAGATGAAACATTCAGTGTAATACACCAACAGTGTGAGATAACATGCAATATGAAAAAGTGAGAGGGAACTGTCCGTGCGAGAGAATGATCAGGATATACTAGACAAATTCTCCTCTTAGATTTTGATTCAAATGTGTTTTTCCCCCTCCAGCAATTGTTCTAGTCATCTGCTCAGAGTCTTCATAAGAGACACATAAAGAATACACTGACAGCTTTATACAGTATGACTAAAATACAGTGCCATCAGTGGAAAAGTGTGAAAATCCCATGGGACAAACAAGGGTTCCCTGCCCCCCCCCCCTTTAACATCCTGGTACACTCACTAACCAGGCTACCATTTTGAGGAATCCTCTCAGCTTTTATTGAAACTTAGACATAACTTTGCATATTTTAGGTTATATTTATTAGAGATTTCAAACTGTTATAAGTGGAAATTCTTGTCTCAATGGAAATAATAGTTCCAACTACATATTTTAGTAAAAAAAAATCCATGTAATATTATTGTCAACCCCTTTGTACTCTGATTAGGCTACATGTATGGTTTTACAGAATTGAATATTCTTAAATTCCTATTAAGAAAAACTTTAAAAAATCTTCTTATACAACTAAATATGAATTAAAGGCATTGAAGGTCTATGTTATGAGTTATAATTATACAAACACAAGGAATGTTAGGTCAGAAAACAGCTATTGCAAGATGCAAACATACAAAGCAGAATAAAAAATTCCCTAATAAAAAGAGGAAGCAGGTTTTAAGATGTGCTTATACAACATTTTCAATTTACAATGACATTCCAGCCAAATGTTACCAACTTCCAAGAGCAGTTTGGTCTTCTGCCTGCCAAATTTTGGATAAACTCTTGGCAATATAAACTACCACTGTAGGTTGTGTTTTTAAATGAGGGTTCAAGTTCACCAGTCTCATAATCTGCCTCCTTCTCGCCTTCTCCCTGTTCCACCCCTTCATTCAGTCTTCTTAGTTTTTACTGAAATAACCTAAATGCAAAATGACAGACTGGAAGTTATGGAGTGGAAAGCAGGTCATGAAAACAAATCTGGTCAGAAGTAAAATTAAAGCCTAAGACTTAAAAAAAAAACCCTCCCATTTTTCAACCTAGAGGTGCTATCTTTTCACAATGTAAACAATACAAATGGAATGTAAAATGTGAAATCTCCCTCTCTAGGAGATTTGGAGAGAAAAATAACTGAGCTGTAAATAATGTCACTCATTGCTTTGAGTCCTAATTCAGGGTTATACTTTTGTAACTGGCTGGGTTACTTGATCTAGTGGTCTCAGTGGAAAGACAGATAAACTTCAACTGTAGTCAGAAGACAAAAATTGACAAGAAGCATCACCTTTCCTGACTGTTTAAATCCTTTAAGGAAGTGTTGGAGCAATTAGAGAGGGAGTCTAATCTTTGCAGAGTGCATTAACACTCTCTGACCTCACAGACAATAGATCAGACCTCAGACACATAATGCTTCCCTAAGGCTTTTTAGCCTGAGCTTTTGATCTCATAGTTACTAGGTATGTCCTGCTTCACTTAAATCCAATTCACTTGCAAGTCATGATATCACTTTCCTGATGTCATGGTCCTCTTCAAGAATAAGGACCAACAACAACAGCAACAACTCTGTATGTGTTACTATAGGTATCAGGCTACTACATGTCCACTTTTTCTATGTTGGTGCTCTCACCATTTTTGAATACTAACAGAGGAATTTACTGCAACCCACCACGGTGTGGTGTATATATATATATATATATATATATATATATATATATATATATATATATATACACACATATGCTCACTCACACAGACACACAATCATCAGCAGAATCTCACATTATTAACCAATTTGTTTCTGTTCTTCTGATTATAAAAGGTGGTCCAAAAAAGTGACCCATTAACTAATACTTCTTGGTCCTTTGATAACCATATGGGTTGTACTAGTAGTAATGACAGATTCATTTTAAAGTGTTGGATAAAGAACTCTCTAATATGCAGAAGACAGGAAGTGGGAAGGGGGAATCAGGAGGAGGAAAGAAGAATCCTGTACTGTGAGCTTTTACATTTTCATCTACTCTGTAGGTCACTCTTGTTCCACAGGATGCTCTAGTCAGGCAATAACCTATTTCCTGATGAACACATCCTGTTCCAACTGCTAATCTCACTGTGTAAGCTTTGCTTTTACCATTTATTATAAACATGTTCAAGAACTGCTTACCACTATATATTTTTTAATGGATTAGATTTTGGTCAGCTGCTAAAAGGGTAGAATACTGGATATTCTTTATACAAAGGCTGTAAAATGGATTTTCAAACAGGTCACCTTACCTTCCATTCTTCTCCCTTTATAAGTAATCAAAATGAGAGCTGACAAAGTATATAAATAAAGCCAAGGATCCTCCCCCTGCCCCCATATTAGAAAATTATAGATCTCTTGATATGGATTACAAGACTCTTTTGGATTTGAACTATATACCAATGGATTGTGAAATGTTTAGAGGCCTCTAAGATAGAAATTCACATAATTTGCACAAGATCATCACACTTGTCAGTTGATGACACTATGCATCTAAAGCCTTAGAGCATTTATACCAAAATAATTATATCTTCCTAGAATCAACACATTTCCTCTAGTAAATGTTCATTGTAAAGGTTTTCAAATTAGCAGGAAAATAAAACTACTGAAAATTGGCTTTACATCTAAGCAAATCATTTTGTAGTTAGTATTTTGAAACCCAAGCTGAAAAAAAGGCAAATGTAAATGTATAACAGAGAAAACAACTAATGGACTTCTGAAACTTAACTAGCAGAGAAGATGAAACTCATATGTGTTGAATATCCTAACTTTATAATGCTTGCTGTAGAAGACAAAAACAAGTAATAGAAAAGCTATACAATATCAAGAATGTATTTTCTATTTTTTGAAGGAAATCTTTAGTTGTATTTTCCCCCGCTGGTAAAATGGTTTTCTAGGAATTTTCAGTCACACTCAGATAAAAATAAACCCTAAAGAAGTAGCTAAGGAGGGAAATGCACTCTAGAAGCAATTGGATTTGATACAATGATTTGATCTGAGGGATTTTTTTTATTGTTATCCTTAAGCAACCTCATATCCAATAACAACGGACTTCCTTGAAGCTAAATCTCACCCCTGACATATGCATCAAATTTTAGCTCCAGGTGAAGAAAGCAAAAACAAAAGTATTAAAAAAAAGCTTTAAAATATGTTTGCCACATGAAATCTTCCCCCCCCCCCCCGTCTATGAAAATCAACAAGCTTTGTCAAATAGAACTCGAAAGAATCAGAAGAGAAAAGATTATAGCTATTTTATAATACACAAAATTTTGCCAGTGGTCAAGAAGTTTGCTAGGAGATGCTTGAGTAAAATTAAAAGAAATAGTTCAAATTAAAATCCTCAAGAAATAGCCTAGAGAAATATACAGCACAATGTTAGTCATTTATGAGATTCTATCGCCACCTACAGGATTTTTCTTCTTTCTGAAAACCTTATGATGTTTTGGTTATTCAATGCTCGGAAAATGATTTTAGAGAGAAGAAATTCAGTAAACTGGTTAGTTTTCTTTTGAAAACTATGGTGTTCTTATGTTGAAGGAAAAAAATAAGTTACCTGAATGTAAAATTAAAATTTCCAAGCAAATTATTTTGTATGAGTTGCTAGTGATAAGAGTGATAGATATGTACACATTGATATTAATTTGAAAACATGAGCTTTGTATGTAAAAGTTCCATAATAATAAAAATAAAAACACCTCATGTACTTCTACCAAAAGTATGTGCTTTAATAGTGTAGTACTTTGTATATTAGGTGCTATGTGATAACATGAAATGAGTGATAGTCTGAAATCAGGGAACCTGATTTCAAATTCCAGTTCAGCCTGCTACAACCTCAGTGGTATTGGGAAAGTCACAATTTCTCTTTGGGAATTTTTCTCACATTTAAAATGTGGGAGCAGAACTAGATAACCTCTGAAGTCCTTCTAAAACTATGATATTCTGGCATTCATATGTATTACTAAGTTAGTATTAAGGCATTTATTTTATTATATTATTGAAAGATATATTAAGTTTTCTGTGAAGAAGGTGTAGTCATTTCAATGCTGAATTTTCACAAAAATAGTTTCCTCATTTAATTTGGTAAGAAATACTATGCCTCAGTCAATTCAATTTTTCTCAACTTTTATTCCCTCATTTGTAAAATTCTACTACCTCTATGAGATCTTCTGAAAATTTAAAACAATATTATTATATAAGCTGTAGATATTATTATACTAAGTTGGCTAACTGAAAGACTTCTTGAAAAGATTATTTACAGACACATACCTGTAGAGTCTTAATTGGATTAATGCATTGGCTACAATAATGTAAATGAGAAGGTTACTAAAAGGAAGCCATATTCTATGTGACTGAAGAGCCAATGATGCTCCCAAGAGATCAAATGATCTACCAAGAGACAAAGACTACCAAGGCGGAATGTTGTCTACATGGTCACCATACCTATTGGTTGTTTTGCTTATTTTTTTCTTTGTTATAGAGGCAGTTCAATTTGGGGTGAGAGCATAATTTAGAAATGCCTATGCTATTAAAATAAAAGACATCAATTTATTTCAACAAAATTTAAAAAAACTTTTAAAAAAGATTAATTTATTGATCAGAAGATCAAGGATATATACATGTACACAAGTTTGTGATTAGTCAGACCGCAGTTTCTCCCATGTGACACACCAGTACCTCGGGGTAAAGTTGTTCAATATTATAAAAAAGTATGGTCAGCAAGCATGGTGGGGGGGGGAGGGGCAGAAATTTAGGACATTGGAAGAGAAGGAATATTTCTATCGGGTCAACAAAATCAACCACCACCTTCTTCTGTAGTAGCTCATAAGCTTAGAGGAAAATCATAATTGTATTTTTTTAATTGTCAGAAAGGTATGAGACAGAATGAACAATAATAAAAATATGCAACATTTTCACAGGGCTTTAAGGTTTGCAATGTACCTTAAATATATTATTTCATGTGATCCTCACAATAGCCCAGTGACATAAGACATTGAACTGAGAATCAAGAGAGGAATTTGAATTCTGACTCTCTTCCTATGAAGTTATATAACTTTCACCTGGAATTTAATCCCATTGGGCCTCAATTTCTTTGTCTGTAAAATGATGATATTAGATTAGATCTCTAAGGTCCTGCAAGCTGTGACATCTTCTGGTTCTATACTTTTTCTCAAACTAAAGCAGCATTTTGTTGGAGTTTTTTTTAAACATAAGTCAATTTAAACTGTGTGTGATCTTTTGCCTGGCAAAACCAAGTGTCCTTGACAATGAGCTAAAAGATAGAATTAAAAGAACTTGTAAAGAAATGGAAACGTATCCTATTTAAACACTAGGCTGAAATCTTAAGGGCAAGGCAAGGAGGTAGAGGGAAGTAAAAATTATTTGTGCTGAGAAAATAGTCACAACTGTTTTCTGAAACTGAAAAATAAATTGTGAAAGTTTTATAGGTGTATATGTATACACACACACATACATACATATGTATATGTGTATATATGTATGTATGTGTGTATGTATAAAATCACAAATTAATTAATCCTATCTACTTTGGTATTGGTTAAATCTTGCATGTATTTTTTTAAAGCAAATGAATAATTAGCATGAGGCAATTAGCCAACCTTCTTCAATATTAGATCCATAGCTGCAATTGAAGGATAGAGGAAGGATATAAAGGCATCATAAATCAAATAGCCAAAGCATAATACGCTATAGTAAACTCTAACCAGACCACAAAGAGGGCTTCCCTTCTCTTCATAAACATCAGATCAGGCAGCTGAAATTATTACTGAGGCTCTCTGGTAACTGTCACCTGTGGTGGGTATAATTACAGGCTACCGCAGCAAGCACGCCCACATCATACAGCTATAAAAGAACCTGCGGCTTGCCAAGACCAGGCAGACAATGGAGAACACACACGCCACCTGACGAGAGCCCAAAAAGATCAGCCAGGGAGACTAATAAAAATGACAGCTTAGAAACAAACGACAAAGCTCTGACCACAAAAAAGGCAATATCGAATTAGCTAGAAAGGTAAGTGCTGAGCATCGTTCTTCAACAGGTCACAACCCATGCAGGAAATCAGTTATGGCTGTTTTCACACACACACACACACACACACACACACACACACACACACACGAGGTCTCTTTTTATTATTTCTAAATATTCTTTTTTCTCTTGCACAAAATATTTGCACACTTAGGTTCTGCACATAAAAACAGCTGGGGGAAACAAAATCTCTAATTCAGCTCTATAAGCAGGAAAAAAAACCCCAATAACAAACTAAAACCAAGTTTAGAGGATGGTCATATAGGTTATGGATTAACTGGCTGCTTTACATCTCCACCCCCTTAATGCTGCTATCTGCCTTTTGGCTATTTCTGTCCTAATTAGCACCACCACAGGGTGAGCAGGGTCAAGAAGAGGCCAGTAAAAATGCATATGAGTCTATTATTTGTGTTAGTACCTCCAGAGAGAAAGGTTGAAATTCAAGGCTAAGACGAAGTCCCTACAATATCTCAGCATTTTACTTATTGGTGTTGCCTTGTCTCTCTGACCACCTTTTGTGGGAGGTCTATCCCTCCCTTTCCCACATCATCCTCCCTGATGGATTCCTTCTGAGGTTATTTCCATTTACTCTATATATCTTGTATGCACCTAATTCTTTACAAGTTGTCTCCCCAATTAGAATGTAGGCTCCCTGAGGGCAGGAAGCATGTTTTTTGTGCCTTTCTTTATATCCCCAGTGCTTAGCACAGTGCCTGGCACATAGCTTATGCTTATTAAATGTTTTTTGACTGACTGATTATGATAGATTAAATTAGTACAAAAACATCTTTGGGGACATAGGAGGGAAGTCAATGTACTTTTCATCTTCCTATCTTTCCTCAGAGCCCAGTGTGGTTATTGTTAATAGTTGGCATCCTTGATGCCAATTTTCATAAGTACAAAACAGAATGAATAGAAAAAAGTAAAAATTACCAATTTTCCCCTCCATTCAGCCTTTAGTGTGATTTTCTTAAAATGTAGGTCCAACCATATCACTTCCTACTCAATAAACTCCCACGGCTACCTATTGCCTCCAGGATCAAATACTGATTTCTCTGGTTGGAGTTCAAAGCCCTTTATAATCTAGCCTCCTCCTAATTTTCTAGTTCTCCTATACCTTATCCCTCCTCACTTACTCTTCAATCTAGCGATACTGGCCTCCTTGATATTCCATGAATAGGACACTTCATCTTTCAGTTCTGGGCATTTTCTCTGGCTATTTCCCCATGCTGGAATGTTCTCCCTCCTCATCTTTGCCTCCTGTCTTCAACTAGCTTCCTTTAAGTTCCAAAAATCTCAATTACATGTCAACAAAAATTTTCAATGTTAGTTTTTTTTTTAATTTTAAGTTCCAAATTCTTTCCCTCCATTCTTCCTTTATCTCTTGTTGAGAAGGCAAACACTTTTACATAGATTATACATGTGAAGTCCTGCCAAACATTCCCTATTAGCCATGTTACAAAAGAAAGGGTAGACCAACCGCCCTGCCCCACGAAAAATAATAAAGAAAGTAAAAAAAAAGTATGCTTCAATCTGCACTTAGACTCCATTATGTCTTTCACTGGAAGTGGATAGCATTTTTTATCATAAATCCTTTGGAATTGTGTTGGATCATTATATTGCTGAGAATAGCTAAGTCATTCATATGTGATTATCATGACCATATTGCTGTAATGTTCTCCTGGTTCTGCTCATTGTAGATTGTACTTTGCAACAATTCCCAATCCCAAGTTTTTCTGAAAGCACCCTGCTGGTCATTTCTTATATCACAGTGGCATTTCATCACAATTATATACCATAACTTGTTCAGCCATTCTTTAATTGATGAGCATCCTCTCAATTTCCAATTCTTTGCCACACATAGGTCCTTGTACACATAGGTCCTTTTCCTTTTCCTTTGATCTCTTTGGTGTATAGATCTAGAAGTGGTATTGCTGGGTTAAAGGGTATGCACAGATTTGTAGCCCTTTGGGCACTGTTTCAAATTGCACCTCAGAATGTTGGATTAGTTCACTACTCTGCCAATAGTGCATTAGTGTCCATATTTTTCCATATCCCCCACAACATTTGTTATTTTCCTTTTCTGTTCCTTTTCATGTTAGGCAATCTGATTGGTGTGAGGTTGTAACTCAGAGTTGTTTTAATTTGCATTTCTCTAATCAATAGTGATTTAGAGGAAGATTTCCAGGAGCCAAGATGGCAGAGTAAGCATTAAATCACCATAACTCTCCAATAATCACCTCCGAACAACCGGAAAATAGTGCCCCAAAACAAATCCTTGAACAGCAAAAAGATGGGGTAAAACAGTCTTTTAGATCAAGGAACTTAGAAGATTAGCAGGAAAGGTCTGCCTCACTCAGGTAAAAGGCGAGCTCAGTCTAAGATAGGAAGTATCCCAGAAAGCCAGCAGCAAGCCCCACCTCAGCAAACCAGTGGAAGATTCTGAGCCCTAATGTGGTGGAATAGGCAAACATCAATAGCATGCCCTCCCCCAAGTGCCTCAGCATATCCAGAGGAACTGGCAGACTCCAGCATGGAAAACTGCCAGATGCTTCAGCCTAGCCCTGGGCAAACAGACAGCGGCCAGAGGCCAGACCTCCACTGCTTTATCATAGCCCCAGGCAAACAGGTAGATGCCAACCCTAGGTGTGCCTAAGCAAAAAGGCACCTAACAGCTTTGGCTCCTGCCATGTGCTTCAGCATAGCCATGGGCAAACAGACAGTCCCCAGTGCCCAGATCACTACAAGTTTAAGTATAGCCCTAGGGGAATGAGGAAAAACTCCACCAGCTTTAGCACATGGCAGGCAACAGCACTGGGACCCCATCTCAGCACCAGATAAGCTGCCAGACCCCTACAGCCTCTAGCAGCACCAGCCACCCCTCTACTTCAACCCTTCAGCCAAACACCAGACACAAGGGTCCTCCATAGGCCTCAGGGCAACATCAGTGTAGCACCAGGTAAACAGCCAGGGCCTCCAGTCTCTGGCAGAAGAAGTCTGAGAGAGTGCCTCTTCCACCTTGGGAGCAGAGCTCAAATTTAAAAGAAAGGAAAAAGGCCAAAAAAGATGAGCAAAAAACAACGAAAAAGTATGTGATGATAGAAAGTTATTATGGGGTCAGGGAACATCAAGACACAAAATCAGAAGGGAACAAAAGTGTCAAAATACCTAATGGCAAAAACCCAAAGAAAAATGTGAAATGATCTTAATCCCAGAAAGAACTCATGGAAGAGCTCAAAAAGGACCTTAAAAATCATATGAGAGATAGAAGAAAAATTGGAAAAAGAAATGACAGTGATGCAAGAGAATTATGAAAAAAGTCAACTGCTTAGAAAAAGAAAAACAATTGCTTAAAAAAGTAGAATTTGCCAAATGGAAAAGGAATTACAAAAGCTAACTGAGGAAAACAACTTCTTAAAAGTTAAAATTGGGCAAGTGGAAGCCAATGACTCTATGAGACACCAAGTATCAATCAAAAAAATTCAAAAGAATGAAAAAATAGAAGAAAATGTGAAATACCTCATGGGAAAAACAACTGACCTGGAAAATACATTCAGGTGAGATAATGTCAGAATCATTGGACTACCTGGAAGCCATAATCAAAAGGAAGATCTAGACAGCATCTTTCAAGAAATCATTAAGGAAAACTGCCCTGATCTCCTGGAACCAGAAGGTAAAATAGATACTGAAAGAATTCACTGGTCACCTAGGGGAAGAGATCCCAAATAAAAACTCCAATGAACTTTATAGTTAAATTACAGAACTATCAAATCAAGGAAAAAATATTGCCAGAAAGAAATAAATTAAATATCAGGGAGCCACATTCAGTATTACAGAGGATTTAGCAGCTACAACATTAAAGGATCAGAGGTCATGGAATATGATATTCTGGATGACAAAGGAGCTAGGACTACAATCAAGAATCACCTACCCAGTGAAATTATGCATAATACTTCAAGGGGGCAAATGAAAAAGAAGGAATTCAAGCTTTCATGTAGAAAAGACTAGAATTGAACAAAAAAATTGATATCCAATATCAAGACCCAAGAGAAGCCTAAAAAGGTAAAAAGGGAAAAGAAAACATAAGGGATTCAATGGAGCTCCATGGAAAGATGATGCTTGTAATTGTTAAAAATTGTTCTACTAATAATATGGCTAAAAGGAATATACAGGTCTAAGGTGAATTTGAGGGAACAACATAGAAATAATTAAGGTATGAGAAATTGGAGTACACTGGATGCAGAAGGAAGGGAGGTAGCATGGGGTAAATTATGCCACATGAAGAGGCGTGAAAATCTATTACAATAGAGAGAAAGATGGAAGTATGGGTGATGGGAATTTCTTGAACCTTATTCTTATCAGTATTGGTTCAAAGAGGGTATAATATATACAATCAGATGAATATAGGAATCTATCTTACCCAACAAGAAAGTGGGAGGGGGGAATATTAAGTATAGGGGGTAGGTGACTGACAGAAGAGAAAGCAGATGGGGGAAGATGATAGAAGCAATACACTGATGAGGAGGGAAAGGTTGAAAGGAGAGGGGACAAACAGGAGGAAAAATAGGATGGAGGGAAATATGTAGTTAGTTATCATAACTATGAATGTGAATGGGATGAACTTTCCCATAAAATGAAAGTGGATAGCAGAGTGGATCAAAAACCAGAATCCTTCAATATATTGTTTATAAGAAAAATGCCTGAAGCAAAGAAACACATACAGAGCAAAGGTAAGGGCTGGAGCAGATTCTATTTGGCTTCAGCTGAAGTAAAAAAAGCAAGGGTAGTGATCCTTATCTCAGACAAAGCAAAAGCAAAACTAGACCTAATTAAAAGAGATAAGGAAAGAAACTATATCTTGCTAAAAAGTACCATAGACATTGAAGTAATATCAATAATAAATATGTGTGTGCCAAGTGGTATAGCATCCAAATTCTTAAAGGAGAAGTTAAGTGAGTTACAAGTTCATGACCAAACAAGAGATAGAGAGCATTATGAAATGTAGAATAGATAATTTTAATTATATTAGATTAAAAAGCTTTTGCACAAATAAAACAAATGCAACCAAGATTAGAAGAAAAGCAGAAGCTGAGAAACAATCTTTCCATCAAGTGTCTCTCATAAAGGCCTCATTTCTCATATATACAAAGAACTGAGTCAAATTTATAAGAATACAATCCATTCCCGAATTGATAGTCAAAGGATATAAATAGGCAGTTTTCAGATGAAGAAAAAAGCTACTATAAGCATATGAAGAAGTGCTCTAACTCACTTTTGTGAAAGAAATACAAATTAATACAACTCTGAGGCACTACCTCATACCTACCAGATTGGCTAATATGACAAAAAAGGAAAATGATAAATGTTGGAGGGGATATGGGAAAATTGAGACAGTAATGCATTGTTGGTGGAGTTGTGAACTGATTCAACCATTCTGGAGAGCAATTTGAAACTATGCCCAAAGGGCAACCAAACCGTGTATATCCTTTGATCCAGTGATACTACCACTACATCTGTATCCCAAAGAGATCATAAAAAGGGAAAAGGACCGACAAGGGCAAACATATTTATAGCAGCCTTTTTGTGGTGGCAAAATATTGGAAACTGAGGGGATGCCCATAAATTGGGGAATGGCTGAACCAGTTGTTGTACATGAATGTAATAGAATGTTATTGTGCCATAAGAAATGATGAACAGGCAGGTTTTAGAAAAACCTGGACAGACTTGTATGAACTGACAAAAACTGAAATGAGCAGAACCAGGAAAACATTGTATATAGTATCAGCAACATTGTGTGATGATCAGTTATGAATGACTCAGCTCTTCTGAGCAACACAATGCTCAACCAAGTCAAGTAAAAAGGACTCACAAAGGAAAAATGCTATCCACATTCAAATAAAGAACTGATGGGTTATGAATGCAAATCAAAGAATACTTTTTTCACTTACCTTATTCTTTTTCATGTCTTTTCCCTTTTGATCTGTTTCTTCTTTCACAACTGTGTAATATGGAAACATGTTTTACATGATAGCACATCTATAACCTATATGAATTTGCCTACCATTCTGGAAAAGGGGAGAAGAGGGAAAGAGGGAAAAAATTTGGAACTTAAAATCTTGTAAAAATGAATGCTAAAAATATCTTTACATGTAATTGGGGAAAAAATAAAATTATTAAAATAATGATTTAGAGCATTTTTTTCATATGACTATAGATAGTTTTGATTTCTTCTTCTGAAAACTGCCTGTTCACACCCTTTGACTATGAATCATTTGGGGAATGACTTGTATTCTTATACATTTTACTCAGTTCTCTATATATTTGAGAAATGAGGACTTTATCAGAGAAACTTGATATAAATTCCTGCCCCCCACCCCCATCAAGACTCTTGCTTTCCTTTTAATCTTGGCTATGGTGGTTTTGTTTATGCAAAACATTTCTAATTTGATATGATCAAAATCATCCATTTTGCATCTTGTAATGTTCTCTATTTCTTGTTTGGTCATAAATTCTTCCCTTATCCATAGATCTTACAGGTAAAATGTTCCATGCTCCCCTAATTTGCTTATGATATCACCCTTTATGTCTAAATCATGTACCCATTTTGACCTTATCTTTGTATACAGTGTGAAATTTTATTCTATATCTAGTTTCTGCCAAACTGCTTTCCAGTTTCCCTAGCAATTTCTTAGCAAATAGGATTTCTTTCTTCAAAATCTCAGATCTTTAGGTTTGTCAAACACTAGATTACTGTGACTATTTACTACTGTGTATTGCTTACTTAATCTATTCTATTGATTCACCACTCTTTTTTAGCCAGTATCAGATTGTTTTTATAATTATCACTTTGTAATACAGTTTAACATCTAGTACTGAAAACTCACCTTCTGTCACATTTTTTTCATTGATTCCCTTGATATTCTCGACCTTTTTTTCTTCCAGATGAATTTTGTTATTATTTTTTCTAGCTCTTTGAAATATATGTTTTTATGTAATTTGATTAGTATGACACTGAATAAGTTAGGTAGAATTGTCATTGTTATTATATTTTGTCATTGTTATTATATTGGCTCTGCATATGTATGAGTAATTAATATTTCTCCAGTTGTTTAGCTCTGACTTTATTTGTGTGAAAAGTATTTTTTAAATTATTTTCATAGAGTTTCTGGATTTGTCTTGACAGGTACACTATCAAGTATTTCATATTGTCTGCAGATATTTTAAATGTAATTTTTTTCTATCTCCTCTTCCTGGAATTTGTTGGTCACATAAAGAAATACTCATGACTTACATGGGCTTATTTCATATGCTTGCAATTTTGCTGAAGTTGTTAATTATTTCAACTAGTTTTTGAGTTGATTCTCTAAATACACCACAATATTGTCTGCAAAGAGTGGTAGTTTTGTCTACTCATTGCCTCTTCTAATTCCTTCAATTTCTTTTCCTTATCTTATTGCTATAGTTAGCATTTCTAGAAAAATATTAAATAATAGTGATGATAACGGGCATCCTTGTTTTACCCTTGATCTTACTGGAAAGGCTTCTAATTTATCCCCATTACAGATAATGTTTGCCCAGAGTACATTTAAGAAAGAATTTGAGTAATAATGATGTACCTTCAAGACTAAATTCAACCCTCCATCAGAAGGGAAGACCATCCAGCATTGGTCATGTTCATAATAATTTGTACATGTGACATTATTGCTATTCATTTGTGTCCAACTCTTTATGACCCCATTTTCCTGTCAATGATACTAGAGTAGTTTTCCATTTCCTTCTCCAGCTCATTTTACAGATGAAGAAAAGATGAGGCAAACATAGTTAAGTGACTTGCCCAGGGTTACTCAGATAGTAAGTGTCTAAGGCCAGATCAGATTTGAACTCAGGTCCTCCTGACTCCAGGCCCAGTGCTTTATCCACTACACATTGAAATGAAGGAATAAACAACAGCAAACATGACCTTCACATGTAAAGTTTTGTGGAAGGCATGTATCATCAGGGAAACACATAAGAAAAGAAGGAGACTGAATGCTGGTACCCAATGAAATGTTGAAAGAACAAGAAGAATGTGCATTATCAGCTTGTTTATGGAGGAATTATAGAAAAATATGGGCAAAACTTTTTTTAGGATGAGAAGACGAGGAGTACACAAGCAGAGAAATACCACCATGGGTAAGATCACAGATTTATTTTAATATTGAAGTAAATGAGTACAGATTGATATCCTTTTCACTCTCTCCAATCTATTCTCTACATAGCTGCCAAAATAAATTTCCTAAAGCACAGGCATTACCATATCACTTTAGTACTTAAAATGCTATGCCTACTTTTCCAAATTATGTGATCTTTAAGACAAAATGGATTAATAGCTTTTTCCTAAACTTGGTATTCACAATTACATAATTTCAGAATTGGAAGGGACCTCTTCTCCAACTCATACTCCCCCAAAGAACACAATCTACAAAATACCTGTGTTCATTCAGCCTTTGCTTAAACACCTATGATGAGGAAGGAACCCACTACTTCCTAAGGTGGCCCATTCTGTTTGTGAATAGCTATAATATTAGATAGTTCTTTTATTTCTATTATCATATCTAACTTTGTCTCTTTACAATGTTCACCTATTGTAACATCTTCATTGTATAAAATATTCTACTGTCATGTACTAGTATAGACATATGCCTGGAATAATTTTTTCTTCATCTGTCTCTAAAGCACCTTGCTTCCTCCTTTAAGGGTCAGCTTAAGTGCCACCTAATCCATGAAGTCTTACTAGATCCCCCCAGGTCTTAGTGGCCCTCTCACATCACTTTATGCTTATTTGTGTAAACATTAAAACACACACACATACCCTAAAATATAAGCTCCTTGAGGGTGAGGAGGGCCTCTTTTGTTTTTGTATCCAAAGTATCTAACAAAGCATCTTGCATATCATAGGAGTACAATATTTATTGAATTGATTAGTGATGTTCTGTGAATTTTCCAGGCATCATATCATAAAAGTTAACATCTAAATTCATATTTGGAGGTTTTAGTTACAAAAAGGAAGGAATATTTTGTGTTTTATATATAATAACTATGATCTTAGAGTCCTAGCAAATGAAAAGAAATCCAGCCAAAGGCAAAATATCCAATATACTGTGGAGAGCGGCTGGAGACAGTTAAGAAAAAACTTATTGGCCTTATACATTCAATCTTTTTATAACTTTTACAGAAATATTTTAAGGGATTTAAATTTTACATTGAACTATGATTACTAGAGGTATAAGGTCTTCAAATTCCAATTCTAATTGACTCTTTTACTGAAAAAGATTTACCAGTGTGATATAGAATTTGACATTTTAAACAAACCATACTACTCACATCCTTAGTAATTTGAATCAAATAAGCATATACCAAATATAAGTATACAAAGTATCTTCATGAAAATGTCATTGTCAGTTCATAATGGGATAGTGAAATCCTACAAACTGACCATTTGTGAAAGAAAACACATGATTTTAACAAATAATATTAAGAAAAGTGTTCAACTTCACTAATAATCAAAGAAATGTAAAATTAAATAACTCTGAAGAACCACATCATAGCCATCAAACTGCTAAGACAATAATTAAAAAGCAACAAAACTCAATGTTTGTAGTATTATGAAGGAATGTACATCATTCCATTGTGGGCAGAATTGAAAATATGGAGAATTTTTGGGGGAAAATAATCTGATAGTAGCCAGAAAATGTTATAAAAATAATTATACTATGTTAACAATAATTCACTGTTGAGTATATCCCTTCAAAATGTTATCAAAATCTATAACAAGGGAGTTGTTCAAATGATTTCATAGCAATTTATATGTAATAGCAAAACGGGAAACAATCTAAATGTTCAACAATAGATGGATGGTTAAATAAAATGTAATAATATGATGGAACACCACAACACAATTGAGACAAATATAAGAAATACAAAGAAAAGTAGAAATAGCTTCATGAAATAATGCAAAACAAAATAAAAAATAAAAAAATACACACTATGACCATATATAGATGGAAAGTTAATTAAAATGAATGGACAAAGTCTCCTAATAAAATTGTTACCTACATGTAGCAACATGAAAATGTAAATAGTACTTCATGCATTGATACTAACTGATATAAATTTACTTAAGTACAAGCAACTTCCTTTGGTTACATTGATGTCTAATATAAAGTTTTTAATAAAATATTTAATTAAAATAATTTCTATTTTTTGCTATGATGTCATTCCTGAACATTTAAAAAGGATTTCAGCAATTGTGAAGACACTTTAGTGCCTTGAGAAGGAAACAAGGATATTATCCAAACTTTATTTTTAATGTCTAATTTATTTAAAACTTCCACAACTGAGAATAGATATTACATTAAGTGTTAGGAAGTTACTGAGTACTGTACTCATTTTGGTACATAAAAAAGCCAAACATTTGAAGCATTTAAGTAATTTAATTTACAATACAATTAATAATTGAACTTCTAACTGATGACCATAGTACTTCAACTATTTTAATAATCTGGGATGGTCATGTGAAAAATGAAAACCCACTCTTCCCAGTAGAATGAAATCACTTGATATGATAATATCTGGCTTAGAACAAATCAATTTGGCTAAACGGAAAGAAACATAGGTATATGAATAGTTAAATAGCATTTTTAAAATGCTGCTTGTCTCTAATTGGACAGAAATTAGGTTTCAATCAAACTCCTACATCATATACTACAATAAGCTCAAAACAGATACATGACCTTCCAGATTGGAAGAATACCAGATCAGATACCTTCCATATCCATAGCTAGGTGCTAATTCTTAAATAAATAAGAAACAGGCAACCATGCAATATTAAATGGATAATGCTGAGTACATGAAATTGAAAAGCTTCTGAACCAGCAAAATCAATGCAACTAGGACAAGAAGAGAAGCTGCTAAATGGTGGAAAACCTTTTAACAAGATATCTCTGATAAGGTCTGATGTTCACAGTATATAAAAAATAATATAGATCCATCTGTTCATACATACACACATATACAAATACACTTACTGTAGGTGTATTTGTATATGTATGTATCAGTGTATGCATGTATGTATATATACATGAGCCAGAGCTCTCACCCAATGTATAATATAAGTGGTGAAATGATATGAACAAACAGTTTTGGAAAAAGAACTAAAAATTATTAATTAAATAAATACTGTTACAAAGCATAATAAAAGAAAATTTAGTCAAAACAACTTTTAGGTACATCCTACACCTAGAAAATTGGCAAATATGATAAAAGATGGGGAACAGCCAATATTTGGAGTTGTTGAAATAGTATGTCCTAAAAATCTGAGTACAGTTTTAAGCTTCAATAGCTTCCATAGACACATTAATGCAGTATAGCAACTATAATACACTAGAAGTGTAGCTATGAACTGATTCAACCATTTTGGAAAACAACTTCAAATTCTGCTAAGAAAGGGACTATGAAGTCTGTACCCTTTTATGCATAATTCCATTCTGTTGCAACAATTCATCTAGCAGCTGTTGTTGGGGTAAAAGACCAACACAAGCCCAACAACAAGAATGCTGCCAGCACAAGTTCTTTGATCTGCTTTACTAAGGAAAGTAAAATTAAGGGGTTAACAATCTTATTTTAATCCAAAATATACATATATCATTCACTTAGTTCAGGGGAAAAAGCCAGAACCCTGAACTTCAGAGCAAATACAAACAAATTACAAAGATACATTATAAACAGACCAAATACAATTCATAGTTAACATGAAAGCATCAACATCTGGGTTCACAAGCTGGAGGACTCTTAACTACAGCTGTCCAGAGTCTCCACATCAAAACTCCTCCAAGAGTGAGAGCCCCCAGCAAACAGCTCTTTTCTCTCTTTTCATATGGTCTTAGGGCATCATCAAACATCATCTGAGCGACTGGAACTTAGGTGCCTACTTTTGGCTCTGGTCTTAGCAATTCCCCTTAGGACCCTGAGGGCTTCATGCCCACATAGGCTTAGCACCTAGTGGATATGTGTTTGGGCCTGGGGCTTTGCACCTAGTAAGGCTCAATCAAAGACACTTAATTAATTTAAAACAGTAAAAAAGTCCCACCTTAGTTGCCAATGCACATTCCTAGGCATCCATGCCAAGAAGGTAAAAGACAAAATGTTCCAATAGATAGCATATTTATAATAGCAATTACTGTGGTAGCAAAGAACTAGAACAAAGTAGATGCCCATCAACTGAGGACTGGCTGAACAAATTGTACACGAATGTAATGGAATTTTACAAAATGATGAATATGAAGAATTCAGTGAAACATGGCTTGGAATAGATGGCTAAGTCAATTTAAACTCCAAAATTCTTTGATTCTATGACCATATAAGGTACAAAAACACTCATGATATGTCAAAAAACTGTATGAGGAATATATTCACACATATACACATTCAATGCTCTTAGTCGTGCTGATATGTGGATACTACACTTTTCCAGCCAATTATTTTTCGAAGTACCTGCTTCACTGACAACCTATGACCAGAGTTCAGTTCAGTTCAATATTAGGTTACGTTTCCAGAGCCTTGCTTCAAAAAGCAGCAACTTAAGTCTTAAGTGAAATGAACTTAACAGATCTCATTATAGCCTACAATAAGCAAAAACTCAAAAGGAGAAGACCCACCTTGGCTGAAGGTAGTAGAAAGTTGCTGCTCATGAGGCCCCAAACTGGAAAAGCAAGAAAGGTGGAAGGTAGTGATAGAGTTGTTTTGACAAAGTGAGGTTTCAGGACCACAATAACAAAGGTTAGCTAACACTACATCGTATTATACAACAGAACCGAGGTGAATGAGTGGAACTGCATGTTACTCTAAAACTACTACCTAGCAGGCAGCTTTGATAGGTCAACAGTGACAAATGCTAATGATACTTTTCTGGTTCTGTGGGATTCTAATCAGTATACCTGCACTTTTCTCCCTAGTTGTAATTCCATTTTAAAATAGGGAAAAATATAAACAGCAACAACAAAAGCATTTAAAAAGTTTATAATGTCCTTTTAATTTTCAACAGATTACCTTTTTAATTCAATTACTATAATTTTATTAAAGGCCATAATTATTGTTGATGCCTGAAATGCCGCCAATAGAAGGTACAATTATGTTGCATAAAATTATAATCACAATGTGCAATGATGGATAATTCCTCAAACACTCTATAAAAATTAACTTTAAAATATTTTTTAAATTTATTAAAAATATATTAGCTAATCCTTTTAATGAGTTTTTGGGAGATGCTTTACAATGGACTAGAAAAAATAAAAATTATATCAACATTGCAATATTACTTAAAACACATATATAATGAAGTTGATATCTAATGAGGTCAAAATACCTTTCCCCTTAAAAAAAGTCTCTGTTGATGGAATTGTTCTCAGGTGTCAGTAGCATAGTGAAATTCCAGAAGTACAAAAAAGTCAAGCAGAATAGATAGTAATATTTGTTTTATAACATCTATATCAGACGTTGTTGGGGTAAGGTGGGAATCTAGCAAATAGAACCTGTAAGCTTAGTGAAATGCAGTCAGGCTAACTTGTGAATAAATTGGTAATTGCAACATATAAAGAAAAAATTAATTGTTCAAAGTTTGCACCTTTGCAAATGACTGAAGATCCAAAAATATTATTACCATCAGTTGAAGTTTTAACTCCCCAAACATAGCTATGTTCCATTTGTTCTTCCCCTTTCGAATGTCAAATTTATTGAATATCCTTCTAGACTAAGAGCAGTGTTTAGAGTCATCTATTAAAAGTTCCAAACAGACATTCCCCCGCCACACATCATCACTTCTGGAAAGCACACAAGTCAACTTTTCATTACTTTCTGACCTTTGTTGTCATATTTTTCCTTTTCTACCTGCCCCACCTTGTGCATTTTTTAAATGAGAAAAGGCTTATTTCTCTTATAATATTTTCCCCCAGCAATACACTCCGAAAAATATGTATCTATGGAAAAATACACAGACATTTCACAAATGTAGTGGCATCCAACTAGAAAAAAGTTGCTGGTGTTCCTACTGTTGTTGTTTTAAACAGCTCATAACTTAAGCCATGAAAATTAAACCCTTTGCTTTGCGTATTATTTATAGATAGAAAAGCAGCTGTTCATAGGCATAGCAAACCTATTTTATAGTACACATAGCTAGACACTACTGATTTCTTCTTAACTTCAATTATTGACATAGTTCGTTAATAGAAAATAAGGAACCCATTAATTCTAGTTACTATGGGCTTACCTTACTTTACATAATATTTGTAGGCCTCAGAAAATTAATTGTGTAAAAATGAATTTCTTTTTTTAATTGTTATTTATTTAATATTTTTAGTTTTAGCATTAATTTTCACAAGAGTTTGAATTACAAATTTTCTCCCCATTTCTAACCTCCCCCCCACTCCAAGATGGCATATATTCTGATTGCCCCAATCCCCAGTCAACCATCTCTTCTGTCACCCCACTCCCCCCCCCCAATCCCCTTTTCCCTTACTTTCTTGCAGGGCAAGATAGATGTTTATGCCCCATTGCCTGTATATCTTATTTCCTAGTTGCATGCAAAAACTTTTTTAAACATATGATTTTAAAACTTTGAGTTCCAAATTCTCTCCCCTCTTTCCTCCCCATCCACCTTCCCTAAGAAGACAAGCAATTCAACATAGGCCACATGTGTATCATTATGCAAAACCCTTCCACAATACTCATGTTGGGAAAGACTAACTATATTTTGCTCTTTCCTATCCGATCCCCCTTTATTGAATTTTCTCCCTTGATCCTGTCCCTTTTCAAAAGTGTTTGCTTTTGATTACCTCCTCCCCGTATCTGCTCTCCCTTTTATTGTCCCCCCTTTTTTATCTCCTTCCTCCTTTTTTCCTGTAGGGTAAGATACCCAATTGAGTGTGTATGTTATCCCCTCTTCAGGTCAAATCTGATGAGAGCAAGATTCACTCATTCCCCCTCACCTGCCCCCTCTTCCCTTCCAACAGAACTGCTTTTTCTTGCCACTTTTATGCGAGATAATTTACCCCATTCTATCTCTCCCTTTTTCCCTCTCTCAATATATTCCTCTCTCATCCCTTAATTTGATTTTATTTTTTTTAGATATCATCCCTTCATATTCAACTCACCCGGTGCGCCCGCTCCCCCCCCCTCTCTCTGCATATATATATATATATATATATATATATATATATATATATATATATATATATATATATATATATATATGTATATCTGTGTGTGTGTGCGTATGTATGTATATTGCCTTCAGATACCCTAATATTGAGGTCTCATGAATTATACACATCATCTTTCTACATAGGAATGGAAACAAAACAGTTCAACTTTAGTAAGTCCCTTGCAATTTCTCTTTCTTGATTACCTTTTCATGCTTCTCTTGATTCTTGTGTTTGAAAGTCAGATTTTCTATTCAGCTCTGGTCTTTTCACTGAGAAAGCTTGAAAGTCTTCTATTTTATTGAAAATCCATATTTTGTCTTAGAGCATGATACTCACTTTTGCTGGGTAGGTTATTCTTGGTTGTAATCCTAGCTCCATTGACCTCCGAAATATCATATTCCAAGACCTTCGATCCATTAATGTAGAAGCTGCCAGATCTTAGGTTATTCTGATTTTGTTTCCACAATACTCAAATTGTTTCTTTCTGGCTGCTTGCAGTATTTTCTCCTTGATCTGGGAGCTCTGGAATTTGGTGACAATATTCCTAGGAGATTTCTTTTCGGGATCTATTTGAGGAGGCGATCGGTGGATTCTTTCAATTTCTATTTTGCCCTGTGGCTCTAGGATATCAGGGCAGTTTTCCTTGATAATTTCTTGAAAGATGATATCTAGGCTCTTTTTTTGATCATGGCTTTCAGGTAGTCCAATAATTTTTAAATTATCTCTCCTGGATCTATTTTCCAGGTCAGTAGTTTTTCCAATGAGGTATTTCACATTGCCTTCCATTTTTTCATTCCTTTGTTTCTGTTTTATAATATCTTGATTTCTCATAAAGTCACTAGCTTCTACTTGCTCCAGTCTAATTTTTAAGGTAGTATTTTCTTCAGTGGTCTTTTGGACCTCCTTTTCCATTTGGCTAATTCTGCCTTTGAAGGCATTCTTCTCCTCATTGTGTTTTTGGAGCTCTTTTGCCATTTGAGTTAGTCTATTTTTTAAAGTGTTATTTTCTTCAGTATTTTTTGGGTCTCCTTTAGCAAGTCATTGACTTCTTTTTCATGGTTTTCTCATATCACTCTCATTTCTCTTCCCAATTTTTCCTCTACTTCTCTAACTTGCCTTTCCAAATCCTTTTTGAGCTCTTCCATGGCCTGAGAACAGTTCATGTTTTTCTTGGAGGCTTTTGATGTAGGCTCTTTGACTTTGTTGACTTCTTCTGGCTGTATGTTTTGGTCTTCTTTGTCACCAAAGAAAGATTCCAAAATCTGAGTCTGAATCTGAGTCCGTTTTTGCTGCCTGGCCATATTCCCAGCCAACTACTTGACCCTTGAGTTTTTTGTCAAGGTAGGACTGCTTGTAGAGTAGAGAGTACTTTGTCCCAAGCTTAACGGGTTGCACTGTTCTTTTCAGAGCTATTTCTACACAGCAAGCTCTGCCACACCGGCACTCCTCCTCCCCCAAGAACTGCCAACCCAGGCTGCGACTCAGATCTGAAACAGGCTCTGCCCTCCTGCTCTGATCCACCACTTAATTCCTCCCACCAGGTGGGCCTGGGGCCAGAAGCAACTGCAGCTGTTGTTCTGTCCTCAGAGCTGCACCACCTCTGCTGTGGCTGAACCATGAACTCCTTTCACTCTGTCCCTGCAGCTTTTCCCACTAACCTTCTCTGTTGTCTTTGGTGTTTGTGGGTTGAGAAGTCTGGTAACTGCCACAGTGCACTGATTCAGGGCACTAGGGCCTGTTCCGCCTGGCTCCCAGTCAGGTTGGTCCATTCGCATCCTATGCTGGGCTCTGCTCTGCTCCACTCCCAGATCCATGCGATTGACCTTACCCAGCAACCATCCAGGCTGTCCTGGGCTGAAGCCCTGCTTCCCTCTGCTATTCCGTGGGTTCTGCAGTTCTAGAATTTGTTCAGAGCCAATTTTTTTATAGGTTTTTGGAGGGACCTGGGTGGGAGTTTGCACAAGTCCCTGCTTTCCAGCTGCCATCTTGGCTGCCCCCCCCAAAATGAATTTCTTTAAAATGAATAGTGCTACTATTTATATAATACTGCAATGTATCCTTCTGTTATGTATAAATAATAGGTATAATTTATGAAGCACTTATAATATTTGTAAAGCACTTTAACACATCTTAACTCATTTTATGCTCAAAACAACTCTGGGAGGAAGGCACTATTATTACCTCCATTTTACAGATGGAGAAACTAAGGCAGACTGAAGTTAAGTGACTTGTTCACAAAGCAAGTAAATGTCTGAGGCTGGATTTGAACTCAGGTCTTCCAGACTTTACGTCCAATGCTCTGTCCACTGTGCCCCTAGTCTTTACTAGCTGCTGTTGTGGGGGTGAAAGACCAACAACACCAGCACGCAGGAAGGCTGCTAGCACAGATTCTTTGATCTGCTTTTCCAAGGAAAGCAACTTGAAGGGGTTAATAATCTCACTTTAATCAAACATACATATATCATTCACCTAGTTCCGAGGGAAAAGCCTGCACCCTGAACTTCAGAGCCAATACAAACAGAAATTACAGAGACAATATAAACAGAGCAAACACACACAGTTATCAATAGAGAGGCCTCTAGCTGTCTGGACAAAGAATTACATAGTTACCAGAGGGAGAGGCACCAACATCTGGGTTTTCAAAGCTGGACGGCTCCAGCAGCTACCCAGAGTCTTGGCTGGTCAAATCATACAACCCTCTTCCAGTGAGTAAGAGCCCCAAACAAAATGCTAACCTCTGAGTTTATATATCCTGTTCGGGATCAAGGGGTGTCACGACCATGCAACTCAAACCTATGTCAACTAGGCTTTCTTATTTCTTAAGCAAGTCAAAGGCTTTTGATTCAACCAAATAAATAAAGGCCAGACTCATCAAAGGCACTTGATTACCTCAGTGCTCCAAAATAGAAAACAGTAAAAAAAGTCCCACCTTAATTATCATTACATAACTCTACTGGAGGAGGGACTTTTCAGCCAGCCTCTTGTCTGCTGTTTACCTCTGTTTGTTTATTGGCTGCTGTTTATCCATGGGTGCTTCTCTTGGAGCAGGACCACTGTGATGGTTTCATGAGATCAGCACTCCATCCTTTAAAGGAGTGGGACTAAATAATCTTTGAGGTTTCTCCAGATCTAAATGTATTGATCCTATAACATTTAGGCAGCACTGGGAGAATCAGTAACTCAGTTCCTCTTCACTTCTTAGTGCAACTGTTTTTTTTCCAGTAAACTTACTTAAAAACACTATTGTTGAGGAACTTAGTGATAATTTTAACTTGTGTGCCAACATCTTTGTAGAAGATGAAGAGTGAGATGAATGTGATGAAGAAGTTAGTAAAGACCATTCACATTAAATCAATATATACTTTGGTATTTAATGACTTAAATGCAAAATTGGCAATTGGTGAAGATGTAAAAGAATATGGGATAATCCAATTCAGGATTAAGGAACTTGTAGATTGTATAGAAAATTATGTATATACATTATGATACCATATTCAGGAAAAGAATTAGAAAGCATTGGGCATATAAGCACAAAATATATCATGAAACAAACTGAAAATGATTGTATTTTCATATACAGGAGACAAGTGGACACAAATGTAGACGTTATTAAAAGCTCAGCTATCCTTGTACAGTTAGACTTGTAAAGTGACTTATTAAAAATCAAAATTATTAGAAAGCTGAATAAAGACAAGAAAATATGTGACTGGCAAAACAATCCTAACCTGAATTATTTAAAGATGTTATTGACACAAAAAATGGAAACTAGAGGAAAGGAGGTTAATGCTGATTATAACAATTTCACATTTAGTTTTACTGTTGTAAATCAATGGCCACACTCAGGATACCAAAAGAGCCTAAAAATCTCTTAGTCTGCCAACAATTAATTTACTTGCCAAGCATAGAGACATGACATTACTATTACTGAGCGAAAGGGTATACACATTTTAGTGATTTTGGTGCATAGTTCCAAATTGCTTTCCAGAATGACTGGTTCAATTTAGAAATCCTCCAAAAGTATATTAATATGCATAGTTTTCTGAAGCCTTCCAACAAATGTCATTTTCTTTTCCCTCCCTTATCTTTGTATATCTGATGTATGTGGGGTAGAGCTTCAGAGTTGTTTTAATTTGCATTTCTCTTACCTCTAGTTATTTGGAACATTTTTTGTGTATGACTGTTAATAGCTTTAGGTTTTTTTTTCTTCTTTTGTGGACTGGCAATTTATATTCTTCGTTTATAAATTAGGAAATGGCTCTTGTTTCTATATATTTGAATTAGTGCCTTATCTATTTTGTATATTAGATATTTATCAGAGAAACTTACTGCCAAGATTTTATCCAGTTAGTGATTTATAATTTTAATTAAGCTATTTTTTGCATGTAAAACTTAATTATAAGCAATATAATTTTTCAATTCTATTTTCTGAAATACTCTTGATCTCACATTTGGTTATGAATTCTTTCCCCTATCAAAAGTTAGAAAAGTTATTTTCTTCCTTGTTCCTCTAATTTGTCTATTTTTTTTACCTTTTATCTACTTGGAGCCTGACAGTATATGGTGTGAGCACTTAGTCAACCTATCTTTTGCCAGACTGCTGTGCAGTATTCTTAGAAGTTTCTGTAGAATAAGCCCATACCTTAGCAGCCTTTGGGATTCTCTTTGGGATTATGCTACTATGTGTAAGCTTCTTTATACACTGATTAACCTTTCCATGTTTTGATTAGTACCCAATTGTTTTGACACATTTCTTTGCAGTATTTTCATTGAAAAAGGGGACTTTATAAAAAGATATGGCCAGTTCTTACATTGTTCAGTATATCAAAGTGAGTGGATTTAGAAATTTTAACATTAACCAGGTATAAGAGAAAAGCTTAGTGGGAAATGTTACATTGTTCACCTGAACTTCCTACTCAGGTATGTTATAACCAGTGATTTTTTTTAAAGGAAATTCCAACAACTGAAAAAAAAACCCTGAAAAGTTTTTTTTTCTTTTTTTTGTCATTTTAAAACTTAATTTAGATGTAAAATATCTCTTTATCGAAACTGTCACTTTTCAGTGATAGTAGTTGTAGCAGTAGTAATACTAATAATAACAACTAACATTTATATGAGGGAGCTTGGTTGCTCAGTGGTTAGAACACTAGGCCTGGAGTCAGGAAGACCTGTGAGATACTTAGCTGAGTGCTCCTGGGCAGGTCACTTAACCTCTGTTTGCCTTAATCCACTGGAGAAAGAAATGGCGAACCACTCCAGCATCCTTGCCAAGAAAACCCCACGGACAGTATGGTCACAAAGAATCAGACACAACTGAACAAGTGAGGAACAAAGACAAAATCATTTATACAGTTACTACGTGCTAGGCACTGTGCTAAATGCTTTTCTACATGACCACACTGGGAGGTGGGTGAGATGAGAAGAATGAGGCAAACTGAGATCAAGTGACTCGCCCAAGACTACACAGCTAATATGTCTCAGGCTGGATTTGAATTCAGGTCTTCCTGACTCCAGGCCCACTGCTCTATCCACTGCTCCACCTAGTTGCCCTGAAATAACTGAATGAGCACACACTCAAGAACATAGATTTATTTCTAGCATAATCTACAATGCCCTCTGCTAGTGATGTAATACCCGATTTTCATGAGTAACGTTGCATCTTTGCTAACTTAGAATTTTAAAGACCACCAAAGTTATTTGTCCATCTTCAATTCTGTGATCTCCCAAAACTTTAAATTAACCTCCTTGCATCCTGGCAAAACTGTCATTGTGTAGAAAAAAAACAAAAAACAGTGACCTACTAGGAGAATGAAAGGCAAATGACCACACACTCTGCCCATGTTCAATTAACTTTCAGAATTCCCCTATAGTTCACTAATTCATTGGTATTTACTAGTTTTTTTACTAATTCTTTAGATCAATCTTGGAGGCCATGAATCAATATTTTAAAAATTCTCCTAGAGAAATTCCTTTAATGGGCACCCTATTTCTCTTTCCCAAGCTATGGTAACTCAAACTGCCATATACTCAACATGTAAGAAGCACCTGTTCCATTTGGAGGCTGGTGGCAACATGAAATAGATAACTTTTATATTTCTCTTCTGCTTGAGAATAGTGAAATTGTATGCTAGAAGTTTTAAAGAGACCTTGGGGGGTGGGGGGGTAGATTGGTGCAAGCAAGAAGCTAAGCAGTCACAATCTGAAGAAATGTGAGGATGCAAATCAAGGAAAAAAAGACAAATATGGAGAAACATTGATTAACACTCATACTAATATTTTCTTGAATCCAGTGTCTTTGACCACTTCAGAATATCAAAAGATAAAGAAACAAACAAGCAACAACAATATAGGAATGTCCCACTTAACTGGAGGTAAAGCTGCCGGTAACCTCAACCATGGAGAAAATAGGATCAGCTTTAGAAATAAGCACAACACTCTCTCATCAGAGAGAAAGAGAATTCTCACAAAAGTTCTTGCTATCCACTCTAAGGGAGGTTTAGAATTGCCCATCAGAATCCCAAACCTACCTCATACCATGGGGCTGTGATGCTAAATAATGAAGTACCGTGGCAATGGCACTTCAAGCTTTCAGTCTTCGAATAACTATAAAACTTTGGATCTAAGATTAGAAAGGAAACTTAACAATATTTTTGCCATATAGATATTCGTATCTACAGTTTACAGATGGGGAAATAAAGGCTCAGGAGGACTAAATATGTACATTGTCACCAAGTTAGAAAGTGGCATAGAAAGAATTTGCTCTCATATCTTCCTGACTCCAAGCTTAGCCCTCTCTTTACTATGTCACGCATGCACATAGTATGCATATAAATTGGTCGATAATAAAGTGATTCCAAATAGCATTAAGTCTCCAGAAAAATCAGTATGATTACTGATTGCCTCCCTTCCCCCACAATATTGCTCTGCCTAATAGGATGTTTTTGTGGTACAATTCAATTCAACTGGCATTTATTGTTACTCACTATGCCTACTCAGAGGATGTAGGAGGGGGTGAGGGGAACAAATAAAATAGTCCCTATCTTCCAGAATCTCATGTGGTATTTTTTTTGTTTTTGTTTTTTGGTGTGTGTCTATGTATCGTTATGTGTCTCTGTATGTGTATAAAACATGCATACAGGTAAGTAAACTGAAAATAATGTGAGGAGAGGGAAAGGGCTAACAAGTGGGATCAGGAAAAACTTCACATAGGAGGCAGCACCTTCCTGAGGCTTGAAGGAAATTTGGATTTTATTAGGAAAGTAAAGGAGAAGTGCATTTTAGTCAAGGGCACATTCTATGCAAAGGCAGGAAGAATTGGAAGGGGCCTGATGAGGTCTGAAGGCAAACTGAGCCGGAACACGGAGTATATAAAATTATGGAAAGGTAGGCGGTGCTCCGATTTGAAGGGCTATAAACGCAGGAGTCTGTATTTCATCGTAATGACAATAGGGATCCCCTGAAGATTGTTGAGTAGAGAAGCGACATGGTCAGACCTGTTCTTTATGAATATTGATTTGGCATTTATGTGGAGGACAGATTAGAGGAGGTACGAAACTAGAGGCAGGGAAGCCAATTGGGAATGGGCTAAGTCTAAATGAGAGGTAATCAGGGCCCAAATTAGAGTAGGAACCATGTGAAGGGAGAAAAAGGAAATAATTCAAGATATATACATAATATATGCATGTATATATAAATACATACATATACACATATATGCATATGTATGTGTGTATATTAGAGACCAACCATACAATGGATATGAAAGGATTTATCAGTGAAGTCAGAGAAAAGCCAAGGACGATTCCAAGGTTGTGAACCTAGGTGACAAGGAAAATGATGGCGCCTTCAACACAAATAGAGAAATTGGAAGGGAGAGAGAGTAGCAAGTTCCAATTTGAACATATTTAGTATAGATGCTAACAATACATCCAGGATAAAATAGCCATTACTTAGTGAAGTGGGTCTAAAGCTCAGGAGAGAGATTAGAAATGATATATCTGTATTTACATATATCTCTATCAATAGAGATGTAGATGATTTTCATCTCTAGTTGATAATTCCAAATATCTATCTTTTCCTCTATCATCTATCTATATCTATCTATATTTCTATCATCCATGTTTCATCTATCTATATATCTCTATGTAGAGAGACATGTTACTTTCTCTATTTACATCTGCCTGTACATCTATTGCTGGCAAAAATTCTTAGGAACCTTAGCAAGAAAAAATTGAATAAAAGAGTGAGTTCAAAAGACCATTAATGATGGTACTGAGCATTCCTATAGATAGAAATACCACAAATATGGTATATTTCTCTAACATGCCAAATTTACCAGGTCTTATTATACTTGCTTTTGATACTCAAAATAAAAAGATCCCTTCAGCTTACTTGAACATGAAAAGACCCACTTACCACAAAGGCTATTATACTCCTCAATGTAGATTCCCACTCGAAACAACTTTTAAGGAATTGTACTGTATTCCATATTGCCATAGTAATTTTTTTCACACGATCAACATCTCTTGATAAAATCTGATAAATGGTAAGGAGAAAACAAGAAAAAGAACGAGTTGAATGCAAATCCTTCCTTCAGATCCAGTAATATTCTATTTTGTCATATAGTCTGCATATTTTCTGATTCCTTTTCTATTAGCTGATCTTTAAAAAATATCTTGAGATTTCATCTGAAATTTTATTTCAGATAGATCTTCATCCACAGGGTGAAAAAAGCAAAGGGTTCATCTGAAGAAGAAATTCATGTCCCTTGATTGTATGGTATAAAACAATGCTTTTTTTAGGTGATAAAATCATAGGAGTTGCTGCTTTTTATCTATTTTTAAGATGTCACAGGGAAGAGATATCTTTACCGTGAAATGTTCTTGAGTTTTTTGCCTGGTAGGAAACTGGCAAGAGTCTATAATTCAAAGTCATGGTAATTAAAGATTTGACCAGGGAAAAAGCAAGAGAATGGAGAATTCTAGCTCAAATATTAGATCTTAATACATGATCATTGGCTCATTGAGACATAGAAAAAGGAAATCTAGTATAATAATAATAATAATAATAATAATAACAATGATACCTGCAGCTAGTAAAGCTGAGCTATGATCCTAACCCCAATAGCAAATTACTGTATGTACTTGGAAAAGCCACAGAATTTATCTTGACCTCAGTTTCTATCTCTTCAAAAATTAGGGGGTTGAATGAGATAACTTAAAGGTCTTTTCTACATCTCACATTCCATTGGATATATTCCATATGATTTCTGTCCCTGTGATCATTTGAAATTCACCCATCAGAAAGTTGTCACTCATATTCCCAATGGGTCTTAGTGTGTTACAAAAGAAAAAAATTTAAATATGACAAAGCTGATTATAGATTCAAAGAATCTGAGAGCCAGGATGGTTCTTAAGAGTTATCTAACCAAACTACTTTATTTTAGAATTGAGTAAGGCAAATCTCATACAGGTAAAAGGACTTCCCTCAGGCCACCTAGCTAGTAACAAAACAAGGCCTAGATTCCAGATCTCCTGACTCCTGCCTAGGTCAATGATTTTTCATTTCAATTTGTTTGCAAACCAAATAATTCACTTTCACCATACAGTTTTGACATTCAAGGAAACACAGTAAGAACAATGAAATATTAGAAAAAATAATCCACAGGTTACTTGATACAAATATGACAATATTATGGCAGTTTAAACAAAAGGTTGCTTAATTTTGGAAGACATTCTGAATTTTTCATAAGTATACTTTATGGTTTTTTAGAAACCCAAAGGATGATAAGATACCATTGTGGATATTTTTAACTATTTTATGTAATCCACAGCTGTTCTCTACACAGGAAATGGTGGAAGTAATAAACACTTTAAAAAGGGACACTTTGTTCTCTGTTACACAGCTGAAGAGGGACAGAAGGTACAGAATAAAATCTTGAATTGTCTCCGAATAGGACTGGGAGGGGCTCTGAAAAAGAATGCAAAGGTCACAGTAAAAATGTGGTTCTTCCTTTAGCATGACCTTATCTTCACTTTTCTTTGAAATGATGAGAGAGGAACTAAGTGCATCAGGCAGAGGAAAGGTATTTTGTTCAAAAGAGGGCAGAAAGCCATAACACTTAATCCTGTAGTCAAACCTAAAATAATAAGGGAGGCCATGGGTGAAGATCATACTGGAGAATCAATGACTGACCCTTTGTTATATCCTCTTCTCCCACACTATTCATTTAGCTATTGACATCATGGGCATAAAAGCTTATTAATTTTAAAGGACCATCAATAAGAGACATGGTTAGAATAGACAGTGAAGGCACTGATGCAGGTGAGTAATAAATCAAGAAAGACATGTTTCTCAAATGACAAGTGAACAGAGAGGGAGAAAGAAGGGAAGAAAGAAGAGGAGAGAGAGGGAGAGGTGGGAGGGGAGAGGGAGAGAAAGAAAGAGAGAGAGAGAGAGAGAGAGAGAGAGAGAGAGAGAGTGAGTCATCATTTGATCACTTCTATTTCATTCAATAGATTTATTTTCCTTTCTTTCATTCTCTTCCCTTTAATTCCAGTTCTTCCCTCTCCTCTCCCCCTACAACCTGGTTATCTCCCTCCTTCATTTCTCATTGAAGTCTTGGCTTTATGATTTAAAAAGAAATTTAAAAAAAGACCACTACCAATTTACCACCTCTAATGATGACTGAGTGTACAAATAAGCTGGCAGACATTGACCTACCTTTTTGGAAAGCTTGCGGCTATCTTCAACAAAGCGCTTTTCTCTGGGTGTAAAGGTCCTAATGCTTGCTTTTACCTAAACAACAACAAAAAAAGTTAAAAATGGCAGCTTTTGCACTGACTTCTTTTTCAGTAGGCAAATAATAATAATAACAATAAAGGAAACCAATACATTCTCATACTCTTGGGTTCTGTTTCTTTGGTTTTTAGAAGAGAGAACTACAAGGCTGAGGCTAAGGCCTGGGAAGAAATTAGAATATCACTACTGCTCTATAAGAATTTCAATGGACTTGATTTAATGAGACTTTTGTGCTGGGCAGGTTGGAACTTTGGATTATTTAAGAGCATCACTGTACTTCCTAAATCAGTGGAAGGTTTTAACTACTACAGAGTCACATTCAATGTGCTTGTGGTTCACTGAATTCCTAAACTTATCATTGTTATACAAATTGCCCTCATAACTTCTATCGACATCAAGTAAGTCAGTTCTTGATTTTTAGTGTAAGAGGAAAATAAAATTTGAATTCTAGGTCCTTTCCC
Organism: Trichosurus vulpecula; assembly: GCF_011100635.1. Taxonomy (NCBI): domain Eukaryota; kingdom Metazoa; phylum Chordata; class Mammalia; order Diprotodontia; family Phalangeridae; genus Trichosurus; species Trichosurus vulpecula. Next base: position 131,627,680 of record NC_050580.1, on the reverse strand, counting down.
TATCTACATCTGTTATTTTTCACATGATTGAATGACATTAAACTGAATTATTGATGCTTTCATCAGGTTGATTACACTTTGATAACTAATTCTTCGTAGTTTTTCAGCTTATGAATACTTACCAATAAGATAGAAGTGATCAGCTACAATGCAGAGCAAAAAGGGAACAGGCAATTTCTTGTTGGCCTTTGCAGTAACACGTATTGATAGGCATACTTTTAGGATGTGTTTTGGGAAGAGAGGGAATTAGAAGAGAGGAGTGAATAGCAGTGACCTACAACCTAGGAAGTTCTATATAGAGTGATCATGGGAATTTTCTTGACCTTCCTTTTGGATGAAGCATAATATGTGACTGAGGAAAGATGGATGTCAGTTGTTAAAGTGTACCAGTTCCCATGTGGGTAGAATTTACTTTGTTAACTTTGTGAGCATACTAATTGAGAGAATTACTGAAGTACATGGAATGGTATGCTAGTATGAGTTACATACAGTAAGTTACTTTAACATAATAGCTTTTACTCTGAAGCAAAAGTTGGCAGACTTTAACAATTGGGTACTCTCCTTGATGACATATAGCAGACCAATAAAGTAAGCAAAATAATTTTCACTTTCTTTTGTGACAGACATATGAGCTTTAAGACCAAAGAAAAATGGCCACCCCTCCTTTTAGATGCAACCAGGCCTGGAATGATTTATGTTTGACTTTAGAGTCTAAAGGCCAATGCCCTATTGGCAGGTGGATGCCAAGGAATTCAACAGTTTGGTTATAGAGGATCATGAAGGAGAAGCTCTATTTAGACTTACCGGATTATATATGACATCCATCTCCAAATAAATAACTCCTTTTGATGCTTGTTCTAAATCTTTATTCTTCAGTACATAGCAACTTTGCTGCCCATCTCTAATCTGTCATGAATAAAAGATAGAATATGTATTGATGAGCAATCTCTCTGCTGGGTTTTAAATGGCTACCCGAAGAGTCTCATCTCTTCAAAGCCGAGAATACAAAATGACCACCAATGGAACAAATATTAAACTGCAGATTAAACCTATTATAATCCAACTTTTAATTCCACAGTGATGCAGTTTGTGGAACACACTACGATAATAACCAATCTGAAAATTCTGCCCTGAAAGCCAATGTGTTGATGGAAAACAATCAGCACACTTTATTAGCAATTCAAAATGGGAACTTCTCTTCCAAAGATCCAAAAGGTCACCAAAATTTTGGTTTATTAAAAAGATCATGTTTGCTGTTAGCCCGGGCACAATCTAAATTAAATAAATAAATCAACACAGCTAAAAGTGAAGTGCAGAACATGTTTGAAATGCACCATGTCCTGATAAACATTCAAAATAAACAAATCCCTCTGATAGCCTCTTCTTGCCAGTATGTGAAATCAGTTCCATGCACTAATCTGCCTGTTGGCCCCAGCACATTAGACATCTACGAAAAACATCTCCCTTACCATTTTGGAAACTATTTGGCTCAAGTTAAAGGCCTTCGCTCTTCAAATTTGATGGCGGCAATGTTTTTATTATACACAGTAGTATATGTATTGATTAAACATTTGGCTTTTTAGGAAGCAGACCAGTTAATTCTAGATAGTAGCAACATAAAGCTGCGACTCACCAAACGCTCCATTTGGGATTGTAATGATCAAAGTTTAAAGATAACAGGGGAAATTTGAGGGCATGAAATTTCAACCATATTTTAAATGGCTATTGCTGTCATTGCATGAATTTTGTACAAGCGTTCAAAATAAACAGTGGTGGAAATGAGTTAAATAAGTCACTAAGGGAAACAACAATTTCACATTACAAGGGAGAGGTCACTTTCCTTCCCAAAGCCACCCACCTCCCTTGGATTGTAGACCTTTTCAGCAGAAAGATAGTTTCCCTAGCCAGTGGCTAAGAGGAAGAAGTGCCCCATAAAGAACTGGTATCCTTCCTGAACAGTGTCCAAACAGGAATCTCAGTTTCTGTTTTTATCCAGTCTCAGTTAATTGAACATAGGATCTTTTAACTCTGAAAAAAAGGTATGACAATGTGCCAACTTGATGTTGACCCAGCTTTGCTCTAATTTAACCTACAGTCATACCATATTTACCTGGCAATTCCCATCAGTTCTCAAGATCTAGGTGGGGTCGCCCTGGACAACTTTAGGAATAAAAGGTCTTGATTAAAAAGAAAAAACATGACAAAGCAGGAAGAGTGGTTTCTGATTTCCTAAGTGAGTTTTTTTTCTTGTTCAAAATTGAACCAGTACATCAATGTGTAATTGCCAAATTTAACTTGCAAAGCCAAAATTGGTATCATTTTATGGTCTTTTAATGAATTAAGTTAAGAGAAATATTCCAGTATTTGTGATCCTACCAACTCCTACTTTTGTTTTTTTAAGTAGAAAGGGGAGAATTGACAAGAGTGCTGCCCATTGCCTTGGAAATTGTTTTGCCACAGTCTTATAAAAAATAATTTTGAAACACATTTTGCATTTATCCATTCAAATAGCAAAACAATTGCCAATAAAATACTTAAGATATTTCCTTTTACTCCTTCTCTGGTGGAACTTTCAACTCTAGGAGAAAAACTCTGGGACATCCTAACTCCCATAATTCTTGTATGTCTGCTTTTATACATATGGGGCAGAGAGGAAATAAATGAATTCACAGATTTTTCAATTCTAAGTATCAAATAAAAATACCCAAAATGATTTTTAGAGCCAATAGATAAACTCTACTAACATACATTTATAGTGGCCAAAACCACTTTATTGACTGTTATTAGGTCTCTAAGCTAAAATTGGCTGTAATTTTCTGATTACAATGAATATAGGCAAGTTTTTTTCTAGTTTTCTGGGGACTAACTGAAAACAAACTTAAAAAATATTGAGCCTTTCAAAGGTAAAAGAGTTACTAAATATGATTCTATGACATCATAAAGGAGTTTAAAGTGACTGAAAATCAGAAGACTTGTAAGACCTGGCTCGCACGCTAATTATGTAACTTGGGGCATCTCACTTATTTTCTCTGTATCTCAGGTTCTTTGTATGAAAAAATGATTATGTTAGCCTAGATGATCCCCTTTCAGCTTTAAGATTTTGTATTCCAGGACACAAAATAGTTTTCAGGTATATACATGTTCATTTTATATATATACATATATATATATGTATGTATGTATGTATATATATACACACACACATATACATACACATATGTATATTTATATTCATTACATACAGATATTATATATGGATATACATTAATATACATTGCATTCATTATATACATATATTCAGTATATACATAGTCATTAATTTATAACACAGTTAAGTGGTTATATGGATCCCTACACAAAAGAGATTAGTGTCCAAGGACACAGAAAACACTCTCTTTTCTTAGCTGGAACATTTCTTTTACGCCAACAGTTATCATTATCCTCCATTTAGATTGCATTGACGTAAACCATCACCACCTGATTCAATGGGGAAGATAATCAGAATTAATATCAAGGAATAAAACTATCAGCTTGGCTTATGTAGGAAAGATATGCAATTATAGTTCAATCCAACACTAAAGATTGATATTAATTTCTCAGTTGCTTGACCTTCATGAAAAAAGAGAATAATTGGAAATAAAGTAACATTACTTCATCAGGCACCTTTTATTGAATACAAAAGAGAAAAAAAATAGTTTAATGTAGCAATGCATGATAACCTAGTTTGTTCCAGCTGATGCACAGTAGAAAGTTACCATCCCGTTGAATGCAATGAGAAGAGGTTATAAAGCCAAGTAATATAAAGAAGAAAATGAATCAGATCTCAGTTGGTAGGTAGGTCAGATTTTAGCACAAATTTAGAATCAGGACTATTTTCAATGAGATAGGGATGGAACCATATGATAATAAGTAAGAAATGTTAATAAGGGCACCATGGTGCTGCTTTTATAGATCTGACTGTATGTTTTTGCATTTATATTAAGGGCAGAGTTGTTAGGCTCCAAAATTATGATAGAGAAAGTCTGTCTATTAGAGTGTGCAAACCTCCAAACTTACAACCACAAGTGGAACTTGGGTAAATATTTAATTGGAAATGCAAATGCACATTTAAAGCATGGATGTTTATTAGGTACAAGCAATTCTAGAAAAATTACTCTATAAACCTAATTAACTGAAACTGTTGTAATAGGCGCAGCTAGTTACTGTCCCCACAGATGCCCATGGAATGTGATGGATTCACAGACCAACAAACTTGCTTCAGAGCAAAACCTTGGCTTTTTACACTCTTGAGCCTTTAGCAAAATAGTATCTCTTTTTTGTGTATTCCTTTTATCAGAAAATTTAAACCATTCCACCTTAAAGATGGGATATAATTGCTGATACATTGAACATTTGACTTTTTAAAAGGCATATCAATTTTTACTTCTGTACCAGACTTGTGATTTTATCAGTGTAGGGGACCCAAGGAGAAACTAATTACTGATACTAAGACAGATCAACTTCTTCTCTGTATTTTATGCTTCCAGAAAGCTGCTTGGGGGCAATGAAAGTTTAAGTGACTGGCTCAGAGCTATACAGCTAGGGTGTGTCAGAGGTTGGATGTGAACCTAAATTTTTCTGACTCTGAAGCTGGATCTCTATGTACTCATTATACCAAGTTGTCAATAACACTGATTTTCAGCATAATTTGACTTGAGTCCATAAATAAATTTGATGTCACTTACTGAAAAAAAAGCTAAAGTACAAATGTATAAATCTGTAAGAAATTGGAACTTTTTTAACAGTTTTAACTTTTTAACAGTTAGTATTAAGATAATCCTTTTTTATTTCAAAGATATCTCCTACACATAAGAGATCTTTTTAAAAATTAAATTATGTTTTTTTCCCAATCAGCAAAAATCTACCTCTCTGCCTCCCATTCTCTCCTTCTTCCTCCCCCATCAAAAGAAAAACAAAATATCTGCTATAAATATGTATAGTCATACAAAACAAATTTTAGCATTAGTTACATTTAAAAGAGAAAAAATACATATATTTAAATACATACATATGTACATGCATACACCCATACGCATATATATGTGCATGTGTCTCTGCACTCTCACTTTTCTATGATTTTCTATGAATCTATGGGTAACATGCTTCATCATTAGTCCTCTTGAATCATAGTTGGCTATTACACTGATCAGAGTTCCTAAGTCTTTCAAAGTTCTTTATCTTTACAATACTGTTATCATTGAATAAATTGTTTTTTCTAGTACTATTTAATCTGCATCAGTTCATACATGTCTTCTCAGGTTTCTCTGAAGCCATCCCCTTCATTATTTCTTATGGCACAATAGTATTGCATAAATTTATATACTATAATTTATTCAGCCATTTCCCTATTGATGGGCAACCATTCCCCCTCAGATTCTAATTCTTTGCCTCCACAGAAAAAGCTAAAAATATTTTTGTGTATTATTAAAGTTTGTTTTGTTTTGCTTAGGACTTATTTCTCTTGTTTTAATCTACCCATTCTCTATTTCCACTATCCCATCTTTTGCCCTTTTCCTCCTATTTTCCTGTTGAGTAAAGGGCATTTCTGTACCCAATCTAACTGCGTGTATATATTCTTCCCTTTGACCAATTCAGATGAGACTGTAGTTAGTGTCAGCCACTCCCTCAACTACTTCTTTCTTGTTTGTATAGACCTAATTACACACTCCAATTATGTGATATAATTTTGCACATCTTTCCTTACTCTTCATTTCCCTTCCAACCACCCCTTCTATAATCCTCTTCTCCTCCCTTTCCATTATTCTGTTTAGATCACTGTGAAACAACAGAATCACTCTCTGCACTTCTGCATAATTAGAATTCCTTTATGACCCCCAGATGATGATAGGGTTAAGAGAAGACACATATATCATCTTCTTATATTATAATGTAAGCTGTTGATCCTTGTTGAGTACTTTATTATTGTTTGTTCGCATTTACTTTTCATGTTTCTCTTACTCATATTTTAATATCAACATTACTACAAAGTTCTCGTCTTTTTATCAGGAATGCAAGGTAGTCCCATATTGTACCAATGGTCATTTTTTTCTCACTGTAGGATTATTTTCAGTTTTGCTAGATAAGTTTTTCTTGAGTATAAGCCCATTTACTTTGTCTTCTGGAATGGCATATCCCAAGCTCTCTGTTCTTTTATATTAGTAGCTGCTAAATCATGTGTGATTCTGACTGTGGCTTGTTGGTACTTGAATTCTTTCTTTCTTGATGCTGAAATATTTTTTCTTTAACCTGGCAATTTTGGATTTTGGCTAAGACATTTTTGGGAATATTCATTTTGTTATTTCTTTCAAGAAGTGACCAGTGGATTCTTGGTTTTCTGGTTCTATGAGATCTAGGCAGTTTTCTTTTAAGATTTTTTGAAATATTATATCTAGAGTCTTTTTTTTTAGTCATGACTTTCAGGTAGTCCAATGATTTAAAAAAAATTTTTCTCCTCAATCTGTTTTCCAGGTCAGTTGTTTTTGCTAGGAGATAATTCATATTTTCTTTTTCTTCTTTTGATTTTATCTTAATATTTCTTATTGTAATGAGTAATCACTGGCTTCTATTTGGTCCATTCTAATTTTCAAGGAGTGTGTTGCTTGAACAAAGTTGTGTACAACTTGTGCCAAAATGTTAATTACCTTTCTAATTCTTTCTTCCATAGAAGTAATTCCTATTTTTTCCTCTGGTGCTCTTACTTCATTTATAAAAACATTTTTAAATCTAAAAAAACCAAACCAACTCTTGTTTCCTTTCTTCTAGGAATTCTAGTTGAATTTAGTTGAACCAAGATGGTTTTCTTTTTTTATCTCTCTTTTTTTATTTAATATTTTTAGTTTTCAGCATTGATTTCCATAAGATTTTGAATTACAAATTTTCTCCCCATTTCCACCCTCCCCCCACTCCAAGATGGCATATATTCTGATTGCCCCATTCCCCAGTCAACCCTCCCTTCCGTCACCCCACTCTCTACCATCCCCTTTTGGCATACTTTCTTGTAGGGCAAGATAGATTTCTATGCCCCATTGCCTGTATATCTTATTTCCCAGTTGCATGCACAAGATGGTTTTCTTAGAGGCTATGCTTGTAGATATTTTAGAGACATTCTCTTCTTCTATGCTTGTGTCCTTGTCACCATAATAGGTTTTTAGGATTCTTTTTTTATTTGATCATTCTTCTAGCCTTCTTTATGACTTATTCTGCTCCAGACTGAACACCAGACAGACATCCTCTACCATGCCCAGCTCTTCTTCATTAAGCCTCACTCTAACCTGGAATGGATATTTTGGAATTACCTTATGCCCTAGCGATTTCTCCCTCTAATTAGATGATTCTTTCCAGAATCACCATTTAAAGAAGGTACCCAGGTCAGCTTTGTCCCATTACTGTCTAGGTTGCTTTCTGTACTTCTATCAAGCTCATGCTAAGTACCTGCCCTCTCCTCTTTTCAACTTCCTTTCATCTGTTTTCTTTCCCAATTTGAATGTAAGCTCTTTGAGGGTGGGACTGTTTTCCATTCTACTTACTTTTGTATTCTTAGTTTTTAGTGCAGATCCTGGCATATATTAAATGCTTAATTGGTGCTTGTTGACTTATCGTTGACTGGACTGACTTTGGACTTTATATTAGGCCCAGGCTCTGGGCATTTCTGGAGGGAAGGTCTAGGTTGGTTCTGTTGTTCATTTCTTGGGCTGTTGAGTGGTGTGTCTCTGACTCTCAGGGATAGTTCAAGCTGTGGATCTATAAGTTTTCAGTTTTCTCAAAATCAAAGTCGGAGCAAATTTTATTCACTGTCTTCCTTGGTCAGAGCTTTCTAGTTGCTGACCTGTTTTTGGGGGTAAATAGACTGCAGACAAATTGGGCTACTAGCAACCATGTGGAAAGCTGTCAGCAGAGTGACAGATTTGTAGGTTTCCCATTGGCCTAAGATTCTGTCCCTGGTCTTCCCTCTACAGACTTCAGATTGGACTAGAAGTTAGAATTAAGACTCCACTCCACTCTTGGCTTCTGAGCCACACAGCTGTACTACATAGGTTCTGTGCTCATGCTTCCCCAAAGAATGCAATCCCAGCATGCAGGTCCCTTCATTGTGTCCAGGATCTGTGACTTGGAACTGTATGGTGGGCTACAAAGTTGCCAGGACCTGTTACTGCAGCCTATATGTGATTTCCCCTTGTATGGATCTGGGACCTCATCTTGTCCTTAAGCATTGTCCCTGGGAGCTGGAATGCTGCTTGGGGGGATGCTCTTCAACAGAAACTGTTTCCACTGTCCACAGACCTCTTTGTTAACTCTCCCAATGTTAACCTGGTCTGAAAAGGTAAATCATTGTTATTTTTCTTGGATCTCACCATCATGATTCAATATAGTACATTTTTAAGATTTGTTTCGAGGAATGTTGGTGTGGAATTTAGTCTCCTACTTCCTGCTGCTCTGCCATCTTGGCTGTGCCACTATATCTGAGAAGTCTTGGGGCAAGTTAAAAACTACCTCCATTTCAGTTATTTCCATCTAAAATTATAGATTGAAAAATGCATTTCCATCATATTGATTTATAGTTCAACTCAGCAAGTACTTGCTAGATTCAGGGTACAATGCTACCTGTCAGGGATAAAATAGCCAAAATAAAACAGTCCCTGTTGGCAAAGAGCTTATATCCTATTGGGGATAGAAACACAACATCTGGTAAACTGTTAAGTGTTGGATAATTTAAGGATGGAGGGAGTGCTAACACTGGGGAGATCAGGAAAAGCCTCCTCCTAGAGATGACCCCACGGCTGACCCTTGAAGGGAGCTAGAGATCAAAGTAGTGGAGGTGAGGAAGGAGGGCATTCCAAAAATGGATCACAACCTGTGCAAAGACATCTGAGATGACATGTGGAGTCTAAGGAACACCTAGTAGGTCAGTTTAATTGGAAAGTGGTCTAAGGCAGGGGTGGGGAACCTGTGGCCTCAAGGCTACATGTGACCCTTTAGGTCCTCAAGTGCAGCCCTTTGGCTGAATCCAAACTTCATAGAACAAATCCCCTTAATAAAAGGATTTGTCCTATAAAACTTGGACTCTGTCAAAAGGCCACACCCAAAGACATAGAAGGGTGGCCTTAAAGCTGCAGGTTCCTCACCCCTGGTCTAAGGTATTGTTTCACTTACAGTACTTATATCACCAGCACCTAGCATAGTGCCTGAAACATAGCAGATGCTTAATAAAGGCCTGTTGATTGATTGATAAAGGAGAATAATATTAAATAAGACTGAAAAGATAGTTGGGAAACAGATTATGGACTACTTTAAAGGCTAGATGGAGGAGTTTGTATTTTATTCTAGGGACCTTAGGGAGTCATTGAAAATTTTTAAGCATGGGAGTAAAATGCCAGCATCTCTATTGTAGGAATATTACTTGGCAGATGTTTGGAAGTTATATTGGAAAGCAGAGGGCTTAGAAGCAAGAAGCTCAATTAACAGGTTACTCATGTGATCCAAGAGACAAGTAATCTTGGCCTGAATTAATACAGTGGCTATATAAATGGGGGAGGGATGGAAGGAAGGAAGTCACAAATATAAAAAAAAATATGACGGAGATAGAACTGACAAGCCTTTGCACCCGACTGGATCCTGGGGATGGGTCAGAGAGGAAAACTCAAGAATAACATCAAAGTTGGGTGCCTTCCACAGAAATAGGAAAATAGTGAGGAGGGATAGATCTTGAAGGAGGAAGATTATGATTTGTGGTTTTGAAAAGTTGACTTTGGGTTGATGCTAGGGAAGCTAAGTAGTCCAGCAAATATATGACATTGAGGGCCTAGAGTTCTAGAGAGAGAGATTATTGTTGAATATATAGATTTGGAAGTCACCCACATAAAGATAATTAAATCCATGTGAACTAATGGTATTATCAAAAAACAAAAGAGTATAGAGTAGGTGTTCTTAGCCTTTTTTGTATCATGGCCCCTTTAGCAGTGTGGTGAAGCCTATAGACCCCTTCTCAAAAATAATGTCTGAAAACACATAAAACAAAATACTTAAGATTACAAGCAATCATATTAAAATAAAGATATCCACATTGTTTACTCTGGAGTAGAGAGAGAGGAGGGTCCACAACAGAGTCTTGAGGTTCACCCATAGTTAGTGACTTGACAATGGATAATTTTACAGCAAAGGAGGTTGGGAAGCAATGATTAGAAAGGTATGAAGATAACTAAGAACAGCATTGTGGAAACCAAATGAGAAGAAACATCTAGAAGAATGTGGTCAATAGGTTCAAAAAGAGTAGAGAGGTCAGAATGAAGAATAATGAGAAAAAGCCAGTGGATTTAGTGGTAAAGAGATAATAGGTAACTATGGAGAACATAGTTTCAATTGAGTAAGTGGTAGAGTCAGAAAACAGATTGTTATAGATTAAAAAGTGACTAGGAGTTGAGGAAATTGAGGCAACAAACCAAACACATTTTCACGCATTCTTAAATTATAATTTTGATATATATTATACTAAACTATATAATCATGATTGTTTTAAATTCTTATGCCTACATGCTTTTCAAAATAGTGAAGTAAAATTGAACAGAAAGCCATAAATAAGTAAGGTTCCTTTTAAAAAAATCAAGTAATGTTTTTTTCTAGAATTTTCCACAACTAATTTAACAAAGTACAGCATATCAAATGAAGCACTAGGCAGGCAACGCATTGGTTTTTAATTCTATTACCTTATAAGAGCAGACTCTTTAATAGGCTAAAGAGGCATTATTAAAATATTACCATTTTGAGTAAGACCAAAGAGTATGTTCCAGGCTTAATATGTTGACTGCCCCTTAAAAAATTTAGAGCTTTTATTTAAAACAGACACACAGAAACCCCTTTCCTTAGGTTTTTAGAAATATCATAGCTTATGAACTGGTTACTAGTTTATCTAATTATCCTGGAGCTATTAATGCACATTTTTTTTCATCAAGGAATCCAATTTTATTTTGATTCAATTCGACAAGATTTATTAAACACCTACTACAGGCACTATGCTAGATGTTGAGAATGCAAATGGAAGTCTCTACTTTGAAGGAGTTTATTTACATTCTATTGGAAGGAAATAACTAGTAAACAGATATGTCAACACAAATATACACAAAATAAACACAAAGCAATTTTTAATGGGAGGGAAAGAGCATAAATAGTTCAAGATCTTATGTAACCACTTGAAATGATTCTTTAAGGAAGTCAGAACTTCCAAGAGGCAGCTGCAAAGGCCCAACCAATTAGGAAGCTCTCACCAACCCAATTTTCTGCCTATATTACGCTGGCCACTGATTACACAAGCATGCAATATGACTTCTAACCTCTTTCAGTTTAGTGTTCAATCATGTCTGTTTTGTTTCACTAAGATGAATAACTAAGCAGGTCAGATCAGTGTAGAGAAATGTTCACATCCAAGGAAGATAGCCTGAGGCTACTTAAGGAGAACTCAATTTCTTATGACTTTTGACCTTGTGCTATTTTAGGAAATTCACCTATTCATTTGATGATATTTTAATATTGATAATCTAGGCAAAAGAATTGTGGTAGGACATGGTATCACAATACTTACCCTATGAGTAGAAACCTTACTAAATGAGAATTTTAACAAAATGACAAATGCTAAGATCAATAAGGTAGAAGACACTAAAAAGTTGGGGACTTCATATTTTAAGAGATTTAAAAATCATTTTTCTTATATTCAAAATTATGTTTTAAAGAGTTTTAAAAATTGATTTTTAAAGAATTACAATATATTGACTTACATACTCTTGTGTTATACATATGTTGATGAACTGATAAAACAGGTGAGTAAAATCTAATTGCTTCATCATTCTTATATGTAAATAATAAAGGCTAGGTTCTCTTGAAATCATTTAAGACTTTTTTACATTCTTGTCAATCTTTCTCAATAACCTTTATGAAATTCTACTGGCTGCATAGTGGAAAACCAGTCCAGAACACCTGGACTAAGTTGGCTCTCTTTAAACTGTGTGTCACAACCTCATATGGGGTTGCAACCCATAGTTTAAGAAGTGTTGAAGACATCACAAGTGGAACGTGTTTAAGGTCTTTTTAGGTAGAACAGTTAAATACATTTTTCAACATGTGAAATGCTAAACTGCCTGTAAGAATAAACTGCAAAAAAATTATAATTATATATTTTATTCATATAGTTGTAAGAATCTAGAGCATGGGAACAGACCAAAACAGAAGTCTGAAATAATTAAGGTAACAATAATTAAGGTTTTAAACTTCCAGTACCTGGAAGTATACCAGTTAAAAATTTAATCAAAATATTGCATTTCCAACTGAAAATAAGTTTTTTTTTCAGTCACAAAAGACAACATTATTAGACAATGCAACTATGCAACTTCTGTAGTATAACAACTAATGTTTTGCATGTGGGGAGTCCTTTCAGGTTTAAATTATATTGACAGCCATCCTCTCAAATTATATGATCTCAGAACTTTCCAAAGGTGCTTTCTGGTGTTATGAAAATCCTTATTTCATAGGTGGATGGTGAGTTAAAGTTAACTTTGCAAAGTTGATGAAAGTATCCTTCTCTCTCAGAGTGAGCCAGTGAGCACTTAAATAAAGTTAATCACAGGGTAATAGATGAAGTGAAAAACGCAACCATATCTTATCCTCAAAATACTCAGGAACAGTCTTAGAATACTGATTAGGAGACTATCGAAATACATGAGAAATAATGAGGTCCTGAACTAGGGCAAAAGTTAGGTGAATGGAGAGGAAACAAATAAAGGGATGCAGAGTTTAAGTTTAAAAAATTTGGTAAGTCCTTAGACATGAGTACTGAAGAAAGGAGACTAAATAGGGTGACTAAAAGGTTTTGAACCTAGTTGATCAAAAAGACAGTGGTGCCTTAAACAGAAAAATGGTGGCTCTGAAGAGGAACAGGTTTTTGCAGAGAATAGAGAATAAGTACCATTTCAGATATGCTGAGTTTTGGACTATTTATATAAAGCCAGTGGAGATAACTTTGGAGAGAGGCAGCTGGGTGGGTGGGACTAGGAGTGAGGAAGACCTTGAGATCCTAGTAAAGTAATTTAATCTCACCACGTCTATGTTACCTCTTTAATAAAAAGGAGATAGTAATAGCATCTACCCTACTGGGTTGTGAGGATCGAATGAGTTAAGTTATGGAGAGTGCCGTGTATCACTTCCAGATCTATGCAAAGGATCATTATTACTAGTTGGTATTATTGTCAAGTAAGTGGTGGGGTAGGAAAGTGAATTATGAAGGACTGAGAAGAGAGGGAAAAGGTAAGAAAATGAAAGTAATGAATAAAGACAACCCTTTTTGGTACTGTGGTTGTGAAAGAGAATGGAGGTATAAGAGGAGAGAAAGGCAGGGTCAAGGGAGAAGAAAACAGAAGAAAACAATGGATAAAGAAAGATTGAAAGTTTGTAGAACAACTGAGAGGGGAAACCAAAAAGAAAAGAGAGGAGAGGGAGTCAAAGATGCAGATGAAGGAATCACTTTGACAAGGAGAAAGTCCACATCTTCATCACAGTCTAAATCAAATGAGAGAATAAGGAATGACAAAAAAAGATGCTTGAGATGTGGAGAAAGAAGTAAGCTCATGTAGTGGATGACCTCTATTTTCTCAATGGAGGAAGAGGTGGTATAGGGATTCTGAAGATAAAGGAGTAACTTGGAACAACTACTGTGGAGTGTTGGAGTAGATCAGGAAAGAATTAACACATTACCATGCAGTGGTGAGGTCCCAGTTGAAATCAGGTAAAATAAATTTGTGGTGGACCCTACCAGCACAGTTGCTTGACTTAGATGAGGGGTGTTCAGAAATATGTCAGTAGGAATGGAAGGAGGAAATTGCTTTTTGGGTTTTGATAAAACATGACTGATAATAGGACATGGAGTAAGGGATTCAAGGACAGCCATTGGTTCAATTGTTCAACCACAAGGTCCAGGTGGTAAAGGAAAGAGAGGCCAGAGCAGGGATGATGGATTGGGACAACAGGGAAGGATGGAAAGTCCAGAGGTCACAGAGAGGATGAATAATAGTTTTAGGAGTGGTAATATACAGTAAGAGATAAAGAAATAGGAGGTTAAGTTCAGAATTTTGTATCATGGAGGTAAAACACATGTAAATGATGATGTCAAAGTGATGATAAACATCCCTGTTTGTGGCTGAGGTGGAGTAAATATGGGGGTCATAGCAGGAGGAGGTTGAAGAAATAGGTGGGAGACCAGTATGTTTGAGGGGATAATAGATGAAATGTACATCAAAATCCTCAATTATAAAGGGTGGGGTTAGTATGGAAAGAAAGACCTTGAACAAGTTGCCGAACTCCTTAAGAAAGGATGTGAAAAGAAGTGTGTGACAAGGAGTTGGATTAGGTGATAAAGATGAAGTGAATTTCAGAGGGAGAGGAGGCTGAGTGATAGTGGTAAAAAGAAAGTCTAGAAGTAAAGTGAGGGCTATACTACTATCAATGACTCACTTTGCTGACACTAATAAGATATTATGGTCACCTGTGCCAGGTAACATCAAGGGTAACAAAGGCAAGGACAAACAGCAAATAGCAGAGACCACATCTCTATGAGAACATAATCTAGCAGTAGAGAGGCATGTCTGATGGATAACAAGAAGTGTTATCTCAGTGTTTTAAATAAATGACTGCCAAGATCATGAGAGTGAGTTATATATCTCACAGGATCATATAGGATACACATTAAACTATTTTTGAGTGAAGAGATGAAAGAAAACCTTAAGTAGGTAAATTGTAAAGACAATAGAGGCATAGATGACTTACATAGAGGAAACTCTAAAGATGTCAAATATTTGAGAATTACCAATCCTTTTTTGGGGTGGGAGGGAAGGAGAGAAGTACTTAAGTAAGCAATATAGGAGGTTATTTCCCTAACATTCACTTTTTTATTAAATGGATATTACAGGTTAAAGGGAAAAATAAACTACCTGATTATATACAAAAAATCCAAGTTAAGTAATAGTTTTATGAGCAAGAAGGAAATTAAAGATGATAAGTTGTGCTCACCTAAGATGAATGTATAAGCATAAACAAATTAATTGGAAAGATTAATGGATTAAAGAGAAAGAGACTAGATTGGAGAACTCTTTTCCTCCAGATTTCACCAAATCTCACATCTTTTTTTTAAAAAATGATTTTTAAGGAATAACTGACAATACCCTAATAAAAAAAAAGAAAAAGAAAATTCCAAATTGAGATCTTTCCTCTATAACCCACACTGCCTGATGCTAATCATATAGAGCATTTGGCAAGAACAGATTCTACAGGAGAGCAGATGCTCCAGCCACTCTCTTCCAGTAACATCGGGGATATTAGGACTTGGGGAAAAATTAGCAAAGTGATCAAAAACAGAATAAAAGATGTTAAGAGGTGTACCAATCCTCGCTCTTCCCTGTAAACATCAAATGGCACTTCATGTTATGGATAACAATCATTTAAAAATATAGACTAACTCTATCCAGTGAAATGTATTAATAGATTTAAAAATGTATATCTTGAGGGAAATATATATATATATATGTATGTATGTATATATATATATATATATATATATATATATATATATAAAGCTACATTGAATGAAGAGGGGGAAGAATGGCAACCAACAAATTATAATCCAAGTTGGTCAAGAAACTAACAAGGTCAATACAAGGCCAATGTAGAAGTATACATTGAACAAAAAAAGATATGAACATCAAATTGAATAAGATAAGTTTAGTACACATCTTTACCATGTTCCTTCCCTGTTGCCATGAAAGGACACTAGTCATCTTTTTCCCCTTTAAGTGCTTTCATTAAGGTATATTTAAAGCTTCCATTTACTAAAACAGTATTAGTTGCTTCCAAATCCTAATTTATCAGTGGATCATTGAAGCATCTTTCCTCCTGTCATGAAAGCCCACAGATCATTCCAACGTGATGCTCCTTTTCATGCCAAGAAACACAAACATATTTACAAATGCATACATACATCATATATATTTACACATATTGTGTGTTTCTGTGTATCTTTTCCCCTAACTTTTGGCATATATCTATGATCTATGTATCTATACACATGTGTGTGTATGTATGGAGAGAGAGAGGGGGGGGAGGGAAGGGAGGGAGAGGGAGAGGGAGAATAATGATAACAACACTTTGGAACAATTCTTTTCAGTAGGGTTATTAATAAATGTACAACCATGGGAAAATAGTAACATTCATTTGTGAGCATACATATATCAATCATACACAGCCACCTGAAAGTAAGAAAATTAACAGTCTATAATGGGAAATTTAAGAACATTTTAACTAGTAAAAGTATCAGATAAAAGGTAGGCTTTTATATATCAAGAATTCCTTAAAATATTGCCCAAGAAATAACCCTATTGCTGTTTATCTCCCCATCAAGCTTTTTAATTTAGCTAAGAAAAAAATCTACCTCTAATCCATTGAATCCCATCAAAGTAAAAAGAAGCAATGTTTTTCAGTGATGATAACTTACAGACAGCAAGGGGATGGCAACTTTCCCAAGGAAATCAGGGGGCTTATCTCCATCTTCATCAAATACTGTCACTTCCAAAACATCATGGATATCTTTAATAGGACTGGAACAAGAAGTACAGAGTGCGTTATATACAAACACACACAAATGAAGTCTGCTCCTTGAAGATCTGAAAAAACTGTTTCACTAATTAAGCCTGCATTTCCTTAGAGGATAAAACTACCATTTAATTAAATTCCAAAAATTAAATCAAACTGACTGTATTCCCAAACCTTCCATCATAGAAGGTTCAGACATCCATATGAAAAATAAAAAAGTCAACTTTTCCTCTATGACTTTTTTATGTGTACATGAACTCAGTCTGGAATTGCGAAAGAAATGATATTAAGGGCAAGATGACTACGTAGGGTAAGGGTGAATTACTTCAAAGTACAACAAAAATTGTACTTTATTAATATTAAACCGAGGAATTACTTTTTGGTGAAACTGTTCCAAATCAACAGTTGACTGAAAGATTCAGCATCCCAGAGCTGAAACATAGGATATGAACAATTCCATAAGCATCTAGAAATTTTACTGTATTGACCTACAGTCAGAAATCTGCTATGATGAAATAGTTCTTGGGGTGCAATGCCCAAATAAATGGCTAGTGGCACCTGGAATTTTGCTAGTTTTAACAGCAAAGCTGAAACCACTTCTGTTGCATTCTTCAGGTTCTTCTATTACTCTAGCCTACATAATTTTGAATCAACCCCATTCTTTCCCTTATAAGCTTATTATAGTATGAGTTCTCTTAGCAAAATGCACCCCCATTTATTCAAACAACACAAGCACTCAATTTCTTGCCAAGTGTTACAGCTTCCAATCTAAACTAGTAAATATGAAATTATTAAGCTTCCTAACTATTTAGATTAAGTTTGAGAAACATGGCAGGGATTAAAAAGAGTTGGATAGCTAAAATTACCTAGGTTGGAAAGAACCATCTGAAACCAATGAGAATTCATGGATGGTGTGTTCTCAGAAATATTAAGATACTTTGACTTTACCATGTGTGTTAAGTTGCAGTTACTTGAACTCCAGGCATATATTTTAGGTTTTCTAATGCTAGAATTATTCTGGGTAGAGAGAAGCTAACTTGTAGACTAATCTATCCTTTAAATAATTTGCTTTAACAGTACAGTTCAGAATAGTTATTTTCAATATTAACTCTAGGCATATTTAGATGGAAAACATAAAAAAGCTTTAAGGAATGAAAAAAGGAGCATTTCCTTCAATAAATAGAAATCCCACTCCCTTGTCTCAACCTGGACAAAGCAACAGTGTAATCAGTAGGTCACCTAAATTAAAGTTCTCATAGCTAAAAGGCTAATTAGTTTTGCTGCTAATTTCATTTACTTACAATGTAAAAACTTTGTTCCATTCAGGATTGAGGTTTTTGTAAACTGTATGTGTCTGAAGTCGGTCATTTCCCAATTCCAATAAGCAAAAAGGGTCACTCTTTCCTGAAAAGAAAATATGCATGAAAGTCAAAGACCTGACACCATTACATTAAAGGTAAATGGTAACTTTGGAGCAATTGTTAGGCTAATATCACCTGTCAGTGCTTGAAAGGTAAAGAGCTGTAGAAGAAAGAATGTTATACTTAGTTTAGAAGACTCTGGTTCAAATCCTGCCTCAGAGCCCTTGGGCAAGTCGCTTAATCTATGAATCAGTTTCCTCATCTGTAAAAAGATGCGGTTGGATTCTTTGTCATCTAAGGTTTCTTCTCACTCTAAATGCATGAAACATGATATATAAAGGTAATGCCATTGATCTGGCAAATCCTATGGAATCTCTGTGTGACTAGGATGAAGGAAGAATTGAGCACGGGCAAAAAGGAGGCCCGGGAAGCAGAGCCTGACCATAGTGGCAGATCACTGCATTAACTGGTCTTTATTAATACAGGACCAAGATATGGGCTATGTATTCATTTCCATAAGCTAACACAACATTAGAATGAACAGGAGGCAGGTTTTGCTAATTTCAGCCTATGTTAGAGTATAAGTTAGAGTTCATTTCTGCATTTTCTCTATGGGTTAAAATGAGAAGATATGTCCTTGGCTCTTCCCCAATTTTTCCCTAGCCTCTTCCCTTTGCCTTTTACTTACCTTGTTAGACTTAAAACAACCAGAGTAGAACCTGAGAACAAGTAAGGGGAGATACAATTTTCCTTACTTTCAATCTGGTGATTTTCTTACTTTTAATTTTCTTATTTTCAATCAAGTGATTATTAGGGAAAGACTTGATGCTTCTGTAATGAGTTTATGTAACATTCCCAAAATGCCTAATTTTGTAGGCCTATATCCTTATAAGCACTTCACAGAACAGAAAAGAATTAATTAATAGGGAATAGGGCAACAGATGCTTTTCTAACAAATGGCTGAGGAGGACTTAGGGCCAGAGTTTAATGTTGAGTTCACTAAGCCCTCTTAACTAGTGCTCCAAACATTCAAGTCACTCTATGTATCCCCAATTTATTTAGTAACTAAGAACTCTGAGGTATTACACATCAATAAAATGACTGACATATACAGAAAGCCCATATAAAAGAGCAGAGGAAGAGGAAGGAGACAGACACAGGACTAGGGTCAATGATCAGTTGATTCAATTGATTAGAGGATTGTAAAGGGGCCATGTCTGAAGAGGACATTCAACCCAATACTGTCTAGAATAGTGATAACCAGGAATCAAACTTTATATTCAGATGACTACATAACTAACCCAAGTTCTCAACAAGGTCCCACTTCAGCAAAGACTTTTGTTTTGTTTTTCTTCCATGTGAAAGAATAGTTTTCATCTTTATCAAGAGAGCAAGCACTCTACAATTTCATGCCCAGGTATACCAAGCCTTAGCGATTTGTTTCTTCAACCAAAACTACATCATCTATTTAACAATTTGTCAGACCATTAGTGGGTGTCAGTGCTTACCCTCCAGAGGCACCAACATGACATGCGATCAGCACTTGCTCTAGTGAAACAGACTGACACTTTTAATGAAAGCCCTGGGGTTATTCTACAGCAGGGCAAATTCTCTGGCCTGTCCTTTTGAGACACAGGTTCTCTGTTTGGCACTGTAGCTATGGAGCAAGCATACTTCTGGCTGTCCCAGCTAATGAGGAACAGACTTCTACCCTGAAATTGCAAACTTTTGTAACATGTCTCTGAGGAACACCCTGAACCAACTCTTAGATTATAATTCAGTCAAAGCTCATTAAAATGCTTCATTACAGTATAAACAAGGAAGGTAGTGTACCAGGAAATAAAAGAACTAATACCACATATGCCCACTTATACGTACTATTTAGTCCATCTTCCTCAAAAGAACCCACTGATACACCAGAAGTTTTAATCAGCAAACAATACACTTTAATACAAGATATATCTTTAATAAAAAGTGTTAGAAAGTAAAAGTATGTGGTGTAAGGAAGAAAAGGTTTACCATCAGCCTCTATGAATTTTTTAGCACTACACCATATTACACAAATGTACTTATTTCAACATTTTTCTCTTCATCCTAGAGATCTTTCAGGTAAATGAATATTGATAAAACTTTAGCCTCAAAGCTATCATGTAACTATGTCAAGATTAAATGTATTTCTGGTTTATTTTCAAACTCATGCCTCAAATGAACCTTGCTAATATTTTCCATTTTGAAATAATTTAAAATTCTTTTCCCTTGTTCTATCAGAAGTGATTCTGAATGTCGATTTTTACACATGTAGTTATTAGGATTGCAATTAGTGAGACACATCATTAATGCTATCTAATAATTTCATTAGTTACTACAAAGTATTACATTTCTACCAACATTTATAAAAATCTTATCTTCACATCCTGCAGACTTTTTGTTAAATGGTTATGTCTATTGAACCCTAAATAAAAACAATGTTCAGGTAGTCAAGGGATCAGAGATTTAGAATTAGAAGAGATTTTTCCAGGTCAGGAAAGAGTCAGGCTAGAGAAGTTAAATGACTTTCCTAAGTCACACAAGTATTAAGTATCAGAGGCATAATTTGAACCAGGATTCTCTTCCTTGGGAGAACATCTGAATTATGTGGCCTGCTATAATTTAAAATGACAAACTTAGGCATGGTCCCTATATATGTATGGCCAGGTCTGCCAAAGACGTACCTCCCTTCAAAAATCTCTTACTAGAAAATATTTATAGTACTTATGGTAAAAATCTTACTAGAAAATATTTACAACACTTCTAGTACCTTCGAATCCACATGAATGCTTCACGTAGCTGGTACCTACATACCCTCTCTTCTCTTTTTTTGGATATTTTTGAATTTATTTAACATATTTAGTTTTCAGCATTGATTTTCACAAGAGTTTGGATTACAAATTTTCTCCCCATTTCTACCCTGCCCCCCACTCCAAGATGGCGTATATTCTGGTTGCCCTGTTCCCCAGTCAGTGCTCCCCTCTGTCACCCCACTCCCCTCCCATCCCCTTTTCCCTTCCTTTCTTGTAGGGCAAGATAAATTTTTACACCCCATTGCCTGTGTATCTTATTTTCTTGTTGCATGCAAAAACATTTTTGTTTGTTTTTGAACATCTGTTTTTAAAACTTTGAGTTCCAAATTCTCTCCCCTCTTCCCTTCCCACCCACCCTCCCTAAGAAGTCAAGCAATTCAACATAGGCCACATGTGTATCATTATGTATAACCCTTCCACAATACTCATGTTGTGAAAGACTAACTATATTTTGCTCCTTCCCAACCCATCCCCCTTTATTGAATTTTCTCCCTTGACCCTGTCCCCTTTTGAAAGTGTTTGTTTTTGACTACCTCCACCCCCATCTGCCCTCCCCTCCATCATCCCCCCCATTTTTTTTTATCTTCTTCCCTCTTCTTTCCTGTAGGGTAAGATTCCCAATTGGGTATGTATGGTATTCCCTCCTTAGGCCAAATCTGATGAGAGCAATGTTCACTCATTCCCCCCTCATCCGCCCTCTCCCTTCCTCCCACGGAACTGCTTCCTCTTGCCACCTTTATGGGAGATAATCCATCCCATTCTATCTCTCCTTATCTCCCTCTCTCAGTATGTTCCTCTCTCATCCCTTAATTTGATTTTATTTCTATTAGATATCTTCCCTTCATCTTCAGCTCACCCTGTGTCTGCTCTCTCCCTCTCTCCCTCTCTCTCTCTATACATATATATATATATATATATATATACATACATACACACATAGATATATCATAGATATATACATACATACACATTCACCCATATATATACATAAACATATATGTATGCATGTTCCCTTCAGCTACCCTAATACTGAGGTCTCATGAATCATACACATCATCTTTCCATGTAGGAATGTCAACAAAACAGTTTACCTTTAGTAAGTCCCTTGCAATTTCTTTTTCTTGTTCTTTTTCTTGATTATCTTTGCATGCTTCTCTTGATTCTTGTGTTTGAAAGTCAAATTTTCTATTCAGTTCTGGTCTTTTCACTGAGAAAGCTTGAAAGTCCTCTATTTTATTGAAAATCCATATTTTGCCTTGGAGCATGATACTCAGTTTTGCTGGGTAGGTGATTCTAGGTTTTAATCCTAGCTCCATTGACCTCCGAAATATCATATTCCAAGACCTTCGATCTCTTAATGTAGAGGCTGCCAGATCTTGGGTTATTCTGATTGGGTTTCCACAATACTCAAATTGTTTCTTTCTGGCTGCTTGCAGTATTTTCTCCTTGATCTGGGAGCTCTGGAATTTGGTGACAATATTCCTAGGAGATTTCTTTTCGGGATCTATTTGAGGAGGCGATCAATGGATTCTTTCAATTTCTATTTTGCCCTGTGGCTCTAGAATATCAGGGCAGTTCTCCTTGATAATATCTTGAAAGATGATATCTAGGCTCTTTTTTTGATCATGGCTTTCAGGTAGTCCAATAATTTTTAAATTCTCTCTCCTGGATCTATTTTCCAGGTCAGTGGTTTTTCCAATGAGATATTTCACATTATCTTCCATTTTTTCATTCCTTTGGTTCTGTTTTATAATAACTTGATTTCTCATAAAATCACTTGCTTCCACTTGCTCCAATCTAATTTTTAAAGTAGTATTTTCTTCAGTGGTCTTTTGGACCTCCTTTTCCATTTGGCTAATTCTGCCTTTCAAGGCATTCTTCTCCTCATTGGCTTTTTGGAGCTCTTTTGCCATTTGAGTTACTCTGCTTTTTAAGGTGTTGTTTTCTTCAGTGTATTTTTCAGTATTTTTTTGGGTCTCCTTTAGCAAGTCATTGACTTGTTTTTCATGGTTTTCTTGCATCCTTCTCATTTCTCTTCCCAATTTTTCCTCTACTTCTCTAAGTTGATTTTCCAAATCCTTTTTGAGCTCTTCCATGGCCTGGGACCAGTTCATGTTTTTCTTGGAGGCTGTTGGTGTAGACTCTTGCACTTTATTGACTTCTTTAGGCTGTATGTTTTGGTCTTCTTTGTCAGCAAAGAAAGAATGCAAAGTCTGAGGCTGAATCTCGGTGCATTTTCGCTGCCTGGCCATATTCCCAGCCAACTAACTTGACCTTTGAGTTTTTCAGTGGGGTATGACTGCTTGTAGACTATAGAGTTCTATGTTCCACGTTTGGGGGGGAGGTGCCAGCTCTGCCACACCAGCACTGCTCCTTCCCCAAACCCCAACCCGGACTGGGCTTAGATCTTCAGCAGGCTGAACACTCCTGCTCTGATCTGCCACTTAATTCCTCCCACTAGGTGGGCCTGGAGCCGGAAGTAACAACAGCTGTAGCTGCCCCACCTCCGCTGCCCCTGGGGCTGGAAGCCGAACCGCGAACTCCTTCTACTCCCACAGCTTTCCCCACTAACCTTCTCCGCAGTCTTTGGTGTTTGTGGGTTAAGGAGTCTGGTAACTGCCGCAGCTCACTGATTCAGGGTGCTAGGCCCCCTCCGCCCGGCTTCTGGTCTGGATGGTCCACGCAGTTCAGGCTGGGTTCTGCTCCACTCCGTTCCCAGCTTCCAGCTTCCAGCTCTCAGCTCCGTGTGGGATAGACCTCACCCAGAGACCATCCAGGCTGTCCTGGGCTGGAGCCCTGCTTCCCTCTGCTGTTTTGTGGGTTCTGCTGTTCTAGAATTGGTTCAGAGCCATTTTTTATAGGTTTTTGGAGGGACTCGGTACGGAGTTCACAATAGTTCCTGCTTACCAGCTGCCATCTTGGCTCCGCCCCCATACCCTCTCTTCTAATGTTAGAAGCTATCAGAGTAATATTTTTTTTTTATTGTGGCCCTAGCTATAGTTCCATAGTTCCCATTCCCAATGGGGCCCAATAAGGAAAATGTATTCCTTGCTGCTTAAGTTATTCAAGTGATTAAAATTATTGGAGTCAAGTAGACCACAGTCTAAAATTTCAGAACAAAGGTTTTGAGTAGCAAATGCAATAAATTTCTGTGGCTCCCTATTACCTCTATGTGGAAATACAAATTCTTCCCTTTGCCATTTAAAGTCTTCATAATTTAACCCCTCACCTACCGTTTCAGCCTAGGCATAGGGAATAGAGCCCTGGGCCCGGAAGACCTGAGTTCAAATGTGACCTTAGACACTGACTGGCTGTGTGGTACTGGGCAGAGCATTTAACCTCTTCTTCAATTTCCTTAATTCTAAAATGGGGATCATAATAGCACCTACAGGGTTGTAGTAAAGATTAAATGTGAAAATATTTTAAAGCATTTAGCATAGTTCCTGGCATATAGTAAGCACTTAATTATTGTTTGTTCCCTTATTACATATCACTCTCCTTCATACATTCTATGGTCCAGTGAAACTGCCCTTTTTATTGTTCCTCACAAATGGCATTTTCCATGGGCTTTCCTCCATGCCAAGAATGCACTCCTTCACCTCTGCCTCTTAGTATCTTGAGTTTTGTTCAATACTCAACTCACAGAAACCTTTTACACAAAGTCTTTCTTGATCTTCCCAACTGCTAGGGGTCTTTCCATCAGCTTGTGCTTACCTTGTCTATAACAATATATAATTATAATTCTTTCTATCTCCATATACATACATATATACACATATAATATATACATACATACTACACATATATGTGTGTGTGTGTATATATATATATACATATATATATACATATATATATGTATTTATATATCATCCACACATATTACCTGTCCTGATGCAATATAAGTCTCCTGAAGGCAAGGGGTGGTTCACTTTTTACTCTATGTCCGTGGCACCAAGTGCAGTACATGGCACATTGTAGACAATAAATGCTGGTTTACAGATTGTGTGGAATTTAAAGGGGTCAAGGTTTCTCTAAGTTATGTAGGTAGGACCTTCCAGAGGGAGTAGAAACTGTTGAAAGATAAAGGGCTACTTGATAGATGGGAAAACAAAATAGGTCAGAATGAAACCAATTAAGGACCATTTGCGAAGGAAGGGAAAATTACAGTATATATGTGAAATGAATAGAACAGAGAGTTAAGAATCTTAATAATAATGATGATGATAAGGATAGCTAGAAGGTAGATAGTGCCTTAAGGTTTGTAAAGCACTCTATCTGTCATCCCATTTGATCCTTACAAAAAAACCCACAACTTTATAAGGTAGGTATTATTATTATTATTATTATTCTTTTTTTTTACGGATGAGGAAACTGATGTTGAGAGAAAATAAATGATTTGCCTGGGGTTCCACAACTGGTGTCTGAGGAAGGATCTGAACTTGGGTCTTCCTGACTCCAAATCTACTGTCTCACCTACCTGCTGCTTAAAGGGACATGATTAAAATAAGGCTTAAGTAAGATCTGTCCTTTTATTTTCTGGGAGGTGAATCAGAGAGATGAGAGACAGATGGTGGGAAGGCCAGGATAATAGGCCACACTAAGTCTTTCTGAGACACTGCTTTCAGAAGTTTGTCATCAGGCGTTTTCTCGAGAACCAACAATGGTTGGTTGGCCTAGTAGATCACATCCAAATTCTTTAATCTAACATTCAATATTCTCCAACAACTCATCTAACCTATTTGCTGTCACCCTCCACACATAAAATGTTACTCCGACATCCATGCATTTGTTCACTCTCTTCCCTGATCTAACTTTTTTTTTTCATCTCTCCCCATTTAAAATCTGTAGTTTCCTCAAGGCTAGCTCAAAACTTATCTCCTCCCTGAAGCTTTTCCTGACTATATTTTATTTCACAATGCCGTTTTTCCTTTAATTTCTGTTGGAATGTTTTGAGTAAGAGCTAAGTAACATCTCTGCTAAAATTTTTGAGGTAGCGTGCTTCGGTAGAGAAAGGAATGGACCTGGCGTCCAAAAGCCTGCATTTGATTTTCAGTTCTGAGACTTTATAGATGTATGACCATAGGCAAGTAAGTCATTGAAACTTTCTGGGCCTCAGTTTACTTATCCTCTGGTAAAAATTGAGCTGGTGATATTTACTTCACAAGATGTCATGAAGAAAATACACTCTAATCTGAGAAGCATTTTATCTATATAAAGGAAACTATTCATCAACCCCAGCATTGAACATTTTTATACTTGTAATGCAACCGATTAATACAGCACAAAACTTTACATTTATTCCTTAAATTTACGCAAACTAGATAACATTCTGATAGTCTTAAAGTGGAATTCCTGCTAAAGTTAGTTACTGTCTCTTAGTTTAAAAAAATGTGATTTCTCTCCCTGATTTAGGCAAAAATCACCATGATACTCACAAACAATATTAAAAGCATTCAATTGCTACTATTAAGCTTTCTAAGAATTTCAATTAAAGAAACGTTTTTGAAATGAGAACGTCTTTAAGAGGAGATGTATTGCTATGGATACAGCTTCAACAGCCAACAATGGGAAGAAAAACAAGAAAATAGACTTTTTGATTAATATGCCAGGGGAACAATAACTATAGGAACTACTCTCTTCTGCTACACAGACCTGTGTTTCAAAAGACAACAGCCACTGTTCTTAACTTACAGAACCTACTTAAAATGCACAGTGTTATAGAATATGCCAAGAACATTCCTACTCTATAATTTTGTGTTCTGAATACTGTTTTTGGTCAACAGTTATTGAGAATAGCACTTTTATGCATACCCAAGATATTCAGTGAGGCAGAAAAGACATTTCACATTAACAAAACTATTATCTATACTATCAAAAATTAGAGTGCAAAAACCAAACTAAATTTTTTAAAGATGGATTCTCCTGTTAAACAAGTATATTTTCTTCTAAGTATGGGATAGAAATAAGGAACACATTCCAAACATATTTTGGTGATGTCTATGTAAAAAAAATGAAAAAAATCATGGTAAACAATATTTCTATAATACTAGAAATACTTATGCTTCCGACACATACAAGCTATGAGACTATGAGAAAGTTACTTAACATCTCTGTGCCTTAGGTATCTCTCTGTCAGAGTAGGTGCCAATCATATTGACTGGTAAAGTTTGCTCATCAAGAGCTCCATGCAATTACAGATCCAGGCAAAAAGAACAAAAAGAAAAGGAAGACAAAAAGTAGAAGTTTAAAAAAATCGTAGAAAAGTCCCAATATTACTGGAACCTAGTGAAGAGTGAACTTGCGTAACTATTCCCTGATATGTACCTTAAGTCATATTTCTACAAGTTATCCTGTTAACAAAAAAACAAACCAAACCAAACAAAAGCCATTGGTGGCCAAGGCCAGATTCATTTTTGTATCTCTGTAGTGGAGAAAGAAGAGGATGAAAGAGAATAGATTTCTACAATTGCTGATACACCACCAAGGATACTTTCTTTCTGAGTATTTATATGGAGAAAATATGAAAAGCAAGGGTCACTTTCTCTGGTCAGTTCTCTTCTGTCTTTATAAAAAGGTAGGAAAATGGATAACTCTGAAGGTCTTGCCTCCCACACTAGACTGGAAAAGAGATGCACATATCATGGGTCATAGGATTTTGAGGGGAAAGTTTAGCTATATTATGAGGTGTGAGACAATAGCTTGAAAAAAAATTGGTTTGGATTATAGAAGAACACAATCTCTGAGTTAGAAGGGACCTCAGAAGTCATTTAGTCAAACTCTGACCTGAAAGAGACTTCCCTCCAGAAAGTATTGGATAAGCAACCTCTGGGGAGAAGGAAACTGTGACATTTTGAAGAGGAAATCTGAAAAATAGGCTAGTAAAGGGTTTGGAGGCAACTGAAATCCTGAAATTATTTCCAAATCTGATTTATAATGAACTGATGCCAATATATCTGTGTCTTGGAAGGTTCCTTATACTTAGCACCTTTTCAATGATGTTGGAATGCATATTAGAGAAATCAACCAGTCATCAATATCAACTCATTCAAGTAGTTCTTTCCCTCAGGGATGAAGGGGAATCTTATCTTTTCATCTTCGTATAATTATTAAATTGTCTTCCATATACATTCTTCAATGCTGCACAGAAAGTTTCATCTTTCTGGCAATCTTCATAGAACTAAATGTCTGTGGCATTTTTATCTCACCAATACCAGATAAAATAAATGTCTGAAAATTATTCTGCAGATTATAAAGCCAGCTTCTCAAATTGTCTTTTTTATTTGGATCACTAGGTAGCAACAAATATTGGCCAGTCAACAAAACTCTAGCTGTTCATTCTTATCAAATTAAAGGAATAATGACAGAATCAGTTTTTGATTCTCTGGGTAATCTACCTGGTAGAAAGTTTTACAGAGTCAACCAGTGTCCCAATTATTGGTTGTGAGTTGGATCCCACAATTTTGCAGGACTGCTGAGTGGTTCTTGGCACAGTTTCCCATGGTTGCCTTCATTCTCCAGAAGCTTCACATCCCAACCATCTATACGTACTCAGTGCTATGTGGTAGCATTTGTGAGATCTTGAAGTCTTTTTCAGACAATGATCAATTCAAGACTCCTAACCACGATATGTATAGTAACTCAAATATCCATCAAATCCTGCTAGCAAGTTTTGTATTATTAATAAAGTGTAATGGTTTTGATTATGGATTTTATAGTTAGGTGGAGGAGAGTCTTAGTGCTCAGTTCATACTCAAGGGTATACATTATGCAGAAGGTAGCCTTTTGCAACTTACCTATGGACTTTCTCTGACTTATACTCCCAGCTAGTCCCCAAAGTGACAATGCATGTATTGAAGTCTCTTAAAACAATATAGCTTCCCTATGTGCTTCTTCTGCAATTAGGTTATCTAGGTCCATTTAAAAATCCTTTCTCCTCACAATGGGTGCTTTTACTTGAACAATAGATGTAGGGTCATCAGGCGGTCACTGATGCCTCTTAGCAGTTAAAGTCTATGGTAAGGTTATCATCACTGAATTACAATACTCTTCTGACCATAAGAAAAGTTTTAAAGCTCCTTCATAACTCTTCTGTTAACCCTTACAGATCTTTATTGTCTTCTTGATTATCTCTTTATTAGGCTCTTAAAGGGACCCTGATTTTACTTTTATCAATATTAATTCATAAATCTGAGTGCTTGCCTAGGGAAAGTAGGAAATATGGCACCATTTAAGGAAGGCATTATTATGGAAACAGTACTTGCAGCACTCATCATTTCTCAATGGCATAGGAGAGAACGTTGATCTTTATGATTCTCCTTTTGTGTGATAAGAACTTACTCTATTTTTTTTAAACAGTAGCAGCCAAATGGGATGTGTTGGTCACATTACACTATAACACAGCAGCTATCTTTGGCACTACCCTCAAAACACAATTCGTCATTTGCTTCATGAATCAAAGCTCAGGCATGAATTACCTCAATGTAATGACATTACACTGAATAACCTTTTATTTAAAGAGGATTTTAGACTCAACTGGACATAAGTTTGTAAGACAAACTATAGAAAATGTCTGACAGGCACTAACTTTTCCATTAGGATAATCACTTATGGAGCTAATACTCAATGTTAATTTCAGAACTGAAAATACTAGATTGTCTTTCTTCCAACTAAAAGGGACAAGATAAAAGCAGATAAATTATTTTATGATCAGAAAAAACCATTTCTCCTTTTCTATATACAAATACCAGAATACACGAAATACAAAATTCAGTATGATATTTGGAAGTAAATTAATAAAGAATGATATGTAAATAATTTTAGGCTCATACTAAAATATTTCAGAAGAAATGAATAAATATAGAAAATAACTTAAGAACTATCACTTAAAAATATGATATAGAAAATATTACCTTATTTCACATTTCAAAACACCTAATACCTAATATATAGACTTATTAAAAAGAGTTACTTTTGTTCTATATTGACACAATCTTTAAAAGTTAAATATATGAAGAGATTTAAGTAGTTTAAAAGTTTGAACAGAGGCTTGAATATTGCTAATTATTAAATGAGCTTGCACAAGAAATAGCTACAGAAATATTTCATAGACAACTTTTTTTTTACTTAATTTTATTCTTTTTAAGAACAAAAGAAAATAAACTCTAGTAGATCTGCTTAGCTGATAACTATTTTGTAGTTACCTTTAAATTTTCTCTTCTGCAACAATCTGCATAATTACAAATAATAGCCCTTTTAGGTGAACAGAAAACTCCAAACATAACATCACCAATAGATGTTGGTGAAGTCCCTTCACTGAAGCCGCTGATTGAAAAATTAGGACCTGACTGGGAATTTATTAGCAAGCCAGAGATCTTAGAAAATTAGAAGTCATCAAAAACAGGAGTTACAGCAAAAGTGCTTTGTAAACCAGTATTGATTCTTGACAGGAGAATCTCTTCTTTATGTCTGTAGTACTATACTTTGTAAGAGTGACTATTAAGGACCATCTCTCCATCCTTTGCACTTGCATGGGACTTTTAGATCCTTAAGAGGAACATACTTAATTTGTTGTTCAGTTATTTCAGTCAGAAATGATTCGATCCCATTTGGGGTTTTCTTGACAAAGACACTAAGGTGGTTTGCTATTTCCTTCTTCAGTTTATTTGACAGATAAAGAAACTGAGACAAACAG
Organism: Trichosurus vulpecula; assembly: GCF_011100635.1. Classification (NCBI taxonomy): domain Eukaryota; kingdom Metazoa; phylum Chordata; class Mammalia; order Diprotodontia; family Phalangeridae; genus Trichosurus; species Trichosurus vulpecula. Next base: position 131,597,129 of record NC_050580.1, on the reverse strand, counting down.
GGTTAAGGTCACACAGCTAGTAAGTGTCTGAGGCTAGATTTGAACTCTGGTCTTCCTGACTCCAGGCTTGAAGCTCTATCTATTGCACCACTTCGCTGCACATACTTGATAACTTGTTTATTATTTTCAAGTATATTTTTTTGCGTGTGTTGGGCATCACATATATAAAACAACAGTATACCACCAGAGTGGTCACATGGCCCTGAATAGACACAAAAGTAACTGGCTCTTTTCCCCCAATAAGTATGGCCACAAAGCTTAAAGCAAACATAGCATTCAGTGTGTAACAAAACACACAGTATTCAAGTACAATTTTTAAGTAAAGAAACAAAAAAGAATGGAATAATTCTCTCTCCTGGATTCTAATCTCACATTTCTTCCAATTACTTATCTGGTAATTTAAAATGGATATCCTATAGGCATTCTTCAATCCAGCCAAATCGGCCTTCTTGCTGTTTCTCATACACCATTCTATTTCCTATCACTATGCCCTTACAAAGTCCTCCCCCATTCGTAGAATGTACTATTCCCCTCTCACCATTTTGGAGACTCCTAATTTCTTTCAAAATTAAGCTCAAGTAGCGCCTTCCATGTAAAGCTTTTCCTGATTCTACCAGTTACTAATGCATCCTGTCAAAAATTACCCTGTATTTAATTTTGTAAATATATATATATATACACAATATTACAAATATATATTTATATATATAATATATAAAATAGGTATTACATATAGTATAGATTATATATACAATACTACAAATATATATTTATATATGATATATAATTATATAATATATTACAAATATATATTACAAATATATATATATATACTTGTAAGGATAAGGGGCAACATGATGTAGTGCAAAGAGAACTGGTCTCAAAAGCCAGGAAGTCCTGGTTTCAAGTCCTGCCTCTGACACATACTGGTTCTAAGACCCCTGGCAAGTCACTTAATATCTCAGTATTTCAGGCAATTCTAGATTACAAATTGCAGAGAGGGTGTTAACCTGCATTGCTAGGACAAACCATAGGTCTAATCCCTATTTCTATTCCCTTTGTGTGCACATGTCTCCTCTGATAGAATGGCAGCTCCTAAGGACTGGGAAATTAACTTTTTAGCTTTGAATCCTCCGGTACCTAACACATGAAAAGTGCTTAATAACTGCTGATCAACCCTATTCTTTGCTTACAAATGGGCTCTGTCTTTAAAAGGGGGACCACTGGTTTTCTTACAGTAAATCTGTTTACTCTTCACAATTGGCCAACCTTTCTTTTCCTGAGTAACTGTAATATCACAGTTATCCATGTGGTCAGATCAACTAAACAGATATTTTCACAGGGTTTTCTAAATGAGAGGGCTCCAAAAAACATGAGGATTTATTTTATGAACTCTCCTAGGACTCACTATCATGTACCACCACTTTTAACCTCAGATGGAACCACAGGCAATTTGTAGATATGTTGTTGGGGTATATTTACAATGTATCAAAAGAACTGGAATTGAGATTAAAAAAATAATCTAAACCTTCTTGTAAATCAGGATACCAAATGATTGCTTATTACATTCAGAAACACTGTTTACACCTGATAGAAAAAGCTATTTTTCATTAAATAAGTAAAACATTGCCTGCTTAACTCAGGAGTTGAAGCATTTCCTTTAGGTCATCAAACAGTTCACTGTGGAATACACAATCCCCACAAAAAATTGCAAATAATTTTTATTCTAAAAATCAAGAGTGAGCAGGTCTATAAATATGTTTAACTGGAGAGATAGGTCTTTCCTCTCAGTATAAATAATAGATGCTTAATAAATGCTTGTTAAATGAATGAATTAATGCCTCCTCCCTCACCATCTTCGGATCAGCCTATAGGCTGGTGGCACTAGATGTGAGTTCAATCCAGGCTAAGAGACCCAAATGGTAGGTACTACTGATGAGGCTTCTATAAAGAACTTTTTACTATCTCTAATTCTGGATTCCCTGTATTTGAAGGAACATCCATAGAAACCAAAATTGTTGCCCCTAAATTGACACTGTGCTTAGTCATCATGGAACATAAGTATGTGGAGGGTATGGACTATTTGTTTATATACACGTATATAAATATACACATGATTTACATCATACAGTTTAATTTTGTTTAAGATATGGCTATCTCTGTCTCCATCCAAGAATCTATGTTTAATAAATTTCCAAAAGAAACTCGTAAAATTGTCTTATCTATAGAGCGATCCCCTGCCATAGACTCTATATCACTACCTATTCCACAGGGTTGTTAGGAGGAAAGTACTTTGGAAACCTTAAAGCACTATATAAAAGTGAATTACTCTTCTTATCATTATGGTGAATTTGTTCTAGTATATATTATACATGTCATGATTAAAATTTATATGTTACGCATTCTGTCTGTGGTATAGATGGACATATAAGATAAGACACTGGAACTGGGGAGGTTTTTTTTAATTGATCAAAGGCAGGAAATAAGTAAAATAACTCATTCTTTATGGCCACCATCACATCAGTTCTATTTGCAAATTAACTTAGCATTAAAAACATGGCAACCCTCATAATTTACCTACTCCCTTAAAATCTCAAACCCCCTTGCTATTGGAATGCCTGAGGCAGTGCTCAGGGTGTAAAGAGCATTGTGTATAGCAACAAAAGATGTGGGTTTAATTAGGTTCAGGCCCTGCCACTTATAAAGTATTTGATCTTGATGGTCACTTAACCTCTCTGAGCCTCAATTTTGTCATCTGTAAAATTGATATAATAGTGCTTGTACTGTCTCCTTCTCTGAGTATTGTGAGGATCCCATGATAATGTGTGTAAAATGCCTGTAAAAAAGTATTATGTAAATGCCAGCTATTTTTACTCTATTAACCAATCATCACGAAACTTACTCTAAGAATTTGGTGCAAAGGGTTATATTAGATGCATTTGACTAAGTCCTTGGCTATCTTTCAAAGAATGCTTTTTATTATAAACCTTCCTAGCTCATCATATTTTACATTGCCATTTGATCACAAAAAGGGTGGAAAAGCTGTGACGCCAATAGACCAAAAGAGCAATAAATGTTAATGAATAAATGAGAGTATACTGTACCTGAGAAATCTGCAGCTAAGAGATCTAATGCCTTTAAAACTTTCACTTGTAAAATGCCAATGTCCTTCATATCTTTCAGGGAGTTCTGTAAGCACTGGGGAGAGAAAAGGAATTAAAATGAGTACAAAAATAGTTCATTGATATACTCTTTAAATGGCATTTAAATCTTATGGAAGAACGTTTTCATTTTATCTTCCTTTTTATACCCTTAAAGAAGAGCTGCAAAAATGCAGGTAAAATCAACTAAACCCATTAAGAAAATGGACCCATTAACAAAATAGGCATTCGTATCTGCTACATAAAATGCAAATGGTTGAGCATTAATCAGCTGCATCTTCAAAATGAAACCATTATGACCGCAGAAGATCTCTCTTTAACGTCATTCCCCAATGACACTGGACATACTCTCCCTCTTCCTCCAAGGACAAATGTTTATAAAGTTACAAACAGTGTTCCTTTTTCTTTGCTAAAACAACTCTGAACTTCCCTGAAAGTTCCCACTATTCTGATCACAAATGCAAACACATGGATATTAATTGGTAGAACTTGGCCTCTGAATAGGCATCCCTATCAATGAAAATTTAATTCAATTCAATAAACATTTATTATGTGCCTACTGAATGTAAGGCATGATGCTAGGCTCTGGAGATAAATAATCTGAAATAGCACCAAAAATAATTGAGTTTAAATTCTACTAAGGAGATACACGGAATCCACTTTTTAAGTAACTCAAAAGTCAGAAGAATTTTTTTTAGTATTATTTAATGAAAATTTTCTCTTCCCTTCAATTTTTATGAACCAAATCTTCAATCATCATTTGTTAATCCTCACTGTGAATGAGAGTAGCATCAGATTTACATTTTTATCACTGCTTCTTAAACAGTGAAACCTTGGTTAATTGACATCTGGATAATCAGAACCTATCAAAAAACCAGGACTTAAATATTGTGGCAAATGATTTTGCCAGACCCTAAAGACCCTAAACTAAACGAAAACTGCCCATTTGTCTCTTTGTAGTAGAAGAAAGAGATTTCAAAAATGTTTCTGAAAAATGCAAAATAGCTGTCATTTTCAGCCATGAATGAAATTTAACAGGCTGCGAAACCCTGGACAGAAGACAGGTCATCCTTAAGCAACTACAAGTAGCTTTATCTAAAATAAGGAAATTAGGCTAATCCTTATTGAATTATGCATTTGTAAAAAAAAAACATTGTAAAGGTAATAGAAATGATTAATTTTGAACTGGCCAGCTTTTGGGTAGAAGGGAAGTGAAAGAACTGAATTAAGATTTAAGTTCAGTATATTCTACTAGTAAGTGAGTTAAGGGCAACATTAAGTTATATTTTCAATACTGCCTTTTTGACCTGATAATTTAAATCAAGTAATTCAAAATTATTCTTTAGAACCACCTCTAGCTTCTTAAATTTCTTAAAAAGTAACTGTCAATGGTCATGGACTTCTGAAAATGTTTCCATCCTAGCTTTGTCCTAACACTCTAAGTTTATTTTTCTTAACAAAAGTCACCAAACATATTAACTTCTAACTTTCACAAGTCTTCTTGAAAGTATTTTTAAAAGACTTGTAGTTGGTTAAATTTTTTACTTCCACAGAAATATAACTAAGAGGAGAAGCAGTGTATAGAGCACTGGCCTAAAGTCAGGTGAGTTCAATCTGTCCTCAGAACTTACTAGCTGTGTGACCCTGAGCAAGTCACTTAACCCTAATTGCCTCCAAAAGAAAAAGAAAAGAAAAGAAAAAGAAATATAATTAAGAGGATAGTTAATGTATCTAGGCACATGAGAGAGAGTTTAGAGTACAACTAGTGTTATCATCTACATTGATGGGCATCTCATTGTATGTATGAATTGATTAAGCTGCAGTTAGAACACACAATTCCTTGATCATACCCATTAATTCAGGAGTTTCTAGGTTCAATGTAACATTAGATGTATAAAATTAACTCATAAACTAAGAATGTAGAGTAAAGGATCATAGACAATAAAATCAGGAAATAAAACATATTAATTTTAAAAAGCAACCATTTAGATTACTATAAATCACTTGCAAAATTATATATTACAATGGCTGGTATCATATAACCATAAGGAGGAAAATTTCATAAGGACTGCACATATTTTTGCAAATATTCATGAATACATCGTCAGTAACTTTCAAAGATATAAATTAAACATGTAATTACCATTGCATTTGTAAATATACTAAGGTAAAGTTTACTCCTACAATCCACAAATCTATTTTGTATGATACCCACATAGAACCTAAGACTGGAAAACACCTTTTCTCTTAAAAACATCAAACCACATATAAACAGGCAAAATGGCATCTCATTTCACCTGCTTATCAACTGTGCTAATTCCTCTTTTATGAGACAAACAATTACATTCTGGACAAAGATTCCTTTTTAATGATGTTTTTAATTATAAAAATTATGTTTGCTTCAACTGTAAAAGAAAAATGACATATCATGCCAGAGCACTCACATAGCGTTGGGAAATCTGCTTTCTTTCACTGGGGTCCGCCAAGGGGCAGACACAGAGATCAGAGACAGAGACACCTGAACAGGGTGTAAGTGTGATCAGTACAAGCAGTGAGCCAAGACGGTTCTCCAGCGGCAGCTCTAAACAATTGTCTTGCTTGAGTGGGAGGGCTGCAATATCCACTTTACACCTATAACATTTTCGTGAATCAAAAAGAAAGGGGAGAGGGGTGATTAACTCATGCTTCCTTTGGAACATTCAAAAGCAACTGATTTTTATTTTAAAATCACACTGTGCTGCATAGGCCAGTCTCTTTCAGAAACCTCACAAAGTCTGGGTTCCAATTTATTGCTCCATTTCCCTGAAGGGTAGTGAAGGTTGCAGGTGTTCCCCAGGCTCGTAATACACATTGCTGGTCTGACACACTTTAAAATTAAGGAGGGGAAAAGGTAGAAAGAACAAGGAAGGCAGAGAAAAGAAATAAGGGGCTAGCAAGTGGGGAGAAATAAGGAGAGCTTAATCCTTGCAAAAAAAATTAACCTGGATGAAGCCAATTGGACAAATATAACCAGTTTTGAAGGTTGGGCATTATTAATCTGGGCTCCTCTCCAGGCTTAGTCTTTTACAAGTAAATAGAACAAAGGATAACAGTTTTAAAAAGAGAACAAGAGAAATACAAAGAGATGGCTAATGGAGAAACCATTTTCTGCCAGATTAATGCCAACTGGCAAGTTTTTATTTAAAGAAAACTTGTTAAGATGTTTCTTAATAGGCAAAAATTCCACAGGGTTCCCCCAGGTGGGTTTCTTCTGGATAAATGGGGCATGAAGTGCTGTTGATTGATCCCATTTCAGTTGTACTGCTGGCAGAGTTTGTACCCATCTGCTATAAATTGCATGTTTTCTGCCTCTTAACAGCCAATTTTCTGGGAATGTTGAAAACCTCAAACACATTTAAATACAGAAGCAAACACACAGAAAAGAGACTGAGGTGCTAAACCATTTATGTGCTTTGCCTCTGAAAACACTCCAGGTTGGCTTGGACCCCACTTGATTTGTTTACATACGGTGCTACTACTGTGAGGGTTAAGCCTTGAGAAAATGTTAGGTAGTACCTGGTACCATAATGTGTAGCTTTTTTCCACGCTCTGCTCTCTCCATAGATGCTAAAGAAAATGAATATTAAAGGTTTCAGAGCAGGATCACATGCAAGCATATATCATCATTGGTCAGATGGTTTGATGACTTATTTTCCCTTATCATCAATCTTTATATGTAGGCAGATAATGTTAAATATAGAGATATACATAATATGTAAGTATATTTAAAGAATGTAAAATTTTCAGTTAGGTGGTACGTAATATAAGCCTGCAGTTTAGTCATTTCAGAGACAAGACATTCAAACTTTTTTTTCTCAAAAAGAAAGTTTTTTTTTAGCTCATCCCAACTTCTGCATGCATATACAGATTTATATTCCTATATATTCTCTTTTAAGAAAACAACTTCCTGTTTAACAAATGAAACTGTAGGTGGGCATTGGGAGTGAGAAAAAACAGGTTTCTGAAATGATGTGTCTATCAACCAACAAGCTTTTATTAAGCACTTACTACACAGCAGGCACTGAGTTAAACGATAAAGATACAAAGACCAAAATATACAATGATATTCTTAGGAGCAACAAGTGTTAGATTTCTGAGATTAAATTTGTTATTTTAGAAACCACCAAAAGTTAAATCAGAATCAGTGCTGCTGATTAAAGTGAATGGTCAAGATGGAATTACAAACTGATTTTGGTTTTTTAAAAACAAATATGACTTCCAAGAGATGAGCTTGAGTTTTGGTAAGGAGTAAATGAAACCAGATGAATGTTTATTCAGTCATCCATTCATTGATTCATACATTCAACAACATTTATTAAGAGCCTACATGCCAGGCACTATTAGGTCATAGGAGTGCAAAGACACACAGCAAAGTAGCCTCTGCCCTAACTAATTAAGCCCCTACTATATGCTACGCACTGTGCTAAATGTTAACGATATAAAGAAAGGAAAAAGACCATTCCTGCTTTCAAGGAGGTTAATAAGGGAGATGACATGTAAACAACTATGCACAACCAAGATACATACAGAATAAGATACAGATATTCAAAAGAGGGAAGGTGCTAGCATTAAGGGCGATGAGGAAAGCCTTCTTGTACAGGATAGGATTTTAGTTGGCACTTTACAGAAGCTAAAGAAGCTGGAAGCAGAGATGAGGCAGGAAAGAATTCTAGATATGAAGGACAGCCAGTGAAATTTCCTGCAGTCTGGAGATGGAGTCTCTTTGAATACTATATAGCTATCTATATGCATGGGGATATTGGCTCTCTCTCAAGATATATAGTTATAACTATATGCAAGCATATATAAAAATATATAGCTATGTAATGATATATACAAAATTCTATTATGTATATGTGTAAATAGGTATATGTATGTTTATGTATATTATACATATATTTACACATGTATACACACATACATGTGTTGTATAATGTTATTTCTGAAGAGGAATGCTAGTAAATATGGGTAAGAGAGACAAATCAGGATAGGCTTTCTGAAGAAGATATCACTTGGACTAAATTTTCAAAGAAGTTATAGATTCCAGGATTTAAAGAGTGAGTGTGTTCCAGACCTGGGAACTAGCCTAGGAAAAGGCACAGAGAAGGGAGATGGATTGTTGTGTATTGTGAACATCAAATATACCATTTGGATTGAATGTAGAATCTGGGAAGATAATTAATGGAAAGAAGCATGAAAAGGTAGTTGAGTCAGATTGTAAGAGGTTTTCAAATGCCCAACTGAGGAGTTTGTATTTGATCCTAGAGTCAAGAGCTCCCTCTAGCACTAGACCTTTTTATACAGAGACTTGAAAGCTGTATGAAGCATTGATTAGAGAAGGGAGAGACAGAATGCTGGATTCCAATTAAAAGGCCATTGTAATATTTTAGGTGAGAGGTGATGACGACCTGAACTAAAGTATGTGTGTGGAGAAGGGAATGAGAGAGATATTTTTTGGTATGGGAACCAATGATATTTGGCAATTGTTTATACTTGGTTGTTTTAGAATATAATTAAAAATAGATAATATAAAAATGGTAGGTGCCATTACTGTCAAAAGTATATAACTCTCTAGGGTTGATAAATTGTTCAGTTATGCCCAACTCTTCGTAATCCCGTGGACTTCAGCACACCAATACTGTCCATGGGGTTTTCTTGTCAGGCATGCTGGAATGGTTTGTCATTTCCTTCTCCAGTGGATTAGGGTAAATAAAGGCTAAGTGATTTTGCCGACGGTCACACAGCTAGTAAGTGTCTGAGGCCCATATTTGAACTCAGGTCTTCCTGACTCCAGGTCCTTCCACTGAGCTACCTAGCTGCCTCCAGTGTGTGGTTACCATCTGGTAACTAGAAAGATGAAGAACTTTAAGATTATACCATATAAGGATCAGCTGAAGGAATGAGGAATGTTTATCATGTAGGAGAAAAGTATTTGAAAGGCTGCCATACGAAAGACAGATTAGACTTATAGGCATGACTTCTGAGAGCAGAACTAAGAGTAATGGTCTGATGTAAAGAAACAAAATCTTCGTAACAATTAGAGCTCTCAAAAAGTGGAATAGCCTGCATTAGTGTGTAGTGAGTTCCCTGTCATTGGAAGCTTTTTCAGATAAAAACTAGGTATGTGTAGAGATGAAATTCTTGTTTAGGTATATAATTTCAGAATAGAAGGCATCTAAGATCCCTTCTAACTCAGATTCTGTGATACTCTGAAGACATACATACACAAGCATATACACACACATCATTAAATATAAGAGCTTTGATATATTGGTTTACAAAAATCAGTCTCATAATTTGTGTTGGCTCCCAGTGCATCAATGCAGAACCTACTGGAATAGATTCACAGCAACACAAAACATTTTCCCTGACCACCATTTTGCCCAATACCATCAAGACCAAATAAATAAAGTGTTTAACTCAGATCTTGACATGTATTTGTACAGATGACCTAGAGTTTTTTCATCAGTCTGTGTCTTGGATATACAAAAATGCAAGAGTTGGGCCCCAAGCTGAATGGGAAGAGGAGAGAAAACTGAATTGGCTTTAGGAAATTACAAAAATCCCTTAATGACTTCAAGGAAATAAATATTTGAAAATAAACAGTTTCTAAAATACATTATATACTGCTTTTCTGATATTACATATTAAATAGACCTCTTGATTTTTTTTATTCTACTATGAAATTTCATAGACTTTATGCTTTAACTTGCTTATTAAGATAATGTAATTGAAAAGTTAAGCCTTCACTTTATGGTAAAATGAGAAAAAATTCTATAAATTTTAAACATCATTGAGAAAAAGAAGTCTTTAATAGTGGCAAGACTGAAGTTTTGGTTGCTAATGACATTGGGAGACTGGTGTGTCCATTTTAATTTGAGCAGTAAATTTTTCCACTAAACTGAATGAAATGATTAAATTGACTTGTTTTTACATCAGGTAGGCACAATTTAGGCAAACATGTCTTTTGCACATGCACTACAATTCATGAAAAGTAATCATTAGTTAAGCCTACTAGATGAAAAGTCATTCTAACAATAAAGCACATGAAAAAAAAATTTAAGCATCTCTTTACCAAAAATGGAAAACCTTAATGTGGGGCTCAATGTACCAAGTTACATGCTGGGGATATGATGAAAAAAACTGAAAGTAGTCCTGACTTCAAGGACTTTGCCTTTTGTTAGTTTGGCTAGGTTAGTTGAACCTAGCTACATATGTATGTATATATATATATATATGTATGTATAAAATCTTTTTAAAATATATCTTTCTTTAAAATAAAAAAAAATCTTCTCCTGTCCCTCCTCTTCTTTCCTCTTAGAGGAAGAAATAGTGGATGAGAAGAAATAATGTGTTTCTTAATCAAATAATCTCTCAATTGATATAAGGACAAGTTGACTCCCACCAAGTATCAATTTTTGTTTATAAATAAAAGGACTCTTCCACGGACCAACTTTTTTTTCCTACTCCTATCTATCTTCTGCTTAACCTGGCCTTCCTAGGACAACCATCTTGAGCGATCCACAGTACACATGACCTCAAGGGATATCAACTTGATATATTCTGTAGACAAACCTTCCCAATGCTCCCAATCTTCCCTGTCAACCTGATCATGAATTATTCCAGTTTATTTAAATATCTTAAGAATTCACAGAAGTACCGGAACTCTCTGGACAAATTAGGCGGAGGGGAACCAGAATGAATTTAACTTACAACATTGCAGTCATCTTCATGGGAATCAGCAAGAAAGCAAGTCAGGACCTAGGTACTCTGAAGCACTACCTAAAGTAAAAGACTACAATAACTGGTGCTTTGTTTTCAATACTTTATAGCCTACTTTTGCTTGGGGGAGAGTAGGTAGATACTGTCATGTTTATCAGATGCTTGATATGAAATTCAAAAAAAATCTTGCCTTCCTTTTTAAAAATAATATCTTGATTTGGTGTCATTTTAATTTATCTTAGGTTGACTTTTCTAATGAGAATCTGATATTTCTGTATTGTATGACTGATTAATTTTTTTATATTCATTCACTATGATATATTGGTTTCTGCTCTACCACCCTGCTTCTTTTTCCTTGAAATCCAGTTAGGTTTGAAGCAGTTTTCATGCCTTACTATTCATATTGAGGATACATTAATATCTGTGGATTTGTAATACATTTGAACATGAGATGTGAGAAGCTGGCCATTTAAATCAGAAAGACTTCTAATAAAGAATAGTGTGCTAAAACCTAAAAAATATATTGAGACTGAGAAACCTTAATGAAAGTCATTTTTAACTTAAAAACATTGGGGAAAAAAGTCCTTTTGCTTCTCCCTTTTTCCAGCACTAGGCCAGATCCTGATGTTAATGCAAATGCTTTTTACTTTGTATTTTTTTAAACAAGTGCTTAGCATAATGCCTAATACATAGTAAGTGCTTAATAAATACTTTTTACTTGATCTGCTTTGGGAATTCTTAACCTGGAGTCCACGGAACCTAAAGGATTATATGGTTTGTTTTTATAGGATCCTTGAATTAATAAATGTTTGTTTCCTTCCTTCTTAATTTAAATATGTACTTTCACTCTTGATACATCATTGGAAGATTCCAATTTCAGTGGGAAATTGTCATAAAATACTGTACTGTTACAGCCTATATGAGTATGTTAGATTTGCTTAGCCAAAAAAGTTGAGTAATGTTCATATAAATTCTATACTTTTTTCATTAAAATACTTTAAGATAGTGTGACCTGAAGCAAAATGCAGTGGATTAGAGGCAATAAACTTCATCTTTAAATCCAACTTTGGCTAATTTTCTATATGACTTTGGGTAAGTCATTTTACTATTGTAGGTTGTCTGTTATAGGCACTGGAATAAATGATGTCTAAATGTTTCATCCAGTTCTACAATTCTGACTCTATTAACCTGACAAAGATGGCAAGCTCCTAAATATAAATATTTTCTGGATCTAGTAAGCATTTAAGATGCCCACTTCAGCCCATTTGCAGTCCACATGCTGATACAGCATTGCTACTGCCCTCCCATTCTCTCCTCTCCATTAATTCTACTGCATTTTAATGCTTTAATTCAATGCATAATTTTACCATATCAGTCAGCCAAACCTGCCCAAGTTTTTCTTGTCATGATAGCTTTTAACCTCTTTTTCATTACCATAATTCTATGTTTTATATTGCAGACTGGTCAGCTTTTAACTTAAATGCAGGAGACAGAAAACAGTGCAATAGTTTTAAAAGCTGTAAATCTCAGGGGCTAAGGGGAAAAAAACAGGAGGAAAACTATGAATGTGTCAAGTCTGGCTGTAAAATCAGATCAACGACACTGGGCCCAATTTGTCTGTCCAAAGGAACTCTCCTGCCCAGATTCCCTACCAGCTCTGAGCCACTAACAAACCCCTCCAGTGAAGTAAACTGCCAGAATGTCAGATCAACTTTATGTGACAAAGTCTGGAACTGAGTAGTATCTAAGAAAGAGCTGTTGAAAGGGGTCTGTGCACTATCATTCAAGAATTTTCCAGGTCAAATTAATCTAGAAATTCTATAATGATTCTATTCTTGTTATCTCTATGAAGCCATTTAATTTTGAAAAATAACAGTATAAAATATAATGCTAGTCTAAATGAGAGATTCCTTCTAAAATATGGAACAAAAAGGGTCATTCTGTATCCAGACTATTGTTGCTTGATTTGAAAATTCAAACGTGTCCAACTAAAGCTTCCTTCATAGCCACCACTATCTCACATGCCTCACAAAAGGAAGGAAGTAGCCTCAACTCTGACCTATTTATTGACTCTTTGTTTTATAATTTCTAAAAACCCTTCAAGGATTCTAAATAGAAGCCAAAGTTCACTGGTACTCTATCTTTACAAACTGAAAGAACTTTCTATACTGCCTCAGATTCAGGGGTACTCAACCTTTTTGCAATAAGGGTCCACATATAATCTTTTGAAATTTACTCATGAGAAGTGGAAGGGATGGTACTAATTAAGAGAGGCAGCATGGTCCAGTAGAAAGAGGGCTTGATTTAGAATCAACAACAGCAACAACTGCCCTTCCAGATATCTGAATTGATGAAAAATCTCGTGGGTCAGAATGGTGAAGTATTGGTGAGGGTTTATTAAAAAATATCTTTCTATTCTTTGGTATAAGCAGGATTTTAAAATTCAGAGAATATCAAAGTCAGAGGAGAGGCATGAAATAAAGCTGAATAAAAGTATGATATAAGCATATTAAACTGGAAATGTAAAATTATTCTGGTTATTTGCACTAAGAAAACAAAGGCTAAGGAAAATAATTATGGAACTATGTGGCTGTTGGTGAGTAGTTAACAATATTTACGCTATGATATGAAGGAAAATAGCTTAGAATGCACTAAGAAGGATGAAATACTTATTAAACGAAGTAAATCTGGGTATCAAAAAAGTGTTGTAGTTGTTTTAAATAAAAGTGGGTATCTAAAGCAGTCCAACGGAGGAAAGTAAAATTAAAAAGCCTGAGAGAAAATGCACAACCGTATTCACTATTGAAGTTTTGGTAGGGAAAATTTCTTCAGAAAGAGTACATCTTGATTTAAATAAGTAGCTACCAAGTTTTCTTCTTCCCTAAAAGGCCATTTTTTATTGATCTTTTCCATTGCTTAGGAGATATCTGAACCATCTTGTTCTAACAAACTATTACTGTGAAAAAACATTCATTCATCAGGGAATTTTCCATACAGTTAGAAAATAATATGCCTAAAATTTTCTTCTCTTCCTTAGCCTTATTCTCCCTCCCTCTCCCTCTCTCTCTCTCTCTCTCTCTCTCTCTCTCTCAGTCTCTCTCTCTCTCTCTCTCTCTCTCTCTCTCTCTCTCTCTCTCTCTCTCTCTCTCTCTCTCTCTCTCCCCTCCCACCTCCCTCCCTCTCTCCCCCACCTCTCTCTCCCTCCATCCCTCCTTCTCCCTCCCCTCCTCTAATTTGTTAATAGAAAAAGCCTTTTTTTAATGACAGAAAAGCAGTAAGTCCAGATGGCAAAGAATCTCGAAAATCAGAGTGATTTGCACAATTCTAACAAATTGATGGCTCCAAAGTATAAAAAGCAGAAGTCACTTGAGAGTGGGATTTGGCCCCACCTGGCAGTTCAGTGGCGATCTGTGCACTTTGACCAGCTCCCAAGAGAGAACTTTGTTATCTCTTGTACCCCAGGAGAGGAAAAAGGAAAAGGATGCAAAAAATATCCTTTAAAGCCCATGGAGAGGAAGGCCAGACTGATCACTAGTGCAGGTATATTTCTAAGTTACAAACAGGAAATATCTAGAATAATAAATGCATGCCCAAATGACAAAACTTGAAGCAAAAAGGCATATCTTAAAATACATAATTCTACATGGAGAAATTAATTTGGGTGGAAAATCTTTTCCTATTGCGTAAAGGAAATGGAACCTCACAATGATATCAGGAACATAAGAACATTTCAGTTTACATATATTAAAAATCCACTCATTTATCATCAATAATAGTCTAATGAAATTTTAGACACTTGAGATATCTGACCAACATCCTCACAGCACAGGACAGAGAGGTCTGTTACAAAGACCGCTAGTGTTGTCAATGCCTGGGTTTTTCAGATGTACATGATTCATAGTTGCCTACAACTTTCTAAGATGTCTGTGGGTAACACTATTCAGTTAGGCATGCGGTAAAAAATTGAAAGTTGGGAGGGGGAAAAGGAGGGAACTGCCAAGAAAATGAGATAAAGTTTATGTTGTCCCTATAAGTGAAAAAAGGATGCTAATCACCATATGGACAGTAGCAGTAAAACTTATATTAAAACTAGCTAATGACACGGGTTATTACCCTACCATCATTCATGAGTGGGACCCAGCTAGGCCCAGCAGTGAAAGAATAACAGTAAAGCAACAATAATACCATCAGGATGTACATAGATTGCTAGGAGCCCCAAGAGCAAGCTTGCCAAGGCTGTGAGAGCCACAAAAAAGTTTTAGAAAAATACAATATTATAGACTGAAACGCTCTCCTCTTTCCCAAGATCCCATCTATGCCAGAGTCGAAAAGGCAAGATACCATAGAGGACAGAGGTCAAGTTTTTGTAAGCACATTGTTTTCATAGAGATCCAACTGCTAAAGTGAATAGAATAGAGGAAGCAGTGAAAAAAAGTACAAATGTAAATTAGGTCTCCATGGTTTCCTTTTACACTCTCTTTGAAAAGTTTTATTGCCTGAGAGAGCGGTGGTCTTCTATGGAAAATTATATTTGTTTTAGAAAAGTCTCATGATTATTCATTTCCTTTAGTTTTAAATAGTATCAAAAGTAAATACATTGTCTTACATACCCCCTTCATCCTTACCACCAACACCTCCTCTCGCAAATATGCAGTGCCCTCTTGAATATAACAAAATGACCATTAAATAAAATGCAAAGAGGGTACCTGTTCACTTACTTTCTGGCAGAAAAGCCAGAGTCAGCGGTTTACTTTATCACCACTTGGGTTGTCAAGGAAAGCACATCTCACACCCAACAAATTTGTAAAACCATCTTTCAGCCAGAAACTACATGCAAACACACATCTTTCATGTCACTTTTGGCATTATTTATATATTTAAGACTTACGTCCCCAAACGTTCCTCATGTTTTTTGTAATCCTTTCCCCACACCTCAATGTCCAATATGCCCATCCTGTCAGAGAAGTAGTGAAAATCAAACTGTTCCCTCCACTGAGGATTTGCACTCTTACACAGTGTCTAGAAAACATGCAGTTATAGTATTTATTTTCTTAAAACTTTATTAATCTCTATAGTATTCATACATCAATTTTATCAATTAGATATAAGGACTATGAGAGCAAATGGCAATGTTATATGCAAAAATGTATTTTGATAAAATTAAAAATAACATTAAATAGCATTAAAGGATTTCTCGAATTAAAAAAAAATCTCTTGACTTAGATGCTTCCTGGGGCTATGAGTCGAACAAATTATCTTCAAAAGGAGAAAGAATATTATTCCTTATCATATCTATATTATATATAAATATTTTATGATTATTGTTAACAATAGATAGTTTATGCCAATACACCTTTACATAGACTATGAGATAAGAGTGCTAGAACATAGAACAGATAAATTTCACAAATAGGGAATGATATAATTGTTCTGATAATCAGACACTAAAATATTATCATCCATTGCCATGGCCCATCAGTAACCCTCTAAATAGAGCAGAGTAACTTTTAAAAATGCAAGTAAAACAGTCTTCTGAAAAGATTTTGCAGCTATCTAGCATCTGCTAGACACATTAAAGCATGTGAAAATATTGTCTGTCACCAGAAACCCAGGATATATACATGGTCAGTGATTTTTCAATTGAAGTTACTGAATAGTTAACAGGCTAGCCAAGGATCAGGATGGGAAGAAATTCTTACAATTTGCTGCCACGGGGCATGTTATAACAGGTCAGTTGCCAGTTTCTGGACAGCAAAAGGCTAAACTAAGGACTGATTGTGAGCTCTAGCATTTTAAAAATAAAGGAAATCTGACAAGTAATAAAGATAGTTTAAAAACTACTTTTAGATCAGTAAGCATTTATGTTCAATCCCCTATTTCAATTGAGCTACTTACATACATTTTGATTCATTAGAAGCATTTCCAATATTTTATTAATTTAGACTATGAATTGCACTTATAAGAATGACAAAGGGAAACACTAACCATGAGACTATAAAGAGCTGAGCAGACCTGCAGTAGGACCCATTATTTCATGCCCAAACTGTATTGTGTATTATCCTTGAATAGCAAAAACACTCAGCGATGTGGAGCCTCAGCTGCAGCCCATATCACTTAAAATAATTTAAGCCGTTTTTTCACATTAGGGTTGATATATCAAATCATAGAATTTCAGAAACAGAAAAAACCTATTAGACCACAAATTAAGTGCAGAATTCCCCAGAGGGAGAAAGCACAAGATATTTAACTAATACTACACTTCACCTTAGTCAAAAGGGCTAAATGAGGTTAGTGATGAATCATTTTCCTATAAATCCTTTGCATGACCCACTTGGGACTGACTCAATGAATCTTAATCCAGAGGATAGGCTAAATTTGGTTGCACTAGCTGGATTTGTCAGAATCTACACTTGTAAATGAAAGTGGAGAAAGGAGGAAATTATGTGCAAAACTGCATTATTTAAATATTTTAGTAAACACCTTTACTCAACTATTTGGATATTTCTAGCAAAGGAAGGAATAATTTTTTCTAAACTCTGTGGCTTTAATTCTACACTACATTTTGTAGATCTCAACATTATTAATTAGTTGGTGTTATTCTAAAAATGACACAGTGGGGGAAATGATATTGCTGCAGGTCCTCATATGCTTCCCTAAGTCTATTTGGAATTTATGTGTTTATATTCTACAACTTTTATATGATATATTATACATGGAATAGATTGATTACTTTGAAATAATGCCAGTGAATTATATATAATTTTTATAAAATTATATTATTGTAATAAAAATAAAATGAGTATGATGGTGAAAATAAGTTGAGAAATCTGGCAAGAAAGCTAAAATACATTTCTGTTCAACTTCTCCAAAAATATTTTCAACATTTGAGTCAATCAAGAATAAAATAGCAAGAAAAAATAGTATTGTTGGGGAAAACAGATCACTAACTATCTTTGATTCTCATGCAGACAAGGCAAAGAGATCAAAGGGCATAGATTTTTTTAAAAAAAATCTGGCATGATTTGCAATCATTTCAATAAAAAATTCAATATACTATATTAGAGATTCTTTTTTTCTCTACACCCATGAAAATACTTTCAGATCTTCCTAGAGATTATGATGACTAGGCTTGTCATTAAAAAATAAATAAATTGAAGACTTATAGGAAGAAAAAGTACCAGAATCTCCACGTATTTGAATGAATATATGTATAGACACATATATGCATACATGCATAATATCACTGACTTTTTTTCAAAATAATCTATAAAATAACATTACTTGTCATGACTATTTCATAAAATGAACAGGCCTTCACATGTCTTGAATGATATGGAAAAATATATTTTGAAATGTATGTAGTCACTACAGTTATTTTTAAACATACAAAAGCAATCGTTTCTATTATAGCAGAACCTGAAAGAAAAGTCAGGATTGGGCAAGAAAAGAAGCAAGGGGGTAGGTTGGTGTCACCTTAACATCCTTAATGGTACTTATTTCCTAATAAAATTGATGACACTTACCTTGCTCTTATATCTCTGATCCCCTAGTTTTAATTGGACAAATATCTCTGCTATGCTTCCTCCAGAGATATTCTTCCCTTCCAATAAAGTAATACTAATAATTCCATTCCAGAGTTGGTTCTTCTTCAAGGATTCTGAAAGTCGCATGTTGCGTATCAAAGATGACTAAAAAGAAAAGAAAAAAATATATATGAATTAGTTACGAAAATCTGATGATTCTATAGATCTGATTTCAGAATTTGACTTTGAAACTTTGTTGCCTCATTTAAAGATATTAACAGCAAGCAACAGAATTTTAAGAGCATTTTCTATAATGATTCCTAATGGTGAGAGACATTGTGTTACAGTGGAAAAAGAGCTAACCTCAGAGCCAGGAAGACCTGGGTTCAGGCCAATTGGTAGACTGGTAAATGTTTAACAACTAGCACACCAGGGGAAAAAAAAGTACGTATGATATACTTTTACATTTAATTTGCATCATTAATATTTTATCATGTTCTTGTTTATTTGTGTACATATAGACAATCAACAAAACAAATAAATTAAGCTTGATTTGTAGTGTTTGCTGATTTCTGACCTATAAATGCTCACACTGAAAATTTAACAATCAGCTCTTAAGAGCAGTAGGAGCTGGCACCAACCAGGACACCCCTGGTTCAAGCCCACTTCTAAGTGTCACCTATGACAAGTCATTTAATCTCTAAATCCTTTAGGCAACTTTCTAAGACTATGAGTTGCAGAGAATATGGTCTCACTATTATGCATTAGAGGAAAAGTTCTCTTACTTGGAAGTTCCCTATATCAACTCATAGATGGAATCCCCATCCATAGCCATATTCTAATTTTAGTGACCAGAATCAAGCATTAGTTTACCTGGTTTTGCATTGGGACTGATCACTTACCAGAGCAGCTAAACTTTGCCTTTCACCATTTTAGTAGGAAGAAGAGAGGAAAGGAATGATGGTGAAGAGTAGAATAAATATTAAGCGTAGCTTATCAAAAAACTTCAGGTAGCTTGAGATATTGACTTTGAATTTTACTTTCACATTAGAGTTTGTCACTTTAACGCAAGTTCCTTATGCTGCCACTGAAATGATCATCTTTTAAGAGTGAATCCTCAATAGCAGCTAGAGCTGCAATGTCCAAATCAATAAATGACGGCACTTTTTCTGGAGACAAGGTCTCTCTTATCTCACCCAAGCTAGAAATCTAGCACAAGTTTAGTCAGTCTGGTGGTCCCCTAGTCCCCTGATCACCAGAATGGTTTCAGACACCCTCCCTTCCTCCCTACTTTCCTTCCTTCCTTCCTTCCTTCCTTCCTTCCTTCCTTCCTTCCTTTCTTCCTTCTTTCCTTCCTTCCCTCTTTCCTTTTCTTTCTATTTGTATATCAGATTGACTTTAGCACTACCATAGCTCAGAACTCTCAAACTCAAGTGGTCCACCAGCCTCAGCCTCGCCAGTAGCATGGAGTATAGGCATATGCATAACACCAAGCAATGGTCTTCTTAGTGACAGACAAATACCACAACCTGAAAGAGGTAACGATAAGTGCTAAGGACAACTAAGATGCACACAGATGTTTATCTAAATGTCTTTGTTTTTACATGGAGATATCTGAATGATATTTATTTCAAAATTCCCCAGGTTCACTTGAGAATTTACATTTTTGTTTTTTCTTTTTTTAAGAAGAGGGGAAAAAAGGAGAAAAATTTAAATGGCATCAAGGATCCAAGTTAATGGATGAATTCTTAACTTAGCTTGTTCATTCTTGTCATCTGTGCAATATATCTTCTGGAATCATTTAGACAAAGATTCACTCAGACACCAGTTAGTCACAATTTACCAGAACAAATGGTATGTCAGCACCATATTAATTATCTAGTGGCTTACCTCATCCAATACAAGTCACTTTCCTATCCTTAATTAGATGAAGCAACAATGCAAACACAGGATGTTTGGTCTATTCTTTTATGACAACCTTAAAAAATGAAACACTATAGAAAAATTGCATGAATCTTTCTTTCCTTCCCCCAATATACTCAAAAGCTATAGTTTGAAGGCTGTTGAAAAGAAAGACAAATATATCTGCTACAAGCAAATGAGTAATTCCTTTAAAGGCTGAAATTTAGAATTAGGTTGTGACACATTCAGTAATAAAGGTTTATAAGACACATAAACACAAATGTCTTTACACTTCCGACCACTTACTTATTAAGGCAAATGCAAGCCAGTGTATTCTATATACATGTTAATATACTTCCCTTTAAATCATTATTTGGCTTATTAGAGACACAGGCTGAAACCTCCTACCTTTAAAAAGAAAATGAGATTTTGATTCATAAATCCAGCTGCACTTTTTTTTAAAGTTTGACTTGCAGGCCAAAAAGCTAAAGCATGACTGTTCCCATGGACATACTTCAAAGTCCCGGCAGATATATTCCTCCCTAAACACTGCAACTATTTCAAAATCCTTTTTATAAAAAAGGGAGTAATGTCCACAAGGGATCAAAGGGCATCCTACAGTCTGGCAATTGCCTAAGAAAAATGGCAGTACTTCCATGAAATATGCCCTAAAATAATTTTGCGGCTTGGTATGTCCTAATTTCAAATTGGATGTTTATCTTGGAAAGGCTTCTATCTAACTTGTCCATAAAACAGCTCCACTTAGCTCTATGAGCCCTGTGAAAATGGAATCCAAAGCTGGTTATTAAAGGGGCCTAGAGATTGCTTCCATATGGCAGAACAGCATGGGAGTGGAGGGCTAAGGCCTACAGCAGGCGCTGCTTGGCTTGAGCTCCCGATCTATCCATGGACACTCGTTGCATTACACCATAACATCTGGATT
Organism: Trichosurus vulpecula; assembly: GCF_011100635.1. NCBI lineage: Eukaryota > Metazoa > Chordata > Mammalia > Diprotodontia > Phalangeridae > Trichosurus > Trichosurus vulpecula. Next base: position 131,575,839 of record NC_050580.1, on the reverse strand, counting down.
ATTGCTTGTAATGTCCCTGGGAAATATCCACTTCCCATCAAAGCCTTTATCTATCTCAGTCGTACTTTGAACATTTTAGTATTTAACACAGTCATGTTTGATGTGATGTACTTGCTTCATCCAGTCCAACTTTTTTTTTCTTTTTTTCCCAAAGACAGGGTGGGAGAGGACATATTTATTGCATGGTTCACAAAGTAAAAAGAGATTTGCATTTTTTTCCACTCAGCTATTTTTTTCTCTAAAATATCTATGAAAAACTATCAAATAGTCCTCTTCAAAATAAAGTTTCACTTTGTAAGCCCTTTATTCTGTTGGTGTATGTGTAGATACAAATAGGATTCTTAATAACTTCCACATTTATTTTGTATGCCTGAGCGTTGGAGGGTTGTATCTATCTTCTAAGGGCAATAAGTCTTTCTTTGAGGTCGGCCAAGGTCTGAACCATTGTGTGTACTGCTCTGCCGGTCTATGATCTCAGAGTGCTATAGCCCTAACCTCTAGCACTCCCTTTCTCCCAGCAATAAATCATCTCATCTCCTTTTATTCACTTGGCTGTATAACTAAGATTCCTGAGTCTCCGCTGGAGCCTTTGTGCAGAATTAGCTATCCTAACAGAGTTGGAATGTGAAGAAAGAAGAGGAAGTGACCTATCAAAAGGGAAGTCTGTTCCACCTGAACTGTGTCAAACCTTTAGTTCTGATCCTAACTTCCTAGCTCACCTCACAAAAGTACTTCCATTCATATGGATTCATTTTCTCCTCCCCATCAACTGATTAAAATCATATACTAATCTATTTTATCTGTCTCTCGCTCAACCCCTTCATATTACACTGTACTTATTTTACTGTCTTCAACTTGAACCATGGAACTTCATATAAATGGAGAAATCAGGCAGGATCATAAGAACGATCCCCACATAAGAAAATAATCTTAAAAATATATAAAATAAAATGAACATACATTCAGTTGGTTGTTACTGCAACTGTTTTCAGAGTGATTTGATATGGTATTTTGTCTTTTCCAGTATTAACCTCATGAAACAGCTAATCTGTTTTTCTAATCTATTTGTAATGCAAATGGAAATGGACATATACACCGCTCTCAAGAAGGTACTGCTATACTTCAGTATTTATGAGTAAAGAGACCAACATGGCAGAGTGGCTAAGAAGTACTGGACTAGTACTCAGGAGATCTAAGCTATATTTCTGCATTTGTCACTAAGTATTTATCACCTTGAATAAGATCTTCTTATTTATGAATATGAGTTAGTGAATCTCTAAAATTCCTTCCACTTCTAAAATTTTCTGATTCTATAATAAAGGATAAGAGAATCTTATTAAAGATGCTTATGTTGAAATAAATCATGTTTTAAAACTTTAGAACAAAAAATATAATATGAAGGAATTGCCATTGCTCAATGGAATGAGGTTGAAGTTACAGCATGGGGCATTAATTATTGGTGTTACCAAAGAGCTGGAGAAGGAGAGAACAATAGAGAGGCAATGAAATATAATGGAAACACATGCCATACTTAGTAAAATCCCTGCTTTATCTGAGGCAAGTCATGATATCTAAGTCTTAGGTTCCTCAATTATAGAGTGGAAATAATAATTTCTTCTCTCTTCTCTCTGAAAACCTCACAGGGTTTTAAGAATTATAAGATATAATGAATAGCAAAATTCCATGTTAACATAAATTTATAATGATAGTTATCATCATCATTCCTCCATTGGAATCTTTTTCTGTCTCATGGCAGGGAAGTGGGTTCTCAACATCTATGCCATGTGTTAGGTGCTAGAAAGTTGGATAAACTTCATATAAACTGCCAAATTACATATCTGTTGTCCAAAGGCTGGACTAGATAAGTTCATAAAGGCTATCATGAGGCTGGCTACTAGATAAAGTTTTTAGACAATAGGAACCTCATAGATCATGTACTAAGTTATGTAGGGATTGTGAGATGTACTGATGGAAGGAGTACCATAGCAAAGACATCACAAGCCTTTGAAGTATGAAGCCTATTGCTATTAATTTTGACCATACAGCTAGTAATTGCTAGAAGAAGTTTCTTAGAACCTAAGTGTCTTTATCTAGTATATTTCCATGACATCATACTGCCTCTAAAAACTGGGTGATATCAAACTGGACTAGGAAGCATTCCAATATAGTACCAAAAGTGGCAATACTATCCAAATTGACTTACACATTTAATGCTATACCAGTTGAACTACCAAGGAGATACTTTACAGAGCTCAATAACAACAAAATTCATTAGGAGGAATAAAATATTTAAAATATGAATGGAAATAATAAAAAATAGCAATGAAGGAAGAATAGCACTTAGAGATCTCAAATCATATTATAAAGCAGACTTCATCAAAATTGTTACTTGTTAGAATATAAAAAAGGAGATCAACCAAACAGTCACTAGAGAAGGAATAATCGAAAATATCTCAACTCAATAATCCCCAAAGATAAGTTGCCTGAGGAATCTGTCAAGAATTTCTTAAAAACTTAAACACAATCTGGCAGAAATTAGGTTTAGACCAGCAGCTTGTACCACATACTACAACAAATTCTGGATAATGTGACCTGAATATTGAAAGCTATATTATTAAAAAAAAGCAAAAGAGAATCAAATCAGGTACCATTAATAGCTCTGGCTAGGTAACAAATTGTTAACCAAACAAGGGATAGAGGTAATTACATAAGACCAAGTCAAGAATTTCAATGATATGAAAGTGAAAGGTTGTGGCACTTGAATGTAACAGAATATTACTATGCTGTAAGAAGCAATTGATTATGAATAGAGTAAAGCATAGGAAGACCCACATAAACTAATGTAAACTGAAGTAGCAGAACTAAGACATGATATATAATGACTACAACAACATAAAAAGAAAGTATCAACAACAAAAAAGATCAAAACTGAAAGCTTTAACATTATAATATCCAAACTTGACCCCAAAGAAGAGATGTGATATAGCATTTCCTCCCACTTCTTTGCAGAGAGAGGATATTATATGTGTTGTGAACTTTAAAAATATCAGACTTCTTTGACATGTTGGTTAGGGTTTTTTTGAATTTTTTTTCTTTCCTCCTGCTCTTTGAATTAAGGCATTGTTTTTGGAGGGCCAAGGGGTGGGAAGAGGGAAATATTAGGAAATTTAGATAATGCTAAAAAAAATAAAAGATAGCAATAAAACTAATTTGGAAGAAGGGTATTAATAAAAATGTATTTCTTAAAAAATATAGGGTAGGGAAAGTCATATGGCCAAGCATATATACTTTCCAGCTATACAGTTACTATGTCTTGAAATATGTAGAACAGCAGAGAAAGTCCAGGACTAGGGCTGCAATGGGAAGGCATAGATATCAGTTCAGCGATACAAGTGGCAATCAGGGACTAAAAAATGAGGCCACCTTGCCCTCTCCGTTCACACAACTATCATCTTAGTTCTAGCCTGTCATTATCACCTCTCCCCTAAGTCATTACAAAAGCCTTTTATATGGTCTCCCAGCCTCATCTCTCCCTTTTCTAGTCCATCCTACACACTGCTGCTGTAGTGATTTTCCTTACAGTCTAAACCATGTGACTTCACTACTCAGTCAACTCCAGAGGCTGCCAAGATAAAATTTAAATTCCTCTGTTTAGCTTTTAAGCCCCAACCTATCTTTACAGCCTCATTAGGCATTACTGCCTCCTACCACCCTGCATTCTTTGATCCAGCCAAATTAGCCTTCTCTCTGTTCCTCATACATGACAATCTATCTCTCAACTCCATACTTTTGAGCAGGTCATCACATATGCCTGGAATTCATTGCCTCTTTAATTCTACCTCACAGAGTACCTTCTCTTCCTTTAAGATTCAGCCCAAGCACCATTTTCTACATGAAGCCTTTACCGATGTCCTCAACTGCTAGTTGGAAGGATTAAATTAAATATCAAATACCATGTATTTAAATACTAAGTATAGTTTATGTTTATTCACTTTATTTTTATATATGCACATGTTGTTTCTCTCACTGAATTTATATCCCCAGCACATAGGTACTTAATACATGACTGATTGTTTCATTGATAGATGCCAACTCCAACATTAGAATTGTTCTCAGAGTTCTCTAACTCCATTTTTTGGGAGGGGGAATGTGTGGATGAAATTTTTAGTAATATTTGAATTCAACTCTGATGTACAAAAAATTTCCCCAAGTCCCTGTTTGCAACTAGGTAGCCAATGGAACAAAGAAGGTAAAAATAGCTCTCTAGCAATATCTATCTAAGGAAAAATGTGAACATTAACCTATAGGTAATTCTTATGATGGTCACTAATCTGAAAGAGTTAAGGAAGAACATTCAGTTTATAAAATACTTCCCCAAAATACCCCTGGCCTGACTTTCATCATGTGAAACTGCTATGCCCTGTCAACAGCTTTTATGGAATGACATGAGGATATCCATGCTTCCATGGAACAGACTTCCAAAAGAGATAACACTGAACAGCTCCTTTAAATTGGAGGAAGCAGATTTTGTAGGCATAAATTCTCCTGGTTCCCATGTCCTATGTGGGAAATTTAGTTTTATTTTTTTCCCTTAAATGATTTTGTAAGGATTTATGTGTAGTTCTGCAATTAAATTTTAAAATGAAGTCTAAGTAAAATAATTTGGTCATGCAAATATGCACACATCAGCTAAAAAAAATGTGGAATTCAACCTACTTAAACAGTAAGGTAGTGTCATCACTAAGTCATTTCCTTTAAAAAAAGAAAAGAAGACCAACATGCTCTCGTCTTTAGAGAATGTATTATATCTTACTTATCATAGTTCTTGGTCAAAGGAAAGGCTTAGTTACTACAACATGCCTGGAGTATACAACATAATAACCAAATGTGATTTGGATCTCCATTTATAATATTGAACTGGGGTTCAGAATTGTGTAAATGACGGTAGATTTTTTTTAGCTATTTTAGCTATTAATCAATCAACAAGCACATATTAAGTGACTTATATGTGCCCTGCCCTGTGCTAGGCACTGGAAATACAAAGGTAAACATCAAATAGTCTCTGCCCTCAAAGAACTCATGTTTTATCATTGGAAACTACATGTATATGTATAAGTGCAAACAAAATGTGTAAGAAATAAATAAATACAATGTAATTTTGGGGACAAAGCACTAGAAATTGAGGGGATCATGAAAGGCTTCATGTCGGAGATAGCACTTGATCTAACATCTGAAAGCAGCTAGGGATTTTTAAGAGGTGGAAGCAAGAAAGGATATATTACAGGGAAAGGGTAAAGTCTATACGAAACATGAAGATTTGAGATGGAATATCATGTCTGAGGAATAGCAAGGAAGACAGCTTGGCTAGATCACAGACTGCATGAAAGAGAGAATGTGTAATAAGCTTGAAAAGGGAGGTGCAACCACATTGTCCAGGCCTTTAAAACAAAGCTTATATTTTACCCTAGAGGTAACAGATAGCGCTGCAGCTTAATGAGCCGACAATAGTGTGGTCAGCTTTCTATTTTAGGAATATGTGTCTATGGGAAGTATAGGGAGGATGGACTGGAAAAAGCTGAGACTTGAGCCTGGCAGTCCAATTAAGAGGAGATTTTTAAAAATATCTTTCTCAATTGTAGGCATGAACTTAAACCTCCTTAGGGAGCCTAGTGGGGCCCTGCTCTTGGGGGGTGGGGCTCATAGTGGTGCTGGACATTGCTTAGGTGTTTAGCTCTACTGTAGCTCAGAACTCCTGAGCCCAGTCAATCCACTGCCCTTAATCTCCCAGTAGGTGGGATAACAGGAACATAGTTGCTTCCCTACATTATGGAAGATAGGGCTGGGTGGGAAACAAGTGAGTGGTCTGGAGTGCACTGGTATTCCTGGAGCCCTCATCTGTAAAATAGGGATAATGATATCCTCACAAGAATATCCTCATAATAATAGCCTCACAAGGCTTTTATGAAGATCAAATAAGATAACATACGTATAAAATTTGTAAATTGTAAAGCATGATATATGTTTAATTAGTAGAAGTAGTAGTTTATTAGCAGTAGGAGTAGCAGCAGCAGCAGAGACAGCAGCAGTAGTATTAGTAATATAGTAGTACTGCTAATTGTAGTATTAATAGCAATAGTAGTGGTAACAGTAGTTGTAGTAGCATAAGAATAATTCAAGATGAGAAGCCCAGACAGGTCACAATCCATTTCAGCGGAGGGACTATCCCCATTCGTGAGACCACCAATGCATAGCAAACACTGGAGTAGTTGGAAGCTCAGCCTTCTACAATTAAAATAAATCAAGCATGACTAACCTATTTCTACCAGGCCTAACCTAGGCTCTGTATTAGAACAACAGTAGCATCTTTATAGTCTGCAGAGAACACAGCAGTGATGGTCCTTGGGTGGTGGTAGAGAGGGGGTGAAGGGATGTGGAAAGGTATCATTAAGCTTATGAATTCCTGATCCCTAGAAAAATGAACAAATCCACATTAAAAAAAACTGAGGCAGATGGAAGTTGTGCCTTACCCTGGCTCGAATAACTTTACTAGCTAATGAAACTAACTAGCCCTCCTAGTACTACTAGTCTTATTTTACTAGCTACTCCTACTGAGCCACCTAGCTGTCTTTATAAATACAATTCTACAAAACTACAAATATAATCCCATAACTTCAGGGCAGGAAAAATAAAACTTTTTTTAAGAGAGTAAGATGGGATTCTGAATGGGAAATGGAATTGGGTTGAGAATATGTGTGACTGAAGTGAAAATGGAAGAGGAGGAAATATATTCACTCTCTGCCTCTTATAATCTGTCTCCAACTGAGAGATGTAAAAATAGGTTAGAATTTTCACAAGCAGTACATACAATCATATACAAATCCAATGTGTTTAGGGATTCCTACTCAATAAGTAAATATAAAGTGTGAATGAACAATCTCTGAATATACTTGGAGAGGAGAGGGGAGTCACTTTCCCTTTTCCCAACAATATAATATATAATGGTCAGTGTGGTATGATGCAGAAATGTCAAACTCTCTGCCAGGAAAACACGGAGTGCAGCCTGAAACAGATGAAAATGTAACTGGGAAACGTTTAACAAATATTAATAAAAATACTGTGTGACATAGGTAATGTTAATTTGTGGTTTTTAGGTCAGCATGTGTCTGCAGGGATTTGATTCTATTTGAATTTGATACCACATCTGGTGGATACATGTAGATGAACTAAGAGACAGTACAGCCTGGGTTCAAGCACCACTTCTGACACATTCTGGATGTGTGATCCTGGACAAGTCACCTCTCAGTGCCTCAGGCAACTCTTTAAGACCTAAGGAGTCATTCCACGATTGATAGAGGAATTTCCTCACCAGAAGCTCTCTATATAGATAACGTCACAGACCTAATACAAAAAGTAACCCATCAACAAACAAACAAAAAACAGGTCTGAATGAATCACTAATGCTTTCCTTTGCTGTGCAGTCACAGAGCAGCATAATTTAATAGGTAAATAGCATTTCTCCCCACTTCTTTCCTAATCCTCTTTTTTAAAAAAATTTTCTCATATAGCTAGCTATTCATATACTAAGAAAGCTGCTATTTGGCTAAAAGTGTTTAAAACAATTTCCAGCCAAGAAAGTGCTCAAATCCACATCATGTCACTCTTTCTACAAATTACAAAGTCTACAAAATACATCAGCAGGTAGGGAGATATCAAAAAAAAGTGATGTGTCACATCGTACTCTGAAGGCAACCTGAGTATGGTTCAAAGAGGGGAGAGAGGAGAAGAGGCCTCAGAAGGAGAGAAAAGAAGGCACAGAAAGAACTTAAATCTCTGTGACTAGGTCAAAGTCAAGACTGTAACCACCATGATTTGCAAAAAGAATTGTGGGAGTCTCACTCATTAGGCAAGCAAACCAGCCAGTGGAGGCAGCTGCCCTCTGGGAAAGGGGAAAAGAAAAAGCATTTAAGCTGACAGGAGATTGCTGAGATGGCACTGTACCCTGTGGCATCTGAGTTTGCTCCTTGAGATTTGCCAATGCCAAAGGGCGTTTCTAGAAAAATCAAATACACTGAGGCAGACAAACAAATAAAATTAAAGCAGGATGAGAAGTGTGGTAGGGAATAGGGACTATGCCTCATGATAAGTTAATTCTCAGGATTCCGAAGTAACCTTTTAGCCAATTTATTCAATCAGTTCACTCTGACTGAATACATGGCAACAGAACAGGGATAGCTGGCAACTCTGTCACTCAAATTGTTGGCCAACCATCCTGCAGGTCAAAGTGAGAGTTTCCCCAAGCAAAACAAATTGTTTATTTGTCTAGTCGTTTCCCAGTGCTTCTGCTTGCCTGGATACTGTTTACTGAGACCATCATCTCAGGGACAGAAAATAAGTGACAAAGAAAGAATCAGCAGTATATTCTTACCCAGCTACTTAGAGGGTTACTGAGAACTTCCAATGCTGGGAATAGCAGGATGCTATTGGAAGGAGTCACAAGCCTAGGGTTCAATGCTTATATTGACCTTCAAACAACAAAAGAATGCTCCACATGGGCTAGAGTGCTAAATGATATTCAGGTGGCTCACAAATCCATGCTGCTGGTCACAAGAGAGGCCAAGTGAGTGTACAGAAAGCTCTGATCCAATTCAGCACCCTTAAAAACCAGTATCTCATGGTATATGTTCTCAGAGTAAAAGAATTCTCTTTGTTCTACATGAAGGGCAGCACATTACGTTAGGCATTCCTTTTTGGGTTTTATACATAAAAGCTTAAGGAAAATAAGACTAAAAGTGGTTTATTTATGATATTTAGAAGTGTGTGGTATGGTCAAAAGATTGCTGGAGTTAAGAGGGACCTGAGACATTAATTAGGTAGTTGTGTGACGAGAGAGATGTCACTAAGCCTGCCCATCTTCCTTTCCTTAGTGCAAGACAGAGATAATAACAGGAATAATATTTGCTTTAAGGGGTGGTTGGGAGAAACAAATGAAATTATATAATTATAATATTTTTCAAACTTTGAGACTTAGCAGTTGTAATTATCAGTTATTATCTATAATTAATAATATCAAAATATAAGATAGAAGTAAAATTTAGTAAACTCTGTAAATTTATCTGTACTGCAGATTACATATAGCTACACACACACACACACATACACACACATACACACACACAGACATTCAATCCACAATTCTACCTAATTTTCAGTGAAAGGGAGAATTCATCTTGACATTATTTTTAAAAAAAATCAAAATGAGAGCAAAGAGCATGGATTAATTCCTAAATCATTAAAAATATTCTGTACATAATCTGTTTTACAACTTGAGATAGAATGTCAAGAAAAAAAGTATGAAAGAAAGCCCACAAAGGTACAATACTTGGGAACCTTCTGTTTGATGGGCTAAGATGATGCCATTTAACTCATATCATTTTGGATGCAATTATGGATATAAAGCCAAGTTATTACTAAAATAAAATTGAGGTAAACAAATAACCATTTTCACAGTTAACACAAGCACTTAGAACCACTAAAATTTGGGACACTTTTTAATATGGTAATTCTGTACTCTTAGGATGCTTATAGAATGCATTTTAAAAAATATTATGAGAGAACTCAACTCAAATTTAATGTTGTAGAATATAAAAACCCTATATCAACAAAAATTAGTTGGCACATCTATGTCTAAATTACCTTTTGTTAGTCTTTAATGAGTGACAATGGGTTTTCCACATGCTTATGTTAAAAAATGTAAATCATTTCTTATTTCCCGTTTTCAAATAAGTAAAAATCCCAATCATTGATTATTTAGTATATTCATGTTATGTATTTGGGGATGTCTATGTGTATACACACACATGTATGTATGTATATAGGTATGTGTATATAGTGCATATATATTCATGTACACATGCATCTCTATTTAGATATATATTCTGGAGTAATTCAGTTACTATATGGTATATTATACAGTTAGAATTCCCTAGGTGCTCTATGATTTTTAAGCCTTTTTTTAACAGTAGGAGAACTGGGAATGCTACCACTGAGCTCTGCAAATATAGATAATACTGCTCTCCAGGATCCCATGTTTCCTTCATATTTTTGATATCTTTATCCAGGCCGTCAACATTTTTTTTACCCCACTCCACTCCTTTGACCATTCTTCCATAACCTTTCCTGTCCTCCCTAGACTCCAATATTCCCCAAGCTCACAATTTTTCTTTCTAGCCTTTATGTTCTTCCACAAACTGCCAGTACTGTTGCACAGACCAGAGTTCCCTAACTAAAGATGGTTATTGATGTGCAGTACTAGTTTTTTAGTGCGGTAGCAGAATCAATAAACTAGAAAATACTGCTTTGTCAGGTTTCACCAAAGCATTCTGGGAAATTCTTTACTGTTTCAGATGGCTACAGAAACTCTTCTTAATGTGTGAGAGCTTGAACTAGGTCTTCTTTGGTAAGAACTGATGCTCTTCTACCCTCTAGTGACTATAATAGAATAAAGCAAAAGTTTAGGGAATTTTTTTTTTGGAAAATGAATCATGATATTTTCCCTAATCCAATATCATTATTTGTCACCTTTTAGTTTTATTTTAAAAGATACTAAGACATTAACCAGAGCCTTGGGAACCAAATGATCTGCCAGGATAACATAAAGCCTTATCTTAAGTTATTTTTAAAGTATCCAAAAATGCAAAGATTATATAATATGTCAAGATAGTAACACAAACAGAACTTTGGCTCTTCTGAAAACCAAAGGGCACAATTTGAAGCACTATTTTTTTTCTTGTAAGCATCTAGCAACTGTCAGACCTAAAATATCTCTTTATACATTTTAAGCACATACACACATATTCCACATATATTAGTGCTGCAAACTTAAAACATGTGCATATGTATATGTGTACAAACACTCATATGTTTTCATAGTTGCAGTAGACATTACAGATGACATAATTCAGATATCTTATTTACTTTTGGAGAAACTGACACCCAAAGAGGTCATCTAAGCAGTTAGTGAGAGGCTGGGGTTTAGAATCCAGTTTTACTGACTTCTAGCCCCACATCTTTACATTATGCCACACATACAGACACAACAGATATAGTGCATGGCAATTTACCTGGCAGAACAGCTTTCAGATGAACTCAATAATTAGCCTTCATTAGTCAACTCAAAATTGCTGAACTGATCATTCATTTCTGCCTCCCCACCTTCAACATCTTCCAGTATTGGTATTTGGCTACGTGAGTTAAAAACACCCTAACATTTCTTTTAAAACTTACTTTGGGATTGAAAAGACTTTTTATGACACTGGAACCCACAAATATTCATACAAAATTTATAGCAAATAAGACTGAGTAAATAAGATAGTACACACATTTATCACGAATATGCGTATGTGCATATGCATATATACACACAAATATATATACAGACTTCCAACACAAATTCAGAAGCTGCACACATACATATACATATTTCATGTTCCCTCATGAATATTTTTAGGTAATTGCTGACTCAAAAGCAATACAATACAGATTTCTGGAAGGAACTCAATATAGACTTTCAAAAAATAGCATATAATTTTCTCAATTAACATTCTAATATTTGCTTCTATTATCACTAAAGATAACTTAAAACTTAAAAAACTAAACTAAAATTAAAAAAATTTAAGCTGTTGGACACCCTCTAATTATAAGAAATGTTAAAAATTGAACATATCCAAGAGTAATGCAAACATTATTACTGAAAATAATAGCCAATTGAGGAGGTGCTCCTGGTTCTCAATTGAAGCACATATGTGTATGTGTGTGTACATGCTATCTTTCTATTCAGTCTTGTTCGCTATGAATTTTGTATAAATGCTTGCAGGTTCTAGGGTGGAAGTAGATCAGTCATTTATTTAATAAATACACCTAGAAAGGCTCATTACTTCCCATTTATCAGAAAAATGCATTAAAAATGAATATTGTGATATCTAGAATTTTGTTTATCTAAGTCATGACTATATAAATATTATCTAAAAAGAATTTATGAAGCAATTTAGGAGAAAAAAAAGTAAAATTACCTTACGTGCGCTTAACCTCTTCCGATTTGACCACCTCTAACAATTGTTGAGTAGCATCCCCCAAAATTTCATGTAAATAAATGAAGAAAGGGGAAAAAAGAGAACTGTTAGTAACAATAAAATGGGTTATAATTACAATAGTTTGTAGCTAATTTATCAGAATTAAAGGGAATTAATTTGATGCCAAGGTGAACATTACAAAGGAAAACAGAAATAAAGAAATTTTAATGAAATAATATTCTGATAGTTTCCAATAAAAGATAAGGTGAAGCTGTCAAAAATAATAGTCTTCTGTAGTACATTATTTATGTTTGAAATTCAATTGAAAAAAAATCACAATAAAACAATTACACTTTTGAAACAAGCTGAAAAAAATTCACAAAGATAAAGTATCTCCAGATAATATTCAGACTTTGAACACAAGTTCAGAAGCCAATACATGAAATTTACATGGCTTCATTGATTAGTATACATCCTTAAGATGGCTGAAACAATCAAATTTATCTACCATTTAAAAATACAAGTCAGAGAGGTCTTATAAATAAGTGATAGAATGGAACATTAATTTTGAAAGAGTTGGGAAAAGAACCTTAGGACTTCACTTTACACATATGTGTGTACGAATAGATATATGTGTGTATGTATGTATATATGTATACACACAAACATATATAGGTACACATATGAAGAATCTGGATCATTACTTAATGAATAAAAAAATGGAGGCAAATTTGCTTAAGTATTGAGGGAAACAACATTTTTTCAAACAGCAGGAAGCTTTACCATGCACTTTATTTTAACACTCATTTGTCATACCTAAGTTGAAGGTATTTTTATTCTCTTCCTATACTATTATTTCATTATACCTGTTGTTGCCTGATTCAGTAAAGATCCACTCTACTTAGTTAAATGACTAACTGGTTGCTAAAACTTGAATAAATGCTAGAGATTGCATCTTAATTATGAATATAATCAAGCATACTACATTTAGTATTATATGTATTCTGACATGTCTATTGGGGTAGGGAGGAGACTGTTTGGGTAAATGGTATATTTCTCTCTTCCAGCATACTTTTCCAACAAAGTATGAATGAGATAATAAGTAACTTTTGGAAGAAAATGCAATGTTTCATAGACCAAAACCAGATATATCATTGCAGCACTATTTTTGCCATATTTTTCATTAAAAGTCCATTTCCTCCTTTAAAATCTCAAGTTCAACAAATGGCATTAGGTTACATGTGCTGCAAAATGGATATTAAATTTAGTTCCTGTTTTTCAAACAATTAGATCATAAATTTTATAAATTAATTTCTTTAAGTTCCCAAGTACATTGATACCAGTTCTATAACCTTCATTTTAACCTTCCTCCTACAAAACAGTGTTCTTGCATATGTTCACTCCAACATAAACACAGGTAAATTTCTCAAGGCATCACAGCACCTGATTATTTGTGACAATTTGGCATAAACCATATTTTAGATACCCTTCAACTCAGGCTACTCAAGGAAAGTAATCAAATCAGGGTAATTCTGAGATCCACTTTAATCCAGATATGCCTAGGAACTATACTATATTAAACTACTCTTTAAATCTGAATATAATTCTTTAAAAGCATACTTTAATATTTCCAAACAAAAAATTACTTGGAAATCATACATGCCATTCACTATTGCAAATAGCAAAGTTTACTATTATCACACACTTAAGTGTATTTTAAATAAATTTAAATAAAATAACAAGATTGCCATACTCAACAATTCAAAACCTATATAGAATGGAGGTAATTCTAAATTATTCCTTGATGATTTCAAAGATTAAAAAAAATTCACTTATCTTCAAAAACATACATACACACACACACACACACACACACACACACACACACACACACACACACCCTTCTTGCTTTGGATTGGACCTATGTGGAATTGCTAAACAGAGCTTCTTGTGACAAACCTCACTCTATCAAGGTAGATCGCTACCTGCTCTGTAACTTATACCCTCAGAGAGTTGTCTTTGCATTAAAAATAAAAATTTAAATAAAATGAGTAACTTTTTAAATAGACCAACTCAATGTTCACAAACTTTCTCACATATACAATGACACTGAAAGTGTAATATTTTCTTTTAAAAATCCACGAGTCATACGAAAACCACAATATTTTCAGATGGAAATTCTCCAAATTAAAAATTCCTTTTAGAGAATGTGAAACTAAAGGCTTGGCTCCATACCAAACAACATTTGTTTTGTACAGCATATGGAGATTATGTAGTTACTATTCTCTGTAGCAAGGTTACATATCGAGAAATCTGAGTTGGAAAAACTAAGTTTATCCATGAGACCCTCAGGCAATTGATGTTCCATCAGATCATCCCAGTCTTCTATATGCTTAAAAAATCTTTCCAAGCACATAAAATGTATATTGAATTTTGTATAAATACTTTAGGTACTACTTCAATTCCCAATCAAAAACAAACATGCTCAACCAGGTTAGACATAAAAACAAGGACTTGATATTTTGTTTGTGGTCCTATCAATGATTCCCTAAGAGATCTTGGGGAGGTTAATTCACCTTGATGCTTCAGTCTATTCACAGACAAAAAGCATGCCTCACTATGCTGAATAAATATGGATAGTTTTCTTCTACATTCTTATATGAGGGATTAGAAATTCCAGTTAGTCATCTCACTTTTACTGTAGACTACAAACCTGTGTGATTTTATTAGATAAATCAAAATTCCTTAGGTAATTAAAAAAGTAATAACTAAAAGCAAAAATTTAAAAAAGTAAATGAAGGGAAATGGTAAAGTTCATTTCTACTATCACCCTTTATCCAAACCCCATGCCTTTTCCAATAATCACTCCCTTCCTATATCACAACTTTTTTTTCAGGTTTCAGTATTTTTCCAACTGACAAATATCTACTCTAACAGTAGGCTACAGATTTGCACAATTTATTCTGAAAATAAAAACCAATAAACCCATATTTTATCTATTTTTTCACCTATAAGGTGGTGATATTTTTAAAATTGCTTTACAAATTGTATCTATCATAGATATATTTTTATTACAGTTTAATTCTCTAAAAAGTCAAGATATCTCCCCGAATATAAAATGTTTAAAGAATACATCTACTTCATGCTTCATAAATACTGTGATGAAATCATTGTTTGTTCATTACCTAAAATTCTTGACCTACCAATCATTTATGCACACTGTTATTTTCATTCACTTATAGAAAATTCTAATATTTCAAAAAGTATGTCTTGAAGAACATATGAATGGAAAACATGTTGGTTAAAATAAATTACAATTCTATGAGTTTATATTTAATACTGCAACAATCATACAATGCAACATTTAAATCAAGGAAATTATTCCTCACAGCTGAGCACTGCATGGGTCATTTGGAACCTAGCATAAATTGTAAACAAAACTGTCAAAACATACTTAGAGTCATCATTCAGACTATCATTAACATAACCCTAAAACCACAAGCTACATATGTTCTTTACAGTTTTCTAAAATAATATGCATAGCCAAAATTGAGATACTTTCTCTTTAGATCTACTCCTTCTAGGGAGAAGTATAACATTTAACTACTAATAAGTCAAAGAGCTCCTTCATAATGATATCTTTTATAATATAAGAATGAGAGGCAGCATAATATAAGTACATAGGTGGACCTTACATCAGGAAGACCTGGGTTCAAATGTGAGCTCCAGCATATATTGGTTGTGTATGGCTGTATGAATAATATGATCTTTCAGTGGCCAAGGCAAGTCTCTAAGACTACAAGTTGCAGAGAAGGGGCTGATCTCAATGGCAGAATAAGATGCTTACCAAGAGATCATCTACACCAATAACACATAAAAAACAACTGTACAGATCTCAATATTTAATCTGATAGAGTAATCAAAGAAGGAAGTCCACATTTCTTTTCACAGACACACACACACACACACACACACACACACACACACACACACACACACCTGTCACTTACATTTCTCTTGAAATCACCTTGTTTGACTACCAGGTTTAGGTTTAAAACAATAACCCCCATGTCTTCTTCTAAACTGTTTGGGTCTTCCAATTTTAAAATATGTTCAGTCGTTCTACAAGCAAACAATAATAAACAGCATTAGAATTTTCAGATATACTAAAGGAAATGTTATATTGTGAATTAGAAAATTATGGAAAAATTTTTCTACTTCTGGTTTTGAAGTATGCCACAATACCGAAAACCATCACCCACTTCAGCTAAGGGGAGGTGTGGGAAGTGGGGTTTGGGGGTGGGGTGCTAGAAGTAGAAAGGTTGGGAGAAGAATTGATGAAATTAAATGCTCAACAACATCTTAACAACTGGCCAGTTATTTTCCTCACTTTTTCTATTAGATATTTTGGTGACAGTTTCATTTTAGTATATATGATTGTTCTTTGTAAATCATGTCACACGAGTGGTTTGAAATCCAGTCCAAATGTTTACTAAATTTTATAACCTCTTTCATCTGTTGTGTCACCAAAGATATAAAATTCAAGTATATTTCTTTTGTATGGAATAAAGCTACTAAAATTCTGTGAAAATGGTAAGCACAAATATTCTATGGTAAGAATTATCTCATTATGTCTTCCTATGTTCATCTTGTGAAAATCATTTTAGAAAAGATACAGTACCTATTAAGCTCAAGGTCACTAAGGACTACAAAGGCAGAACCCATGAAGTCAGATGTAGTTAGATCTCGATCATAGACCTGAAAGGGAAGAAAATAAAAATCATCCGTGGTTTGCTCATAGTTATCAAGTATATTAAAAGCATTATCCAATAAGATGTTAGTGACTATGAATTGAATTTTTTAAGCTCTGCATATAATATATATGCAGTTATATAGAAGTCTATATAATATATTACTAATTAATAATATACCTTATTATTATATTCAGAGATACACATGTATACTACATTATACCACACTATGATTAATAAATATCACATTATATATAATGATGTGTTTTTTAGACAAAATTTAAGACAAAATTAACAGATCCCTACTAGAGGAAGAATTCACTTCACCTCAAGGATTTTACTTCTCAACTTTGAAACATCAAAAGAAAATTATATAGAGCACAATTCATATGCATGACCATTTTATATACTTCTTTTCATATGTAATTTTCAACTAGATTTTTTTCCATTTGGAACATATTTGTCAAATAAGCACAAATTTGTTAAATACATTCTATAGCAAAACTCATAGGGCTATTTCAACACAGTTGTTAGAGCAATTGTTGCTTGCAACTGGCACCTTAACATTCCATTAAGTATAAACATATTTCTAGCAAGAAACCCTTTATTATTTATCATCACTGCATTACAGGTAATAACTTCTATATTCTGAAAGTTTAAATGCAGAGAAAATTATCCTAACTAAAGGTTTCTGTAGCTCATACCACAATAATCAGTGTGTAATGGATATGAATACACAGAGTACAGAATTTTGTCCTGTATTCAAATCTTTAAAGCACAGCACTTGAATATAAAGTACTCATTTTATCAAATTCAATTTTGTCATTGATCCTCAACAGAGGAAATAATAGGGGCAAGCAATAGCAATGCTAAAATGTCGCATCCATAGATGGTTACCTTAACTCGCAGCTTTTGATCAAGGCTTTGTATTGGCAATATAACTATCTCATCCCAAACTGGGTTCAGGTTCTTGTATATGACTTTGCTTTTGTACAAGGTCTTGCCATTCAGCTTAAATTTCACATATGGATCACTTGTACCTTTGAAAAGAAACCCAAAAAGGAAAAGAAGAAATAAGAAAGATATTTTTTTTTAAAATCAAGGAATCATAAAACAAAGTCCTTCTATGCCCCCTCAAGACTCAGTGCCCATCCATAAAGTCTCAAGGAAAGTCCTCTTATATATGGAGGGCCCCAGGGGCCAAGAAAGAAAAAAAAGATGAGAAGTGTCAGGATAAATGACATTCCTTCTGCCCCGTCAGTGTGTAGAATCTGAATAGAGTTCTCAGTTTTGTTCTGTGTTGTTTTCTTTTCTTTCTTTCTTTTTTAATTCAAGGAAAAAAATTCACAGGCACCAAGTGACAGTGTCAGAAATCATGGGAAGAAGGCCGTACCTCCCAGTAACAGCAGGGTGTCAGGCAAAAGGGAAAGAAACCACTTTAAAGAGCATGGCCAGATGGTTGACTCTACAGGACCTGCAGATTCTTTTAAAAAAAAAATCTCTGAAGCCACTGAGATTCAAAAGATGGAACTGAACAACGTTCACTGAAAAGGAGGGCGTAGAGATTAAATTGACAGTCAATATCTCTTTTTGACTCTCTGCACCTGGAATAAAGCCTTAACATATTGTTCCACAAGGGCCAGCTGAACTCGAAACCAGTTACTCAGCTGGCCGCAGACCTGACATCTCTGACCTGCAATGGCACCTACTGTGGTGCTTTTAAACGGAACCCCAAGGGGATTAAGAGAATCGCTTATTATAATAGCCTCTGAACCCAAATTACAATGAAGACATGAGGAATAGTCCAATACAAAAATGTCTGCAACATTCAAACCACCAGGAAAATAAAACAAACCACCGGCTAACAGGCAAACTGTTGATGTCGGTAACGTATTATTAGCTACATATATGAGAAAAATATGGGATTTCAAAGTCATGTACCAAATATAATTTTTTGGGAAAATACGAAGCAACTACACAGAAATAAAAGCCTTTCCCAATGCACTTTAAGCAGTTAAATATATTTTGAGTAATATCAACTTAAACTTATAAATAAGAATAGTGTATGTATATATATATGTATGTATATATAATGGAAATGAAAATTACCATATGATAACTGCATATAGAAAATATTTATATTTCTAGAAATCAGGTACAATATTGTATACAGGCTAAAAAGTCTTTGTTATAAAAATTTTAAAATATTCTGCCACTAAATATATTAAATCCTTAACTCCTAATCAACTCTTCAATCCACATTTGTCTTCGACCACCTTTATCTGCCTCTTTAGACAAATCTTTTTGTATTATTGAAAAGTGAAAGTAGTTTCCCACTATTCAAGTAGAAAGCCCATGCCACAAATGGGCAAGCAAAAAAGAAAACAAATAAACAAAAAACTTGAATAGAATAACTGAGGTAACAGTTCAAGGGTATGGGCCAAGGTCATACTGGAAAAGTCATTTTTGGACAAAAAAAATAGCCAATAATCTACATTTCTACCTTATCATTTTAGTTACTACGAAACACTAACGCCAACCTTTTCTCCCATTCTGGCCTCATTTAGCTAAGAGCGCTGAGAAGCATGGTAAAATGAATGCTTTCTAAGCCATCCTCAGATGGTAGTAAGCAACACAGTGTACCCCCTCCCCCTTTTACTGTACAACAGAGGGCCTCTGGTGAGTCAGACTTTAACAATCATTCTGATATATATATATAAAAAACAGTGGGAAAAAAACTATAATAAAAAGAAGCCTTTAATTAAATGAAATTGCCACTCTGGGATCAGGCCTTCATGCCTGTCAGCTTACTCTCAAAATAAACATCTCAAAACTAGGCCTCAGTGGTGTCACTTTCTCACAGGCAAGGCATACTGGGTAATCCCTAGGCATCTTGACAGCTACATAATGTTCAAACTGTTTCACGGGTGAATGGCGGCACTTGCGTGAAAGAAAATATTAATGTCTGGAATTAATAGAGAAAAGGATGATGGTTTACAAAGCCAAACAAGGAAAAAGAGTGTCAAGTTAGTACAGCGTTAATTGTTAGGGAAAATAATTGAGAAGGGGGGTGGAGGGGTTGGTGCATGCGGTGGTTTTCTATCTGCGCTTAAATGTCTTACTGTCAGGGAAGTAACATCTCAACTAGGCAGGCTCTGAAAAGGGGTCGGCTGCTCAAGAATACACCTCCCGCATTATACAAATGATGAGATGACATCTAAATAGGACTTTGACCTTTTTGTTGGGAGCTCCATAAATAATATGGGTCTATGGCAAAAAAAAAAAGAGGTAATACAGTGTAATGGAAAGAACAATGGCCCAGGAGCCAACAGACGTAGGTTCTTGTCCAAGCTACCACTAACAAGCTGTGTGGCTTTAGGCTAGTCACTGAACCTTTCTAGATTTCAATTTCCTCATTTATAAAATGATGAGAGCCCTGTTCTTACTGCTTTTGTGTATGTTATGGATCTCTTTTGTAGTCTGGTGAAACCTATGGACTCCTCAGAATGAAATTTGTTTTCTATATTTATATTTTAAGGAAGTGATCAATTTCAGTTGGAGGTAAGTGAAAATAAAGATATAATTTTTTCCCCATTGCAGTTCACAAACCACTTAAATGATTTCTTCCTCCCTCCCATCTTCTCTCCCTCCCTTTCCTCCCTTCCTTCCTTTCTTCCTTCCTTCCTTCTTTCCTTCTTCCCTCCCTCTCTCCTTTATTTTCTTCTTTTTAGTGGGATTTATGATTTATTGGTATAGAGAACTAACTCAATTTACAAATGAATATTGGAGTTGTCTTGGGCATTGAGAAGTTAAGTTACTTACTCAGGGTCATAGAGCCAGATCAGCCTTCTATCCGCTATGCAACACAGTTCATCTTTCCTTGCCTTACTTTTAGCACAGTGCCTGGAACATAGTATGTGCTTAATAAAAGTTTTTTGATTTACTAAAATCTTATAATTCCATGTACATTAAGAGAACCAAATAGCCTAAATAAGAATTCTACCTTGATATGGCACCAGTAGATTAAAAATTAGGTGGCAGGTAGGTGGCACAGTGGAAAGAGTGCTGGGCCAGGGAGTCAGGAAGACCTGAATTCAAATTTGGCCTCAGACACTCACTGAACTATGCAATCCCAGGGAAGTCACTTAACCCTGTTTGCCTTGGATTCCTCATCTATTAAATGAACTGAAGAAGGAAATGACAAATCACCCCAGTATCTGCCAAGGAAACCCCCAATGGGGTCACCAAGAGTCAGACATGACTGAAATGACTGAACAACAAAAGGTTAAAAATTATAGAAAATCACACACTTCCAGATTACTTAGCACTACTACTTACAGACTACTTATGGTAAGTTAGGAATAAGACCGAGTATATTAATAGCAGCTTTATTTAGGAATAGCTAGACATTTGTTGTCTTCTACATAGGAGTGGGCAGGGGGAACAAAACAAACATTTATCCTGGAGTCAAAAGGCCTGGATTCAAGTCTCAGGGCTGCCACTTACTGGGTGATCTTAGGTAACTCCAAATATCTCTAGGACTCAGCTTCCTTACCTGCAAAATGAAGCAGGTTGGCCTTGATGATCTCTCTAAGATCCTTCCAGTTCCAATTTTCTATAATGCTATAAAGTATCTAATATGGTGAAAATCTATGTTTATATTGTCCTATGGTTGTAAGTTTCTATGCAGTTTAAACTATGATTAGTTCTATTTCTGTATTTGTAAATTGCAGAAAAACACTATTTCATATATTCCTCAAAAGGTTTTGTTATAAATTTAAATTAAAAATGATGAAAAGAAGTTTAGTGATTTAGACTATTTGGGGAGAAAATTACAATGAACTTGCTGAAGGGTAGTGTTGAGGAATGTAAAACAGATAGAATTTGTCATTTTTTGACATTCCACAATCATACATTCTGGTGTTTCAACACCTAACAAATATGACAGCATTGACTCAAACCCTCACTAAAATTAGCCTTACTAAAAAACTGTCAATCCTGACAGAAATCAGAGAAATCAAGACAAAAATCAGACAGAAATTAAGAAACATGTTTATTACTTAAGACATTTGCCAATCATTGGAAAAATTCTCCACAGAAAAAGGATTTTTAATAGAAAATCTTAAATGAAAGGTTTTCTTCTCATTATTGTGATTTCTTAATGAAGTTATTCCACCTTTTCCCCAGTTCTTTTCTGTAATAAGATTTATACAGGTAACATAACTTTATTTTAAAAATCTGCATGAGAATGATGACAGCAAAATAACTTCTATAATGACAGCAACATTTTAAAGAAAAATAACTTTGTAAGATTTTAGAACTATTATCAAAACAATAACAAACCATGCTTCTAGATGTCCATGGATGAAACATGCTACCCACCTCCTGCCAGAGAGGTGATAGACTTAAACTGTAAAGAAAGACATACATTTTTGGTCATGTCCAATGTGGGAATTTGATTTAACTATTAAGATTTTTATAAGATTTTGATTTTTTAATTGCTCAATGCAAAAGGGGAGCAGAGGGGTAAGAAAAATGTTATCAATAGACTTAAATTTTAAAAATTTTCATCGCTTTGTATTGTCACATTTCTTTGAGAAGTCAGCATTCATCTACTAGGTCAGAAATGTATTTAGGGATAGTACACACTAGACTGTATGCTGGAGTAGCAAGAGGTTGAAATTCGTAGTTGTACATAGTTATCCTATACAAACTTTACTGGAAAAACAGATAAATAGGAGTTTGGCCTTTCCCACACCCCTTGGGAAAACAAAAGTAAGCGAATGCTTCTCTGTGGACACATTCGGAACCTTAACTTCCTGAATGAAAGAGGCTTTGCCAGGAAAAGTCTCTGAAGATTCCAAATTATTTTTGCATGGTTATCCATGGACTAAAATTATAGCTGTTTGGGGCTTGCTAAGCACAGCAGCTGAACACCAAAAGATTTTGTAGCAGCTCTTGCTGCCCTCTAGCAGCTAAGCAGAGATTTCCTAATGCAATGGTTACAAACTGCTGCACACTTAATTTACCTTTCATAGACTCAAATAATCTGGTGAGTAGTAAAGACTGTATCAAATTTTAGGCTTCTAAAGCAAACTGGGATCACAAATACTAGAGAAAGATGTCACGGATGTTCTAAGATATACTCTGATTCATTCTTCCCTACAGACCAGGGTGTGTGAATACTCTTTGAATTTCTGTGACATTCACTAAAGGGGCATTTTTGAGGGAGAGTACTTGGGGTTGACACATCATATTCTGCTTTATATTGTTTTTGTTATGTTCATATATGACTTAAATTGCCAGCCATAATTTTTTCAACGGCTGGGGTCATTGTTTATATCATATATTGCTGATAATGCCTACTACCCCAGCTTGTACCTAATAGGTAACATTTCTATATCATCTATAAATCTAGATCTAGATCTAATGTGTATCTATATCAGATCAGTTGAAATCCAGCATCATAGTGATAGCACTGTGGCATAAGCATTGTTGGATCACGTAACACCAGGAAAGGAAATGATCGATGGCATGGCTAAAGAAAAGCTAAAGTACAACTCTTCATAGCATCGCTTTAACAATTTTTCCATTAGGCAACAATGTTGCTATCTGGTTCTGTCAATGGGAAAACCTGCTTGCGCCAAGAGTCCCTTGTGAGAATCAGTATTCCCACATAGTAGCCTGCACTATAATCACACCCTTTGAAGACTGCCCTCACCTTCTCCTCTCCATGTAGGAGACAGCAAGGATGGACAATATGAGGGACAGAGCAGCATAAGTAATAACCCTTTAAATCTAAGGCAATGTAACTTCCTTCTTGAAGGGGGGAGGTATGCATCTAGCTATTTCTTACCTTCAATAGATTGTGAACATTAAAGTATGATGTAATGATAAAATGCTCCGTTGCTAATTGAGGTTTCACTTCCCAGTATAACTGGCACACGAAACCATACTCAAGCCACAAAGAAGTTACTCTCCCCTTTAACTTCCCCTACCCACCCCCCACATATGCTACAAGGTAAATCATTTTCATAACCAAAGACAAAAGGTAAATAGTGAAAAGTGAAAGCAGCATGCAGCAACAAAACCACTCCAAGTTTACTGGTCCAGAAATCAACTACTATTGTTGTCAGATAAAATCAAACATCACAGAGAAGCTCCACTGAACTAAATGGAAGAGACATAATAAATTAAACCTAAGTATATGTCCTTAGGTTGTGTAGAGTTTGTCTCTAATACAGACAAAGCAGTAAACGAGAGGCATCTGAGGCTGCACTGTTTCAGAGTGGCTCCGGGGCATCCCTGAAGCAGTCAGACAGAACCTTAATGAAATATATGTGCTTGCTGACTGGACAAGCAGTACGATAGAGAGCAATACAAAATAGGGCAGAGGACTAAGCTCATAATCCAGTTTTACAGAGCAAAATGAGCATAGCTTTAGGAATGGTAAAAGTCCTGGGGAATATAGATACAACCAGCAATTAAGGGGCAAACATATTCATCTAATTTGGCCTCAAACTGCATTGGAGTGAAGGATAAGGTCCCCAGTGTATCCCTGAATGCATCACTTCAGCTATGCATATGCCTCTATTATTAGACTATGGGCTCCTTGAGAAGAGGGACCATCTTGATTTTCTAATTTGCACCCCTAGCACTTAGCACAATGCTTTTCATATAGTAACTTTTCATTCATTCACTTATTTAATCATTCATTCATTCACCAACCACTTCACTGTTTTGGCCTTTGGTTTCTTCATTCAGATAATAAAGATATCAGATTAGATGATCTTTAAGGTACCTCCCAAGTTTAATACTTTTATGCTTTTTAAAGGATCCAAATCTTTCAATTTTTGACACCTTGAGAGATCCATGATTTCAGTAAAGAGTCATAATATTTCCATGTCTTCTCATTCTGGGCAATTCTAATTCACGTCTTTCAAGAAATCGTTCATGGAGAATTGGCCTGACGTGTCAGCAACTTTTCTCATGTAAGTTTAGTACCCTGGGGGAAGGAGGCATTGGTGTACCATTGGGTTATCTGTTTTCTCTCTTCTTGCTATGACTTGCATATTGACGTCTCTAGTTGTCCAGGCTCCTAGTGATATCTTTTATGGTTCTTCTAATAGGTAAGTCATCATCACTATCATGCAGTAACCTACAGCACTTATGTCTACCATGTGGCTTTCCATTGCCTTTTAGATTAATTTTAATAATGATTATTCTAAGTCAGTAGTGTTCAAAAATTTGCAGAATTACTGCATTATTGAGAATATAGGTTTGTATTCAAAATAATTTGGTGTAAATCTTTAATAATAACACAAAAAAAATCTCCTTTATGAATTTCCTATATAGAGCCTTGAAAGACATCATGATATAGAGAAAAGAACAATAATCTTGGCAGAAACAAAACCAGATTTGGGTCTCAGCCAGCCCTGGCAATAGTTTTATGACCATGAACAAATTATTTTTATCACTCAGAGCTTGTTTCTTCTTCTGTAAAATGGGATACTATAGTTGTACTACCTGCCTTACAACACTGCTTTGAGGAAAGCACTTTGCAGAGTCATAAAGCACCCTGTAAATGAGTCATGTTCCTCCTGAGGCCAAAATGAGAAAATGCTAAGAATCATTTTGGAAACAGGACTTCTGATAGGATAGATTCAGGACATTTATCACTGCCTACACTGATGCTTTTGATCAGAAGATATCTGAACACTTGTACTATAGAGGTAGCCTGTCACGCATTTAAGTGATAGATTTGTATTACTAAAATGAGTCCTCAAAAGAAACTTGATTCTAAGTAATCTGATTCGTAAACATTAGAAATCAATCTTTTAGTCATTCTACTGTTCATTATCAAATCTAAAGTACTATGTAGGATCTAGGGAGCTTATAATGAGTTCTCGACAAGGATATACAT
This sequence comes from Trichosurus vulpecula, assembly GCF_011100635.1. Taxonomy (NCBI): domain Eukaryota; kingdom Metazoa; phylum Chordata; class Mammalia; order Diprotodontia; family Phalangeridae; genus Trichosurus; species Trichosurus vulpecula. The sequence goes on along the minus strand of NC_050580.1, from coordinate 131,550,097 downwards.
AAAGCTTTAGTCATTTTTATTCACACCAAAAAAAATCTAAAAGAAACCATTCTAGAACATTCATAAAGATCAAAGACAATCTAGAAAAATGATAGTAGAAAAGATCATTTGTCATAGAAAGGCAAATTATTCTAACACTTTGCTCCTGGCTCTTGGAGGATGTTTTGGTTCCAGCTGTAGGGAATGATTGAGGTCAAGAAGGGCCCAAGGTCATCTTAGCTTAACCTTTGCAATTTCAGAGATAAAGGGTCAGTGCTGAGGTCAATTTTTCAGATTTACTTTAGTTAGAACTCAGAGCAGTTTGGAAATACCTAATAAAAATCTGACCTCATGGATACTCCTATAGTAAAACTTAATTTTGCATGACCTTCAGAGTTGGACCAGTATCTCTAAGTTAATCAGCAACGAGTACTCCATGATCCAGATACACTGGCCTGCTTGCAGTTACTCAAACATATCACTCCATCTCCTATCCTCATGCTTTTACATTGGCTGTGCTATATACCCGGAATGCTCGCCCTCTCATTTCTACCTCTTAGTCTTCTTGGCTTCTTTAAAAACTCAGATCAGCCTTTCCGTCTCCGGGAGCCACCGCGAGTGCAGCCACCACCATGTCGGCCCACCTGCAGTGGAAGGTCCTTCGGAACTCCTTCAGCTTCCACATCAAGCACAAGAAGCAGACGTATAGCACCAAGCCCAACAATCTCAAGGCCCGAAACTTGTTCCGGTACAATGGGCTGATCCACCAGAAGACGGTGGGCATCGAGCCGGCCGCTGACAGCAAGGGCATCGTGGTGGTGCTGAAGCGGAGGGCAGGTCAGAGGGAGCCTGCCACTTTCTATGTGAAGACCACAATCAACAAAAACACCCGGGCAACACTCAACAGCGCCCGGCACATCATTCGCAAGAATAAATACTGGAAGGATCTCTGCATGGTCGCTCTATGCCGGGCCAGCGCCATCCTTCGAAGCCAGTGGTGGTGAAGAAGAAGCGAACCCGCCTACCCAAGACCACCTAAGGTGCCAGGCCTGCCTTTGGCTAATAAAGTCAGTCTGCCCCCCGCCCCCAAAAAACCAAAAAACTCAGATCAAATCCCACTTTTGGCTAGAGGCTTTTTCTATTCCCCCAGCTGCCAATACATTTCTCTTTAAGATTCCTTCATGAAATCGGTATATATTTTATATACACCCAGTCATTCACATATCTCCTCCATTAGAATATATACTCCTTGAGGCAGGAGGAGACTGTTTTTGCCTTTCTTTGTATCAACAGTGGTTCACACAGTGCCTTGCACATTGTAAGTGCTGTTAACTGACTGGCTCTCATGGGGTGTCCCTCAAGTCTGGACATATAGGCAAAAAGGCATGTTTTGAAATATTTGGAATATTAACAGACCTTAGCCCCCTGGATTTCTTTTTCTGGGGTGTGCTAAAGGATAAGGTGTACTCAATGAAAATCACAGATGCAACACACATGACTGAATGCATAAAGAGTGAATGTGCTAAAATTGACAGCAATGTGGAGTTATTACATCGACTTCACAAGAATCTTGCAAAGTGCATCAACCTTTGCATCACAAATGATGGAAATCATATTGAAGATGTTATTTGTTGATATTCCAATTAAATAAAATGTTGTTGAAAATTTCATTCATCTCATTTCTTGAAAATATGGATTTTTGCCTATGTGTCCAGACTTTAGGAATACCCTGTACAGAAGTGAAAAGTATGAAAGAAACCAAACTATCTTCTTCCTCCTACCTTTCTAACTCCATCAATGGCACCACAATTCTCTGAGTCATGCAAGTTTGGGAAATTTTAGCTTCTTATATATCCTTCACCATCATACATTGTCACTGAATCATGTTGATGTCTTCCTTCAAAAAATCTTTCCTGCTTGTTTCTTTCTCCCTATTCCCAATACCTCACCCCTATTTTACTTTTACAATCTCCTTATCAAGTCTTCTTGACTCCAGACTTTCTTTTCACCAATATAATTTGCATACTAGCTCAAGATTATACTTGGTACAGTGGTTATATTGTTGGGACTCAAGTCAAGAAGACCTCAATTCAAATCCAGCCTCAGACACTGTCTGACCCTGGGCAAGTCACTGATCGTTGTGCAGACCAAATGAGATAATAATTGTAAAATGCTAAGAACAGTGCCTGGTACATAGTAAGCACTACATAAATTTTAGTTATTATTAGCTATTATTCTCTAAATAGGAGTTTCACCATGTCATCAAAATGCTCAAAAATCTTCCATTATTCCTTAGTTTCAGTGCATAAATTCTCCATTCCTCTGTGTAGCTTTTGGGACTTTCTACAAAGTAGCATAACTCAACTTTATTTTCATTGTTCATTAATACATGCTACATCTTATTTGGGTCATATTTATCACAGTCCATGAATCTACACATTCCATATTTTTGCTCATGTTTTCTCCAGCTTTGGAATGCCATTTCTTGAACCTATCCAAAATATATCCACTTCTTTGATGCCCAATTCAGATTTGTCTCTTCTGTAAAGTCTTTCATGATAGCCCCAGATGTCACTGCTCTATTCTTCTGCTAAACTTCCATACTGCCCTTATTTTCTATACCTTGTAAATCAGAATTTAATTATTGTACATAATCTAATATTTCTTACTATTGTTCATGTTTCAATCCTATCTCTCCAATAAGGCTCATGATTGTTGAGGACAATGGCCTTATTTTAGGGATATTCCTTAATGTGCTATTCAAGTCTCTCACCATCCAGGCTATTCTTAATTTCTGCTGTGAAAATGATTTTCCTAAAGTGAAGGTCTGATCTTACTACTTCCCGATTCAGTAAACTCCCATGAATTTCTATTGACTGAAAGATAGAATATAATTTCTTTCTTTTAAGATTTCTACTTATAAATGTTTAATAAGGTACCTAATTGTTAGTATGGTAGTATATCTATACAATTTATAAAGTATTAAATATACATATATGGGGATGTGTGCTCAAAATATTTTTATCGATAAGAGTTACTCAATCAAAAAGTTTGTAGATCACTGCTTTAGAAGGTATATCATCTGAACACACCAGACATAGGACTATAGAAAAATCCTAAAACAAAAATTCACCCCAGGGAATGAATTATTTTCCTTTGAGTATATATCCTGCTGAGGTAGGTACTTAATTTCTTGTTGAATGCACTCTTGTTCATAATATAAGCCAACTCTTGGAAAACTTTCCCAAATTTGATGTTTTTTTCCTGAAAAGGGAGTCTTGCAAATATAAAACGTTACCCCTAAAACAAAATTCCCACTGATATAATTCTATTTCCACAAACTGAACTGACTCAGTCTTTGAAAACTTGCTACCTTTCTAGATGTCACCCACTTTAAAGGACCCAACATTTAAAAAGATAACTTACTCTGAGACACCAGTCCTTAGACTTTTCTATGTTTTCCAAGACAGACCTTCCTTGTCAACCCTGCATTGAATTCAATTCCATTCAACTAGCATTTATTAGGTGCTTAATGGGTGTCAGACACTGTGCTAGTTACTGGGGCTACAAAGAAAACAAATAGTTGCCAGGCTCAAAGTGCTTTGAGTCTATTGAGGGAAACAACATATACACATATAAAAGAATACAAAATATAGGTAAAATAATTTCCTGGGGAAAGGTATATGCTTAGATTTGAAAGAAGCTAGGAATTCTATGTGGCAGATTATTGAAAGGACTATTTACCTCCATGGGGAATGGTAATTAGGAAGGCATGGAGGCAGAATATGGCATGTTCTATACAGAAGACAATAATTAGGCCAGTTTCACTGAAATATAGTGTATGAGTAATGTACAATAAGCTTGGAATGTTAAGAAGAAACAGATTACAAAAGGTTTTAAAAGCCAAACATAGGAGTTTGAATTTTTTACTAGAGGCAACAGCGAGTCACTGCAGAGCCATGATTAGACCTGTACTTAAAGAATATCATTTTAGTAGGGAATAAACAGAGTAGAGACTGGAGGCAGGATGAACAGTTAGGAGATTACTGCAACAATTCAGGTAAGAGGTGATGAGGATCTATACTACAATGATGGCTCAGTGAGCAGTGGGAAGATGAATATATGATATACTGTGAATGTAGAATTGACAGGACTTAGCAACTAATCAGATGGGAGGAGTCAAGAAGAGGGGAGGAATCAAGAATGACTCTTAGCATGCAAACCTGGGTCACTAAAAGAATGGTGGCACCATTGACAGAGATAGAGAAGTTAAGAAGGGAGGAGCATTGGAATGGAAAGGAAAATGAGTCCTGTTCCTGATATGTTGTACTTGAGTTGTCTATAGAAAATCTAAAAAGATATTTTCAACAGGCAGTCAGTGATGCCTGATGGCAATATTACCCTTTTGGAACCAAAGGTATAAAACCAAGAGTTCTTCTCTAGCACATAGCTATGTAAAGGCTCAGATGATTTATACGTTTGCAAAAAAGGCAATATAAAATATCAGCTGTATTAAAACATACCAAATGATTAATCATGAGAAATGTAAATTAAAATAAATCAGACCCATTGAATCTGTGAAGAGGATAAATGGCATAGTCAATGTTGAACAGTAACTTACTCTTGGTGGAGCTGTGAATTGCTCCAATAATTCTGCAAAATGGTTGTAATTATGCAAGAAAAATCATTAATCATCTCTTTTGATCCACCAATTCCACAATGAAATTAAGAAGATCAGAGACAAAAAAAAGAGATCCCACACAGAAGAAAATATTCATAGCAATACTTTTTCTCTCAAGCAAAAAACAAACAAATTAGCAATCAGGTGCCTATTGACTCAGTAATCATTCAACAAAGTGTGGTACATGTCATGGGACAGTATTGCCCTGGACAAAAGAAAATGAGAATTTCAGGGAAATGAGGAAAGCCTTGTATGAACTGACAGAGTAAAGAAAGTGGAAACAAGAGAATAATAATCATCAGGACTACAATAATTTAAGTGAAAACATCACTAAAAGGCATCCAAACCTTGATTAAATGCAGTGATTGACACTGGTCTCAAAGGATGTAAGTTGAAACATATCATTTTGAATAAAATGCGAAACATCACATACTGAATGTTGCATATGTTGTCAGACATGGTTACTATGTCAGTCCCTATCTGACTTAACTATTTTACTTTCAATTTTCATTTCCTAGCTAGCTGGACTTGCCATTTGGGGCAGAGGAGAACAGAAGACACAGCAGGTAATAGTTAAGAAAGAAAGAAAATGTGAGACTTTTTTAGACAACTAATGAGTAGTTTGTCTGTTTGTGTCTGTATGTGTGTGTGTGTGTGTCTGTGTGTACTTCTCCATCACGCCCACAGGTACCTTACCATCCTGCAAGATCAAAATGCCCTTGGTACTTACATCTCATCAGTGCCCTCTGCTCCTAGGACACCTCTGAATGGATGGGGAACTGGACAGCTCTTCTCCAAGGAGAGCCCTAGGCCAGCCATCTTTTCTTTTCCTACTATCTTTGTACCCTCCATTATTCCCGGCCCAAGTACCTTCCCTTTCCCTCCCTGCACCCCTCCTTTTCAGCTTCCTTTTGTGTACTGTCTTTCCTCCTTAGATTATAAGTTTCTTGAAGGCAGGGAGACTCTTTTTCCCCCTCTTATTTGTATGCCCAGTGCTTAGTGCAGTGCTTGACATATAGTAGTTATTAATGTTTATTGACTTATTGACTTTATATATAACTGTTTTACTTTGTTCTATGGGGGATGGTCTTATTTGGAAATGGTTGTAATATAAAAAAGTATCAATTAATAAAAACACTCTTTTTTTGGTCAACAAAATTACTGTACTAGACTATCTTGTTCTGTAATACTTGATACCCTCAGAGGCTGCTGAGGTGTGTAGGGTTGACTGCCTCTATGCTAGAAGGCCCCAGATAGTTATATCTTATCAATTCTTTTCTACATATTCACCTAGGTCTTGATTAGTGCATATAATGAATCCATGGAGTGGTTGAATTATTCGAATTCTCACTGTATATTTCAATTAGACTAGAACCAACGATCATAGTTCACAAAACTATAACTTTGCTCTCAGTGTGCTATGTATGCTCTATCAGTGCCACCTCCTTTTTGAATGGCCATGGACTAGGAAACCAAATAATTGACCTTGTCAAAATATGTTTTTAAAAAAGGCTCTGAGTGAGGAGGTAAAATACTTATATTATGCAATAAAATACATAAGTTTTAATATCAGAGCTTTGTGATGGCTACTTTCACCTATTTAGGAGGACTTTTATATTTATTTCATACTCACCTCTCTGCTCCCTGGATGGCCTAGGTTCCCAGAAATCTGATCTTCAGATAAGTGAACATTACTAAAAGTAGTATCTTATAAAATTTTCAAAAGGCTTTTACATATTTTGTCTCTATATAATGTGTTCCTCCACAAAGATCTAATTCTAGTGCCTCATCAGGGTATAGAGGTGACCCTGGATCTTTGAAGACTAGGCCAGCAGAATACATGTTCTGGGAAGACTTACTAACCAAGAAGAGCTTTGCTTGTGTACAGCCCTATGATGGACTGTACACCTGGTTATATTTTTTGGAACCACTCTACATTACTGTAGACAAATCCATTACTAAAACATTAGTTGCCAGATGAACAAACACATGCACACACATGCGTACACACCGACACAGACACACAGACACAGACACACACACACACACACACACAGAGAAACTACTCATTAGTTGTCTAAAAAAGTCTCACATTTTCTTTCTTTCTTAACTATTACTTGCTGTGTCTTCTGTTCTCCTCTGCCCCAAATGACAAACCACTATATCAGAGCCATAACCAATAGCTCCCTCCCTTTCTTTCCTCATATATCCCTTTCTTTACCAAGGGAACCAGGGTTTAATCTTGTAAAACAGAATAATAGGGCTCAGCATGAGAACAGACATCCGAAATCATGTAACTCTCCCTGTTCTGCAAATAAAATCTGAATTTTTAAATGAAATCGAAACAAAGTTAAATTATCAGGGCTAGGTTAAAAAGCCTTATTTATATAGTACTTTACTTGGTCATCTGAACACACTTTACAAGCACTGTTTTTAATAGCAGCACCAAAAGGAAGTTATGTGGCAGAAGTATTCTGGTCACTTTAAGACTCTGAGTCCTCACTCCTAGTCAGACTCCTAGGAACCTGTTGATAAGAGAGACTGAATATGTTTCTTTAGAAATTATCTGCTTAAGAAATGTATTTTTTTTACCTTAGATTTCAGCGAAAGGAGAATAAAGCAATGTTTGACTGCTGTTTTCTTAAATTTATTTTATATATTATTTTGGCACTTGGGGGAAAGAATGAATTGAAAAGGCCCAGATGAATGATGTGGGTATTAATGAGTAATTAGCAATTCTTTACTTGTTTTTGTCTATGATTATGGTATCAATCAAGAAGTATTTATTAAGCACCTACAAATGTCAAGTGCTGTGCTAAGCACTGGAGATACTGAGGTAAAAATCTCTCTGATCTCAAGGAGTTCACATTCTATTGGAAGTGACAATATGCATATATGAGTATACATAAATATTTATCAAAATAAATACAAGGTAATTTATGGGGGTTGGTAAAAGCGTGGGTAGATGAAGAGAATGAAGAAAGGCTTTATACAGAAGGTGATACTTGAGCTAGGGTTTGGCGTAAACAAGGGATTCTATGGAAAAGGCACAGAGACAGGAGATGTAAGGCCATGTGTGAGGAATAGTAAGAAGGCAGTTGGGCCAGACTACATGAAGGGGAATAATGTATAACGAGCCTGAAGAGGTAGATAGGGGCCAGGTTGTGAAAGGCCTTAAACTCCATCACAGGAGTTTATATTTGATCCTAGACACAACAGGGAGCCACTAGGGTTTACTGAGTATGGGACTGACATGGTTGAATCTTGCACTTAAGAAAAATCCCTTTGGTAGTTCTGTGGAGGATGGATTGAAGAGGGTAGGGACTTGAAGCAGACAGGCCCATTGGGAGGTTATTGCAGTAGTCCAGGCAAGAGGCGATGATGACATTTAAGAAAAACTTGTAGAACTTAATTACCAATGTGGAAAATTAAGCCACATGACCTCACAAATGAACTCTGGAATTTACCAGAATAGTAACAGAAATAAAAGAGAAACTACATTTCACACAAAGAAATAGGAAGTGATGAAATTGAGGAAGGTCAGTAAAGGGAAGTAGGCAGACAGTATATAAAAGTCAAACAAACTGACTTAAAAACAACTTGACTATACGCAAGGTAAAACAAGAAAGATAGCTAAAATGATAGAAGAATGAGAAACCAAAAGCAAGTGACTGGGAATGAGTAATATTATGGTACTATTTGAGTATACCTAAAGGTATAGGATACACTTATACCCCCATACATATATGCCCCTAACTCCCATAAATTACCTTGTATTTATTTTGATAAATATTTATGTATACTCATATATGTAAATATACACTTATCTCAGATTGATAGAACCTGAGGAGATTAAATATAAAAAAGCCACATAAGTGCTATGAGCTGCAAGAATTATAGAAACAGTTCCAAATGCTGTAAACACATTAAATGGTCTATAAAATCTTTATCTACAAAAACTATACTTGCCACAATGGTCCCTAGAATTCATCTATAACCAACAGAAATACATTTCCTTCTTTTGTTTTAATGCAAGCTTTATATTTTCTTAAAAGCAGTATATACTTCTGATTACATGGAAACACAAAAATAATGAGCCAATATGACAATGTTTTTCCTTTAATTAAAATAAGGAATTAATAAATATGAAGCATATTTTTAAAAATCTATCATTCACTGACAGGATCATAGTGTAATCATAATCTTAGAGATTGAAGGCGGAGGAGAATGGACGAGAATAGTCCAATACCTTCATTTTAAAGATGAGAAAACCGAAGCCCAGAGAAATTAAGCTATTTTAAGATCACATAGTGGGTTATCATTATCGATAGAATGAAAAATCAGGTCTTTGCCTACTTGTATTTCTACCATGATACTTATGTAAAATATCATCAACCACTCCTGAGTTAGAGAAGCAACTTGGTATAGTATATGAAAAAATGATAAGCTTGGGTCTGGAAGTTCTAGGTTCAAATCCTACCCATCATACTTATTATTAGCCACATGACCCTGGGCAAGATTCTTAGAAGTAGTTGTGCCACTGGAAAATCCCTGGGATTTAATAAGCGATTCACCATGCTGACAATGACAAATGCTGCATTCATATATATAAGTGGAAGCTGTATGAAGAAAAATCTATGAACCAACTGTTAGGAATATCCTTTATGAATATATGTGTATGTATTCATAATTACGTACTCAAAGGCTTCCTTATCATGCGAAAATTAGCTACGGCTATGCTTGAAAAATGGAGAGTTGTCTATTTCTGAACCTGGCGGCCAGTGTCTACTGTTACCTTCACAGATAATTCATGAGTTTTCACAAGAACATTTAAAGATTCACACTGAACAAAATTACATTAATCTGTTAATTTTTGGGTCTAACACTCCAGGGGAATTTAGCAAATTGTTTTATTAAGATTACTATTTCGGGAGTTGTTCCTTTTCCCCTATTGCAGCACTTTAAAATGGCCACAAGAGGGCAGCAGCATGCTGTACTTTTCTATCTTCAAGTGGCAACCTATTATAATCAGCTTCCAAACCATGAGGTTGGAATAATATTTGAATGAAGAAACTAATGTTTTCCAAAGGAGTCATACAAAATCCTCCAGAACACACAAATATAGGTTAAGAATTTATGGTTAGCACAAGTTGTACTCTGATAGGACAGACTTAAAGACGGAAATGCAGTGATGCATGGAATAAAAAAAAAGTTTTACATGTGTCTTCTATTAATGGCTAGTCCAGCTCTCTCATTGTAAAGATGAAGAAATTGAGGTCCGCAGAGACTGTGTCTCAGGCAGCTATCAATACTTTTAATATTCATCTTTGGAACATTTTAAGATCAATGAATAATATCATGTTCTTGGTTCTGAAAGCCAGGGGCTCAGAACTAAATTGCATAGAACTATGGCTCTCTCTATCTAAAAATATCCAAAGCAAGAAATATTGAAAGACACTTACCTGAACTAATAATATCACATCTATTCTGCTCACAGGAGGCATTCAAGAATACCTAGAGCACAGCTCAGTCTCAGGTCTTTGATGATCAAATGCTTTGGGAGAATAAAACCATTCTGGGAAACTGATCTTCCCCATGATTTTCTTAGTTGGAGGGAAGAAAAGAAGTGGAAAAGGGAGGAATTTAAGATGTAACATAAGAGATAAAGAAATGGTTTTTGGAAACAGTACAGTATTTAATTTGTACTGCTATCTAATTATGACCTCTGTAACTTTCCCCAGAAGATTACTTTGTGGTTTTACAAATTTATATTATGAACACACACACACACACACGCACACACACGCACATACACTGTAACATGGTGTGGCAGCATGTTACACTGCTTATCCCATCTTCTTCTTACTATAATACTCCCCTTTGATTTCTATGGCTCCGCTATCTCCAACTCACCTCTTACCACTCTTCTGATCACTTTTCATTAATTCTTCATCATCCTCTTACCCTCCAGGTGGGGATAGCGCCTGAGCCTTTGCTGTCCTTCCTCCTTGACTTCCTTCTACTTATATTTTCTCAGTAATATCATTCACAGCCATGGCTTCAGTTTTTAACATCTGTAGATTACTCCAAATCTAACACTCCATAATTCTACCCTGCATCCCTCCTCTCAAATCCCCTGAATCAATTCAACAAATATTTATCAGGCACCTAGCATATGCAAAATGCTGGACCAGGGAAGATGCAGAGTTTAAATAAGATACATTCCTTGACCTCATGTAGCTTATAGGCTCTGAGGGAGCTTTTATTTGGGGGGTAGGGCAGACTGTTGAAAGGTAGACCTATGATTCCTTTCTTATAGGAAGCTTTCAGTTAGGAAAACTCCTCTGCCAAAGCAAACCTAGGATCATTCTGCAACTTATAATCATTCAGAATTTTCTGAGAGCACTGAGAGGGTAAGGGATTTGCCCAGCTTCACACAGCCAGTAAGTATGAGAGACAGAACTTAAACCAAGGTCTTTTTGACTCCAAGACTGCTTCTCTATTCACTATTCCATATTACCTCTCTATAATATATGATATACATATGCACACATACATATGTAGAAAATGGAATATATAAGCATATATACGGGTCTATATATGTGCATGTATACAGTTACTCTGTATGGTCCATATATTTTATATACCCATTATGTATAGGCAATGTAATATAGTGAAGAGTATGTATATACACACATGTATGTTTACATACATAAGTAAACATACAGAAACATATATATATATAAAGCTTAGGTATGATTTATCTTTCGGTTTCCTCAGAAGTGTACAACAGGTTTCAAAACTCCTGGCCAGGTCGTCAATGTACAATATGAGCATCAGCTATAGGACCATAAGATATCCTTTATTTCCCCTGCCCCCCACATACATATATACACATCCATGAACATATTTAAGTACACACATGTATGTATGTATACATGCATATGAGTGTGAATTTTTACCAGAAGTTTTTGCAATGTTCAGGATATCTTTATATGTGTAACTGCAGAATAAATAGCCACCCTGACAGGGGCCTTGGTCACTGTTTCTGTGCCTTTAAGAGAGAGAATAAAAATCTTAAGGAGGGACAGTTAACTGTAATCTTTAGTACATTAGCTATCATGACTTAGAGAAAGTCTCAGCAAAAATCTCTGAGAAGGGAACAAGACAACTTATTTCATGAGGAAACTTAGAAAATTAACTGTCATCTATGAAAACAAAGTCTATGACGGACTTGAAGAGTTGTCACCTTTGAGAGAACATGAGGAGACATTTTGAGTGTTGTGACACTCACTTTCCTGTGTAGAGTAGCTATGCTGTGGAGAAGATGTCTTGAAAAGAAATCTTAACTGCTATCTTGACAGAACAGTATTACTTTGGGATTGTGGTTCCAAAGTGTATGGAAATTTTAACCAATACCTAGAGGTATCTGGTTGTGACCCTTCTCGCAGCAAAAACATTACTAAGATATTAATTTATGTCTTTGCATTGTTGGTTACTGTTAATAAAATTAGATGGCTAGTAATACTGATGTTTTTCTAATTCTTTGAGAGGGGAATTCGATAAGAGGAGAGAAACGTATGGGAAAAGAAGGTTTTTTTAATAAACCAGGGTGGGACTAAGAATTAATTAATTCAGATAGTTTCTATATTTGTGGTAAGTTATTAGGTAATATCAGAACATAACCTTAGATCACCTTTGAACCCAATGTGAGAAGATTAATAAGGTAATGGAGAAAGTAGCAAGCTAAATGGGTGAGGTTTGGTACACTTTTTAGAATATATTGTAAGTGTTGCTTTCTGCTTGTAATGCACATTGATACATTTTCCCACAGTATTGATATATGTAGATTAGTAAAAACTTTGCTACATGTGGGATTGATTGTAGTGTGGAAGAAGCTTGACTTAATGCATATGTATACATGTCAGGGAAACAGAGAGTGTGTATGTGTTCTTTTAATAGGGTTATCCAATCTCTGTGTTGTTAGTGAGGCAAAATTAAGGTAGAAGTTAAAGAGGCACCTTTTGGTTGAAAGTAAATATTAAAAAACAGAGGTATCCAAGAGTCGAATGAGCTTGCCCTAAAAAAACATTGAGCAACACATTACTAGAACTATGGGATGAGAGAGTAGAGAGTCCTTCTTTGGGTGCAGAGTCTATACTTACCCATCTTGGACTCCTCTTTTTCTCTTAGTCATCTTTATATGTATAAATACTCACATATTTTATATGGGAACATGTCATAGATTGTTATTTATCATAATTGATTTAGAAGTCATACTGTCAGCTAACTAAATCAATGGATAAAATATTTATTACATGCTTACTATAAGCCAGGTTCTATATGAAGGCCTGGGAAATCAACTAAAAGTAAGCAAGACAGTATCTGCCTTTAAAGAATATATGTTTGTAATGACAAGCAAAGTAGGATTTTATGCTGTTTTTTTCTTTTAGAGTTGAGTTTCTGCAACACATTAAGTGCTTAATGTAATGTTAGTGGACTAGGACCTGCTTTGAGCTCTGGCCCAGCTCAAAGCTGTGGTGCATACTGAGTCGGGTGAAGCCCAGTGTGGGAGGAGCTTGCCAAAAAAGGGAAAAGGAACAGGAAGGGTAAAGCAGAACTGACAGGAAGTGAGGTCAGAGCAATTAGTGCTGAGAGAGAGGCTGGTGTGAGTGGGCAGAGGGAGGAATTTTCCTGGGGGAACTTGTTTGTGGGGAGGCCTAAGAGAAAGGATGTTTGGGATGTTGGCGCTCCCTTTGCTGATCTGTGTTAATTTCTCAGAGAGAAGCCTGGTCTGTTGGTCTATGTTAATTTCTGAGACAGAAGCTCTGTATATTGGTCTTTATGAATGAATTGACCTGAAGGGTGGAGACCTGCCCATGGGAAGGAAGCTTAGTTTAAGCCCCTTTTAAGAGCTGTTAAAGGGAATTGAGATAATGGTGCTGGTAATGGTGCCAGGACTCCCTGCTGTGTAAACCAGCATTATGGGGAATGCTACTGAATGCAATGATACATGCTATGCACCTATGGCATATGAGTGATACAATATGATATAGACAGATAGATAGGTAGATAGATATATAGATAGATAGATCTAAATTAGATGGTGTGTTTTGCTCAAGGATTTTACAAATGTTATACTTTACTGAACAATGTTTAGTTTATTGCTGCATAAACAGAGAGTTCATTATACTATGCGATTAGATCCTTGAAAATATTCACAGCAGCAGTTTTCAGGTGTGCTTCCGTGACTGGTGTTACAATGTTCTAAAGGAGAAAACAACACCCATAGGGAAGAGATGGCCAGGGACCATTGTTTTGGACAGGGAAATTATAGGGATGAAGATTGGAATTATAGTCATTGATTGACAAGTCCCTTCTAGGAGAGTCAGTGTTAATTTAATGACTATTCTCAGAGTTTGATTTGGATATCTCAAAAACCTCCAAGTTTCAAAACAAAACAGCATACAACATCAAAACAAAGAACCTTGTTGTCTAAGCCAGTGAAGTACACACAATTTGGCTAAGGCCAAATGCTGTGATCTATCAGTTTTATAGCACCTTGCTGAGTTCTTTTTGTACCATAAAACAGATGATGGGTGCAATACCTTCCTGTCAATCCCACCATTTTTTGAATGGGTTCACTGACAGCAGGTTTCCTATCCTGATATACAACAATTTAGCCTCTTGCCTCAAGGGGAATAGCTTGATTCTTCATTTCACTGCTATCCAGTGGAAATACAGTAGATTAAAAAACAAACAACTTCCCAAGCATCCCCATTTCCCCCTACACTCAACTAATAAGATATTCTGAGAAAGTAATCATCTGCTGCTTAAACTTTAAGCATACAATCCTTAAGGTTCCTTCTAATTATAAAAGCCTTCTTGTTTACCTAAATTGTTTCTACTTGACAGCCATAAAAAAGCAAATTTTTATAGCAAAAGGTCCAATTTCAGAACACTGTAATCTTCAGGGAAAAGGTATCAAGGAGGTATTAATTATATAGTACTCCAAAGAACATTGGGCTGTTTCCAAAGAACGAAGAAGTTAGCCACAAACTGTTTTTCTTCCAGGTTGAGAAATGGGGCCTATACTTTGATCGTTCAAGTATAAAAATAGTAAGTACTTTGTAATTAGGTGCATGACAAATTTGAAACTTACTTTCAACGTGTCTCTCACTTTGAGTCCCCAATCAATATTTATAACTTCAATATACTTTTATTATACTTTCAATCTATACCTCGGACTTTGTGTCCCAAAATAAAATAAAGAGTACTGTACCTGAATGCTGACTTTCATCTCAGTATCATAAAAGCAATCTATGGACATAATTAACTATCTAAGAATGTCTCTAGGACAAAGGTGCTAAATGTTGCTGTGGTTTGTAGGTGTTGCACAGAGGGAAAGTAGATAGTGATAAAATTTGCAAAGATTGCTAGTAGAGCAAGAAGAATATCATATGGCTATACACACCAGAAAAATTGGCTCAGAAATCCAGGGACCTGAATCCTAGTCCTAATTTTCCACTAACTGTCTGTGTGATGATAAGCATGTCACTTGCTCTCTCTAGGGCACAATTTCTTCATTGTAAAATGAGGATAATGAATTAGACGGTCTCCCCACTATCCCTTCTAGTTCTAGTATTCTATTTTCTCCTACCTCATTATACTTTCCTAATATGCTCTTTGTATTTGTCGTATTAAAAATGCTTACATATTCAAAAGTATGTGTGACCTCATCAGTGTGGATGCTCACTCCATGATGTAGAATTAAAACCTATTCATTCTTGTTCACCCCTTGTGACTCTGGTATTTGTTTTTCTATAAGTTCACCACAGGGGATCTATCTATGATGAAAGTTTCTACTCACCTTCTACTGGTAAAGCACTTGGACTGTCTATCTGTTACCCCTTACCCTAATCACATGACCAGTCCATCTTCTCTTACTGTCCCACATTTTCCTGATGTCATTCTTTACTCCTATTCTTCTTCTAAGTTCCTTAATGATTATATTTTGCAGCCTACCCATCACAGACCTCTCCATTATCTCTGTGGAACATTCCTTTTTTACAATACAGACAGTATTTCTTGTCTTAGAATCACATAACAACATTTTTATAGAGGTAGTTTTAAAAAGATGGTCTTTTGTTTCTGGACAAGCTTGACATTATTAAAGTACATTCACACTTCCCTGAATGAAATCCAGTTCATATTCCTCCCAATCTTTAAGTCTGACCACAATTCATTGTTTATTTGTACTGTCTGTTCTATATAGACATATTGATGGATGACTGCTACAGGTTTTCTATCCAAATATATGTTGTAAGCAAAGGAGAACACATTTCAGAGTGAATGGCCAGACCAAATCCTGACCTGATTCAATCCTGACCACAAATCCTGAAACTCTGTGTTGTTCCAGAATTTGATGTAGCCAGACCAATGTCATCCACCAACAATCTGAAGCAGGTATCAAACTCAAATAGAAATGAAGGCACTAAGCTATACATAAGGATCCCCGCACATTACCTACTGACTTAGAAAACTATATAGTATCATCTACATTCTATTTTATGTTTATTTATATTGTTAAATATTTCCAAATTACATTTTATTTTGGTTTGGATTGAACTTGGAAGTGTTACACTGGCAGCTTATAAATTTGGCATCTCTGATCCAGAGGACCTCACCATTCACAGGGAATTCCTCTTCAACTCAAACACTGTGATAGACCTCCTTCATCATAGTGATACAACAGTTGTAATAACTTTTGATGATCAAACGTCTCCCTATTTCATGCCTTGTATGATTTTTATGCTCAGATGATCACTGGACAAGGATATTTCTGTTGGATTTTTCAAGCAATCTTGAATAATTTTGATTCATGGATGGAAAACCCTGTATTATAATACTAATACTGTATTTTGTAATTGTATTGTGATATTGTCTTTGAACCTATCTTTTAATCTATTGTATCAAAAGCTATTTCATGATCTAGTAATAATAATGATGATGGTGATAAGATAGGATTCTATCTATATATTTCAACCACTTCAAAAATAGGGCCCATAAATTAGGTCTCAAACAAACCAGGCCAAAACAAGCCATGTTCTTAGCATAAATCTAAGAAGAAGTAAAAAATAAAAATATTTCCACATGCTGACAATGAAAATTAGAATAGAGATACAGTCATCTCTATTATACACTGGTATAAATGATACGAAATAAGGTAAAATCCAAACTTTTCAGTCTTGGATTGAAGACACTCTTCTACTATCCCCCAAATAACTTCTGACCAGCCTAATCTCCCACAACAAATGTACCAGGTGCTATAGCTAACCTGAACTATTGTCTGGACCCTACATTTTGTCTATCTCCTAATTAAGAGTACCCATGAATCTTACGTATTAAAACCATATTAATGAGGTGCTCATCTAACTACTAAATGGATCCCAAATGGATATTTAGGGGTGGTGGAAAAGGATTGGAGAAGTAGCCTCAGGATGGGGAAATTAGGAATCCATTATTTTCCTGCATTGAGAAGTAGTCACCCACCTGGTTAACAAGAAGTATGACTGTAAAATCCAGAAATATTTGTTAATCTCCTTGACAATAGTAAATTTTTTGTGTGTTGTCTTTGTATTCCCATCACCTAGCACATATCTTTCACATGTCTGGCACTTAATTAATGTTTTTAGAAGACAAACAGGCAATTCGAAGCCAAATTCTACTCAGGAACAAAATACAAATACAAGAAAACAATCTCATGAAAAACTATGCCAGGACCCTCCCCCTTCTATTCTTTATACATATAGGAGGCAATATGTGTAAGATATTGCATAGACTGTCAGACTCCATTGATGGGTGCTCAGTTTTGCTGAAAAGCTTCCCTCCCTTCTTTCTTCTTCCTTCATTTGAAGTAAGATATATTCAGAAATAATAGTGAAGTAAAAACAAAAGACATAAAGAAATTACTTTTTAAAAATCAATGCAAAGTCAGTCGTTATAGGCAAGGATCTAAGAGAGGTCACTAGTCTGTCTGAGACTAAAGCTTAGTCCTTGATGAGCTGATCAGTTGCTGTTTTACATACACACACACACACACACACACACACACACACACACATACACACACGCATGCGCAGAATACAAACCGTGAAAGACTTACAAATAAATGCACCTTTATAATTGACAAAGAAGTAGGGATGTTTGCAAAACTGAATTACTAGATAGGAAAAAAGTAATATTATAACAAAAATTAAGCAGCAATGACAATAATACATATGCCTATTACAATTTATGAAATTTAAAATGAAGGAGAAGGTGCCAAGCTAGTGAAAAAAACAGAGAGCTCTAACTCCGTTTTTCTTTCCCTGGAGGTAGGCTTGATTAGGCTCACTGACTAAATATTGGGCTCGGTCTCTCTATAGAACCTAGGTTTTCAACACACTCAATACCTGGAGCCCAAGAAAGATAGTTTTACATTTTTGGATTCTTTGTGAAGGTATTTCACCTTTAAGTTTTAGTTTCATCTTCTGTCCCTCATATTATATCATTAACATATAGATTTCTGTCTTTCACCTCCTTCTCATTAACATTTGCTCTATCATTACACTTTAACTTACTATAGTTTGTAAATTGTTGTTAGAAATATTTAATGCAGTTCCTCTGCAAAATTGCAATTTGATTAATTTAATTTACCATTAAGAATGATTTTCTTCTTTAAACTAAAGTATACCCCAAGTGGCTGATGTGAAATTCTGTAAATTTAGAACATTTGAAAGCAATCGTATAAATATACTTGGCATATAGAATTTAACTTTGCACTGATAACTTTGGATAAATTTTAAAATTTGGACAAACTGAGCTCAAAGATAAAAATTCAAAATAAGTCTTCATCAAAATGGTTTAAAAAAACACTTTAAAAATTAAAAAAAAACTTTTAAAATTAGTTAATGGGCCACATACAGGCAATTGTGTTAACTGTTAGATACAATCTTCCCTGAGGTACTATGGTCAATATTTTAAAAATCTCACATTTAAAAAATCCCTAAGACAATTTTTAGAAGAAGAAGTTCACATGCATGGAAGGAGGCTTTTAAAGAAATCATACTCCTTGTTTTCTTATCTTTGTACCTTTGGTTCACATTGTTCCCTCTTCCTGGAATGGCTTTCATTCCTCAGTTTGCCTTTTCCTTTCCTAACTCTTGTTCAACTAGATCAACAGATCAAACGATATCATTTCGCAAATCCCCTCAGTCAGTATGTGTTCCCTGTCCTTCTCTGGACTCCCCAAACACTCTGTATATATTGCTTTTATTGGAAGAATTCAAGAAGTCTGTTAGATGATTGATGATGATGAGAGCTTATCAAAGAACTGAACAAAGTGGCGAATTAAGACTTGACAATAATTCACTGCAGGCATAAGTTCACCACAGACATTGGTCAGAAGGTTTATTTTACTCTTCACAAGTTCTTGAATTAAGTGAATGTTTCTGAAATGAGTTAAATCTATTTCTATCAAACAGATATGTATGCTAGGGCCCAGAGTTCTAAATAACCAGTTTCTCAGGGTTGATTTGTCTCTTTAATCCCATCAAGTTAATTGTTAACATTCTCAATTAAAAAAAATAGAAATGATCATAGAAGAATCATGGATGGGCCTAGAAGGCAAAATAAAGCTTGTCTTACAACTCAGGTCCTTTATTCATTTCATACACCTAGACAACCTTGATTATAATAAAGCTTAACAACAAAAAAGGAATAAAGGTCTTTTGCCCTTTGCATAACAAGTCTCCCTTCAGAAAACCATCAGACCTTCAACTTGGAGATGAGAATTTGTAAGATTAAAGAGTATAACATTTTCCTGACATTCAAGGACACTTGAGGAATTAACTTGGCAGAAGCAAACTCAAATTTTTAAAATTGCTTCATTTCAATTTCTTATGATTTCAATCTTTTCCTGACTGCATAACAAACTTGGCTGCAAATTCTATCTGTCTAGTCCTACTACCAGAAATTCAGATATCAATATGGAAGATGGCCAGGCTAAAACTTCAAGAGAGAGGCAGGAAACAAACAGGTGTGCATTATAGGTCAAAGATATTTTCTGTACAGATAAGGATTATTCTTTATCAGAAAAGTTCTAATAACTTTTAAGGGTCTTCATTTTTTTTCTGTTAATCATAGCTTGCTTCCTAACATGACTAATAAGGCATCTGTGGAATCCTCTAGAAAATACCAAATCACCAAATAAGAGGTAGCTGCAAAAAGCAATCATCCAACAAAATACCATTTGTGAAAAGTTCAGGTAAAGGTAGTAGTTAGAGTATTTGCAGAAGTGCACTCACCCAATATTGATTAATATTTTTCAAAAACTAATGCCATTGAAAAACTTAATGAACAAGTTTATCCTCCTTTCCTACTTGAAAATATTTGGATGCAATATCCCTAAACACAAATGGAAGAAATAAGAGGCAGAATGTGATAATAAATGCATATTAACAGTTCAGTACCAGAGTTAAAAGGAAAACATGAGAAAAAACCACAAATATTATATCAAATAAAACTGAGTCCTTACCACAGCGATCTCTAATGACAAGGTTCCTGCCTTCTTTCAGGTGTATGGTGAGGAGGTAAGCGAAAGGACTGGGGAGGTTACTTAAGCAATCCCCTGCTTCTTCTAGAGTCTATAGGAGATAGAGAAACCATTTACTTTTTTCCCTTAATTTGTAAGCAAAATAACATATTCATGCATGCATGTGCACACACACACACACACACACACACACACACACGCACACTCCACAAAACAAAAGCAAACAAAACTTTATTTTCTTCCTTAAGGAAGGAAAAATTGCTTAAAATTGTGATCCTTTTTAAGGGTGAAATGTTGATAGGCATTTATGAGTTCCATACACACACATACAGATATAGACAAACATATACACATTTTAATTTTCAGACTGTGTAATCCTACTCCTCATATGTCACTTACTATGTGAAACCTTCTTTGATCTCCATTAGTAATGAATATTATTTTTAAATCTCAGGTAGTCCGTTGTTTTGCTTACCCTTTAGTTCTACTACAGAATGTGCATCTACTATGTATTTATCATCCCTTGCATAACTGTTGTACTCTCATTATATGGTCAGATCCCATAAAGCAGTGCCTTCTCGGTCTATTCCCTTGTCCAAGCACAGTACTCTGCCCATGGTCAGCACTTAACTGTCTATTATGTTAAATCAAATACCACCCTATAATTCAATCATGAGATTGCCAGGCAAAATTAACATCCTGAGAATTGCCGAGATTGTTGATATCAAGTCACTGCATGTTTACTACAAAATGATTTCTTATGTTTGTCCTTCATTCTCGAAGAGGACCATGACATCAGGGAATGATGACATGACTTGCAGTTGGATTTGAGTGAGGGAGGGCTGCGCAAGGTAACCAGACTCACTTTCTCCTCCAGAGCCATCTGGGTCCAGTGACCTGATATTCATCAAGACCACTGGAGATGGCCCTGAATACAGTGGGAGACCCTGGTTCTTTTGGGCTAAGGTCTTTCCAGGTTCTCACTTTGAGTGAGGTAATGCCCATTTAGTGGATAGGCCTCTTTAAGAAGTGAGTCAAGGGATGGCCCCTTTAATCCAAAAAAAAAAAGTCAAACTGAGAGGGGAAGACCCTCAAAGTTGCTGGCTAAAAGAGAAACAGTTACTATTTACTGTTTGCAAAATGATTTACAAACTCCATAAATAAGATTGGTTAGTATTCAACGTTCTATATAGAGTTGAAACCAAATCCAGTCCTAACTTTACTTTCCTGTAAATATTTCCTTAGTATTATTTACTTGAGTGCTAGAGAATTTAAAAATAAAATAACCACAGACTCACAGATTGTTCTTCAAAAAGCTGGGAGGTCATTGAAGTATCCAAATCACTAGATCCACCTGGATTCTGTTGTTGGAAAAAAAAAGATTTTTTTAAACCCTGATAATAAATCAATTGAAAGAACTAAGCAGACTAATAACATAGAAAGATGTCTCTTCACCTGCTGAAAGTACTTCATCACCTTTGAACATTCGACAGGCTAAAAGCTTATGGATCAGACAACTCTGAAGACAGCTCTTCACCAGGGCTCTCACTTTGCAAATGTGTCACTTACACATTTTACGTCAGCTGAACCTAGGAAGTACTTAGCATTTTAATGCTTGTGTGGTAAAACTATGGTATAATGTGGATGACTAGTTCACAGAACACTTTGGGCAGAACATTGTACTCAGGAACTGAAGTATAAATGAGGAAAAATATAAAGTGGGAAGCTTTCCAAAATGAGGCCTGATGGTACTACTTTAAATATATCTTTGTGGAATTTGTAATCTTGTCTCAAGCTGTTAGATTACACATTTACTAAACTGGGGAGTGCATTTTCATCAGCTCTGAGTTAAAGACATATTCTAAACAAGTTGATCATTGCATGACATAGAATTGGAGAAAAACAGCTAGACGGCACCTCAGGTCATCTAGTCTTAACCCTTCCCAAAATCATAAATCCCATCTACAACATTCTTATTTTTATTTTTTCTCTTCTTAATTTTTTAAATATTTTAGTAAACATATACGTAGATATATAGACATATACTTCCCAAACATATTCTACTTCTAATCTTTGTTTTTATATTTATGCATATCTCTTGTTTCTTATCCCTCCTGATTCCTCTACTTTACTTGACTGACTACCTTGCCTTCCTATTACTTGCCTACCCCCCTCCAAGGATCCCTCCCCTATCCTCCCCACTCCCATAAATCTAAACACCCTTCTATACCCCCCTTTTCCCTATTCCCTTACACTCCCCTCTAAAAATCCCTCTTTTGTCCTCTCCCCCCTCACTATACCCCTATCATTTTATTTCTTCTAAATTTAGAAGACTTTTATACTCTTCTAAATATATATGTAATGTTTGCTCTTAAACCCATTCCTGATAAAAGTCGGTTACTAGAACTACCAGCCCTCCTCCGCCATCTAAATCCTCTGTATCCGTTCTTCCTCTTGCACCTCTTTTGTATAAATAGTTACTCTTTTTAGCTGTTTCTAAATGGTTTTGCTTTTTAAATTCATATCATAGTCAGGTTTATCCCCCTCTTTCTTATGAGCTCAACAATTATTAATAAGAATCTTAGACATATGTTTTATATTTTATATTACATAAAAGGTAAACAGTCTGTCCTTATGAATCCCTTATAGTCAGTCTTTGGTGTGTACCTTATGTTTCCCTTGGTTCTTGTATGTTGAATCTTCTATTAAGTTGAGGATTGTTTTTAACAAAGTCTTGAAAGTCCGAGGGTTTGTCAAATGTCCATTTTTTTCACTCAAGATAATACTTAAATTTGAAGGGTATGATATTTTCAGCCTCAGCCCCAGGTCTTTTGCTCTTTGATATATTGTGTTCCAAGACCTGAGATCCTTTAATATCTCTGCTGCTAGGTCTTGTATACTTCTAATTGTGGCACCATCATATTTAAATTGTTTTAATCTTGATGCTTTTAATATTTTATCCTTGAGCTGGGGGTTTTGGAACTTCACTATGATATTCCTATGAGTTTTCCTCATAGGATTTCTTTTAAGTGGTGTTCAATGGATTTTTTTCTATGGCTACTTCCTTGCCTTGTTCTAATGCTTCAGGACAATTTCCTTTGTTTCTTGTATTATTGTATCAAGATTCTTTTTTTTATCATAACTTTCAGGTATTCTGATTATCTTTATATTTTTTCCTCTTGCTCTATTCTCCAAATCTGCTGTTTTTCTTATAAGATGTTTCATTTTGGGTGGGGGTGGGGGGGTGGGGCAGAGCCAAGATGGCAGCTGGAAAGCAGGGACTTGCATGAGCTCCCCACCAGGTCCCTCCAAAAACCTATAAAAATGGCTCTGAACAAATTCTAGAACTGCAGAACCCACAAAATAGCAGAGGGAAGCAGGGCTCCAGCCCAGGACAACTTGGATGTTTGCTGGGTAAGGTCTATCACATGGAACCGGTAGCAGAGTGGAGCAGAGCCCAGTGTGGGATGTGCCCGGACCAACCTGACTGGGAGCCAGGCAGAACAGACCATAGGGCCCTGAATCATTCAGCTGTGGCAGTTCCCAGACTTCTCAACCCACAAACACCCAAGACAACAGAGAAGGTTAGTGGGGAAAGCTGTGGGACAGAGTGAAAGGAGTTCGCAGTTCGGCCACCACCACAGGGACAGAGGAGGTGGTGCAGCTCTGAGGCTGCTTACAGAGCTACAGGTGCAATTGCTTCCAGTCCCAGGCCCACCTGGTAGGAGGAATTAAGTGGCAGATCTGAGCCAGAGTGCAGAGCCAGTTTGGATCTGGGTCCAGTCTGAGTTGGCGGTTCTTGGGGGAGGAGGAGCACTGGTGTGGCAGAGCTTGCTGTATAGAATTAGCTCTGAAAATAACAGCACATCCCCTCAAGCTTGGAACAAAGTATTCTGTACTTTGCAAGCAGTCATACCCCGACAAAAAACTCAAGGGTCAAGTAGTTGGCTGGGAACATGGCCAGGCAGTGAAAATGGACTCTGATTCAGACTCAGACTTTGGAATCTTTCTTTGGTGACAAAGAAGACCAAAACATACAGCCAGAAGAAGTCAACAAAATCAAAGAGCCTACATCAAAAGCCTCCAAGAAAAACATGAACTGGTCTCAGGCCATGGAAGAGCTCAAAAAGGATTTGAAAAAGCAAGTTAGAGAAGTAGAGGAAAAATTGGGAAGAGAAATGAGAAGGATGTGAGAAAACCATGAAAAACCAGTCAATGACTTGCTAAAGGAGACCCAAAAAATACTAAAGAAAACAACACCTTAAAAAAATAGACTAACTCAAATGGCAAAAGAGCTCCAAAAGGCCAATGAGGAGAAGAATGCCTTGAAAGCCAGAATTAGGGGCAGCTAGGTGGCGCAGTGAGTAGAGCACCGACCCTGGAGTTAGGAGGACCTGAGTTCAAATCCAGCCTCAGACACTTGACACATGTACTAGCTGTGTGACCTTGGGCAAGTCACTTAACCCCGATTGCCCTGCCAAAAAGCAAAAAAAAAAAAAAGGCCAGAATTAGCCAAATGGAAAATGTGGTCCAAAAGACCACTGAAGAAAATACTACCTTAAAAATTAGACTGGAGCAAGTGGAAGCTAGTGACTTGATGAGAAATCAAGATATTATAAAACAGAACCAAAGGAATGAAAAAGTGGAAGACAAAGTGAAATATCTCATTGGAAAAACCACTGACATGGAAAATAAATCCAGGAGACATAATTTAAAAATTATTGGACTACCTGAAAGCCTTGATCAAAAAAAGAGCCTAGATATCATCTTTCAAGAAATTATCAAGGGGAACTGCTCTGATATTCTAGAACCAGAGGATAAAATAGAAATTGAAAGAATCCACTGGTCACCTCCTGAAAAAGATCCCAAAAAGAAAACTCCTAGGAATATTGTCATCAAATTCCACAGCTCCCAAATCAAGGAGGAAATACTGCAAGCAACCAGAAAGAAACAATTTGAGTATTGTGGACACAATCAGGATAACACAATATCTAGCAGCTTCTACATTAAGGGATTGAAGGGCTTGTAATATGATGTTCCAGAGGTCAATGGAGCTAGGATTAAAACCAAGAATCACCTACCCCGCAAAACTGGGTATCATGCTCCAAGGCAAAATATGGATTTTCAATAAAACAGAGGACTTTCAAGCTTTCTCAGTGAAAAGAACAGAGCTGAATAGAAATTTTGACTTTCAAATACAAGAATCAAGAGAAGCATGAAAAGGTAAACAAAAAAGAGAAATCACAAGGGACTTACTAAAGTTGAACTGTTTTGTTTCCATTCCTACATGGAAAGATGATGTGTATGATTCATGAGACCTTAGTATTAGGCTAGCTGAAGGGAATATACATACATGTGTGTATATATATATATATATATATATATATATAGAGAGAGAGAGAGAGAGAGAGAGAGAGAGAGAGAGAGAGAGGAGAGAGAGAGGGCACAGAGTGAGTTAAATATGAAGGCATGATATCTAAAAAAATGAGATCAAATTAAGGGATGAGACAGGAATATATTGAGAGAGGGAGAAAGGGAGAGATAGAATGGGGTAAATTATCTCACCCAAAAGTGGCAAGAAAAAGCAGTTCTGTAGGAAGGGAAGAGGGGGCAGGTGAGGGGGAATGAGTGAATCTTGCTCTCATCAGATTTGACCCGAGGAGGAAATAACATACACACTCAATTGGGTATCTTACCCTACAGGAAAGAAGGAGGAAGAAGATAAAAAGGGGGGGATGATAGAAGGGAGGGCAGATAGTGGGAGGAGGTAACCAAAAACAAACATTTTTGAAAAGGGACAGGATGAAGGGAGAAAATTCAATAAAGGGGGATAGATTAGGAAGGAGCAAAATATAGTTAGTCTTTCACAACATGAATATTGTGGAAGGGTTTTACATAATGATACACATGTGGCCTGTGTTGAATTGCTTGCCTTCTTAGGAAGGGTATGTGGGGAGGGAAGAGGGGAGAGAATTTGGAACTCAAAGTTTTTAAAACAGATGTTCAAAAAAAAAAAGTCTTTGCATGCAACTAGAAAATAAGATACACAGGCAATGGGGCATAGAAATTTATCTTGCCCTACAAGAATGTAAGGGAAAAGGGGATGAGAGGGGAGTGGGGTGACAGAAGGGAGGGCTGACTGGGGAATGGGGCAACCAGAATATATGCCATCTTGGCATGGGCGTGAGTTTAGAAATGGGGAGAAAATTTGTAATTCAAACTCTTGGGAAAATCAGTTCTGAAAACTTAAATAAATTAAATAAATAAACTATCAAAAAAAATCGAAAAAAAAGATGTTTCTCATTCTCTTCTATTTTTTCATTATTCATGTTTTATTTAATTATTTCTTAATCTCTTATGATTTCAGTGGCTTCACGTTGCCCAATTCTAATTTTCTAGGTGTCTTTTCCTCCTTGGGATTCTGGATCTCTTTTTCTAATTGGTTGACTTTCCTTTCATAAACTTCTTGTTTTTCTTGGATTATTATTTTTTTTTTTAGTTTTTCCTCTATTTGTGTCATTTGATTTCTAAAATCTTTTTAAAGATCTTCTATAAATTCTTTTTGGGCAAGTGACCATTTGACATTACTCTTTGGAGGTTTCTTTACTTCAATATCCTTCTCTGAAGATGAACCCCAGTCATCTCTATTCCCGTAATAGGTTTCTGTGGTTGGATTCTTTCTCCTTTACCTGTGCATTTTTTGGTAATACCTTGATTTTTGTAATCACCTGTAGCCCTGGGGTATGGGAAATGGTGCCTCTTGCACCAGATCTTCAGTTCTCCCCTCTAGCCTGGAACCAAAGCCAAACCCATGCCCACAGCCAAGGGCTTTCTGCCCCACTGCCTCTGCACTCACTGGGTGTGTGCTGGTTCCTTCTTGAACAGCTGGGTCTGGCAGTCCTCCTCAGCAGAGGTTCCCTCAATCTTTCTGGGCCTAAAGGCATGACTACTTTCACTATCCTGGGACGCAAAGTTCCAGTGGCTGGGGCCAAGGTAGCCTCTCTAACCAACTAACCCCAGGGCTTGCCTCTAGTTGTTTAAGCAGCTTGCTGGTTTGTTTAAACTGAACCTAGCCTGGAGGTGTTTACTCTTCTCCAGACCAAATCTTGTCCTGGGATTTTTCTTCATATCTTCTCAAACTGTCCCAGGAAGATCCTGGTTATGCCCCTATTCTTCTTTGTCTCCATCCACATTTTATTTGCCCTAAGGTGCTCTTTTAACTCTTTTGTGGGGGAAAATCTTGAGAGCTTTGAATTTTCTTACCTACTCCACCAACATCCCAGAATCCAACATTCTTAATCTACAATATTCAGTCTCTACGTCTCTACTGAAAGGGATCCAGGGACCAAAAATTCATTATTCCCAATGTCCCAGTTTGGGGCAGCAATAATTGCCAAGGACACACACACACACACACACACACACACACTTTAATTTTTTTTTTCTATTTGTTGACTCAAAATCTGACTTCCTCTAACTCCTACTGAATGCTCCCAGGGTCAAGCGCCATAAACTTAACCTCCTTCCACACAAAAACCCTTTGGATATTTTAAGATAGATATCATGTGCCCTCTCCCCAAATCTAAGAAGAAATGAACTCTGCTGTGTTCATTCAAGTGATGCTCACGATGAACAGTATCATGGTTCTTCAATATCCTGGTTGTCATCTTCTGGATACACACAGCTTATAAATATTTCAGTTCATTTCCTGATTTGAATATGTCAAGAAAGCCAGTAAATTATGCCACAGACTAATGAAACATGTGGTTAACAATGCTTCCTTAAATTTGCATAGAACTTTATAGTTAAAGAGCCTTTGTACCCACTGTCTAATTTAGTTTAATCTTAGTTGTAAGGGAACTCAGATGTTATCTAATTCAAACTTCTATCACATATGTGAATCCAGGACAGATGACCAAGTGATTGACCTCTGACTGAAAACTTCTTATTACTCCCTGTTTTACCAGTCTAACTCATAACTTTTGAGATAGTTCTTTTAGTATGTTCTAAAACTAAGCCAAAATATGCCTCCCTGCAGTTTTGATCCATTGGGCCTGGTTATGCCTTCTGTAACCACATAGAATAGATCTAACACTTTACAATCCTTCAAATACTTGATGTCAGCTATGCTGGAGAGATGGGGTAGTTATTACTATTTCCTATTTATAGATGAGGTAACAGAAGCAGAAAGTCCAAGCTCCTTGTCCATGGTCACACGGCTAGGCAGGGTTAGAACTAGGATTCCAACACAGGTCTATTGAATACAAGTTCAATGCTTCTTTCCTTTATGCCAGCAATTAGAAGGTAAGTCCACTGTGAATTTAGGATCATTCTTTGTGCATGTATTCCTAGCCCAGAACACAATGCTTGGCGCATAGCAGGGATTTGATTAATTGATTGATCTTACAGGAATTAGAAGGGCTCTTAATATTGTTAAAACTTTCTATCAAAGTAAACATCATGGAAGCAGGAATTCTGGTTTCAGAATATACTCAAAACTTTGTTTTATTCTTCCAGTGGCAGTGCCTTGAGGCCATCTAAATATAACATGACTTACCTCACAGGCCTCTAGATACCCTAATTCTGCATTATTCAATTCTAAACTTATTAATGTTCTTCCTTTTTTCTGGATTGATATTAGATTTTTAATGTCCAATGAAGCTGGGCTTCAGTATGCTCACATTTCATTCATAAGTGCTGTGGTCATCACATTTCAAAGTAGTTTTGTAATTTTAATGATGAAGAAATCGAGACTATTTCTTACCTGGTATCAAATAGTTTGTTAGTAATGTAGACTACAACCAAAAAATTCCTTGATTTTTTTCAGGTTCTTTAAACCTTACTTCATCAATTGTCTGAGTATGGAGAGTCATGAGAGCAAATCAATTAACTTCTGTGGACCTCAACTATCTCTTCTATGAAATGGTGATAATAACTAACTCACAGAGTTGTCAATAAGTCAAATCAAGTCAACGGGCACTTATTAAGTAAGCAACAAGCATTTATTGTGTGTTATGGATTGTGCTAAATGCTGGAGATACAAAGAAAGGCAAAAGACAATCCCTGCTTTCAAGAATCTTTTATAAAAGGGGCAGCTAGGTGGCGCAGTGAGTGGAGCACTGGCCTGGAGTCAGGAGGACCTGACTTCAAATCTGGTCTCAGATACTTGACACACTTACTAGCTGTGTGACCTTGGGCAAGTCACTTAACCCCAATCGCCCTACCTTTCCCCCTCCAAAAAAAAACACAAAAAAAACTGAAAAAGAATCTTTTATAAAGAAAATAGTTATTGTAAATTACAATATAAATGTAATTATAATACAAATTACAAAAGAAACTTGCTACAATTCATCCCTTTGGCTTTCTAAGCTGATGGCTCCAGCAGCACATTTGGAAACAAAATATAGGTAAATCAGAAAAATGCTTAGAACACTAGCTTCTTAGGTGGCTTCTGGGGGTATGGGATGGGAGGAGAGAAGCTTGATAACATGGAGAACTTCAGCCTGATGCCACAGGTCGTGTCTACCTCTGGCTCCGTTTTGGGGTCTGTCTGTTTTCATATTCAGAATATCACAAATAAAGGGGCATATAGAACAAACATCAGTCCAACATCATCCTAAATCCATGAACTAACAACCAGATACCATTCACTTATTCAGAATGGAACAGGGAAACTTCTTGCATTTCCGTTGGCAACGATATGCTTCCCTGAATTTTAACCAGGATCTCCACTCTCAATAAAACACTTCAGCATCCAAATACCTCTGCAGATATACCCTCATGAAACTGATAATTAAATTATTCTCTCTGATCCCCTGAAACCATAAACCAACCAGCAATCAAGTCAGAAAGCCCCTCTGTATGCTTTAGCAATAAAGCACCAACCTCATGAATGAGGCAATATGGATCCAATACTTCCAATTGGGAAAGGCTATACAAGGAAACATGCACTCCAAGCAAATCAGGCCCCCTCAGCATAGTTGTTGTGCCTTTGATACTTCTACACTTGTAAGATGCAATCTCCTTGGTTGCATTTTAAGAGTGAGCCTAATTTTACCTTAAATTAACTTTGGTTTAGTTTACAAATTGTTGGTTGGTTTGGTATTTTCTGGGTGGCCAGCTTATCATAATGTTCACCAGAAGAGATGATGTTTTATACAAAACGCCATTATGAGGGATTCTGAAAGCTCCATGATGAGGAGTGACTTTGTTCTGCTACTGTTATTGATTTCTCCTCCAGAAAGACTCAGCCAGGGAATAAAACCTGTGATAGAGATTCTTACTCTCTGGAACACTCTAAAAGCCTTTCACCAAAGGTGTCTTCCAATGTAACTTGACAGAGTAATTGTCATGACATCTTTTGAAATACTAAAGCAGAAATATAAGAGTACTGAGAAACAGGTTCTCAGGACTCTTTTCTCAATATCACATAACCTAAGGGCAGTGGTAGGTACTGTGAGATACAATGATAAAAATGAAGTGGTCACTACCTTCATGGAACCTACATTCTCCTGAAGGAAATAGCAAATATCCTCATAAGTACAAAAGGCATACAAAGATAAGGCAAATTAGCAGCTAGGGAGGGGCAGAATCATTTTAATTTTATCTCTCTCTCTCTGGGACTTGAAGGAAGCTAGGGAAATGAGGAGGCACTGATGAGGAAGGGAAGAATTCCAGGAACAGGAGACAATTAGTGAAAATACTATAGCAGGAGATATAGTGTCTTATGTGAGGAACAGCAAAGAGGCCCATGTCACTGGTTTGCAAAGTAAATAATATGTAATAATATGTAATAATAATGTAAATATATGGTAATATATGTAAGGTAATAATATGTAAAAACACTGGAAGGGTAGGAGACAGCACAGATATAAAGGCATGAAGGGTTTTGAACACTCAACAGAGAATTGGAATGATAATAGTTATTTAAAGCCCTTCCCAGTCTGGCGGTAGTTTATCTTTACAGACATACTATCTGCAGTTCATATACATATCCCAACCAAATTAGCCTACCAGCTATTTGTTCCTTATACATAAAATTCAGTTTTCCTTCTCTTTGACTTTGCATTGGCTTTCTCCCAAAACAAAATACAGTCCCTCTTTATTTCCACTTCCTAGAATTCCATGCCTCCTTCAAAGCTCAATGAGGTCTTTCCTGATCCTGCCCTCCCTAGCTGCTATTTTGCCTTATCTTTGTAGGACTTTTGTACTTACTTATAAGGATATTTGCTATCTCCTTCAGTAGAATGTAGGTTCCATGAGGGTAGTGATCACTTCATTTCTGTCATTGTATCTCACAGTACCTACCACTGCCCTTAGGTTATGGTGGTATTGAGAAAGAGTCCTGAGAACCTGTTCCTCAGTATTCTTATATTTCTGCTTTAATATCTCAACAGATCAGTGATTCCATGGGTGTTGGTAACTCCTCCTACCAACAGATTACAACCCTTACAAGTTTTAACAGATGTTCTTCCCAAATGCCAATAAGCCCTCAGACCCAACATCTGATGGCCCACTTTCTGGAGATAACCTTTTGATGTCCTCAGATAAAATCGGAGAGTCTATTGTTGTCAGGCACTTTGTCAAAGCTTTTATTGCTTGGTAAGGCAGGCCAAAGTTTAGACTAAGTTGACATAGGTTTCTAGAAGTTAGGGTCACCCTCTAAACAAAATTAGAGTCTCAGAGTAGGACTTTGGTGGAGTACATACTAGCATTCTATTCCAGAAAAAAATAAGTTGTATTTCGAAATAGCTCCTTTCTCCTAACTCACCCAAATAATGGCATCTGGTTGTCTCTTCAAGTTTGCTTTACCCATTTCTGCCACAGGATGATTCCGTAAAAGTAAGAAAGTGCTACCATTTAACCACTTTATTTTATTTACATACTTCTGAATGGACAGGTATAGTACATTTGTTTCAAAACAGTATAACAACTCTTCCTCCTTATAACAACAAGGACATTAAAGGCAATGAGTTCCATTAACTCACCATTATGATGGAGGTTATACTTGCAGAGAAGTCACAGAATTTAGAGTTATGGTTCCCATAGCAATAGTAACTGTCACACACTATATATACATATAAAGGTAAGAAAATGATCACCTTATGGAGGAATAGAAAATACTCCATATGCACAAAAGAGCAGAATTACAGCCACTGGGGGAACAATAACTTTTAATATTCTGACATATACAAATGTAAAAAAGCCTAAAGTACAGTCTACTGAGAGCTGGAGTTATGATATTATTATCTCTTTAACCAACCTCCTCCTTGTCCTTGAAATATATATGTATATATACATATAGTACACAATATAGTTTATACACACACACACCCCATCTTTGTGGTCATATGACATATAAAAATATGTATGTGTAAACATATATAAGCATACTTTTTCCTTGATCACTAAAAATTATCCTAATTATAGCCTTTACGATTTTAATGGAAGTTAGAAATGAAAAGCAAAATTTAGGAGGGGAAAAATGTGCCGTGTCAAATAGCAAAATGCTGTTCTCCTAACCAAGCATACCTGAATTATTACTCTGGCCAGAATCTACCTTCTGCCATTTAATATAATTCCTCATAGTAGGTTCAATGAATGTTTATTCATGATAATGAAGCATGTTATTAAAGGAAACCATTTCATCTCTATACATGTATTTCTCAGTGACTGGCACTAGCAAATACTTAACAAATGTCTGTTGATTGACTCTACATAGGTGCTTTAGGAATACCTATTTGGTTGGAGATACATAGATACATTTTAGGAGGGAGTTTGGAGATATATCTATAAATCTGGAACCATCTACATAGAGGTCATAGTTGGACTCATGAGAACTGATGAAATCACTGAGAGAGAGAAGAGGGTCTAGGAAGAAGCTCTAAGATATAACCATAAATAACAAGTAGGATAAGGATGATGATCCTGAAAAAGGAGGCTAAAAATATATAATCAAAATGTAGAATACCTAAAACATGAACTTTGACTTTGGAACATATGCTATTTTTGTGGTAGATTATAGTCCTAAATACTGGTTAATTTGAAAAGCATTTGCTAAATGCTAACTGTAAGTAGAACACTGTCCTAAGCATGTGGTTGATGCAGTTTAGACAAGCCATGTCCTTTGCTTTCAATGAAGCAGTAAGGGGAGAAGAAACAGATAACTATAAAATATGATATTAATTGTTTGGGATCTCTTTAATGTACCTAAGGGAAGCTAGGTGACACAGTGGATAGAGTGCCAGGCCTGTAGTCAGGAAGGCCTAAGTTCAAATCCATCCTCAGACACTTACTAGCTGTGTGACTCTGGGTAAGTCACTCAACTCTATTTGCCCCAGGTTCTTCATCAGTAAAATGAGCTGGAGAAGGACATGACAAACCACTCCAGTGTCTTTGTCAAGAAAATCCCAAATGGGGTCACTGAAGAGTTGGACACAACTGAAATAACTGAACAACAGCTATAATCACACCTAAGTTTCATGTAAGGTCCACAGTAGAATGTTGAAGATCAGCGAAGGCATCACAGAGTAGATAACATTTGAGGGAGGCTGTGGGGTACAGCAGAAAGAGCTCCGGAGTCAAAGGGACTTGGATTCAAATGCTGACTCTGACTCTGAATTTCTGTGGCTTTGGGAAGCCTTTCTGGCCCTCCGTTTTCTTAATTGCAAAATGAAGGCAATGGACTAGATGACCTCTGAGAGACTTCCAGAGTTAGATTTTTAATCATGTTTTATGATACTATTATTTGGGTTTTACCTGACAGACGGAAAAGAATTCAGCAAAGTGGGGAAAGCAGGATATTATAGCATGGTGGAATAGACAGAGCAAAAAAAAAAAAACAACCCATAGAGATAATGTCCTTGGGAACAAGAATTGTCTAGTTTGGCTACATAGGAACAAAGGACATAAAAGGAACAAAGTGGGTAATATGAGACAGACTATAAAAGTGGGGTGGTGCCTTCGAGGGAGGCCTTGAATTCCAGGGAAGGGAGTTTGAACCTTATTCATCAGGCCATAGGAGGCAGTTAAAGTTTTTTTTACCTATCTATGCATACGGAAGTTTACTGTGTTAGCAGAATGAAAGAGATTGGATAATGGAGAGTATAGCTAGCAAGAGTCCATATGGCTTGCTACCACACCTGTAATGTACGCCATCACCAGCTATGTTAAAGTTTTCTTTCCCTACAAGGTCCAGCTCAGCTGTTTACTACTCCATGGAAATCTACCCACCTCCTTACCATCTCTCTCCCTTTAAATCTTTCTACTACACTTTGTCTGAACCATCACTTTGTCCCTATTAAGTTCAACCTTGCCTTGTAATTATTTTATACGTGTTTTATTCCTACTCTCTGCAATTTGATTGTAAGATCCTTAAGGGAGTGTCTTTTTCTTTTTACATCCAAAGCAAACACTGTCTTAGACATAGTAAATATTTACAGAACTTAATAAATTTTTATTGAACTTAATAATTCCCTCTACCTTTTCTCTCAGCTTCATAGCTAAAAAATAAACAAAGCATACCCAACCACCAACTGCACAATTAGGGTTGATCATTTCTGGCCATAGAACCTGAGAACTTCTCAAGATTCAGTAACCAAAACTACTGCCAGTAGCATCATTTTGTACTATCTATTACTCTCAATCAGAAGGAACCATAGAAAAGTTGGGAAATATGGTTAAACAGAGCATTTACTTTCTCCACCTAGGGTTTAATTAATAGACATTCGTATCTCCTTTTAGCTTAGCAAATGGGCACTTGCATAATGGAGAGAGTACCCAATTCAGGACCTGGTATCAACACTAAATATTAGGAATGTAGGGCAGTCACTTCATCTCAGTAAGCCTGGGTTGTTTTTCTCCTTTGTAAAATATGGATACTCCTACTATTTGAAAAACCTATCTCCCAGGGCCATTATATTTGATACAATATCAAACACTACATAAATACTGTTATCCTTGGTACTGTTGGAGGTTGAGAGAGGCAAAAATAATCACTGAAAAAAAGGAAAAACCAGGAATTTGACTTTATACTAATTTAAGATTTTAAAACCACAATTATACTAATCATTATAAGAAATTGAACTCATTCTCTGATACAATATCAATGTGTTATTTTACAAATCAAGTAAAGATTCAGATTTTTCTTTTAGAAAGTATATGCCATTGTGAGTGATTTTAAGTATTTTTTCAATTCTTTTGGAGCTAGATCAGAAAACTACTTAATGAGTAGGCTATTTTATTTACCAAAGCTAATTTAAGTAGCTATTCAAAAATTCTCAATTATTTTATTTAACTAAATCAATAAAAATTCTTTTTTGAATACTTTTCAGAAACTTTCTCTTCCTCTGAGGTCCAACTCAAGTGTCACCTCCTCCATGAAAACCTGCCCTGCCTAATCCCCCAGTTGTTGGCATACTTTTTCTCCTCCATTTTGCATTCTACATCCTTGTCTGTGTATATGTTGTATGCCCTGGGAGAATGCAAGGTCCTTAAGGATGGATGCTCTGTTAGATTTCCCCTTGTATCTACAGTTAGCACAATATGTAGCACATACTTGGAATTTAAGAAACTTTTGTTGAAACTGTTAAACTGAATTTTCTTCAACAGAAAGCATACATAGGGGGCGGAGCCAAGATGGCGGCTGGTAAGCACGGACTAGAGTGAGCTCCGTACCCAAGTCCCTCCAAAAACCTATAAAAATGGCTCTGAACCAATTCTAGAACGGCAGAACCCACAGAACAGCAGAGGGAAGCAGGGCTCCAGCCCAGGACAGCCCGGATGGTCTCTGGGTGAGCTCTATTCCACACGGAGCTGGGAGCTGGGAGCTGGGAGCGGGGAACGGAGTGGAGCAGAGCCCAGCCTGAGCGGCGTGGACGATCCAGACCAGAAGCCGGGCGGAGGGGGCCCTAGCGCCCTGAATATGTGAGCTGCGGCAGTTACCAGACCCCTCGACCCACAAACACCAAAGACTGCGGAGAAGGTTAGTGGGAAAAGCTGCGGGAGTGGAAGGAGTTCGCGGTTCGGCTTCCAGCCCCGGGGGCAGCGGAGGTGGGGCAGTTACAGCTGTTGTTACTTCCGGCTCCAGGCCCACCTGGTGGGAGGAATTAAGTGGCGGATCACAGCAGGGGTGCACAGCCTGCCGAAGATCTGAGCCCAGTCTGGACTGGGGGTCCTTGGGGAAGGAGGAGTGTGGCTCTGACAGAGCTGGCACCTCCCCCCCAAACGTAGAACATAGAACTCTGTAATCTACAAGCAGTCATACCCCACTGAAAAACTCAAGGGTCAAGTTAGTTGGTTGGGAATATGGCCAAGACGCGAAAACGCGCCCAGATTCAGTCTCAGACTTTGGATTCTTTCTTTGGTGACAAAGAAGACCAAAACATACAGCCTAAAGAAGACAACAAAGTCATAGAGCCTACAACCAAAGCCTCCAAGAAAAACATGAACTGGCCCCAGGCCACAGAAGAACTCAAAAAGGATTTGGAAAAGCAAGTTAGAGAAGTAGAGGAAAAATTGGGAAGAGAAATAAGAAGGATGCGAGAAAACCATGAAAAACAAGTCAATGACTTGCTAAAGGAGACCCCAAAAAATGCTGAAAAATACACTGAAGAAAACAACACCTTAAAAAATAGACTAACTCAAATGGCAAAAGAGCTCCAAAAAGCCAATGAGGAGAAGAATTCCTTGAAAGGCAGAATTAGCCAAATGGAGAAGGAGGTCCAAAAGACCACTGAAGAAAATACTACTTTAAAAATTAGATTGGAGCAAGTGGAAGCTAGTGACTTTATGAGAAATCAGGATATTATAAAACAGAACCAGAGGAATGAAAAAATGGAAGACAATGTGAAATATCTCCTTGGAAAAACCACTGACCTGGAAAATAGATCCAGGAGAAATAATTTAAAAATTATTGGACTACCTGAAAGCCATGATCAAAAAAAGAGCCTAGATACCATCTTTCAGGAAATTATCAAGGAGAACTGCCCTGATATTCTAGAGCCACAGGGCAAAATAGAAATTGAAAGAATCCATCGATCGCCTCCGCAAATAGATCCCAAAAAGAAATCTCCTAGAAAGCATACATAATTATTTCAACAGGATAAACAAAAGCATATTTTTTATCTTCAACTATTTCAGTTTTATAATACAAGATGACTGTGAACCAAGAAAAGAAAGGAACTTAAGTGAATCTAAATTCAAGGTGACCTAAAGAATAATAGAAAGGCAAATGATAAAGCTCCAAAAGCTGTCCCATATTATTAATAATGATTTATTAATAACAAGTGACATGCAAGACATATCTGTGAATAGCAAAAAGGTGAACTGTACATTAGCAAGAATTAGTTAACAAATGGGCAGCCTGGATGCTCCTTTGAAGAGGATTTATGGAAAGGCATGGAAAAGAATAACCCAAAGGGTCAAAGTGTGGGTTGCTTGCATCTTAAACCAGTGGTTGGCATACCCAGGATGAATGAAAGGATGGATGGACGAATGGATAAAAAACAAACCATTTATTAAGCAATTACTATGGGCTAAGCACTGGGAATATAAACATAACAGCAAAGACAGTCACTTCCCTATTATATTCTAATAGAGGAGACAACACATGTAGGACAAGGGTGGCCAAAGGAGGACATCTGGTCCAGAAACTTCCAAGGATGGTGAGTGGAGTGGCTTGGGAAGTAGTTTGACATAACTTCTAAGGAAAATTTGGAGGGATACACATCTGGGCACAAGGTGACTGATAAGGCTATCAAAATGATGGCTGGAAAGTATAAAGTGATGTGAAGAATGTTTGGGATCTACCAAAATAGTTTGGGACTCACTTGAAATTTAGACAGGTGAGCCAGGCACCAAACAGGAAAGTAAGTTTTGCTCCAGGACAAAAATTCCAGAGATGAAAGGATTAAAATCTGCAGGGTATGACCTCTGATTCTGGCAGATTGATGAGATCACGAATCCACAAAAAATGTCAAAGATAAGTAGTCCTATATATTTTATTTTATGGTTATTTCAAGGGAGTACAATGTTTGATTGGCCCTCATCTTTGTGAGTTACTGTGCTCAAATAAATTCATTACCTGGTAAATAACTTTCTCATGATTAACATCTCTGAACTTAACCATGCTGTTCCTCTGATAACAAACATAGAGACTAAAATTATAATCAAATACTTTCTATTTGTTAGCTGGCATCAAAGTAGTAGCAGACATACAAACATACATATGTCTTACATATATGTGTATATTATATATATATATATATATATATGCACAAATGCAAGGTAAATAGATAGAATGATACAATCATGTCAATAGAAGAAACTTAAAATATTGATTAGGCAGCCAATTCAATCTTTGTCTTCCTCTTTCTACTTACTCATAAACCAGAAAAACATATGTTCACTCTTAAACTTAGAATTAGCCTGAAGCTATTGTTATTAAAAACTAGATTATCGCTCTAATACAGCTGCTTACTAGATGTCCTCCAGTTCACTGATCTAACTTCCTCTAAAACCTCATCAACAAATAATGTTGTTTAGCTCCAAAATTCTGAAACTACAGGCATTAGTATTCCATATACGTGAATACTTGAGTCACATATTGTAATAAACAGAAAATCCATATCCCCAAGTTGTCTAATGAGCACAGAAAGCAGAGGAGGAGATAATAGAATAAAGAATTACTGGACAAAAGAAATGAGCTGGACTCCTAAGCTTTACTTGTCTGCTAAAGTATCCATACGGTATACAGCAATTTTAGGGCTTAAATTGTATAGTACAGAACTGGCTTCCCAAACTGGTTCTATCACTCATTAGCTATGTCACTATATCTCATTATCTGTGTCTCTTAACATCTCTTGGCCTCAGCTTACTTATCTGTAAAATGAGGAAGTTGATATCTGAGGATCCTTCTGGCTCTGACATTTTATCACCCTATGTAAAGCTGCTTATTTGACTTAAGAATTTAGAGCTAACCACCTATACAGAAATGTGTAAGGAATGTGAATGGAATGCTCACATAAGAGGGCACCCAATGCTTGTGAAACATAACCCTAGGCTAATAGCACTAGTACACTGCTCTTAATGATTGTTCTTTTTAGGAACATTTCCAGCTTCAGACAGTGGAAAAATGTTTACCTTTATGATCAAGCAAAATAAAGAAAACTGTTCTCTCTTTTCTTTCCTAAAACTAAATGAAGTAAAATTGGAAGTAACTATAATTCTTTAAGTATCAGGTGTCCTGGATAGCTTAATATTCGGATTCATCTAGGGTTATTTGGGCAATCTTGTTTTTTTTCTTTCAACCTATGTTAGTAGGAAAATACAATTCTATGGTTCATTTTGCCCTCCTATCATGTTGAGTATGGAAAAGAATGCTGGCAGAACTAAGGAAACGAAGTTCCTGCCTCTGTGATGACCATGGCTAAGTCACTGAACCTCTGTAAGCCTCAATTTCCTCATCTATTAAATAGGAAAAATATTTGTACTATCTACCTCACGGGGTTGTTGTGAACAAACCACTTTTCAACCATAAAATGCTATCTATCTATCCTGACCATTATCATTACAATATAAAAACAAAACTGTTTGCACATGATTGAGCAAACTAGTGTTTCTCTCATTGTCATTACCTTGATAATAATAACTACATTTTATCTCATTTGATCCTCACATATGCTATTATTATATTTTACAATTGAGGAAACTGAGGCTAAGAGAAATTATGTGACTTGTCTAAAGTCACACAGGTTAGTGTCTGAGGCAGGATTTGAAATTAGATATTTCTGACTCTGGGTCCAGTGGTCAATCTCCTCTTACTTGCCTGATCAATTCTTTGAATATTAGTTCTTTTCCTACTAAAATGGGAATGTTTAAAGTATGGGAGAATGGGTTATTTGTTTCAAAGAACCTTAAAATTGGAAGAATTTTCTACTTCCTTACCATCCATTCACTCCTTTGGAAGCTGACCTTTGCCCCTGCTATTCTTTTAAAGCTGCTTTTTCCAGTAGTCCTTATAGGTAAATGCAATGACTTTTTCCTTCAGTTGTCATTCTTCCTGACCATTTCACAGCATCTGACACTGTTAACAACTTCCTCTTTCTTAACAGACAATTTCCTTTGCCAATATGTATAGCTGTCACCAAGAACAAAGACTAAGCTCAAAGTGCTGCAGCATTCTTCATGGAAAGATTGGCCACCAATTAACCATTGTTTTCCCCCAAATGCTGCAACTTGCTCTCTACTAATGCCTGGAGACCTGAAGAGACAGAAAAAAGAGTTTGTGGAAGGGATGCTGACAGTAATTAAGTCATAGATCCAACAAATATAGACATACTAGTTTTGTCCCCATTATCAAAATATTAGTTCCATGAGACCAGGGGACTGTTTCATCTTAGCGTCCTATAATGTCTAGCACGGAGATTTGAACATATTTTTCTGTCATTTTTCAGTAGTGCCTGACTCTTTATGACTCCACTTGTGGTTTTCTTAGCAAAGACACTGGAATGGTTTGCCATTTCCTTCTCCATCTTATTTTACAGATGAGGAAACTGAGACAAACAGGGTTAAGTGAATTGCCCAGGGTCACACAGAGTCTGAAGCCAGATTTGAACTCAGGAAGAGGAGTCTTCCTGACTCTTGGCCCAGCACTCTATGCTCTGTGCCACCTACCTGCCACCTTTTGAACATATGAGGGACCGGATACAATGGTTGCTGGATTGAATTATCTGTTCCATTCCCCCTGGTTATAATTTTTCATCTCCAATGTGAGTTGTGTAAGGCACTCCCAGTAAAGAAACTAATTCTATCTATAGTACCAGTATATGCCAACTTATGTAGCCTTAGTTGCATATGCTACTGAGAAGTGACTTATCATATAACCAGTGTACATCAGAGGTGGGACTGAAACTCAGACCTTATTGATTTCTAGGCCAGTTCCCCAAACACTACATCATGGGTTATTTTACAAGTGAGGAAACCAAAGCCTAGACAGAGTCTGACTAGAACTAGGTCACAGAGTTAACAAGTGCCAGAGGGCAGACTTGAACCTAGATCTCCCGATTGCTAGCACAATACTCTCTCCACCTGAAAACTGAGTATACCCTATGGTAGCTTTTAAAATTCAAGATATCATCAACTGCAGCTGTCATTTGGCTCCCTCTACCAAAGGCAGAATGCAAAACAACAATCTTCTGTATATTCCAGATTCTTATCAGTAGGGTTTTTTTAGGAGGAGGAGAATTCTGAATAATTATTAAGTTAAAAATGAAAAATTTTAAAGAAAAAAACCCAACCTTTAAGGAGAGAAGAAAAGTGTCCCTAGATAGG
The DNA here is from genome assembly GCF_011100635.1 of Trichosurus vulpecula. Classification (NCBI taxonomy): domain Eukaryota; kingdom Metazoa; phylum Chordata; class Mammalia; order Diprotodontia; family Phalangeridae; genus Trichosurus; species Trichosurus vulpecula. Next base: position 131,508,512 of record NC_050580.1, on the reverse strand, counting down.
TAATAGCTGATGTTGCTAAAACAATGGCAGTATGTACGCCAATGGGTAAATACTCAAAAAATGAATAAACAGTTCTCAAAAGAAAAGTTAGAAACTGTTAGTAACGTGAAAGATTGTTTCAAATCAATATTGATAACAGAAGAAACGCAAGGACTTCACTTCATTTGTAGAAAACAGAGATAACAAAAGATGAGAAAAATTAAGATTTGGGGGTTGTAAAAAGACAGGCACACTAACATATGGCTGATGGTACGGTGAATCTGGAAGGCAATTTGGAATTATTAGTCATGCTTTAAAAAGGGACTAATGTACCCATACTCTTTACCAAATATCCCACTATTAAGCATATGGCCCAAAGAGGTAGATAAAAAGATTCCATCAATAATAAAAATATTTATAGAAGCACTTTTTCTGTGAGTAATAGAGCCCTGGAAACCTTATCCAAACTAATTGTGGTATATGAGTGTGATACAATATTACTCTTCTACACTGTAAGCTCCTTGAGGATAGGGACTGTCTTTTGACTCTTTTTATATCTCCAACACTTAGTACAATGCCCGGCATATAGCAAGGGCTTAATATATGCTTATTGATTGATGGCTGGATTATAAGAAATGATGACTATAATTAATATAGAGAAGTGTTGGAAGATTTAACTAAACTGATGCAACGTGAAGTAAGAAGAAGCAGGAAAACAATACACATAACAAATAAAAGCAATGTAAATGGAAAGAACAATAAAAACAAAACTATCTAAAATAAGTTCTAGAAACTCAAGATGGTAGAGTAAAAGCGGGGACTTGTTTGAGCTCTTCCCCAAACCCCTCTAAATACCTGTAAAATGACTCTAAACAAATTCTAGAACAGCAGATCCCACAAAATGACAGATTGAAACATTTCTAACCCAAGACAACCTGGAAGGTCAACAGGAAAGGTATGTTGCACCAGTCTGAAAGAAGAGTGCAATCTAGCATGGACCCCACTGACACAGACTGGGCCCTAACAAACCTGGAGCAGGCCTCAAGGCACTGAATCACTGGCAGCTGTGGTGATTTCCAGACTTCTCAACCCACAAATGCCAAAGACAACTTAGAAGATCAGTAGGAAAAGTCTGTTGGACTGGGTGAGAGAGGAGCATAGTCTGGCCCCAGCCCCAGGGAGATGGCAGCAGCAGCAGTGGCTGCTTCTGGAGCTCTCAGCCCACAGACAGTGAGGAAATTGAACAGCTGATCAGAGGGGGATTGCAGGGATATTTTTGCCTGTGATGAGGCAGGATTCTCTTGCTTTGCCTGTGCTTTGATCTGGGTTGCAGTCCTAGGTGGCAGTCCTGGGGTGAGAAGGAGTGCTGGTGTGGTGGAGCTTGTGGTAGCAGTGGAGAGGGAATGCTCCTCAAAGTTACAAGGCAGAAAAGAGTGCTTGTGATCACTCACAGACCAGAACACAGGCCAGGAGAGGAGTAAACAACTCTCCTTTGATCATACCACCTTGGAAGAACTGAAAATGTTCAGGTGCCTAGAAATGTCTCTGAAAACAGCTGCACAAAATCCCTGAAACTTGGGACAGTACACTCTCCACACTGGAAGCAGAGTCTTACCTCAAAAAAGAGCTAAAAAGTCAAGTAATTGGCTGGGAAAATGAGCAAACAGAGGGCAAAAATCAGACTATAGAATCGTACTTTGGTGACAAAGAAGATCAAAACATACAACCAAAAGAAGACAACAAAGTCAAAGCTCCTACATCCAAAAAACTCGATGGAAATTTGCATTCGCCTAAAAGTCAGTGGGCCACATGTTTGGTAGTTCACCTTATACTAGATTGGCCTGTTTAATACATAGCTCATTTTGCTGAACTGCCTTTCCCACACCTTGCTCTTTTGTCTTTGTCCCAAGGAATAGCTCACTGGGAATGGAGGATAGTAGCTATTTGGAAATGAAGATGATGTAAAAATAAAAGAAAGTAATAAAGTAGAAAGTAATAAAACTTAAACTTTTTTTCTTTTAAGAAGACTATGAAGGGAGGGAAAAAAACAAATCAAAAGTGATCACGTAAGAGAAGGAGGGGAAAAGCAAGCAAGAGGCCAGGAAAGTGGAAGGTTATGGTCAGAGAAGGGACTTTCAGAGTTAAAGATCTTACAGTTTCAGGAAAATAGAGTAATTATTTCCAGGCAATACATGATTACCTTAGTAGCCTGAAAGAATTAATCTACCTCTTAAAAGGACCAACTATTTAAAGAATAGCTCCTCTACTGGGTTCTATTATTATTAAAGGGACCACTCTCTCTAACCATTACAAATATAATTATCCTCTCTGCTTTCAGTACCTCCCCTCCCCAATCAATTCTACAAAGATTTACTAAAATATTCTGCCTAAAACAGCAGCCTGACTGCTCAGGAAGCTAAAGTGGCTCCCTATCTTCTCTAGAATAAAATATAAACTCTTTAGCTTTGCATTTAAAGCCAGTCACACTGTGACTGAAACCTACCTTTCCAGACTTACTACAAATATCTCCCTCCTCCCACCCCCAGTACATCAGGTGTTGCAGGCACATCTGCCTTCCATATAAAACATGATTATATCCTGCCCCTGTGCTTTTTTGGGAGCCTTCTTCTCTCTCCCCTGACCCACAATCTTACCCCAGAATATTTTCCTTCCTTTCTCACTGCTACCTCATGGAATCCACAAATTCCTCCAAAGCTTAGTTGTGGTTTTGCTGTCTATACAAGACCTTTCCTGACACCCCTACCATAGTTTGTTGGTACTTTCCCCTCACCTCCAGTGACTCTGTACTAATTTTGTGCTGTTCTATAGTTATTTCTCTCAGCACCTGTGGTATATTGCTAGTGAAATGAATATAAGTTCATTGAGGACAGGGACTATTTCATTTTTACTTTTGCATCATCAGTATCTACCACAGTATCTTTTACACAGTCTATGGCAGGGGTGGGGAACCTGCAGCCTCGAGGTCACATGTGGCCCTTTAGGTTCTCAGGTGTGGCCCTTTGAATCCAAACTTCACTTTTGGTCAAAGGACTGCTCTTGAGGACCTAAAGGGCCACAGGTTTCCCAGCCCTGCATAAATGCTTGTTTAATTGAATTAGAAAAAGGTGCGTTTTTGGCTTTCAACAGCAAAACAATGACAACAAAAATCCCTAAATATCAAGTATAGCATTTGATGAACTAAACTATACCATGAAAAAGATTTATAATATTTAAAACTATGCATGTCAGTTCCATAACTCATGGAAATATTTAGTGGCATCAATATTCTATTATTAAATATTAGTAAAATGTTGCTTCCCTAGCCTGATCCAACCACAGAAACTCCAAACCAAAAAAAATCTTTTTTATAACGGTAGACTAAATTTCACAGAAATAAAGCCCCTCCCTCCAGACCAAGTCACTCACCTCTGGCTCTTCTATTCCTTCACCAGCCAGGTTTGTCTTCTGAGGTGCTGCCTCAAAGAGACCATCACTAGATGCCCTTCTCTCCTCCAATACAGAAGGATACACGTCTTCAGAATCTGTCTCAGCTACGTTGTATTGGGCTGCCTCCTCCTGGCTCCACTCTGAGTCTTCTTCCGATTGTTTCAAGGAGCTACTGCTGCTCTTGAGAGATATTCCTGCAGTGGAAAGGCCATGAGGTACAGACGTGAAAGAAGCCTGGTGCCCTGAATAAGAATGCTCATCTTGGGCCAAAGTCCCAGCCTCCAGTATGTCAGGTACTGACAGGCTCAATCGTCTGTCCAAACGACAACTTTCTCTTAAGTCTAGGGTTTTGCCTGAGTTTTTCTTCACTTTCTTCTTGCTTAAGTTGAGTAATAAAGGCCGAGTTCTCTGCTTCAATGAGCCCCAGACAGATGGTTTATCCAGATCCATGGCTGCATAAACTGCTGTGAAAAATCCTTTCTGCTGCGGAATGCTTCAATTTAAAACAACTTCAACAAATCCTATAAAACACAATATAGGAAGAATGGTAGTTAACTTTCTAAACAGGTTGACTTTAGAGCAAAATACTTTGGGGAAAACACAATTTGTATTTCCTGATCTTCCACTAAAATGACTCAAGCATAAGAACAATTCAATTACTAATTTTCCCCACTGGGGAAAATGCAATATTTTTTGGCTATGATTCGAAGCTTTTAGACTTTATCACAATAGTACCAGGCAAGTAAAAGCAACACACAAAGCACGGAACACATGATCTAGGCAACTATTTTCCTTCTTTTCCTCCCAAGAGAAAGCATAATGACAAAATTTCCCTAGGGATTATTTACACACTTTATAGATTAAAAGACTTACAACTACTTTAACTGGTGTGATCAGTGTAGACACCTTCCAATTCCCAAAAATAAAATATTAGGTAAAAGGTATTCCCCGCTGATATCCTTATTTTTCAGGTCAATTGCCCACCCATATCATTTAGAACACCATCTCAGTAATATTGCAGTATTCAAAATTACCAGCAAAAAAAATAAAATAAAATCACCAGGCAATCTTTTATAAAGATTGCATGCCTCTGTTGCCATGTCTGAGGGATGAATCTTCAAAACAAAATTAAAGAGCTCAAATACAGAAAGTAGCTAGGTGGTGCAGTGACTAGAAGGGCCTGGAAACAGGAAGACTTCTTGAGTTCAAATCAGGCCTCGGACACTTACCAGCTGCGTGACTCTGGTCAAGTCACTTAACCCTGTTTGCCTCAGTATCCTCATCTGTAAAAGTGAGCTGGAGAAGGAAATGACAAATCACTCCAGGTATCTCTGCCAAGAAAACCCCAAAAAGGGTCACAAAGAATTGGACATGACTGGAAAGTGACTAAAAAAAAAAGTCTAGACATTGACTTACGCAGTTATGTGGAGTATTGGATAGACCAACTGGGCCTGGAGTTAGGAAGACCTGAGTTCAAATCCAGCCTCAGACTATTACTAGCTTTGTGCGGTCCTGGACAAGTCACTTAACTTCTGTCTTCCTCAGTTTCCTGAGTTGTAAACTGGGGATAATAATAGCGTCTACCTCTCAAGGTTGCTGTGAGGATCAAATGGGATATTTATAAAGCACTTCACAAGGTGCCTGACATGTAGAAGGTACTTAGGAAATGCTTTTTCGCCCCTTTCCTTCCTTCCAAACTTTCTTCAGACTCAATGATATGCAATCTACTCTAGGGCCAAACGCATCCGATTGGTCAACAGAATGAAAATTAGCCTGCTTAGGCAACTATACCTACTAAATGGTCCCATGCACCAGACCTTACTGCACCTTCACATCTGATCGAGCCACTCATTCCCAATTCCACCCTGCGACTTGCCTGCCAGTGATGTCTACCTTTTCCCAACCTGTATGTGCAGGTTAGTGATTCAACAACTGCAAACATCTACTAAATTTACAACCTGACTTCAGACACCAGACCATGCTTCACCTTCACATCCATCTACATCAACTTTTATCATCTGATCATCCCTTTTCCGCAATTTTCCATCCCTTACTTTGGACATAGTAATAAATCTATAAGTGCCATTTCTTCTAGAAAGGGCATGTCAATTAACTGCCTGGAGCAATTTGCCATCCTTGTGACTTTCCAGACCAAAACTGGCCAAAACTCTCCCCTATTCAAATGTTGACTTTCTCTATTTAAATATAAGCTTCTCAAGTACAGGAACTGTTCGTGTCTCCAAAGTTTAGCACAGGGTCTGACAAATAGTTGAGACTTATTCTTTTCCATCCATTCATTCATTCAGCTGGAAACTCCAAAGATATCAAAGGTACATAGGTAAAGGGAGAGCCTTTTTAAATTGTTCTCTACAAGAGAAGCATGTTTTCATTTATTTACTTCATATATGATCCTAACTAGTCTAAAAGCAAGTGATAAAAAAGAGCTGCCTAATTATTCAAAGTTTGAAAATTATTCTCTGTAGGCATACAAGCCCATGATGTTTTCAAAACCTTTATTTGTTTACCCCTGAAGACACGTAACCATGTTTTTCGATCCAAAAATCTATTTGAAAAAGACTATTCCTTCTGAAAAGTTTTTGTAAAAGCACTTTACCTTCTCAAAAAATAGAACTTGGATGAAGTGTCTAGAAAGTTTGATCATCACACTTATAATACTTAGGGTAGATAAAGAAATGTCCTTTAAAGAAAACCACACACCAAAAGTGTTATAGTCTATGAATCCAAATTGCATATAAATCACAAATGAGGCTGAAAGGGAAAGAAACTACCAAGTTTATTTTTTTTTATTCCTCACTTATGACATTTTTTCTAAATTATTTTCAAGTCATAATCCTGAGAGAGAGCTAATTATTTAATATGTGCATTAGCTAAATTCCTTGTTTCCAACCTACCCTCAGCCTGTCTATCTTTTGGCTTATATATTCTTCTCTCATAGCAAAAGTTTAAATGAAAATTTCAATGTACAACAAAATATCTGTCTTTTCTCCTCCCAAAAGATGCTTGAAAGCAAATTTAAGGGACTATTTTCCTTTACTATGAGAATCACAAGTTAACAAGTTCATAAGTTAAAATGTAACCATGCTCTAGAAAATTATTTCCCTTAGACTAGGACATTTGTACTACATTATCTGGCATACTATGGCTTGTAGTTATTGAATTTAAAAGAATTTACTATGTTGCTAAGCTCCCAAAGAGCAATCGAGATCTTTACCTGGCAGAGTCCTGAGCCAAGTCACTTAATGGAAGAAGCATCATTTATTACACTTTTTTAAGAGTACACAGTTTTCCAAACTGGCTGCAATCAACTAATGGAGAGAAAAAACCAACAACTCAAAACCATTTACAATACTAAATTGAACATTACTGTATAACTCAGAGTCAACGAGAAAGATATAAATACGAATGGCAAGAAGTTGGGCCTGAGAATGATAACACAGTAAAAAATAGATCTTTCTGACTTTCAATCACATGAACACAAAATCAACTTCCTTAAATTCTCCTCAAGTAAAAATGCTTTGAGAAAGTTGGATTTAAAAAATATATTTCCTATGACAGAACAGTAAAGTGAGTATTCATCATTTGCACCATCCTTTTCTTTAACCACCAGTTTAGAATGTTCCCCTTAACTGTACCGTGTACTTATGAAGCACTTTACCATTGGCTTGAAGAGTCTTACTACATCTTGGGTGGAGGGGGGAGAAGGGAAAAAAAAAACTCAGTATCATTAACCCTGAATTGTGCCTATCTAGTCTAGGAAAGAGACAAATATATTCTAGATTACACCAGGCTATATTAAGGATGACATCCCATTTTACTTGTGATAATTACCATGACTATCTGGCACTCATTTTACAGTTAAAGAAATTGAGTCTGAGAAAGGTTAAGCAACTTGCTAAGAGTCACACAATGAATAATATTAAGTGTCTGTATCAGGATTTGAACTTGGGTCTTCCTGACTCCAAGCCCTTAACTCTATCTACTACAATAGCTAACTATCAAATATGTCTTCATATTTGAGAGCACAGCTCTATAATTGCATAACTAAGTCCATTATCAAAATTGAGAACAGCTTTGAGAAATGTGGCCATTTAGTTCAATCTCCTGGAATATCCTGGAATGCCCCTATTTTCTTAAAATAAATTATATTTCCTTTCCTGAATCAAAATTTCTCAACCAGTCTGCTAAAGTGCTAATGATTTCTTAGCTCAAATGGCCAGTTTGGAATCAATACATATACCCTGGAGAAGCAAAGTCAACAGTGTTCAGGACACAATTTCCTTAAGCATGTCAATTTAAATTCTTTCTTTAAAAATTTTATATTTTAATGGGGGATGAGATTTTTAATATAGATATATTGTTGGGATGGGGCCCCCCAATGATCTGAGGTCTATACATTTACAAACAATCTTTTAACAAAAGTCTTATAATTGGCATTAATTTCTCAGGTACACCTTTTCTTATAACTTAAGTTGCTCATGTATAGTAAAGAAGTGGATGAGTTAAAAAAGATGTCAAATATTTCTGAAGTAATTCAAAAAAATCTAGGTCACTAGGATCTCCACAAAAACTTACTCTGATTACTTCAATTCAATAAACATTTATTAAGCTCCTGATATGTGTTAGACACTGTGCTAGGCATTAGAGATACAAAGATACAAATTAGTCTTTTCTGCAAAAATTCTACAAAATTTACATAAATATATACATTTGAGGAAGGACGAAGTACTAAAAACTGGAAGTTCAGAGGACTCAGGAAAAGAGCTGGGACTTTAAGGAAGCAAAGGAAGCTAAGAGATGGAAATCAAGAAGTAAGGTGCTGCAGACCAGAGGGATAGACAGTAGAATATAGGTGGAATTCTGGGAACAGCTAGTAGTCTAGTTTGAGTGGAAGGTAGATTTCATAGAGGGATGTAATATGAAATAAATCTGAAAGAGTAGCTAGGAGTCAGACTGTGGGGGGTTTTAAGTGTCAGGCTGAAAAACTAAAACACAATCCCAGGGGCAATTGGGCTTAAAAGTTTTGCATTCTCTTTGGTCTCATGGAATTGAGGTTTTACTTTACACCTGATGTCTAAATAGCATTATATGAGAGTCATTTATCATCTTGGGGCAGCCAGGTGGCCCACTGGATACAGTACTAGACTTAGAATCAGGAAGATTCATCTTCCTGAGTTCAAATATAGACACTTACTAGCTATGTGACCCTGGATAAATCACTTTATCTTGTTTGTCTCAGTTCCTTATCTGTAAAACATGCTAGAGAAGGAAATGGCAAACCACTCCAGTGTCTTTGCCAAGACACCCCCAAAACGGGGTCATGAAGAGTTGGACATGATTGAAACATATAAAGTGGGATCCTGGTTATTAGGCAAATAAAGAACTAACCTCAGAATCAAGAAAAAGCTAGCTTAAATCTAGCCTCTGGCATATGAACCTTTCAGTGCCCTGGGCAACTATGTAAGATTCTAAGTTTCATACCAGTTGCTTACATTAATTAATTGGGTATGCAACTAAAAAAAATAGAAAAAGAACAAATTAAAAAGAAACAATTAAATGCCAAATTGGAAATCCTGAAAAAATCAAAGGAGAAATTGATAAAATTGAAAGCTAATAAATCAAACATTAAACTAAATAAATGAAATTAGGAAGATGTTTTATTTAAAAAAATAAACCATTGGTTAATCTTATTAGCAAATAACAAGAAAGCTAAATGACCAAGTATCAAATATGAAAAGAGTGATTGCACCACCAATGAAGGTGAAATTAAAGCAATTATTATGAGCTATTTTGCCCAATTATATGCCAATAAAATTGACAATCTAAATGAAATGGATAAATATTTACTAAAATGTAAATTGTCCAGGTTAGCAGAGGAGGAAATAGAATGCTTAAATAACCCTATCTTAGAAAAAGAAGTTGAACAAGAAATAAATGCACTCCCCCCCAAAAAAACACCTAGGACAAGATGGATTTGCAAGCAAGTTCTACCAAACATTTAAGGAACAATTAATTCTAATGCCATATAAACTATTTGAAAAAAAATAGGCAAGAATTCCTACTAAATTCCTTCTAATACAGTTTTGATACCTAAAATAGGGAAAGCAAAAACAAAGAAAACTCTAGCTCAATTTTCCCAATGAATATTTATATGAAAATTTAAAATGAAATACCAGCAATGAGACTATGGTAATATACAGCACAGAAATATACACTACTGACCAGGTGGGATTTATACCAGGAATATAGGGTTAGTTCAATATTAGAAAAAGTATCAGCATAATTAAACATATCAATAACAAAAACAAAAACCGTATGATTTTATCAATAGATGAAGGAAAAGCTTTTGACAAACTACAACACCCATTCCTTTTTCTAAAAACACGAGAAAGTATCAAACAAATGGGAAAAATTATGGCTCAGATCTTTGGATAAGGGAACGATTCATATTCAAATGAGAAGATAGGATTATAGGAGTTAAAATGGGCAATTATGACTACCTTAAATTAAGGTTTTTGCACAAACTAAACCAATGTAGCCAAAGTTAGAAGAAAAGCAGGAAACTGGGGTGGAGGGTGGAATTTACAGCAAGTTTCCCTGATAAAGGTCTCATTTCTGAAATCCATAGGGAACTAAGTGAAATATATAAAAATAAGAGCCATTTCCCAATTGATAAATGGTCAAATGATATAAATATGTTTTAGAAGAATTCAAATGCTATCAATAGCATATGAAAAAAGCTCTTAATCAATAATAAAGAGATAAAAATTAAAAACAACTCTGAGGTGTTTATCAGGTTGTCTGACATGACAGAAAAGGAAAATGACAAATGCTGGAGGGGATATAGAAAAATAGGCATACTATGGTACCTTTGGCAGAATTGTGAACTGGTCTAATCATTCTGGAGACAAATTTGGAACTATATCTAAAAGGCTATAAAACTATGCATATCTTCTGAAGGAGCAATACCACTACTAGGTCTGTATCTTAAAGAAATCAAAGAAAAATAGGTCCTATATGAACAAAACTATTTATAGCAGCTCTGTGGTGGCAAAAAATTGGAAAATGAGGGAATGTCATTCAATTGGGGAATAGATAAACAAGTTGTGGTATATGACTGTGATAGAACAGGGGTGGGGAACCTGTGGCCTTGAGGCCACATGCAGCCCTCTAGGTCCTGAAGTGCAGCCCTTTGACTGAATCCAAACTTCACAGAATAAATCCCGTTAATAAAAGGATTTGTTAGACTCAGTCGAAAGGTTGCACCCAAGGACCTAGAAGGCCACAGGTGACCAGGAGGCTGCAAGTTTCCCACCCCTGTAGATAGAATATTATTTCACCATATGAAACAATGAAGGGGATGGTTTCAGAAACACCTGGGAAAACCTACATGAACTAATGCAAAGTAGAGTGAGCAGAGCCAGGGGAACATTGTGCGTAGTAATAGCAATATTGTAACAATAGTCAACTATGAAAGACTTAGCTACTATAATCAGTGCAATGGTTTATGACAATGCCAAAGGATTCATGAAGAAAAATGCTATCCACTTTAGAGAGAGAACTGCTAAACTTTTAAGTGCAAATTGAAGCTTAATTTTTTCATTTAATTTTTCTTGCTTTTTTTTCAACATGACTAAAATGGACATAGGTTTTACATGACTTCACATTTATAGCAGGTACCATATTACTCACCTTCTCAATAAATGGGGTAGGGGCTGGAAAAAGGGAGAAAATTTAGAATTGAATATTAAAAAATAAATGTTTTATAAAAGGGGAAAATATTATGATATAAAATAGGTTCATGTTTTCCAGTACCTAATTCAATATTCCTTCCATTATATAATGTTTTTTCTTGGGGTTGGAGGTCCAAGGGATAAGATGGAAATGGGTCTTAGAAGCTAAGGAATAAAATCAACAGTGACATTCTCTATACTAACATAAAGAAGAATCAACAAAAAATGAATGAGATTAGATGTGATGCCCACTTAAAACTGCAGTTTCAAAATGGCTCACGTTTAGGGCTCCCATATAGGAAAACCCAACATAAAGGAATTAATGGAGACTAAGTTATAATCTTGGCAAACATAACACATCAAAAGGTAATGTTACAGCAAAAGAAGTAAAAGAAAGGAGTTATTCTCTATCATACTTACTGACTGCTGTACAAAGACTAGCAGAGAATTCTGTCAATCTACATAACTTTCCCATGTCTTTAGACAAAAATATCCCTAAACTAAGGAAGTATAAGTCACCAAGCTATATTAGCTACAAGTAAAGATCCTTTTGGCAACATCTAGTTTCCTTTTTCTGATATCTTGTTTTTGAAACAATTTTCTGATGTTTCCTTGATTAGACTTATCATTCAGAAACAGAGCATCCTGTGAACCTGGCAAGTCATGATTCTCTGGTCAGCTTTTTGAAGAAATTTGTAAATTCACATTCTGATTCAGAAAGTTGTCTTATTAAACTCAGCCTCAATCACTCTGGTAAAATCAAGCTATGTGAACCTAAAAAAGCTGAGGTCCAGGTGATTTGGTCCTTTCTCCCCACATGGATTAGCTCCCTGCAGACTCGATTTCCAGAAATTATGTCTCTAGTCGCTCAGTAAGTTAATCTACTCAGTTCTGGAACATGTATGCATATTAGGGTACACTATGGTAGAGTTGTCCTAGTTGCTGAGTGAGTCAAATTAACCTAGTTCACCTGATTTATCATATAACAGATCACGTTTCACATTCCATTCAGCTTATGAGACATCATATTTTTCATTTCCTATTCTAGGAGCAGTAATAAAATCAATACTGCTACTGGTTCTATAAGAGGTATGTCAGTCTGCTGTCCTACAGATCAACTCATGTTGCCTGACTGTGCAGACCAACAACATTCCCTTTTCTGGCCACCACTACCCTACATTTGTTATCTCCTCCATTAGAATACAAGCTTCCTGAGGGAATTGAATGTTTCAGATTTGTCTTCTAATAGCTTAGAAGGCACAGAGTGAATACTTTACAAATGATTTTTCATTCATTCTTTCATGGTGATCTCATGGAGCCAGCCAGGAGTCCCAGCCTTAAACATCCAACTCCACTTACCCTGTCAAAGGTTAACATTATATTTGGTTATGAAGGACCCTCTAGTTCTTCTTTTGGCAATTTAATTACAGTTACCTCTCCCAAATAGCTATACATCACTGAAGAGCATATCTACCTTCCATTTTCTCTTCTCCATTATTCATAACTTTTGCTTTCTCTCCACAAGATGTGTTGGTCAGTCAAGGAAAATATAAAAGGACAAAAGTATGTTTAGGGATCAGGGAGAAAAATTCTTCATCCTTCCTCACTTCAGGTCATCATTAAAATTAGTATTCTGGTCCTCAAATCCAAATGTGTCAAGCGTAATTAAAAGGTTTCTTAAACATTACATATGCTCCAAGCAAGCACTTCCTGCTTCTGTGACCAAGGCTCAGACATAAATCCCAAACATTCAGAGGACAATATCTGTAGGAAGACTAATTGTTCTCAATAGTGCTTCACCACAAACAAGTGAAGAAAAACAAACAAGGTCAAATGGAAAAGGCAAATCTCATTAGAGAGTAAAAGATCCCCCAATACAGGCTAGCAAACATGGCCAAGAAAATTCAATTAAACAGAATTAGTCGTGATCCTGCCTGGAGCATGAGAAAGAAATGAACTGAATGACAGCACATCCAATACATACTTTCCAGAAGACTCAGGTTAAAAAGTGAGCAATGTAATCTGTGCATAAACAAACATTCAAATCCTTGACAAAATCATTGACTCAAACTAACAGAGAGAAATATGTAGCTCTCATCTTTCAGTGGCCAGGAAATTTTTCTGGCAGCAGAGGTATCACACACAGATAGAGCTACTGGGAATGGATTATGGAGAAGCAGGGAATCAGATTTAGAGCTGCAAGGGATCTTAAGAGGTCACTGAGTACAATCTCTGATAACATGAAAATGCTATGCCATCCCCAAAGAAGGAATACCCATTCTGGAAAGCTCTCTCTTCCCCAAAGCAGAGCATCCCATCATTGGACAAGTCCAGTTATTTGTACTGAAGCAAAATGTGCTGCATCCTTATATAATTTCAACCATTCTTTTTCTTTACTCCTGCTCTCTGGAACAAAAATCATCTCAACTCCTACGAATACTCTAAGGTAATGATGATATCTCCATTAGTCTCTTCTCCAGTTTAGATAGCGTAAGTTCTGAACCTGTGATTTCATTAGTGTAGGGAATTCCTGGATGGGGAAACTGTCTCTATTAATGTAAGTCAGACACTTATCTGCAATTCATAATCTTAAAGAGTTACCATGGTGATGTAACATTCATCTTCCATACCTTTATATTGATTAACACAGGTCTGTGTATATACCTGATTTTCAATAAATGCCCGTTGAATGAAATTCCCCTTAACCACATTTATTACTGGGTGGAACATTTTTTTTCTTTTCAAAATATTTGTCTGCCCTCATGAAGATACAGGCTTAAACTCTAGAAATCAAGTAATATGCCAGGAGTAATTATGTACCCTATTCAAAATGCACAACGGAAATGCCACCAACAACAAAATTAACCATCCTACATTCAGAGACATTTGATGGCTTACCTAATGGCAGAACTTCAGAGCTGGAAGGGACTTCAGAACATCTAGTTTAATCCATACACAAAAAAGAATCTCCACAACAACATACCTGACAGGTGGTCATGCAGGCCATTTTAAAGGCCAACAATGAGAGAGAAAACCACCATTTCCCACTTCAGTACCTTTGTACTTGTTAGGAAATTGATTTCCTTATTTGTTGTTTCTAAACATTACTCTCACTTCTATTCTCTAATGCCAGATGAAACAAAACTAATCCCCCTCCTTCCATAAAATAGCCTTTTAAATATTTGCTATCAGCTATCATGCCCTTCGGTCTTCCCTTCTCCAGGTTAACCATCCACAGTTCCTTTAAACAATTTTCATATGCATGGGTTTGAGGCCTTTAGCTTTTCTGGTTGACTTCCTCTGCATATTTCATAGCTTATAAATGTTATCCTTAAACTATGGCCACCAGAAATAAACATAATACTCCAGATTTAGTCTGGTGAGGGCAAAGTACAACATGACAGGTACCTGCCTATTCCTGGAATCCATGCCTCTCTCAATGCAACCTAAGATCCTTTTATCTCTTTTGGGTGTCGAATCACACTATTAACTCAAATTGAGCTTTCAGTCCACCAAAATCACCAGATTTTTTTCAGAAAAAGAAAAAACTTTTTTAAACCTACATGCCTCCACCATTATATATTCATCAAGTTAACTTTTTAATGCATTCATGAGATTAACTTATCCCTATTGGTTGAATCTTATTAGAAGGAGGACAATATTCTAGTCTATCATAATCTTTTTGTATCTTGATTCTGTCATGCATTACGTTAGAGTAATATAAAGATGTATAAAACTATGTCACTTCTGAATAAAAAATTATTCATAACAGAGAAAAACCTGCCATACTTCAAATGTCTTGCTTTGTGCTTTCATCAACATCAACATTCTATCACTACCTGAAATCAATGAGACTATGATTGGTTTTCCTTGAGATTTCTATAGGTGTAGCAGAAGTGAAAAAAGAGGGATTCTGAGATTAAGATCCTTGTTTCTCACCATATGAGAGTTCCAAATGAGCATGCTTCTGGGACTTATAGAAGTAGAGACACTGAAAATACTTTTCAGCAGACTAGGGCATTTAAGAGGAATGTCTAATAATAGGCACAGACTTGAATGTGAGAGTCCTTCCCACCTATATTCCAAGATGTCTCTGGCGGTTAAAAAAAAGCATTACATTTGCATGAAAGTATTGTGAATCCAACAACCAATTACAAGAGTGGGGGAAATGATGACCAACACCTGATGTCAACATAAGGCTTTAAAGTTTGCAAAGTACTTTACCTACATGATCTCACTGGGCCCATCATCTTAAATGAAAAAAGGGATAATTCTGTCATAATTCTGGGAATAAATTCAAAATTCAAAAAATGTCTTTAACATAATCATACTACACAAGGTGGCACAATGGATTCTGGGCATAGAGTCAGGAAGACCTGAGTTCCGATCTGGCCTCAAACACTTAATAGCTGTGTGGCCCTAGACAAATCATTTAACCCCATCTGCCTCAGTTCCTCATCTGTAAAACAAGCTGGAGACAGATATGGCAGACCACTCTAGTATCTTTGCCAAGAAAACCCCAGACAAAGCCAGACACAAGTGAAATGACTGAACAACAACATTACATAATTCACCACTAGCCCACAAATCTCACTGCAGGGGTTTCTTTGGTTCATTGGACACATAGTATCTCAAGCACTCTGGTCCCAAAATATTTTTCTAACCTGTATAAGTCAACTGCAGAAACTTTCCGTTGTCTAGTATAGGGATAATTATACTTTCTCTAAACAAAAGACTGAGAAAGAGAGAGAGAGAGAGAGAGAGAGAGAGAGAGAGAGAGAAACCCAGAGACAGTGAAAAATAGAGACAAAGACAGAGAAGAAAAATGATTTTACTAGCATGCCATAAATAAATTTGATGAACTAAGTCCCTTATGCTATATTAATAAACTTTACTGTCTTCACCCATTAATCTTACATAAAAATTCTATGCTGCTTCTTTAACAATGTGGAGGGAGGGATGTTCATTTAGTAGGAAGGGCAAAACATTGAAACCTACCTTCTCTTGTTTCTGTTTCTATAACATTCAACTCTGTTTCCAAGAATATCCTACAGAGGATGGTAATAATACACAAGCAGCAGAACAAAGTGGTCCTTAACCTAAATGAGTTTACAAGCTAGATACATAAAACACCTGAAAAACAACGTACATGAGTAGAGGATAGCATGATATGTCTGTGAAAAATATTTCTATATCCCGAAGGGAATACGGCTATAAGAGAGATGGAAATTTGCTACCTTTTCTAATTTGTTCATTAAGCCAGAAATATAATTTCTTTTCATCCATACGGTCCTGTTCAAGAAAACAAAATATAGAAGTGTTGATCTGTGTTGATAGAGGAAGTTTCTTTACCTGAGACTTTCCTCTACCAATGAAATCACAGTTTCAGCACTTATCCTTATTTCCTGTTTGGAATCCAGAAGGCAGAAACAGAAGGAATGAAGAGATGTTACCCCCAAAATGCAAATTGAGGTTTGATGTCAGAAAAAACAAAACAAAACAAAAAATTTCATCCAAAAGTTAAGTGGGCTGCTTCAAGAGGTGGTGGTTTCCCCTACCTTGGAAATCTTCAAGCAGAGGCTGGTCAATTACTTGTAAGGTATGTTATACTGGGGAACCCTTTCATCTATGAATTGGACTAGATAGCCTGATATAAATAAACTAGATTTCTGTCAAGTTACAGATCACTGCCAATGAAATAATTTTAAAACAATGTATACTTAAGTAACTTAACTGAATCTTGTTCCAAAATTGGTCAACTCTGGACTTTTTAATGCATCCCATTCCAGTGGCTCCATTATTAATAAAGATACTATTTCTAGGATCAAGAACAAATGCAGTTTACCCAAGTATTTTAGTGGGGTGAAAGACTGCCTTGTTTTCAAATTTGTGATAAAAACCCTTGCTTCCTTTCTTCCCATTTCCACATGATAGCAATGCAGTTAATTGTATTTTTAATTATTCTCAAATTTCCAAAGTTGAAAAAATTTGCCCAGGATCAAAGTGACTATAGGCCATTTGAATTACAAAGTGGGATTGAGGGGAAGGTTGTGCTTTGGACTGTGTGGCTGGTCTGTAAAGTAGTAACTATTAGGAATCAAACTACACAGGGACACTGCTACCTTGTACAATGAATCTTCTTTCACAGAAGTCGTATTTCCAGTCATATAGTAAGCACTTACCAAATGCTTGTTAACTATCTTTGCTCAAGTTCTACTTAGGATCTTAAGAGATAGAAAGCTGCTTGGCCCTTAAAAAAGAGACGAAAGGAAGAAACTAAAAATGAAATCTTGTTGGCATACATGTGAAGAAAATGTTTACAAAATTTGCACTTGACAACCACTCTGGTATCCTTGCCAAGAAAACCCCAAATGTGGTCATGAAGAGTTGTACACAATTGAAAAATGACGCCACAGGAAAAGTCAATGATGGAGAAACTGAAATGTAATTTTACAATTCTACTTGGAAACAGTCAGGCCTATGTAAGAGTACAACATCTAAAGTTAGCCTGTTTAATTGTAGAACAGTAAGAATTTAGGAGAGGCTGCAGAGGCACACAAATTAAATCACTATAAATTTGAAAAATACAGTTAAGGAGAGGTGTTCTTCACTTTTTTGAGTCCTAGACCGTTGTCAATCTAATGAAGCCTAAGGACCCCTCCTCAGAATACTGTTTTAAAATAATTAAAAGAAATACTAAATTTCAGCAAGAGGGTAGTGAAAATAAATATGTAATTATTTTTCCTATCCAAGTTCAAAGAGCCTCTGAAATCTATCTAAAGAGCTACCTAGGCTAAGAACCTCTAATCTATGAGAAAGGATGATGAAATTGTAATGGTGGTTCAAATATAAGAAGAGTGGTACCAGATGTGTCCTAGTTTCTGGAAAGATGGAGTAAAGTGGAATGGTTGGAGATGTACAATGATTTTTTAAATGCAGTAAAATCTGACTTATAACAGATATATTTTAACATTCTACATAGACATGATTTAACAGACTACAGAAAAAGCAATATGGAAGCTCTTGTTCTATAAGTGCTTAAAAATTGTTTGAATGTTCCAGTTCTTCGAGAGAGCTCAGTCATTCATTTAACAGATTTTTTCTAACTATGGTGTACAAAGCATTGTAATAGACATTCAGAGGGATGAAAAAAAAACATAGTTCTAGTCCTCAGAGATAACGGACATACGATATATGTGTGTATATATATATATATGTACAGATACACAAATAATTATAAGACAAAAAAAGAATAGCTAAATGTCATCAGGCAGTACAGTGATTAGAACACAGTCCTTAGAGCAGGCAGGATATAAGTTTACTTCCCGCTTCAGGCATTGATGTGTGAATCTTTCTGGGTCTCAATTTCCTCATCTGTAAAATG
The DNA here is from genome assembly GCF_011100635.1 of Trichosurus vulpecula. Classification (NCBI taxonomy): domain Eukaryota; kingdom Metazoa; phylum Chordata; class Mammalia; order Diprotodontia; family Phalangeridae; genus Trichosurus; species Trichosurus vulpecula. The sequence continues at coordinate 131,489,951 of NC_050580.1, read as the reverse complement.
AGGGTAATAATAGCACCTACCTCCTAGGCTTTGTTGTGAGGATCGAATAAGATAATATTTATAAAGTATTTTATATCTTAACATATGATATAAATTATACAAATCGTCATCGTGTGGTACTGGAGTTCAGAGAAGAGAGGACTGCTTAAACATCACAGAAGCTTTATAAAAGAGGGGACAATTAAAGTAAAACTTTAGGAATAGACAGGAATTTAATAGGAAGCTGTTGGGAAAGGACATGGAGCAGAAAAGGAGAATAAAGAAAGAATTCTAGGCAGAAAAAAGGGTATAAACAAAGTCTTGGAAACAGAAAAGTAAGGGGTGTTCTACTCTTGTCCAGTTAGACTTATACATAGGGGCCATGAAAGAGAGAGACATAATCTGAGATAAAAGTAGAAGAATTGGGGCCAGATTATGGATTCCAGGCTGAGTTGTTTAGATTTTATGCAGTTGACAATGGGGAACCATTGAAGGTTTCTGATCAAGGGAACTGACATGATCACAAATACATTTTAGGATGGTTAATAGGGTGTTGGTAGGATGAAGGAAGGTTTGAGAGATTAGGGGTAGGAAACTAGTTAAGTAAATGTTTCAAAAAATCTCAAGAAAGAGAGCCTCCAGGAAAAAGCTAGAAGGTTTGAACTAAACTGGTGACAATGAGATTAGAAAAGATTTCAACTACAGGACTGGCAGGATTTGGCAATTGGTTGTAGGTGGGAAATGGAGGAAAAACCAACTGTTATTCCAAGATCTCAAACCAGAGTAAGTGAGAGAATGATAGTGCTATAAAAAAATAAGGAAGTCAGGCAGAAGAGCAGAAGAATCAGTCAAGGGGAAAGGGGCAAGATAGTTTTGTTTTAGATGTGTTGAATTGTTTTAGCTTTGTACATCATTGGGTGCTACATATAGATGAAAATGTTTACCAGGAAATTGAAAATGCTGAAAGAAAAGTCAGAAGAGATATTGGCATTGAGAGGAAAATTCAGAAAGGTGATAGTTGAACCATTGCAAGTGGATGATATCACTTAAAAGAGAAAAAATAAAGAGAAGATAACGAAGGATGGAACCTTGAAAGATACCTACATTTAGGCGATGGGTAGAGGAAAAGGAGACAGATAAAGAGGTAACTATTCAGAGAGATAGGAGGAGAATGTTGGTTCAAGTGTCATAGGAGTCAAGGGAAGAGAGAACATCAGGACAGAGTGGTTAGTGGTCTTAAATACTTCCAAGGCCAAAGAGAGTAAAAAATGCCAAAAGGCAGCTGATCCTGTTATGTCGTTTGCAGAAAACAATCAAAGAGTATACATTTTATATACTGTACCTCCATAGCACATAGTTGGGCATTACTCATAATAGGTGCTCAAAAGATATTCGATTATAGGCTCCAGACCATACGTAGTAAGATCAGTGACAGTCCTCTTCTTTTAATAACTTCCATAGCATTTTGACATCTGTGAGAAGTCTTCTCCCAAACTAACCTTTCATCGTGTCATTTTATTCTCTCTTCATTTTTAGCCTAGGAGAAGTCAGGCTTTTTTCATTGCTTCATTTTTGGCATCCACAGCACCTAGTGAAGTGTTTGACATGATAAATATTTTTTTAAATGAATTGCCAAATTATCTTGCTCCTTTCATGAAAAGATGATAGGAATCAAGAGATGGGAGGGATCTTAGAGAGACAACCTTCTCTGCTGTTGCAATAAGAGAAGAAATAGGTAAGAAGGGCATGTCTAGGATTGGTATCAGGGAAAGTGATTCTGGTTTCATTATTCTGTAATTCAAATCTTGCCTCCAGAAGATACTTTCTTAGTCAGAGGCAGGAACCAGCTTTTAACTAGGTAGGTAGTCTGAAGCAACACTCAGATGGAAATATAAGGGACATTTTTAATATTTATTTGTAAAACTGAATATATTTTTCATGCTAGAGAACTTTACTGCCCCTAACACCTGGGCACGCTTTTTGTGGTAAATCAGTGAAGTGTTACAGTGCATGTTCTCAAAGCATCCAGTGAATGAGATTCTCCAGTTGTAATTTTCAAACATTCCCCAGGGTTCTTTCTTTCCCCAGTTCTCCTTCTATTATTATATAAAGCCAGGAAAGTATTGTAAATGATCTGCTACATATGAAAGGCTTAGTTCTGGACTTTGACAATCTAGGTCAGCTTGCCAAGGTAGTCAAAAGTTACAGAACACTTGGTCTTTTGTTCTTGGGTCCTGAGTTCTCTCTCTTCTTTATAATTCCTAACTTCCTGATTTCTAAACCCTAACTTGAAGCAAGGAATGTCTTGACCTTTTGGTAACTAAGCCTCGCTGGATCTCAAGGTTGGAAGATCTTTGACATCTGATGCCTAATTACTTGTCCCTTCCTTGTGTGGTCACTGATACCCTAAGTGGATGCTCAATTCTGGTCCCTCCCTCATCCCCCCTCCACCTTACCCCTGTCATCATACACTTCAGATGCCACTCTGGATAATTTTTTTCTCTTTCTTTTTTTTTTCACTAAGTCCATTGTCATTCCCCCTACTCCCAGGTAGTCTTTCTCCCCTCTAAAAACAGAGGACAAAGAAGAAATATTGTGTAATTCAGGGATCTAGTTAGTCAAATTTGTGTTAACATCAGAAATTTACCAAATTTACCAAATAAACTACATTACAATTAAACAATAAAACATTCAGTTAAGTCATAGTGGTGGAAGTTTTATATTATATTGATTTATATTGGATTGATTATATTACTCATGGGCAACTACAAGATTGAAAGACACCAGAAGTTCCCAGATTCCAACCTAGATTCAGATTTGACCAGTGTTCACCAGTCATAGCCAGCTCAGACCACAAAAGAAGGGGAAGGGGCATGGAGGAAGAGAGAGAACAGAATGATAAATGTCAATGGAAAGCATGAAATTTAATCTTTCAGATTCATTCAGCTTTAGCTCAATTCAACTCACTAAACCCTGCTTTTATGTGTCTACATCAGGCTTCTTCTTACAATAGAGCACACTCTTTCTTTTAAAATCAATACTATCCTGGTTAGCAATTCAAAGCTTAATGAGCAGTATTTCCTGTTTTAGATCCTTTAATGACTAAAACAACTCCAGGCACAGAAACTTCTCATTTGCTTTCTCACTCAATTTCAGAACACATGTACACAATTAAAAAAGAAAACACACACACACTCCAATAAATAACAAAAATCATTGACACCATTGAGTTAAGCCATTTTGAGACTTAGGTACTATATGTTCTGAATGTTCCAGTCTTAAATAATACCCCCTTGGGTAACCTTTACTCCTGGCCAGGTTAGTTACTTTTGCATATACTCCATCTTTAAACTATAGAAAACATACCATATCACCGCTTCTCTTGCTTTCTTTATGACACATCTCAAATTACACATCCTACAGGAATCCTTTCCATGTCCACTTCCCCCTTGCTACTAGTACCATCTTCCTAAGATGACCTTTCACTTACTCTTTATATAGTTTCTACATGCATTTTTTTCATGTCATCTCACCCATTAGACTGTGAACTCCTTGAGAGTAAAAACCATGTTTTTGCCTTTCTTTTCATCACCAGCCTTTAGCACAATGCCTACAACATGGTAAGTATTTAATAAATGCTTGTTGACCGAAAATGTCACAGGCCAAAAAATTTAAAACATATATTTTTCAAGTAAATGACAATCTGATTTCTCTTCTTGAGGCCTAAAGATAGAAGTAGATGATTTCATTAAAAATTATGTCTGATATGCAGCCCAAGACACTGCCAGAACACCAGGGCTCTGTTATTAGTGGCCTCCAACTGCAGAACAGGGAAACAAAGATTTGATAGTACGACTATTAGCAGGAAGCAATAAGAGTTTTCTTTGTTGTTTCAACAAGTTATATGCTCAATTTGTTTTGCAACTGAGACATTGCCCAGTAACTCATGGCTAGCCTTATTAAAATATGTGCCCTAAAAGTAGTCAAATATGAAGCATGCGTAATTGAGCCTATGAACACCACTATTATCACTTTCATAAATCTTATAGTTGTTGTACTGAATTTGCTTTCCCAATTAAAGATAAAAATAGGAAAAAAAAGATAAAATTAGGGTTTGGTTTGTAAGTTAATAAATCTTAATAAAAGATGTTTAATGTTTTTAGCTATGATTAATTTTATCTACCAATTTAAACAGTTGATACATTTAGTAAATAAAATACAACCAAGTGGCAAGTAATTGGGAATTGAATGGATGCCCAACAATTAGGGAATGACTGAACAAGTTGTGGTATATGAATGTAATGGAATACTATAGTGCTATAAGAAATGATGAGTAGAACACTGGCCCTGGAGTCAGGAGGACCTGAGTTCAAATCCGGCCCCAGGCACCTGACGCACTTACTAGCTGTGTGACCTTGGGCAAGTCACTTAACCCCACTTGACCGGCCTTCCCCCCTCCCCAAAAAATGATGAGCAGGCAGACTTCAGAAAAACCTGGAAAGACTTACATGAACTGAGGCTGAGTGAAGTGAATAGAACTGGGAGAACATTACACAGCAGCAACAACATTGTACAATGATTATCTATGACACACTTAGCTCTTCTTAGCAATCCAATGATCCAAGACAATTCCAGACTCATGATGGAAAATGCTGACTACATCCAAAGAAGGAACTATAACTATGGAGTCTGGACGCAGACTGCAGCATACTATTTTCACTTTATTTTTTGTGTTTTTTTTCTTTTCCCTTTTGTTCTGATTCTTTTTTCACAACATGACTAATGTGGAAATACGCTTAACATGATTGTACATGTATAGCCTATATTAAGTTGCCTGCTATCTTGGGGAGGGGGGAGGGAAAGAAGGGAGGGAGAAAAGCATGGAACTAAAGTATTTACAAAAATGAATGAATGTTGAAAACTATCTTTACATCTAATTGGAAAACAAAATACTATTAAGGAAAAAAAGTATACAGAAAAAAACAGAAAGAGATACAACCATGGAAGGCAGAGTTTTTACAATTATGTTATATTTAATGTGTACTTTAAAAAATAAAATAAGTTCTATGTGATAGAGATTCATGATCTCATCCTCCATTACTGTTCTTTGTAAATCAAAATATTCATGTATGAACATTTTGATGAGAAAAAAAATAAAATTAATTTTTAAATGTAAAAAGAGACAACGAGGGGGAACAGATATACATATATCTTAATTTTAAATAATATCTTTAAAACAACCCAAAGTCAAAATAAGGACTGACTACTTACCAATGTTTATCTATATTAAGGTATTTGATAATTAATTTAATTTAATACTTCAAAATAATCTTTGTCAATGTAGGGTCACTTTCTTCCAATGCAGATCACAAACTTTCTAGCATTTCCACACCAAAAAACCCCATCATTCTGCAACTCAAAGGGCAGCTTCAAGGTGTAGAGGAAAGAAATCTGGATTTCTAATCATAAGACCTTGGTTCAATTTCCAACCCTGCTGCTTGCTGCCTGTGTGATCCTGGGTAAGTCACTAAACTCTCTGCAGAGCATGATGAAATGAGCACTGAATTTGAAGTCAGAGGAACTGAGGGAAAATCTTAACTGTACCATTGACTATTAGACCTTGGGTATGTCACAACCTCTCTGGACCTCAGTTTCTTCATCCGAAAATGGGTGTGGGGAGAAGAGCTTTGAACCAGATTAACTCTAATGTCCCCTCTAGTTCTAAATATATGATCCTATGAGTCTTAATTTCCTTGTCTATAAAATGAAGGGGGTTGGAATCTATGATGTTACCTTATGAGGAGATCCTAACTTAGCCAGATTATTCTGTTATGAAAAAAACAATCTATTGACTGCTCCAGCTACAGACCTTTCTGTTTATTGGAACTGCCAGGGATTGTCCTCCGCTAGCATAGCCTTTGGAAACTCAGGGTCACTTTAGTGATTTAATGAGGCACTGAAGTAGGACTTTAGTGGAGGAATGTTTCATCATCATGTTACAGAAACAGTAAGGTGTTTACTTATTAAAATGCTTTTGATTTTTATCATTTAAAACGCTATAAATGGTTCTGCATAAAACTATATTAATAGAGAAATATCATATAATGATTAATGATTTGAAAGAACTAGATAATTAGAATGTCTACACAAACTAAATTCATATCCTTATGTTATAAACACTAAAGTCTTTTACAATAGCTCCAGAAAAAAAAAAAGTTTTTTGACCCTCTAAAATGACACACTGAAGCTTCAATATGACATGGTCCAAAAATAACGTTTTAAAATACATCTTTACTGGGTCAAAGGGTATGCACATTTTTATAGCCCTTTGGGCGTAGTTCCAAATTGCTCTACAAAATGGCTGGATCTGTTCACAACTCCACCAACAATGTATTAATGTTCCAATTTTCCCATATCCTCTCCAGCATTTATCATTTTCCTGTTTTGTCATGTTAGCCACTCTGACAGGAGAGACAAGGTACCTAAGAGTTGTTTTGATTTGCATTTCTCCAGTCAATAGTGATTTAGAGAATTTTTTCATATGCCTATAGATATCTTTAATTTCTTCCTCTGAAAACTACCTGTTCATATCCTTTGACCATTTCTCAATTGGGGAATGGCTTTCATTCCTATAAATTTGGCTCAGTTCCTTGTATATTTTAGATATGAGGCACTGGTTGTAAAGATTTTCTCCCAATTTTCTGCTTCCCTCCTAATCTTCGTTGCATTGGCTTTGTTTATACAAAAAGTTTTTTTCAGTTTAACATAATTAAAATTATCCATTTTGCATTTTGTAACACTCTTTATCTCTTGTTGGGTCATGAATTCTTCCCTTTCCCATAGATCTGATAGGTAAACTATTCCCTGCTCTCCTAAATTGCTTATAGTATCAGCCTTTATTTCTAACTTATGAACCTATTTTGACTTTATTTTGATATATGGTATAAGATATTAGTCTATGTGAGTTTCTGCCATACCATTTTCCAATTTTCCAAGCAGTTTTTGTGGAATAGTGAATTCTTAGCCCAGAAGCTAGATTCTTTGGTTTTATCAAAGAGTAGATTGCTACAGTTAGTGACTTCTGCATCTTGTGTGCCTAACCTATTCCACTGATCCACCACTCTGTTTCTTAGCCAATATCAGGTAGTTTTAATGACTGTTGTTTTATAGTACAGTTTGATTTCTGGTATGGCTAGGCTACCTTCCCTAGCATTTCTTTTCATTAATTCCCTTGATATTCTGGAATTTTTGCTCTTCCAGATGAATTTTGTTAGTATTTTATCCAGCTCTGTAAAATAATTTTTGGTAGTTTGGTGGGTATGGCACTGAATAAGTAAATTTATTTAGGCAAAATTGTGATTTTTATTATATTAGCTCGATGTAACCACGAGCAACTGATGTTATTCCATTTATTTAGATCTGACTTTATTTGTGTGAGAAGTGTTTCATAATTGTGTTCATATAAGCCCTGGGTTTGTCTTGGCAGATAGACTCCCAAGTATTTTATAGTGTCTATCATAACTTTAAATGGAATTTCTCTTTCTATCTCTTGCTGTTGGGCTTTGTTAGTAATGTATAGGAATGCCAAGGATTTATGTGGGTTTATTTTATGTCCTGCTACTTTACTAAAGTTTTTTATTATTTCAAGTAGTTTTTTTTACTTGATTCCCTAGGATTCTCTAAGTAAATCATCATATCATCTGCAAAAAGTGATAATTTAGTTTCTCCTTTGCCTATTCTAATTCCACTCCTAGGGCTATATTCCAAAGAGATTACACAAGTGGGAAAAATATTTATAGCAGCTCTTTTTGTGGTAGCAAAGAATTGGAAATCAAGGGGATCCCCATCAATTGGAGAATGGCTAAACAAGTTGTGGTATATGAATGTAACAGAATACTATTGTGCAATAAGAAATGGGGAAGATACAGACTTCATAATAACCTGAAAAGACCTATATGATATGATGCTGAGTGAGTGAAGCACAACCAGGAGAACATTGTATGCAACCACAGACATCTTGATTCTGTGATGACTAATTTTGATAGACTTGCCTCTCTTCAGCAATACAAGGCTCAAAGACAGCTCCAAAGGACTCATGATAGAAAAAGCTAGCTATATCCAGAGAAAGAACTGTGGAGTCTGAATGCAGATTGAGGCAAACTGTTTACTATCTTTTTTTCTCTTCTTTTTTGGTTTTGTTTCTTCTCTCTCATGATTCATTCCATTGGTCATAATTCTTCTTCGCAACTTGACTATTGTGTAAATAAATTTAATTCAAAGGTTTATATAGAATCTGTATCAGACTGCATGCCATCTTGGTGGGGAGAGGAGAGGGGAGGGAAGGGGAGAAAATTTGAAACTCACGAACAAGTAGAACTAAGTGTTGTAAACTAAAAATAAAAAAATCTAATATAAAAATAAATAAATAAAAATACATCTTTAAAAAGTTCTAAAACTCTTAAAAATTCTAGAACATGTCTTAAAACAAGAACTTGTTTCAAATTGGGTCTATTCAAATGGAACAGGAGTACTTAACTTCTGTGTATGTGTGTGTGTGTGTGTGTGTGTGTGTTAGACCCCTTTGGAAATCTGGTGGAAGTTATGAACTTCTTCTCAGACTAATGTTTTTAGGTGAATAAAATAAAATGAATAGGATTACAAAGGAAAAATTATATTGAAAGAGCAATAAAATATTTTTTAAAGTAGCTTACAGATGCCAAACGAAGAACCATTAAGAAGGACTTCATTATAATAAATTAATTAGAGGTACAAACTTCAGCCAAGCAATTATGGATTCATTACAATAATGCTCACTAATGCCTATAGCAAAAAAGAAAATTAGCATATTTATTAATTATCCTGAGTTTACATTACTAAGAAATGATCTGTTTTTCATTTTTGATTAACAAGGTCCATTATGACTACCAGCGAATTGACAAATGAAGCTTAATTGGAATTACAGATACATTAATTTCACAAATCTTGATTTTATATTGGGAACAAAACTGACAATCAGAGGTTACTATGCAAATGTCTATGATCCAGTTATCAAAATACTAGAACAAACTAACTTAGTCTACCTTTGGGAACAGAAGTTTAACAAAAGGATGTGCAATTTTACTAATTGTTCTTGCCAGTCTGGATTTAAAATAAATTCAGACTCCTCCACCAAAGTCTTCTTGAAAGATCCCTCTGGGTCCTTCAAGGCAATGCCAGTGGAAGATAACTTGAAAAGGCTTCAAATAAGAGTCCAATTATGTGCTGTTACATCTGCTTTGTTAAGACCAGCATGGATAAGTTTGAAAAAGTTCATCCACTAGTTCCCTGTAAGATGGATTACTTTTGAGCCACAGAGAGTACTGAAAACATTTACTAGGTTCCCAAGGAGAAAGCATCTGTATTAATGGAGGAAGTGCTAATACAAGTAAAATCACAGAGCCTTGGAATACTAAAGAGTTTTAAGTTTAAAGTTGTCTTCCCAAGTGAGAATTTACTGTGGACAGCACCTAAATTAGACATAAATATAAATTAATTTCATTTACTAAAGTTTCTATCTACAATAAATGACTAGTCTGCTGTTTATTTTGATAAATGTTAGCACTTCCACCTTAAAATACCTATCAGGCAGAGGAAGGTATGAAATGAAATAAAATGAAGCAAAAATTAGAGAAGGGGGATAATTTATCTTTCTCTTTAAGATAATAGTTTTTCAAAACAGATTCTCTTCTTTCATTGTAGAAAACTTAATAACAAAAATAATGCCAATTAAAACAAGGGAAATGCTCTTGCAATAAAACGTATTTGCAGTTGAAATTGTTGTTACCTCCTGTGGTAATAAACTTAGGAGAAATAGCTTAAAGTTTCAGTGAACAGTAAAGGAAGCATGATGCAGTGGAAAAAATGCTGAATTCAGCTTGAGGACCTGAGTTTAAATCTTGGGTAAGCCACTTACTACTAGTATGATGGATGAATTCACACTCTCCAGGCTTCAACTTCCTCATCTGCATAAATAAAGAGGTGGGACTGGATGATCATTAAGATTCTTTCCAGCTCAAAATCTACGATCCTATGAATTCATTCATAAAATGTTTTGCAAACTGCTCTTATTTCCTCTCACACTTTATATAATATACATCGCTCATAAGTATATACAAATGCATTTCCACTTACTCAAGGGGAGCTAGGTAGTACAAAAAATAGAGCACTGGGCTTAGGGTCAGGAAGAGGACAGGTCAGATTTGTCCTCAGACACTTAGTAGCTGTGTGACCTTGAGCAGGTCATTTGGCTTTCATCTCCCTCTGTTTCCTCAACTACAGAAGAGGCATAACTATGCTATAACACTACCTTTCAGGGTTGTAGTGAAGATCATACCATATAATATTTGCAAAGTACTTAGCACAGTGCCTGGCACACAGTAAGCACTTAATAAATGCTTGTATCCTTCCTTGTTTCTTCCTAATCAGAGATCAAGTAGAATACAGGGGAAAATTCTTTCTTCTCACCTGGGATAGCTTGTTATTATTAGAAAAACCTTTTACAACAAGAGTATTAAGTCATTCAACTTCTATTTATTCAAAATAGTTGGATAATAGAACATTAACTGCATTATCCAATCAACTTAGTTTTACCAAAGGAACACACACCAATCAGGAAACAGAAGACCTGGATTTGAATTTTGCCACACAAACATGCCTAGCCTCACTCAGATTCCTGATTTGTAAAACTGATGATAATAACACTTCCAATACCTGTCTTACAGAGTTGTAAGATGCTATTTAAATAAGCTAATATTATCATTTCAAAGAATTAGAGCACAATAAAGATAAAATTGACCCGGAAACTAATAGAATCTTTCTATGATCATTCTGAAGGCTAGGTGACTTCTAGTGCCTCTTAGCTTCCCCTTACTATTAATGGCACCACCATCCACCTAGATCTTCAGGTTTGAAACCTATGAATCATCCTTGACTCTTCCTACTTTCTTATCGTTCATGCTCAGTCAGATGCCAAGAAGTGTCCATTCTACCTTCCCAATATCTCTAGCCTCTGTCTCCTCCTCTCTACTTCTGTTGCCACCATTCTAATTCAAGCCCTTATTCCTCTTGCTTGGACTATTATAATATCCTCACTAGACCCCCTGCCTCCAGTCTCTCACCTCTGCAACCCAACCTTCACGACTATGAAAAATGGCCCTTCCTTAAATATAGATATGATCATTAATAACACAGGTAATAGCAATAACTCAAGTTAATTTAATAGAGTGAGCTCCTATTCAATTTTGGGGGGAGGTGCAGCTCCCCACTACCTGAAGGTAAAATACAACTCCTTAGTCTGACATTTAAGGTCTCCCATGATCTGGCTTCAACCTACCTTTCCAGTACTATTTCATTAGACTCCTTTTCATACTCTACCTCGCAGATAAATGGGGTGACTAGCAGTAGTCCCCTGGTCCCATCCTGCCCCCTGCTACATCTACCCACCATTGCAGGCAGTTCCTCATGCCTGGAATGCACTTCCTTCACATATGAATGAATAAAGATATCATTTATTAAGCACTTACTATGCAGGCATTATATTAAGTGACTGAACTACAAATACAAGCAAAACAAGTCATTGACCTCAAGGATATTCCATGATAATAGCAGAAGACATCATATATAGCAGGGTTAGAGTACCCATAGAGTGCATAGCTTGGAGATGGCCACTAAATGGCATGGTGGGCCTGGGACCAGGAGAGACAAGTTGAAATCTCACCAATCAGAACCTAGGATACAGATGTGGGAGTCAGAGTTCTGATGGGACAAATGTGAGAAAGAGAAAAAGGAAGAGAAAGAAGAAGAGGACAGAGTATAGAAAGCATGGTTTAGAGGTGGCCATACAACAGGATCCTCACTCTAAACCAAGCCCCTTCATTTCCTCAGTTGGAGAGATTGTGATCCTGAGAATTTAAGTAACTTGCTCAAGGACACAAAGCTAGTGTTAGAGGCACATTCTGCTACTACTTCAAAGTCCCAATCAGGTATCACCTCTTCCATGTGGCCTTCCCTGATGACCCCAATTGATTTCCTTCCCCTTAAATTTCTACTACTACTTTGTCCTGTTTTCTCTTTCCTCCTGAACATATTATTTGAACTATACTGGTAAATATACCTTTTCCTCTGCCTCAAGTCTAAGTAGATTAATTTTCTGGAGAACAGAGGCAGTGCTATTTTTAACCTTTGATCTCCTAGCTGCTAGCATGAAAACTCTGCAGATAAGAGGTGTTTAAAGATGGCTGCCTGAACAGAAACTGGCAACCCAGCCCTACCATACCTACTCCAGTAAAAACCTAAGAACTATATAAAATAATAATTAAGAAATCCAATGAGAAACTATAGTGTATGATTTTGTCTAACCTAGAGGTGCGTACAAAATCAAGCACAAGAAAAGGGAAGAAAAGGAAAGGAAGCTTCTAGAAAAACCAGTGCCGGCAAAGGTAAATAAAATATCAGCCTCTCAGGTAGACCAGAGACATTCGTAGTCTGCAAGGCTTAGCATCCAAGGACAACAAGATTGGATGGCTCTCTGAAGGCAACCCCAGAATCTCAAAGGGGAAGGAGACATTGGAAACCACTGGGAGCAGCAGCAACCAATCAGGGCACTGCTGAGTTCCTTCTAGGAACCCTAAGTCCAGGTCCATACTACTTTCTCCTGAGACACTAAACAAGTTGGCCAAAAAGATTCAGTGATCTGTACCTCAAAGATCCCAGGACCAAGGAAATGGATGACAGTGCAAGAACTTTAGTTCATTGAAATCCAAACAAAGTTGACCAGCCCACCCCAAAGTACAGCTAGATGCAATCCCATGACCCTGGCATAGACCCCATGTTAGGCTGGAGACATGGACTATTTATAAAGATCCAAAGATATCTCAAAATCCAATTCTACAACAAGTACAGGCAGAGATGAAAAAATGTATTTTCCAGAAGTACTATGTGAATATCTAGAAGACATAAAGTATAAATGAAAGCTCTGGAAGAATGAATTAGAAGGAGAATACATAATTTAGATCAGAAAGTGTTTAATCTTAGTCTTACCCAAGTGAAGGACCCAATATGTGGAAGGAAACATGCATTTTTAGATATGAACAGAGTGCATTTATTTTACTTGACTCATCGTTATAAGCTTCTCCTCTCTCCCCTTTTAAAATCTGGGGCAGAGGGAGTGTCGATGTTAGAAGGCAAGAAGGAAGGAAGGAAAGAAAGAACAAAGGAAATAAAAAGAAAAGAAAGGAAAAGAGGAGGGCTTTTGAAATACTTTAAAAAGTAAACAAAATAGTATGGAGAGAAGCTCTGAAAGAAGCACAGAAAAGCAGGATAGAGTTTTTTTAAAGTAAGGTTGACTTTATTATATGTTTTAATATAAAGCAAGTGATATGGAGTAATTTCATATAAAATCTGTTTTATATATGGAAGTGCTCATTATCTTGGTGTTTGTTAAATTAAAAATAAAAACATATGCTAGGGAACTTCTAATTATTTTGGGGTAAAAACCCCAAATAATAGATACTTAATAAATGTTTGCTGACTTTTTAAGATTATAATTATGGCAGCTGGTAGCTCAGAGTACTCAGTCTGGAGTCATGAAGACCTGAGTCTGGCTGCAGACATTTAGTAGTTGTGTGACTCTGAGCAAGTCACCTGATCTCTATTTGTCTCAGTTTTCTCAACTGTAAAATTGGGATAATAAATAAATAAATGAATGAATGAATGAATGAATGAATGAATGAATAAATAAATAAAAAAGGATTGTTGTGAGGATCACTGAACTAATATTTGTAAAAGCAGATAGTAGACTCTACATAAATGCTTATTCTCTTAACCCCTTCCCATGCATAATAATAATTACTATATGGTTTAATTGATGTACAATATGGAGAAAGTTTGACTGCATAATATATGAAAGTAATTTTGGGAGTTACTTCTTAAAAATACCAGCTATTGTCTGCTTACATTTGCTTTCTCAGAAAAAGGAGTTTAGAACTTGCAAAACACAATAGTTTTGTCATTTGCATCTTCCAACTGCTCATATTCTAAATAAAAGTGTACTTACTATGTGTCTTGAAATGATAAGCACTTGTGGAAACTTAAAGAAAGCATATTACACTGTAAGCAAGGCTCTATACTCATTAGTTAATACACCACAAAATATACTACAGGCATTGGGTGAGGTATAAAGAGAGGAGTTATGTTCTTTTCCAATTCAATCTTTTATTATTTCTATCACAATAGCTGAAAGGAAGACATATTACATAAGAAAGTTTACTTTCCCAGATATTTAGCAATCGTATTATAACATCCTTCCCCACCTTAAGTAATGCCATATAAAATTGTGCAAATCTTTACAAAGCCTTGCAGGTGAATTTGAAAGACTCCACCCTTTGTATAAACAGGAAGCAGTTTAAAGACAAGATTAAATAGGCTTTTTTTTTTAAAAAGACCATTAATGCCCATTATAATTAGCTTCTTTAAAAAAGTGTTTTTTATGATTAAAGATCCATGTTTTTTATAAAATATTAATGTTGAGATATTTGGGGGTGGTGGCGAGAGGAAGATTCAATAGGTTATTGTCTTTAGTTGGCTTGCTGCTCACTACTGAATACTGCCCTTTAGAAGAAGGAGAATTAAGTCCATAAATGGGTAGAATACTGGATTTAGAGTCAGAAAAAGCTAAGTTTAAATCCATCCTCACACACATACTGTGTGACCACAGGCAAGTCACTTAAACTCTCTCTGCCTCAGTTTCCTCCACTGTATAACGGAGATAATAATACCAACCACCTCCCAGGATGGTTGTGAGAATGGGAAATTTACAAAGTGCTTGCATAGAGTCTGGTACATAGTAGGCACTTAATAAATGCTTGTTCCCTTCCTTTTTCCTTAATGAAACTGAATGTCTTCTTCTTAGTTAGAAATTTATCAAACCTCACAATTTCACACCTTAAGCTTTTGTGAGTATAATATCTCTTTTAGAAAAATGCCCACCTGAAGAATGCCACTTTAGATGAACAACAAAGAGAGACTATTTAGCTTCCCACCAAGTAACAGAGCTGAAACATTATCACTGGTTAAAAATTTCATCCTCTAGACAAATAATCATAAATCGCATTCTGGAGTTCAATGACTAATATACCACTGTCAGAATGAAAAACATATTCCAGGACTCTACATCCAGGACTTACTACCCGTAAAATGTGTTTTGTTTTGTCTTTTCTTAATACACATTCACCCATATATAGAAATGATCACATAAGACAAATGCAGTATCCTCCAAACTCAGAATTCCATCACCGGCTTGATGTGAAAAGGCTGGAGCACACCCCTCTTCTCAGCTCTGACACTTATAGTTCCTGCCTTATTTTACCAGCCCAACCCATTATCAACCTCCAAAGGGAAGTCATTTCTAAATGCCTAGTTCCTAGTGCTCTCTGCATAGACAAATTACCTTGAACTGATTTATCTAAATAAATAAACTATGCCCAGTAGAACTTAAACTTCTTAGGGGAAGGTATTGTTGTTCTTCGCTTTGTTTTTTGTACCCTCAACACCAAGGACAGTGCCTTGACCTCAATAAATGTTGAATTATTTATACCCACTAGGAAAATCTTTGCAAGGGACATATAAACTATCCATATTTGACAAATGCAACAAGTTCACAGTAGATCCAGATTGGCATAGTGAACAAAGAAACTGCAGTCAGCCTGAGTCAGCACAAGCTGGGTTCAAATGCTGCCTCTGATAGGCTGCCTGACCCTGAGCAAATCACTTAAATTACCTCTCAGTACCACTTTAAGACTAGGTTGTAGAGCCACTGCAGTTATACATTGGTAGAGGGAATTTCCTCATTTTCTCATTTCCTCAGGGGGAGCTCCCTACACTGATAAAATCACAAATTTGTACAAAAAAATAAAAACCAGTTTGCAGAAGAACTGAACATCCTGTTGAAAAAAGTTTATTTCACCAGTTCTCTCCGGGCATTTTAAAAAATTAAAAACAAAATGTGATTTCCAGAGCAATAAAAAATTCCAATGATAAGTAAATAGAATGAGAGCTAGCCAAACAAACAGATAATTTACAAAGTGATGATAAACACCCAAGAGTAGAAATTCTAAAATTCTAGTTAAGAACAGTAGGAACTAAAAAAGAGAGACTGCATAAAAGATCATGGAACTATTCTTTTAAAAATGGTGATGTAAAACCACTTTGGAAGTTGTCAACACTTTCTATAATGTCACCTCCTTCAGACCCATCCATCCTCCCCTTTGAGAGCCCATGCACTACCCTGATTTCAAGAGACTTGAAGGTGAAAGAAACCAACGCTGGGCAGTGCAAGAAAAGCAATCTAGTTAAGAAAGCAAATATCACTTTTAATGCTCTAAAGAGGTCCAACAACATAAGAGCCTTGTTTTATTTTGTTTTAGGTTTTGAAGAACTCCTTCAATAATTCAAGAATGTGTGATTTAATGGTGTGAGTACTCTCTCCATAGATCACACAACTCCTTTTTGGCTTAGTAGGTAGATTTTTAAGAGTTCCTGAAACAGAAAAGACCATCATCCTTCAAGCAACATTTGATAAGCTTCTCTGGACTTAATTAGGCTATTCAGCCAATCAACAAATATCTATTAAGTGTCTATCATATGACAGGAATTATGCTAAGTGCTACCAATACAAAAACAAAAGTGAAATAGTCATGTTCTTCAAAGAGCTAACATTCTAAAGGGAGCTATAAATCTATAGATAGATGGATTAGATAGATAGATATGACACATACAAAGAACAACAATAATAACTAAGATTTACATGATACTTTAAAGTTTTAAAGAACTCCCATATTTTATGGGAGTTCATGTTGTTATTATCCCCATTTTACAGATGAGGAAACTAAGGCAGACTTAAATGACTTGCTTTTGGTTACACAGCTAGTAAGTATCAGAAGCCACATTTGAACTCAGGTTTTCCTACTTCAGCTCTACCATTCTAACCACTAGACCAAGCACTAGCATCTTTAGCTGGGTGTATGTTATGGTAATTAAGGTGGGACTTTTGTTTTCTCTTTTAGAATGCTAAGGTGATCAAGTATTTTTGAGTCTTGCCTTTCAATTCTAATGGCAAACAAAGTGGACTTTTTATTGTCTTTTGTTTCTTTGATTGAATCAAGAGTCTTTGACCTCTTTAAGAAACAAGAAACCCTAGTTCACATAGGTTTGAGTCTCATGGTTGTGATGCCCTGTAACCCTGAGAAGGGTATATAAGATCTGAAGTTGGTGTTTTGTTTTGGGGCTCTCACTCACTGGAAGAGTGTTGTACGATTTGACCAGACGAGATTCTGGGGAGTCATTGCTAAGAGTCCTGCCCCACCGCCCCCCACCCCGGCTTTGAAAACCCATATGTTGGTGCTTCTCTTTTTTGTAACTGTGTATATGATGTCTTAATCAGACAAAGCCTGTCTGTTGATCTGTTTGTAGTTTCTGTTTGTATTTGCTCTGAAGCTCAGGGTACTGACTTTTCCCCCTGAACAAAGTGAATGATATATGTATGTTTGATTAAAGTGAGATTGTAAACTCCTTAAAGTTGCTTTCCTTAGAAAAGCATATCAAAGAACCTGCGCTAGCAGCCCTCCTGTGTGCTGGTGTTGTTAGTCTTCAACCCCAACAGTAGCTGCTAGCAACATTGTTGTTACAGTGTACTGTAAAAAGCCTGCTATGGGGCATTTGAGCTGAGTCTTGAAGGAAGCTAAGAGTCCCCAAAACTGGAAGGTACTCATCCCAGGCATAAAGGTCGGCTCGTATAAAAGCATGAGGATGGTAGATGAAATACATACTATATGTATGCTTGTGGAATATATGGAAGAAAGTAACATGGAAGAAGCTTGGAGAGGCAGGAAGGGGCAAAGCTGTGAAGAACTTTAAATGACAGAGAAATGTTTGATCCAAAAGCAACATCCAAAGGAAACCATTTTTATGGGGGGAAGGGTGGGACACGGTAGACCTGGGCTTTAGGAAAATCCCTTTGGTAGCAGCATGAAGAACAGATTGGATTCAGGAGTCTTGAGGCGGCAAGACTTATGAGGAAACTATTTCACTAGATCAGAGGAGAACTAAGAAGGCTCAAGCTAGGCTAGTGATTGCATGAGAGGAAAGAGTGGGCATGTATGTAAAAAACATTGAATAATAGACATAGACTCTTCTCCCAGCCAAATATCAGAAGCCTTTCCCAGCTTGGCAGTAATTGTTGGAGAGTATACTTTGCTGACTTAGTCCTTGGGAACCCAGGGTTCCCTCCATGTCACTGGGAAGTGTCAGAGTAGGCTTTAGGAGAGGTTTTGAAGCATGAAAGTTTTAGTATTTGGCCCTTACCTATTATATCTGCATCACAGATATCCAACAATTATCATGCCTACCACGATGCCTTGCTGGTGCAGTGGATAGAATGTCAGGCCTAAAGTCAGAAAAACCTGAGTTCAAATTCAGCCTCAGACACTTATTAATTGTGTTACCCTGGGCAAGTCACTTAACCCTGTTTCCTTTAGTTTCCTCAACTGTAAAATGAGCTGGAGAAGGAAATGGCAAACCACTACAGTATTTTTGCCAAGAAAACCCCAAATGGGGTCAGGAAGAGTCAGACACAACTGAAATGACTGAACAACAATAATAACAAATGTTTATTGACCCATTCCTTGTGGTTATGTATCAAAAGATTCATCAGTAACAGATTTACTACTTGGTAATAAATTATTTAGCTATGGCTGCCTCTGAAGGAAAGAAAAAAAAACTAAAAGTGTCTTTAACATTCACAGCAAGGACATTTGAATCCATCATATTTTAATTACTGAGGTAGCTGGTGGAACAGTGGATAGAGTGCTGGGCTTGAAGTCAGGAAGATGTGCGTTCAAATATAGCTTCAGACACTTAGCTGTGTAACCTTGAACAAGTCACTTACCTTCTGTTTGCCTCAATTTCCTGATCTGTAAAATGGGGACACCTCACAGGGCTGCTGTGAATATCAAATAAAATGTGTACTGTACTTGGCAAACTTTAAAATGCTACATAAATTCTAATTAATTCTGGATTTAAATTCAGAGGATTGGGGTTCTTGGCCACCAGTGTGACCTTTTGGCAAGTCCTTTTCCCTAGGTATGTCTCAGCATACTAATCTGCAAAATAAAGGTGTCAAGATGATCTTGAAAGTTCTTTCCAGCTCTAAAGTTAGGATTCTGTCTCACTAATATATTATTGAGCTTTACTTTGCAGACCTAAACTCTGAAGTTCCTTTTTCCCTGCCCTACAACTTCAAAGCTATCAATATTTACCTAACAACTCTGGCATTATTAAAAGTCCTTTTCTCAAACCCACCCTAACCTTCCATTAGAACTAGGCATTTAAATTTCAGTGCTGGCTAAGCTATCAATTCACCATGTGGCCCCAAAGTTGTTTAAAAGTAGTTTGTTGATGAAGAATATAATAGCATTTCCCCCTTTAATTCTTTAAATATAAGGAAGTATCAGGAAACCAAACTACATTTAGGGTTTCTTTATAGAATGCTGAATGCTAGCACCACTTTCTTTAAATCTCTCTAATTACACAGAATGCCGGCATTGAAGTAGAATGAATAAGATTGGGAGGGGAAGAGAAAGCACCCTTAAAACTCACAAAGAAGCCTTATATGTAAAACATAGATTTGTTTAAGAAAAAATAGTTTAGAAAGAGAAATAAACTCCAGTACTGTCAATTCAAATAGCAGCCCGTACCAGAACTGCAGCCTTTTTCATGTTGGCTGCCTTGGGATATATAGCCACCACCACATATTTTGAAAGGCATGTATCCCAGGGCTCAGCCTCTCAGTTTAAATAATTATATTTTACTTAAGCCTTGCTAATTGTCAAATAAAGGAATTCTGGAAAGATAGCAGATTTAGGAACAACCCTGTGGCATAAATGCAGAAGAGGGATGCTAAATTACAACCTAATTCCATAAGTCTACATATGCACCTGAGTGAGGTTTCTGCAATAAGTGTTCACGGCTGCAGTAGATATCCATGGGTTTTCTCCAGCAGTAGTATCAAACGCAAATAAAAACAGGGGTCACTAATCCATATCTAAGAATCCCTGTGGTCCACATGTTGACTTAGTTTCTATATTTTGCTTTGTTTTTATTTATTTTGTGAAATATTTTCTAATTACATTTTAATCTGGTTCAAGCTGGGAGTGTCATAGGTCACAAGAGGCTGTGTTTGCAGGTCTACGTTACAGGGTACTAACCAAACATCCTTCTTATAGCACTAACCATAATTATCTTCAACTTTCTAATTCTTCTTTTCTTCCTGAGCAGGGTTCTTGCTCAAAGTAGATGGTAAGTTTGTGTTTAATTAAATTGTTGTTGAGGTCCTATGTATAGTGCAATGAAACATCTACAACTGAAAAGCGCACAAGAATGAACAATTACAATCATCTTAAAATATCACAAGATAATTGATCTAAACTGGAAGGTAACAGATCACCTAGTTAAAACACTTAATTTGTCAGATACAGAAACTGGGTCCTAGAGAGATAGGTTAAGTGATTTTTCCCAAGGTCATGGTAGTATTAAGTGACAAAGTTAAGATTTGAACTGAGGTCCTAGACTTTTCAAAGCCAATAATGTTTTCACCATACCATACTAGTGGATAGAGGGCCAGCTTTGGAATCAGGAAGACCAAGGTTCAAATCTTGCCTCTGACCCATCATTGGCTGTGTGAATTTTAGCGAATCAGTTGCCTTATCAAGGCTCTAGT
This sequence comes from Trichosurus vulpecula, assembly GCF_011100635.1. Lineage (NCBI taxonomy): Eukaryota > Metazoa > Chordata > Mammalia > Diprotodontia > Phalangeridae > Trichosurus > Trichosurus vulpecula. The sequence continues at coordinate 131,469,163 of NC_050580.1, read as the reverse complement.
CAGTTCTCTGAAAGAATAAATTGCAGCTGAGTTTGAAATTTGCATCAGTGGAGGGAGTTTCCATATAAGGAGTTCCCCTATACTGTTGAAATCACATATCCAGATTTGTTAAAAAATTGTTTTAAAAAAACCGGTCTACTTACGTTGGCAACTGAATTCAACATTAGCTATCTTAGCATTCCCTATGTGCAAGATATTGTGTTGTGTGCCAGGTAGAGACAAAACTGGGTAAAATACAGTTTCTATGCTTTATTGGAGGTTGGGGACAAATAAAGTATGATGTAATATTCAAACTTCATGTTATACATATTAATAAAGGTATTATAAGACTTCATCTTTCCTGAACTCAGTTATCCAATAATTTCATCTATCTAGAAACAGCCAAGAACCAAAAAATAAGCACCAAAAAAATTAAAACAAACATGATAATAATCCTCTGAACAAAAGACAGGATATCATAACAGCTATGCAGTAAAGATTGCCTCAGGAGATGTCTGCTGGGCCCTGACTCTAAGCCTATTTTCTTTCATTTCACACAGATTTCTACCTAGCTTCATTTTCTGGTTTCTCAGGATACAGAAAAAAAGAAAAGAGAGCAAAACCTAGAGACAGACATTGAAGTTACAGATGAAAGCCAGTGAGGAAACAGGAAAAAAAAACTATTTTAAAAATAGACCAAAAACCCAACAGTCTGATACCATTTAGAGTAGGAACAAACATCTCTACACGCCTCAATATCTCCCAAGGGCATTATAATAATAGACAGTAACATAACTGATTCTCAGAGATGACCCTGAGTCATCAAGAAAAGGTTCAAAAATGTTCAATATACTCTGTTTAAGGAGGCAAGAAAGTTTATTTTAGGAAGAGTTCCATTCAAATTGGTTGAAATGTTTTGAAGCATTTATGTTTAAGGGGATAAACCATAAGGCATCTGGAAAACAGCTCTCTAGAATGGCTCCTTCCCTAAGGTTCCAAATAGATAAGGTTTTATTGTATAAAATGTATATTGCTTTTATTAATGCTGTACTTATTGAAAATAGACCCGATGAACTTCAAACTACACAGTCATCATTTTAAAAATAATCGACACTGAGTTATGCTGAATAATATAGTGCAGTCCATTTTCCCTCATGACAGATAATATTTACACTAAAATTGCTAGCATGTTTTGCCTAGCTTGCTATTTCCAGTCCTTTCCATAACTATTTCAATACATACGTATAAAAATCAAAATGTATTATTCCTTCCCCCCACCCCTTCTCCTTAATGCTACCATTGGCTTCTGAATGATTTTATTTGCAGATATTTCTTTAGCTCAGATCACTTAATATAAAAGACCCACTCAGAGCCAACAAAAAAGAAAAAAAGAGAAAAAACCCAACAACTCCCAGTTCCCATTGCTAGGCCATAAATCCACTTAGAAACATTTTGTTTTACAAGTAATTTCAAGGCATTGATCCTTTTGGGAGTCCAGTGATTTGCCTTAAAGTATTTTTTTATAGACATAGCATTGTGAAAAAAAAAAACCAAATACACACATATAAAATATATGGTTCACAAGCTTCCACAGAACTCCCAAAGTATCTTCACCGTGTGAAATTTTAAATAGCTTCAGTATCACAGGGGAAGAACAGAATATATCCTTTACAACCAACATAGAACATTAACTAAACCACTAAGGTTCATTAATTACTTTGCCATAGCCCTAGTAAGTTTGGTATTTAAGTCACATGAATTATAGAAATATACAAATACATGCATATACATATATGCACATGTGTGCATATATTGTATACATCTAAGTGTATGTGCATATACATATATGTGCATACAGATAAAAGGATAAGAGGAAGGAAACAAGCATTTATTAAGTACCTACTATATGCCAGACACTGTGCTAAATGCTGTACTAATACCATGGGGTTCATCTTCACAACTCTGGGAGATAGGTGACATTATTATCCTCATGGAAACTAAGGCAGGCAGAGGTTAAGTGACTTGCCCAAAAGTCTCTGAGGCTAGATTTGAAATCAGGTCTTCCTGAGCTCAGACTTCAGGCCCAGTGCTCTATCCATTGTGCCACCTAATTGCCTCTTACACATAGAAGGATGCATGAAGTTGACTTTGGAAAACTGACATTGTAACCCCCTTAATCAGGGCCCATTGTAACAATCTATGACTTAGATTTTGTTGTTTAGTCATTTCAGTCATGTCTCTTCATCACCCTATTTGGGATTTTCTTGGCAAAGACACTGGAGTGGTTTGCCATTTCCTTTTCCAGCTTATTTTACAGATGAGGAAACTGAGGCAAGCAGGGTAAGTGATTTGCCCAGGGTCACAGAGCTAGTAAGTGTCTGAGGCTGGATTCAAACTCATGAAGATGCTTCTTACTGATTTCAGGACCTTCACTCTATCTATTATTCCACCTAGCTGCCCCTATGACTTAGTAGATAAACCCTTATAGTATTTCCTAAGAAACAAAGAAGTTATGGGACTTGCTCCAAAATCAAACATCTAAGAAATGTTATTAATTAGGATTTGAACCTAGCTCTTCTAGAGTGCAAAAACAGTACTCAATTATACCACTCTGCCTCTGTTTTACATGTCTATATGTACCTATAATATATGCCAATCCATGTCATATTTATGTGCACATACATACATATATATGTTCACATGAACACATAAAAAGACACATATATAAAGCAGAGAGAAAACTCAGAATTCAAAGCGGAAGTAGATGTAAAAATGTGTGAAATCAGTGAGGCTAATATGTACATAGTAACAAAAGGCTAACAAGGATCATTAGACAACAAATAAGCCATGCTATCTGAGTTACTGCACATAAGAGATGTGACAAATTCTATATTTCAGCCATCACCAGGATCTGATATTAAGAAAGAGAAACTTCTATGAAAAAAAGTCTTGCATATTGGTCTCTATGATTAGTAGTAGGTTTTGCACTACAACAACATCAGAGTAGAATTACTGTCTCTTGCCTCCATCAAAATTAGCATTTAATACTAATGTTTGCAGTAAGAACCTGCTCAATTTTAAACCAAGCTAACCCTAAATGCAATAGAAATTTCTTTCTGTTCCACATATTGATTTCCTAAGGGTACCAATTCTGGAAAAACAGAACATCTGAATGTAATAGTTTGCCCCAGGGGGACTTTAGCAAAGTTGAAAGTAGGGAAGTGGTAAAGGACTAAAATGCAAAGAAAGGTCTTCAGGAACAAAATAAACATTCCACTCTTTAGAAAGAGCCAGAGGCTTGAATAGCTCAATTGCAAGTGAAAAAGTCAGTGAGCCAATGAACTTGCCTCTAAGGCAGAGTACTAGTCATCATAATTTTGACCCTAGCTACTCAACATAATTGCCCTGAATCAGGAATGCCCACTCTAATCCCAGCAGTCCACAGTGATGGGGACTAGTGTTGAACTAGAAAGGAAGAGAAGTTAAATCTATTATAACCCTTATCTAAAGCTAAAACAACAACAACAACAAAAAATAAAAACTCAAGAGCTAATGCCCTGAAGGCATGGAAGAGGAAAGGCCAATCCTAGACTAAAGGTGATGGCCCTAGCAAAAAGCCCATAGTAGTACTTTTTGCAAAGAGCACTGTAATACCATAGCTAAGGAAGGTACAGTAGCACCCAGCCAAGTCAGATTTTAGCTGGGCTTCAAAGAGTAAATATAGAGAATCCAGCGCATGAAGCCATCCAACAGTGACAGCATACCTTGAGAAGAACCTAGTGACAGACCAGCCTGAACAGCCCTGTCCAGCAGTAGCTATACAACGAGTGACACAGCTGTCTGCCTAGTCCAGTCCACTAGCAGGTGATATACCTGCACCAGAAACAGTTGTACCCAGTTATTGAATGACTTGTCTGGCCCAGTCCCAGAGCAGATCAATCCATCCAACTAAGACATGGGAGCCATCTATGAGTAAACTCAAATGAATTCTCCATCTGACAGAGATACTATATTCTTGGAGGAGTCAGCCTGGCTATAGAGTTACTATAAATATTTTTGTACAAATAAGTCCTTTTCCCTTTTTTGAATGTCTCTGGGATATAGACCTAGCAATGATTTTGCTGGATCAAAGGGTATGTTTTAATAATAGATCTTGCTCCAGCCCCTTATTTTTATGCAATGTGTATCACTCTGCTTCAAATGTGTTTCTTATAAACAGCATATTGTAGGATTCTGTTTTTTAATCCATTCTGCTATCCACTTCTGTTTTATAAGTGAGTTTATCCCATTCACATTTATAGTTATGATAACTGTGTATTTCCCTCCATGCTATTTTTCTCTTGTTTATGCCCCCCTCTCTCTTACCCTCTACCCTTCCCTCCTCACAAGTGTTTTTATTTCTGATCATTGCCTTCCCTCCCTTTTATCAGTCTCCATTCTCCCTTCTTTTATCCCCATCCCTTTTTTATTTCTTTATAGGGTAAGATAGATTTCTGTATCCAAATAAGTATTTATGTTATTTTCTCTCTGAGACAATTTTGATGAGAGTAAGGTTTAAGCTTTGCCCACTGTCCCCTGCCCCCATCTTTCCCTCCATTATAATAACATACGTGCCTCTTTTATGTGGGATAATTTACCCCATTCAATCTCTCTCCTGTTTTTTCCAGTGCAATTTTCTTTCTCACCTCTTTATTTTGTTTTTTGGGGTATTATTCCCATAAAAATCTCCTTATATCCATACACTCTGTCTATATATACTCCTTCTAATTGCTCTTATAATAATAAAGTTCTTAAGAATTACCAATATACACCATATATGCCATATAGAAATATAAATTGTTTAATGTTATTTAATTTCTTCTTTTTTCTCTTTTTTGTTTCTTTTTTACCTTTTTTTATGTTTCCCTTGAGTCTTGTATTTGGAGATCAAATTTTTTATTCAGCTCTGGTCTTTTAATTAGGAATGTTTGAAAGTCTGCTATTTTGTTAAATATCCATTTTTCCCCATGAAAGATTATATTCAATTTTGCTAGGTAGGTGATTCTTGGTTGTAATTCTAACTCCTTTGTCTTCCAGTATATTATATTCCAAGTCTTCTGGTTCTTTAATGTGGAAACTTCCAGATCTTGTGTAATCCTGACTGTATCTCCATGACATTTGAATTGTTTCTTTTTGGCTGCTCGCAGTATTTTCTAATTGATATATAAGCTCTGAAATTTGGCTGTGTGGGATGAAAGACCCTCACCAATTAAATTTATAATAAGGAACCATCTCAGGGTGGGAACAGAAATAAATTTTATTCAGTTCCCGAGAATTGGGTGTCCTCTGCTAGCACAGAGCAGAACCACCAAAGGAGGCGCTTTACAAGCGGCAAAGCACCCATAATTATACCTAACACAAGAGAATTCCTGCCCACCTATGATCCTTATCACCACTGGCTGGGAGGTGGGCTTACAATCTGAGCACAAAAGCTAGACAAAGAACCAGGAAATTGAAGCACAGAAACTCCAATTCCCATTCCCTTAATGATTACAACTGAGGTGACATCTATAAATCTAAAGAAGGAGAATAGGATATAGGGAGGGGGAAACCCCCTCCATTCTTTACAGTAGAGAAAAACAGGTCATTATGACCCTGTTCTTACTGAGCAAATCTTTAAACCAGAACCAGAAGAAAGAACAAAAAGTTTCAGGGTAAACTTTCACAGAGGTTGAGCCATCAGATTCTCACGGCCTCAGAATTTTTTTTTTCACTTTCCTATTTCTTGATTTTTTAAACATTTCTTAGCATACACACACACACACACACACACACACACACACACACACACACACATATATTCCCTGTGAAGTCTTCACATTTTATTTACCTCACACATTGGCTATGATGTTTCTGGGAGTTTTTGTTTTGGAATCTCTTTCAGGTGGCGATCAGTAGATTCTTCTAATTCGCCCACTGACTCTAATATATGAGGGCCTTTTCTTTGACAGTTTCTTGAAAGATATTATCCAGTTTTTTTTAGTCATAGTTTTCCAGTAATCCAATAATTCTTATACTATTTCTCCTGGATCTATTTTCTAGATCAATTGTTTTTCAATGAGAAATTTCACATTTCATTCTTTTTTTAAAAATTTTGTTTTATTTTATCTTGATATCTCATAGAGTCATTAGTTTCCATTTGTTCCATTATAATTGTTAAGGAATTAATTTCTTCAGTGAGCTTTTGCACTTCCTTTTCCATTTGGATAATTCTATTTTAAGGGAGTTATTTTCCTTGATAAATTTCTTTATATCTTTCCTCCTCCTATTGACTCTTTGCAAAAAAATAATTTTCTTGTATTACTTTCATTTCTTTCCCAATTTTTTCTACTTCTCTAATTTGTTTTTTAAACTTCTTTTTAAGCTCTTCTAGCAGTTCTTTTTGGGCCTGAGATCAAATTGCACTTTTCTTTGGGGGGCATCACATGTAGCCATTTTGACAATATTGTTCTCTTTTAAGTTTATGCCTTAATCTTCCCTATCACTGAAATAACTTTCTATAGTCAAGCTCTTTTTGTTTTGTTATGTTTTTTTTTGTTCTTTTCGTCTGCTTTTTTTGTGACTTGGTTTTTTGATGTGAGAATTGGGCTCTGATTCTATACTGTCCTAACTTTTAGTGTTGGGACTCTGGGTCTTACTTCTGGCTTTCACTGGGCTTCAGGGCTTAGCAGCTTGCTTTCTCTGGAGGGTAGGCTTCCCTTCTGGCTTGTATTAGGGGGTGGGGCCACCTCTGGGTGTGTGGCTTAGCTGACCTAGGGCCTGGCTGCTGGGTTACTATGGGAAGAGAGTCTTTCTGGTGGCTGGCCCTGGGGGAGGGATCTTGTTGCTAGTCAGCCCCAGAGGTGGGGGCTCCTGCTGCTGGGTTGCTATGGAAACAGAACCTTTCTGCTAGGAGGCCCTGGAAGAGTAATTTTGTTCCTGATCTGCCTGAGGGGTGGGGCTTCACTACTGGTCAGCAATGGGGTCAAGTTGCCCTTGCTAGTGGCTTGTGCTGGGGGGCCTTGCTTTGCTGCACAGACTTCTTCTCTTACCTAGGAGGCAAACCTGCTGGTTTGCAGGAGGGTGGGGCCTTGCTAATGGACTGCCCCATTCTTAGAGCCTTGCTGCAGGTCTCCTGCTGTGCTGCCCTTGGACCTAGCTCTCCTCCCATCCTGGGGACATAGACCTTTCCTGCCAGGCTGGTGAGATGCTTCCCTGCTCCTGGATTAATTCTGAGGCAATTTTCTAGCTTTTTTTGGAGGGGAATTTGGGAGGTCTTCAGAGGGTTCCTTCCTCACTCTGCCATCTCGGCACCAAAAGTCCCAATTCTGTTTTTAAGTCAAAATTAAAGTTCAATTTTAGCTATCTCCACTTGCATACAAATCTGTAGTTTAAATGTCACCATACTTTTTCTGTTCTGAGGTAACAAAATTAGGTAATTAAAATTGTGCTTCTGTCTTTGCTTAGTTGCTCATGTTCTAGTTCTTGTTCTCATCCTCTCTCTCTCTCTCTCCCTCCTCTCTCTCTCTTTCTCTCTCTCTCCCCCCAGCCCTCCCTTTCTCTTTCCATCTCCCCCTCCCTCTCCCCCAAGAGGAGAGTTAATCGATTGGAAAGAAAATGCATGTGCTTAAACAACCACAGCATAGTTTACACTGCTGTATATGCTTTCCATTAATCAAGTGGGGTTGTTTTTGTCTCTTTTTACTCATTCTCCAGGCTTGTTTCTGTTTTAGCACCCTTTTCTGTAAGTACACAAAATAATTCAAACACTATAAGTATTACAAAACAACTAAAATCCGTGGTTGAAAGATCATATTGTAAGAAGAGAAAGCTCCCATTTCCGGCAGGTGTTTCAACACATTCTGACTACCTAAGAATATGAAGGACTAATGTATCTTCTACCAACAGCTTAAAAATGTAATGTGAGATATGGGTGTTTCCATATGAAATTAATTTATGAAGGACTCATTCCATTTCTGACCTTTTCAAAAAGGTTAATGTAATTGAAAAGAAATATAACTTGGATTTTGTATAATTGTGAATCTAAGACATCTTCAAAGATGAAGATCATTCTATTGAGAATATCTAACTACTAGGCTGAAATTGTTCAGTCCAAAGGTCCTAGGGCAGAAGAAATGTGATATGAGACTCTGAACTTGAAAAGCATGGGAAGAGAGACAGTGGTCAAACCTCAGACAAATTAATTTTCCTATAAGTCACTTTGCTAAGTGATTCCTTTTGCTATCATTATAGTCAATACTGACTGTCCAGAAACTGAAGTAAAGGTACAGAATCTAAATCACATTTTAAATACGATCAGCTCCTTAATTATTAAGAAAATTATGCTATATTGACACTCAGTCCTGTTTGATACAAAATAGGTAAATAAAATAAGGAAAGCTGACTTCTTTGAAGGTCACGATTAAGTGTAGTAAATATGGAAAGCCATTTATCTCCCAAGTATACTTTTCCCTCCATCAATCCTTTCCAAAACGGACCAACTACTCATCTAATCATCTTCACTGAAGATAAGGTCAGTAAGTTGATAATAGGTATCTCACACTTGCCCAAAACATGAAGGAAACCCACATGACTAATTCCATTATTATTAGCCATTTGACATACTCTCTTCTTCCATTAATGTTTGTTGTTGTTGTTCAGTCATTTCTCAGTAGCGTCTGACTCTTCGTGATCTCATTTGGGATTTTGTAGAGAAAGATATTGGAATGGTTTGCCATTACCTTCTCCAGCTCATTTTACAGATGAAGAAACTGAGGCAAACAGGGTTAAGTGACTTGCTCGGGGTCACACAGCTAATAAGTGTCTCAGGTCAGATTTGAAGTCAGGAGCGCATTGTACCACCTAAATGCCCTTATTAATGTTTGGTGGGAGTCTTTGATATTTCAAAACCGAATTTACCTTCCACCAACAATTATGTGAAATAAATGCAATGAGGAATAGATCAAGTATTAACAGGAAATTAATGTGCAAGGATTTCCTCTTCCCCTCTGTTTCCTCCCCAAGCCTGATATTTGAACGAGCCAAATGAGAATGACCAAAAGTAAATTCAGGCCAACTGAGAACAGGCACTATAACCTTCCTTGCCTTCAAATTAGAGTTAAAATATATATGCAAGTAGATATTTCCTGGAGGAATGTGAATTGTGGCTTTTTTGAAGACTAGGATTAAAAACTAAACTTATGATTTCAATAGAATAGGGAACTTTTGGGTGAGGAAATTCACTCTACTCATGCATATCAGCACCTTTTCTGCAAGGAACAGTCTTAGAGCTGCCTAGAGAACTGAGAAATTAAATGACTTGCCCAGGATCATATAGTCAATCAATTAACCAACACTTATTAAGCACCTACTATGTGCCAAGCACTATGCTGGTATATGCAGTAAGTATGACTTAAACACAGGTTTTCTTGGCTCTAGGCCAACTGTCCATTTGTAGGTACCTTCTTTAAAGACTAAGCCTATCAATAACTTTCTTTGTACCCACAGTCCTTAGCACAATAACTGACACATAAAATGTACTTAATAAATGCTTACTCACTGACTAAACCTCTTTGTGTCAATATTCCCAAAAAGTTACCCAATATCAAAGATGTCATTCGTATTTAAAATGCTTGATAAAGACATTTCTTGAATGAAATGGAATGTTAGTTTTTAAAAAATCTTGCTTTTTTTTAAAAGGCTTTTCCCCCTTCCTCTATTTTGATTATATCTATGACTGTTTCAATTTTATTTAATGAACTTTAATATATAACTGTTTAAGTGGACAGTTACCCCATTCTAACCTTTTCTAATTTTCTTGGAATGATCATTTAATGTTAAGCAGAAAATGTCAACTATAAAATTAGGTGGCAAAGATTAATAGCAGTTTGATAGCACACTTTCACTCTAGGCTAAAATGTTGCAAACAAGATCTTAACATGGAGTAATTACTAAACAAGATTAAACATTCATGACTTCTAACATTTCACTACAATTGGAATGAATTCCCCAAAAGTCATCAAATATAGAAGTGGGCCTCTATTTAGTGTGATAGGGGTATCCCAAAATTTTTAGTGTAGTTTTCTTTTATTAAAAGTTCAAAATTGTGCTAAGACTTTTGGGACATATATCCCTATTCAATAAATTCCAATGGCTCTTTCTACCTCTAGGTTCATTGTCATGGCATTCAAGGTTCCTTACAATTTTGTCCCCTCCTTTTCTCCCTAGTTGTCTTACCCTATATTCCCCTCTACATATTCTGTAATCCAGTGGCACTGGCTTCCTTTTTCTTTCCACAAGAAATTCCATCTTCGGACTGCATGTTTTCATAGTCTGTTGCCCATACCGGCGATATTCTCCTTCATCCCTATCTCCTAATTTCCTTGGTTTCCTTAAAGTTTCAGCTAAACACCATCTTCCATAAAAAAACTTTTCCTGATCCTCTATAATCCTAGGGCCTTTCCTCTATTGATTATCTCCAATTTATACTGTCTATATTGTGTTTGAAAATAGTTTAGATAGCTCAAGGTCATACAATTGCTCCTCATGGGAAGGGTACCGAGCTTCTATAATTGCTACCTGTGATTTTGCCTAACTTATCCTAGGACCTCTTACCAAGCACAGGAAAATAGGTTGCTTATTTAGGGTCATTGGTATATAAGTGGTGCAGTGGATAGAGCACCAGGCCTGGAATCAAGAAGCCTGAGTTCAAATCCGGCCTCAGACACTTACTAGCTATGTGACCCTGAGCAAGTCACTTTACCCTGTTTTCCTCAGTTTCCTCATCTGTAAAATGAGATATTCAAATCTTCCTTGTCTTCCTAAGGCTCAGTGAAGACCCGCCCCCCCCCCGGCTTATTCCAAGAAACTTTCTCTGAGTACAGCATCCCAAAGAGCTCTCTGTCTACCCCTAAACGACTATTACACAATGCCTTGATATAGACACACAACCAACTTCAGCTTTTACTTCTCTCTTCAGAACTTTGTATTAAGTTTTTAGTCTTTATATTCCTTGTATTAGTATTCTATTATAAACTATTTAGCCAAATTCTAATATTCAGTATTCCTTTAAAAAGCAAGAACAAAAATTCAGGAAACCAAACAGAGCTTTCATAGTTCACTAACTACTGAACTTGAGGTGCTTTAGAAAATCTTCCCTGCCTAATAAAACACTTATCAGTATTTAAAAATATGCCTCTATTCAGTTTTTGAAAGGGTGTTTGGATCATTTGGATCCTTTTTTCTTTTTTTATGGAAATAATCATTATTTTTAAAAATTATATCTTGTTTTTACATCTTTTCATATCCAAATATAATCTCTCCTTTAAAAAAAAGAGCAGTTCAGCAAAACCCGCCATCAGCAAAGGCTGCATATACACAATAAGTAGTTTCCCACTTCTGCAAAAGAGGGAAGGGAATTTTCCTTACTCTTCTCCAAGGCCAAATCAGCTTTCCTTCTTTGAATCTCTGGTCAACAGAAGGAAACATCAGGCAAAGCAAGAATGTCTACACTGTATAGACTTGCCTAGTGCATGATCAAAAAGGCAATAGGCCTTTTCAGGTTCACCTCAGCAAATTTATGTTTTCCTCCTTTCTTTTCAATGAATTAAGTAAGATAAAGTTACATGAGGGAAATAATTGGCCTCTTACTGTAATAAACTCATTGGCATAACAAGTTGGATGAGTGTTGGTAAAGGTGCATTAGGACTGTATCTGGGGCATTAGATTTCAATTATAATGAGGCTTAACTATTTCCTCCCACTTTAGGTTGCCGGCCACTTCAATCTTAGATACTTTCTTGACCACATCCTAAGACTGTTTTTTTGGTCTGTTCTCGTCCTTATGTTTTGTGAGAAAGAAAGAAAACATCTCAGAATTAAAGAGCTAGAGTATTATAGGTCTTCAAGCTTATAAGATGGAGGCAGTCTTTTAAATGTTATCAGTTACCTTCTTAGATGAAATTGTTAACCAATATTTGCATTTAGTTTGGGGAAAAAACATCATCCGAGGATAATATCAACTATATAAGGCCTTTGAAGGATCCAGCTCAAGGCATCTCAGATACATATAAACATATATCAAATTCCAGAATTTCTGTTATTGTTGTACGAAGATTAAAAGAAACAAAACAAAAACAAAAGCATTTCATGGTAAAGTCTCATCTCTGCCACATACTGGCCATGTGATATCTCGGAAAAGTCTCTCAGTGCCCCAGGCCACTGGCTAACACTAGAAGTTGTAGAATAGTTACTGATCTGCACTGGTAGACCCAGTTTCCCCATATGGAAGTTCTCTATCATCAATGAAATAACAACTACATCCACACCCACAACAAGCACCCATGTGTTTTTGTTTGGGCCTTGAAATGCTAAAACATTTTCACCTGCAGAAGAAAATATACTATCTTAAAACCAAAATTAAGGCTATGTCTCATGTGAACAAACTATTATCTAATGTTCACTTAAAACAAATGATTTCTTGACTTGCTCCATAGATGCCTTCTTTTGGAGAGAGAATGTTACTGCATCACCAGGGTCAGGTGTAGGACAACTTTACCAAAGCATCCAGTCACATTTACTCATGATCACACATGACTGGAAATGTCACAAAAGGAATTTATCAACAAATCAATGCAGACAACACTTGTGCCAGTATATACAGTGTGTGTGTGTGTGTGTGCGTGCGCGCGCAGGCGAGCCACCGTGTGCTTGTGTAGCTCTTACCTGCGTGTCTGGGTGTCTCTCTGTGCCTGCCTGACTGCATGTCTTTCTCTAAATGTCTCTCTCAGCTTCTCTGTCTCTGTCCAACCCACCCCGCCCCCAATACCTGTCTCTCATATACATCTGGACACACAGGCAAAAATGTGTATTATCAAGAAATGAAATTATTGAAATTTTCAACAACATTCTATTTAATTGGAATATTAACAAATAAGATCTTCAATGTGATTTCCATCATTTGTGATGCAAAGGTTGATGCACTTTGCAAGATTCATGTGAACTCAATGCAGTAACTCAATAACTGCACATTGCCATCAATTTTAGCACATTAATTCTTGAAATATGAATATGAAATCATATGATGTTATTTGAAGTGGAAGATGTTATTTGTTAATATTCCAATTAAATAAAATGTTGTTGAAAATTTCAATCATTTCATGTCTTGAAAATATGCATTTTTGCCTATGTGCCCAGACTTTAGCAACACCCTGTAGTCCAAAACAATCTGTATTTTCTAAGGATTTCATTTTTGCACTCAGGCTTGAGACTACAGTACAACAACCTCAGAGAGTACTGTTTATCTTAGGGCTATAAAGAACAAGGAAACAAGGTCCCACAGAATTTAAATTACTTAACGAAGATGGCCTTGGCCAAATCGGGATTAGAAACCAAGTCTTGACTCCTAGTTCAGGGCTGTTTGCTCTATGCTTTGCTGCCTCCAAAGAAGAATAGATGGCCAATCATACTGCTTAAGAAAGTCAGAATTATTTTAGACAGATTGAGAAGCATCTCCTTTGAAAGTTTTAGAAATACACTATGGGGAAATTGAGGGAAAAATGAATGTATTTCAACAACATAAAATTACTACATATAAATATATGATGCCTTTTTTATTTGTTTTATTCCTTACCATCCTCTCTGAACAGAAAGGCTATTGTAAATGCTTTCAATTTCAGGAAGTAAAAACACCCAATAGTTATTTCATTGTATTTAGTAAGAACTTTCTTCCACTAAGAGGAAAAAAAAAAAACATTTATGACTCAAACAGCTCATACTGGCACAGAACACAGAGTAAAAGCAATAATCTCAAAACTCAAGTAATTGAGCAGTTGAATATAAATTTCAAAAATTACCCAAAACCAAATCTGAGAGATGGGGAGGAACAAGTTAATGAAGGAAATGTCTCAAAAACCAATTTGTTATTAATGACCAGAACCACACCCTACCTGCAAAGTCTCTTTTCCCCCCTCATACATAAATAGTTTATGTTGTTTAAAGGCAATTGGCTGTGTATCTCTCTCCACATTTGCTGTGTTTTTTCAGATCAATCCTGTAAACTGCTAATGTACCACATTTCTGGATGACTCCACTCCCTCCCTGACTGCTCTGCAAATGACAGGGCTAGACTAGATAATCTTTACAGTCCCATTCAATCCAAAGCTTCTATGCTTCTATAACTTGGTAAAGCCAGGTGTTTAGGTGCCAGCTCACATGGGACTGAGGAAGGTGAAGAAAATGTTAGAGAAATGTTACTTGTTTAGACAGGTCTGAAATTCTGAGAATAACCACTGCCAAGGTCTCCTGAATGACTCAAATACTAAAACATATAAGGAAGTGAGTGAAACAATCAAAAGGCAAGAAAGGTTAAAGGAAATGAATGCTTTATAAAGAAGGAGGCTTTTTTTAGTGGAAGAAGAATCAGTCAGATATTCTGTTCTGATGAAATGGGAAATATGAGTAAAATGTCATTTGCAGGATAAGCAAAATACAGATTTCATTGAAATCTGTCATCTTGACAACAAGTTGTATGAACAGTCCCCACAACTTGGGTTTCTGTGGTTCAAGTAACACATTGCTCTTTGCTAATAAGCTTTCAATTCACATAATTTGGAGACTCTATATGTGGCACAATTGAAAATTCCCCAAAATGTTTGGAAAATTTATGAAAGATTATTTTATGATCTCTTACTCTACCTCTTCTCCTCCCTCCACCAAAAATAATGCTATTATTCTGTTAATTTCCTGGTTTTAGGTAACATTTTCACAACATTTATGTAAGTAGTGTTAAGGGAATACAAATTCAAGAATTTTGTTATGATTATAAAGTATATGTAATGTGATTAATTCAGAAGCAGAGACTTTAGGATTTAGAGTTAGCACATAGAATTTGGAGCTGGAAGGATCACTGGTGAATGCATATGGTCATACAAGTAGTAAGTGGTCAAATCAGGATACCCATCCTGATTTATGCAGTTTATTTTTTGAACCTAAAAATGGAATATTCTATTTGTCCATGTTACATTTTACTTTTGTTAGCTTGAGTGTACAGTATGCTTCTTTATTTCCAATTTTTAACTGTTCAATCAATAATTATTTATTAAGCTTCTACAACATGACAGATACTGTTCTAGACACTGGAGATAACAAAAATAATAACAATAAATAAATGTGTCCTGCCTTCAAGGAACTTACAATCAGAGTAGGAGAAATAAGTTAAAATAGGCCCATTTTTAAAATCAAATCATCTGTAGAAAAGTGACTCTTAAAATCTGTTTCATCCATAATAATAAAGCTCTTTCATTAATTTGGTTTTCTATGTCTTGGCTCTGTGTGTTTGCACAAGCCATTCCCCATGCCTGGAAAGGGCTTCCCTGTCCTCACTTCCCCTCAGAATTTTTCTTTCTCTTTTCAAGGCTCAAGTAAGGTATACCTTTCTTCAGGAAACCTTCCTTAGCCCCTCCCCTGCCTCCAAGTTTTAGAGCTTACACATACCTCACTATTCTTGGTAGTTTACTTGTGCACATAAGATGTCTCCCAAATAGATTCTATTTTTCTTGAGGGCAGGAATGTTTGCAATTTTGTCATTAAACCCTTAGTTCCAGGGGCAGTATCATGACAAGTTTCAGTTGAAATAAGAAATTCTGCCCCGAACATATAAATTTATGCTTGCTACTGAGTTATGGAATGTAATATTTATATGGTTTATTAAAGAGAAATGATGAGCAGACTATAAAAATAAATAGGTAACATGAAAACAAATCAGTAAGGCATGAAACATTGTATATTGTATTAAAATATAGTATGATTTACATTTCCATCACACATTTACACTTAATTCTATCTTTGAATTTCAATTGATATACAGCTAATGTTGCTCCATTGGTTGTGTTAGTTATCAATCATTTTCATTCAGACCAATTAAAGATTAGTAGGTCATAAGTATTCAAAGCCCCATTGGTAATTTTACAGTGGCCTTGGAAGAGAATTCCAAGGCCTATACTAAGGCAGAAAGTAAGTGAATATTTCCTCCCTTCTGTGACTCAGAAAGGTAGGCAAATTGTAGCATCCTTCAGAGTTAGAAGGAAAGAATCTGGCTGATTCATGGGATTCTCTTCTTGGAAGTGGACTTCCCTCTCTATTTGAGCTAAAATTACCTATGATAGTCAAAACAGATGTTTTCTAAAGAATGAGGGCTACAATCAAGAACCAAATTCACATATATTGGTAATGTATAGTATCAACAGTAATGGTGTCTAACATTATTGGCCTCATCACTAATACACTAATATATTTACTGAATAAAATATTAGTCATAAAAACTCATAGGACATCATTATTCTAGGGTGATTTTGAGGATAAGACAACTCTCATAAATTAAAAAAATGCAGTTCTTCTATGGAAATAGAAAAGGTCAAAGATGTGGAAAAAGAATTGGATTAAAAGTCTGGATAATAGGGTGTTAGCCCTCTCTGAGACATTAATGGTGCTAAGGCCCTCTCTAGACCTCGAACGAATTACTAGATGATTTCCCAGATTTATTCCAGGTATGACACTTATTGTTCTGTCATCTGTGATTCTGGCATTCAAATTAAACTGTAAAAAGCTTCCCAGAGGACAGGTTATAGAGCTCCCACCAGTAGCATAATTCAAGATTACCCAAAATAATGATGGAGAAGGAAGAATTAGCTGAACCTAGTCGTGGAAAGGCCCCATAATAAGAAAAGTCTGACTTGTGGTTTGGCATATATTGCCTTCTGTTTCTCTTACCTTATTATATATCCAACAGTGGTTTTCTCTGTTCAAAATACAAGGTATTTAGAAAAATAGAATTTTGAAGTTGGGAAGAACTTAAGAAGTTATCTATTGAAAACGCATTTTCCAGTGGAAACTGAGGCTCAGAAAAATAACATGACTGACCAAAGCAGAAGTGGATTAGTAGTAGAGCTAGAAACAGAATTAGGCCTTTTGACTGTTCTTCCACTTGGTGTCTTAAGGACAAGGTTTCCTTCTTACTATACTTGTCACTCTTTGGTCTTTCTGGACAGCTCCACTATTTCATCAGCCTCCTTAGAAGACACATTTAATCCAAAGTAATATTTTCAGAACAATTCTTTTCCAGAAAGGTTTTCAAGTTCTCTAACAAGTTGTTCTGGGTATCATTTATTTTATAGCCAAATGAAAATGCTAGAAGCTGTCACCAAATTTGATCCAGGCAGAATATCCTATTAAATATGTCTGGCAGATATGAAATCATATTTATCGAATGATCTAAAACCTCCGTTGTAGAATATAATCGCATAGAATGATTAGGAAGTTGTAAAGAAATACCCTCCTTCTGTTAGAAAAAATTCTTTGGAATTCTTAAAATTTATTGTCGTTTCTCATTCTATAGTAAATAATGAGCTTTATCAAAGAGATTATATCCTCTAAAATAACTTAAAGGTCAAATCATCATTTACTTAAACTATAAATTTAATAAATTCTGAATTTCTTTCCTTTTTACTATACTATTTCTGCCCTTTTCCCATGAAACAAGGTATAGGACAAGTTTGAAAAATATCTAGTCAAAATTCTGCCAATAAATATTAGGTTACATATATCTTAATTTTCTAAGTAACAATAGTGGCCTCTATTTCATAGGAATCAAAACTAATTACGACAAAAATGTTACTATATAGAAAATTTACCGAGTTACTAACTGCAGTTTTCTAGTTCCATTTTAGATCTTTCTGAGACCTTACAGAAATTTGACAAACAATACTATCTTTCAAATTTGCCATTTACTTTCTTCTTCAAGGCAAGAATTTACATTCAAGTTGCCTGGGTCTATGATACATAGTTGGAGAAACCACTCAACTAGAAACAGAATTAGGCCTTTTGACTGTCCTTTCACTTGGTGTCTTAAGCACTATCAACGTTACTATCTTAGACAATCATTGTAGATGGACATTCGACAGGAACCAGAATTCAATAGGAAGAAAAGAGTAGAGGACTAGATTGTATTTTTAAAATTGTACAACATTTGTAACAACCCAAAGCTTCCCCACTAAACAAAGGTCCATCTTTTCACCCCAATATTCTTGGGGTGAAACAATATAGCTATGAAGCAGGTAGGCTACAGTTTCTGAAGAATTAGAGCTTCAGGGCACACAAAGGGCAGAGACATGCATGATCTGTATGAGTAAAGCGAACCATAATTGAATCTTTGAAAAGTGGTTCAAAAGAGGTGTAAAATGTGTTATCCTAAAGTAATATATGACCAGAAAAGGTAAGCCAATGCACAGCCCACATGCTCTTTTGGTACCCATGACACGTCATGAAATCAAGAGTACACTAAGTGAAACTCTTATGGAGGATTTACAGGAACTATATTGATAAGAATCACACAAGGTGAGAAGGCATGGATAGATTAACATCCTGTGCCACAGGGTCTGCCCCTAGAAAAAGAATAAGATTAAAACCAATAACAATTATTTATCCCTATCAGGTAAGATTGCATTATATTGATATGGGAATACACACACACACACACACACACACACACACACACACACACACACACACACACATGCTTGTAGCCCCATGAAATACTGTTCCTTAACATTTTATTATATGCTTTGAATTTGATAAACATTTATTATATCCTTAGAATTTTATATTTCCACAACATATCCTTCGAACTTTGTAAGAAATGTCATGTCTCAGTTTTAAGCATTTTAAGACAGATTAAAAAGCTTTCTAGACAACTTACTAAATATCCATTTGATGATTACCTTGGCATACATAGAAACTAATTTTTAAAACAACTTTGTACTTCAGTGTCAAAAAAGACACACACTAACAGTTGTCTAGTGTCAGATTTTTAAAATCTCCCTAGTTTAACAAAAAAAAAAATGCTCAGGGAAGAACTAAAAGTCAAATCAACGGAAAACCAGTTTACAGTTGTGCATATTCCTGAAGCAGGTTTAATAGGTGAGAGTTTTAAATACTCCACTATGACTATGCTAAATATTACTTCCTGTAATGCTCTAAATGGCTAGATCTTCACACCTCTAAGACTTCCTCTAAATTTCATTTAGACAAGATAAAATACTGTATGTGAAAATTCGGATGGTTTAAAGTTCGATAATGCATGATTTGGTTAGCAAATATGTGTGTTGCCTGGAGTGGTAGCCACAATAATTTTAACCTTTATATGCACCAAGTCTTGCTCAATACATAGTTTATAGTTTCCCTGATGGTCTGCACAGAGGAAGTTTGTAATTTGCGTAATAGGGTTTTCTACTTATATGTTTCTAAACAAACGAATCTCTCAAAGACAGAACTATTCAAAGTGAATTCACCGGGTCTACGCTTGGGGGATGCCTCAAAGCCATTGAATCTGGGTTAATAATCTAACCACACAGAAGGAGAAAGTAGAGGTTTTTTTTACAATGGCTAGGTCCCTAATGCTCAACGCGGACTCAGTTTGTATCCTTTTAAATGCCCCAAAGGAGATCCTTCCCGTGGACAACTTAAGCTCCTTTCTCCCCGTAGCTTCCCTGGCTTAGCCAAGATTCAACAATCAAATGTCCTCCTCCAACTCTCCGTACACCTATTCTGTCGGAGATTACCTTGCCAGTCAGTGCTACCTGTCCTAAGAGTGCTTCAGGCAACCCGCAGCCACAGAGCTCCTATAGGGCTGCATCCCAAAGGGGCGAGTTCCCCTCTCTCATCATCAACTTTCTCCCCATGCCGGCTACGAAACCCGGGAGTCAGTCTCTCCTCCAGTCCCCGCACCAATAGAGATCTGAGCAAGCACCTACCTTACCTGCTTAACGATAACACTCGCCAGGAGCCCAGCAGAGCCAAGGGCTCCACCTCCGGTGAAGGGAGCTCAGCTTGCTGTCCCGGCCGGGCAACCTGGTCGGAAAGCACCGTGCTCAGCTCACCTGCTCGCCTCGCACTGGCGGCTGGGGCCGCTGCCGCTCATGCATGGGGAGAGCTTGCCAAGGTTCTCCCCCAGGGACTCGGGCTGCTGAGCGGGAGGGGCGAAAGGGGCGGCAGCGGAGCAGGCATCATGACCAACAGCTGCAACTTCCCAGCACTCACACATGCACACACACACATACACACACACACACTCGCTGGCTCACACGCGAGCAGTCTCTTAAAGGGGAACAGTCAGTCCGGCCCGAGAACTTTAAATTGCCTCCGACCAAAAAGACGGAAGAGCGTTGGCTATGTTCAGGTGTCTGGATTGGCTCACGGTAATAAACACCTGAAAAGTCTGGCAGTATATGCGGCTTTAATTTTGTTTTTGTAGCCCTGGCACCTTTCACAGGGCAGACAAACTCAGGACATGCGTGTTGAATTTGAAGCTTTCAACAATGTACTAACTAAACAATTACATTTTTCACAACGCTTCAGATATCGGCTAGATGACTTAGTGAATAGAATTCTGGACTTGAAACTAGGCAGATCTGAGTTCAAATACTACCCGAGACGCAATAACTGCGTGACTGAACAAGTCACTCAAAGGTGGACCAGAATTGAAGAATACCTGCAGGAACCCAGAAAATTTTTACTGTCTATTGACAAGCCTAGTTCTTTTAGGCTTAAGTTTTCTTTTCTGTAAAAATGTAATAATAGTACCTGCCTGATGTGAGGTTCAAATGAGATAATGAATGTGAAGTGTAAATGCTAGTAAGCATCATTTATTTATTTAGTCTCACACATCTCTATAGAAAAACATTGTAGGAACACCATTTACTGACTAGAACCTGAAGAGCAGCAAGGTCTCATAGGATCATAGCTGGAAGGGCCCTGTGACAGGATATGGTAAAACTTCTTTATTTTACAAATGAGGAAAATGAAACTCAGAGGTGTTAATGACTTACTCAAACCGCAGAGGTAGGAAGCAGCAAAACTGGGATTGAAACCCAAGTCCTCTGAACCCAGAACCAATGCTTTTTACACCATTACTAATGTAGCTGTTATCCCATGTTGCTCTAGGTGTATTTCACTGTTTTAACTCTCTTCATCTCTTTAGTCTTTTCTCCTTTATTCCTTCCTCCTTCTGCTCTTGTCCTCCCTGCCCCCATCGCAAAATATTTACTGAGTGGAAAGCAATTCAGACTAATGTTAAGAAGATGACTAAAATGTTCTTCTTAGTCTTTGACTCAGTTCCCAAAGAGCTTGGAGGCAGAAAAGTTTCATATGCACCAAAATGCTCACAGTAGAAAGCTGGAAACAAAAGAGATAGATGTGGACTGGGGAATGGCTGAATAAATCCTGGTTCATGGTTGAATGGAATGTTACTGTATCAAAAGAAAAAAAATGGTTCAAAGTGAAGTAAAAGGAATCAGGTAAACAATATATAGAACAACAAAACCAGTATAAATAGGGAAGAAGGGAGAAGTAAGGGAGGGAGAAAGGGAATGCTCTGTTAGGGGAAGATCTAACACCCCCCCTCCCCCACCTTTTTGCAGAAGTGGGGAATTATGAGTGGAGAATACTGAATACATTGCCAAAATCAAATTTTGCTTCAATTGCTCTTTCTGAACTGATCCCCCCTCCCCTTTCCTTTTTAATCTTTGATATAAGCCTGGCTCTCTGGGTAGTGAGGCGGGGGAGACATATGTTTGGAAATGAAGGTAATATAAAAATGAAAGGTATCAATAAATTGTCCTTAAGTATTTATTGAGTACCTGCTATGGATAAAAGTAGATGACTTCAAAGATTTTGTCTACTTTGGCAAATCTAGACTATGCACTCAGTATTGAGTTAGGAGAGCATCTTACTTAGTACAAGTATGTCTCTTCTTTCAAAAGCTGAGTATGTAGCTAGAGAGAGAGTAAAGAATGAAAATGTTGCCAAGAGAATATAAGTAATTATTTCAAATGTCAGTAGAGGAGAAGTAGAGTGTTTCAGGAAGAGTGTGGGGAATATGGAGAATAACATTCTGTACAACACAAGGGGTAGTTTCTTGGAAGAGATGAATCGTGACTAAGTCCTCAGTTGATAGGTGGAACTTGTAAGGGTAAAGAGGAGAAGAAAATTTATTTCCACAGAGAGAGCACTATGGATTTGTAAGAAAATGGACTGACTAGAGTTGAGAGTTTCTATTGGAGGTATAGTGGGGAAAAATGTTGAAAA
The DNA here is from genome assembly GCF_011100635.1 of Trichosurus vulpecula. Lineage (NCBI taxonomy): Eukaryota > Metazoa > Chordata > Mammalia > Diprotodontia > Phalangeridae > Trichosurus > Trichosurus vulpecula. The sequence goes on along the minus strand of NC_050580.1, from coordinate 131,447,030 downwards.
AATAATGAAAGACTAGATTATGGAGGACCTTAAAAACTAGACAGAGGAATTTAGAAAGCATTTTGGAATGAGGAAGGGATTAAAGCAACTATCAGAACCAAGAGGAGAAGCCAATTCTCCTGGAAACAGCCCTTCTCCAAGCCTATTTTATTCTACTAATATTTAAATTTAGTAAAATGCTTTCCTCAATGAGCCTAACTAGGGTGGTCCCCTAGTTATTTCTCCAAAATGAACAAAATGAGTTTTGTTTGGCCAAAGTAGGAGGAGGACATTCAGGGCAGGGAAAGGATGTTTTTCCAGGATAAAGTATTAATTGATGGTACTAATAAAAATAGGCAGGATTTTAAAGTTTGAAGAACACTTTACAGATAAATAGTCCTAACAGAGGGAGAGGTAAATGATTACCAAGAAGCACAGGAGTTAGAGCTGAAAAGATCCTTAGATATAACCTAGTGGATCCCTTTCAAATTACAGATGAAGAGAATGGGGTCCAGAGAGATAGAGGCTAGCACAAGGTCAAGCAGATAGAAAATAATTGGGATATGAACAAAGAGCCTCTAAAACCAGGATGTATTGTGGTTTTTTTTTTCCAGTACCTTCTACTGGAAAAAAGAGAAGGAAATAAAGGATAGTCTTCAGACGTGTGAGAAAAGTAAGGAAGAAAAACAAGAAAGAAATATAATTGGGATAAGAGAAAAGAAAACAAAAGAGAAAGTGAGAAATAAAATAATCAAAATACCTATAAATAGAAATATTTAGAAATTTAGAAATATTTTGGAGCAAAACATGCATAAGGGTAGGGCTCCACCCCCCTCCAATTAATTGCAAAACTCTCAACATGTCTGAACTGAATTAAACATTAAAAATAAACTAGGTGTGAACTAGTCAATCTATTTGAAAGGAATTTAGGGACTTTGGGTCATTAGATTAAAGTAAGTGACATCACACAGGAGACAGTTTGAGATTAGTTAAAAGGAATCAGTCCCATGTATATAAAACCAGTCATATGTATAAAAATGATAAATTAGTTTTAAGTGACTCAGATGAGTGGTGGTCAAATCTACTAAATATGGATTCTCGGGAGTGAATTGCCCTTGTAGAAGAAGGGAAAAAGTAAGAATTTTTCTGCTTCCATGATTGTCCAGGTACAATCTAATGAACCTTAAAAGGTCAAAATATCTGTTGGCCCAATAAGCAATAATAGCCGTGGCTGAAGACAGTTTCTACACTAGTAGTTGAGAGACACATGAGGGAAGGAAATTTCAAGACTCCACAAGGATACCAACCCTTAGCATCTAGAAAAGAATCACACCTACAAGGAACTCCATGAAGAGAGGAAAGGACTTCTAGCAAATAAGAGCTATGAGTTGTTAGATCTTTGCTACACGTTGTTGGTATATGATTTATTTGTTCAGTCATGTCCTACTCCTTGTGACCCCATTTGGGGGCTTTCTTCACAAAGATACTAGAGTAGTTTATTTCCTTCTCCAGAACATTTGACAGATAAGGAAACTGAAGGAAACCAGGTTAAGTGACTTACCCAGAGTCACATAGCTACTAGGCATCTGAGGCCATATTTGAATTCATGAAGATGAACCTTCCTGACTCCTGGCCTGACACTCTACTTCACCTCCTAGCTACCCTGTGATTCATTACTATTTTTAAAAAGTTTAGACCCATTCTTGAATGGTGTTGCCTCAGACAAACTGAGGCCTGGAAAATACCTGAATTTAGAAAGGCCAATGTCACCCACTGCATCCTAGGCCATGACCAATCACCTTGACTTTTGTCTTGTGACTGGACTTTAACAACTCTGGAGGGAAAAGTGAGGAGAAGCTTTACTTCACTTAAGTCCAATTCACAAGAGAGTCAAGATATTACCTTCAACAACAACAACAGACCCACTCTTGGCAGAACTTGTATGTGCAAGGACTAGGTATGTTCCCAGTTTGGGGGGATTATTTCTGTAATAGCTGACCTCACTATACAATAATAATAATAATAATAATAAATACCTAATATTTTTATGGTGCTAAGGTACCTATGTGCCAGGTATGGTGCTAAATATTATCCCAATTGATCCTCACAACAATCCTTGGAGATAGGTGCTATTATTATCCCCATTTTACAGATAAGGAAACTGAGGCAAAGAGAGGTTAAATAACTTGCCCAGGTTCACACAGTTAGTATGTATCTGGGCTGAATCTGAACTCATGTCTTCCTGATTCCAGACCCAGCACCCTATCCACTATTGCTAATCTGCATTATAAAAGCTACTTAAGTGTGGCTGATAGTCAGTGGAAAGTACCACCATGGGGACAGATGAAAAAAAGCACTAGAAACCTCACTGATCTTCAGGTTTAACCCTAGAAACAAGAAGATGATGTATTCATGTAATGTGAGTGGGAGTTGGAGAAGTAGCTCCAACTTAGAGGGGGTTCTTTAAAAGACCAAAAAAAAAAACCAGCATGGAAAAATTTTCAGGTGATAACAGAAAAAAAATGAGTATTAATAGTATGAGCAGAAATAGTAAGCATAAATTGTAAGAGGAATGATACCATGATTGTGACACAGGAGGCAGTCAAACAATGTATAAAACTTCTAGCCCTCATTTCTATCCCAATTAGAGTTAATAGCTCTACTCTTGACTTCTGTATTATCTAAGTATCCTGTGAAATTAAAGACTCAAACCTGTATACATTATATAAAAATGAGAGGTGAATAATTGACAATATAGCCACCTAAGATCATGACATTCTGTATTCTTCACAGACAGAGATTGTAGGTGATATTTTTTAACTGCTGCTCCTAAACACTGTAAACCTTGGTCTAATAGTTTGTTCTGCGAAAAGAACTCATAGTAAAACTTTTTTTTTCTTTTCCCATGCAATCCCAGAGGCTCTTAGAATAGTTCTGTGCTTGTAATATGCTCTCAATATAACTTAAAGATGTTGTTACTGTATCTGATATCTTAAATTAATCTGTTCCTTACCAAGTTATAACAAGGAGCAACAGCCAAACAAATTATAATTAGCTATGGTGGAGGTAATAATCTTCTGGTTTTGGACAGAGGATCTTTTGTCTATAGCCTTCTGAATGAATGTTAGTGCCAAGATGGTTAGTCTGGGAGGAACCATCATGTTGCCAATATAATTCTATTTACTTTGGTGTTTCTCAATCACCATATTTGTTTTGGTTCCTGTACCAGAACTACATACTTATTTATTTTTCATGTATCTGCTCTTGGGATATTTCCTCTTTGTCGAACAGTAGTTTAATAATATTTATTGGCTTATTACAGTTTCAAGCAGCAAATTATTGGTCAGGATTTGTTCACCTCTTATCACGATTGGCATTGCCTGCAACGTATTTATAAACAACGATTTGGAGTCACTGATGTGGAATCATAACAATGCTGCATTGCTTGCTGAAGTTATCCATAGCAGCTAAAGAAGAATATCCTGTAATTACTTTCTAGTCACCCCAGTCCTGTGGGATAAAGGAACCATCTATTGTAAACTCAATAAAGGAAGAAGGCCTCTCTGAGTTTGCAAGACCTGGGTCAGAAATTCCTGTTCTCATTCATTTTTATGGGAACAGGGGAACTTTTCAAACAACTATTTTTCCAGCTTTCTTTGAAAAAACCACCTAACCCCAGCAGCCAGTTAGTCCCCCAGTCAATAAATATTTATTAAGTGCCTCCCACGTGCCAGGCATTGTGCTAAACATTGGGGATATGAAGAAACACAAAAACTCTCAAGAATCTGTTTAATGGGGAACATAATACAAAAATAATGAGCAACAAGTCAAAACAACAAGCTACCAGATAAAAAAACTGGGGTAAGCTCTCTTCTCCCCATTCCACTACCAGGCCTCTCAGGAAATTCTGTATATTGATGTCATCAAACCAGCATTCACAAGAGTGTTTCCAACCCATGAGTCAGCGTGCCATCCCATTACTCAATTGAGGGTATATTTCATGCTTCCTGCCCTGGGCACAGTTTGTGTTACTTGCCCCAGGCACAAAGATTTCTAGCTAGAGCTCTGTCCAGAGGTTTGGTAATCAGGCACAAACTGACAAATAAAACAATAAAGCGGGTGGGGAGAGGAGGAAAAGTAAGCTGTTTCTAACAACATTGCTATTTTGAATCGATTAGATTCCTCTGCGAATTTAAAATTTATCAACGACATTAAAACAATTTGGCCTAATACATAAAGACAAGGCATAGATTTAAGCGCTTAAGTCCCAGTCTTGACTCCTTGACTGTACATGACATTTAGCTTTGAGCTTTAATTTATCTAGCTACAAAATGGAGATCAAAATACCAGTCTTTAGAGGAAGTACTTAAGAATCTACTAATTAATGGATAGAAAAACACTTTGAAAATAGAAGGTGCCATATAAATATGTAATAACAGTCATTTACAAGCAAGTAAGCTTAGTATGCAATTATGAGGCTTACAGATTTTTGTAGACAAATCTTTAGAATAATTTGTTTCTACCTCCTGAAAGTATTTGAGCCCAAAATAGTAGGTCAGCGGAATCAAAATGAATCTGATCCTAAAGCTGAGCAAAATGCTTAGTTTCTAGCAAAGGAGAGGAAGAATCTTTTGTTTTTCTATGAAGAAGACTTACTTTGGGGGGCATGAAAGAGAATTCAGGTAAGAATAAGGCATCTTTTTAAAATTAGATATTCTACTCAACAGCTTTTAAAAAATAAAGAATAGAAAACAAGTTCAAATAATGAAAAATTGTAATTCAGTTGAGAGAGAATGGAAGGAAAGGAAGGATAGGATGGAAAGGAGGTAAGGTAAGAGAAGGAGACAAAAGGGAGAGAAGAAAAAGTAACAAAAGAGAGAGATGCACACAGCAACACATAGCAAAACAAATTGAAAATGACATATTGTACTTTTTAGTCTGTGGGTCAGAAAAATTAAACTGAGGGACAAGTGTATCGGGCCAGAGGCTTCTAGAAACATTGACTGTTGGACATTAGAAAGGACATTAGAAATCATCTAGTCCAACCTTCTCATTTTATAGATGATGAAACTGAAGCTCAGAAAAGTTGTTACTTTCCCAAGGTCATACTATATTTTCCTCCTTTTTTTTTCTACAAGTGTTGCTTCTTTCATACTACTAACGTACCCTGCATCACTTATGATGGGATTAGGAATGGGATCTTTAATGGCCATGAAATTCGCCAACCACAAAAATATACAGCAAAATCAGATACATTAACTCTTATTAGTGTGTGCTAATATTTCCAGGATGTTGAATAACTGTAATTTATTGAATTGCATTTATTTATGGAAGCATCAAAACAAAAGCATTTTTCAGTCACTTAAAACATCATTTATGATGTGATCTTTTTAAACTTTCAGCTTTTAATCATCTCTCCTTAAACATTACACCTACGCCACCATTTATGGAGGATGTTTAAGCTTTTCATTTCACTGTGAACTTATTGGATCTCTATGTACATAGCTCACAATTTGAAAAAAAAAGCTACACATTTAACAGCAAATAATATAAGCAATGGAAATGAACAGAATAATGATCTTTCCTTTACAATGTTTAATTACAGAAAAATAATTTACCCCAAACCTAATTTGCCCCCAGATGGAAACTCTACTTTGATTTTGTGTTTTGTTTATTGCTTTTAGAGGTCTGACTGAGGTTCTGATTGCTGAGTGAAGCTTATTCACAAAGCCATCTTTTATACTTAGAATATATAGTTTTCTTTGTTTCTGTCTTTCCAATTTTTTAATCTTCCTTCAAGGCTTAGCTCAAGGACTACTTTCTCTATGAAAAAAAATCTCTATGCCAGCTGCAATTTTCCTACAACATTTTATTTGATCTATCCTTTGCCCCATTGAATGTCTACCTAATATTATATCTGTTTCTGTCCATGATATACCCTCCTTACAGTTTCAAGTAATCTGCTTGAGGGCAGGGATTGTTTTATTTTTTTATCTTTGTATCTACAATACCAAACACAGGGCTTCACAAAGAGTAGTAGGTATATAATAAATCCTTCAACTTCTGTACTTGCAACAAAGAGCTTTGCAAAACTTAAAGCATTATTTAAATGGAAATTATTATTATTGGACTAAACTCATATTAAGTTGAAGTGTCACTGGTAGATTCTGTCCAGAAAAAAAAAACCATAGTAATAGGTCTAGATCGTGCTATTTTGAAAGAAAACATGCACATACGTACACATAGACACAGATATACCTGTATATCATAAAACTTGGAAATTTCATATATATTACTCTTCCTACTTTTTACTTATGGAAATGCTCATGTTTGTGAAGTTCATAAAAATACAGTGTCTTTATATTACTTATATGGATATGTGTGCCTGTGCCAATTCAGGATATCTCTTACCTGTGCTTTATCTCCTGCCATCTTAGGATGATGCTCTGGATTGGGCAAAGCAATAATTCAGTAAAATATTCTTTCTAAATCACTATATTTTAAATCTGAATCACTTCCTAAATCATTATTCAATCTCAATCTGGGAGTCAGAGGCAGTGAACCTGAAAGGATTCTGTACTTTGTCATTGCAGGGCCAAAGATTGGTGGCACCAATCAAATGGCTACTCCCTGCTATGGTGAGCAAATTACTAGCTTTCCCCTCCTCTTAGCCCAGCAATTCAGAGTCATCCAGTCTGCTGACTTGAAAATCCCCTTTGATTCCTGTCTTCCCCCATACTCTCATTCTTATCTAAGCCCTATCCCACCACAATCCCTATCCTCTGTCTTTCTCATTCCATTGTATGCCCCTGAACTTCTCCTTTTTGGATAACATTTCCTTTTAACTTGGATCTCTACACTTCATACTTCTTCCATCTTCTTGTACTAGCACAAACCTAGCTCTTCCCAGAAGACCCTGGATCCTTTGCTCTCACTTGTACTTGATGGGTCTTCTTATAATGCTTCTGAAGCAAAGAAAACGCTTACCACTTGCTCTTCATCATCATTCCCACACTGTCCCTTTACCAAGATCATTATATAAGTCTCCTTAGAAGTTCATTCCATTTGTCAACAAATACAAATTCTCTTTCTCAAGGAGTTCCGATACCTGACTCCTAGTTTTCCTTTCTGTCCCAACCCTTGACCTCACACCTGGGGACTATAATATACACATTAAAATTAGTTGAATATGCTGGACTTTCAGTTCATGAACTTCCTAAACACCTCTGGCCTCATCTTTATTTCACCTCAATCACACACAGGTATAATTCTTCATTCGATCTCACCATGATCCATAACTGTTCTAACACTATGATCCAAGAGTATGAAATACCTTTGGTTGATCACATCAATCTCAATCCTTTGCCTCACTGCTCCTAAGACTATTCTTTGTCTTTACCATAACCTTTATTCCCTGACCTCAGACCTCATCACTTGGATGTTCCATGGTCATCTCAAAATCAACATGTCCAAAATAGAATGAATTACCTTTTCCCCAAACCTATTCCTCATTCAACTTTTGTTTTTTAAATTTCAACTCTGTATACTACCATCCAGTCACTTGAGCTTGCAACCTTGGGGTCATCCTTGACTCTTCCCTCTCTGTCACTCTCCCCCACCACATGCTATCAATTACCAAGTCTTGTGGATTCTGTTTCTACCACTTCTCTCCTATATTTCTCCTTCTCTCTACTCATGGAACCTCTATTCTATTTCCATCCCTTAATCCATCTTACCTGAACTATTGTAATAGCTTCTTAATTGGTTTCCCTCTTTCCACTCTCTTTCTCTCTCTCTCTCTCTCTCTCTCTCTCTCTCTCTCTCTCTCTCTCTCTCTCCAAATTCCTTGTCCATACAATTACAGAATTGATATTCCTAAAATAGTTATGACCATGTTATAATATTTCCCTACTAAAACAACAACAACAAGCCAACAAAACTTTAGAAGATCTTTATTGCTTCTAGGTTAAAATATAAAATCCTTAGGTTGTTCTTTCTGTTCACAATTTTCAGGGAAAAATACTCTAACAAAACAATGCTGAAATGCATGCAGCATATGCTTTCCCTTTACCTCATCTGTCTTATTTCATCTTATTCCCTTTAACTTTTTCTTTTTTCCTGTGAAACAGGCTGCTACCTGTCCTCAACTCATGATATTCTATTTCCTGTCTCCATGTTTTTACATGTCTCACCTTGTCTGAAATTCACTCCCTCCTCAACTTTCCTCTTAGAATCCCTACTGTCTTTCAAAGGATAACATAGGTCCTTAACTCCTATACCAGGTGTTTCCTAATTCCACTCAATCTTCTAGTTGTTAATACTTTCTACCACTTTGAAATTATTTTCCATAATTTTCTATACACTTGATATATACTTAGCTTTGTTTGTGGTATAACTCTCTGTAGAATGTAAGTTCCTTGAAGACAGGGACATCATTGATGTTTTTGTGTTTTCAGTAGTTGGCAGTGCCATTCAATAATAGGTGCTTAATAAATGTTTGTGGAATTCAATTGAATTTTAGTCATCATGTTCCCAGCCTCCTACAATTCCCTGCTGGTTATCTCTCCCTTCTCCCTTTTGATCTACATACCACCTCATGCCCTGGGAGGACTCCACCCCTCAACCAAACAAAGGAGGATGACAACCTACCTGAATTGACTCTTCAATGATTAACATACTCCCACTCCATGATTCTTTTGACATCCCAGTAGTTTTGAACAGCCAGCTGCTCTTGTTTAAACCCCATTCTCCACTGCTCACTGACCACTCCCTTATTCTCATTCTTTTCACCTTAATATCTTACTCTAAAGTCAGCCACCTCTTCCAATATGCTCTCCAAAATTCTTTATCTATGTGTAATAAACTTGCTTTCATCTTTAACATTTTACTTTCTCACTCCTTCCTAATGGCACAGTTTTTCTGGCCACTCTTTGCACCATGGTTGGACTTTTTCTGTTATACCTCTAACTCACTGGTTGATATGAGGAAATTGGAATACTTCTTGTTCCCCATTACTATTTCCAGGCTCTCCCTCTATCAGTGTGATTCAGTACCTATCATCTACTTACCTCCAGGAAATCCTCTCTCCTTCCTTAAGAAGTTGTGTCTGGATCACAATCTTTCTCTCCTCTCCAAATCCTGTCCTCGTAGTAGGGGACTTTAACATATATATTGATACTTCCTCAAACACCCTAACATCACAGTTCCTTAACATACTTGTGTACCATGACCTACTTTTCCACCTCACCCCAGCTACACAGAATGGGGGTCATACCTTGATCTTGCTATTATCATCCACAAGTGTTCTATTTCCATGTTGATTAATTATGAAATTCCTTTATCTGATCGTAATCTTTCGTTATTATATATCTCCATTTTCCTTGAAACCTCAAACCCTTTTCTTCATCTTCACCATGACCTCCAATCATTCAACCCCTTAGTTCTTTCCCAGGCTATATATCAGTAATTAAGGTGGGAGTTTCTTTTATTGTTTTCTCTTTTAACACTTATTTAAACAAGTGCCCTTGAAGAGTCTGGCCTTTGTTTCTTTGATTGGATCAGGAGTCTTTGATAACCTCCTTGCCTCAAGGGAAAGCCTGGTTTGCATGGGTTTGAGTAACATGTTTTTGATGCCAGAGGCTTTTAGGTCATGGGTTTGAGTGGAATGTTGTGATGTCCTTTGACCCTGAACAGGATATATAAACTCAGAGGTTGGTGTTTTCCCTTGGGGCTCTCACTCAAGAAAGGAGTGTTGATGTGGAGACTCTGGGCAAGTCATTGTTAAGAGCCTCCCAGCTTTGAAGAAACCCAGATGTTTTGTTTGGGGCTCTCACTCATTGGAAGAATGTCAATGTGGAGACTCTGGGTAGTCATTAAGGAGCCTCCTGGCTTTGAAGAAACCCAGATGTTTGGTTTGGGGGCTCATCATGGAAGGAGTGTTGAGACTCTGGGCAAGCCATTGTAACTGCCCCCCAGCTTTGCTAACCCAGATGTTGGTTTATATTTGGTCTGTTTATAATGTTTGTATTTGCTCTGAAGTTCAGGGTGCTAGCTTTTTCCGCAGAACTAAGTACATGATATTTGTAGGTTATTAAAGTGAGATTGTTAACCCCTTAAAGTTACTTTCCTTAGTAAAGCAGATCAAAGAACCTGTGCTGGCAGTTCTTGTTGCTGGTCTTATTGGGTCTTACACTTCAACAGCTGTTGCTAGCCAAATTGTTGCTATAGGCTATCAACCCTGAATTATGCTCTAATCCCTTCAACATATCGACCTCTTGATAAACCAATTGAAAACTACAGTGCTCTCATCTTTAGTTCCTTGTTCCCTTATCCTATTGCCAATATTGCCCTTCCAAGCTTCAGCCTGAAATCACTCCCACTTTCTGCTACATTCTTTTCTACTCATGTGCTACTGAACAAAGCTGGAGAAAATCATGAAACTATCCTGAATGGGCCTTCTACAAATCTATGAGAGCAAGAATTATTTGTTGCCTTTCTTTGTATCCCTAGCATTTAGCAAAGTGCCTGGCACATAGTAGGTACTTAATAAATTCTTATTATTGACTTGTGGACTAACAAGTATAATATTTCATTTCTGACATGTTCTTCTTGTGTTCCTCCAAAAGAAAAAAAGAGATCTTAATTTCCTTCCACTCAGACCTCACATCCCATTTATATTGTCTTTAAAGTATAAGTGGTCATATGTCTATCTGGACAAAAAAAATAGTGATTTGCTATTTGCATATCTGGGACTAGAATAAAAAATAGTTCTTGCTTTTGATTATATGTCTATCTGGTCAAATTCAGAATGCCTAAAAGCTTGATGAGTTGGCTACTGACTCCATTCTAGATTATCATTGTTAATAGTTTTTGAAAAGAAGCAGATTTTTTTCTATTAGAGAACCATTGGTATAGTGATTATTTGTCAATGCTATATAGTGTTTTAATAGATAAATTTTGGAGCAATATAAAGTAATAAAATCATTTCCCTAGGAAAAGGCTTATAACTCTGAAATAAATCTAAACTGCTTTATTTGATAGTCCAAATGCATGTCAGCAACAGCTTATGTATGGTACACAATTCACTGGGACCAGAAAGTCAGTTAGGATCCTCACAAAATTTAATACAGCTGGCATTATAACCCTATCAAAAGATGGGTGCATAATGTTATGGCCAGTTAGGCACATTATGGATAACTGGCTTTCCCATTAATCAGGAAACCAGTATGAGTATCCAATTATGAAATGTGGCAAGAAAGGCAAAACATAGAATTAGCAGCAGTCTCAGAGGTGTGACATTTGTGCTAAAGAGAGGAAATGAGAAAAAGAAGTATATAATCAGTGCCCAAAGGGAGAGTTCAGTGGCAACACAATTCACAGTAAGAAACTATTCACCCACAGAACAAGGATATCAGAAAGGCCAGATGTATGAATGAATGAATAAATGAGTGAATGCATGAATACACACACACACACACACACACACACACACAAAACATATACATACATGTGCTGGCAAGGTCAGGCCATTACCAACACCAGCATTTTGACCACCATCTTGCCTCAAATCCTCTTGGAGATATCACAAGACCCTGGACCGAAGAGCCTGGGAATGACAACGTTTCTAGCCCAGTGTTCTCAAGCCATCATCCTGGATTGCCTTCAGCATTCCCTATGGAGACACAGCTTGGCAACTGCTCCTCTAGGAGCTACAGCCACGTATACTTAAGAGCCAGGAAAGGAAGATGTTTCCATCAAAGTCCTTGGCATTGTCAAATAGTTTAACATCAGAATTTCATATTATTTCATTATTGGAAGTGACAATAAAGATGAGGCATTGCCATATGCTTTTTATGGGACTTTTCCATCTGACCTGAAGCTGGGAACTTCTATATGTTTTGTCTCCCCTGCTAGAATGTGAGCTCTTTGACAGCAGAGACTGTTTTATTTTCTATTCATATCCCCTTAAGTGCATGACAAAGCTTTATTCATTCATTTAAAACTTCCAATCCATTAGAATCTTTTACATATATACATATGTTTGTTTTGTTTAGTTTTTGGAGGGGGGAAGGCAGGGCAATTGGAGTTAAGTGACTTGCCCAAGGTCACACAGCTAGTAAGTGTGTCAAGTGTCTGAGGCCGAATTTGAACTCAGGTCTTCCTGACGCCAGGGCCAGTGCTCTACTCACCTGCCTCTGTTAGAATCTTTCATTAGCTATTTGTTATGAAAAGAAATGGCCATACAACTAATTCACATTGAAGTATTAACAAATGATTAGGAGATACCTAGATAGCTCAGTGGAAAGAACTCTGGTTTTGAAGTCAAAGACCTGAGTTCAAATCTTGCCTCAGATACTTACTTGCTGTGTGACCCTGCGCAAATCACTTGACCTCTGTTTGCCTTAATCCACTGGAGGAAAAAATGGCTAACCACTCCAGTGTCTTTTCCAAGAAAACCCCATTGGAAGTATGGTCTATGGGGTCATGAACAGTGGGACATAACTGAATGATTAAACAACAGCAGCTTAATATAGTGCTACTTCAAAAAGTATATGAATTTTAAGAGTACAGGATATTTTTAAACAAAAAAAATTTCAATTTTAGAATTTCAAACATTTGCAACAGAGTAGTCAAAAAGTTTGTTTGTTTTTGGTCTGGGAGTGGTGATTTTCAGGAGTCCACAAATCGCATAACCGGGACCTACTTTGCCTACATAGAAAGTCTTTCCTGACTTAATAATCTCTACATCTATTTATATTTATATTAATGAATCTGGAAGATTATAAAATTTTAAAGTACCTTTGGAATCGTTCCATTGTGTGCAAAATAGATATAATGTTTTGTTGAATTGTAGTTTGAAAATTGCTAATCTGTGTTTTGGCATACGGATTTAGAGTTGTTTCTTAACCAGAATGATCAGTTTTCTGAGATATCTCATTTCATAACCATTCTGAACAAATCAAATTTGCTGCATTTTTTTCAGAGTACAAATAATGTAAGCCATTAGTTATAAATACTGGAATTATAATTTTGTTTGGTGCTATTTATAGCATGTGTCATGTTAATACTACAAAACCAAAAGGAAGATTTTTTTCTTGTCCTTTATGCCTTGTTTGGAGCAGAGTATGTAACCATTATTAATAGAAGACTATAGCTTTAAAAATGTTTCTATCCCTGCTTGGTTCCACCACAAAATTAAGTTTTCATGGCATCTGTCTTTAATTTGTATTGGACCTGGTCCTTATGGGTTCTGTTTTCTGTCTTTCTTGAAAAAAGAGGAGAAAAAACCCCACCCATTGTGGAGCTGAGGGTTAATTGTAATTTTATCTAGCTCTGAAAGCCTCATACTTTCTGTTGACATTTAAAATGAACTTCTTTAACAGTTTTTGAAACTTTTCATAACAATTCAACAAAATCCAATGTTTATCCCTTTCTATAGAAGTTGAACCTTATGTGAGCTTGTATATTGAGGAATAACTTCTTCATTCCTAAAACTAATAATAAACAATGTATGATAATGGAAAGATTGCTAGATTTGGAGCCAGGATATAGCCTTTGTCGTATGTTTGACAGTTATTGCTATATGACAGGCATGTCACCTTGTCTATAAAATGGGAATAATGATACTTGTAGTAGCTACTTTACAAGATTGTTGTGAAAATTAAATATGACAATGTATATAATGCATTTTGTGATATAAATGTCAGGTTTGTTTTTTTTTAATTCAGAGAGAGCTGGATTTAGAATCAGAAGACAGGTTCTAGAGCTGGTACTAATTAGCTTTTTAATTTTATTCAAATCACATTAATTCTCTGTGCCAACATTTCCTCGTTTGCCAAATGAAAAGATTGGCTGGTTTCTAAGACCCCTTCTTACTCTAAAATTTTACAATTTTGTGACTCGTTAACTTTGAATTCTTAAAAAAAAATACATAGATGCCAATTTTCTAAATAGAAAATCATCACAATATATAGTTATATCCTGAACCTAAGAAAGAGCCCCAAGTGTTTAGGAATGATTGGCTTATCTCCAAAATACAAGAAAATGTCCATAGCACAAAGCTGTGAAGTCGAGTTTCTAGGTCAGGTTCACATTCTCTCTCTCTCTCTCTCTCTCTCTCTCTCTCTCTCTCTCTCTCGCTCTCTCTCTCGCTCTCTCTCTCTCTCTTCTCTCTCTTCTCTCTCTCTTTCTCTCTCTTTCCCTCTCCCTCTCCTTCTTTCTCTCCTCCCCCTCCTCTATCCTTCCCTTCTAGACATCAGCTAAAAAAAAGAAGAGAAAAAAGTACAAGTCAACTCCTTAGACTACTGGGAAATTAATGAGCATGACTTCTCCAAATAGGATGTCAGTGATTTTCATCTCAAGATTATTATAATATTATACATATTATAGTATAAAAATATAGTGGTTCCTCTACTTTAAAAAGGACTAAATAAATAAGAAAAATAATTACTGTAGACATGATGTGATTTATGACTGAGGCTGCTGTGAAGACACCCTTTAAAAATTTATTTTATGTAAATATTTTGTTTTCTCATTATCTTCATTTCCAAATGTGTCCTTTCTATATATCTTACTCTTCAAGCCATCCCATACAACAAAATATTAAAAAAAAAGTAAAAAGCCAAACCAAGCAATATATTAACTGAGTCTAATAGCGTATGCATTATTCCATATCCATAGTCCCTCAGCTATGAAAAGAAATGAGGGACATGCCTCTTCTCAACTTTTCTTCAAGAACAAGTTCATTATAATTACAATGGTCTTTTTTCAGGGTTTCCAGTGCTGCTGTTCTTTCCATTTCCATTGTTGTAGTTGTAGTCATTCTGTATATTATTTTCCTAGTTCTCATTTCATTTTGCATCAGTTTATATATCTTCCCATGCTTCTCTGAGTTATTCATATTCATTGTTTCTTATGGAAGAATAAAATTCTGTTACATTCATGTGTTACCATTTCTTTAACTATTCCCTAGCTAATGAAGACTCTTCCCGAGTTCAAATCTGGCCTCAGACACTGAGTAGTTGTGTGACCCTAGACAAATCACTTAACCCTGTTTGCCTCAGTTTCCTCATCTGTAAAATAAGCTAGAGAAGGAAATGGCAAACCATTCCAGTATCTTTGCCAAGAAAACCCCGAATGGGGTCACAAAGAGTCAGACATGACTGAAACAACTGAACAACAAAAGTGGTTTATAAACATTACCTCATTTTATCATCACAATAACCCTATGCTATTATAATCTCCATTTTGTAGATGAGAAAACTGATTTAGACAGAATTTAGGTGACTTGCCCAGGGTCACAGAGCTAGGAAGTATCTGAGGATGGATTTATATTCAGGATATTCTAACTGCAGGCCCAGTGTACCATACCACCAGCTGCTTCATTTGGAGAAAAAAAAATACTTCTTGAATATTCTGCCAGTATATAGAAGAGTATTTAACACACAAGTATTAGTCCATAAATCATTTTTTTCACTTGACTAGGAGATAGCTGTGCAAGGCCAAAAATTGTTGTCAGAGCTCAATTGTTTTCCTGACTTCCTATAGTTGAAGACTTTGGATAAATTGTAGAATGTATCTGATCTCTGCAGATATTACGAGAATGAACTGAAGTCACTGTCAACTTATTTCTTCTCATTTCTTAGGCATGCTTACCTAACATCTATGATAAGTGCAATTAATAATAAGAGATCAGCTGAGGGGAGGATAAAGATAAAAGATTTTCCCTATCTGAGGTCAATACAAGTTTAATGGTAAGTTTTTTCCATTTCCTTCTTCAATCTTTTTGCACTTTTTTTTGACAAACAGAATAGGCCCTGCTCTATAGTACATACTAGAAATCGTGAATCAGTATAGTAGTGTGTTGGGAGAAAGAGGTCTTGTTTCTGGCCCCAGCTCAGGCACTAACTATAGTTGGTACTTGCACAAGTTAACCAGCTTCTTTTTTGTCTGTTTTTTTTTCCCACTAGAGAAATAAGAGCAGGTGGACTACTTTTCAAGATCTCTTCAAGTTTTTTAAAGTAACCATTTGCATTTTTAGGGCTAAGACAGGATTAATAAGATCAAATTATATTTACACATATATGTGTGAAACGAATATATTTTATTTAAATTCTCATTGAGTCTTGTTTTCAATTCAACACAAAGGCATTTTGCCTATGTTAAGCACTGTTCTAGGTACTGAGGATATAAAGAAAATAATAAGATACCCCCTACCCTCAAAGACATTACATTCTACTGAGAGAAAATAACATACACTTGGATTAGTATAAACAGACTAAATACTAAATAACCTAACTGGGGAAATCCTATGGGAGACTTCATATTTTAAAGAATTCTTCCAATTAGAGGTGAATAGGGAGAACAGTTGAGGAATGGGAATAGCCTATGTTATGCCAGAAAGGCAGGATGTTAGCGTGGGTCCTGGTTGCTAGAAGTCTTTTTCTCCCTTTATGGAGTCCCCTTTAGGTATTTTATAACTTGTAGGGTCCCAAATCTACTTTGCCTCAGTAAGCTCAATTGGTCCTTTGCTCTTGATGCAAGTGCTGCCACCAATTAGTGCTGTTCTGGAGACACTGCTAGGGTACTTATAAGAAATTCAAGTATTCTGACCCTTTGAAGTTCTGAAGTACATCTCCTGATGAAGGGTGGGGTGAGGTAGAGAGGAGACAGAGGCACTTTTCCCCCTTCTTGCCTTCTCAAACTGATTAACTCTCAGAGCTCGCCACTAGAAAGTTGGGATTCAAACCAGTTTGTCTTTTTTTTTGTACGGGCCCCACAAGGTATAGAGAAGTTTCTTAAACCAATCTTATTACACCTTTCTGTGTAGAATCATTTCATGGCATCCAATGACTAGAATCATCCTACTTCTTTCCAAGTTAATTAATTAGGTTACTTGTAATTAGTCCAATGCCCTTTGATTCAATACATGTGCTTTCACCTGATAAAAGTGAACATTTTATTTGTTAGGATTTTGTTAGTTAATTCAATTGAGATGAGAATGACTGATTGTTTCAATTGCCTGCCACACTTTGACATTTATGCTTTTCTTCACTCATTCATTTAACATTTATTAAATGCCTGTTATGTCCAGAGCACTGTACTAGGTTCCAAGAGAATATGATCAGACAGGTCTGACTGAAGATGGTCTGGTAGTTCAAGTTAGAGATTAGAACAAAATGAGATACTTATAGATTACCTCACATTTAACTAAAGGAGGTTTATTTAACCATAGCAGGAAAGATACAGTACTGATTCATTTGGGCATAGCATCCCTTTGCCTGTGCTGTCTCTACTGAGCTTCTAATCAGTCAGAAGCTAAGGGGAGAGATGGTGAGCCCTTATGCCCTGGCTTTTTGAAATTAAGCCACCAAAATACATCATCAACTTTCAGTCCCTGAAGCCAATTAAGTCCTGAGGACAGTTTTAATATCTTTTAAGGAAAAACCAGCCTACTCTGTGGGAATTTTGGAAATTGAGTGAACCATACTGACTCTGTCTTGTGATTCAATTCTGGAGCTAGCTCAGTTCCTGTTCTATTCAATTATGGGGTCTAGACAAATTTCTGTCCTGTAAGAAAACTTTATTCAATTATGGGAATTGTAAGAAAACTTTATTTCATTGTTTGAACCTAGCCCTGCATGGCTGAGAAGCTGGACCACCTCTATCTGTTGCTTAGAGACCCTTATCTAAAGATCTCAGGAGTGGGGAACCTGGAGCCTGGAGGCCACACATGGCCTTCTAGGTCCTTGGGTACAACCTTTTGACTGAGTCCAGGTTTTACAGAAGAAATCCTTTTATTAAGGTGACTTGTTCTGTGAAGTTTGGATTCATGCAAGGGGCCACATTTGATCACCTAAAGGGCCACATGTGGCCTTGAGGCTGCAGGTTCCCCACCCCTGAGTTATGCTGACCAGAAATCCAGTCAGATCCAAAGACTGATGCAAGGAGTTTTCTCACAATTATACATTTCAAGCAACCTTTATGTTTTATCTGAAAACTGGCCCCGTACAGGTCAATCAGTTACTGTTTCCATGTTCCTTTGATGGAATACAGGCATTTAGAAAAGAGAGTGACACCTCTTTGTCTGATTTCAGGGAACTGCATCTGCTCATTTTCCCCACTTCCGACTGGGAAAGCCTCTAATCTTTCCTCCAATTAGAAACCAGATTACCTAAACTTGTATGCTGGTTTATATTCTGTCAATTGTTCACTTTTAATGCATAAAAATCTATCTCCCTCTGTATCCAGAGCCCAGTTCCAAGCTGAGGAGGCTTAATCCCTATTTGTTATGCATGCATTGCTTAATAAATTCATATACTTGGAAGCTTAGACCTTTGTTTCCTCAGTTATTTCATCTTTCATAGTAGGGTCTTAGAGTCTTGCTCCTACCAGAAGGATACTTAGTTAAGTTCCTTTCCTCAGTTCAAGTTGATTTTTGGTCTAGTAGCAAAATAAGAAACAAAAATTGATGACAACAATTGACAGATAATACAATCCATCTTTAGAGACTACTGGGGAAATTCTACTTTTTCCTAAGGTATTTTCTATTTTTATTATTTGATCATTTCCCAAAAGTAGAGATTTCATTGATAAAAGTCATACAATATTGATATCATCTGGTATTTAAGCCATCCTCAATTCATATCTTGTGCTTTCCCAATGCCGTGATTTATTTTACACAATTCCTTATTCTTGAAATACCCACTCCCAATGTCTACCAATTGCATTCCTACCCACCCTTCAATATTCATTATAAACACTGTCCCTTTCATGGAGCCTTTCTTGATCCTTCCTATCAGAAATGACCCTTCTTTCCTCTGACCTACCACAATACCTTGTTTGTATTTGTGTTGTATTATTATATGGATTATATCACCCTACTAGTCTAGAAACTCCTCAAGGACATAAAGCATGAACGATTTATTTCTGTTTCTCCTCCAGTGTCCATCACAGTGTACTGTGGTCTATTTGCATAGATGCCTAATAAATGTTTTTTGAATAAAGTTTAAGTTAATAGCTGACCATTTAAAACCGTAACATTATTCATTGCATTTATAAACTGGCCAGTTTTTTTTTCCACTGCAGTCTACAATGTTTGTGTCCTGAAATCTGGGTTCTAGAAATGTACAAGTTTCTTCCTTTTTTCTCCACTGTATTTGCCATTAGGGGGTTTCATCACATGCACTGAACTCACAGCATATGGTCTTGGGGTTTAGGAGGTCGATATGATAGGGTGGAAAACCTCCGCTGCTCTCTGTGAGTCAGTGACTAAGTACAGCTGCAAATGTCCTTCTCCAAACAGGAAAGGCAAAGAAAAACCACCAACTCTATTAAATGATCTTCAGTTTATTCCCACACTCAGCAAAGCAGGAAGAACACACCAGACTTCCAGTAATTAGCTGAGAAGCTTTGCTTAAAGTCATCTCTCAAAACCTACCTTGTGTAGCAAGAGTTGTGAATGTGCAAGAACAGTGCAAACGATCAGCCACAGGATAGTTTTATGAACTGGTGTGACACATTCAGAAATAGAAAAAGCCAGCTGGGAAATAGGAAATCATGGTTGCTCAGATCATTAGAACTTTTCCAATTATTGTTAATCAATTGTTCTGCACACTCCCTACAATCTCCAGGTCTGAAGCAGAAGGGTTGCATCTTGGTTTTTTTTTTTTTTTTACCATGAAAACAATTTTTTCCAATGGATTAGATTAGAAATGGGCCCTCTTCTTCCTTTTCCCATTTTTTGCTTTGTTTTATTTTGAAAGCTACTTCTTTTTTCCCTTTTGCCAACTGAAACAAAGACAGATGCTTACCATAGAAAATTAGCAAGTTAAAATGAAAAAAAAAATCCATATCTGAGCCTTTAGGAGAGCTTATCTTGCCAAAGTCATGATTGGAATGTTTACCAAAAAAAAAAGAAAGAAAGAATCATAGACTTTGATCGGGAAGGGACCTTTGAGGCCTTCTAGCTTAACCCCTACCAAATTTTACAGAAGGAAAGTGAGGCCTACTGAGGTTAAATGACTTGCCAAAAGTCACACAGGTAGTTGCCATCACATGCCACCCTTGACACCAGTGTCAGTTATCCTTCTGCTGTATCATGCTGAAAATCACTTAATGATTTCTTTCTTTCTTATAGATAGAAAGTATCAATGCCTTTACCACCATTTTCTCCTATCAGAAATACTGTAATGAAAAAAGCTGCATGTATTATAATAGAGTGTTTAAATAAAATGACATTTTGCATTTTGCTGGACAGTTTCCATACAAATACTGCTGGCCTGTTTTTTTCCCATGGGAGGGACTCACCAATATTCCAAATCATAGAACAGCATGAATGAACACCCCCTCCATACCCCCTCCCCCCGAGTGAATTTCTCCTTAGTTTGAAGATGCATTTTCAAGTGGTTTCCATAGACTAATTTTAGCAGCGTTTGTGGTTTCAAATATAAAGCAGGAAGCCATGATGAGATAGAACCTCTGTTCCATCACTAGCCACTTAACCAAATCTCAAAGATTAAAAACCTTTCTAGCAAACTTAAAAACTTGTCTGATACAGCAAGAGGAACCAACTAAAACTGTCAGTACGACCTTTTGCAAAACCTAAAACTTTGGCTGTTTTACATTGTATTCAAACACAGTCATGACAGAAATTCTACATATAGATAACAACAAAAATATTTTCCCATTTGAAAGGGATTTCTACATGGACACAATTGTTGTGTGGGATTTTTTTCATATGATGATATTGATATAATTTGGTTTGCAAAATACTGTTACTTTGAGCCACCCCTGAGGAAAAGACCCTCCTTTTATTATTTCTGGGAATTGTATTATTAGTCTATTTGGAAATATTTTCATACGGTAAAATTGCAGTGACAGGATTCTGGGAGATCCCAGGGTCTTCAATGATGAATCAAGCAAATGAGGAGGTCTTCTAATCTCTGTTTGCTAACATTTAGAGTACAGAACTTGTCAGTCATCTCAACACTACTAATTAGCTGAGGGCTAGAGGTATCCCTCAGACCCAGAAAAATGGAAACTAAGCAGGCTATCCAAAAAGGGATAGACGCTTTGAAATAGGAAAAAAAAAGAGTAATCTGTTTTTGACCTTTGGAGGAAAATTTTATAGTAGATAAACTCTGTGTATCAGAAGGTGGCCGCCATCAAAGACTGGATTCAAATGCTGGTTTACAATAATGTTTAAGGAACTGAGCTTCGACTAAAGGTTGAAACAGATTTAACTAATTAATAAACATGCTGGAAAACCAAAAAAGGATAGAGATAAATGGGTCATGGATGAGATAGGATATTCAGAGGACAGAATCTTTGTGAGGAAGGGGGAAAACAGTGAAGGAGATAATTGCCAACATTATTGCGGGATGGACTGAAACAAGGGGTATTTTTATAACATGTTTAACAACCAGTTCAGTGGGAAGTGAGGGGGAGAAAATGTATGCAGGAAAAAACTTTTAAGTTAAATCTGAATTATTAGTATTTTATCCAACACTTTCTTAAGTCTTCTGGACAATCAACAAAACAATAAATCAAAACGTAATTTCTGGTGTTTCTCAAGTTCCAAGGTGTAAATGCTCACACTATAAATTTAACAATTGACTGAGGTGGTCAAGAAGAAAAATCTCTTATGGTCCAATAGGAAAGTGCTTTCCTTAACCAAAGATACCAAACTCATAGGTAAGACTAACAAAGACTAGGCAAATTTTCTCCCCATTTCTACCCTCCCCCACTACAAGATGGCATATATTTTGATTTTGATTGCCCCATTCCCCAGTCAGCCCTCCCTTCTGTCACCCCACTCCCCCCCATCCCCTTTTCCCTTACTTTCTTGTAGGGCTTGATAGATTTCTGTGCCCCATTCCCTAAATATTTTATTTCCCAGTTGCATGCAAAAACAACTTTTTTTTGAGCATCTGCTTTTAAAACTTTGAGTTCCAAATTCTCTCCCCTCTTCCCTTCACACCCACCCTACCTAAGAAGGCAAGCAATTCAACATAGGCCATACATGTATCATTATGCAAAACACTTCCACGATAATCATGTTGTAAAAGACTAACTATATTTTGCTCCTTCCTATCCTGTCCCCCTTTATTCAGTTTTCTTCCTTGACCCTGTCCCTTTTCAAAAGTGTTTGCTTTTGAATCTGGCCTCCCTTCTATCATCTCCTTCTTTTTATCCCCTTCCCCTACTTTCCTGTGGGGTAAGATACCCAAATGAGTGTGTATGTTATTTCCTCCTTGAGTCAAAAAGATGAGACTAATATTTACTCATTTCCCCTCCCTTGCCCCCTCTCCCCTTCCCACAGAACTGCTTTTTCTTGCCACTTTTATGTGAGATAATTTATCCCATTGTAGCTCTCCCTTTCTAACTCTCACAATATATTCCTCTCTCACCCCTTAATTTTATTTTATTTTTTTTTAGATATCAACCCTTCATATTCAACTTACCCTGTGCCCTCTGTCTATATGTATGCATATTCCCTTCAACTACCCTAATACTGAGAAAGGTCTCATGAATTACACACATAATCTTTCCATGGAGGGATGTAAACAAAACAGTTCAATTTAGTAAGTCCCTTATGATTTCTCTTTCTTGTTTACCTTTTCATGCTTCTCTTGATTCTTGTGTTTGAAAGTCAAATGTTCTATTCAGCTCTGGTATTTGCATTGAAAAAGCTTGAAAATCCTCTATTTTATTGAAAATCCATATTTTGCCTTGGAGCATGATACTCAGTTTAGCTGGGTAGGTGATTCTTGGTTTTAATCCAAACTCCATTGACCTTCAGAATATCATATTCCAAGCCCTTCAGTCCCTTAATGTAGAAGCTGCTAGACGTTGTGTTATCCTGATTGTGTTTCCACAATACTCAAATTGTTTCTTTCTGGCTGCTTGCAATATTTTCTCCTTGACCTGTGAACTCTGGAATTTGGCAACAATATTCCTAGGAGTTTTCTTTTGGGGATCTTTTTCAAGAGGCAATTGGTGTATTCTTTCAATTTCTATTTTACCCTCTGGCTCTAGAATATCAGGGTAGTTCTCCTTGATAATTTCTAGAAAGATGATGTCTAGGTTCTTTTTTTTGATCATGGCTTTCAGGAAGTTGAATAATTTAAGAGTTATCTCTCCCGGATCTATTCTCCAAGTCAGTGGTTTTTCCAATGAGATATTTCACATTGTCTTCCATTTTTTTCATTCCTTCGGTTCTGTTTTATGATTTCTTGATTTCTCATAAAGTCACTAGCTTCCACTTGCTCCAATCTAATTTTAAGGTGGTATTTTCTTCAGTGGTCTTTTGGACCTCCTTTTCCATTTGGCTAATTCTGCTTTTCAAGGCATTCTTCTCCTCATTAGCTTTTTGGAGCTCTTTTGACATTTGGGTTAGTCTATTCTTTAAGGTGGTTTTTTTCAGTATTTTTTGGATCTCCTTTAGCAAGTCATTGACTTGTTTTTCATGGTTTTCTCACATCACTCTTATTTCTCTTCCCATTTTTCCTCTACTTCTCTTACTTGCTTTTCTAAATCCTTTTTGAGCTCTTCCATGGCCTGAGACCAATTCATATTTTTCTTGGGGGCTTTTGTTGTAGGCTCTTTGACTTTGTTGACTTCTTCTGGCTATATGTTTTGATCTTCTTTGTCACGAAAAAAGATTCTGTAGTCTGAATCCATTTTTGCTGCCTGGCCATGTTCCCAACCAACTACTTGCCCCTTGAGCTTTTTGTCAGGGTATGACTGCTTGCAGAGTAGAGAGTACTTTGTCCCAAGCTTTAGGGACCAAGCACTGCTGTTTTCAGAGCTACTTCTACTCCACTGTCACTGTAAGCTCAGCCACAGCAGCACTCTTCCTCCCCCAAGAACTGCCAACCAGGATTACGACTCAGATCCATGCAGGGTACAGTAAAAAAACCTGCCTTTGCGCCAGCAAAGCTCTCCTTGCACTCCCGCTCCAATTCACCACTTGATTCCTCCCACCATGTGAGCCAGTGATTCTGGGAAGCAGCTGATGCTGGAGCTCTGGAATCAGCCACAGGAGCTTCCTGCTGCTGTTACCACCACTGCCACCACCATGCCACCTCTGCCATGCCACCTCCACCACCCCCAGGGCTGGGGTTGGACCACTCGAACCCCTATCCAGCAGTTTTCCCACTAACCTTGTCTGTGGTCTTTGGCATTTGTGGGTTGAGAAGTCTAGTAACTGCCACAGCTCAATGATTCATGGCCCTAAGGCTCAAGTCTGACTCTTTCTGATCCCCTTTGGAGTTTTCTTGCCAAAGACACTAGAATGTTTTTCCATTTCCTTTTCCAGCTCATTGTACAGATGAGGTAAACAGGGTTAAATGGCTTGCCCAGGGTCACACAGCTAGTAAGTGTCTGAGTTGTGAGATTTGAACTCAGGACCTCCTGACTACAGGCCCATCACTATATCCATTGTACCACCTGGCTGCCAAAAATTGGACCAGTTATAAAACCTCTCTGGATTTCAATTTCAATTCAATAAACATTTATTAAGTTCCTACTATGTGCTAGGCACTATGATTGCTGAGGCTCCTTTTAGCACCAGGCTTCTGTGATTTTGTAAAAATTACATATGTATATATATATACACACACACACACATACATTTATATACACTTTTGTATTAATTATATATGAGGGCAGCTAGGTGGTGCAGTAGATAGAATGCTGGGCCAGGAGTCAGTAAGATTCATCTTCCAGAGTTGAAATCCAGATTCAGACACTTACTACCTGTGTGACTCTAGGTAAGTCACTTAACTCTGTTTGCCTCATCTATAAAATAAGCTGGAGAAGGAACTGTGGCAAACCACTCCAGTATCTTTGCCAAAAAAACCTCAAATGGGGTCACAAAGATTAAGACATGAATTAAAAGACTCAACAACAAAACAACAGTCATTATATATGTATTATATATGTGCATATCTATCTATACCTATCAAACCACTCCATGGGGGCAAATGAATTTAGAACAGGCATCTTTGGCGGGGGGTAAATAAACAACGAAGGGCTATTTAGTTGGATGTTGGACCAAGGCACTGACTACTAGCTGCTGAATTCTGAAAGGCCAGTTCTTTCTTAAGTTCACAGGTTGCTGTTTACCTGCAAAGATACCAGCTTCTTTATGACACGTCAGAGAGCCTGAGAAAATTTTCTTGCAGGCCTAAGATAGGTCCTAATGTCTTTGGAACAACAGTTTATAAGTGACTAGGTTTGACTTGGCTTTCCTTCCCCTTAGCAAAAAGGAATTAAGCCTAAATGAGGATATGATAATTATAATAGTATGTAATAGTTATAGGTAACTATTTAACAGCCTATGACACTTTGGGGGAAGGGAGCTTTTGGGATCTTACTCCAAAGCAGCCAAACCACAATTCCCCTTTTCTTCACCCTGCTATGATACTTGGGTTTCCTACTCCTTGCCCTGATATAGTTGCTATTTTAAGAGGAAAGCTCCACAGAAAGAGTTGGTAATATGTCTGGGCATCCTGGGAGATGAAAGAGAAGTTTTAATTATAATAGCATTGTCATTCTAAGACTAATTATTATTGTTCCATGTTCTGAGCGAGCCCCATCCGAGAATTTCCCCAACTCCAGGACATAAACAAGAGAGTCTTCAGAGACCAAAGGGAAACGGTCAAAGAGGTACTACAATCGCAGTGCTAATTGGTCTTCTGATTGGCAGTTTCTGGAGGTCTTGAAATGATAGGGCACTAAAATGCAGGGTGGAGGAGAGTGGTTACTCATAGGTGGTATGATACCAATGGTGCCAAGAAGGCTCTGAGGCTCACAAAGAGCTTACTCCACCTGCTGGCTGGCTCCTCAAATACCATCCAGGGCTTTGCTTTTAGCTTAAAGATTGGATCCCAGTTAAAATGGAAATGCTGAGAAGGGGAAAAGTGCTTTTAGTCATTTATATCTCAGTGTGAATGAAAGGCCCTGAAGGTAGATTTTTGAGTTGGGAGCTGGAGAAAGAACAAGAGATCAGTGGCTGACTAAAAATTGAGGGGGAGGAGAAGTTGAAGAGAGAAGACAAAGAAATTTTGCTGGGAACAAGATGATAAAATTAACTTCACGATTTTTATAGGGAAAAATAGTGTAATTAATAAGGCATTATAATTCATTAACCACAGTTATCCAAATAATATGCAAGATTCCTCCCTTGCCTTTCTTTCATATTAACTAACAGCATGGAATTAATTGAAAAAGCTTCTGGCAGCCAGTGATTAAAATAGTCCAAAGTCAGGCAGTTCTACAGAAGATTTGAGCTGATTATCCAGGATTCTAATTTAATTCAAGAAGCATTTATTAGTTGCCTACTACATACCCATCAACATTTTTAATTTATAAAATCTGTATTCTTCTTGGGATGTTGCATGGCTACCTGTCATGGAATAGGACCAAACATGAAGAATTTTATTTAAGATCACCCAAAGAGAAATAGAGAGACTCGTGGGGGGTGGTGAGCTAAAACATATTACAAATGAAGAATTACGCAAGGAAAGGAAAAAAGAGAGATGGGCTGGTCCTGTAGCAAGAGCAAATACTTGATGGATATTTGATGGATATGCCACATGAACCATTGAAATCCTTGTAATTCTTAAAATAAAATAAAAACCAGAGGAAAACCCCAAGGCATATTGGGTGGATCTGTTGTGCAAGAGTACATGAAGAAGGTAGATTGCAATCTTATCCGCTGGATAGAGTACCCACATTGATGAGATAACAGATTTAATAGTGTATTACTAGTGTATTTACACATTGTTCTAAGTACAGATGATACAAAGGTGAACTGACAATCTATTAAAGGGAATATGTCATTAAAAGCTAAAAGAGACCTTAAGGATTATCTAGTCCAGCCTTTTCATTTTTTAAATCAAAGGAATTGTGGGAATTGAGTGAATCATACTGACTCCAATTCTAGAGCTAGCTCTGTTACCTTTCTGTTCAGTTATGGGTATGGTCCAATTTCTGTCTTGTGAGAAAACTTTATTCAGTTGTGGGAATTGGGAAAGACCCTTATTACATTGTTTAAACCTAACCTTACATGACTGGCAGGTTGGACCACCTTTATGTGCTGCTTAGAGACTCTTAACTGAGGACCTAGGTTATGCTGTCTGGAAACCCAGTAAGATTCAAAGATTGATGCAAGGAGTTATCTCACAATTATACATCTCAAGTAACTCATGTGTCTTATCTGAAAACTGGCCCAATATTGGTTCATCAGTTATTGTTTCCATGTTTGTTGACTGAATACAGATACTTGTGGGAGTAGGATGCCTTTTTCCCCCTGATTTTGGGGAATTAGACCTGTTTGCTGTCCCTCTCCCAAATCAGAAAACCCCCTAATCTTTTCTCCAAATAGAAATTAGATTATCTAATTTGTATCCTGGTTAGTTGTTTACTTTTAGTTAGTTGGTCTTATTTGATTAATGTTTTTATTACATAAAATCTGTCTCATTCTGTATTTGGGTTCTAGTGCCAAAGCTGAAGAGTCCTTATCCCAATTTAGTGTGAGATTGGAATGCATTGCTTAACAAATTGATATACTCAAAGCTCAAACTTTTGTTTTCTTGGTTATTTCATCTTTGACCTGCCACAAACCTAGGGAACAGGGTTAAAATGGTTAAATGGCTGTCTAGGCATGAGGACATATGCTTTTTGAGGGGACTATTTTTGCCTATCTCTGTATCCCAACATTTAGTACAATTACTGGCACATAATAGGCACATAATAAATGCTTATTGACAAGCTGATTATGATTGCACAGTAAGAAATACCAGCCTTAGAGTTAGAACTCAGAACTGTAACTCCAAATTTAATGCTACTTCCATATCAACAAATTTCCTCATACATGCATACATATATATAATATATATAAGCATGTATGTGTGTCTATATATACTGACATAATACATATGAATATATATGTATATATATGATAAATAAATGAATATATGGGATTATAATAGGTATGAAAAAGATATTTAGACACAGTTTTTATACCTTAAAAAAGGAAATCATTGGATTGACAATCGTGACTTTTGAAATATATTATTTGACATTGTAGTTATGATAGGACTATAATATGTATCTACTTAGGCTAAGTGGTCCTAATGTCTGCAAACATAGAAGCAATGACAGACAGTTTGTACTATTCCACTGTCCTGATTCACTGGAACTCTGTGCCAAACAGTTAAATGATCACATCTCCAGAGTGGATAGCTTCAGCTGCTGCATGCTACACCCATCCCTGGGGTCATCTGATTGCCAATTCATACCCTCACCCATATTTCTGGTCCTGAGATAAGGAACTCCCCTCACTCAAATCTGGTATCAATAAGTGACCCAGAGGATTTCCCTATCACATCTGGTTCTGATTAGAAACACCTCTTCTCACATCTGGCATTGATTACTTGTCTACTTTTTAAGGTGTAAAACTTCCCTGGTCAGACCCATACTCTAAGCTTATATTCCCTTCAAGATCTGGGCAACTCTAGATGTCTCCCTCCTCCTTGAGTTGGGTGAGTTTCTTTCCATCTTTGGGGCTGAACCTCTGTCTGTATTGCTGTGTTGTGTGTGTGTGTGTGTGTGTGTGTGTGTGTGTGTGAGTGTGATTTTTGGCCTGTTTATTATGCCAAACAATAACAAACCTCATGTTTGTACTAATTTCCCAAGTGCCAATTTCCTGTGAATTCCTCAATCTAGGTCTTTGCTCTAGCCCAAGCCATAAGACCAAACACAAGAAATGGGTAAAAAGGATGTTAGGTAGCACAGTATAGCAATATGATACACTTTTAAGGATATCTACAAACCAGATATAAGAAATATGGTAGAGAGTATTTGGTGTCAATGAGAGTCAGTGGTGGGAGAAAGAGAAGAGATAATATGGCATATAATATAATGTAATATAATCCACATGACCAGAAGAAGGAAATGAATAATTATTTTTAAGAAACATATCGTAAAGTTGGGCATCAACAAGCATCCCCCTCTCCCACCTAAAAGCAGAATAGCTAATCATTTATTGACTTTGCCATAACAATATTTTCATTCTTCAAATTATGAAGGAAATAATTAGAGAAATGGATAGTTTGTACTGATCTGATTCTGACCAATAAGGAGAGAGAGAATAGAGGAGGGAGGGGAGAGAAGAGGGGAAAGAAAGTGAGAGAGAGAGAGAGAGAGAGAGAGAGAGAGAGAGAGATCTAAAATCTAAAACTCTGGTAACACAAACCCAAATAAAATGGACAGGAAATCACAAAAAACTCAGAATTGTGCCTCCAATCCAAATAGGGAAAAGAATCTCCAACATATACTCGACAAATGGTCATTCTCTCTTTGCTTAAAGACCTGCTGTGAGAGCAGAGCCCAATTCCTTTGGAAGCAGCCCATTTAACCATTGGGTATCTAAATAGTTAACATTTTTCTCCAGTACGAAACTTAAATTTTCTTTTTTTTAAACTCCCATCCATAGCACCTAGTTCAGCAGTCATTGTCCTGAGGGGACTTATATTCTATCCTGAAGACAAGAAGGACATATAAAGAAGTATACAAAAAAAAAAGTAAGGCAATTTTGAGGTAAGGGCATTAGCGACTTGGGAAATTAGAAAAAACTTCACTTGGACAATGGCCCATGAGCTGAGTGTTGAAAAAGAGTAGAGATTCCAAGAGGTAGATGTGAGGAAGGTGTATGTATTCCAGGAGTGAATGAGTAAGACAATGAGAGGTAAATGAAGTCTAGAATTTCTAAGTTCTTTCTGTTCATTGATCCTTGATCTGAGAGACATTTCCTGAAAAAGCAAATCTGACCTCTAGCGGGGTAGAAGCAGCCTAGTTTTCCTTCTGCACAGAGTAGTTACTAGTGAGAAAAAAATGGCGATGAATGGAAGTTAATTAGATTGTGTTTGGTAATATACCTCCATGAAGCATTTTCCAAGCTCGATTTTGGGAAGAGAGATATTATGTTTCATGATGGCGTAAGACAGCTTCACTTTTGGGAGGCTCTATTAGTGTAGAAGAAAGTCTGGTCCTGCCATGTTAGAAAAATTATGAGTACAGGCTATCCGGTGGACTGTATATAAATATAAATAAATAATATAACTATAAATAAATGTAAATAAATAATAGGAGAACTGATCTAACTTACTTGAAAATATTCATCACCAAATGGCTGTTCACTAGGGAATTTTTTTTTCAGAGCAACTCATGGAAGTGAAGGTTTACAATCTGTATTAATGGAACATCTACAGAGATGGAATCATGAATCTTCATATATATCCATGAATGAAAATGAAAGACTCAGTTTTAAAACCTCAAATATTCCATTTCTCTCTAGTCCGAAGAGCATTAGTGCTAGTGTCCCTGGTTCAGCCCATATCCATATCTTTTCTGGGATATATAAAATCTCTACTCTGATCAAATACCTTCTGTTTCTAACTGACTGAATTCAAACTGGGGCCTTCTCAAAATCTGGCTCATTCAAGCTACAATAGTCATGGTCAAAAAGATCTAATATGTAAAATAGTAAGAATCACATAGAATGAGTTTTATATGTTAGTTCTGCACATTCTACATTGGGCTGTAATGGGAAAAGTACTCGACCTTAGATCATGAAGTTGCATTTGCATCCTGTCTCTATGTCATTCAAGCAAATCACAGCTTCTCAGGGCCTTAATTTTCTCATCTGTAAAAATGGGGATAATTATACTTGTCCTGCCTACCTAACAGGGTAATGGTAAGGCTCAGATAAGTTAATGTATGCAAAGTGCTTTTGCAATGTATAATGTATCTAAGGTGTCATGTTTATGGAAGCTATTATTTATTGTCAATAAAATGTGTACATAACTAAGGGTCTGTAATACAGAGGAGTAATGTGTCTATTTTCTATTTGGATGAGGGATTGTTTAAGATTTAAATACATTGTACCTATTTTCCTGACTGTTTTGGTCCACAGAAGTTTAGGAACACATTTCTTCTACTCCATTGGATGATTACTATAGGCTCTGCTTAACCTTGCCTTATAGTTGCCAGATTATAATTAAAATAACTAACATTAGTAGAGTAATTTATGACTTAGAAGGCCTTTATGTGCATTATGTCATTCAGTACACACAATAGTCTTTTAATGTAACTTAAGCATCAACATCTACATTTAACTTGCAGGTATTAGAATAGATTAGGGTCAATGATTTCGGTACTCCATTTACCAGTATAGAACTATGACTCAGTCACACCTCACCTTAAGTGATTCTTGTTCATGCTTTCAATGAATCCCCCATAGAGGACCAACCTGTAGTATTTGAGTCCCTTCCTCTTATACCAGATCTAATATACCCTATGGGTTCCCTGTACACTCAAAATCAGAGCTCATGATGCCAACCCACCCCAATGTGTTTTTTACACTCAGCAAGAGGAAACAGTTAATTTCCAATCAAAGGAACTAAATAAAAAAGTATGGTAAGAACAGTTTTGAGAGAACATTCATCCCATCAACCCTGGAGCATATTCTCCCTAAATATAAACACCATCAAACATAAGATCACAAATGAGGGACACAAACATAGGAAATACAGTTGTCCAGAACACATGCAGAGGAGAAACTTGCATTCTAATGCTGCAAAACAAAGAGATCTTACTGGGTCTGTCCCATACTGGGTGTGACATCTCTGCTGATCCCTCTTAATCTCTTATGGCTATTGAGAGTGATCCTCTTGAGTGGGTTTTGGTCTTCTGTCTTTCAAACTTGCCTATTACTGGCTTAGGACACCACCATATTCCCAGTCATCCAGGTGATTTGACAATCTTGGTATCATCCTCCTCCTCGCTGGCAATCTTGATGTCTTTCTCCTTCTTTGCTTTCTGGTTTCCTTGATTTCCTTCAAAGTTCAGCCCAAATCTCACCTATAAGATGCCTTTCCAGTTGCCACCTCTCCTTTCTTTGTGAGATTACTTCCCATCTACACTATACACACATATATATGTAGAAATGTAGATATAGACATATAGCTGTTGTTCAGTTGTTTCAATTGTGTCTGACTCTTTGTGACCCTATTTGTGGTTTTCCTGGCAAAGATACTGGAATGCTTTGCCATTTCTATCTTCAGCTCCTTTTACAGAGAAGGAAAGTGAGGCAAACAGGATTAAGTCACTTGCCTGAAGGTCATACAGCTAGTGAGTGCCTGAGGCCAGATTTGAACTCAGGAAGACTAGTCTCTTCCTGACTTCGGGCCTGGCACTCTTATCCCCTGCACACATACGTACATATACACAGCTAGGTGGTGTAGGGGAGATATATAAAAATATGTATGTATATATGTACACATATATGTAGTTATACATAATTGTCTGCATACTGTCTTCCCCATGTGACCTCCTTGAGGGCAGGAACTGTGTCTTTGCCTTTTTAAAAATTCTTAGTGCTTAGCACAGTGTCTGGCACAAAGTAAGTGCTTCATAAATGCTTGCTTACTCACTGACTTCTCTCTGCTACCAATTTCTGGGCTTCATATCTTGAGGGCTACCTATTAGCCATCTCAGTTCCAGTTGGCCAGGGTATAAGGACATGCTGATAGCTCTTTAGTAATAAGCATCATGCCCAGCAAACAAGACCCAGGCAGATTGACTGGATATGACTAGATAACCCCTGGACTGAGATTAAGTACCCATCAAGCTGCATATATTTAAAAATGTCACTTCAATTCTCAGTGACTCAGTTTCCTAATCTGTAAGATGGGGATAATAATATATGTAGCATCTACTTCGCAGGACTGTTACGAGGCTAAAGTGAGATAATATTTATAAATAGTTTTGTAAATATGAAAGTGCTACATAATTATCACTCAATACTATTTTAGTGTACAGAACTATTTCCTCAAAAAGGAGTAAGAAAGAAAATAATTAACTGGCATGTGAAAAACTAAAACTGGCTTAATGGGTTCATTTCTTAAGAATTGTAGCCACACCAACTCAAACACTAGAATAGAAAGAAACACAATTCTATGGAATCCTTTTGAGTTGTAACAGAGTCAAGCAACGTCAGAGGTGTTTTCTTTGAGGCACAAGGTTTGGTTTTGGTGCTGCCTCAATGTAGTGATTTCTTAAGGCGGTAAGGATGGGGATAGAGGATGAGTGGAAAACTTTTCTTTAGATCAGGGTTTTTTAAACTGGAGTCACATCTATGGATATAATTTCAAGGGATTTTTTGGCTTGGATGGCTAAAAGAGTGCATCTTTCCTTCAGTTTAATTGATTTCCTTTGCAATCTCATAAATTTTATTTTATGCTTTTAAAAACATTATTCTGAGAAGGGATTCATAGGCTTCACCAGCCTGCCAAAGGGGTCCATGAAACAGAATAACATTAAGAACTTCCACTTTAGGGATCCTGTGACACTCACAGCCTCATAGAATTACAGAATTGGAAGAGATTTCACAAACCATTTAGTTCAATCTATAACTGAACAAGAATTCCCTTTATAATACACAGAACAAATGGCTAATTCCCCAATTGGTAAATAGTCAAAGGATATGAACAGGTAATTTTCAGAAGAAATGAAAGTTATCAATAGTCACATGAAAAAATATTCTAGATAACTATTAATTAGAGAAACACAAATTAAAACAACTCTAAGATACTACCTCACAGTTATCATATTGTCTAACATGACAAAAAAGGAAAAAAACAAATGCTGGAGTGGATGTGGAAAAATAGGGAATCTAATGCACTGTTGGTGGAGTTGAGAACTGATCCAACTGTTCTGAAGAACTTGGAACTACATCCAAAGGGCTATAAAATTGTACATAACCTTTGATCTCATAATACCACTATTAGGTCTAAGGACCTGTTTGCATAAAAATATTTATAACAACTTTTTTGTGATGATAAGGAATTGGAAATTGAGGGGATGCCTAAAAATTGGGGAATTGATGAAAAAGTTGTGGTATATGATTGTGATTGAACACTATTGTGCTATAGGAAACGATGAGCAGGAGGCTTTCAGAAAAACCTGGGAAGTCTCACATGAATTGATCCAAAATGGAGTGAGCAGAAACCAGGATAACAGTGTACACAGTAAAAGCAATATTGTAAGGATGATCAACCATGAAAGACTTGGCTACTTAGCTACTCTGATCAAGACAATGATCAAGGACGATTCCAAAGGACCCATGATAAAAAAAAATGCTATCCACTTCCTGAGAGAGAACTGATGAACCCTTGAGCACAGATTGAATCACACTTTTTAAAAACTTTGTTTACTTTTCTTTGTGTGCATGCATATAGGTTTTCATTTGCAACATGGTTAATACAAAAATACATTTAAAATTGCCCCCTATTGTTCCTAGCTCTGTTTTTAAGATCCAAGCAGGATAAACACGGTCCCTTTTCCAAGAAACAGTTATTCATACACTTGAAAATAACAATCAATACCCTCCCTTGCCCAATTCTTCTATTCTCCAGAATATACACATTTTGCTCATTCAACTGGCCCTCCTAAGGAATGATTTCTAGGCCCTTCGTGATCCTGCTCTTCTTCTCCCCTCACAAGACTCTTTACATTATCAATATTGTTCCTATAATGTGGCTTCCAGAACAAAACACAAGACACCAGATGTGGTCTTCCAAAGGAAGCACCTCCTTTGCTTTTGGACAATATGGTTCGTTTAAGGTAGCCCATGGTTGAATTAAATTTCTTGGCTGTTATGTCACATTGTTGACTCACATTGAACTTTCAGCACACTAAAACTTTCATATTAGTTTTCAGATGAGCTATCTGACCCAATCTCCTCATCCTAGTATTTATAAAGTTGATTTTTTTTTCACCCAAACATAAGACTTAAATGATATCTTAATAGATCCTGCCCAGTGTTGTATCCTTCCTCTGTCATCTGGTGTGTTAGATTTATCTCCTAGCTTTGCGTCATCTGCAAAGCTGATAAGCATGCTATCTATGCCTTTATCTAAATAATAATAAAACTCTTAAATAGAACAGGTTCAAGCATACAAGTCTGGAATACTGCACTAGAGACCCAATTTCAGGTTGCCATGCCCATTGCAGTCCATCTTAGGCATGACTGTCAAAATAATTTTCTTTATTCACAGGTCTGACCATGTCAGTCCCCTATGCACTTAACACCAGTGCTTCTTTTTAGGATAACATATAAATTCTGATGTTTAACTTTTAAGGCTTTTCACAGTTGCCCCAACTTATCTTTCTAGGTTCACTGGACATTATTTTTTTTTCTTTCTACTTTATGAAATGCAGCCAAAGTCATTTTCTCAAACCATACACTGTATCTTGTATCTATGCCTTTACTAATCTTTGCCTTTGGTCATCCTCTATTCCAGAAATGTACTCCCTCTTCATTTCTTCCTCATAGAATCCTTCTCTTCCTTGTTGACTGTGTTGGTAAGCAAAATGGGCTCTTAGCACTTCGTTTAACAAGTGCCCTTGAGAAGTTTAGTTTGTTTCCTTTGAGTAATTCATTTCATTGAGCCTTACTAGGTGCTAAGCCCCAGGCCCAAACCCCTATTAGGTGTAAAACCTATGCCGGTGTGGATTGGTAACTGAGGTGGGGCCCAAGGTGGGGCTAACTCAGGGGAGGGCCTAGTTTGCAAATGACTTTGAGTGATAGGTTTGGGACATCAGAGGCTCTTAGACCATGTGGGTTTAAGTCGCCTCTTTGTGACGATTTTAGGTCACGTGGGTGAGTCGCATGTGTGATTCACCCCTGATGCTGAAAAAGATATAAAACCAGGGGTTGGCCTTCTATTCTTTGGAGCTCTTTCCCACAGCAGTGGTGGCGCATGTGACTCTGGGCCAGCCCTTGTTCTGGGCTCCCGGGCTGAACCTAGATGTAGGTAACTATGAATTGTATTGGGTCTGTCTGTTTGTAATTTGTTTAGGGGCTCTCACTTGTGCTGGTGTGCTGATGCAGAGACCCTGGGCAGCTGTAGCTAAGGGTCCTCCAGCTTGTAACCCAGATGCTGAGACTTTGTTAAACTCTGGTAACTATGTATTGGGATTTGAATCAGACAAGGTCTATCTGTTGATGTTTGTACTTTGGTTGTATTTTGTTCTGAAGTTCATGGTGCTAGCTTTTTCCCCTGAACTAAGTGAATGATATTTGTGTGCTGAATTAAAGTAAGTTTGTCAACCCCTTAACCTTGCTTTCCTTAGTTAAGCAGATCAAAAGAACCTGTGCTTTTGCAGCTTGCTGGTAGCATTCTTGTTGTTGGGCTTTCACCCCCACAACAGCTGCTAGCTGGATTGTTGAAACAATGACTCAACTGAAGCAACAAATCACACATGAAACCTTTCTTCATCTCCTCAGCTGCTAGTGTCCACCCTCCCAAATGACTTTGTATTTGTATTTAACGGTTTTGCATTTAGTTGCATTTATTATCTTTATATTTATTCTTTATATACTCATATATCTACTTGCTTCTATTAGATGGCAAGAACCTCATAAGCAGAAATAGTTTCATCCTTTATATCTGTATCCCCAGTTCCTAATACATAGGAAGTGCTTAATAAATTATTGTTGATTGAATAATTGGCATAAAACACTAATGATTACTTTGTAGATCTACCCATTCAATCATTTCAAAATCCATCTAATTAATTTGTTTTCTAACCCTATATATTTTGCCCAAGAATAGCATAAGGAACTTTGTCAAATAGTTTGAGAAAGTATAGACAACCTCAAGAAGCATCATGACCCTATTTACTAGACTAGCAAATTTGTCCAAAAATGGAAGTAAGGTTAATTTTATCATGCCTTTTCCTGGTGAAGTTATGCTGGTTCTTTGTGATTATTGCTTCCTTTTGTTAACCATCTGTTTAATAATTAATTCAAGAACTTTGCCAGGAATCAAAGTCTAGCTCACTGTGCAGAATCTACCCTTTTGACAATAGGGGTATTTGCCCTTCTCTAGAACTGAGGTATTATTCCATTTCTTCATGATCTTTCAAAGATTGATGATTTTGGCTTAATATCTGCCAGTTCCTTCAGTACTCTAAAGTATGATTCATCTGGACCTACTGATTGAAAAATTATTCTTTTTTTCTTCTTGCCTTCTAGGGTTTTTGAAAATGGGGAAGTATTTTATTTCATTTAAAATTTTAATTAATTATAATAGCTGACATTTATGCAGTGTTCTAAGGTTTGTAAAGTACTTCACAATATTGTCTTATTTGATTTCTTCCTTATCCTATATTCCATCTGCTCCCTCAAAGAAAAACTCTCTACAGTAAAAAAAAAAAATCTATAACTGATCTGTATAATGGTCTTAAAATGTGAACTACCTGAAGGCTGGAACTATTGGTCTGACATTTTTTTTTTCAAGATAATCCCTATCAGGGAAGCATGCTAAAGAGACATTGGATTCTCTCCTGCTTTATGAAAACAAAACAAAACAACAGTGTTTCAGTGGAAGAACATCTCCCAAGTAGCAATTCTTATGTGAAGACATCACTTTTTTCCCTCTGGGTCTCAACTTCCTCTGTAAAATGAGAGGAACCCACTAGACAATTTCCCTCCCGGTTCTGCCTTTTGAATCACATAATCCGGAACCATGTTTCCTGGGATGAGGAAGGAAGTTCTGCTTTACTGAGGAGTCTGTTTCTGATTAGGAGGGTACTCTGCCATCCAAAGGCCTAGGGCTCCAACACAAGCTTTGAAAAATTCTGCATTATAATCTTTCCTCCTTGGAATCAGAGTATTGCATGAGAGTCTCCTGTACAGTAACACCATTAATAGGTCTGTTTTCTTAAGGAGAAATTTAAAGGTTCAGAATTCAGCTTTCATTTCCAGGATTATGAGCATATCTAGATTACGGGAATGGGGTGGTGTTAACCTTTTTTGGTCACAGATGCCCTTGGAATCTTAGAAAAACTAAGTACAAGAATAATATTTATAAAGGCATTAAAATACACAAGATTGGGGCAGCTAGGTGGCACAGTGCATAGAACACAGGCCCTGCAGTCAGGGGACCTGAGTTCAAATCCAACCTCAGACACTTAGTAACTGTGTGACCCTGGACAAGTCACTTAACCCCAGTTGCCTCAAAAATACATAAGATTACAAAGGAAATTAATTATATTGAGATTCAATTATCAAATGAAAAATAAATAGTTCATGGATTCCAGGTCAAAGACTCTCAATCTAGATGAATTCTGGTATTTGATATAGAACCTCCCTTTCCCAAAATATAAGTATTATGACTGCACACTTTCAGAATTATCACTTTAAAAAGTTATCCATAATTGACATAATATTTATAATAAATACTAAATTCTTACCCCTGTATGGATAGTGCTACATGATGGAAGGAGGAGCAGAGTAGAGAAAAGTTTCTGCTGAGTATAGAAGAATTAGAAAGAAGGATAATATAATTCAGTTTTGGGGAAGACAAACAGAGGGAGACTTCATAAGAACAATTGAATATAACTTTAAATATGGGTGGTAGAAATAAAAGCAAGGAATCCAGAGGGGAAATTCTTTGAGGCAGAGAGGGAGAGGGAGAGAGATGCTACAATATGTCTAGGGGATCAAGCAATAAAACTGGGGTTTGGATGGTGTAGAGAGTGTCTATTTTCCCAAACTTTTGTCAAATACATGGTTCACATACACCAGTATCACAACTTTGAGGGAAGAATAGCACCCAAAAGGTAGAAACACTCATTACCTGACCATGACAGAAGACGTCAAAGGGATATGGTGATTATCATAAGAGGTTTGTGAAAAATAATGAATACATTGCTGGAAAGAACCATATGCAGAAGTATAGAAAGGAAGTTCAGAAACAGCTTCCCTGGCAGAAGGTATTCCTCATACAAGATGTCCTGGAACTTTCTGGAGATTGTCCAGCTAAGGAATGTAATGAAGGCTTTAGGGACCTTATTAAGTGCCTCACAAGTGTATTGGTGCTGCCTTTTGCATATCCTTTGTTTGTTTGCTGATACTGACCTAAATGGCCTAAAGGAGGTCTTCAAAAGACTATCAGAAAAGAATGACTGTTAGAAACCTATTTCATTTGCCAAATGGGACTCAATGAAAGTGAAAGCCATTATCCCATCCATAAATTGAAATTCTTGTTCCTGAAGGGGAGTATGGTTGAAAAGTTCAGAGACTGTTTAGGCAGCTTAGTTTCAATTATGGATGAATCATTCCCTTATCTGTATTTAATAAACCCTAAATTGGATGACATCACTTCAAGGTCACCAACCATGAGTTCAGCATACGTTTTAGGCAAGGGATGAAGCTGTATAAACTCGTGTAGCAGTTATTGGTTAATTCAGGGCAGTAATCACTACTCTACTGGAACGGTGGCATTAGGATAATAAGAGTTCATGGAAAACCTACTGCATGCAACTCCAAGATTACATGTGATGCAAAGATGTTGCATAGCATGTAACTGCTTATGCCCTTATGTAAACTGTGCATAGGCACCCAGTGTAATTTGTAGAGATCACAATAGTCCTACTCCCACTGAATCACAGTGTCTTGTACTGAAAATAGCCTCAGGTAGCTACTGTATCTACCACTTCCCATTTCCATTTGGAGATCTCTAAGAAGTAGCACAGAAAAACTTTTATAATCTGGCCCAACTGCCCTGACAAAAGGTAGAAGAAGGAAAGAGACCAGCAGTACTTTTCTGAAAACCAAATGACTCAGCAAGAGGTGCTAATGTGGGCAAAAAGCATACTGCTTATAAGTTTGAAGAGAATAAAGGTAAATGGCTATAGACTAACCATGAGCCAATCCAGAGATTTAAACTAAGAAAGACCAAAATTTAAACCCAGAAAGAGAATTTCCAATAGTCACCTAGAGAGACCTTGTTGTGAAGGGAGTTGTTCTGAGACCTGGGTATAAAATGCAGTGATTCAAGGGAAGTAAGATATTGTGACCACTCATGTATGAAAGAGCTGTGTAATATGGTTATCTAAGAATCTTCAGAAGTCAACTTAAAGGGTCAGCTCCTTAAGAGCTGGCAGATAATAGCATCTGCTGAAAGAGAGCTGAATGATGGGAGCAGTGATGTAAAACTGAGCAACAATACCAATGAGAAGGATTGCCCTACCAGGAATGGAGGACAGCAATAGTAATGGAATACCAAACTAGAATTATCACCACAAGAGAACTTCCAGCCAAAAGAATACTTATCTATATGGAGGAAAAAGTTCCTTCCTCCCCCTTTCTTTGGGCCTCATATGTGTCACACCGGTTGTACAGGTTCCTGGTGGAGAGAGTTACACTGGAGGTGGAAAGCTTGTGATTTTCTGGGAGCTTGCATACAAATCCTTTATGTGTCCCTTATTGTATATATAAACTGTTTTATGTTTTGAAACATTGTGAGCTTGAATATTTCTAAAAAGGGTTGGTAGCTTCTCTTGGAGGACTGATACACATGCACACACATATGTATAAATATGTATATATATATATATATATATATATATATATATATATATATATATATATATATATATATATATATATATATGTACATAGACACACATACTTAGTTTCACTGGTTTCCCAGCAAAATGGGATCCCAAAGTGTACCTAGAACTTTTGTGTCAGGAGAGAACCTTTAACATGGGGCTTTACATATGAATGCCTAAAGGTCAATTCATTCATTCATTCATTCATTCATTCCTTCAGTAGATATTTATGTTGTATCTATCCCACAAAAGGTATGAGGAAAAGAAACAAAGAAATGTTCTAAAGACTGAAAAGGAGAATAATTTCTTCTAATTCATCATTCAACCCAGGATTTGAACAAGGGAAAAAAAGATATTGCAATGGTTTCAATTCATGTCCAATCATTTATTCATCCAGTAAATATTTTTTAGCATCCATTATGTGCAGAACTTCGTGGAAGAATACACAGCTGAATAAAAAATGGTCTCAACACAAAAGGGGTTGAAAGTTCATGAAGAAGATACGTCCAGGAATAATCACGACACGAGGTAGACCTTGTAAGTACAAAAAGAGAGCTTAAACCAAAGGGCTATGGGAGTTGAGTGAGGGGATAAGAACCAAATTACTTTAGGGGAGGGAATCAAGGAAAGCTTTGTGGAGTTAAGTTGGGTATTAAAGGATAGATGGGACCAGAACAAGTAGCTAATGTGGGAGCAGAATATTAGAGGCTGATGAGAACATCACAAAGATAGAGATCGGAAGCCCAGGGCGTGTTTTATGAGTGGCAAGACTGTGTTTGGCTGAAGTATAGACTATAGCAACAGGCTAGAGGACTCTTGTTTAGAAACTCATGGTAGGCTACAAAGCAGCAAGCGTGCTATCTTCTGGATGGTGAACCTGGTTGAAATATCCCCTTCATAGGATGCTTTCTATGTGTGTGTTAGACAAATCCCAACATCTCTGGGCCTTAGTTTCCTCATATATAAAATAAAAGGTTGTACTAGATAGTGTATGTGTTCTTTCCACCTAAAGCTCTATGTTCTCTGTGATCCTCTTCCACTGTTACTTATGGCTTTGGATATACAGGGGAAAAATAAATAGCAGAGAAAAACAAAAAAAAAAGAGGAGAGAAAATGATTAGGGTAGGGCAGACACATTAAGTAGCACATTATAAGACTAGTTTGAATCTCCTTTTAATTGAGGGATAAGAATTCAAAGAATAGCCATCCTCTCACTGCCTGTTCTGAAAAAAAAATATCAGTCTTTCAAAGGAAATCTGATATGGGATATATTCAGGCATATCCATCTGCCTACATTGCCACCTGCAGGTAAAAAATAAAATCCTTCAAAACATAGGTATACTGATAAATAAGGCTGTGATAGACTGGTGAAACTATTTCTTGTGTCCCTCACTTTTGCAAGAAGTGTGGGGTTATTTTTTAAATCATGCAGATTTCCATTCCATTCTTGGTGTTCCACATTACCTAAACTGATAATCTCATTTATTTTTTGTCTGAATTTTTAAAGTAATGCCTAGTTGCCAAATTAAAGTCTTAAAAATGGATGGCTACCCCTGCTCTTGTTCATATCCAAAGCATCTAGTCAAAATGTGAATAATCTCTCCTTGAATATAATGTTTAGTGCAAAATGAAATCTAAAACCAATAAGATCTTTGGAATTTATGCAACATTCTGCAGGATTGGTTGGGACAGACTGACAAAAATACATGTGAGTTAAAATCTGTTCTAAAGGGGGCATTTATCTTAAATGTACATGCTTGGATGTTTAAGATCAACTTCTTAAATGGATACCAGTCACTTTAAGCATTATACTTCATAACCTCAGATTTTCAGACTGTGAATTTGACTGTGTTCTTAAAAGTGGCCTGAACTCATCTTGGTTTTCTTCTAGTAAAATTGGAAGAGCAGAATTAAACCTTTGAAATAAAAAAAAAACTTAGGCAGCTCAACATAAATAAAATGGAAAATGATGATGATAACATATAATGGGAGCCACTGCCTGCAGGATGCTTTTTATATCATGCCCTAGCAATCTTCAGATAAAAAACAAAGATGATGTTGTACTGTGCTTTCTCTAATTGCTACCATGGGATATAAGAAACCTGAAATGGAAATGGTATTTAGCACTACAGGGAAGCTAAAGCTGAAGAACTCTGGAGAAGGGCCACAGCTTAAAGGCGTTACAAAGCAGATTTTCATGTCTGCCAACCTACTGCACCTTTAACTTCTTGACATCTTTTTTTTTCTAGTAGTTCTATGTAGTTCTCATCCTTAAGCCAGAGATTGAGGGGATGGCTCTGGCAAGAGAAGGAAATTAAGCACTTTGCCCTGTGGCTACACTATTTACTTTTCCCCTTCCCTCTCCCCTTGCCCTTGTCCTTGCCCTTCTCTTTCCCCTCCTTTCCTCCTCCCTTTATCTTCTCCCTTCCCGTCCTTTTTTTCCTTTTCTTTGTTTCTCTTCTTTTTTTACTTTTCTTTCCACTGTTATTAGTATAATATTATGGATGAAGGAAAGAATGGGATTGTTCACAGGACATACAGGGTAAAATGAAACAATGCAAATGAAATCAACATTAAAGGACTAACTAAAGGTAATAATTTTTATTAGTGTACAGAATGTTCCCAGGTAGTCCTACCAAACCTAGAGAGGATCCCAGTTCTTAAGTTGTTTGGCCATTAAAATGTAGCCACTCTTATAAAGTTCTATTTCATTAATACCTTGCTTGGTTGTTATTTTGCTGATTCATGATCCCCCAGACTATTGATTTTTAAAATGTGATTTGCTTGCCAATGAGTTTTGTGTAAACATGATGTAAATGTATTTGCTAAGATGTCCT
The DNA here is from genome assembly GCF_011100635.1 of Trichosurus vulpecula. Lineage (NCBI taxonomy): Eukaryota > Metazoa > Chordata > Mammalia > Diprotodontia > Phalangeridae > Trichosurus > Trichosurus vulpecula. The sequence continues at coordinate 131,403,741 of NC_050580.1, read as the reverse complement.
GAAGCACTGGGACTTTAGGAAAGCAAAGAATAAATAGATGGTTCTTCTCTTGTCAGGTTTCCGGTTGCTCCCTTACTTCAAAGTAGATGCCAAGGATTGCTGAGCACCAACCCAAACCTTTCCATAGTTTTCCTTTTCTTGACTCTTCACCTTCTTTCTCTGTACTTTTCTTGCTCTACTGTTCCTCTCCTATTTTTCTGCTTCCCAAAGCCCAAGTAGGTAGACAATGAAGGGTGCCTTAAGGATAACTGATCTTTTACCTATAGGTAGTATATTAAAAATTCAATATTTTAGATGAGGATACTGAGGTTCAGAGAGATTAAATTCTTGTATATATGTTGCATCTCCCCCTCCCCCAAGAAAGCTATCTCCTGAGAGCAGGAATTAATATTCTATTTCTCTTCCTCCTCCTCCTCTTCCTCCTCCTTTCTTTTTCCTCTTCCTCCTCTACCTCCTATTCCTCCTCCTCCTCTTCCTTCTCCTTCTTCTCCTTCTTTTCTTCCTCCTCTTTCTCTTTCCTCTTCTCCTCCTTCTTCTTTTTCCCTTACTCCTTCCTCTCCTCTTCCTCCTCCCTCTTGTCTTTCTCCTCCATCTTCTCTTCCTCCTCCTTCCCCTTTTCCTCCCCCTTCTCCATCATTGTCCTTGTACTTGTCACAGTGCCTGGCATATAGTAGGTACATAATCAATGTTTACTTGCTTAATTAAAAGGCACATAACTGGTAAGAATTAGCACTGGAACTGTATTACTGGTTTTTTGACCTCAACTGTAGTGCTCTTTCCCCCACATTACATTGCATCTATTTAATAAATGTCTTTCACTGCCTCGAATGAGTTCTGGCACCATTCCAGAGTGAAAGGCCATCTCTTTTTTCAACAACTTAACTAGAATGCAACTTTTCTTCTTTAGTAATTAAAGAAATATTGTCCAACCGTACCTAGACATTGATTTTAGGTATTAGGTCTCTATTTTATACAGCTCATGAAGATATTTATTTATGTGTCTTTCAGAGAGAACTCATCTGGTTTTAAGTCTGTGAGTGGATTTTGTGTGAAGGAAAATGAGCAGTTGCATTTATTTTCAATGAGAAAACAAGCTACTTAAAGCATAGTTGCACAGACCTGCAATCCCAGGGATTGGGGAGGCTGGGGGTGATGAATCTCTTGAGCTCAAGAATACCAAGGTGCAATAAGATATGCTCTAAGTTTGGCATCAATATGATGAGCCCTTGAGAGCTGGGGGCTAAGGAAGAGCAGCTAACCCTGGTCAGAAACAGAGTAGTTCTCAAAGCTCCCAAGCTGAGCAATAGTGGGATCAGTCAATGAGTAGCCCCTATACTTATAGTCTGGGTGAGATGGGGAGACCTAATCTTAAAAAAGTACTAGATTTAGAGACAGGAGAATTGGGTTGTAATCACTACTCTAAAATATAAATTATGATGAGTTATTTTACATCTCTGATCCTTAGTTTCCATATCTGTAAAATGGGAATAGTATCTGTATGAATGAAAATACTGCCTGTAGTAAATGGTTGTGTAATACAGAAATATTATTTAAAGTACCATGTAAATATGACATTATTTTTATGCCTGGATAAAGGAAACATAATAATAAGAAATGTGGTAGTATTTCCTTTTCTACAGTTATTGAATGATTGAATTAATCTTTTTAGTATGGTTAAAATATAAGAATGGGCTATGTGTGCAACTTTATAGAAATAGACTCCAAAATAGTTATATGACTTATGAACCTGCAGGAGTGAGAGACTACTACTGTCTCTTTCCAATAATGTTGCTTCCTGGCTAAATAGATTTTTTTAAAATAAATTTTTATTGATATTTTTGGTTTTTTATGTGGCCTAGAGTCATCTTGTATCCCTTTCTTTCTTTGCTTCCATAGAACTATTCCTTAAAACAAATAATTTATTAAAGAAAATAAGCAAAATGATCAATATCAGTCAGTTGAAAAAAAAACCTGATGTTATATGCAATGTTCCATACTTGTTAACCCTCCACCTTTGCAAAAGGTTAAATATATTCTCATATATCTTCTTTTTGGCCAAGCTGGAGCTTTATAATTCTGTAACATTTATCTGGATTTGTGTGTGGCAATTATTCATTCCATTATTAAATTATTATTTTATTATGATTATTATATTATATATTATAATAATATTGTTATTTTAATATATAATATATAAATATATAATATAATATATAAAATTATTATAATAATATAATATTATTATATTAAAGAATTAAAACCGCCACATCCCATTTTAACATGAGACCTTACCTAGGTGAAAACTATCTCAATTGATCAATCAAAAGACCTCAGACTAATAATTGTGAAAAGTCTTTGAAAGTCATTTGATGAGTGAAATGATAACAACACTTCTATTACAATTAGCTCTAAGATTTCATTATACACTCTGGGTTCTGCTTTGAGTTAACTAGAATGGATCCTTCCTTCCCTACTTGGTTCTTTCCTTCCTTCCTTCTTTCTTTCCTTCCTCTCTTCCTTCCTCTCTTCCTTCCTTCCTTCCTTCTTTCCTTCCTTCCTTCCTTCCTACTATGCTGCTTTCTTTCCTTCCTTCCTTCCACATGTTTTATTAAAGAATGCTTTTGAAAGTATGACCTGTTCTGGTATGCTTGTAATAACATCAGAATCACCTGGATCAATGATATAGCTATGGTATATACTTGGTAGGACTTCCCTGAAGTATGTTGCCACTATAGTGATACACGCTAGTTTTGGTCAATACAATGTTGCACTCAGTATCTGATTTACTTAAAGCCAGATGATTATTGCAAAGATGACCAATTTGTCTTTACCTTCTCTGATTATATTTTAGTAACTTTAACCCAGCACATAATTTCCATGTTTTATTACAAGCTGGAGCCCTGAGTTGATGGTTTCCCGCGACTTTTTTGTGTTTTCGGTAGCCACCATCTTCTTGCACCTGCTATCAAGATATCCAGGAAGCATTAGAGGAATGAGAACTTTTCAAGAAACTGGGACTTTCCAGCACACTGCAGAGCAGGAATTACTTGGGGAGGTTTGGGAAGAGCAGTGTTAGTTTTAGGAACATCTTCCCTTTAAATGCCAATGAGGTACTAGACACAATCAAATCTTCAAGCTGTTACTTAATGCCTGGCTGGTAGAGAGGAGAGTATTTTTTAGGTCTGGGGCTTCCCCAAATGTGGCACTGCCTCTAAATGCTCTAATACACACCAGGTAACCTCCAGCCACATAGTTCTATGACATGTAGTCTGCAGACTCAAGGAGTGTTCAGAGAATAGTTTTGGGGGAAAGAAACAGCATGATAATTTAGGTTGTTTGTTTTTTAATATATAATATATAAATACCTAATTTTCTCTGCTTAAGATTGGGTGTTGTGCTTAATTTACGATTTGATGATTAAAATTGGAGGTCAACTGAAGGGCAATAGAGAAGCACTTTGTGGTTTTGAATACTACTGATGGAGTGAATGAATGAAATGAATAATACTAATGAAGTATTGTGCAGAGGAATTATAAAGGATGTCATCAAAGAGATGAGTCACCAGGGGAGAAAAAAATGGGCCCATCATCTAGTGAAAGAAAATCATGAAAATCATTTGTGTTCATATAGTGCTTTAAGGTTTGCAATGGTTCACATATATTTCCTCATTTTGTCCTCACAATAAACTTATGAGGCAGGCACTACATCTATTAGCATCCCAGTTTTATAGATGAGGAAACTGAGGCTCAGAGAAGTTAAATGATTTGCTCCAGGTTCACACAGTTTGAGTTTGAGGTAAGATTAGAACCTCCTGAGTCCCACTTGTGCACCTGATCCCCTATGCCACACTGTATAACTGAAGGATGGCCTGTGTGCTTTATTACAAACTAAATAAATTCAAGAGACCAAGAAGAATGCCCTCAGATGATGCCCCAGCCTAGAAGATTCCAGGTAGGAAATGGATAGGAAAGGTTACATGGATGGCTTTCCTTTTGCATCATTCATGAGAGTACCCTCATCAATGAGATAATAAGTCTATCAAAATATCAGAACTTTTAAAAGTAGATATTCACTATATGAGGAGAGCCTTTAAAGTTTGAGAGTACGTTGAAAATCTTCAAAGATGTTTTACCTTTCCTGATCTCTTTTCTATTGGGTTATAGCTATCTTCTCCAAGAGGCTCATACATTGACAGCCCACACTTAAGTTCTGCACTTAATACAGCTTTAGAGAAGCTGGTTTAGGAAGACAGTTAATGGTTTTAAGTATTTCCTAGATAGTGCATGAAAACTCCAACTTGCCTCTTTATATCTCTGATCATGGCAGGAAAATAGGAATCCTCTTTTCTCTTAAGTGCAGAGTTAAATGCAGAAGAGCCAGAAAATCAACGTGTCTGTCAAATTTTGTGGTTGACCGCAGGTTCCTAAGACTCTGGAAAATGAAATGAGAAAATAGAGAAAGGTACAATCACTAGGATATGAAGCTAAGTATGACTAATTGCAAAACCACTTATATGTTCTTCAGATCGACTCAGTGGAAACAATGAAAAGAGCTCCCTGGTAATCAATCCCAAGTCATTTCACTTTAACCATGAGTCAACTACTAGTTTGAGTCATTTTTTTCCTTTATTCTTTTGTAATTGGAGTAATTTTCTGCCTTTATAGCTCCTCTAATTGGTTGTGTATGTAAAACTCTACCTCACGACTTCTAAGTTCTATTAAGGTAAGCACTGATTTATGGGTTGCCTTTCTCCCCACTGTCCATCATCAAACAAATATTTTTCTCTTGCTACTCCTCTGGGGTTAGCGAAGCTATGAAAGAAGGGAACTGTACTTTATTCAGCTTGACACATCATCAATACTCCTGTCAGCTAAATTCTGACTACAGAACTAATCGCTGATATCCATGTAAGAAGTGGAATCATTTAGGATGCATTGCACAGTATTGTTCATCCAGGCACCTAGACAAGTCTTTCCACCACTCCGCCATCCCTCAGTCCCAGGATGTGGAAGAGATAGGTACCAATGGGGGTTAGTCAGGTGTTAGTCATTCCTGAAGCCAAAAGAGAAAAGTGTTTTAAACTTCATTTCAATAACAAATAAAAGACACTATTTAATACATTCTTAGAGTACAATCTATTTGAAATCTGGAAGACATTAAATAACATTGAGTCTCGACCTCATTTTACATATAAGGAAACCGAAACCCTAGAAGATAAAATCACTTGCTCAAGGTTTTACAGCTAGTAAATCACTGAAGTGGATTATGCAGATCCAATGCTCTTTCCAAGGGGAAACATGGTTATAGATACTAATCTGTAATAGTCTGGATCTTGAGAAGATTCAAGGGATAGGTAGCATAGAGTGGTGAAGTTTAACATGTAAGCCTTCATATTTCTTCCCATGGTAGCATAAAGAATGGATGTGAAACAATTTGGAGCTGACCAAACCTAATCTAAACCTAGCTTTCATCAATAGCTGCTTCCCCTTCAGTTATCTGATCAATTCAGACCAGTGCCCTGGTTTTCTGCTATGGATTCTCATTATCTCAGGAGCACATGGACAATACGTGACTACTTGGATCAACACAAGTTAATTCAAACAACTGGACAAAACGAAGTGGCTTTTTGCCACTGTGGGTGAGGTCCTTCTTGAGTCACCCCATTCTTGGAGTGTTCTGATTATTGTTAGAAATAACAAAATAGGCAAATGGCCAGAAGACACAGTCCGCTGAGCCTAAAACTTGTATGAACTATGGGGGAGGCATCCAACAGTCTATGTTCTCATGGCAGCTGTATCTCTCTGGGTTCTGTTTCAAATTCCAGACCTGTGTGTCTGAACTCTCTACATTCAAATCTGTTTTCTGACTCCTTCCGTTGAAAATGTTTTTCATTTCCTTGTTTATATGGCTTGGAGATAGGTAAGGGAATAAAAGATTTTTGATAGCATTTATCTTTGTGATCCATTAAATTCTAAAGTGTCTACTTCAAGGTGTGGATGTGGCAGAGAGGAAAATTTAGATTTGATATAAGGAAAAAAATAATATGCGTGATTTCAAAGTAGGCTACCAAACAACCACTCAGTAACCACCCATTTGTCAACAGACAACTTCAGTTGGCCCTTCATTAATTCCCATGAGGGACTGGAGTACATTAGGCAAATTAATACAAGCACAAGAAAAATAACACATCACAAAAATCACTGTGTACTATATTTATGAATTAGAGAAGAGAGGAAAAAAAAAGAAACATTAGCCAAAAGCTCCAACTTCGTTGTTGCATTGATGGACCAGGATTCAACCAGTATGCTAGGGTTAACATCACTTGATTATGGTACAAAAATGTGCCATAATCAGGGCCAAATCACAAGTTGGGAGAAACTTGGGTCACATGACTCATTCATTTGTAAAACAATGCAGATTAAGTAGACATAGAAATAGACTGGGAGACAGGCTAGTCTTCTCTCCCCCAGTGACTAGTCTCTCCCAATGACCATATTCCTTAATTTATCCCTGTCTGTGTTATACCTGTCTTAAAAAAGGAGTAACACACCTGCTTTTTCCTTGCTTCAAAGGAATACCATGAAAATATGAGCTGTTGTATGTACAAGTACTTTGGGCTCTTTGAAGGAAAATTACAGTACAAATTCGAAGCCCAATATGATTAAGAAGTGAAGATAAGGATTAGGTTATCAGAGGAAAAGGGTCGTATAGCAGGAACAAGCAATTCTACCTAATCAGATTGTGAATTTCTTGAGGTTAGGGGTCCCTCTTATATCATCTATCTCCCCCCTCCCTCCCAGAGCCTAGGAAAATGCTAAATGGTTTGGAAACTCCTTCTACCAAAAAAGATGATAATTAGTATAACTGTTAGATAAATTCTAGAGAATTGTTCCAGAGACATAAAGTTTAGGTGGGGTAACACAGCTAGTAATTGTAAGGGGTGGGATCTGAACCCAAGTCTAAATGATGCTAAGTTCAGCACTTTAAGCGCTACTCCACAGATGGGCTCAATCAATGGTTATTGATTCGTTTTAAAAATAGAATGTGTTTCAACTGGCCGATCTGATTCTCCATTACAATATTCACTTTGTCTACAAAAGACAGAACAATGAATTCTCTTTCAAGTATTTTGACCGCTCTAAATTTCTTGTATTCTGTGATCAAGGTCACATGAGTGGGAATTCCAAGGATAAATATTAAGATAAGCAAAAATAATTTTAGAAAGAACAGTGGGTGTAGATAGGTATATATGTTATGATATTTATATTTGGAGTAAGACAGATCATCATTGAAATAGTAGACATGAACATACCATACTTGATTGAGTTTGAGGCTTCATGTGATTTATTAAAATGAATAAACATAAAAATGCCAAACATATTTCTATCCAGTCCTTGCACTGAATGGGCCAAGATTTGATGGAAGATGATTGTCACATCCAGCCTACTTGTCCTTATTGGGTTGTAGGCATTTTTAAAGTCACTCAAAAAATTTAAAACCTAACAAATAAACATTAGGTCATGTCTTAGCCATACATATTTTTCCTCCTGGTTAGGACATATATTTAAAATGCTAGCTATATTATATAATTTTTTTGTTTGAACCTGTGATTTTATTCATGAAGGGAACTCCCAGTGAGAAAACTCCCTTTACCAATATAGTTGAGCACTTTTTCTTTAATTTATTGTCTTGGATAGTTGTCTGCTACACTGAAACATTAAATGGCAACCAGGATCATACAGCCAATATATCTCAGAGGTTGCACTCAAACCCAGGTCATCTTGATTCTGAAGCCATCTTTTTGTCTACTGTACTGCCTCTCCTATAAATTCAGTGTTTTAATAATGTAACCTTGAGCAAAATGAACTAGACTATATTTGGAAATATGTGACATAGAGGTATAGTACTTGGGATCTAAGACATAATTTGTTTTTCTTTCTATACCCTAAAATATACCCCAACTGTGAACAATCCAAATGAATGTCAAAAAGAATATTAACTCAGAATAACAGGCTTTAAGATTTACAAAAATACATTACTTATGATGGTCCTGTGAGGTAGGCATTATAGGCACCATCATCCTCGTTTTCTAGTTGAGAAGACTGAGTTTTTGTGAAGCCAAGTACCTTACTGTAGATCACATAACTTTCAGATCTAATATTTCGACCCAGGTCATCCTTACTCCTAGTCTATTATACCACATAACAAAACCCAAAAGAGAAAAGTCCTCCAAGATACTGATCAGAAGTCCCAAAATATTATGTTATATTACATATTATATCTCTTTGTTGTGTACGTTACTGTAAAAAGCAGCCTAACTGAATAGTAAGGCACAAATTTCCTACATATCAGGTCCATTTGGAGAATGGCTTGAAATTCACCATTTAGTAGAGAAAGTGCATGATCTGGGGGGGACATACTAAGGGAATCCATCACTGTCTAAGTCTGGTGCTCAGCCTTGGACTGAGTTACATATTAATCTTAATAGAACTCTTCTTGCAATGGGACAAAGAATAAGAGAAAACACATTCCAGGATTTATTGAGCATGAGATAAAAATCCATTTGTGTTAGGCTATTTGTCTTTTGTAATAAAGGATTGGGGGGGAAGGGAAGAAAACAAAATTGGTGTCAAGATCTTTATTCTACTCAATTGGTGATGGCTGGAAGATAAATATGGTTGATCTAAAATGTATCACTTTGGATGAAGTGGAAAAGATGAAGAGCCAGAAAGTACCAAACAGGCAGAAAGAGGTGTGGAATAAGTTTAGGGGGATATCAGTACAATCAGATTTGTCAAACAGTAATCAACTATCACTGAAGTTTTATTGACTTGGGTTTATATATGTACTGAGAAGTCATTTTTAAGAGGAAAGAAATGTTGAAAAATGGGGATTCCTCACTTTTGCCAAGTTTGACATATTATAGACTTTTTTTTCTGATTTGTAAACAAAAGCAGATCAATGATGGAAATACTGATCTTTGCCAGATCTTATCATTACATAAAATTTATATAAAACTGTCACTATGAGATTAAAAAATTCTACCATTTTCCCTTAAGTCACCTGAAGAGGGAGCTAATAGCTCAACTTCCTTAATATCAGTGCTTTTAAAACTTTTAGGTGGAGTAATAAGTTTAGAATTGAAAGCCACCCTAAAGGTGATCTAGTCCAATTTCTTAATTTTATAGATCATGGAAATGAGACCCCAGAGAAGGAAGTGATTTGTTCCCAAGATTTTGAATCTAGGTTCTTTGACTGTAAGTCTAACAATTCTTTCCATGGTTTATAGGCTCAGAGGGTTTAAAACTAGAAGGGAATTGAGGGATAATTTAGCTCCACAATCTCATTTTAGAGATGAAGAAAAAAGAGGCTAAGTGACATAAAAAATTACATAGGAAGTTAGGAGCAGAGAGGATTCAAATCCAAGTCTTTTGAATCTAGGAGAAGGGCTCCTTCTACTATATCATACTTCTTGGCTTCACCTTAAAAGTCTATCAGTTAAGAGAACCAGGACAGTCTAGGGACAGCAAAGTGGTATGGTGGATAGAGTGCTAAGCTTCGAGTCAGGAAATCCTGAGTTCAAATGTGCCTCAGAGCTTACTTGTTATGTGATCGTAGGTAAGTCACCTAACTTCTGTTTGCCTCAATTTATCCATCTATAAAATGGGGATAATAGCACCTATCTCACAGGGTAGCTATGAGGGTCAAATGAGAGAATATTTGTAGCACAGTGCTTGGCACATAGTAAGTGCTATATCAAAGTTATTGTTAATTATTGTTCTAGACAAGGAAATAGGAAACCAGGAATGGTTGCACCCAATGGATGATTCTGACTACAATTTTATCACATAACATCAAAATGTTTTATTTTATCTTTTAAAAAAAGAGTTAATCAGAAATTTAGAGTTAGAAAGACACTAATCTAACCCTCTCACTTTAAGACAAGGAAACAGGACTAAAAACCTTAAGTGGCTTTTCCCAAATAGTGCAATAGTAGCAAGTGACAGGCAGGATTTGAACCCAGATCTTTTTGCTCTAAAGCTAGTTGTCTTCTTACTGCAAATATATATAATGATGATGATGATGACAATAATAATAATAATAATAATAGCATTTATATTACGCTTTAAAGTTGCAATGACTGAGGTTATGAGGGAAAAATATAACTTGAATTTCAAAGCTCTATATTCTGTAAAAGTGGAGATTGGAAATAGTTTTTCTCAAAGTTAAAAGGATATTGGGGAAAATTAGCAGTTTTCCCTAGTTAGATTTTGAATTTCTCAAGGACAGGGACTGCATCATATATTTTTGGTCTCTCTTAAAGACCTACTTTTTCAGTTAAGGCCAGACAGTTATCTAAAGCTATTTGCCTTACTACCAGGAAGTAGGTTGAATTAAAATTTATCATCTAGGGAACAGAGGCACAGTGACTTCATTCCCTTAAGTCTCCCATCCCCACTTACCCCTTTTTGCCAAAGCATCAGTGGGTATATTAGATGAACTGCTTATTCATCCAAGTAATTATTAACCACCTATTTTTTATGAAGCACTGTGCTAGATACTGGGAAGCTCCCAAGCAGACAGTCTTGAGACAATATTCAAAGGAAGAAAAGATGCTGGGTGGATAGAGCCATCTGTGTATTTGGCTATTATAAGATATAAAAATGGCAGAATATCAGCATTATTCTACATCCACATACATCTTTTTTCTTTACCACAATCTATTGGATAATTGAGAACGTTATTAAAAGTACTCTTGGAAAAAATAGTTTTCATCTGAATTACCCTGGTATGATTGGTTGATTAGGAAAATTATTTTAGTTTTCCACTCTTCTATCATAGGTCAAATCTATGGCATACCTACCACAGGCCACAGAGGACTTTGAGTCCACTAAAAAAATGGAACTAAAATAGCAATTTACCTTTTTTGTATTTTTTTTAACCACTGAATCTGAATTAATTAAATTTCTCCTGCAAAGACCGTTTTTTAACATTATTCCAAATGCTTTCAAACTTACTAAATTATTAAAATTTTTAAAAAATAGTACTATTGAATGAAACTTCTATTCAAGGTTAAATGTAGATTCCAGTCTTTCATTAATTAACTCCTAAATTTCTACACATAGTAAAAAGTACCCAGATTAGTAAGAGGATAGGTATAGATTACATTTTGGCCTTAGATTACCTTAACACCTTATGTATTGATATCTTAGAATCTAAAACAATGATTATAAAACTTAGGTATGGAAAGAATTTTAGCATCATCTTTTCTAGTTCTTTCACTGTACAGATGAAGAAACTGAGAACCAGAGAGACTTACTCAAGGCAATTGGACCAATAACCAGACCTAGAATTAGGATGGAGGTGAGCAGGGCATTGTCAGGTGCCTATATTTGAAGAAGTATCTCTCTGTCTTCCAACTGTTAGTCATAGGTAATTTGGTTACTAGCATTAGAAAAAAAAAACACAGTCAAAAAATCAAAGGTGTTTGTTGTCCATCTGTTTCCCAAAACATTCTGCCTTCCTCCAGTGGATTCTAACTCCTTCTGCTCTGAAGATATAAGGCCATTTATCCATTCCCATTTACACAAAAATTATATAGCATAGCTTTTAGAAGTCAACCCTCAGCTATATAAGAATAGGGATTATCTTCTATACTATTTTTATGTTCACTGAAGAGTCTGCCTTTATTTATTAGCGAGGGATCTGTAAGAAAATTGGGAAAGGAGCCCCCTATGATGTAAAAAGCTGTTATTATTTTAATGTCTCTTTGCCTTAGCACTGACTGAGCATTACTTAAAGTCTAGGTTTCTACTACCCCAAAAAATTATTCCCAGTCACCCCAAATCTAATATTCAAGGTCAATAGAAGGGACATTTTCATGAATAGATTCAGGATCAACTATATGCTTAAGACACCTAGGCAAAAGTGTTACCACAGGTGAGAAGAGAATGGTCAAAGAAGTCTGGATTGCAGAGAATGGGGAGTGAGGAGGCTTAAGACTTTGGGAATACATTGAGGGAGCCATCCTTCTAACTGCTACCACTGCTCAGCTCCTCACCCCATTCTCATCTGACCTCTATTCTCTTGGGTCTAAGTCATCCCATTTCTCTCTAGAGATCCACTACTTATCACCTCTGTTTGAGGGAGATGATTATCACTACTTCACACTCATCTCAGGGATTGGAGTGTCAAGGGTCCTTAACGGTCAACAGCCTTTTGAAAGGGGACACATGCTAGATACTCTGGAGAACTGGCTCACCCCTACACCTGAATGACTATACCAATTAAGAAGGACTCAGAGTGAAGCCCCTTACAGCAAAATGTAGGTGATGCCCAAGGAAATGGGATTCTTGGGTCTTCCCTTCACCTTGATAAGTTATTCCTCAGTTTGGCCACACCCTGTTTTCTTCCTAAAGCTGGTCTCATGGTCTCTCTCTAGATTCCACATTGCCCTCTCCTCTTCCCCCAAGCTTATTTGGCTCTGCTAATTAAAACAAAGCAGGGACTAGAATCAAGGTCTCCTATGTCCATTACTTTTTCCACATCATCTTACTTTCTGAAGGTTGCATGTCTCATGGAACATTTCCATTGATTTGATCCTAATGTTGCTGCTTTTCAAATAACATTGCTACTTTGCTAGTAGTGTTTGCATCAACTTGAATCCAAAACAGTGTGTGGTGAGCCTATACAAGTGTAGCAGGGGTGATTAGAGAAACCTCCAATCTGTTGGACTGAGGCACCTCTCGTGGACCTGGATATGTGCTTTGGCTCCTGGCTGAGGGATCTGTACCTTGATGGGGTGATGAAGAGAACTCCTGATTATTCTCCAGTGAGTAGAGTAGGAGTGGTGTCAAAGATGATTGGTGACAGTCAAAGGGAGCAGACTTTGTCCAGGAATTTCTAGGAGTTGAAGAGAAATAATTTTGGCCTTGCTTTTTGGAACTTTTTCCAATACATTTTGTCCCTTGGATTTGTAGAAGGAGGGGGAGGGAATTTATCTCCTTTCTCTCTTAGTCAGTATTTCTTGTAATAAATAGTACATGGCAGCTGGAATATGTGCTTGCTCTGGCAGTCCCAGGCCTGGACCTTGGGTACCTTGCTGCCTTCTTTTGCCTTTCTGTTTCTTTTCCTATTCACAGGTCCTGAGAAATGAACATTTCCAGGCTGAGCAATTTTCTTCATTTCCTCCAACTTGAGAAATCTGAGCAAAGAGAAAAGAAAATTCCAGCTAGCACCCTAGGATGAATTGACTTGGGGGGGTGGGTAGAGTCTCAGGCATTCATGGGAGATCACCATCACTCTGGTCATTTATAAATGAGAAAATGAGGCACTGAGAGTTTAGGTGACTTCTCAATCGTCACACAGCTAGCATCAGAGACAGAAGTCAAAGTGAGTCCCTTATCTCTGCATACGTCACTCTATTATGCTTGGCACTTTCACAAGAATCCAGAATATTATTCTAACTTTTGAAAGACTAGAAGATGCTGATCATTTATGTTTACAAAAGCGCATATCATATTTAGGAAATTTTACAGCATGAATGTAGTCTAGAAGGAAAAAAAAACATTTAAACCACCATGCCCAGTGGGACCTTGAACTGAACCAAATGGAGGTCATTCTGCAACACTTACCCAAATATGCCTCAGATCCTCTACTCATGATCATTCAAAAATACTCCTATTCCCAAATTAGTACAAGGTGTTTTTTTCTAAACAGCACCCCAGAGATAATTTCAGAGGCTTGAATGGTTTCAAATACTGAAGCAGATTGTCTTTAAACTTCCAAGTGCTATTAGCAATGCAGTGTCTGATTTGACCTTAGCTTTCACAATAAGCATCTCGACTGTAACCCGCTTGCTTCCATGGATCCTTAAAAGCACAACACTCAATCATTTAATATGACCTTATCTAATAAGACTTTTCTTTTGCTCCTCTTCCCACCTGAGTAATGATTTTTTTCCCATGGACCTCATATAGAACTCTGTTTGATAACTTTTAATGAACTCACTGTTTTCCTAAGAACCTGGAGGATTATCATGAATGAAAATTCTACATTGGATTATCAGGTAGCTGGTTATAAGTATTTTCCATTGGTTGTATAGTCACAAATCTCAGAGTCTGAAAAAAGACCTGAGTGACCACTAGCCAAGATTTTTGCTGCATTTGTGTCTGAAGGTGAAGGATGCCTTCATTCACACTGTGAGGCAAAGAGAAAAGGCCTGAAAGACACCTCCTTTGCCCCATCTCAGTCCTTTCCAGTCAATGTTTTGTTCAGTGCTTAAAAACCCTTTCATCTTTTTCATTGCACCTGAATGATCACTCCTTTACTGTGGGTTCAATGAACATTCAGGGAGGTGCTGAACTTTCACTATACTAATTTTTACTTATTTTCATGGTTTCCACGTAGTGTAAGTGCAGCAAGGGCAGGGTCCTATCTCACATTTCTTTTTCTAATTCTTCCACAATGCTGGGAAGAATGTTATGCTTTACACAGTTGTCATTTTATAAAGCTGTTAGCATTATATCAGGCAGGCACTGCCCCCTGCCAGCATAATGTCATTCTGGTATAGATCTCTCTGCTCAGTCTGCACCCCAGAAAGGGTGGTGATCTTAGAGGTAAGCCACAGTCGGAGCTTTTGAAAGTGAAAGAGAAAAGCAAATGACATCCTGCCAACAGAGCAAAGAATTCTCCCTCTTTGGCTGCTCGAGAAAGACCATGGTGCCCCACTGGGGACAGTTTTTCCTGCTTGTGAACTTGTCTGATGAAAAGAAAAGGATACCATTGAAGGAGTGTGTCTGTGCAACTATAGCTCTGGCAGTGGAGGAGCCCCTACTGCCTGCCCTGATTTCACAGAAGCCCTTGTGGCTTTTCGGTAAAGAGCACCACACTCTAGGATATTGATTTACTGTACATATTTTCCCCCCAGGGTGGAAGAGAACCAAACCAAACATTAGCCAAATATCTTTTTCAGCTTCCTGCTGGGAGGATTTAAAGGGAACTGAACTTCTGGAATTTGGACCTGGACGGTGGAGTGGGGCATCTGAGGATACTTTTATGGACTGATTATGCTGTTAATTAATGAACCATTTATAACTAGCTCTGATACATTTCTAACATTATCAGTCAATGGGCTTATGGAATGTGGAGTAATTCTTAGCTGCAAAGAGGGAGGGAAGAATCATGGAAGGAGGAAGCCACATGACATGGAGGAAGCCTGGAATTTTTGAATTCCTCAGAGAAGATAGGGACTTGGGTACATGTAGGTAGAGGTATGTCAGTACCAGTGGTTAGCCAATTGCAAAAGAAGGTAACTTCTATCCTGAACTAAATGTAATCAGCCCCTTGTCTGGCTTACTGACCCCCTTAAGGAGGGATCTGTCTGAATAGAATTTGTTGCTACAATGACACGGGATTAATTTATTTCATTCTCCTGCTCTCCATTTCTTCCCCTTCCTTTGCCTGAAACTGACATCACTTACTCTTAAATCTTGTTTATTTGCTGTCTGTACTTTTATAATGTGCTTTGCCTCTAGATAAAGGTAAGCTGATTTTTATTGCATTCTGAATGAGTGTGTGCTATAAACAGAGTGGACCAGTGCAGTGGGATGACAAAAAGGTGAAATGTAAGATAAGAAAGCAATTTGAGCTGTTCATGTAGCCAAAAGGAGTGATAATAGATAGTATGTGTTTTGCATTGATATCTGTAAGATGTAAAAAGACCCAGAACAGGGATTCTGAACCATTTTTTGCATCATGGACACCTCTGGCAGTCTGGTAAATCCTCTGGACCCCTTCTCAGAATAATATTTTTAAACACATGGAACAATATACATATTGTATTGAAATAAAGTTGTAATTTTTTCCCATCCAAATTCATGGGCTCCTTGAAATCTATCTGTTCAGGGTTTATGGGCCCCAGGGTAAGAACCCATAACCTACAAAAGGGCCTCTAATATATCAGGTAGGTGTTTTGGAGAGCCTTTGGGAGAGGCAGATGAGAAGCACCTAGGATGAAAAGGCATGGATGGTTTGTGATCTTCACTGATGGAAGGAATACCTGTACCTTTGAGATTATGAATCCACTGACATACTGAAAAAACTCAAATAGGGAAAGGCAGGTTTTGGGAGAAGAGAAAAAAAGATGCCTTTCTATACTCTGAATAATAAATATATTTTAAAATGAATTGACATTTGGGTCCTTTTATTAGCTTGCATAAGACGAGGCAGCTTGATATAGTGGGTAGGGCATTAGACATTTACTAGCTATTGGACCTATGGAATCACTTAACCACTCTGTGTCTCAGTTTCCTAATATGCAAAAATATGGGATTCAACTCAGTGGTCTTTCAGGTACCCTCTAGCTTTTAAATCTATGATATTATAATCCTAGGATACATACTGGAATGACTTTGTGATTGTGATCTTAATTATTAGTGAGGAGAGTAGACATATCAATGAAATCATAGCTAAACCAAAATGTTAAAATAAAAGAATGAGAGTTTATCTTCAGAAGAACTAGAGTGATTCAGAGGTGTGAGGACTTCTTGTTCTGTCATTTTTAATTTTTGCTCTCAACAAACCTCTATGCTGACTTTTTTTCACAAAACCATTCTAATAAGTTGACCAAGTTTTATAAAGGTTTTTGAAACGGCCAGGAAGAATTTGAACAATGTCTTTTCATGAGGACTCAATTCACCTTGAATTTTGTCCTAGGCAATTTTAAATGAAGGACTATTTGTTTGGTACTGTATTTTTGTACTTGGGGAATTTTAAAAGAGCACTTGCTGTCACCAAAGAGTCAAAATTCTCTGGATATAGACTAATATAAAATCCATACTGCTTATAAACAGGTGCTGTTTGGATTGGTACTAGGTTAAGCACATAGATTTAGTGATAAAATACTCCTTGAGCTTGACAACAAGGCAATATCTGAGTGTGTATTCTACCTTTATGAGCTGAAGGTTGCTCCAGAAAGGATACTGCCAATGTTGGCCATGATTCTCAGAGAATAAACATTGTTGTAGAAGTACTTGCAGCACAGTGACAGATAAGCTTATCAGGGAGAGCTGTGTAATAGGAAAATTGGGTGTTTGCTTTTAGTCTAGGTTCACCATCGCATGTAACTCTGTGTGCTATATCCTGGAAATGGTTGAGATGCTTTCCTGCATAAACTTATAAATCAATCAATAAACATTTATTAAGTGCTTACCACTGGATGTACCAGACAGTATTCTAAGCACTGGGGATACAAAAAGAGGCAAAAGACAATCCTTGCTGTCAATGAAAGTACAACCTAACATTGGAGACAACATGCAAACAAATATACAAAAAGCAAGCTATATGCAGGATAAATATGAAATAATTAACAGAAAGAAGGCATTGGAATTAAGAGAGGTTAGAGGAGGATTCCTGTTGAAGGACTCCTATAGAAGGTGGAATTTTAGTTGGGACTTAAAAGACACCAAGAAGGTCTGTAATTGGAGAGGGGGAAGGAGAGTATTTTAGGCATAAGGGACAGTCAGAGAGAATGCCCAGATCTGAGAGATGGAGTGTCTTGTTTGTGGAACAACTAGGAAGCCAATGTCACAGGATCAAAGAGTACATGTTGGGGAGTAAGGTATAAGAAGACTAGAAAGGTAAGAGGGGGCTAGGCTATGAAGAGCTTTGAATAATAGAAAATTTTATATTCTCTCCTGGAGGCAATAGGAAGACACTGGAATTTACTGAATAGGAAAGTGACATGATTAGGCCTCCATTTTAAGAAAATACCTTTAGTGGATGAGTGGAAGAGAATGTTGTTCATGTTGTTTGTCCTTGACATAACATCAGGAAGGGGATGCCATGACTTGCAAATGAATTGGATTTAAGTGAGGGAGGGCTATGGAAAGTCACCAGCCTCACTTCCTTCTCCAAAGCCATCTGGGCTCAGTGGCAAGATATAGATCAGAATGACTGGAGATGGCACTGGATGCAGTGGGAGACCTTGGCCTTTTTAAGCTAAGGTCTTTCCCAGGTCTCAGTTTGACTGAGGCAATGCCCACTCAGTGAGTAAGGCTAGGTAAGAAATGAGGCAAAGAATGGCCTTTTTTACCAAGTAAAAAAAAATCATTCTGGGAGGGGAAGATCCTCAGGGTTTCTGTCCAGAAGAGAAAGAGTTGTTATTGACATTCACTCTGAGCCATCATGGTCCAAACCAGGTGGGGCTTGGGCTGGGACCTACTGTTGGCCAATCAATGAGAGCCAGTGATTTGGGTTTAAGGCATGGTCCTTCAGAAAGAAATCTAGCCCATAAACCCCAAGATATCTTGCAAGGTTTCAGAGATCAAAATTTGTATTCTTTTGGACAGAGCACCTGCAGGTAAGGGTATTATACCCTATGTGGACAGAGGGAGAGGATTGAGGAGAGGAGAGGAAGAGAAGAGAGGAAAGGAAGGAAAGGAGGAGAGGAAGGAGGAAAGGAAAGGGAAAGAGCTGCATTGCCCAAATGGAAGAGGATAAATTGGAGTGGGAAGAAAAGATAGTAAAAGATATCTCACTTAACATAATTCTAAACAGCATAAAATACCTGGGAGTATACCTGCCAAAACAAACCCAAGAACTATATACAAAGTCATAAAATTTTTTTTATGCAAATAAGATCAGATTTAAATAATTGGAGAAATATTAAATGTTTATATATAAGCAGAGCTAATATAATAATTAAAATGACAATTTTACTCAAACTAATTTATATATTCAACTCTATTCCAACTAAATTACCCAAAAATATTTTACTGAGTTAGAAAAAAATTAAAACAAAATTCATTTGGAAGAACAAAAAGTCAAGAATACGAAAGAAAATTTTAAGAAAAGTAAAGGAAGGAGGTTCAGCAGTACCAGATCTTAAATTATATCATAAGGTAATAATTATCAAAACTCTCTGATACTAGCTAAGAAACAGAAATGTAGATCAGTTGAATAGAGTGAACATACAATTTCCAGCAGCAAGTAAACATAACCTTGTATTTGACAAGTGTAAAGACTTAAGATTTTGGGATAAGAATTCATCATTTGGTAAAGATTGTTGGGAAATCTGGAAAGCAGTATGACAGAGACTGGGCATGGACCAATATCTTATACCATTTACCAAGATAAGGTCAAAATGGATACATGACTTAGATATATATATATAGAGAGAGATATAACAAGAAAATTAGAGGAACATGGAACATATTACTTTCCAGACTCATGGACTGGTGAGTAATTTTTGAATAAATGAGAGAGAACAGAGGTATGTATAAAATGAATAATTTATTTTACATAATATTAAAATGTTTTTGTATGAATAAAACAAATGTAGCCAAGATCAGAAGGAAAGCAGAAATTGTGGGAAAAATTATATAAATAGTTTCTCAGATAAAGGTCTCAAATCTCAAGTATATAAAGAACTTTGCCAAATCTAGTCATTCTCTAATTGATAAATGTTCATATCAAAAGATGTAAACAGGAGCTTTCCAATGAAGGAATCAAAACAATTTGGAGTCATATGAAAAAATGCTCTAAATTGGGGTGGAGAACCTGTGTCTTCAAGGCCACATGTGGCCCCTGTAAGTTCTCTGCAACCCTTTGACTGAATCTAAAATTCACAGAACAATGATCTGAAAAAGATGCCTTTAATATTTCTGCCTTTCTGCATTGGATTGTGAGGTTTTTATGCCCTAGTACATGGTTGATTTTTGTGTAGGTGCCATGTAGCACCTACACTTATTCAATTTTTTCCAGAGGACTACCATATCTAACTTTTCTAAAATTCTATCTCCTTAACTTCTTTCTTGTTTATTTTGTGGTTAGATTTATCAAGTTCTGAAATGGGGAGCTTGAGGTCCTTCTCTAGTATAGTTTTACTGTTTATTTCTTCCTGTAACTCCCTTAACTTCTCTAAGAAAATAGATGTTACACCACTTGGTGCATATATGTTTAGTAATGATATTGCATCATTGTCTGTGGTACCTTTTAGCAGGATGTAGTTTCCTTCCTTATCTCTTTTAATTAGATCTATTTTTGCTTTTGCTTTGTTTGAGATCAAGATTGCTACCCCTATCTTTTTTTAACTTCAGCAGAAGCATAATATATTCTGCTCCAGCTTTTTACCTTTACTCTGTATGCATCCCTCTACTTCAAATGTGTGCTTGTAAACAACATATTGTAGGATTGTGGTTTTTAATCCACTCTGCTATCTGCTTCTGTTTTACAGGATAGTTAATCCGATTCACATTCACAGTTATGATTACTATCTGTGTTTTTCTCTCCCTCCTATTTTCCTCCCATTTGTGCTTTTCTCTCTCCTTTCTCCCTTTCCTTCCTCACCAGTGTTTTGCTACTGACCACCACTCCCCTCAATCTGCTCTCCTTTCAATGAGTCTTCCTTCTTTTTCTTTCCACTTTCCCCTACTACTTCTTCCCTCCCTTCTATTGGCCCCCTCTCTTTTTCTTTCCACTTTTCTCTCCTACTTACTATAGGGTAAGGTAGATTTTTATACCTAATTCGATATGTAGGTTATTCCCTCTTTGAGCCAAATCTGATGAGAGTAAGGTTCAAACAATGCTCACCTCCCTCTCTTCTTTCTCTCTACTCTAATAAGTCTTCGTGCCTTTTCTTTTGATGTAATTTAACTCTTTTCTGCCTCTTCCTTTCCTCTTCTCCCAATACAATTCTTTTTTTTTAACCATTTAATTAATTAATGATTATTATTATCATATCAAAGTCAACTTATATCCATACCCTCTGTCCATGTATACCCCTTTTAATGTCATAATAAAGCTATAGTTCCCCAGAGTTACAAGTATAATCTTCCCACATAGGGATGCAAATAGTTTATCCTTATTGAATGACATTTTTTTTCTTTCCTGTTTACCTTTTTATGCTTCTCTTAAGTCTTGTATTTGAAGTTCAAATTTTCTGTTCAGCTCTGGGTTTTTCATCATGAAAGTTTGGAATTTTCCTATTTTATTAAATGTCAATCTTTTGCCCTAAAAGATTATACTCAATTTTGCTGGGTAGTTGATTGGTTTCTATTCAAGCTCCTTTGCCTTCAAGAATATCATATTCCAAGTCCTCTGATCCTTTAATATAGAAGCTGCTAGGTCCTGAGTAATCATGACTGTGGTTCGATGATATTTAAATTGTTTCTGGATACTTGCAGTATTTTCTGGATACTTGCAGTATTTTCCTCCAAATTCTGGAATTTGATGACAATATTCCTTGGAGTTTTCATTTTGTCATGTCTTTGAGAAGGTGATGAGTGAATTCTTTCAATTTCCACTTTACCTCTTGTTTTAGGATCTCAGGGTGGTTTTCCTTGATAATTTTTTGAAAGATGCTGTCCAAGCTCTTTTTTTTATCATGACTTTCAGGTAGACCAACAATTTTTAAATTATCTTGATTAGATCTATTTTCCAGGTCAATTGTTTTTCCAATGAGGTATTTTACATTTTCTTTTTTTTTCATTCTTTCAGTTTTGTTTGACTGATTCTTTATGTCTCATAGAGTGACTAGTTTCCACTTCCTCAATTCTAATTCTTAACAAATTGTTTTCTTCAGTTAGCTTTTGTACCTCCTTTTCCATTTGGTCAATTCTACTTTAAAAGAGTTATTCTTCAGTAGATTTTTTACCCACTTGGCCAATTATATTTTTAAGGAATTATTTTCTACAGACAATTTTTGTGCTTTATCCAAGCTGTTGACTCTCTCTTGCATACCTATCATTTCCTTTCCCAATTTTTCTTCTACCTCTCTTATTTGACTTTTAAAATCCATCTTGACCTCTTCCAAGAAGGTTTTTTGAGCTTGAGACCAGTTCATATTCCCCTTTGAGGATGTAGGTATATTGGCAATGTTGTCCTCTTCTGAGTTTGTTTTGATCTTCTCTGTCACCAAAAAAAGTCTTTATGGTCGATGTATATTTTTGCTTTTTGGCTCATGATGTTCACCTATTTCTTGGATCTTAAAGCTGTTATCTGCTTCTGGTGCACAGGGGACACTGACTCAAGCTTCTTATGCTGGGGGTTACAGGCCTGGTTGCTGGCTTTGTGTGCTGGGGCCTCGGGTGCTGGTAGCTGGAGGCTATAGGGATCTGGCAACTTACCTGGTGCTCAGCTGGGGTCCTAGAGGTAATGCCTGGCATGCGCTGAGGCCAGGTGGGTTTTTTCTGCATTTCCTCAGGGCTGAACTGAAGCATAAGGAAGTCCACTGCTAGAGGACACCTGTCTATCCTGGGCTGTGCTGATACATGGTGGTTCTCTGAGCTCAAGTCTTCCCATTATCCTGGCTTTGCTCAGGCATGTGGGGCATTCTGGTGTTGGCATTTGCTTACTCCACCACCTTGGGACTCAGGATCTCAGGCTGGTTTGCTGAAGTGGGGCTTGCTGCTGGCTTTCTAGGACACCTCCCATCCTGGTTTGTGTTCCCCTTTTACCTGAGTGAGACAGATTTTCCTTGGTAATCCTCTCAGTTTTCCAGGCTAAAAGACTCCTCCAACCCATCTTTCTGCTGATTCTGCTGTTCCAGGATTATTCCTGGGGTACTATTTTCTGGGTTTTTCAGACATCAGTAAGGAAGAGTAATAGCAATTTACTACTTACTCTACCATCTTGGCTCTCAGAAGTTGTTTTTATTGAAATATAAAAAAAATTTAAAAATAAGACTTGGCTCTGAGTTCACAGTTTTTGAAACATTTTCTTTCATTCTTTATCATGAAACCACACATATTTTCCATTGGCTATTACACATTTCTTTGACAATTATAGCCAATTCTACAATAACTCAATATATGAATCCCCCCACAAGCACAAGGCTATGCAAAATCCCACAATAACAGCATTTCCAGACCCCAGGTCATGGAAGAAGGAGGTGAGGTGGTTTGGACCTGTCCCCTTTCACCCACAGCTTTGCATCAGAAGATAATATAATACATATAGCACTTTACTTTAACAAAGATTCCTAGAATTGGTCATTAGAGTAGTTGCAGCTTCTGAATTATTGTGAAGTAGTGAAGTTTTCCTCATTCTCAATATTTCTTACTGCTCAAAATGTTCCCTAATATGTCTACTGTGTTAAACAAATTCATGTTTTCAAAACATGTGTTATAGCAGAACAGGCTCTAGTCAATTTTTGATAAAAGAAATCTTGTTCTCTCCCTCTTTTTAAAATCAGACTCATTTTTATCTATTTTATTTTTTAAATGCTTCTAGTTTTATTTGTATCAAAAATCTATTTTTGTTTTCATTTTGTAAATCTTTTCTTTGATATTCAGAATTACTTATTTCATATTTAGTGGGATTTTTTGACTTGTTTTTATAATTGTTGGTATTTCCTCCCTGATTCATTTTCATGTTCTTGTGTTCTTCCTTTAATTTATTTAAGAGTTTAAAGATAGATTTTTTTAAAAGGGCTGCTTTGGCTTTATACCAAATTTACATTGCCTCATTTTCTTTGATTGAATTGTATATTGTTTCAAAGATATGTTCCAATTCTTTTGGATTAAATTACTTAGGCTTTAATTATTGTTCAATCATTTATTTGAAATATCTTTATTGCATATAATTTTATTACATTGTAGTTAAAGGATGTGTTCAATATTTTTGCATTTTTAACTTGTTTTTAATGTTTTGATCCATCAATCTGTAGTCAATTTTTGTGAAGGCATAGTAACAACGAAGAAATATGTAAATTTCTTTCTGTTTCCATTAAGTAAACACCACAGATCTATTATATATAACTTTTTAAAAGTTATATTCAAGTCCTTAACTTATTTCTCATTTTTTAAAGATCTGTCTCGTTCTCCAAGGAGTACAATAAGTTTCTCTTATATTATAGATTTATCATATATATATCTTCCTGCAATTTGATTAACTTTTTGTTAGATAATTTGCCATTCAGTGAATACATATTAAGCTTTTATCAAGCATCATTGATGCTGATTCATTATATATAGTACCTTTAAGCATGATTCATTATCCCTTTTTATCTTTTTTATTTTGTCTATTTTAAAAATCATATCTGAAAGCATAATTGCTACTCATTGTAACAACAACATTGCTAGCAGCTGCTGTGGAGATGAAAGATCAACAACACCAGCACACAGAAGGGCTGCCAGCACAGATTCTTTGATCTGCTTTTTTAAGGAAAGCACCTTTAAGGGGTTAACAATCTCACTTTAATCAAACATGCATATATCATTCACTTAGTTCAGGGGGAAAAGCCAGCATCCTGAACTTCAGAGCAATTACAAACAGAAAATATCAACAGATCAAATAACACAAACCAGTAGATAGGTTTCTAGCTTTCTGTCCAACGTTTTGGGACATAGTTTTCAAAGAAGCACCCACGTCTGGTTTTTCAAGCCAGGGGACTCCTTATCAGCACCTACCCAGAGTCTTGTCTGGTCAAATCACATGACACTCTTCCAGTGAGTGAGAGCCCCCAAACAAAATTCTAACCTCTGAGTTTATATACCCTATTCAGGGTCAAAGGGCATCACAACCATGTAGCTCAAAATCATGTGATGCTTCTTCAGGCATTACAACCATGGGACTCAAACCTATGTGAACTAGGCTTTCCCTTGACATAAGCGGGTCATCAAAGACTTCTGATGTAATCAAAGAAACAAAGACCATACTCATTAGAGGTACTTGATTACAACAATGCTCCAAAAGTGAAAACAATAAAAAAGTCCCACCTCAATTACCATTATACCCATGACTCTTTGAGTTCCCCTGGACCATGATAGATACTCTTCTAAGCATTTTTTTTACATCTTTGTGAATCTTCATGTTTTAATTGTGTTTCTTGTTGACAACATATTGTTGGGTTTTATTTTCTAATCCATTCTGCTACTCACTTGCATTTTTTGGCGGAATTTATGCCATCAATGGTAATGATCATTACTTATTTCCCTCCACCCTATCCTCTTGCAGTTTTCCTCTCTTTGCCCCCCACCCCATTACTCTTTATAAAGAAATTGATGAGACTAACACTATCTCTAATGACAGTGGTCTGTTTCTGCCTAATTACCCTTCTTCTCTTCCTCTCATCCCTTCTCTAGCCACAGCCTGTGTCTATCTGTCTCTCCCTGCTCTGCATTTTGATCCTAGAGTCCCCATACCCCCCTCTCTGTCTCTGTTTATTTGCCTATAGAGTTTAAGGCACTTCTATGATAAACTCTGTATGTGTATTTATGTGTACATGTGTGTTAAACTTTTCTTTATCTAGTTCAGGCAAAAATGACATTCTTGGGATGCTATTCCTTTTACCTTCATATGCCTGCAGCTTTATTGGGGACATTTATGGAGGATCTGGGCTCTTCTAGGTCCCAATATGTGTTCATCTTTCCAAAATTCTTTGCTTACAGGTTAATAATACAATTTAAATTAGGCCAATTACAATGCCATTGAAGGATGTTTATTTCTATTTTTGAATGCTTTTCTTAACCAATTATGTCATGTGGCATGGTACCAGGTCAAGTGTTCTATTTTAATCTGGGAATTTCTGAAATTCTGTAAAAATTTTGCTTTTCACTATTTATCAATATGTTTATCAGAATTCATCAGTCTCTCAACAGGGCCAAGATTTGTAGGTTTCTGGAAGAGAAGAATCCACCAACACATTTTTGGGTGGATGTTTTACAGTCTAATGGACATCCTACAGATTGGCCTAAACTTTTCTGAGAATGGTTTTCAATAGCCTTGAAAAAAAGGGAATTCATTCAGTAAAAATTTCATTTTTTTCTTATCATCAGCACTTTAGTCTTTCTATTGTCTTGCCCATGATGAACATTTTTTATTCTTCACTGAAATAGTTAAGCATTATTTTGTATTGGCTTTCTCACAATTCTTCCAGCTTCAAGAAATCTATTCTGCATCTTATGGGAACCAATAATAGGCCTTTAATTTTCCAGCTCCCTCTGAAGGTCTCTGCTTGTTTTTAGAGGATTGATTAGGCTGTTTCACATAAACACCATGTCGGTTATAGATATTTTTTGTTGCTGTTTTTTTTGTTTTGTTTTGTGTAGCACTTTCCTTTGTGCTTTGGGGCACCTGATATTTTTTCATTGTGGACTTAAATAATCCATGAAATACTTAAATTTCCACACCAAGAATCATTGAAATCTGCTCTGTAAGAGCTACAACTGTTTCATGTTTCCTTGGAGTAATAACTATTCTTAAAACCACTGAATTAAAAATGAAACAAAAGAGAGCAATGAAATACGTGTAGAGCATGCCTTCTAGCCTTCAACTGACAGAGAATTATCTAAAGATGGGGAAATCAATTTAAACTGGTTTCATGTAGTTAAGGTCATATATTTTGAATCAGCCTATGAGCACGTAAGCATGACCATTGCTGGGACAAGTTGAAACCACATCAAAGTTATTGCTTGTTCCAAGTAATTTCCATATCGCTGCAACGATATTCATGACTGGAGCTAATCCTTAGTCCTCTGATGGTAAGTAAGAGATGTTATGAGGGATGGAATGAGTCTTACAACCTGCTTGAACATGGGGATTAACATGAGAAATAACATGTCATAATTGATAGATGGTTGGGCTTGGAATCAGGAAGACCTGGATTAAAATCTTGGTTCAAAAGTATACTGGCTCTATGACCACAACTAAGTCATTTGCTCCAGGATACGCCGTAAGATTTAAAATCTCCAAGCATAAATGAATGAAAACCTTTAATTAAGCACTTTTATGTGCTAGTACTGGTGATACAAATACAAAGTCAAGATAGCACCTGCCCTCAAAGAGCTCATATTCAAGGGGAGAGATGACACATATAGAGGAGTGGTAGCTAGGGAGTAGAACTATGTTCTGGAAGTCACTGTTGCTACTCTGCTTTGGTAAAGGTAGTTTTCTTGCCTAAATTTCCCTAAACCATTGAAATCACAAGTGTAGTCATCCGCTAACCCCCACTCCCAAACAAATAAACAAAGGACTGGTAGTTATTTGGCAGAACTCAATTGGTAAGCAAGAAATGCCAGAAGAAACAAAGTATATGTGATTTTGTGCCCTAATTGAACAAAAGATTGGAAAGCTAGGAGAAACTTTGTGATCAGGGGCATCTAGGTTTAGGTGATTGGCAAAGAACTGTTAGAAAGGCTCATCTTTGGCCAAGGAAAGGAACTGGGGGACCAGATTGTCCCACCAATCCTCACTCAGGACCACAGGCAAGAAGGTAGTCCATCCTAGGGGTATTGGCTGTGGCTCTAAAACAGAGTACTAATTTATGTGCAGCTAGGTGTTCTCAGGTGGCATAGAATAAGTATGATGTCCATTTATTTGCACTATTTGCACCACTTATTTGCATCATACTTTATCCAACTGAACGCTCAATCCCAGACTCAGAATCTTTTATGATAATTAAAGTAATGAAGGAAAGAAATCAACCACCTGTTCTCTTAACCTCACTCACTCTAACCTCACTAAGGACGAATTTATTACCTTCTTTTAATGTTTAATCACCAATCTCTAGAGGTGTATATTTTAAAGGAAGTCAACTGGACTTTGAAGTATCTCTAAGAGATTACAAAAAGCTATAGGAGAACTTTCTCTAAATATCTGAAAGGGGGGCAAGGATTTGGGGGGAACATGCTATGGATTTCATCACCAGACTCAATAGTCATGGTAAAGAAAATATACCTCACTGGAATTTACTAAACTCTAGTTATATTTCTTTGTTGGGGGTGGTGTAGGGAGGAGCGAAGTGGAACAGCAATAGAAATGATCTCTATCCAAGTCAATGATATGAATAGAGAAAGACCAGATGTGAAGCCCATAGCTGTATTTTCTCAATGTGCCTTAGATTTACGAATTAACTTTCCATCACAATTAAGCCATATTACAGAGTGATGTTCAAGTAATATGTTTTTGTTTTTTTGTTTTTGGTAACAGACACCCATCCCAGAGACATGAATAGGCCAGTGCCTAGCAGCTGTAAGAGGGTGGAGGATACATGGAAAAGAGCCTGGAAAACTGCTTTTGGACCCCACTCCCTTAGCCCCTCCCCACCTTCTCTTGTCTTCCACTCAAAGGATATGTTTAACAGTTTAATAATCTGATGTTGTCTTGTTTGTTTATAGCAAGCTGACCCTGCCAAAGAACAGGGCAGGAACACAGGCTCACTGCTCTCCATATGGAGCTCTGCATTGGATGGACCCTGACACACATACTGAAAGCGGACAGACTCCAATCATTTTAAAAGGAACAGTTCCCTACTTTCAAAATCTAGATAATTGCCCTCTCCCTGCTGCCCTTGCCCAATGAAGCATCCCATTTACAAAACACCAAAAACTTGGTGACTGATAGTATGGTATAGTGGAAAGACTACTAGCCTGGATAAAAAGAGACATGAGCTGTGCAGTGGTGTTCAAATTAACTGGGAAAAAGTTAAATAATTAAATTGATTACAATACAGAGACAGCTAGGCAGCTCAGTGGAGTCTGGGCCTGGAGTCAGGAAAAGTCAGGAAAAGCTAAGTTCAAGTCTTTCATCAGACAGTTCTTACCTGGGTAACAAGTCATTTAACATCTGTCTGCCTCAGTTTCCTCAACTGTTAAATGAAGATCACAATAGTGTCTACCTACTAAGATTGTTGTTTGGCTCAAATTGAATATTTGTGAAGAGCTTAGTGCAATTCCTGGCACAGTAGGTGTGTTTAATAAATCCCATGGCAACTTGGAGAGCTTGTCCATCAGTACATAACCTAGGACTGAAACTACAAATAGAAAGTGATCTGAGACCAGAACTGGACTGAAGAAGTGAAGCAGGCTGAGTTGCCTTTGGCAGATTGCACAATTCTTTTAAATGATTGTGTGATTCTGTCTGAGACAAAGCTCATCCTTTTAATACCAATAGTCTTTCAATAATTTTGTGTATTGTAAGTCATGAGTATACTAGTCTCCGAAGAACTGGATTTAAAATTTGCTCAAAGAGAAATGGAGAGAAACATGCTGGTTACAGAGAGATTTTCCAATACGTCACAAATATGTAATTAACCAGGAGAACTTGTATAATGGTGGGTGGATATGTATAAAAATCAAAATATAATTCAATGTATCCTTTGTATATTTAAGTGAAAATATTGACCGGCATTGCATATGTTCGAACTATTTTTCCAGTAGTGGAAATTAACTCCAGTAATGGAAATATAAGTGAGACACATATTCTATTGGAATACATGTAAGAGATAGTTACTAGAGATGAGCTGCAATATGACTATGGAAGAGAACACATTTTATAAGGAAGAAAAGCAATTAGCATTTATATGGTGCTTACAATGTGCCAGACACTGTGCTAAATAATATGATATTTTACTTTATAAATAATATTATCTTATCTGGTCCTCACAACAACCCTGGGAGGTAGGTAGTACTATTATCCCCATTTTACAGTTGAGGAAACTAAGGTAGACTTTCCTTAGGTCACATATCTAGTAAGTGTCAGAGGCTGGATTTGAACTCCTAACTCCAGACCCATTACACCACCTAGCTACTTACATATGGGATTGGCTCCCCAACCTTGCCTTTGCTCATATTATTCTCTAGTGACAAAGAAAAACAGCCAAGGTAATATGTGGCCTATTTTCCTTGGAATCTGACAGTTTAAAATTATTATCCAATTAATTTTTACACTCTACCAGGAAAAGAATAATGCAACCACAGAGCTGGCAGCTACCTGAGAGATAATCTATGCCAAATGCCTGATTTGTCAGGTAGAGAAATATATCCACAGAGGTAAAATGACTTGTCCAAAGTCACATAGCTAGTTAGTGACAGAGTGAGGACTGGAAGTCAGCCTTTCTAATTTTCAATTTCATTCAAACAATATTTTTACTGGACTATAGATAGATAATAAGTACTACTGATACAGACAGCTTTTAGTTTGAACCCACCCAGTCTCAGTGGCCAAAATTACGACTTTCAGGTCTGATCCTTTAGTTCATTGAAAAAAATAGTAACACATTTTAATGGGACTATAAGCTATAGCAAAGTGAACCTGGGGAGAGCTGTGGAAAATATATAAAAATTATACTTGAGCATAATATGTGAGAAGAGAGAGATAAAATATTAAAAGGAAGACAAAGGTAAGGGGAGAATGTCAGAAACATGGTCAGCCATTTTGGGAGGTAGACTTGTTGGCTTCTTGTATGGTATAGTTCAAGAAGGACCAAGTAGGATACCTCGCCCAATATATCTCTTTCCCTACCTACCTATAGCTCTGTCTGAAATTACAACATGAGAGATTTATTCCTCTGCATTGGATATTGCAAGTCTTTTAAAAAATTTTTTTCATTGTAATATGGATATCCTGAAGAGGGATAACAAACTAGGTTTTCTTGATCTCATTTGATTCTACCTCTTTTCGGATCTTGTTCCCTCCTTGCTTTTCATTCTTCATTCTCCCTTTCTCCACTGGTATTTCAACAACCTTGCTAGCAGCTGCTGTGGGGGTGTAAGATCCACCAACAACCAGCACCCAGAAAGCTGCTAACACAGGTTCTTTAGTCTGCTTTACCAAGGAAAGTAAATTTAAGGGGGTAACAATCTCAATTTAATCAAACATACAAATATCATTCACAGTTCAGGGGGAAAAGATCAGCCCCCTAAACTGCAAGGCAAATACAAACAAAAATTACAAACATCAGCAGACAGACCTTGTCTAATTCAAATCACAATACATAGTTACCAGTACTGATGAGGGCACAGTCTCTGGGAACCCCTTTGTATGGAACAAACCACAGGCTCAAAATAAACAAAAACAGAGGTGTCTCGGTTTTCTCAAGGTAGAAACAAAACAGAAGCTTTATTTGATCAAGTCTCGCGAGAATTGGGCATCTCCTACTACCAGGGTGGGATGGTAGTGCAGAGAGGCAAGGGGGAGAAGGCAAGCAAGGGGATATATAACCTTGTACAAACAATTCTAAGAAATTCCACCCCTAGAGGCTGGACCCCTGTCCCTATTTGCTGGGACAGGTGGCCTCACAATCTATCCCAGAATAAGTTTATCCAATACTAGCACAGAAACTACAGAATTACCTTATAGGGAAATCTCAATGTTAAGATGACGGCATGCGAGTAGGCTAGGGGAGAGGGAGAGGGGGAGACCACCTGATTTCCCCGAAATCATATGATTTACAGGAAAACGAAACTTAGGCCTAGTGAGGTCTACATCCTAACTAAATTTGTACTATCTGAGTATTACCTTGCTTGATTTATTCATGGGAAGCTTTCACAAACAATCTTGTATCCCACACACCCTTGAACCCTTGAACTCTCCTTGAATCTTCCCCACTTGATCTGGCCTTGGCCTGAGGCTATAACCATTAAGCCCAAATGCCTACCTTGCCCAGTCCTCTATTGCCCAGCTGTTTCCCACCCTTAATCCTGTTTCCCATCCTTAATCTTGATCAAAATATCTATACCCTAGCTCTGTTACCCCAGCCCTTTATGGTCTGTCATTTCCATATAGCCTTCAGCTATTTCCCCCACCCTGGAGTCTGACCTCATCCCAGTCCCTTCAAGCTCCTCCTTAGACTCCTCCTTAAGTCCCTCCCTAGACCCCTCCTCTGGTCACCCCACACCACCCCTCAATCCCTCCCACAATCTTTGTGTATATAATCTCCATTTTGCCTCCATGAGGTTGGTCAGATCCAATCTAGCTCAGATTGGTCTGGCCCGCTTTCCTTACAGGTGTCACAAGGGGTGGGATGTCTTGGGGCAGGCCTATTTGGCTAACTCTTAATAAACTTTATCTTTTCCCTTGGCTGAGAAAGCTTGAGTCGAATTCTTTCGGCAGGACCTGGTGTGTCGGTACTTTGGGGTGTCGAGCACCTCTCACCCCAAACCCTCATCAGTACCAACATCTGGGTTGCAAAGCCGGGGGGCAGTTTGCAGCTTGCCTAGAGTCTCAACACTCCTTTCATGAGTGTGCCCCAAAAATCAAATGCCAAGCTCTTCACAATTATATCCAGTTTGGAGCCCTGAGCGCTCTGATCTCACCCAGACTGTGTCTGGGAAAGTTCTCCATCCCCAGGATCACATCATATACAAATCAATGACTCCCTATTGTCTCAGTGCTGAGAAATACTCCAAATAGAGTTCTCTTGGGGATGTGTCCTTCTCCCCACACTGCTCCAGCATCCCACTTCCGAGTCCTGAGGGGCAGCTGGGCAACAAAACCAATAGGGTGGGAGTTCCTGGGGGTCCATGGCGCTTCCCCTATCCCACCATAGACAAATCCACCCCTCCCTCCTGGGTCCCAAGCAGTCCCAGGAGAATGAACCAAAAAGGCAGACTCAGGGCCTTGCTGCAAAGTTTCTGACTTGCCCCAGGGCTGAACTCCAAGCTCCTGGGTTCCCCCTCCACCTGGCTGTGCCTGGCTTCTTCTGGAATCCTGATGTAGGTGGTTCCCCATCTTTGTGCACACCTCACCAAAGTCAGCTGGAAGGCAGCTCAGCACTCTCACCTTTCCAAAGTTCTCATGCAGGCAGTCTTCTGCTCTGTTTGGGTCAGTATTTCGGCAGCCGCCGTCCTCTTCTTCTTTCTCCTCACCAGCTGCTCCTGCCAAATCTGCACGAAGGCCATTCTCCAAGTCTCCAAGACCATTCTCCACTCCTGTTTCAAAACTCCATATATAATATAATCTCAAGACTTTCACCCTTTCAGCACAGTCCTCAGGAGCCAGGCTTATCAACTCCAGCCTTTGCTCTGGCCATCCACACTTCCCCCAAGCTTCAGCTTGTTCTCTTCCGGATTATGTAATAGTAATTAAGATGGGACTTTTTGCTTTTCTTCTCTTAAGTGCCTTTAATGATTCTGGCCTTTGTTTGAATGAGGCAGATAAAGTGGGATCTTTTTGTCTTGGAGTATTTCTCAGCACTGAGACAATTGGGAGTCATTGATTTGTATATGATGTTATCCTGGGGATGGAGAACTTTCCCAGACCCAGTCTGGGTGAGGTCAGAGCCCTCAGAGCTCCAAACTGGATATAATTGAGGAGAGCTTGGCATTTGATTTTTGGGGCACACTCATGAAGGAGTGTTGAGACTCTAGGCAAGCTGCAAACTGCCCCCCAGCTTTGCAACCCTGATGTTGGTACTGGTAACAATGTATCGTGATTTGAATCAGACAAGGTCTGTCTGTTGATGTATTGTAATTTGTTCATATTTGCTCTGAAGTTCAGGGTGCTGGCTTTTCCCCCTGAACTAAGTGAATGATATTAGTATGTTGGTTTGAAATAAGATTGTAAACACCTTAAAGTTACTTTCCTCAGTAAAGCAGATCAAAGAGCCTATGTTGGCAGCTTTCTGGGTACCGATTGTTGGTGGATCTTACACCCCCACAGAAGCTGCTAGCAAGATTGTTGAAACAACTGGTTCTTTCCCTTGTGTAATAATTGTTCATCTTCTCAGCTTGGGAAAATAGCATCACAGCAACCACTTAAAGAACTGTTTTATTTCTTTCTATCTTTTGCTGCCAAACTATTCAAAGTGGTCTATACTTGTTACCTCCACTTCTTCACCTTCCCTTCTTATGTAACTAAAATTTGACTTCCATCTCAAGAATTCTACAGATACACTTCTCTACAAGGTCACCAATGATCTCCTAATTACCAAGTACAATGTCCTTTTCAAAATCAGCCAACAATATTTTTATTAAGCACTTACTATGCCTGGTCACTGTGCTAAGTATTGGGGAAGAAAAGTAAGTCCATTTGTTCTTTAATGTCTCACAACATTACACAACATTGAGCATCTCCGCCTTCTCAAAACCTTTTTCTCCCTCAATTTTCATGTCATTATACTATTCTGCTTCCTCTTATACCTTTCTGACTGCTCTTCTTTGATTCTTTCTTAATGTGGTTAGTGGTGTAGTGGATAGAGTGCTGGGCCTGGAGTCAGGAACACCTGAGTTCAAATCTGGTCTCAGATACCTAATTCCTGTGTGACCCCAGCCAAGTCCCTTAACCCTGTTTGCCTCAGTTTCCTCATTTGTAAAATAAGCTGAAGAAGGAGATGGCAAACCACTCCATTATCTTTGCCAAGAAAACCCCAAATGGGGTCATGAAGAGTAGGACAGGACTGAAATGACTCAACAACAACATCTGATTACAACTTACTGTTTTAGGATATTTGATATTATTCAATAATGTATGACCTAAGTTACAGTAAATTGTACTATTAGCCACTCTTCACCATCGTCCTCTTGCTTATACACATTCATGCAGGCCATCTATGCAGACAATGTACTTCCTCAACATTTCTGCCTCTTCGAATGGTTCTCTTACTTTATTTTTTTTTTGAATTTCTTTATTTGTTTTTAGTTTACCACACACGGTTCTACATGGTTTTGAGTTCCAGTTTTTCTCCCCTCCCTCCCCCCTCCCTCCCCAAGATGGCATGGAATCTCATATAACTGTCATGTATAACTTCGCATTGAATTAATTTATGCACTAGTCAAGTCGTGGAGAAGAATTTTGACCAATGGAATGAATCATGAGAAAGAAGAGACAGAACCAAAAAAAAACCCCAAAAACAAAAACAAGAAAAGAAGCAAAAAAGGCGAGCATGTAGTGCGCCTCGAACTGTATTCAAACTTCGCAGTTCTTTCTCTGGATGAAGATAGCATTCTCCATCGTGAGTCCCCTGGAGTTGTCCTTGCCCCTTAGGTTGCTGAGAAAAGCGCAGTATGTCAGGTTTGGTCCTCACGGAATCCATATATCTGTGGTTGTGCACAACGTTCTCCTGGCTCTGCTCCGCTCACTCAGCATTATGTCGTGTAGGTTTTTCCAGGTTGTTATGAAGTCTGCATCATCCCCATTTCTTATGGCACAATAGTATTCCATCACCTTCATATACCACAGCTTGTTCAGCCATTCCCCAATTGATGGGCATCCCTTTGATTTCCAATTCTTAGGTTCTCTTACTTTAAGTCTTAGCTCAGATGACATTCCCTTCCCTGGTAACCTCCTATGAGGAATATTTGTTTCCTCTTTAGATTTTTCTAGAGTACTTTGAGTATAACTCTTGCCTCTTTTATTATGCATATTTGTGTGTAATTGTATTAATTTTCATCTTTTTATTCTCAGTGCTTAGAAGGAAGGTTGAATCATTTATTATTTGCTATGTGCAAAGCATTGTACTAAGTGTTGGGGATACAAACAGAAAAATAAGATGGTCCCTATTCTCAAGGAGCTCACATGAGGGAGAAAACATGTATGGAAGATTTTAAATGTAAATCAGATGGAAAAGTCCCAGGGTCCTTACGGTTCAGTGGCAAAGCAGATAGTAATGGCATCTCTTTAAACATCATTTCCACTGATAAATGTTGAGACATTTAACAATGCCAAATATCCTTGTGACAAGAATTTTTTCTTGGGGCTCTTCAGTAGCATTAGCAAGAATAGTTTCCAGGCTGTTTTATAACAAGGGTGGCTTCCCAGGATGATGCATGAGGAAACTGGGATAGAAACATTGCTATTCCTGAGACTCTTCAGTTCAATGTACTGGGCTATCTACATTAGAATCTGAGGGAAAATAGTGGTTAAGTTGTTGTTGTTGTTGTTTAGAACTTTCTTATGCTGCTGTCTGTCTCTCTTGGGGCTCCTGGATACTTCATCTAGTCTAGCTTGTGGGTAGCCTTGTGTACTTGTGTAGTCTAGCTTGTGTAGCCTGTTAGTGGTAACTGGTCAATTGGTGTTTTGTTTTTAACAACATGAATGTGTATAATTTGATAATTATCCTCTATATCAATAATCTTATTGATTTGACTTTTCCTTTCATTGGTGTATATGTCTTCTCATCATGTGCAATTCCTATTTTCTATATTAAATCCTCCTTAGGGAGTCCACTCAACATGGTAGGAGTCTTCCATTTGGCTTTTTTGACATTATATGAGTAGTAATACATCTTGAAGGTTGTCTGGTATTTCTTACTCTATATAGCCTGCCGCCTCCTTCAAATACACATGCATGTATAAAACCTTTTGTTTTAACAGGATTTGATTTATGAGTAACAAGCATGATGTTTAATATACATCAAGTCCTTAATCCTATTGAGCAATGAATAATAATTCCATCCTCCTGTTTTTATTGAGTCATCCCTTATAACAAAGGATTTTAAAAAGGGAAAAGCAGTTCAACAAAACCAAACACCACCTTAAATGAGCCTTTCAGTATATGTGATGATCCTCATCCATATTACCCCACCTCTTTAAAGGTCATTCTTAGTCATGGTAATTACAAAGTGTTTGTGGTAATTTGTTGTTGCTGTTGTTTGTTTTTTCTATTTATATAATTGTAGTTATTGTACATATTGTTTTACTGGTTCTGCTTATTTACACACAAGTCTTCCCACTCTTCTCTTAATCCTTCATATTTAACATTTCATAAAGCTCAGTTATATTGCATCATATTCATTTACTACAATTTTTTGTCATTCTCCATTTGGTGTGTTTCAACTTTATTTCCACTTTTTTAAAAAAAATTTACTACCAAAAAGCTGATATAAATATTTAGTACATATGGGTTCTTCCTTTTTCTTCCTTCCCTCCCTCCGTCCCTCTCTTCTTTCCTTCCTTCCTTCCTTGAATATGGACATTTTAGTCCAATTTGATAGGTGCAAAGTGAAAAAGTTGTTTTGATTTTCATTTCTCTTATTAGTTATTTGTAACAATTTCATATGGTTGTTAACAGTTTGCAAGTCATCTTTTGAGAGTTGTTTTGAACTCTTATTCATTAGGAAATATCTCTTGGCAATGCATCTCCTTCTGTGATCACATTTCTCTTGGATTATATCTTTTTATGTGTTGTTTTGGACAATCCATCATTAGAACTTTGCTGTTTTGTTTTTTAAATTTATATCCACCATTATTCTTTTTATGAAAAAAAATGGAGCTAGAATAAAAATAAAATAACTTAATTGAGGGGAAATTGGCAGCAAATATTTCTGATAAAGACAGAATAGTCAAAGTATATGGAATAAGAAAAACATATACATAAGAGCAAAGCCATTCCCTTAAAAATAAATGGTGAGAGCCAATTTTCAAAAGAAGAAATTCAAATTATCAATAACCACATGAAACATTTTTTCCAATCACTAGTAATCAATCAAGCAATCAAGGGAGCATTTATTAAGGGAATTAAAATTGACAAAAATGATGAAAGATGAAAGTGGTAACTGTTGGGTAGACGAGCAAAAGCTTTTCATTTATATGTAATTAAAATCGTCTGTTTTGTCTTTTATGATCGGGCGTCCAGGTGACACACTGAATAGTTCTATATTTTTTTTTCCTCAGCCAAGGAAAAAGACAAAGTTTATTGAAGATTCACCATAATGGGTTGTCTTAAGAAATCTTACCCTTTGTGAGGCTTGTTTTCACAAGTGGGCCAGATTCAATGATTGAATCTGAGCACCTTCATGGAGGCAAAATGAGACTTATATACAGAAAGATTGTGGGAGAGATTGAGGGGTGGTCTTGAGTAGTCTGAGATGACTAGAGGAGGGGTTTAGAGCAGACTGGGGTGAGGTCAGACTCTAGGGTGGGAAATAGCTGAAGGCTACCTGAAGATGACAAACAATAAGGAGAGCTAGGGTATAGATATTTTGATCAGGATCAAGGGTGAGAAACAGCCAGAAGGCAATCCAGAGGTAGCCAGACAATGGAAGGCTAGGCTAAGCTAGGCTAGGCTATTTGGGCATGAAAAGCCAGATGAATTGGGAAGATTCAGGGTGGGGGTCAAGGGGGTTCTAGTTCTCTATTTTTATTAGGCTTTTTTGTTTATCATGGCAATAACATCCATATATACTACGTTTTGTAAGTTCTGCAATGTTTTTGTTCTTTTCGTTAAATTTTGTGGGATAATGTTTTCATTTATGATGATTATAGTAGATGCCAGCTTTTTAATTATTGGGGGTAGTTATAATTAGCATTCTAGTTGGATCATGCTGTGAAACTCAAAGAGGGTATTTGATATTCCAGTAAAAAAAAAAAGCTCATCTTCTTTTCAAAACAACACTGATGCCTTCTTTTTATCATCCACATCATTATCAGGTGTCATTTCTGGAGTTCATCAGGTGAAGATTTTCATTTGCCTCAGGCTCTTTAACTCTTCTCCTCTTCATATTTTAGAAGTGCATTAAATTTGTATATAATTTTCCCTAATCTAGGATTAAGAATGAGTTATTTTTTATGCTTGGCACTTACATGTTAATTGATTGATGATTGCCCTGCACTAGTTAGCAACACATTGTTTTGTAATTTAGAGCTGATGATACCATTGAAAAGAGAGATATGAAGTGTCTTCCTCTAGGTGATAAGGTTCCCCCCCCCCAATTTTGTTATGATATCATACTGGAATATAATGAAAGTATTCATTTCCTTGGTATTTTCTTGCATGCTCATGGTTTGCCTAACTTAGTGGTAAATGCCACATGAAATGAAACATTTCTATAGTTGGAGCTTTTGACTTGTTCTGGTATGTTCTGTATTCTTGTGGTACCAGAACACAAAGGAGTGCAACTGAATCCATTATCACTCATGTTAAGTAGATCATCATAAGTAGGTCCACCCTTTGTAACACCATTTTTTTTTTATTTCTATGAACAGCTTCATCACCCTGACAGTGATGCTAACCAGATCAGTGGTATCTCAAGAGCCCAATTCAGTACCATGTCAGGGTTCTTGCTATTTTAGGCATTTAAAATGATCACTAAAGCTCTCAAAGCACACGCTGTACATTACCCTGGCTGGCATTCCCCTACTTTTTCATGGTCTCCCTAACATGTGTAAGGGGTTGTTATTGTTGTAGTTATTTCCAAAGACCTACAAGTAAGGTAGAAATGTGAAGGTGGCAGTAGAAGAATGAGAGAGATTGCTTCTCTTTAGGAGAGATAATTATGCCACAAAAGGCAAAGGAGTCTCGCAAAAACTTCGAGTTGGCAGTCTGGACTTTATTTACACTAAACTTACTAAAACTTTAGATGTCCCTTTTTCTATTACAATGAACAAGTAGGAGAATTAATGACTATGTGAAGTATTTTGAAGCATCCTAACATAAATGTGTCTCATTATGAAATTCTAGCTATAGCAGGGATAGCTGGCAGTAAATTTACTTAGTAAATAAGGAAAACATTTGTTATCAGTGGTGAGTTTTAAAACTTTTTGTTTTTTTAAGTAGGATCTTAAAGATGGGTGCAGAAATCTGTATCTTTGAAGAGTCCATTTGATTCAGTTTAACAAATATTAATTATACACTCAAGAAGGCACTATTACTAGACCCAAGGAATAGTCCCTGGACTCAAGGAGCTTACTGTATTTGGGTGACAGGGGTGGGATGCAATATGTATACCAAAATGTAAATATGAAGTTATAAAAACTAACTTCAAGAGAAAGAAAATGTTAATAACTAGGTGGATTGAGAAAGGTCTCGTATAGACATATGAGTTGTGCTTTGAAGGAAGCTAGGGATTTGTGTGGGATGAAAGACCCTCACCAATTAAAAAGTTAATTCAAAATAAGAAGCTATCTCATGGTGGGAACAGAAATAAATTTTATTCAGTTCTCAAGAATAGGGCATCCTCTGCCAGAGTAGATCTAGCAAGAGAGGCAGAGTACAAGAGGCAAAGCACCAATAATTATACCTAAGGCAAGAGAACTCCTGCCCACCTCTGACCCTTCTCACCATTGGCTGGGAGGCGGCCTTACAATCTGAGCATGAAAAACTAGACAAAGAACCGGGAAATTGGGGCACGGAACTCCAATTCCTATTCCCTTAGTTAATGATTGCACCTGAGGTGACATCTATAAATCTGAAGAAGGAGAATAGGATAAGGGGAGGGGGAGACCCTCTCCATTCTTCTACAGTACTTTTACAGTAAAGGAAAAAAGGAAAGCAGGTCACAGTGACCCTATTCTTACTGAGCAAATCTTTAAACCAGAACCAGAAGAAAGAACAAAAAGTTTCAGGGTAAACTTTCCCAGAGGCTGAGTCATTAGACTCTTATGGCCTCAGAATTTTTCCACGTCCCTGTTTCCCTATTTCTTGATTTTTAAACATATCTTTATGTATATATATATATATATATATATATATATATATATATATATATATACACACACACACATATATATGTATAAATATGTATATATATGTATAAATATGTATATATTTATACATATCTTCCCTGTAAAGTCTTCACATTTTATTTGCCTCACACAGATTCTACAAGGTAGAGGTATGTAAGCAATATATTGCATATATGGGAGATAACTAAGATGGAATATCTTGCACAGAAAAAGGCAGAAAGTCACATTGACTAAAACAGATTGCCTGAAGAAAAATGGTATGAGATGATTGGCAACGCAGGTGAGTACCATATTTTCTGCAGGGTTTCAAATGCCACTCAGGATTTTATATTTTCTTGCAAAATGGTAATGAACAAATATTTTGAGTGGGGGAGGGGGTTGGGAAATATATACTTAGATCTGCACTTTAGATTCAATCAACAAGTTGCTTTGTTAACCTTAAGTTGTTCTTATTTACAATTGGAATCAGTAATTTTGTTGTTTACACAAGATCAGAGGAAGTTCCATTGAAGTGGCAATCTCTTTATGGATTTAAGAGTAGACAAGCTTCTTTCTCTAAGCTTTGCATCTCTCTCATCCCACAGTGTTCACTTCATTAGTCTTTGAGGGTGTGGTTATTGTAGATTTAATCAATCAGAATAGCTCTGAGTTCCAGCCCCCACACAAGTTACTGGATAAGCACTAGGCACTGACCCTATAGTTAGTAGAATTTTACGTCTAATCACAGAACCAACAAAAAGAATTGAAACTTGAAATGAACTTAAATAGTTATTGTACGGACTATATACCCACAGTATCCCTAACATTTTTCCCAACCTATAGAAGCCAAAACCAGCAATTCTAGGACACAGTTCAAGGTGCCAAGGCCTAGCCTTTACCATCTCACCATAAGTCATGGTTAAACTAAAGAGGTTCACTGAGTGAATGGCAGGGTCAAGTGAATGGGGATGGTTTCAGGTCAGTAATCAACCCCCAGCATAGTCAATAGAATCATAGAATGTCAGAGGAAAGCATCTTTGTCATTATCCAATGTGAAGAGCTCATCTTACAGATAAAACACCCAAGGAGGTTAGCTCCAGAGTTAGAAATGGAGTACTCTGAAATCTAGTCTTGTGCTTTCCCTTACACATTTTGCTGGGTTTTTCAAGCTGTATTTCTAGAATATCTTCTGAGTATCGAAGGACAGTAAATCTATAGTTGCTTGCACAAACTGAGTCATGGGATCGTATACTTGGAGCTAGAAGGGACCATAGAGGTTAGTTAGTCCATCTTGCTCATTTTACAGATGGGAAACTGAGATTCAGACAAGTTTAGTGATTTGTCTTTGGTCCTACAGGTAGAGCCAGCATTTGAATCGACAGCGTCTGACCCCAGATACAGCACTGTTTCCATAGCAATGCATTACTTCCTCTCTTGTTCAACAAACCAACAAACACTGGTCCAAAGTGAGAGAATTATTTTGGACTGTGAAATGCTATGGGTGAAATTTGGTGCAGTTATGTCCACAATCTGTTTTAAACATTCAGTCCCCTCGGATCATTTTCAATTTCAGCTGTGTAATGCTTTATAAAAAGTTTTATTAAATTTTAAAATTCAAATTTGCTTTATTTTCTGGTCCATATTTTGTCTCTCACACAGAATTTGTCTTCTTTTGCCATTGCTGGGGGGAAAAGAAGAAAAGAAAAATTTTAACTCGATAAGGATGTTTGTAATATAGAATTAGGCCAGGAGGTGGCAACCTAAGCCTATACAACAATGCTTCGACAATTCCTGAATATTGGCAGCAGGTGGCATAATTATATCACATTCAGAGTTGAAGGGGGGTGGGGGGAAGAGGCAAAAACGCCTTCTTCCTAAAAAGGAAGAAAGGAAGAAAAAAGGATTCTGGATTTGTTTTTAGGAGTATCACAAGATAGGTTTTTAAGGCCATATTTTCTCTTTTTAGTAGAATTGGACTTATATGGAAACACAGAATGATCAAAGTAGTGATTACTGGGGGTAATCAGAGGAACAAGAAAAAAATAATAATGAATCAGCTGAATGATGCCAGACATTTTATTCTCTTTACCGGGAGAATAGAATTTTGTTATTAATTCTGCACAATCACATAGAGATCACAGAACGGTTTTTTAGATGGGAAAACATGAGAGTCCTTTTGAAAGGTGGAGGGGTAGAGAGACACAGAGAGAGAGAGAGAGAGAGAGAGAGAGAGAGAGAAAGAGAGAGAGAGAGAGAGAGAGAGACAGAGAGAGAGAGAGAGAGAGAGAGAGAGAGAGAGAGAGAGACAGAGAGACAGAGAGACATTGAGAGGGAGACACAGAGAGAGACACAGAGAGACAGAGACACAGAGAGACAGACAGAGAGAGAGAGACAGAGACAGAGAGACTGAGATTCAAAATACGGACCCTCCCCAACCTAATTTAGAATTATATTGTCGTCCCACATTGAAACTACAATCAAACCATCTTTAGTTCATCTCAGTACATTATAATTGAAAGATCACTAGATTGAAAAGCAGAAGACCTGAGTTCAAATTCAAGGTGGAGATGGAGTAGCAGCTCCAACATTTATTGTTTGTCTGATTCTAGGCAAGTCATTTAACCTGCCTAATATGTCATCATCTGTAAACTGGACAGTGTGATACAATAGAAAGAATGCCCAGTTTGGAGTCAGAAAAGCACCTCTTCAAATCAGTTCAAAACCTAGCTGTGCTACTTAACTACCTGTGTGACCTTGGCAAGTCATTTAATCTTGATGGACCTCGTTTTCATCTGTTAAATGAAGGTGCCAGACTAGATGGCCCCTAAGGTATCTTCCAATTTTAAATCTATTACTAATAACAGCCTATTTCACAGCAGCATAGAGAAGAAAGTTCTTTTTAGATCTTAAAGCCCAATATAAATATGGGTTATTGTGGGAATGTATAAGCCAGAAAATGCTTGTTCTGAAGCAGGCCCCTAAATAAGAGCTACTTTCAATTACAATCAAAATTGTTTATTAGGGCATCATCTTATTTTTACAGAAGCAGAAAAGTGCTTCTACCAGTGGCACAAAAACATTTATATGTAAATAATTAATTGTCACAATTTTCTCTTCAGGTTTATTTACTTTATTGATTAATTGATTAGCTACTTCCTTATGATGGCACATTGATATAACTATAAAATCTAGGTTTTCGTTTTATTTTGTTTTTTACAACAATTCTTTTAATGGAAATGTGGACCTTATTCAATCAAAGAGAATGATGGTTAAAAAGTATTTGAATGATAACTATGATGTTCACATAAAATTTTATATATATATATATATATATATGTATATATATATATATATATATATATATAAAAGAACCAAGAACACCATATATACATATACTGTGCTCTTAATCATCATGAATTAGAAAATTAGGAACATGGACTTCTTTTGTCTTTCATCATTAACAAAAATAGATTTCTTTTTACCATTCAGTGTAACTCTTGGCATAAATTGCCAATTTCTGTTTCATAGAAAAATCTATTCTCTTGAGATATCATTGGTCCTGACCAACTTTACATGTTTTCATTTTAAAACAGGGGAACTAAGGTTCATAATTTAAGTGACCAATATAAAAATGGTCTTTCAACCTATCAATGCTAGGAAAAACGTAGGAATCAAAGTGATAGTGCATGTTGGATTGCAGAGGCTGTGTAATGTAGCCATACACACAGTATGATTTTCCAGTTGCTTAGAAAAATTTTGTGCGATAAATTGTATACCTCCAATGTGTGAAATTCCACTATTGGATTCTTATTTGCTTGGGCTAAATACATCATCCCCTGTTAAAGTGCAAACATCTCCGGGAGAGGTGATGCTGTAGTACTTAAGTGAGATAGATACTATATTGGGGCACACTGAAGCTTTCCAAGGAATCTTCCCCTTAAGAGTCCATGGATAGATTTCATGGTGCCTATAAACTTGGGTAGGAAAAGTACATCTTTCTTTTCACTAACCTCTATTTTAAACTTATCGTTTCTTTCAATTATGAATGTAGACAACTAACATTCTGAGAAAGGATCCTTAGTCTTCTCCAAATTTCCAAAGGGTTACATGACACAAAAGGTTAAGTATTACTACGTTAAACTATTCAACAGGTGTCTTTATCCACCCAACTACCACTAAAAGCCTTGGTTGCCCACAGAGAGACTCAAAACAGAAAAAATTCAGGCTCTAGGACTATAAACACTAGCCAGGGGAGATGAGTGATAAATATTGAAAAGAAAAACTGTTTTGGACTTATCCATGGTGAGGAACATCTTCAGAAGTTTCATCTTTTTCTTCTTTTAATGAAGAATTTGAAGGCTTTGTCAAAATCAAAGCATGCCTTTTTACTTGACAGGTATTCTTTCACACAGTATGAGCAAGCTTATTACAGGTGAGATAAGAGAGTAGATGGAAGTCAACAAATTAACAAGAGGGTAAGGAATGTCTTTTGAATTAATGTTGAAGAAGTCATTATATTTTGAAGGGGGATGAACAAAGAGTATTTATTTTGAAATATTTTTAGAATTCATTTAAAAAAACTTGAATTCCAAATTCTCTCTCCACCTCATGCCCCTCCTCCACCCATTGATAAGGAAAGAAATATATATTAGACATGTGAAGTTGTGCAAAATGTTTTTCCATAATTGCCATGTTGCAACAACAACAACAACAACAACAATAAAAAGCAAGAAACAAAAAAGTGTAAAAAAGTAGGTTCAATTCTACAGAGTTAATTAGTTCTCTCTCTGGAGATGGCTAGCATTTTTAATCATGGGTGCTT
Organism: Trichosurus vulpecula; assembly: GCF_011100635.1. Classification (NCBI taxonomy): domain Eukaryota; kingdom Metazoa; phylum Chordata; class Mammalia; order Diprotodontia; family Phalangeridae; genus Trichosurus; species Trichosurus vulpecula. Next base: position 131,358,819 of record NC_050580.1, on the reverse strand, counting down.
TGGAATTGTTTTGGATTATTGTATTGATGATGTAGCTAGGTCTTTCACAGTTGATCATTAGTACAATATTGCTGTTACCGTGCACAATGTTCTTTTGATTCTGCTCACCTCACTCTGCATCAGTTCATATAAGTCTTCCCAGGTTTTTTTTTTTCCTGAAACCATTCTGCTTGTCATCTCTTATAGCATAGTACTCCTTTGCAATCACATACCATAACTTGTTCAGTCATTCCCAAATTATGGGCATTCCCTCAGTTTCCAATTCTTTGCCACCACAAAAAGAGCCACTTTAAATATTTTTTGTACATTTAAGTCCTTTTCCCTTCTCTTTGATCTCTTTGGGATACAGACTTAGTAGTGGTATTTCTGAGTCAAAAGGTATGCCTATTTTTGTTGATCAAAAAGAATTTGTTGATAGGAACAATAAAGATGATGTTATTTCTGGAGGATGAGGATGGCATGGAAAAAGGTTGCTCCAAATTTTGATATGGTAATTACTGTTACAGAAAGGTAGATGTTATACTATGCTATATGACTATATTATACTATTTGACATATATTATTTGAATAGGAGGTCATATAGTACTCAGTTCACTTCACCATTATAGAAGTATATGCATGGCTGCAGGGGAAGCTGACATCTGGAAATCTCTCATGAAAGCCAATTCTAGGGCCATTGTTAGGATGGATATCTATTAAACTCTAATTTCAGTGCCATCTATACCAAGCTACATGTTCAACAAAACAAAGTGACTAATTTTCATATGGATAACACTAAGTTATGAAGAAAAGTTTAAATCATTTGCAATCCTCTGGCTTTTTTTGAGTTTTATCTAATTTTTAATTTGTGGAATAAACCAAGCATTCCATAATAGTATATAATAAAAAATGATTGCACGTGAAACTGCAAATCCAATAGGTACAACCTGCTATTCCTTTTAAATATATAATAAAGTTCTCATGTAAATTCCCTTTTTTTTTCCTTTTCACCTTTCTCCCCTTGCCCTAGAATGGCTACCATGAGACACAAATAGGTATATATCTGTAAAATTACATAGTATAATTTCAAAGGATTTCTATTAAGATAGTTTTAAAAGAAGATTTTGGTTTTCTAGCCAGTTGAGGGTTAACAATTTATGTCCTATATAAAGCCTACAATGATTTAGATGCACATTGCCCAGCCAAAGTTTTATACTAATTGTTAAAATTCTACAAGGACAAGAACCATGTTTTCCATTTTATTTGTATCTCTATTATTTGTCTAAAATAGGTCAGTCAGCTAAGTCAGTCATTTTTTGGTTGCAGAACATTCTGGCTGCGTAAAAACATAAAGTTTTAGACTGAGAAGCGGAAGGGACTTTAGAGGCCATTGACCTTTTTATCCAACCCCTCATTTTACAAAAAAGGACAGAAGGTGAGAGAGGGTAGGCCAATTTGCTCATGATCACACAGCTAGTAATTGAGTCTGAGGCAGGATTTGAACTTGTGTCTGACCTCTAAGATGATGCTCCATTCATTGTACCATCTCAAATTATAGCTATATATCCATAAGCTAGGTGACATAGTGAATAGTGCTAGGCCTGATGGAAAGAAGTCCTGAGTTCTAGTCTGGCCTTAAATATATATTATCTGTGTGACCGTGGACAAGTCATTTAACCTCTTTGCCTCAGTTTCTTTATCTGCATAATAGAGACAATAATAGCATCTACTTCTCAGGGTTGTTGTGAGGATCAAATAAGAAAATAATTGTAAAGGACTTAGCACAAGGCCTGGCACAGGGTAAGTACTAATGATGTCATAGTCGTTGTCTTCGTCTTTGTCTTCTCCTCCTCCTCCTCCTCCTCCTTCTTCCTCTTCCCTTCTCCTCCTCCTTTTTGCTTCTTTCTCCTTCTTCCCTCTCTAAAGCAGGAGAAAACCAAGAGGCAAGAAATATCCCTTATTTTTAAAATCCTTAATATTAACTTAAAATGTGCAATTTCTGTCTCTAAATCTTATTACACATTTCTTCTTGGGTACAATATCAGTTTCCTGCCTCCTGCACCTGTAAGTTAATGGTAAAATCTCTGAATCTAAAAGCACACTGCCTTATGGAGCAGGTATTAGGCCTTGAAGACTCTGCTCACAAACAAACATGACTCTTTATATAGGCTTCAATAAGACGCAACCAAAGTAAACATCATGTGTCTCAGTCTTTTAAAGCTAATTTTTAGCCTGTACTTGTGTTCACAACTTTCAAAATATTTGCCCCTGGAATTAATCTCGGATTGAATTAGTCAACATATCAAAGTGGACACTACCTATACACTCAAACTTAAGGGTTAAAATTCTTAGCTCCCCAGCACCCCCCGGAATGAACTGTGAATCTGATATCAGCCTTCATGATATGTAGTTATTTGTTACAGGCCGCATTAGAGCTGAGCCCTGTCCTCCTCGGACCTCCAGGCCCGGGGCCTGCTGAGATAGACTCAGGGCTTTGGGATGTGGGTGGAGCCAGGAGGAGGGGTCTTGCCTTTGTTGCCTCCCTAGCAATTCCAGGTTGGACCTGCCTGACCACGTGGAACTTCCGGCTCTCTGGCAGAGCATGTGGAACTTCCGGCTGCCTGACCACGTGGAGTTTCCGGTCTTTGCCTGGACTGCCTGCCCGCAGGGAGCTTTGGGTAGCGCGGGAAGAGAAGGGGAGGAGAGTAGGCGGAGTCGGGGCGGTCCTAGGACCCAGGTGTATTGAGTTTTCACCTGTCCTTCACCCACGTAACCAAAGAATGTACCAGCGTCACTAAAGCTATAAATGTGCTGCTTGCTGAAATAATAAAGGGAGTCCTTCACCATCTTTTCGGCTCCCACCCCGTACATTGTCTGCGAGATCAGGTCCTTTGCTTAGGCAGAGGCCTGGGGCTTGGGGGGAACCCCGAGCATAGTTATGAGGCTTTGGAAGCTCGTAACAGTTATTCTATAAGCAGCCATGTCTTTAACCTTAAATTCAATTAGCCTACTGTAATAGTACAAGGTTATCCAACAGGTTTCAGCTCAGGATATCTTAAATCTTGACAGATTTCACAATGTGGATGACATATGAATCCTGTTGAACCAGGGAATAGTTGCCAAATGTACAGCCATTTCATGTTTGGAAGAGGAACTCTCTCTCTCTCTCTCTCTCTCTCTCTCTCTTAGAATAATATCATTAGATATTATTAAAATGAGTCACTATCAAATTCCTCTTTAAATAAATGAAAACGTTGATGACTTGGGCTAAATGAAGCAGAGCCTTTCTGTTTACATTAAATTACATACAATTTAGAAAATGAATGGTAGATGTGCCTCAGGGAAAAATATCATTGAAATGAATTAACAACTTATTAAATGATCATTAAAGCCTGTTTGAGAAGCTTGACAAATTCACAATATGAGATTCATTAATCTGTCCAAATTCATGTTTGTTCCTTGAGGGTGACTGACCTTAAACCTATTTTTACCTTTTTTTCCCCTACCAATATAAATAACCAAGTGGTTTATGTTCAAGAAAGAGGTTAAAAAGAAACTCACAAACTAAAGGGAAAATTTTAATTTAAAGATAAATCTCATTTTATATGCTAGCTGTGTGACTCTGGGCAAGCCACTTAATCACTCTGTGCCTCAGTTTCCTCATCTTTAAAATGAGTATGTTGAACTTGAAGGTTTCTAAGTTCCCTTCTAGTTCTTAATCCATGATCTTATATAATAGTTTCTACTAAAATATTTTTATCTCATCCTGTTTCTGTAGGTTCATCTTTTATATATTGTCTTATTATTGAAGAGTTTCTGAAGAAGTGTTAATTCAGAGGGGTGAGGCAGAGCCAAGATGGTGGCTGGAAAGCAGGGACTCGCTTAAGCTCTCCCTCAAATCCCTCCAAACACCTGTAAAAAATGGCTCTGACCAAATTCTAGAGCTGTAGAACCCACAAAATAGCAGAGGGAACCAGTTCATCAGCCAAGGAAAGCCTGGACGGTCTCCGGGAAGGGTCTATCGCATGGTGCTGAGAGCGGAGGGCAGCCCAGCGTGGGCCATGCTGGGACAGACCAGACCCAGAATAAGCCAGCCAGAACAGGGCTTGGGGTCATGAAACAGTGAGCTGTGGCAGTTACCAGACTTCCCAACCTATAAATGCCAAAGAGCAGGTTAGGGGGAAACTGCGGAATTGAGTTAAGAGTGGTCCAGCCGCCAGCTCTGTGGGTGGAAGAGGTGGTGCAGTGGTGGTGGTGGCAGAAGCAGGAAAAGCCTGAGGCTGCTTCAACAGCCACAGCTTCAGCTGCTTCCTGAGTCCCTGGCTCACATGGTGGGAGGATTCTAGCAGCAGATCAGAGCGGAAGTACAAGGAACGCTTTGTGGGCACAAAGGCAGATTTTCTTGCTGTGCCCTGCTTGGATCTGTATTGCAGCCCTGGTTGGCAGTTCTTGAGGGAGGAGGAGCACTGTGGTGACAGAGTCTGGGGTGATGGTGGAATAGAAGTACCTCTGAAAACAGCAGTGCTTGGACCCTAAAGCTTGGGACAAAGTACTCTCTCCTCTACAAGCAGTCATACCCTGACAAAAAGCTCAAGGGTCAAATAGTTGGCTGGGAACATGAACAGGCAGCAAAAATGAACTCAGACTCAAACTCAAACTCTAGATTCCTTTTTTGGTGACAAAGAAGATCTAAACATATACAGCCAGAACAAGTCAACAAAGTCAAAGAGCCTACATCAAAAGCCCCCAAGAAAAATATGAATTGGTCTCAGGCCAAGGAAGAGTTCAAAAAGGATTTGGAAAAGCAAGTTAGAGAAGTAGAGGAAAAATTGGGAAGAGAAATGAGAGTGATGAAAGAAAACCATGAAAAATGAGTCAAGGATTTGCTAAAGGAAACCCCCCAAAATACTGAAGAAAATAACACCTTAAAGAACAGACTACCCAAATGGCAAAAGAGCTCCAAAAAGCCAATGAGGAGAAGAATGCCTTGAAAGGCAGAATTAGCCAAATGGAAACAGAGTTCCAAAAGACCAGTAAAGAAAACACCACGTTAAAAGTTAGATTGGAGCAAGTGGAAGCTAGTGACTTTATGAGAAATCAAGATATTATGAAACAGAACCAAAGGAATGAAAAAATGGAAGACAATGTGAAATATCTCATTGGAAAAACCACTGGCCTGGAGAATAGATGCAGGAGAGATAATTTAAAAATTACTGGACTACCTGAAAGCCATGATCAAAAACAGAGCCTAGATATCATCTTTCAAGAAATTATTAAGGAGAACTGCCCTGATATTCTAGAGCCAGGGGGTAAAATAGACATTGAAAGAATCCACCAATCTTGAAAAAGATCCCAGAGGTGTTAATTCAAACCAGGCAAATGAACTATAGGAAGTAATAAATCAGAACAGATTGGGAGCCTATCAAGCTTAGAGAGAGAAAAAAAACATGACTAGGGTAGGATCATCAGAGCTTTGCCCAAGCTGCCAATATTTTTTGGGGGGGAAGTCCACCCCCCGCTCCAATTTGGTACTAGACTACTCTTCCCATGTTTCCTGTTTTATTGATCTTCTAACACTCTATGCTGAGTATGACATGACCATGCCCATCAATTAACTTTACCCCAAATGCTCTTTGGTTATGATCCTACTCTCTTCATTTCTGCCTTCTCCTCCAACACCAGCAGGGCTATAGATATAATTCTTTCATGGTTGGGCTAGATATCTTGGTGTGAACAGTCCTCTGCACCAACAATGACTCCTACCCACTACTTATTTGCTGCAATCATTCAATGAATCAGCAAGTGATTATTGCACGCCTACTATATGCCTGGGCAAAGGGGATACAATTATAAAGAATTAAAACAACTCCTAATCACAAGGAAGGTACATTCTAACTGGGGAGAACACACATACACATATACACATGAAGCTGTATTGACCCTACCCTAGTTATGGAGTTACACCTTTGATCTCTAAGCTTGATAGGCCCCCAATCTGTCCTAACTTATTACTTCCTATAATGTAATATGTGTGTGTATATTATGACACACATATTTATATACATATATTGTTTTAAAAAGATTTTTAAGTGTTTAAAGCTTGTATATACATCTATATATTTGTGTGTATATATGCATATACATACACATATCTATATGTATATACACACATAAATTGGCTAAATCTAAAAAGAATAAAGATAAATAAATATCAATGAGTTAAATACAGGATGGTATGAGAGGAAGGCAGTAAGTAGCAGCTAGAGAAATCAAGAAAGATTTTATGCAGAAAATTGAACTTGATCTGCATTTTAAAGGAAAAGAAGGATTCTATCGGATGGACATAAGGAAGGAGGCATTCCAGACATGGGTGACCATAAGAACAGTGACCCAAAGACAGAAAAAGTATGTGTGAGAAACAGAGTTTCTTCTGGTCTCAGAGTGCAGAATGTGGATTGAAATTTAGAGCTATGTGTATGTTGTTGTTTCAAAGTCATGTTGGGACAAACTTGTGAAGAGCTTTAAAAGGTAAACAGAGGAGTTTATATTTTATCCTATGGGCCATATGGAGCAACAGAGCTGGGTTGACCCAGTTTGGGAGTGACATGGCCAGATCTGTGCTTCAGTAAAATCATACTGGCAACAGTATAGGCAGGAAGATCAAGACAAAGAATTCTTAATTATTGCTCTTTTAGTGAACCAATCAATCAACATTTATCAAATATCTATTAAATGTCAGGCACTGTGCCAAGCACTAGGGATACAAAAAGAGGCAAAAGACAGTCTCTCTCAGGTGACTTACAGTCTAGTGGGGAAGAAAACCTGCAAATATGTGTGTGGACATCTCTCTCTCTCTCTGTCTCTCTCTCTCTGTCTCTCTCTCTCTCTCTGTCTCTCTCCGTATATATATATATATCCACACACATATATATGTATATATGCCATACATATAAAGCAGGTTATATAAAGGATAATTAGGAAGTAATTAATAGAGAGAAAGCACTGACATAGTAAGAGGGATGAGGGAAAACTTCCAGTGAAACAAGTAATTTTAGTCGGTACTTCAAGGAAGCAAGGCAGGTCAGTAGTCAGTGGAGGGGGGGGGGGAAACACTCCAAGCATGAGAGACAGCCAGAAAAAAAATGCCTGGATCTGGGAAATATTTGTACAACATCCAGAAGGCTACTGTCACTGGATCACACAGTATATGTCAGGGAAAAAGGTATGATAAGACTGCTAAGCAAAGAGGGGCATAGCTTACGAAGGGCTTTGATTATCTAACGGATCATTTTGTATTTCATCCTGGAGGCAATAGTGAGCCACTGGAGCTCATTGGGTGGGGTGGTAGTGACATGGTCAGACTTGTGCTTTGGGAAAATCACTTGAGTGTTTGACTGGGTGATGGATTATTGCAGTGAAGAGAGGCAATGAGGGCCTGCACTAAAGTGATGACCGTGTCAGAGGACAGAAGGGGGTATATTTGAGAGATGTTCCAAGATGAAATCAACAGGCAACAAATTGGATGGAGGGGTGGTGGTGAGAGATAGTGAGGAGTTCAGGAGGACTGAAGGGATAGGGGGAATGGTGTTACCTTCTACAGTAATGGAGAAGGTAGGGGGATGGTGAAAATTCTTACCATACCCATGGGATTAGAAAGCTCAAGCACTGAGAGGAATATCATTTTGGAGGGAATCTAGAAAAATGAGAACACAATAGTTCAGTTTATCACAGTCACCCAGAAGAGGCTGAAAATCACTAATGATAATTAAGTACCATTGCCACCATTAGCCCACTGAGGTAGAAGTTGGTAGGTTACCAAAGGGCCTTCCCATAGATGCATTAGTTGTTGCGTAATGACATGGCTTCTAAAGCCAAAGATAATATGACAGGCTTCAAAAAACTAGGGCAGGACATAGTCTAATACAGAAGGAAACCCACCAGTCCAAAGTCAAAACTTTCCTAACTGGCATTTGCCAGAAGATATGGGCAAGGACAATTACTTGAGGTGTTGGAAGAAGAAATGAGAGATATGTGTGTCAACCACCACTTTTTTCTTTTTCTACTTATTTCATTAAATATTTTCTAATTACATACAAATTTTTTAACATTCATTTAAATTATTTTTTGAATTTCAAATTCATTCCCTCCCTCATGACCCTCCCCCACCCACTGAGAAGGAAAGCAATATGATATTGATTATACATGTGAAGTCATGCCCATATTAGCCATGCTACAAAAGAAAACACACACACACACACACACACAAGCAATTAAGTAAAAAAAAATGATGCTTCGATATACATTCTGAGTTCATCAGTTCTCTCCATGGAGGTGAATAGTATTTCTCATCATGGGTCCTTCAGGATTGTCTTGGATCATTGTTTTGATCAGAGTATCTAAGTCTTTCACATTTGATCATCCTTACAACATCGCTGTTACTGTGTACAATGTTCTGCCGCTGCTCACTTCACACAATTTCAGTTGATATAAATCTTCCCAGGTTTTTCTAAAACCATCCTACTCATCATTCCTGATAGCACAATAGTATTCCATCACAATCATGTGCCACAACTTGTTGTGCATGCTTGCACAGGTTCTAGGTAATGGACAATGCCTTCACTCTTTCCCAGTCCCCAGTGGAGTGAACAGTGATGTTATCAGCCACTTTCAACAAGGACAAAAATGGCCTCAAGGTTAGCCATCACATTAATGGTACTTTAACTTGAAAAGGCTACAAAAGCCAATCCTAAAGTGGAGGGAGAGCTGGCGTACACTTTTTTTTTTTGTTCACAGATGATTGCACACTCAGTGCACCCTCTGTAATGCAACAGAGTATGAATTGATTCTATGCCTTTTGTGCTAATTTTGGCCTGATAATTAACAATGAGAAAACAAAAGTTCGGCATCAGCCAGCAGACCATCCATATGTAGAACCACCAGTTACAGCAAATGGAGAAATTTTGAATGCTGTGGATAAGTTCACTTACCTTGGCAGTGTACTTTCCAGGGATGTACACATAGATGATGAGGTTGACACATGGATTGCTAGAGCTAGCTCAGTGTTTGGGAGGCTCCAAAGGAAAGTGACGTATTAGGCTGCCTCCAAAACTGAAGGTTTACAGAGTCATTGTGTTGATCTCATTGTTGTATGCTGTGAAACCTGGACAGTATACCAGTGCCATGCCAGGAAATGAAATCTCTTCCATTTGAATTGTCTTAGGAAGATTCTGAAGATCACCTGGCAATATAGGGTACCAGACAGGGAGGTGCTTTCTCAAGCTGTACTGCCACACATTCAGGCTCTACTGAAGAGAGTACAACTCTGATGGGCTGGCCATATTGTTCAAAAGCCAAACCTGAAAGACTATTTCATATAGAACTCACACAAGGCACATGCATACACAGAGGTCAGAGGAAGTGATACAAAGACACCATCAAGGTCTTTCTGAAGAAGTATGGAATCCATTATTATACATGGGAGACACTGGCACAGAACTGCCCAGCTTGGTGTGCCTGCATCAAAGAAGGCATTGTACTCTATGAACAAAGTAAAATTGTAGTAGCTCAAAAGAAGTGTGAGATGAGAAAATTTAGACATCTCCACTCCACATGGACTATTTATGCCCAACTTGTGGCACAGCATCCTGAGCTCATATTGGTCTGATCAGCCACAGTTGGACACACACTGTACATTGAACCTGACACACTAATATCAGGGTCCTCTTCTAGTGCAAAGGACAACGACTAGTACCACAACTTATTCAGCCATTCCCCAATTGATAGGCATCTCCTCAATTTCTAATTCTTTGCCACCACAAAAAGAGCTGCTATAAATATTTTTGTACAAATAAGTACTTTTCCATTTTATTTGATCTCTTTGGGATACAGATATAGTAGTGGTATTGGTAGGTCAAAGGGTATTCATGATTTTGTTGTCCTTGATTATAGTTCCAGATTGTTCTCAGAATGGTTGGACCAGGTTACAAATCTGCCAACAGTACATTAATGAGACAATTTTTCCACATCCCCTCCATTTGTCATTTTCCTTTTCTGTCACATTGCCAATCTGATAAGTGTGAGATGTTATCATTTATTTTTATTTGAATATCTGCTTCTGATTTAGTGAGTAATTTACTGAAAAAAATAAGGAACAAGAAATAAAATACCTCTTCCTGAGAGATCTATCAAAAGACAAATATGCCTAACAGCAAAGGTACTTCAGAAACATATATGAACTTTTGGGATAATAGGACCTTGAAGGACAGAATTCTCTTTATAAAAATAGAAACCAAAACCTTGAGTGATAGACAGTTGGAGATGAAAGGGGCCCTAAAGAAAATGTAGTCTAACTTAAAAAACATACTGATGAGAGAGCTGACACCTCTGGAAGCTAAGTAATTTATTCAATGTCGCAGCAGTCTTCAGGAGGAGGAAGCACCAGATTTGGGACTGGAACACAGGGATTCCAACCCCTAGCCCAATGGTTTTCTACTGCACCACAATGTGTGATTGATAAATGATTTCTAGAAAGCCATCTTCTCACAGGGATGCTTTATACATTGAAATAGAAAATAGCAAATCTCAAGGAGATCACAGAATCATTTCCAGTCAGACTTTAGGAATTGTGAAATTTATCATAACAATAGTAAAAATAACTGATATTTATATAATGCCTTAATATTTGCAAAGTACTTTGCATGTAACATCTCATTTAACTTCATAATAAGCCCAGGACATAGGGACTATATTTCTAAGGATGAGGAAACAGAGGCTCAGAATGGTTCAGTGACCTTTCTGCTGTCACACCTAGTCTGAAGATATGTCTGAAGCAGAATTAGAAGTCAGGTGTGCCTGCCTCCCAGTTCATGGCTCTATCTTTTATAACAATGGTCTCCAAAGTGAGGAGCCATGGCATGACTCTTTTTTAATTTATTTTCTTTGCACATGAAACTGCAAATCTAGTATGTACAACCTAGTATTCCTTTAAACAGATAATAAAGCTATCATGCAGATTTCTTTTTTCCCTTTTTCTTCTTCCCCCATCCTCTGCCCTAAAGATGGCTAACATTACATGCACACACATACACCCCCCACATACAAATATATATGTATATGTATATATATACACACACATATATACATATATGTAAAATCATTCTACATATCTGTTTATCAGTTCTTTCTCTGACTCTTATTAACAAATCAGAAGGTAGTAACATCAGCTATATCTCTGATGTGGCTAATCTTAAGGATTGACTACAATGCAAACAAGCCACCTACTCCTTTGTCTCTTAAAGCTCAAAACCCATCAATTCTCCATCAATTATAGCTCCCTGAGGGGAGCTGATCAGGCAAAGTCTTACCATCCCCTCATCACATCATGGTAGTGTCAGGCTGTTTCACCAATTCGACTAACAGCTACTGTGGGAGTGAAAAACAAACACAAGCCCAACAACAGGAATGCTGCAAGCCCAGGTTCTTTTGATCTGCTTTACTAAGGAAAGCAATGTTAAGGGGTTAACAATCTCACTTTAACCCAACATATAAATATCATCCACTCAGCTTATGGGGAAAAGCCAGCACCCTGAGCTTCAGAGCAAATACAAACAGAGCAGAAAAACATGAATCAACAGACGGATTTCTGTCTGACAAAATCACAATGCACAGTTACCAGAGAAGCATCAACATCAAAGCCAGGGAGCTAATAACAATGGCCGGCTTAGAGTCACGCACCACTCCTGTTGCGGCTCAGAGCTCCGAGAAAAGAAAGCCAACCTTTGGTTTTATATATCTTGTTCAGGGTCAAAGGTGAGTCACACATGCGACTCACCCATGTGACCTAAAATCGTCACAAAAAATGCAACTTAAACCCACGTGATCTAAAAGCCTCTGATGTCACAAACATGTCAATCAAACCCATGAAAATTAGGCTTTCCCTGGAGGCAAGGAGGTAATCAAGGACTCCTAATTTAATCAAGGAAACAAAGGCCAAACTTTTCAAGGGCACTTGGTTGAAAAAGTGCTAAGAGCCCATCTTGGTTCCCAATACACAGGCACACATTCTACACCCTGGGGGCAGTGGTCAGTAAATAAGAATATCTTCTCATTTTTGGTGGGACACAGGATGAGTTACACAAGATGAATAGACTTATAATCTATATTTGTAGATCTCATCTATGTCACCTTCTTCCCTCCCAAACTCACCCTTCTTTTGACCTTCTTCTTTCTATTGAGGGTACAACCATTCTTCTAGTCACCCTGGTTCACAACTTTGATGTCATCCTCAAGTCACCACACACACATTCACCTCACATATCTTATCAGTTGCCAAATTCTGTCATCTATACCTTTTCTTCACTCTACTCACATAACTGGCACCTAAATTCAAGCCTGATATCTCACCTGTAAAGAGACTCCTAATTGATCTCCCTGACTTGAGTTTGTTTCCACTCCAATCCATCATCTAATCAACACACAAAGTGATTTTCCTAAAGCACAAATATGACCACACCACTCCTCTATTAAATATACTCCATGAGTTCTTTATTGACTAGCACAGATTTTCTGGGTTCTGTTGACTTTTTACATATTTACATAAAAAAATCTAAAAAATTAATTGAAAATTTTAATAAAAATATAGAAAACATCAAACCATCAAAAAACTTCAGAAACCCATGCATTATTGACCTAATATTGTAATCTTAAGGATCTCCAGATTACATTTTTAAACTGTTTAAGCAAAGTTTTCTGGTCCTACTTCCAGAATGTCATACATGAATGGGAAAGACCAGGATCCAATTCTCATCTTCCTTCAATCCCATAGGACTCCTATCTTTAACTTTAATTCCATGGATACAAAGGTACAATTCAGTTTTTGCATTTCTGGGGGATTTTGTTTGCTTTAACCAAAGCAAATTTCTCATGTTTGTTCAGATACCATTTTTAAAGTCTTACTTAGCTTGAAAGAGCAAAGAGGACACATGCCCACTGAATTTTGTTGTGCTGCCCTTTCTACATTGCTGTACTTGTTTGGGGCTGTCCTAGCCTGACCTCAAGTGGTTTCTTTTGTTGCTGCAAAGAATGTGACAGCTCTTCTCTTTGTTTCACTATTCCTCTGAACACCTCTGTCATAAATTCTCTATGCTTCCTTGCTTTTGATCTTCCCTGAGACTGTGACTAGTATTCAAAGCAGCATCACAGCAATTGCCCTTTTATGGCTAGCTCATTTGGCTACATTCTTTTTTTTGTTAATGTCCAAAATGGGGACATAAATTTTTGACAGCACCACATTCTACCTCCCACTATCTCCCAATCAGAGGTCCTATTGGGAGTTTGGGATCTAAGGGACCAGTTCTTGAGAGAAATCAGCTATAAAACTGAGCAAAATAATAGGAGCTTTGAATTAGTCACAAGGATCTTCTAGGAATAACGATGGAAGATTGGATTGAGCACAGAAGATTTTCTCTTTGGCATTCAAGTAACATCTTACTCAGGGAACACTCACCAGCCCAGACTAATAAACACTTAAGCCACACTTAAAAGAATAGGCAACAGTTCAAACTCTTGAACCAAAAAGAAAAAAACGAATCACTACAGATGGACATTTGTTTGGGATCTCTTCTCACCATTCAATTCTATTATTTAATAAGGGCTGGAAAATACAAATGCCAGCACTCCTGCTTTCTATCTGGGTCTTCTCCATTAGAAACTATATAGTTCAGGAACTAGGAACCACACTATTTCAGGCTCTCATCACCTCCTTCCTGGTTTATTGTAATTAGCCTCGTAATTGGTTTCTCGCCCTTTCCAAATCATTTTCAGAGATGCCAAACTAATTTTACTAAAGCACATATCATGTGGCTTCCCTGCTCAAGAATCTTCATTGGTTGGCTCCCAGTTCTCTCTAGGATAAAATAAAAACTCTTCTGTTTGACATCTGAAGCCTTTCCCAATGCAGCTTCAACCAATATTTCCAGGCTTATTGCGTATTACTCTCTTTCACACACTTTATGTCTTAGTCAAACTGGTTTATTTGCCATTGCTCACCCACAACATTCCATCTCCTATCTCCATGAAATTTTTCCAGATGTCCTCCCCTCCAAGAATTTTTTTTTTCCTTCTTTACCTCTATCTCTTCAAATTCTTGGTTTTTTTCAAGGCTCAACTCAAGTATCGTTTCCTGATTCTCCCAGCTCTTAGTGCCCTCCCCTCTGCCCAATTTACTTTGTATATTTTTAAAAAATTCTGTTTGCTATTATGCATATTTATTTGTGCTAGATGGGTATGTATACCTTCTTTTTACTTTTTTATTTTTTGTATTTTATTTTTAGTTTACAAAACTCAGTTCCACAGGTTTTTGAGTTCCGAATTTTCTTCCCCTCCTTCCCTCCCCCCTCCCCTCTAAGATGGCATGGAATCCAATATATATTCTACATATACCTTTGTATCAAACATATTCACACAATAGTCAAGTCATGAAGAAGAACCATGATCAATGAAGTGAATCATGAGAAAGAAGAAAGAAAACCAAAAAAAATATATAGAAAAAAGAGAGAGATCAGATAGTTTCCTTCAATTTGCATTCATATCCCATAGCTCTTTATCTAGATGTAGATAGCTTTTTCGATCATGAGAGCTTTGGGGCTGTGTTTGAACCTTGTATTGCTGAGAAGAGCCAAGTCTATCAAAGTTAGTCACCACAGAATCAATATGTCTGTGGTAGTGTATAATGTTCTCTTGGTTCTGCTCCTCTCACTCAGCTTCATATCATGTAGTTTTTTCCAGGTTATTACGAATTCCATATCTTCCCCTTTTCTTATAGCACAATAATATTCCATTACATTCATATACCACAACTTGTTTAGCCATTATCCAATTGATGGGCATCCACTTGATTTCCAATTTTTTGCTATCACAAAAAGAGCTCCTATAAATATTTTTGTATATATGGGTCCCTTTCCCCCTTGTGTGATCTCTTTAGGATACAGCCCTAGAAGTGGTATAGTTGGGTCAAAGGCTATGAACATTTTTATAGCCCTTTGGGCATAGTTCTAAGTTGCTCTCCAGAATGGCTGGATCTGTTCACAACTCCACCAACAATGTAACAATGTTCCAATTTTCCCACCTCCTCTCCAGCATTTATTTTGCTCTTTTTTCATGTTAGGCAATCTGGCAGGACAGATAGGGTAGCTAAGAGTTGTTTTGATTTGCATTTCTCTGATCAATAGTGATTTAGAACATTTTTTCATATGCCTATAGGTATCATTAATTTATTCCTTTGAAAACTGCCTGTTCATATCCTTTGACCATTTCTCAGGTGGGGAATGACTTCTTGTCCTATAAATTTGCCTCAGTTCTTTGTATATTTTAGATATGAGGCCTTTATCAGACAAACTAGTTGTAAAGATTTTCTCCCAATTTTCTGCTTCCCTCCTAAACTTTGTTGCACTGGCTTTGTTTACAAAAACTTTTCAATTTAACATAATCAAAATTATCCATTTTGCATTTTGTAATGCTCTCTATCTCTTGTTGGGTCATGAATTCTTCCCTTTCCCATAAATCTGACAGGTAAACCATTCCTTGCTTTCCCAAATTGCTTATAGTATCAGCCTTTATTCCTAAATCATGAACCCATTTTGACTTTATATTGATATATGGAATAAAATATTGGGCTATGCCCAGTTTCTGCCATACCGTTTTCCAATTTTCCCAGCAGTTTTTGTGAAATAGTGAGTTCTTAGATGAGAAGCTGGATTCTTTGGTTTTATCAAAGATCAGATTGCTATAGTCGTTGACTACCACATCTTGTGTACCTAACCTATTCCACTGATCTACCACTCTGTTTCTTAGTCAGTACCAAATAGTTTTGATGATAGCTGCTTTATAGTACAGTTTAATATCTGGTATGGCTAGGCCACCTTCCCTAGCATTTCTTTTTCGTTAATTCCCTTGATATTCTGGACCTTTTGTTCTTCCATATGAATTTTGTTAATATTTTATCCAGCTCTGTAAAGTAATTTTTTGGTAGTTCAATTGGTATGGCACTGAATAAGTAAATTAATTTAGATAAAATTGTCACTTTTATTATATTAGCTCAGCCTAACCACGAACAATTGATGTTTTTTCATTTGTTTAGATCTGACTTTATTCATGTGAAAAGTGTTTCATAATTGTGTTCATATAGGCCCTGGGTTTGTCATGGTAGGTAGACTCCCAAATATTTTATAGTGTCTATAATAACTTTAAGTGGAATTTCTCTTTCCATTTCTTGCCATTGGGTTTTGTTAGTAATGTATAGGAATGCCGAGGATTTATGTGGGTTTATTTTATACCCTGCAACTTTGCTAAAGTGTTTTATTATTTCAAGTAGATTTTTACTTGATTCTCTAGGATTCTCTAAGTAAATCATCATATCATCTGCAAAGTGATAACTTAGTTTCTTCTTTTCCTATTCTAATTCCTTCAATTTTTTTTCTTTACTTATTGCTACAGCTAACATTTCTAGTACCAAAATGAATAATAGTGGTGATAATGGACATCTTTGTTTCACCTTTGATCTTATTGGTAATGCATCTAGCTTATCCTCGTTACATATAATGCTTGCTGATGACTTTAGGTAGATGCTGCTTATAATTTTAAGGAAGATGCCATTTATTCCTATGCTGTCTAGTGTTTATAACAGGAATGGGTGTCATTTTGTCAAAGGTTTTATCTGCATCTATTAAGTTGATCATATGGTTTCTGCCAGTTTTGTTGTTGATATGATCAATTATGCTGATAGTTTTCCTAATATGGAACCAGTCTTGCATTCCTGGAATAAATCCTACCTGGTCATAGTGTATTTTTCTCATGATAAGATGCTGCAATCTTTTTACTAATATTTTTTAAAAATTTTGTGCATCAATATTCATTAGAGCAATTGGTCTATAGTTTTATTTCTCTGTTTTGACTCTTCCTGGTTTGTGTATTAGTACTATATTTGTGTCATAAAAAGAATTTGGTAGGACTCCCTCTTCACCTATTTTTCCCAAATAGTCTATAAAGTGTGGGAATTAATTGTTCTTTAAATGTTTGACAGAATTCACATGTAAAACCATCTGGCCCTGGAGATTTTTTCCTAGGGAGTTCATTGACAACTTGCTCAATTTCTTTTTCTGAGATAGAGTTATTTAGGTATTTTACTGCCTCTTCTGTTAACCTGGGCAATTTATATTTTTGTAAATATTCACCCATTTCCCTAAGGTTGTCAAATTTATGGGTATACAATTGGGCAAAATAATTCCTAATTATTGTTATTATTTCCTCTTCGTTGGAGGTGAATTCACCCTTTTCATTTTTGATACTGGTAATTTGGTTTTCTTCTTTCTTTCTTTTTTTAATCAAATTGACCAAAAGTTTATCAATTTTATTGGTTTTTTTCATAAAACCAGCTCTGAGTTTTATTTATTAGTTCAATGGTTTTCTTGATTTCAATTTTATTAATCTCTCCTTTGGTTTTTGGTATCTCTAATTTTGTATTTACTTGGGGATTTTCAATTTCTTCTTTTTCTACTTTTTTCAGTTGCCCAATTCATTGATCTCCTTTTTATCTATTTTATTCATGTAAGAATGTAGAGATATAAAAATTCCCCTAAGAACAGCTTTTGTTGCTTCCCATAAATTTTCATATGTTGTCTTATTATTGTCATTCTCTTGAATAAAGTTATTAATTGTTTCTATGATTTGTTTTTTGGCCCACTCATTCTTTAGGATTAGATTATTTACTCTCCAATTAATTTTTAGTTTATCTTTCCATGGTCTTTTATTACAAATAATTTTTATTGCCTTATGATATGAAAAGGATGCATTGACTATTTCTGCCTGTTTGCACTGGATTGTGAGGCTTTTATGCCCTAGTACATGGTCAATTTTTGAGTATGTGACATGTACTGCTGAGAAAAAGTATATTCCTTTTTATCCCCATTTAGTTTTCTCCAGAGGTCTATCATATCTACCTTTTCTAAAATTCTATTCACCTCCTAACTTCTTTCTTATTTATTTTGAGGTTAGATTTATCAAGTTCAAAGAGGGGGAGGTTGAAGTCCCCCACAAGTATTGTTTTGCTGTGTATTTCTTCCTATAATTTCCTTAACTTCTCTTCTAAGAATTTGCATGCTATACCACTTGGTGCATATATGTTAAGTAAGGATGTAGCAGGATGTAGTGTCCTTCCTTATCTCTTTTAATTAGATCTATCTTTGCTTTTGCTTTGTCTGAGATTAGGATAGCAACCCCTACCTTTTTTACTTTAGCTGAAGCACAACATATTCTACTCCAGCCTTTTACCTCTACCCTATGTATATCCCTCTGTTTCAAATGTGTTTCTTGTAAACAACATATTGTAGGATTATGGTTTTTAATCCATTCAGCTATCCACCTCCCTTTCATGGGAGAGTTCATCCCATTCACATTCACAGTTATGATTACTATCTGTGTCTTTTTCTCCATTTTATTTTCCCCCGTTTATGCTTTTATTTCCCCCCTCTCCCTTCCACTCCTCACAAGAGTTTTGCTTTTGACCACCACCTTCCTCAGTTTACTCTTTCAATTGATTTCCCTCCCTTATCTTACCCTTTCCCCCTTGCTACTTCTTCCCTCCCTTCTGAACCCCTTCCCCTTTTCCCCTTACCCCTCCTACTGCCTGTTGGACAAGTTTGATATTTATACTTTTCAGAGTATGTTATTCCCTTCTTGAACCAAATCTGATGAGAGTAAAGTTCAAATATAACTCTTCTCCCTCCCTTATTTCCCTCTACTATACTATGTTTTTGTGCCTCTTCTTGTGATGTAATTTATCCTTTCCTACTACCTCCTTACCTCTTCTCCCAGATCCATTCCTTTACATCCCTTAATTGTGTTTTTATCATTATATCAGTTATTTTATACTGACACCCACAGTATATGTTTATCCCTTTCAATTGTCATAATAACTGTACTATCCTCAAGATTGATATATATATATATATATATATATATATATGCATATACATAAATATATGACATATATAAAACAATATAATCCTATATGTGAATATCAACAGTTTGCCCCTTCGTCTCCCTACCCCA
The DNA here is from genome assembly GCF_011100635.1 of Trichosurus vulpecula. Classification (NCBI taxonomy): domain Eukaryota; kingdom Metazoa; phylum Chordata; class Mammalia; order Diprotodontia; family Phalangeridae; genus Trichosurus; species Trichosurus vulpecula. The sequence continues at coordinate 131,339,736 of NC_050580.1, read as the reverse complement.
CCATTTACCTTTTTATGTCTCTCTTGAGTTTTGTGTTTGAAGATCAAATTTTCCATTGAGCTCTGGCCTTTTCATCAGGAAGATCTGGAATTCTCTTATTTCATTGAATGTCCATCTCCTTGCCTAAAAATGTATGCTCAATTTTGCTGGGTAGTTGATCCTTGGTTGTAGTCCAAGCTCCTTTGTGTTTTGGAATATCATATTCCAATTTCTTCTCCATTTAATATAGAAGCTGAAAGATTCTGTTTGATCCTGCCTGTAGTTCCACAATATTTGAATTGTTTATTTCTGGCTGTGTGCAGCATTTTCTCCTCGACCTGATAATTCTGGAATTTGGATATAACATTTCTTGGAGTTTTCAATTTGGGATCTCTTTCATGGGGTCATCGGTGGATTCTTTGGATGAATATGTTGCCCTCTAGTTCTAGGACCTCGGAGAAGTTGTCCTTAATGATTTCTTGGAAGATACTGTCCAGGCTCTTTTTGTCATCATGGCTTTCAGGTAGACCAATAATTCTTAGATTGTCTCTCCTGGATCTATTTTCCAGGTCAGTTGTTTTTCAAAATAAATATTTCATGTTTTCCTCTATTTTTTTATTCTTTAGATTTTGTTTGACTGACTTTTGATGCCTCATAGCATCATTAGTTTCTACTTGCTCAATTCTAATTTTTAATGAATTGTTGTCTTCATTTTGCTTTTAGGCCTCCTTTTCCATTTGGTTTATTTTACTTTTCAGGGCAACATTTTCTCTAACTAGATTCTGAATCTCCTCAGCCATTTTGCCAATTTTACTCTTTAAAGCTTTGTTTTCATTCGTGAATTTTCCCCCATTTTTTCTTTTACCTCTCTAATTTGATTTTTAAAATCCTCCTTGAGCTCTTCCAAGAATGCTTTTTGGGCCTGTGACCAGTTCACATTCCCTTTAGAGGTTTCAGATGTGGGTATAGTGTTCATGCTGTCCTCTTCCAAATTGGTATTTTCATCTTCCTTGTCTCCATAAAATGAATCAATAATCCTTGGTTTCCTAGAGTTCTTCTTCATGTTGGCTAACTTTTTCCTGGCTTTAAAGTGGATTTATGCTTCTGGGGTTCAGGGGGCTCTGTCCCAGACTTCTTGTTCTGGGAATTGTGGGTGTAGTTATTGGCTTTGTGTGTTATAGCCTCTGGTTTCGTGAGGTGTTGGGGAGGGGTGGTTTGGCTGCTGGAAGTATCTTCTCCACTTAATGTTATGGTACAGCCTTTTTTCTCAGCTGATGTCTGATGTCTGCCACTTCTGCTGGCTGTAAGAAGGCAGGTTGGGGTCCTGGTGTTGATGATTGCTGGCTCCACCCTGCTGAGGCTTGGAAACTTCCACTGTTCTGCTGAGGTGGGGCCTGTTGGGACACCTCTCTTCCTATAGTAGTCTCCTTCCACCACCACAAGAAGGGCCTTCTCCCCAACTCCTCAAACTAAAATGTTACTGAAGCCCTACTTTTGGCACTTCTATTTCAAAGTTTCTCCAGAAGGAGTATATATTATCTGGGTTAGGAAGGGAGGGAGGGATGAGAGCCATTTTAGCTGTCCATATGGCTCCCAGAAATTCAAGAAGGTGTGTTTCAATCCTTTAGACTGCTGGTTGCAAGCCTCTAGAGTTATTCTTCTGGCTGCGGGTGCTACACTGCTTCCTCCTGTAGCTCCAACAGAATCCTGTCCTAGGAGGGAGGCCTGGGGATCACCACCAGTTTCACTCACCCAGCATTCTCCCAGCCTGGATTTCTGGCTGATTTCTACAGCTGCTTCAGCTTTGGTGTGGTCTGGTGTAGCTCCATGCACTGGGTGCTCTCCCAACCTACAGATTCGTACTGTTGACCCTGAGCTTTGCCATACTCAGTCTACTAATGGCTTCTAACTCTCTCACATCTGCTCAGATTCCAGGCATGTATATCTTGCTGATACATAGTATATGAAATATATGATATTCAGACCTATTGCCACCAAAATGGTGCATAAAGTGATAGTAATTTTATCACATGTATTATTGATACGCACAATAAAAGAATTCTCTGGGACATTGGGTTAATCATCCTTGTTCTATCAAATGCTAATAAAATTTTGATAATTCTAGATGTCAAGCATACTATATCCTAATTTACAAAGGACTACAAAATTCCAACTCTCTAGGAGGAATGTAATAGGGGTTTGATAACTGACTCATATCTTGAGATTTGTAGGGCAAAAAGACAAACATTCCTTTCTCAGACCTGAGAAGTAAATTTAAGATTATTGAGAACTTTGGGGGCAGGGCCAAGATGGCAGCTGGAAAGTATGGAAAGTATTGCTTAAGCTCTCCCCCAAATCCCTCCAAACACCTGTAAAAATGGCTCTGAACAAATTCTAGAGCTGCCAAACCCATGAAATAGCAGAGGGAAGCAGCTCTCCAGCACAGGACAGCCTGGATGGTCTTTGCGAAGGGTCTACTGCATGGCGCTGTGAGTGGAGAGTAGCCCAGCATGGGCTGTGCCAGGAACAACCAGACCAGGAGTTGTGTGGAGTAGGCCTGAGGGCAATGAATCATTCAGCTGTGGAAGTTACCAGACTTCTCAACCCACAATCACCAAAGACCACAGACAAGGTTAGTGGAAAAATTGCTGGATTGGGGTTTGAGTGGTCCCACCCCAGCCCTGGGGGTGGCAGAGATGGTGCGGCAGTGGAGGCAGGAGCAGGAAGCTCCCATGGTTGTTTCCAGAGCTCTAGCATGAGCTGCTTCTGGAGTCCCTGGCTCACATGGTGGAAGGAATCCAGTGGCAGATAAGAGCAGGAGTGCAAGGAGCACTTTGCTGGTGCAGAGGCAGGTTCTCTTGCTTTGCCCTGCTTGCATCTGGATCGTGGTCCTGGTTAGTGGTTCTTAGGGGAGGAGGAGCACTGCTGTGACAGAGCTTGCAGTGATGGTGGAGTAGATGTAGTGCTGAAAACAGCAGTGCTTGGCCCCTAAAGCTTGGGACAAAGTACTCTCTACTCTACAAGCAGTCACACCCCGACAAAAAACTCAAGGGTCAAGTAGTTGGCTAGGAACATGAATAGGCAGTGAAAATGGACTCAGACTACAGAATCTTTTTTTGGTGACAAAGAAGATCAAAACATACAGCCAGAAGAAGTCAACCAAGTCAAAGAGCCTACATCAAAAGCTTCCAAGAAAAATATGAATTGGTCTCAGGCCATGGAAGAGCTCAAAAAGGATTTGGAAAAGCAAGTTAGAGAAGTAGAGGAAAAATTGGGAAGAGAAATGAGAGTGATGAAAGAAAACCATGAAAAACAAGGCAAGGATTTGCTAAAGGAGACCCCCCCCAAAATACTGAAGAAAATAACACCTTGAAGAACAGACTAACCCAAATGGCAAAAGAGCTCCAAAAAAGCCAATGAGGAGAAGAATGCCTTGAAAGGCAGAATCAGCCAAATGGAAAAGGAGGACCAAAAGACCACTGAAGAAAATACTACCTTAAAAATTAGATTGGAGCAAGTGAAGCTAGTGACTTTATGAGAAATCAAGATATTAAAAAACAGAACCAAAGGAATGAAAAAATGGAAGACAATGAGAAATATCACTGACCTGGAAAATAGATCCAGGAGAGATAATTTAAAAATTATTGGACTACCTGAAAGCCATGATCATAAAAAGAGCCTAGATGTCATCTTTCAAGAAATTATCAAGGAGAACTGCCCTGATATTCTAGAGCTGCAGGGTAAAATAGAAATTGAAAGTATCCACTGATTGCCTCTTTATAAAGATCCCTAAAAAAACTCCTGGGTATATTGTTGCCAAATTCCAGAGTTCCCAGATCAAGGAGAAAATACTGCAAGCAGCCAGAAAGAAACAATATGAGTATTGTGGAAACACAATCAGGATCACACAAGATCTAGCAGCTTATACATTAAGGGATCAAAGGGCTTGGAATATGATATTCCAGAGGTCAAAGGAGCTAGGATTAAAACCAAGAATCACCAACCCAGCAAAACTGAGTATCATGCTCCAAGGCAAAATATGGATTTTCAATAAAATAGAGGACTTTCAAGCTTTCTCAAAGAAAAGACCAGAGTTGATCAGAAAATTTGACTTTCAAATACAAGAATCAAGAGAAGCATGAAATGGCAAACAAGAAAGAGAAACTATAAAGGAATTTCTAAAGTTGAAGTGTTTTGTTTACATTCCTACATGGAAAGATGACGTGAATAATTCATGAGACCTCTCTCAGTATTAGGGAGGTTGAAGGGAATATATGTATATAGACAGAGGGCACAGGGTGAGTTGAATATGAAGGGATGATATCTAAAAAATAAAATAAAGGATTGAGAGAGGAATATATTGAGAGAAGGAGAAAGGGAGAGATATAATGGGGTAAATTATCTCACTTAAAAGTGGCAAGAAAAAGCAGTTCTGTTGGAGGGGAAGAGGGGGCAGATGAGGGGGAATGAGTGAATCTTTCTCTCATCAGATTTGACTTGAGGAGGGAATAACATACACACTCAATTGGGTATCTTACCCCACAGGAAAGTAGGAGGAAGGAGATAAAAGGGGGGGATGATAGAAGGGAAGACAGATCATCAGAGGAGGTACTCAAAAGCAAACACTTTTGAAAAGGGACAGGCTCAAAGGAGAAAATTGAATAAATGGAGACAGGATAAGATGGAGGGAAATATAGTTAGTCTTTCACAACATGAGTATTGTTGAAGCGTTTTACATAATGATACATGTGTGATGTATATTGAATTGCTTGCCTTCTTAGGGAGGGTGGGTGGGAAGGGAAGAGGGGAGTGAAATTGGAACTCAAAGTTTTAAAAGCAGATGCTCAAAAAAAGTTGTTTTTCCATGCAACTGGGAAATAAGATATATAGGGAATGGGGCATATAAATCCATCCTGCCCTACAAGAAAGTAAGGGGAAAGGAGATGGGAGAGAGTGGGATGACAGAAGGGAAGGCTGACTGGGGAATGGGGCAATCAGAATATATGCCATATTGGAGTGGGGGGAAGGGTAGAAATGGGGAGAAAATTTGTAACTCAAGATCTTGTGGAAATCAATGTTGAAAACTAAAATATTAAATAATAAAATATGATTAGAGAAAAAATTAATAAAAGATTGTTGAGATCTTTGAACACTCTGGAATTTTTAAAGCAGTATTGTCTATGAGAGCTACACTAAGAGGAAGTAGTAGGGACATCAATAGCTGAGGTACAGCAGCCACAAGGAGTTCAGCCCAGTCAGTCTAAGATTTAAAGAGCTAAACTGGAAAGAAGTAAAGGAAGGCAAGTGGAGAAAGGAGAAACTGAGACTAGAGCTGAACTGTGGCAAATAAGGATGAGATAGAGGAGGGCCATTGTTATCTACAGGCATCTTGGAATAGAAGACTCAGCCAAAAGCCCAAGTTATATCCATCTATTCAAAGGCTGAGAGAAGTGCCAATAAAAGATCTGTTCTCCCTCCAACTTCCCTTCCCTGTACCTCTTCATTGACAGATACTGTACCATGGTCTACTAGTTTCTTTACCCCAACAACACCTGAAGTTTTCTTGACTTTAAAGATGTCAAAGGTTAGCTAGAGATAAATATAAATTTAAATTAAGATAGAAAGCCAAACCTCTAACTAAATGTTAGGCAGGGACTCTGAATAATCGTCATTGTACTTTTAACTTTTGGTTTAATATAACCTCCATAACTTAACAAAGAGAGGGAGCAACAGAGACATTGGGTACCATTATAGTGTTCCTAGGCTAAACCCCCACCTCCACAAAATTTGTTTTAATAGGGTTTGGTTGATTAAATTTCCATAGACAAAGGGGGCAAAGTGGAGAGGATAGAGACAACTTTCAGCCAGTCAATAACACGCACGAATGTGTGTGCGCGCACACACACAGCAACAACCAGATATAGCATATTTTGCATTTATTTGTCTATTCACATGTTAAACCACTTCCCCTCTTCCCTAACAACATATTAAATTCCTTGGTGTCAGGGACAGTTTTTTGTTTGTTTGTTTTTGTCTTTCTATGCCCAGATTTTAACACAGCTCTTGGCACATAGCATGCACTTAATAACTACTTGTTTATTGAATAAATTCTACGCATACTCAATTCATAGAGAAAATATCAAGGACTTTAGATGAAGCCATTGCTTTGCCATCAAGTCCAAAAATAGTCTTTCATATTTATGCCTCCCAATAACTGATAAATGCTGCTCTCTTGTGGTTGATATTTCTATTTCATAATTAATTTCATAGGGTTTCATGTATGTGATCTGTCTCTACAAACAAATCTTAAGTGGGTAGTGAGCAGACAATTTCTATTATTTACTATTTCTTCTGGGCTCCTACTTGGATGATTAGGGCACAGTTTCTACTATTTTCTGTTTCTTTTGTTTTTCCTGCACAAAATATGGAAGTTTATGTGTTTGTAATTATTTAGTTTTATCTCTGACTGCTCTACAATCCCATTCAGCTCTAATAGTCTACGATTCTTTGATTCCACTCTCATCTCAATTTATAGTCCCTGCAAGCTAGACTACTTGTAATTTCTTGAATACAACCTTTAATTTCCCACTTCCTGCAAATGGTTATGCTTGGAGCTCCACCTGGAATGCTTTTCATTCCTATCTCTACATGTCAAAACCCTACTCATCCTTCAGAGTTCAAATGAAATATTACTTCCTCTATAAAGCCTTCCTTTATTCACTCAGCAAGAAATGGTATCTCTTCCCTAAAACGTCTAAACCAACTAGAAGTATACTTAAAATGTTTAGAAATATCTTTTCTTAGGATATTCATAACATTCTATGTATATATCTACCTACCTCATTTGCCAAAGTAGCTTTAAAAGGTTTTCATTCCTTGAGGAATGAATTTTTTTATTTATCTCTATTCCTCCCACAGTACACAGTATACAGAATAAGCTCTCAATAAATGATAACTTAATGAATGGCCAGAAAGACTCAGGAAGACATGTCAAGATCATCTACAGTCTGGTGTGACATGAGGCAGTGGAGCTATCTTTAATACCCATTATACTGTGAGTTCCTAGAGAGTAGGAATGTGTTTTTGTTCTTCTTTAAGTCCCTAATTCTTAGCACAGTACTAGGTATATAGACTTAATAAATGTTTGGTAACTTGGCTTGACTTACAATGGCATCCAATTTGGTTATTTTGCACAAACAGTTCATCTAGTGACCTCTTCTGAGGGGATCAATGGGCATAGGAGTGCTGAAAACACATGGTCCTATTAACAAAGTTCTCCTAGAAGCTCCTGAATACTATTCTTTAGGCTATGTTTAAGTCTCATAGAGATTTTACTCTACCTCATAAAAGTTTTCTTTTAATAGAACTAATAGAATTCACTTTTTTTCTTAAATCTGGCATTACAAAGGGTCGTACTACTGTAAAAACACACAGAAAACCTTGGTGAAAAGCTAAAACAGATATTACTGAGGGGATCTTGGTTAGAATTAGGTTTTCCACTTTGAGTATGGGATTGCAAGAGATATTAACTTGAGAATTATGTGACTTGGGAGTGCAAGGTGGGGAGCAATGTATGAGAGGTTTTTTTTTGTTTCTTTCCTGGTTTTTCATGTTTTCTTTTGAGTAAAAAGCTATGTCCAAGTATAACAACCATTGTCTTTATGAGGGTAAAAGGGCATGAATGGAATGCTGGGTTTTGAGCAAGAAAGTCTGACATTTAAATTCTGTCTCTTATATTATTAGCAATGTGACTCTGTATAAGTCACTTTACCTTTATTTTCTCAAGTGGAAAGCACACTGGAATCAGAGGACTAGGACTTAAATTCTGCTTCCAAGTGTACAACTTCTAATTTTGAGCAGGTCACTTACTTTTTCTGGGCTTCATTTTCCTTATTTGTAAAATGAGATGGTTGTTCTAATGATCTCTGAGATCCCTTTCAGCCATAGATCTATGATCCTTTGACCTATTAATACACTATTAAGTCATGGATGGGGTGCCATATGCATTAGAGAAGAGAATAGATACTTCTGACCCATATTTACGAAGGTAGTTCCAAATGATGATGAAATCATAGGTTCTTTATATATTTGAGATGGTAAGAGGAATAGAGAGAGGGGGTTTGGAGAGAGAGAGAGAGTAGTTAGAGAGAGTGGAGGGAGAAAAGAGTGGATGATTGAAGGTACAATATGCTGGAGAAGTTGGGGGAGGGCTTAAGTGAAGACATTGGGGGGATAGTCTTAGAAAGAAAAAGTGCTACCATCTATTTGTGTCAGAGACTGGGGGAAAGGATGAGAGAGTAGGAGTTTCTGTCAAAGGTTTTCAGATGAAAAGAATGGAAGAAAGGGGAACAGTGACCTCAATTTTATCAGCAAAGTAAGAGATAAAATTCTCAGCTAAAAGAAAGGCAGGAGAAGTTGTAGAGGCCTTAGAAAGTGGAGAATTTTGGATTAACTTCTGTGAGGAGTGAAACAGGGAGTAAATTAGGGAAGAATAAAGGTCTACTTTGCAGAAGTAAGGGCTGAGATGAGACTAGAAAATGTGATCTTCAAGCCAGTAAACCCAAAGTAAAGGGGGCATCCTTCCGCCATCACCATCAAAATGTAACTTCCAGGGGTTGGAGCCAAGATGGTGGCTGGAAAGTAGAGACTTGCATGAGCAACCCCCCAAGTCCCTCCAAAAATTTATAAAAATGGCTCTGAACAAATTCTAGAGCTTCAGAACCCATGGAATAGCAGGGGGAAGCAGGGCTCCAGCCCAGGACAGCCTGGATGGTTGCTGGGTAAGGTCTATCCCACAGAGCTGGGAGCAGGGCAGAGTAGAGCCCAGTGTGGGCTGCGCCCAGACCAACCAGACTGGGAGCTGGGTGGAACAGGCCCTAGCGCCCTGAATCAGTGAGCTGTGGCAGTTACCAGACTTCTCAACCAAGAAACATCAAAGACAACAGAGGTTAGTGGGAAAAGCTGTGGGTACAGAGTGAAAGGAATTTGCGGTTCTGCCACTGCCACGGGGCAGCGGAGGTGATACAGCTACAGAACTACAGCTGCAGTTGCTTCTGGCCCCAGGCACACATGGTGGGAGGAATTAAGTGGCTGATCAGATCAGGAATGCAGAACCTGCTCAGATCTGAGTCGCAGTCCAGGTTGGCAGTTCTTGGGGAAGGAGGAGCACTGGTGTGGCAGAGCTTGCTGTGTAGAAAAAGCTCTGAAAACAACAGTGCAGCCCCTGAAGCTTGGGACAAACTACTCTCTACTCTATAAGTAGTCATACCCTGACAAAAAACTCAAGGGTCAAGTAGTTGGCTGGGAACATGGCCAGGCAGCAAAAACTGACTCAGATTCAGAGTCAGACTTTGGAATCTTTCTTTGGTGACAAAGGAGACCAAAACATACAGCCAGAAGAAGTCAACAAAGTCAAAGAGCCTACATCAAAAGCCTCCAAGAAAAACATGAACTGGTCTCAGGCCATGGAAGAGCTCAAAAAGGATTTGGTAAAACAAGTTAGAGAAATAGAGGAAAAATTGGGAAGAGAAATGAGAGTGATGTGGGAAAACCATGAAAAACAAGTCAAGGACTTGCTAAAGGAGACCTGAAAAAATACTGAAGAAAATAACACCTTAAAAATAGACTAACTCAAATGGCAAAGGAGCTCCAAAAAGCCAATGAGGAGAAGAATGCCTTGAAAGGCAGAATTAACCAAATGGAAAAGGAGGTCTAAAAGGCACTGAAGAAAATACTACCTTAAAAATTAGACTAGAGCAAGTGGAAGCTAGTGACTTTATGAAAAATCAAGATATTAAAAAACAGAACCAAAGGAATGAAAAAATGGAAGACAATGTGAAATTGAAATTGAAAAAAGTGAAATTGAAAAACCACTGACCTAGAAAATAGGTCCAGGAGAGATAATTTAAAAATTATTGGACCACCTGAAAGCCATGATCAAAAAAGAGCCTAGATATCATCTTTCAGGAAATTATCAAGGAGATCTGCCCTAATATTCTAGAGCCAGAGGGTAAAATATAAATTGAAAATATCCACTGATTGCCTCTTTATAAAGATCCCTAAAAAACACAAAAAAACTCCTGGGAATATTGTTGCCAAATTCCAGAGTTCCCAGGTCAAGGGGAAAATACTGCAAGCAGCCAGAAAGAAACAATATGAGTATTGTGGAAATAAGGATAACACAAGATCTAGCAGCTTCTACGTTAAGGGATCAAAGGGCTTGGAATATGATATTCCAGAGGTCAAAGGAGCTAGGATTAAAACCAAGAATCACCTACCCAGCAAAACTGAGTATCATGCTCCAAGGCAAAATATGGATTTTCAATAAAATAGAGGACTTTCAAGCTTTCTCAAAGAAAAGACCAGAGCTGAATAGAAAGTTTAACTTTCAAACACAAGAATCAAGAGAAGCATGAAAAGGTAATCAAGAAAAAGAACAAGAAAAAGAAATTGCAAGGGACTTACTAAAGTTGAACTGTTTTGTTTACATTCCTACATGGAAAGATGATGTATATAATTAATGAGACCTCAGTATTAGGGTAGCTGAAGGGAATATGCATATATATATATATATACACATATATGTATGTGTATATATATACATATATATATGTGTGTGTATATATATATGTGTGTGTGTGTGTATCTATCTATCTATCTATCTATATATATATATATATATATATATATATATACATATATATATTTACAGAGGGCACAGGGTGAGTGGAATATGAAGGGATGATACCTAAAAAAATAAAATCAAATTAAGGGATGAGAGAGGAATATATTGAGAGAGGGAGAGGTACATTGGGGTAAATTATCTCACATAAATGTGGCAAGGAAAAGCAGTTCTGTTGGGAGGGAAGAGGGGGCATGAGTGAATCTTTCTCTCATCAGATTTGACCTGAGGAGGGAATAACATACACACTCAATTGGGTATCCTACCCCACAGGAAAGAAGGAGGAAGGAGATAAAAAAGGGGGATGATAGAAGGGAGTACAGATAGGGGAGGAGGTAATCAAAAGCAAACACTTCAAAAGGGACAGGATCAAGGGAGAAAATTGAATAAAGTGTGATAGGATAGGAAGCAGCAAAATATAATTAGTCTTTCACAACATGAGTATTGTGGAAGGGTTTTCCATAATGATACACATGTGGCCTATGTTGAATTGCTTGCCTTCTTAGGGAGGGTGGGTGGGGAGGGAAGAGGGGGGAGACTTTGGAACTCAAAGTTTTAAAAGCAGATGTTCAAAAAAAAGTTTTTGCATGCAACTAGGAAGTAAGATATATAGGCAATGGGGCATAAAAATCTATCTTGCCCTTCAAGAAAGTAAGGTAAAAGGGGATGGGAGGGGAGTGGGATGACAGTAGGGAGGGTTGACTGGGGAATGGAGCAATCAGAATATATGCCATCTGGGAGTGGGGGGGAGGGTAGAAATGGGGAGAAAATTTGTAATTCAAACTGTTGTGAAAATCAATGCTAAAAACTAAAAATATTAAATAAAAAAATTTAAAAAAAGTAAATGTGATCTTCCACCTTTCTTTAGTAGTACATTAGTAATAGCATAGGAGGAAGTTGGTGGGTGTTGGAGTGAGATTTGGCAAGAAAAGAGAGGTAATAGGACTAGGGAGCATGGGAGTTGAGAGTAGAGGATAATGTACATTAAATTAAGTAACTCTAAGGTCAAATTGAGAAGGGAGGACAGTGAAATCAGAGCAAAGGTAGTGGCTTCAGAAAATACCTGATGAACCAGTAATTCTGGGAGTGGCTGAAATGCTTATGAACTTGAAAAAGTTGGGGAAATATTCGAAAATCTTAGAGAAAAAAAAACTTTAGAAAGTAAAGGGAGCCAAAATGATTATTGCAAGTCATGAAGCTTCGTAAAATAAGTTGCTTTGATGATTGAGCCATGATCTCATTGATGAAGGTACTCTCTTCAGTTGTAGAGTACCTACCTCATTATGCCTTCTCATCCTATATAATTATTTCTTATGGAAAATCTGTCCAATATTATGGATTAATGGTGTCAAACTCAAATAGAAATAGGGACTGCCATTCCATATATAAAGATCCCTGTGGGTTGCATATGGAAAATTTTAAAAAGTAATGATATTCATGTTTTATTGAATTTTTATTTTGTTAAATATCTCCTAATTGCACTTTAATACCATTCAGATCTCACTTGAGAGTGTTGCAGTCTATGTCTAGGGGCCACATGTTTAATGCCTCTCATTCCTTTCATTCTTCTAATATTTTGTGTTTTCCACAATAACACTTGCATTGTAATTTTTCATTTTTGATACATAACCCAGTATAATCAACCTCCATTTCTGGTCATGCATGCTCATAATGACTGAAGTTTTATTTCATCTCTTGTGGACATCAATGTTAATAAGACAATATAGCCTAACTAGGGTAGTGCAACTAGAGCCTTGCCATATGGTACCAAAATTTCAAGGGTGCTCCTAGCACTTATAGCCCTTCAGCAGGTGGAAAAATGAGCTAAACACCTATTTTTGTGCAAGAGTTATTAGTTCAAGTAGGCAGGAACTACTTTCTTCCCACATTCCAGGCAAGTTCTTCCCTAACAACCTCATTCCACTTCCCAGCATCAGTCATATCAGCAGCAGCCTCACAACAGTGCCATGGTTATCTTTTTCCTCGTGAGACCTTGTGTATTCAAGGTCTAACATCCCTCCTCAAGATGACCCCAACTGAGTTTCTTTTTGAAAATATTATTTGAGGCCACTTCATGTTGCTTACCTTGGGTGTGTTCCTATCCTCTATGACACCGAAGAGTATCTCAGGTAAGTATGTATCTCCTGATTTTATGCCCCCCCCCAATTAACACTGACCCTTAGCAGATCATAGAACAAAATCACCTCCCTGGATGAATTTATATGATTTTAACATATTTGTTGGAGACATTTTGTTTGGAGACAGCCTTTAAATCCGAATTTTGTTCCACTTAGTCAAATTGATCAAAGAAACAAGCAACAGCCAAAGTAGGATTTTATGTTGTTTATACCTCTCAGTCAGCTGGGTGACTATGAAGAAATGATCTGCATCAGGATCCCCCTGTTGCTGACTGGGACAGTTCTGCAACCTCTGACTCTACACACACGAGGGAATAGAGAAGGGCTTAAAAGTTGTTGTCAGGGATGCACCTCTCTCAAACTTTGTGACACAGTGGAACTAACGATGTGTCCCTCAATATAATTTATAGTTTTTTAGGATCTCTTACAGTTGACAGCATGGCCCAAAGAATCAAACTATCATCACGGACATAGGAGGACAGAAATATTGACACACAGGTGAAGGTACCAGATTACTGTGCCACAAAGGAGTCATCATTAGGCTTTCTTGCTCACCCTCATGTTGAGATAGGCAGTTCAGTTACACAGTGGATAGAGAGCCTGACTTGAAGTCAGGAAGACCTGAGTTCAAATCTTTCTTTTATACACTTATGAGCTGTGTGACCCTGGACAACTCACTTAGGTTCAGGCATAAATGGCAAGTAGTAAACTGGTAAACCTTAGCCTCCTCTTTTATAAAAGGGACATAACAGTAGCACCCAACTCACAAGGTTTTGTCAGAACCAAGGTGAATAATTAACATTTGTAAAGCTCTTTTGTTGTTATTCAGTTATTTTTTAATCATGTCTGAGTCTTTGTGACCCTATTTGGTGTGTTCTTGGCAGAGATACTGGAGTGCTTTGCCATTTCCTTCTCTAGCTCATTTTATAGATGAAGAAACTGAGGCAAGCAGGGTTAAGTGACTTGTCTAAGACCATACAGTAAGTATCTGAGGCCAGATTTGAAGATGAGTCTTCCTGACTCAAGGCCTGGCACTCTATCCACTGCACCACCTCGCTGCCCTTGTAAAGCACTTTGCAAACGTTGAAATGCTATATAAATGCCAGTTTATAATATGCCTGTAGGCAGCCTTGGAGGAGGAAAGAACTTGATGCCCTTGATATACTTACTGGTAGTAGATGCTGCCCCCAAAATTGATTTCTTTGCTACCATGAGTATAGAAACATAATCATCATTATCATCATCAACCATTTATTATTTGCAAAGTATTTTATATACACTATCTTATTTGATCCTCACAACAAGAATCTTCAAGGTCACATAGCCAGAAAGTGGCAGAAGTGGGACTGGAACCCACAACTACCTGACTCCAAGTCCAGCTTGGACTCTTTCTTCTCACTATGTCAGGCTTACACACACAAATGGCTTGCATGTACATTTTATACATACCATCTCCTAGCTAATGAGATGCCTACTACAGGGATTATTATCTGCATTTTCCAGAGGCTGAAAGAGATGAAGCAACTCCCTTATGGTCACATCCCTAGCAAATGTCAGGATAAGGATTTTAATCTAGGTCTTAGCCCTCTACTCACTAGAACATACTGTGTACCATTCTAGTAAATAATCTATTTTTGGAAAATCAGCTAAAAAGTTCACGTATTTCTCTCTCAGGTTTTTATGAAGTTAAAAGGAGAGCATAATTTATCTTATAAAAAGTTTTACAGATATAAGAAAGTAGACATAGGTATCAGGAGCTGCTCCCTTCTGGGTCACTTTCATTTTTTCCAAGTATACCATATTTTCCACTCTATTGAGATTTCATCCTCCTTACCTCATTCAAAGTAAGAACCTGAAAAGACCTTAGCCTGAAAGGGCCAGGGTCTCCCAATGCATCCTGGGCCATCTCTAGTCATCCTGGTGAATATCAGGCCACTGGACCCAGACAGGTCTTGAAGAGAAAGTGAGGCTGGTGACCTTGCACAACACCCCCCCCCCCCACTCAAATCAAAGTCAACTGCAAGTCATGTCATCATTTTCCTGATGTCATGGTCCTCTTTGAGAAAGAAGGACAAACACAACAGCAACAACAAGATATCTTAAAAAATGGTCCCCATGTACCTTGCAAGTGTGTTGTTTCTGGAAGAGATTTCTTTTATGTGTATTTGGCCACATCCAGTTACTTTTCTCAAGTTCATTTTCTTAAATATCATTTCCACCTACTGATATCAAGCACAGAATTTACTGAGTCCATCATTATGGAAATGTCAGCAAATCTAATTATATTTAGGATTTATTTGTTAGTCCTTTTTCTGTTTCATCTATAAATGATCTTGCTGTGTTTGTTCTTGTGCCTTTATTACCTGCATAGGATCATAGAATCAGAGACCTGGAAGGGAGCTAAAAATCAGTTTAATCCAACCCTTTTATTTGTTAGTTGAAGAGCTAACATTTAGAGAAGTGACTGGCCTATGGTCACATAGCTAGTGAGTGGGAATGCCAGGTTTTAAACCCAAGTCCAAATCCAAGAATCTCAATCTCTCTCTCTCTCTCTCTCTCTCTCTCTCTCTCTCTCTCTCTCTCTCTCTCTTTCTGTCTCTCTCCAGGATCTTAACTGCTTTTCACTCTTTGGTGAGGTGATACTTCTCATGTTCTTCCATACTAAGGGTTTTCAAATGACCTTCTCCAAACCAGGATTGTCCTTGTATTATATCATTCTGCTTTGTAAGGATATTAAATGTTTGCTCTATGTGATGATTTCTGACTTCTTTTGTACCATTGTGCCAGTGCTTTTGCACTCAATGGACCTCTTTAAGGTACAGCGATAGTCATTTTTTTGACTTCTGAGAAGTTGCCTATTTTTCAGTCAATTGTTTTAACAGGTTAAACTGTTGGTGTTCCAATAGCATGCACTCTGTTCTCATTTTATCCCTTTTTGTGTGATTTGGTATTGATTTTGATATTTTTCTGACCATTGGGTGGGCTAACTGCACACATACAACTGATTATGAAATGACTCTTCAGCAATCAGTCACTTCCCTGTCAATATATAATCAAGTCATGAGAGGTTTTTGTGTTTTTCTTTATTCAGTGTTTGCCATCTAGGCCCGAACCTCTAGACCAGAGGTTTTTAACCTGGAGTTCATAAAGCTGTTTTTTATTGATAACCATTCATATGATAACTGGCTTCCTTTGTAGTACTTTTTCTTTCATTTTTCATATTTAATAGCATCATTCTGAGAAGTTATTCACAGGCTTCGCCAAAGGGCTACATGGGACTACACCGCATAAAAGGTAAAGCACTACTGACCTACATGATCTTCTTCATCCTGAACTGTATTTTCCAACATAGTTTTCCTCCCTTGTACTCCACTTTGCACTGAAGTACTGAGTATCAGATGCATATATCGATTTAGTTTTAAAGACCTAGTCAAATTCTTCATAGAATATCTCTATTTCTCTTCTGTAATAGATGTTGCCTCTAACATACAGTTATCTTCATGGAAGTTCGTTTGCTTTGGTTTTTATGAGTACCACAAAGTGAGAAGGTCTTACCAGGTGTCCCATGAAATATTTGTTGATGCCTTTGGAAGATCAATGAAACAAAGTGTATTGACTCCTTCATTCATCTGAGGACAATTTGTAATCTGTTCTTACATTTAGTTGCAGCTTTTAAATATATTCCTTTACATTTAAACATAGTATCAATATGGATGAGGCTCATTTCCTTCAATAGAGTACCAACAGTCAAATCAATGTTTGCATATACTCTATGAATCCTATAATTCTTTTTATCCTCCGCCCCACTTTTCACCACTGTTCCTGCAGAATTAAAATGGTCCTGTGGTGAACTGGAGGCTGTTTTGTATTTGTTTCTGTTTCATGGGTTGCTATGGCCAAAGAAATCATCACCTAGTGGCTAACATTCCAATGATGAACTGCTCCATATTTAGCTAGGGTGGTCCTTGGAGAGAAGACTTAATCACTTGCCAACCTCATACTCAAAGCCTTTCTGCCTTGGTAAAACCTGCCAGAGATTGGGCTCTATTAACATAGCTTTTAGGGATTCAGGGTCATCTCCTCAACATCATAAAGAGATATTAGAGCAGCTGAATTTTTTTTTGTAGAGGATGAAACAACACATGGAATGAAATAACCAGCTTAAAAATAATTTTAAAAGTAAGAAACAGCTCAGAGGAATTGACCCTGGGGATTAGTTCCTCAAAAAGGAATTTAGTGTAAGGAAAATCTCTGGGCAAATCTAGTAACATGGAAGGCTTTGAGTTGTTATTTGCATTTGGTTTTACCCTGAGAGCTCTATGCTCTCATAGAGAAAGGAATATGAAGTAGCGAGAAGAGCCAGAGAGAAAAGGGTGTACTAAAATATGCAACCAAAGATAACTTAAATTTCAAAGTAGCTAGTCTCTTTGCCTTAGGTTTGCACATACCCTCTGTGGTGAAAACATTCACATGCCAAAAGGGATGGTAAACTCCAAGGTGATCAGCCTGCTTGGAACCAGGAAAATTGAAATTTAATTAAATGCAGCTGGATTCAATGAAGATTTATTTTAAATATTCATAATATACCTGGTAGAAGTGAGTTACCAGCAAGACATGGAAATATGGTAATTCCTGATGGAGGGATTAGACCCCTAGAGTGAGCCAGTTGAACTGTCAGTGAGGGAGGCACTGAGTCCTTTGGGAGACATTATAAAGAAATTTTAAACTAAGAGAGGAGCAAAGGGGGATTTCAGGGTGAGCTAAATGAGAATAGAGTTAGCATAACAAACCCACTAGAAATGTGTTGAAGACAAGGAATCACAGAAAAGTATGAAAAGAAGAAAAATGATGAAACTCATCTATGCTTGCTGAGATAAGAAGCGTGCAGTTTGAATAAGTAAGAGAATATTTTTCTTAGAATCACTTTGAGACACATTTCATTGTGAAACAGTTCTCTGATCTGCTTTGGCATTTGGGCTATCTGGGGAAAGTCAATAACAGGTTTTTCTGCAAAGATAGAACTATCATCATGTACTCACTTCAGCAAATTTCTAAGGTAATTTCAGCAGTGGACTCAAATAGAAAAGGGGCCACTTACATATGGATGTATAGCAAGTGTATGGGTAAGAAACTGCTGCTTAACAGGAATGCTGCTTAGAGTGAGGTATATACTGTGGATAAGAATCCCACCCTCAGAAGCCCTTTTTGTTGGAGTTTGTTATGATCAATTGTAGGAAATGGTCCTAAAGATCACATTCATCTCACGACAGCTTGACTACTTTAATCTCAGCATCTCCTACAGGTGGGAACCTGTGGCCTCAAGGCCACATGTGGCCCTCTAGGTCCTCAAGTGCAGCCCTTTGACTGAATCCAAACTGTGGGCAGTATATTGACTTAGAAAATTATATATTAACATTAATTTTCTCTTTTATTTTTATTTATTTGTTTAAGTATTTCCCAATTACATTTTAATCTGGTTCCCTTGACACTCAAGAGTATTACTGGGACATGAAGACCAGAGGTTGTTTACAGCTTTGATCTAAAATATCTAGTAACTCAGGGATTTTCTAATTGAACTCATTCTGGGATAGGTCTGCCATCGATGCTTTATTAAGTAGGCCATCAATAAGATTATGGATTTCATCATGAAAAACAGTACACTTGTAAAAGGGCATTACCATCATGTTAAGTCCAAGGAACTTATATCTTCCTGGTCAATGAACCAGTATTATTTCATTAGATTTTTGGATCTAGTTTTTAGCTACCATTGAAAAATTAGTCATTGCCTTAGAGATTCCATTACTAGGCTTGTACCCCAAGGAGGCCATGGGTAAAAAGAAAGTCTTGATCTACCCTTGAATATTTACAGCGGAGCTTTTTGTGATAGGAAAGAATTGGAAACAAAGTAGATGTCCATCAATTGTATGGCTAAACAAATTGTTTACATGAATGTGGTGCTGTATGACAATAAATTTGTTGAATATGGAGAAGCATGAAAAGATTGACCTCAACTGATAGAGAATGAAGTAAGCAGACCCACAAAAAATATATACAATGACTAAAGCAACATAAAGGTAAAAAACAATCACACCAAAAAAGCCCAAAAGTTCATGTTGCAAAATTATAATGAACAAATATGGCTCAAAAAACATGAGAAATTTCTCCACCAACCCTTGTCAGAAATCGAGGTCCAGAATGATGGCACATCAGTAATATTTTCAGACTTTTCCAATGTACAGTGATGATGATTTTTCTTTTTTTCCCCCCAGCATCTTTAAAAATACTATTTGTCATATGAAATGGCTCTCTGGGAAGGCTGGGAGACAGATACTGGAGGAAATTATGGTGACACAAAAATATATCAATAAAGAATTAAAACAGGGAGACTATGAACTACTTTCTTCAAATTCTGCTGTTTCAGGAATTCGGAAAAGCTTAACGTGAAATGACTCATCTCTCATGCAAGAGTGTTAGATATTTGCCTTTTAAAAGTTCTTGATTAAAAGGAAATATATTCTAAGTAGATGCTACCATCAGGTCTGAAGGTAATGCCAAAGAATTATCATTTAATAAATGTGCATGGAGTAAAAATAAGAATAAAAATAAACAGAACAGAAAAGATTGAAAAGTCAAAAAGAATGAAGTTCCTCCAAAATGATGTATTTTACCTGCTTTAACAGGAGAAATAGGAAAGATGTATTTATTCAGCTAACTTAGTGGAAGCAAAATAACATGTGTACAGGTACTGTGAATCATTTGAATCATTTGCTTGAGCACATACAGGATGACACAAGAAAGAAAAGGCTAGAATCAGGGGTGAGGCTCAAGACCACAAGTAGCCTTCTAGATCCTCAGGTACAGTCTTATGACTGAGTTTAAGTTTTACGGAACAAATCCTTTTATTAAAGGAATTTGTTCTGTGAAGTTTGGATTCAGTCAAAGGGCTGCACTTGAGGACCTAGAGGGCCATATGTGGCCTTGAGGCCACAGATTCCCACCCCTGGGAGACGCTGAGATTAAAGTGGTCAAGCTGTCCTGAGATGAATGTGGTCTTTAGGACCATTTCCTACAACTGATCATAACAAAGCTCCAGCAAAAAGAGCTTCTGAGGGTGCGATTCTTATCCACAGTATATACCTCACTCTAAGCAGCATTCCTGTTAAGCAGCAATTTCTTACCCAAATGCTTGCTATACATGAACCTCAATATTAGTGTTATTTCTAATACTATTTGAAAAAGTTATCTTCCTTGGAAACTCAATACCAACAGCTGGAAGATAAATACTGAAAATAGAAACTATGGAAAAAGACAGAAAATAGCAAAAACCAAGAAGATTTTTTCTGAGTTTCTTACAGTTCCAATATCACTTGGTTTGGGGGATACATGGATCCTTTCTGTGCCAATATTCCTGTGTTTTATCCAGAATGTCTCATGTTTATTCTTTTTGGAAGAACCTGATTTTTTTATGCTCTGGGGAATGAGAAGTGAATAGTTTTGTCTAACAAATAACCCAGTTTCAACC
Source organism: Trichosurus vulpecula (assembly GCF_011100635.1). Lineage (NCBI taxonomy): Eukaryota > Metazoa > Chordata > Mammalia > Diprotodontia > Phalangeridae > Trichosurus > Trichosurus vulpecula. Next base: position 131,319,416 of record NC_050580.1, on the reverse strand, counting down.
TCTGGCAGACAGTTTTCCCACACACAACTCTAGTCCCAGACCAGAAAAAGTGTTCATTGTGGGCCTTTTATGAGCTGAGTAAGGCACTGGCAAGAGTTGGGTCAAATGTGGTCAAGCCAGGTACTATCTGGCACATAGCTGCTAATTTTGGTCACCTCCATCTGAAGTCTGACTCTGGGAGGTTGGGCCTCTAATCAAGCCTGCTTATGTCAGATGGGTGTTCTTCATTTTCTAAAAATAGCATATCCTGTTAGCAACAACATGAGGGTGGAGAAGATCAGCTGGGACTGGACACTAGAGATTATTAGAGATGAACATCAAGGATTTCATTCATGTTCCAGAGGGCAAGAATAGATTTTTAGGTGATATTTGGAGTGATTTCAGTGCTGATATACCCTAGTTAGATGACTAGTCCTTGTGTGTGATTCATTACAATTATGAGAGAGTGAAAATGTGTACGCAGAAGATAAGAAAATTACAGCATCTTGGCTATATTGGTGTTCAGTTAAGCTAAGTTAGGTTTGGATTCGGATTCGCGCTGGCAATAAAGCACACTCCCGACAGAACATGGTTTTTATTGAAAGACAGGGGAAATACTCTAACAAACACAGTTAACACAACAAAAACAAAGACCCAAAGAACATAGATTCATCACTTCTCGGGGGAACTCCAGCACTTGATCCTCTCAAAGCTGAGGGGAATCTTGGTTTACACAGCCCAGGTTGATCAAGGCCTGAGAGGGAAACTGATCCCCAGGCAAAGCATCCTCCCCATGGGTGAGATCCCAATGTGAATGTCCCAGGTGGTGACTTTTATAAGGAGCTGAACAAAGAAAGTTTTTCCTGCCAGAGAGGGGAGCCACCCTCCCCCTGCCCTCATTCCTAAGAACTGGCTAGGCAATCTCAGGAGTATTTCTCCAAGCAGGAGAGGAGTTATTTCGTGTCCTTTGTCTTAAGAGTTACCTGTTCTTTGTTCGGGCCTACCTGTCTCCTAGTGGAAGTGTATTCAACTCTTTGTTTGGGCCTATCAGCCAGAGAGGAATGTCTGGTTCTTTATTCCAAGCCAGAAAGTCTAAAGATCTTGCAGGAGCTGGGGGATGGGGCGGGGGGGGGGGGAACGGAAGAAAAGCCAGGCTTACACTATAATATGGAGGATCTTCTATAATGATTTATCATTCATTTGGCTTAAGGTTTTCCTTCCTTGTCTTCTCTGGTGGCAATGATTCCTCACATCGGAGAAGGAAAATCCCCAAGGTATTTGCATGGTATGTCTGCATTTCCCTGGGGGTTGGTCTAGTCCATGGTTAGGTGGCATATTGTTTGTGAGCACGCAGAGTATTTTCCAGAGGAGATATGAGTAGTGATGACAGCACAGTGTCATATGTGATCTATCATGAAGGCTCCATCATGACAAGAATATTGTCTTGTGGTCATCTTCATGATGTATTTTGACACAATCTTTCAGAGATGGCTTTATCTGGTCTAGACAGAGACTCAAGTAGAGTCTCATGAAGATTGCTCTCATTATTAATTAACAGACATTTATTAAGCACCTTCTATGTGACAGACACTATTCTAGCTACTCAGGATATAAATACAGAAGTGAAATAGTCCTTCCCCTCAAAGAGTTTATGTCTATCCACTACAACTCACCACCCACAATAGGGGAAGGGCTGTACAACGATGCCGTCAGACTCAAATAGAAACAATTCTTGAGAGCTGCATATTGCTTTAGAAACTACAAATTAAAATTATCTATGTTGTATTGTATTTTTATTTATTTTGATAGACACTTCCCAATTATATTTTAATCTAGTTCAGAATCCTCATTCAGGAGTTCTGTGGGCCCCTTGTGCCTTTGCAGCCTGGGAGTTTGATATCTTTGCTATACATGATATTTATAGTGAGTAAATAGAATAATAGGTAGCTAGGCACAGAAAAAAATACAAGTAATCAGGTACTAATAACAATGGGAGGTTGGAAAGGCATTTTGAAGGAGTTTACACAAATACTGAACCTTGAAGAGAGCTAGAGATTCCAAGAACTGATGAGCATTTTAGGTATGAAGGGGGCAGCAAAGGGTGCAAAGATGACAGAGGCAAGAGATGGAATGTTGGTAGGTAGGATATCTTACACAAGGGATGGTAATTGGGCCAGTTTGGCTACTGCATACAATTCATGATTGGGAGCAATGTGCAATCAACCTGAAATGATAGGCTGGAGACGCACTATGAATACTTTCAAGGTCAAACAAAAGAGTATGTATTTGATCATAGCTCTATTGAGAAAAATCATTGTCTTGATCAGAGTAGCTAAGTCTTTCACAGTTGATCATCCTTACAATATTTTCCAGGATGATTGGACTAGTTTACAACCCCACCAACAGTGCATTAGTGTCCCAATTTTTCCATATCCCCTCATCATTTGTCATTTTCCTTTTCTGTGTTGTTAGGCAATCTGATAGGGTGAGGTTGTATCTCAGAGAAGTTTTGCTTTGCATTTCTCTAATCAATAGTGATTTAGAGCATTTTTAATGTGACTATTGATAGCTTTGATTTCTTCTTCTGAGAACTGCCTCTTCATATTCTTTGACCGTTTATCAACGGGGAAATGGCTTTCATTTTATAAATTTGGCTCAGTTCATATATATATATATATATATATATATATATATATATATATATATATATATATATATATATATATGTGTGTGTGTGTGTGTGTGTGTGTGTGTGTGTGTGTGTGCGTGTGCGTGCGTGCGTGTGTGTGTGTGTGTGTGTGTGTGTTTGAGGAATGAGGCTTTTATCTGAGAAACTTGCTGTGATTTTTTCTAAGTTTTCTGTTTTCCTTCTAATTTTGGCTGTCTTAATTTTATTTGTGCAAAAGCTTTTTTAATTTCATGTAATCAATATTATGAATTTACTTCCCATGATCCTATCTCTTATTTGGTCATAAATTCCCCCTTTTCCACAGATCTGACAGGTACATTTTTTCATGTTCCCCTAATTTACTTATTCAATCACCCTTTGTGTCTAAATCATTTGTCCATTTTGAACTTATGTTGGTATATGATGTGTGATGTTGATTTATGCCAAGTTTTTGCCAAACTTCTTTCTAGTTTTCCCAGCAGTATTTGTTAAATAGTTGAATTTTTATACCCAAACCTTGGATCTTTCAGTCTATCAAACACTATATCATTATGGTCATGTACTACTATGTATTGTGTATTTAACCTATTCCACTGATCCACCACTCTAATTCTTAGCCAGTATCAGACTGTCTTGATGATTGCCACTTTGTAATAGAATTTTGAAATCTGGAACTGCTAGGATACGTTCTGTCACATTATTTTTTTTCATTGATTCCCTCAATATTCTTGACCTTCTGTTCTTCTAGATGAATTTTATTTTTCCCCCAGCTCTATAAAATAGCTCTTTTGTAGTTCAATTGGTACAACAAAGAATAAGTGAACTAACTTAGGTATAAATGTCATTTTTATTATATTTGATTGGCCTATCCACGAGCAATTGATAATTCCTTCAAATTGTTTAAATTTGTCTTTGTGTGAAATTGTCTTATAATTGTATTCATATGATTGCTGGTTTGTCTTGGCACATTGACTCCCTAGTATTTCATATTGTTTGCCATTATTTTAAGTGAAATTTCTCTGTCTCTTGCTGCTGGGGTTTAATGATCGTATATAAAAATGCTGATAATTTATGTGGGATTATTTTATATCCTGGAGACAGCTCGGTGGCTGAATGGATAAAGCACTGGATCTGGAATGAGGAAGACCTGAGTTCAAATATATCTTCAGACACTTACTGGCCATGTGACCCTCGGCAAATCATTTAACCACTTAACAACAGGAGATGGAAATGGCAAAGCATTCCAGTATCTTTGCCAGAGAAACCCCATGAATGGTAGTAGCATGCCATAATCCTTGGGCTCATGAATAGCTGAATGTGACTGAACAACAACAAATTTTATATTCTGCAACTTTGCTGAAGTTGTTAATTCTTTCAATTAGTTTTTCAGTTGATTCCCTAGGGTTCTCTAAATACATCATTATAACATCTGCAAAAAGTGATAGTTTTGTTTCTTCATTGCTTATTCTAATTCCTTCAATTTCTCTTTCCTTTTTTAATGCTATAGCTAGCATTTCTAGTACAATACTGAATAATAGTGCTGATGATAGGCATCCTTGCTTCAACTCTGATCTTATTGGAAGGCTTCCAGTTTTTACCCATTACAGGTAATGCTTGCTCTTGGTTTTAGATAGATACCACTTGTCATTTTAAGAAAGGTTCCATTGATTCCTATGCCATAGCCATGAGTATTGTATTTTGTAAATTTTTTTTTCCACATCTGTTGATATAATAATATGATTTTTGTTTTTGTTATTAATATGATCATAATTGATAATTGAAAACTGATATTTTTCCTAATATTGAACCAGCCCTGAATGCCTGTGAAAAATCTCACCTGGTCACAGTGTATGATCTTCATGATGTATTGTTGTAATCTCCTTTCTGGTATGTTATTTAAATTTTTTACATTGATATTCATTAAGGAAATTGGTCTATAGTTTTCTTTCTCTGTTTTTCCTCTCCCTGGTTTAGATATCAAAACCCTATGTTTCTGTCATAACAGGAATTAGGTAGGATTCCTTCTTTATTTATTTTTCAAATATTTTACATAGTATTGGGATTAATTATTCCTTAAAAGTTTGTTACAATTACCTTGTAAATCCATCTAGTTCTGGGTTTTTTTTTCTTATGGAGCTCACTGATGGCTTGTTCAATTTCTTTTTCTAAGATAGGGTTATTTAAGTATTCTCTTTCCTCTTCTATTAATCTGAGCAGTTTATATTTTTATAAATATTAATCCTTTTCACTTAGATTTTCAGTTTTACTGGCATATAATTGAGCAAAATAACTCCTAATAATTGCTTTAATTTCATCTTTCTTGGTGGTACATTCACTCTTTTCATTTTTGATACTGGTAACTTGCTTTTCTTCTTTCTTTTTTAAAATCAAATTAACAAATGGTTTATCTTTTTTCTTGTTTTTTTTTTTGTTTCATAAAACCAACTTCTAGTTTTATTTATTAGTTTGATGGCTTTTATTAATCTCTTTTGATTTCAAGGATTTCCAATTTTACTTTATTGGAGATATTTATTTTGCTCTTTTTCTTTTTAAATTGTATGCCCATCTTAATGATTTATTCTTTCTCTCTTTTATTTATATATACATTTAGAAATATAAAATTTCCCCTTAGTACTATTTTGACTTTATACCACAAATGTTGGCATGTTGTCTCATTGTCATTCTCTTTAAGGAAATTACTGATTGTTTCTATTATTTTTTCTTTGACCCACTCCTTCTTTAGATTAGGTTAGTTTCCAATTACTTTTTAATCTTCATTTCCATATCAAATGTAATTTTTATTTCATTATGATCTGGAAAAGATGCATTTAATCTTCTGCTAATATGCATTTGGTTATCAGGATTTTATGTCCTAGTACATTGACAATTTTTGTGAAGGTTCCGTGTACAGTTGAGAAAAAGGTATGCTTTTTTTCCTATTCAGTTTTCTCCAGAACTCTATCATATCTAACTTTTATTAGACTCTATTCATCCCATTAACTTCTTTCTTACTTATTTTGTGGTTAGATTTATCTAGCTCTGAGAAGGGAAAGTTGAGGTTCCCTCCTAGTAAGGTTTTACTATTTCCTCCTGTAATTCAAAACTTTGACTTTAGGAATTTGGATCCTATACCATTTGGTGCATATATGCTTAGGATTGATGTTATTTCTCTGTCTATGGTGTCTTTTAGCAAGATGCAGTTTCCCTGCTTATTATCCTTTTTACTTAGGTCTATTTTTGCTTTTGTCTGAGATGAAGATTTTTACCTCTGTGTTTTTTACTTCAACAATATATAATGTATGTGTATGTATGTATATATTTTCCTTCTTTGAACCAATTTAGATGTGAATGAAATTCAATCATTAGCCACCCTCCCCCCACAATTTCCCCTTAATTATAAAAATTCTTCCTTGCATGCCTTTTATGTGAGATAATTTTCCCCATTCTTCCTCTCCTTTCCTTTCCAGCCCAAGGCATCCTACTTTCTCATCTATCCATTTTTTTACATCATGCTAACACAGAACATTTCTAATTTCACTCAAAATAATAAAGTTCTTAGAAATTAAAAGCACCACCTTCCCATTCAGAATGGTAAACAATTTAACATTTTTTAATCTTTTATGATTTCTTTTCATTTCTTTTTATGCTTATCTTGAGTCTTGTACTTGAAAGTCCAATTTTCTACTCAGTTCTCATCTTTTCATTAGGAATACTCAAAAGTCCTTTCTTTCACTATTTCTTTCCTTGAGGGATCATACTCAGTTTTGTTTGATAGGTAATTCTTGATTGGAATCTCAGCTCTTTTGCCTTCCAGAATTGTCATATTCTAAGCCCTCTGCTCCTTTATTGTAGTAGCTGCTAAATCTTGTGTGATCTTGATTGTATTTGAATAATTTCTTTCTGGCTGGTTAAAGTATTTTCTCTTTGATCATGGAGCTATGGAATTAGGCTAGGTATTTTTCTTTTGGGATCTCACTTAGGTGATGGTTAGTGCATTCTTTCAATTTCTATTTTATTTTCTGGTTCTAGTATATGAGGGCAATTTTCCTTGATACTTTCTTGAAATATGATATGTAGGCTCTTTCTTTGATCATGGTTTTTTGCTAGTCCAATAATTCTTAAAGTATCTTTCCTCAATCTATTTTCCAGGTCAGTCATTTTTTTTCCAGTGAGATATTTCACATTTTATTCCATTTTTTATTCTTTTAACTTTGCTTTATTGTTTCTTCATGTCTCCCTTTCCCAATTCTAATGTTTAAGAAATTATTTTCTCCTGTAAGTTTTTGTTCTTCTTTTTCCATTGGACCAAATCTGCTTTTAAAGGAGTTATTTTCATCATTTAATTTTGTGCCTCTTTCCATTTGGCCAGTTTCATTTTTCCAAGGTGTTATTTTCTTCAATACTTTTGTGCCTCTTTTTTAACCAAGCGATTAGTTGTTTTTGCCTAGATTGCTTTAATTTCTTTACTCATTTTTTCCTTTACTACCCTTACTTGATTTTTAAAATAATTTTTAGTTCTAGGAGGTCTTGGGCTTAGAACCAATTCACCTATATTTTTTTCCTTATAAGGTTTTGGCTCTCTTCTGAATTTGTGTCTTGATCTTCTCTGTCACCATAGTAGCTTTTTATGGTCATGTTCTTTTTTGTTGTTGACTTATTTTTCTGCCCTGTTTTTTGACTTTAAACTTTATGTTAAAGTTGGGCTCTGTTCCTGGTGTGAGGTGTGGGTGGGGAGTTGCAAAGCATGGCTTTTCGACACTGCTGCTTTCAGAGCTAAATTTTTGGGGGGAGTTGAAGTTTTTGGTGCTTCTAAGGTTGTGTTATCTGGGGAGAGGTATTGTCATGACTCTTGTGATCTTCACTCTGGTTCCTGCCCAGGAAGGGCCCCTGCTCCCCTAGGATTATAATTTACCTTTCTCCTCAGGAGTCTTGCTCCCTTGGGACCAGAAATGTTGCTGTTCCTCAGGGTTCCTGATTCTTTATGATCAAAAGCAGTATTGTCTCTCAGGGCTTCTGCTCTTTCTTGACTAAAAATGCTCCTCACCACCCTTGAACTATGACACAGAATTAGATATAGTCAATGGAGTTGACAAATAGTGTCTGGTCCTGTATCCAGTGCTAGCACATGGGTCCAGTAATCTCTTTCTGATCAGTTGTCAGGTCCCCTTACTATCTCTGGTTTGAGATTTCCTGAAGGGGCTGTTGCTTTTGTCTCCAGGTCCTGGTCTACCACTGGTGTTTCATTCATGTAGGATCTGGGCTATCCTCCACCTTCATGTCACAGAACTCTCTTTCAGACATCCTGAGTTATCGGATTGGAAGAATGCCTGACACTTTTCTTGTCTCTGCCACTACAGAATTTGATTTGAGATGTTATTTTACGGTTGTTTGGAGTGTTCGGAGAGTTCAGCTGAGTGCTTTCTCTACTCCACAATGTTAGCTCCACCCCCAGAAGTCTTCAGGTGAATGCTGTTTGATGAAAGTCTTGACAGATGAACTCTTCTCTTATAGCTTCACTGAAAGTATCTTGGGAATAACTCTAGTAACAGTTAGGATCTGGGGATGGCATATACCTCATCTTGTTAACACATTCTTTATGTTTTTTCTGATGTTTTTTAGAAAGCTGTTTTGTTCAACATAATTTGAAAATTATGAATATTTGACATGGTGACATCTAAAGAAAACACTCATTATTTTCTAATTATCATTATTAGTAAAATAGGAGAATATATGGAGAAAAAAGAGAAGGATAAGGCAAGGGCAGAAAATGAAAAGACAGAAGGGGGATAGGTGATTCTGGGATCAAATCACTGAAGTTAATGTAGAGCCTACATTGAGTAACTTCAGAGCAAATAAATAAGGTGAAGAAAATATTTCGTGGTAGACTCCATCTGAAAGCCAATCCAATTTGGTAAAATCAATCTAGTTTCTTCCAGAAGTTAAAGGAGAAGAACCTAGGGCCTAGTTACCCTCACTATGTTAAGATTAAATTGTGTACCTGATCTAGCTGTTCAGGCTAGAGTAGAGTAAAAAAAAAAAGTGAAAAAAGAAGCTACATTAAAGAAGAAAGTCACTTGTGAGGGACAAAAATATTTCAATTGAGTACAACTTCAAGGTAATGATAACAGCTTTGATAGGAAACTTCAGACTAACAGCAGATTATTGGGCCTACAGGCATTACTGTATCACAGGTATGTTCCCTTCCATGGATCTTCTCTGCAAATTCCCATAGGCTCAGATAGATGTCGTTGTTGTGACACAGACAACACAGAAGACATAACTCAGAGAAACAATTCAATTAAGCATGTTTAGTTTGTCTTTTAGAAAAGGAATCTCAGATCCCAAGGACTATGATGACCATGATGGCTTCCAACTCTCCCTCTTGCCCTTACACTAGAAGTAACCAATTCATGATAATTGGAATCCTTAAAATACTGAGATTTTATTTTAATCAGCATTTTCAACCATCTCTATGAACCAGTTTTTTCCAAAATGTCTAGGAAGTTTTTTTGTTTAATAAGAAACAAAAGACCATTGTCATTTTGTCTCCTTTGTCTCTTTGCCCTACTTCTTTAAGATTTATCTTAAAAGCATTAGCAATACTAAATGTAGGGAGAAGCCATAAAGTAGCCTTGTAAGCTGTTCAGAGCATTTTCCAAGTAGTGATCAGGATTACTATTATTTTTGGAAATATTAAATTGGACCCTAAAAGGTAAGGGAATTCTAACATATTAGGATCATCCTTTACTTCTAAGCTGAACTGCAGTATATAATCTCTCTTTTGAACCCTGGTAAAATATTTTGAATTGGTGTAGCAAGACTCTTTCCATTTTGGCTCTTTTGAAGGTGAACCCTTCTCATTTTGGGGTAGAAAGCAAAATGGTTTTACTGCCACTCCCTTTACCAACCAGATGAATGCTCCTATGGTTTTTCCCCCAAAATCTACATGAACATTAATTCCATTCTGTAGACTTTGATAAAAGCTCCACAAAAGCTGTCCCTCACTCCTATCCTTTTGAATTATAAGGACTGATTCCTTAAAAAGAAGTTTTTCTTTTGGAATGATGCTTCAGAGAAACAGGCCAAAGGATTTCTGTTTAAATCACTGGAGGCACTTGCCATCTTAGAAAAAGGAATGTTGACCTTGGCACAGGTGAAAAAGAAGGCCTGAACCCCATATCATAATTATAAAGAAGAAAAATTGTCTTAAGCCATTGGAGCTAAGAGATTTGGGGGAAAATAGTAGGTGGGTGTACAATAACAGTGAGGTAGCAAATTGGTTAATTTTCTGTGAGTTTGTCTTGGCAGTCAAGTAGCTCATAAGTCATTTTAACAGGTGATACCTTCCCTGTCTTGCCCTCTGTACCTTTATGTCAGAGAAAGCCAAATCAGCACCTGGCACTGGAATATGGCACTAAAAGAGAGCCTCAGCTATGGGTAATGATCCATCACCTTTATGATACCCTGGGGCTTCAGTTGGCTGCCACTACGTTCTCATTTGAAGGTGTCATTGAGTTTTTATCAGGCTTGTTTCAATGGGACTGAATAATTTTCTCTCACAGCAAGGGAGCTGGGATGGTTCAGATGACAAGTATAGTAAAATCTCCATAGCCCTCCTTAATTATGATGAGAAAAATCAGTCTAGATAGAGAAAAAAGGTAAATTATAAAAAAAATTAAAAGGATTCTGATTTTTAATTCCATCCATGGACAGTGTTGGATAATCTTCCTCAATGACAAGGAACTAAGCTCAGCAGTGGAAGAACAGAAATACAGCTATTTGGCCATATCTGCCTGGTTCTGTATATCCTAGTTCAAAAACAGCATATTGACTGCTAATGGATGACATAAGACACTTAAAAATACAAGCAGGAACAGATACATCAATCATTAATCAGCAAGTAATTACTAAGTAGTTTTTATGTGCTGGGAATATAAATAAAAAAAAGAAGAAACAGTTCCTATCTTTGAGGCCCTTACATTCTAATTGGGGAAAAAAATGTACATAAATTCTATATACAAGATGCAAAGTAGCCTTAGCTGAGAAGGGAATAGTAACTAGAGGGACAAAGAAAGGTTTCCTTTAGAAAGCGGCTTTTAAACTGACCTTTAAGGAAGACAAGGCTTCTAGGACGTTGAGGTAGGTAGGGAGAGCATTCCCAACATGGGAAATAACCAGTACAAAGACAATGAGAGAGAAGATGAGACTTGAATATGAAGAACAGCAAGTTGGCCAGGATGGCTGGATCATAAAATTATTGGAGAGGAACAATGTATAAGACTGGAAAAATATGAAGGGGCCCAGGTTGTGAAGAGCTCCAGCAATCCAAGAGAGGACTTTATATTATCCTAGTAATAACGAGTCAATGCAGTTTATTCAGCACAGTCAGAACAGTCAGAGAATACATTGAAATAAGGAGAATTATAAGGGTTAGAGATCAATAATGAAGTTAGTGCAATAGTCCAGATGATACATTGGATAGACTAGAACCAGGGTGGTATATCATTAGAGAAAAGAAAGGGATATAGCTTTATCTATATCTAATTATAGATAGATACATAAATATGTGTGTAAACATACACTTACACATCTATATATGTATGTGTATAAATTACATATACCTATATATGAGTTAGAAACAATAACATCTGTGGTTTTTGAGAGTGAGGAATTGAGGATGACTAAGTGCAACCTTGGGTGATAGTAAGAAATGAAGAATACAAGCATTTATTAAGAACCTCTATGTGCCAAGCACTGTGCTAAGTGCTTTACAAATATGTTATGGTAATTAAGGTGGGACTTTTTTTTTTACTGTTTTCTCTTTTGGAGCACTTAGGTAATCAAATGCCTTTGATGAGTCTGGCCTTTGTTTCTTTGATTAAATCGGGTGTCTTTGATGACCTGCTTATGTCAAGGGAAAGCCTAGTTTGGTTGTGAAGCCTGAAAAAGTGTCACATGATTTTGAATTCCATGCTTGTGACTCTCTTTGACCCTGAGATGTGTGTATACGATCTGAGGTTGACTTTTTGCTTGGGGATCTCACTCACTGAAAGAATGTTGTGTCATTTGACTAGATGAGACAATGGGTAGCAGTTGTTAAGAGCCCCCCGGCTTGAAAATCCAGACGTTGGTGCTTCTCTGGTAACTATGTACTGAGATGTTGGACACAAAGCTAGAACCTGTCTACTGGTTTGTATTATTTGATCTGTTGATATTTTCTATTTGTAATTTCTGTTTGTATTTGCTCTGAAGTGCTGTCTTTACCCCTGAACTAAGTGCATTATATATGTGTGTTTGATTAAAGTCATATTGTTAACCCTTTAAAGTTGTCCTTAGAAAAGCAGATTGAAGAACCTGTGCTAGCAGCCCTTCTTTGCTCTGGTGTTGTTGGCCTTGCACAGTCACAGTAGCAGCAAGTAGCATTGTTGTTACAAAATATTATCTCATTTGATACTCAAAACAACCTTGAAAGGTGGGTGCTATTATCACTTCTCATTTTACATTTGAAGAAAGTGAGGCCAAGAGAATTTAAATAACCTGTCCAGGATCACAGTGCTAGTAAGTGTGTTAGGCCAGATTTTAACTCACTTCTTCCTTACTGTAGTTGCAGAACTCTATCTACTACACTACCTAGCTGCCTCTGGGGGAAAAAAGTATGCTAGTCTCCTTAACAATAATAAGGAAGTTCAGTAGAAGGGTGTGTTTGGTGGGGGGAAAATAATCAATTTTGTTTTGGATATTTTGAGTTTGAAACATTCATGTTGAAATGTCCAACAAGCAGCTGGTGATACAGGACCAAAGGTTAGATACATGGATCTTGATACAGAGAACAGAAGTCCTCTGCATAGTTGAATGTATGGGGGCTGATAAGATTTCCAAATAAGAGAGTATAGAGGAAAAAGAAAATAATTTCCAGGACAGAGCCTTGAGATGTACCCGTAGTTGGTTGGACTGATACAGATTAAGATTCAGTAAATGCTAGGGTGATAGGGTGCATTAGAAAGGTAGAAGCAGAACCAAGAGAGAGCAATTTCACTAAAACCTAGAGAAAAGACAATATCCAGAAAGAGAAGGTGATAAATAGCGTCAAATATTGCAGCAAGGTCATGAAAGAACAGAATTTCAACAGTCATTAGATTTAGTAATTAAGATATAATTATTTGTCATCAATGAGACATGAAGCTTGATGGCCAAGGGCTGAGAAGAGATAGTGAGGAAAGTAAGTAGAGGCACTAAGTGTAGAATTTGGTTGAGAAAGTAAAAGACATAGGATAATAGCTAGAAGGGATGGTAGCATCTAGTAATTTTTTTTATTTTTATTTTTTTTAGGATAGGAAAGATTATAGTCCTAGGAAGGAAGTTTATGGTGCAATTGTAATCCTCGTGGGGTGGTAATGCTCTTTGCGAAACAAATAATTCAGGTCAAGATATTCTAGAAGTATATTTAGGACACTTGGCTCTTAGTTGTAGCCTTCCTCAAGTTATTACAATTCCAACTGAGAGAGACACTTCTGGGGGAAACTATACCCTAAGACCATATGAACCTAAATATAAAACTTTGACCTTTGAAGACATTCATTAAAAATCTCTCATTTTTAGATGAGGAAACTGAGGCTCAGAGATCTGAGCAGTTGCCTAAATTAATGTGGGTGGTAGATAGCAGGCCTAGATTGTGAACCCAAGTCTTCTGACTTCAAGTCCAGTGCTCATTCCATAAAGCTACTCTCCATTCATTTTGGAATTGCGTTATCATAATCATGGCAACCCAAACACCATCCCAACTTGCTTTATATCCATTTTTTATCTGCAAAATGAATAAATAGTTTCATACAACCTTAGCTCTGATACCAAAGACCTACATTTCAATTACCAGATACTGTTCATTATTATCAAGATACCAGAAATATGTTCCAATTCCCCAGAGTCTATCAGAACCTTTTCCCAGGAGCTCTAAAGTATTCCTACTGAGAAAATAAATATGGTAGGGAGTTCCTTTGTGCCACTTAAATGTCCCTCCTCATTTCTGGACTTCTGTTGGGCTCTAACCCCATAACTGTGAAGTAGCAACTCATTCTCTGACAAGTATATTTCCCTGTTTTTGGAATTTGTCCTTGGCATTGCCTGTAGTCCCAATGTAGGTAGTTAAGTTTCCTACTTGTAGAACAATGATCATGTCATGATCTGTACTTCTGAAACCAAAATCAATATAGACTCTGGTATGTATTTTCATCAGCCCTGAATATTCCTCATTTGCCCCCTGCCTGAGATCTGAATTCTTTGGCAAAATTACAGTCCCTCCTCTGGGCCTCCTGTCAATCACTAAACTGCACCTTCAGGTCTATAAATGTAGCTAAATCTTGTGTTCTCAAATATCCTGTTAAATGTATTAATTTGCTCCTCCTATTTAATTGATGCTTTCTGTCTTGTTATCACAGTCATTTTCTGAAAAACTTTCTATCCAGTGAGTTTTCCCTTATGACACAGAAAGAAAAGTTATGTAGAACCAAATGCCACAATGACCCCATCTGATGGTGTATGCAACATTTCTCACCTATAATCCCCTATGTGGTCAAGGAGAAGAGTACATTTCTTTATCTCTTCCCCATGGCCAAGATTGGCAGTTACAATTATAGAGAACTAACTTTGTTTTTTATTATTCATTTGATTTACATTATTGTCATTGTATATATTTTAGTGCTTCTTACTTCCCTCTGCATGAGTTCATAAAGCTTGCCCATGTTTCTCTGAATTCCTCATATTCATCATTTCTTATGTGGAAATAATATTAATACATGCATTTGTACACATGTATAATATATATCACAATTTTTTCAGCATTCTCTTGGTCAGTTGTCACCCATTTTCTGTCCTGTGTTTTTTTTCTTTTTTGACAGGGGGGAAGGTATGCCACAAAACATATAACTATGAATACTTCACAATACATGGGACCATTTTTTCTAACAAATTTTCTTCAGGGTACCTATAAGAACATCTAGGCACACACACCCAAAGAAATCAAAGGAAGAGGAAAAGGATCTACACGTACAATAAACATTGCTAACAACTTTTCTCATGGGAGGCAAAATGAGAAACAAAGGGATTGTCCTCTTTTGGAATGGTTAAAGAAATATGTTATATGAATTTAATAGAATACCACTGGGCCATAAGAAATGATGACATGGACAATTTCAGAGGAAAACTGATGCTGAGCAAAGTGAGCAGAACTAGGAGAATAATTCATAACATGACAGTACTGTAGAGGGAAAAAAAGAGAATTAAAAACAAACAAACATGGATTTGGTAGGATCCATGCAAATTAGCTTAGTGGAATGAGCACTGGATTTGAAGGCAGAGGACTTGGACTCACAGCTCAGTCCTGCCACCCACCAGCAGTTTAAAAGCTTTTAGAGTTTTGATCAATGCAAAGCTAGACAAGGAATCCCAAAGTCATTGGGGAATAGCATTATACTAATATGTCAGTTTCTCACATCTCCTCAGTATGTTCTGCCCCTCTGCTTGGACCCTAGGAGGCCAGGGCCAAGAGATCTAGTGTCTCTTTCAAATAGGGAACTCAGCAGTTTTTCTCCTCATTTCCCATCAGCTAACCTGCTTTAGGACTTCTCTGGAACTCCTGGCCCCAAGTGCTTTCCCCACCCTCACACCACATTGTCTTCACCCATTAGACTGTAAGTTCTTTGGAGGTCAGGGATTATCATTTTTTAAAATTTGTATTTGTATACTCAGAGCTTAGTACTATACCTAGCATATAGTAGGTACTTAAGAAATGTTTATGGGCTACATAGTGTTTTATTTTTCAGGTTTCTTTTTTTTTAATTTGCTAAGTGGGGGTGCAGTAATGAGAGGAACAGATAAAAATTACTTACCTTGTTATTTGAAAAATAAAAATATGATAAACTATAACATTTTTAAATTAAAAAAATTAAATCCTGCCACAGATAGCACTTGTGTGACTCTGGGTAAATAATTTAACTACCCACAGAAAATCTTCTAACACTGTCAGGTATAAAAGGGTTGCTTATTGGTAGAAGAATTCTTAAGACCTGACAAAATTATGGATCCAGCCCCAAAATCAATTTCAAAATAAAACAAAGCTCTATTATTCTAGGGGGTTGGAAATTAACAATAGAGTCAGAACCTAAATTTAGCTTGTTATCAACCAAAAAAAATCATGCCTTCCATCTCTTTTAAGCCATACTGGAGCTCTCTCATAGCCTTAGATAGTAACCAGAGATCAACTACATTGGATTCAGTATATAATTCACAGATGGCGCTCCAAATATTTAAAACAAAACAAAACCTTAGGAAGAATCCCTTGTTCTAGGATTAAATAATTCTTCCCCATCCTGATAGTTATACCTTTGGAATTCATATTGACTACTATTACTCTCATCCATTTTCATGCCAGTCATTATTTGGCCCAAGTTCTGCAATTTTACTGCCTTTAATCTTTCCATATAAGTTCATCCTTCATCACAGCTGGAGCCACTGAAGAATACAATTGTCAAGGAATGAGGGGCTGAGAGCCAGATTCTGTTAAACACAAAAACAGCATCAGTTATTTGGGCTTGAGTTTGAATGCTTTTCACCCTTTATGTGAATTTCCTTTATTTCCTTTGGTGTTATTCTTGCTGGGGTGAGGGTAAGGAATGGGAGACCCGGTTTCTAGCAATGCAGGATGAACAGATTCAAAAGTAACCTTTTAAGTAAGCATATGTGCTGCCTAATGTCTCATCTATGACTCTGAGATGGGATCTGCAAAGGCATACCCCATTTCCCTCAAAGCAATTAAGTGCCATATATTTCAGCCAGAGAGAGAGTGAGACACAGAAAGACAGAGACAGAGAGACAGAGAGATTTCCAAATGTATAAGAGGCACATGATGGCTGCTATTCATTTTATCTCCACACTTTACATTAAGTACCATAAATCCTGGTCTCACTCAGAGACAAATTGTCACACTACAGCTGTGCAGTCTCATGGGGGCATATATACAAACCCCTCTTTGAAAAGGAAACACAGGCCTGATTAAGACAAATAGAATTTTGTTGGGCTAAAACTTTTTTTAAAGTTCCCTTCACATAAAATGTGGGCGGCTGAAAGATTCATGTCATGGATAATTTATATGCAAAAATATTTATAATTATTAATATAATATGGAAAGTGGTGAGTTTTTAGCAGCCACAGGAATGTAAAACTCATGTGTTGTTTTAACACACAACAACTCAGGGTGCTGAACATACGGAAATTCTGGTGAGAAAAGAATGAATAATGAATTCCCTTAAAAAGGCAGAAAGAAAAGTCAAATCAAGCTGCAAAGAGAGGTTAATTGTATTAAAAATAGCTTATTCCACTGGTCAACTATTTATATCTTTGGTACATTGTTTGGCATTTTATTCATTTTGGTAACAACTACCGTGGTTACCCTTACCTCTGCTTACCACTTTTCATACCAACAACATCATCAGGAATGCATTATTTTACATAGGTGAGTTTCCCAGATGACCAAAGTTTGTTCCTTTGAATACCAGAAATGTTTAAATGAGGACTGTTTTTAATAGAAAATTTTGAAGACTACATTATACAACTCTCTGTCCTAAGTAGAAGTTACTGAACAAAACATTTTATTGATGAGTCAAGATCACCATTGTTAATGATGCGCACTTCCCAAGACACATGAGCATGTCAGATAGAGAAAAGAAAAGGACGGTTTTTCCCCACCTGGGGAGGGGGAAGCAAAACAAACAAAAAATAGAACTCTTTTGTGTAAAGAATAGGGGGCTATTACACCTGCACACACATGCGCGCGCGCGTGCGCGTGCACACACACACACACACACACACAGGCATGCTTTTTCTTTCTAGATATGCTTAACAGTCCCCATTGTATATGAAAACACACATATATACACATATGTGTGTACATATACATGTATTTCTATGTATATGGACATATGTTTGTTCAGTTGCATATTGGGAGAAAAGCAGCTATAGGGTTGTTTCATATGATGTTTAGCAGTATAATCACAATGATAATTTTACAATTATCAGATATCTTCCTCCTTGTCTATCTTTAGATTCTTCCAAATAAAACTCTAAATCTACGATTCTTTTACTTCCCTGAAGTCACAGATATTAATTCAGTGCAGAGATGAGACTAGAATTCAGAGTTTTTGATCTCCAGTCCACTGCTTATCCCACTATATCTTACTTGTTTATATAAGAAACAAAGTCTATTGTGTCCCACACCTATGTGGTAAGAAGCTCAATGGCCTCTAGTAGCCACTGAGCTCCAGGGAGGGGAGATGGGATGGAATTTGTCAGTTTTCAAAGGTATTTATGTTTACACGATGGAGGACAATTACTGGGAATAATGGGAGATAAAACCAAGGTGAAGTGAAATGTCAGAGTTCTCAAAGAGCAAGTAAAGTCAGAGAAGCAATCAGATTAAAATGTTGAGAATATTGGAGGAGCTAAAAAGGTTGTGTGGGAAGTTGGGAGGATGACTGAGGCAAGACAAGTGATCTCAGAGCAACTAGAGTTGAAAATCCCAGGGGAACAGTTCAAGGAGAAAATTTCATATCAGGAGAACATGAGGTAGGTTGAGATGCACAATACATTTTTTTCTTTCAAGATGATTTGATAATATCAACACGTCTCCTCCTGCTTCTTTAATGGGATCTGCTTTTCTGAAAGGGACAGCAAGATAATACTTAATTTTATATTTTCCCATTGTTAGAAGCTTTTCCCCCAAAAGGGGAAAAGAAATATACATTACTAATTGAAATCTCTCTTACTAGGAACTATGCTCCCTTTGCTGTTGTAGATTACTGCCTATAAATAATTGCTTAAATTGGTACAAATCAGTGATGCTAAATTTGGCAAAGATGACACAAGAATGAGCTATGCTGAAAGTGAAGCTCTTGGAGTACTTCTATCTGTGAACTGGGTATATGACATATACGTATATGACAGATTAGGTATTATTAAAGACTGGAATGTCAATTTACCCTTTAGATAGGCTTTTTGCGAGTTTCTGGCCTTTTTCCTTTTAGCAATAATTGCGTACATACAGTTATAAGACAACAAAACAGCATTTCGTTCCCCATTTCTAAATATCTGTACTTTCAGAGGCTCACTTTGAATTTCATGACTTCTGGATCTTATCAATGGTCTATAGAGGGCACTGCAACATCTACTAAGAGACCTCCCTGCTGTATAACTGGAATGGTAAGCAGCATGGATTACAGTGTGCAGCTTTGTACAAAGGTGTGGTTTTTCCATGTTCTGCGACCCTACAAGAACAGAACCTTCTGCTGTTCATTTAAGATGGAAACAAATCTTTTGTCCACATGTGCTGCATGATTTGTACTAAGTCTGTCATTACAAATATCACACCTAAAGAGCTAAGACAGCTGCAATAAAATAGAGAACATCTGGAGCAGACAAAATAGGGTCTTTGATGCGTATGAGCCAGCAACATTACAGGCTCTTCTGTTGGGACTTATCCAAGCACCAATATCAGGATCCTCATCCTGTCTAAGGAAACACTTTCATATTGCTCCCTTTCCATAGGTGTCTGAAAGCAGGACTGTAATGAAGGGAAGCATATTCGCAAGGAGACTGACCAATAGATGAGAACATCTAGTTCTCGAATATTGGTACCACTAACTTCAGATTTCCATACAGCAGCTCAATTGGTGAAGGGGAAAGAGTGGTTTGAAAAATAATTTTAGAAGCACAGAATAAAAACAAACTTTTATTCCTGATAGAATGTAAAGCCTTTGAGTGCAAGGGCAGTTGTTTTATTTTAGTCTTTGGATCACAAGTGCTTAACACAGTGCCTGGCATATAGTAGGTGTTTAACAAATGCTTATTGATTGATTTCACCAGGCATATACTTAGATAATATTAAGTAATAGGTATAAAGATACTACACTTTTACAAAGTAACTGTCATGACAAGGCCTGGCTACCATATTGTAAGAGGAGTATGTTTTGTAGAATCCCAGTCTCCATTCTTGGACAAGCAATCAAAAGATGTTCTCTCCTGACACATTTTAAAAGCACCTTTCCAACATTGAGGTGTGTGTGTGTGTGTGTGTGTGTGTGTGAGAGAGAGAGAGAGCGAGAGAGAGAGAGAGAGAGAGATTCCACACAGTTTCCCACATTGATGAACTCACAGATCCAGACCATTCCTTTAAAAAAAGATTGCCAAACAAATTATCTTAAGATTGTCAGAGAGTTTTGCAATTGAACTCACAAGAAAAAATTCCATAAAATTTCATGTCTGTAAATATTGCTATTTCTTGGAATGGTTTTTTGTAAACTTTTGAAGGACATTATTACTCTGCTTTGTCAAATATAATATAGATTTTCAATTCTTTTTGCCTTCTGTCTCCTTGTAGATCTTTTGATCTCTCTCACTGATATAAATTCTCCCTTCAGGGTCACCGATCATAACACTTTCTTATCTTGTG
Source organism: Trichosurus vulpecula (assembly GCF_011100635.1). Taxonomy (NCBI): domain Eukaryota; kingdom Metazoa; phylum Chordata; class Mammalia; order Diprotodontia; family Phalangeridae; genus Trichosurus; species Trichosurus vulpecula. The sequence continues at coordinate 131,299,272 of NC_050580.1, read as the reverse complement.
CTACTCAAGGTCCTGAAAATCTTCCATGAGAGTGTGAGCTCTATCATCTTGCTGAGGGAGGCCTACCACTGTACACGTTAGACCAGAGGCCATGTCTTGGGGAAATTAAATCTCTCCTACTCCTGCACTCCCATCCTAGGTGGCCTGCATTATTGTGACTAGTCAATTCCTCATATTTCCCACCATATTTAGTCCTTTACAGCCTTGCTTGAGTTTAAAGCTCAGCCATTTTCAAGCCTAAAGCTATATGTAGACTCTCCTTTTGTACCTTTAGTATCTGCATCCCCATCACTAAGTACAGTGCTTAGCATATATGATATACTTAATTCTTTTTAATTCATTTATCTATCAATTTATTTGTTCTTCATTCATTCATCTCTTGAAATTGAATGGATACCAATGGAGCATGTAGGCCATCTGTCTCTTCCTCTCAATAGAGAACTGGTCCAGTTATTTGTCTCCAAATCTACATTACTCTCATAACTGAAATAACATTTCTTCTACCCTGTTCTTCATTGGTAATATGTTGCAGTTGACTTAAGGCTACTGTGTGTCTTTCCTTTGACTTTTTGGTAACATAAAACTTCAATTCTTTATGATGCTCCATCCCTTGAAGCTGTATAGAATCACTGAAAAAATAATGATGTTCAAAAACAAAAACATGGACCTTTGTTTTGGGGAGAAACGTACGGTGGTCGCACATACTAAACGATTCCCCAAGGGTAATCCAGCTGACTTATCTCATTTTATTCAATTTTAGGCCCGGTTAATGGTCCATCTTCAGTGCCTGGCTGAGATAGATATACTGATAGACCAGTTCTAATGGTTGTTCATCCAACTGCAGGACAGTCTGGACAATTCACATTCTTCATTGCCTTGGTTTTTCCTGTGTAAAGAGTTAAGGATAAACTCTTGGAGTAAGTATAGAGATCATTTAGGAGGCTCTGGGATGTTCTGGGGCCTCATGCAATCAGCTCAATGTCTTCCATAACTGGAGCATCTAGAGCAGAGGTATCAAACACATTACCCAGGGACAGTGTGGCCTGAACCTGATTAACATGATCATGGGAAATATTTAACAAGATAAACAAAAATTCAATAAAACATAGACATTACATTTTAAAACTAACTCAATATGTGCTTCACAGGGAACGTTCAGTATGGATTAGTGGCCCCCATTTCTATTCGAGTTTGACATCATTGAGCTAGAGAAACTCATCAGGTCAGGGAAAGGGGAAACTATAATAATCTTTTATAGCAAACAGTTGAAGAATGACCTCTCTTCTGTTGTTTTTGTTTTCTATAATCTTATATTATTTGAGGCTTCACTCTTTTGGGGGGGGAGGGTATCTTTTAACAAAGTACAGCAGGGGTTACTCCTACAAAGAGCATTTTTCCCATTTGAATGCCGTTATTTAATATCTTCCATGACACTGACCAAATCCTTTGGTATCTTTTTTCCATTTAGGGTTTTACAACTCACTTTGTATTTATAAGTGGAGAGTTAACAACCAAAGTCATATCTGTTGTTATCACACCTAAACAATCTTGTGGGGTTTTAACAAATCCATGGAAGAAATCTTATTGAAGAGAGGAAGAGGACCTTTAAGGCAGGACTTTACTGAATCAAATGTGGGTTTTTTTAAACACAAACAATAAGAACAATGGAATCTAATATTCTTTGTACATTTCGATTTATTATTTGACTATAATATCATCTGCTATTTAATTTCCCAAAGGCTGCCTTTTTGATTCTCATACTTTTATCAAGAATGCTGTGTGTGTGTGTGTGTGTGTGTGTGTGTGTGTGCGCGCGCGTGTGTGTATGTGTGTGTGTGTGTGTATGTGTGTGTGTATGTGTGTGTATAGTTTATTTCCCTAAATATTTGGCCTAAACGATAAGGTAGAAATATACATCAGTAGATATTGATATTCTTTAAACATTCTTTTATTTTGGTAACAGTAATGTTTATTATTATTATTAAAGAAAGACCTGACTTCAAATGCAACCTCAAATGCTTACTAGACCCTGGGCAAGTCACTTAACCCAGTTTGCCTCAGTTTCCTCATCTATAAAATAAGCTGCAGAAGGAAATGGCAAACCACTGCAGTATCTTTGTCAAGTAAATCCTAAATAGGATCATGAAGGCTTGAACATGACTGAAATGACTGAACAACATTTAGTATGTTTTCTCACACATTTGGTAGCTTTCTTATAACTTGAATTGATCTTACAGTGTCCTCCACTTTGGCCACCTTGAGCAGGAACCTCTTCTTCCCTTCTTTTTCTTTAGTGACATATTTTAGTTCCTTACATAGCACATCAGTGATTTCAGTGCTGTTAGATTCCAAATGTGTTTCTTCTAATGTTACTGCTGGAGACAATTCTATTAGAGAAAACTTAACCAAAGCCTAATTCTATTTGTTGTTTTCTTTCTAATTTTATGCTTAAATATTATCAGAATATGTGGCTTAATTGGGTTTCTTGCAAAGTTTTAAGCAAATATATAAATGAGTTTCCCCCTTTTGGTTCTCCCTTTCAGGTGATACTGGTTATAATATTCCACTATTCTCCCCCACATGATTTAAAAATGATCTTTCCCACCCTCCTCAACCAGTGTTGTCATCAGTTGCTACATCCTTCCGCTTGCTCAGGAAATCACTTGTTTGCTGTATGAGGTAGATTCTTGGTTGTTTTGGTCTATATGCTGTGGTAATTAATGTCCATAAGTTAATCTTCCTTAATAAAAGATGATAGTCTGTGTCATTATTTGTTCTTTCACCATTTCCCATTTTCCCTTGTATCTTATTTAAACAAATCAAGTTGGAGTTGCTTTTTTGTATACCATGTTTTTCATTTTGTTCTTTTTTTTTTCTAATTTGGAATTAATGTTGATTGTTTCTCTGATAGTCGATTATCTAACTATATAGACAGCAGATAAGAAAGTGACCCCCACATATTGGCAACCAGCCATTCTATTTTTGGTCTATTTCATAAATACACATTGATTTAATTTGGAGGATCTTATTGAGGAACTCACAGAACTTCTCTGCCTTTACGTTCTTGGAAATAGATGCTGGTAGACAAACTAATTATCTTTACGGTCATGTATATACAAATGTATACCATGAACACTGCACTGATAGATAAATAAATGTCCTATGACATGACATTTCTTGCTGAGATACATGATAAATCCAACTTTGCCATCTTCATTTTCCTCTCCACGGAGGACCTGTTAACCATACTTTCATTTAGCTGCAACTTTTTTTTTCCTTTTGGTTTCATTTATAGAAAGAATGCCATGATTGATATATTTCAGTTTCTCCAGAAGAATGCCTATTTGCTAATCACTAAAGATCTAAAGATGTCGAATTTAGAATACTAGCAATTAAGTTAATGTCTACAAATATCATAATTGTGGGGTTTTTTTCGTACTCAGTTTCATTTTCTACCACTTTGCCACTTTCATCACAGAAAAAAGGAGGCATATAAGACTGAAGGCCAATTATATGTTTTTTTCTAGTTTAATGTGTTGTCATGACCAAGAAATTTATCACTATTTGACCAACCTACTGTCAATGATCCTTGCTATACCTAGCAAGTAATAACTACAAATAATCAACAAAATGTTTTTCAGAAACTCAGAAGGCAATGGATTCTCCTTCCTTCTATGAAAATGGCAGTGACTGCTAGAGATATTTGCATTGCATTTGCAAGTTGTGGCTACTGTTTGTCCTTATCACTTAAGAAATTTAAAGATTCATAGTACATATGAAAATAGTTTCTAGATCAATATTTTTCTAGATAGTATTTTCTTGAATCTGGAAGCTAAAAATCTAGAAAATATTTTCTAGATAGTATTTTTATGTAATTGAAACCAGGGAGCAATATATGTATACCATGAATGAACATTTTATTTATTAATGTAAAGAACAGTTAATAACCTAGAAAGTTGACTCTTCTAAAGGAAGGAAATAAAATGACAATTGAAAGAAAAAATATAATAAATGCTTTACTTTTTATTTCTGGATCTCGACATCTCTCTATTCCATTAATAGTATTATCTCAAGGCAAGATATTATTTATGGTAATTGCTCACATTTATATAGAGCTTAGTGGTTACAAAGTACTTTTTATATTTGTTCTTCACAACAACCCTATGAGCAAAGTAGTGTAAATATTATTCTTCCTATTTCCCCTTGATGAAATTGGGCCTCTATCTAGTTCATGACTCACCCAAAGTCATAAGAAATGAATGAACTTGAACCCAGACCTTCTGATTCCTACTTCAGTGTTCCTTCCACCTACACTGCAATGCTTTAGGTGGGTTCCAACCCAGTCTCTCTGATAATGGTGCTATGCAGCATTAAACAAATTATCATTTTCTTCTTTTGTAAATATCTTAAAGGAGTAGAATGCAAATGAACTCATTAATATTTACGTAGTGCTGCAAAGATACTTGTTATCAACCTAACTATGGTTCTCTACACCAACACTAATAGGAAAAAATTGTAAAAATCTGAAACATATACAAGGCATTAGATGCCCCTTCCAGGAGAGCTCTTGCTCGATTACATAGAATTAGGTCTATATGAAAAAAAACCAGGGCACTGTATTTTTGGAAGGTTGAAGTGTATCAGAAGAGACAATAAGGCATAGTGGATATATAGCTGGATAAATTGGCCTCAGAATAAGGTTGGCTTGGGTTCGAAGTCCTATTTTTGACACATCCTTGTTTGTGGGGTACATTGTGAATCTTTTACCCTCTCAGTGCCCCTGATATTTCTTTGGAGCTCTAAGTTGCTGAAACAGTGCTAATCTATACTGGTAGAGAAAGTCTCTTGCCTGGAACACTCTTTTTGCCCATGAAATCACAGGTTCAGGTTAAAAAGAAAGAAAGAATATGGTTTGTACGGAACTGGGATGAGTATCTTTTTAATTACTCAAAGATTGATAAAGATTGATTCCATTCTCCTCTATACAGTATTCTCAAATATTTGTAAGAAGAAAAAGTAGGAGAAAGAGGAGAAGAAGAAGAGAAAGAGAAAAGAAAAGAAAAAAATAGGCTTTAAAATATGCAAACTAACTTTAGACTTACAAAGATTTAGCCCAATTTTAAACACTTCAAGACTTGTGGAACAATCCTCTTTCTGGAACTGGTAGTAGGACGGACAGTTGACCATTAGAACTGTTGCTAAATGATCATTGGCATTGGTAGGGTTAAGAAGTCAAGAGGTATGCATCTACTTGTAGCTTACCCATCTATCTGCCCTAGGTAGACCTGTATTTGTTACAAGGCTGTGCCAGAAGACCACACCATAGTGTGTCTGTTTTAAGGATATTTGTCCTGGGACCATGGCCTTTTGTCACATATAGAAGGATTATTTTCAGATGTCAATTGTCCCAGGGAAAACATTTCAACATAACCTCAGTCCCAAAGGATAGTAGTTAAGTACCTGGGACTGGAGGTGGTTACGAATAGGGGAAAAGAAGGTGATGAGAGCTGGTGAATACAGTTATGTCATTGGCTCAGAAACACATAAGCATAGTGCTATTTTAGCCCAAAAGTGTCTATTATCTAGGAAAGGAAAAATAATAAATTAGAGGTGCCACATAAAGTCTGAATTATTGCCCTTAAAAAAATCTTTACCCTCAATTGGCATCCCCAGCTGAATCATGTCTTTCTGAGTAGCCAGGGAGCCTAGTGGGTCTGGTGGGGGCTCTGTGGGTGGTGCTGTATGGGGCTATAACAGCACTGTTAATCCAAGTTGCTTGGAAGTATGTTTAAAAAGAGAGAGAAAAAGAACAACAAACCAGATTGATTGATGATGTTATTTTGGCATTTCTGTGAGAGTAACTCACTTGGGGAGTATATAGAAATAGGATTCTTTGGTGGTATTCAGAAATGGTAAAACCAAGGCAAGTTTTAGGGCCTAGACATGGCACCAGTCTGGTACATAACCAGGAAGAGATGACTCTTCTTAAGGAGAGACTTATGGCAGACTGGGAAGTAATGAAGCAGAACAACAAACAGTGCCAATTTCTACCAGTGCCACAAACCAAAGACTAGTTTAGAGGAGTATATAGTGTAACTGACTGCATGTTGCTCACCCTCCCACATATACGTGTACACGTGCAAACACACACACACACACACACACATTATTTAGTAGAAGTAGCAACTTCTTACAATACAAAGGAAAATAATTAAATGTACATTCAGCCCATGGAAAATGGGTAAAAAGTTGAGATAGTGGTCTGGGTGCTACTATCCTTTGTTTCAAGATGGATATCATTTTGGAAGATTTCTTCTTTTTGGTATGTTTATCAAGATTGCCTCTTGAAAGGTGGAAAGGTGGTTGAGGGGGGCAACTATGTTATGAAAGGCTTTGAATGACAAACAGAAGATTTTGTATTTGATCTTAGAGATGATGTGGAGCCACTGGAATTTAATGAGCATGAAATAAGGAAGAATGTTTGTCTCTACTAGCCCAGACAGACATTTCTTCCCTTGAATTTGTTACAAAATGTCTTTCATTTTCCTTCACTCACCAGCAATTCCTTTCAAGTTCAACTAGTAGTCATAATAAATTCAGTAATATGACTTTTCATTGTATTGTAGACTTCTGAATAATTGAGCTGTTCATGTTTACTTCAGTATCGTGTTTAATTAATTTTTTTTGGCCTGTGACTTCCTTGGTACAGAAAACCTCCTTAATCAATTAAAATTAACAACTGTTTCATACCTTATAGTCTTAGAGTTGCCTGGTGCATTGAAAGGTTAAATGACTTTCTGAGGGTAGTGGGAAGTGGGGCTTGAATCTCAATCTTCTAGACTTCCAAGTGAGCTCTCCATCTGCTATGCCATGGTGCCTCTCAATTAACCACCATACACTATACTGTTTAGTATATACTGTATATATACATATACACACACACACACACACACACACACACACACACACATATATATATATATATATATATATATATATACCCTATACTATATATTTTTTCTCACCTTAACTCCTAGATTAATTTGAAATAAATTGTTTTAAAATCTTCAGAAATGTCTGGCTGTGTTATTCTGTGTTTATGTATGTATGTGTATACCTTAAGCAAAGGGAGATGCTATTTATGTACATATGAGAGGACAATACAAAGATCTTCAGTGAATTGGCTGTATCATCTATGATGGATTTATGGGAAAACATGAAGTATTATACAGGATTATAAGGGGGCAGAGGGGCAAGTGACTGCATTGAAAGAAGGAAATTCCATAGCAGTGAAATCAGGATTCTACCAAGGTTAATGCAAATTAGAGAAGAGTAAGGAACAAAAGGAGGGAAGTCATAGGAAATAGAGAAGGATGAGGAAGAAGAACGTCGCCAACATAATGTCATAAAATTTTGATAGGAACAAAAGGTAGGTTGACTCTTTAGAAACATTCACATGATAGCATAATATAGGTGTAAAATAATAAGTCACAGAATCACATAATTTGAGATAAATAACCATATTCCCATTCCTTTCCTGTGTCTTTCCCTAGGTTCCAATGGTATATTTGTAGAATTAGATGATAGATGTAGAACTAAGTTGTAAAAAGAGTCTACTCTGGGTTCTCTAAGCATATGATCTGGCAGTTTATACCATGATGGGAAGAGTACTGTTTGAAGACCAGCCCAAGTGTAGGGAGGCTCATTTCAAATAGGTTGAGTATTAGGTGACTAATTCTTTGGTCATAGCAACTCATGATACTCATATTGTTCTCTGATCTCATCAATTCATGTTTCCTACAATAATGCAGATCATATTCTATCCATGCCTATCATTCCTGGACAACTTTTGTCCCTGTCCTCCCATAGACGGGGTCTAAATAATGTTTTGAAGGCCTTCCTTAGTTTCTTTTAACATTTTGAGGTCACCATCTAGTTGGTGCAGTGGATAAAGCGTTGTGCCTGGAGTCATGAAGTTGTTTTGTTGTTCGCTCATTTCAGTCCTATTTGACTTTTAGCAACCCAGACCCCATTTGGGGTTTTCTGGGCAAAGATACTAGAGTAGTTTGCCTTTTCCTTCTGCAGCTCATTTACAGATGAGGAAACTGAAGCAAATAGGGTTAAACACCTTGCCCAGGGACACACAGCTAGATTGCACTCAGATCTCCCTGACTCCAGGTCTGGTGCTCTAACCACTATGCCACCTAGCTGCCCAGAGTCAGGAAGACCTAAGTGCAAATCCACCTTCATATACTTATGAGCTGGGTGATCATGAGCACGTCATTTAATATCTGTTTATCTCAATTTCCTTGACTGCAAAATGGGAACAATAACTACATCTACCCTCCAGGGTTTCTGTGAGGGTCAAATGAGATAATATTTGTATAACACAGTATCTGGCACATAGTAGGTGCTATTTAAATGCTTATCCTCTTTCTCTTCCCCTTGTCCTTTCTCCCCTAAGCTGAGCACTCTGTTTGCCCTCACCACGTGATGAACCCATATTCTCTTATACAATTCCTCCACTTAGATTTCCTAGGTTGTTTGTTGCTGTTTGTTGTTGTTGTTGTTGCAGACTGCTCACATTCACCTCTCCAACGCCCTCTGTGTAATATTCCTTTTTAATTCTTTGGAGACTATTGTAGTCGATGTCTCTTTGTAAGCCATGAGTCCTCTATGATACAATGATGATTGTAGAATGGTAGAAAAGTGGCAGAGTATATTTTTAAAAATCATAGTTTTTAGATTGTTAATTATTCACAGTTGATATTCTGAGCATGAGATCTTTGTCTAATGACCAACAAACCGACATACTTTTGGGAGAACTGAATATTAGTATTGATAGTCTCATGATAAATGAAATTAGGAAAAAGAAAATTGCTGCTAAATAGAATCACTTTCAGGTTCTCCTTAGAGAGGAAAATGAAAGATTTCATAGAGTTGGTTTCACCACATGCCCAAAGGCAATAAGAAATGTCATTTTATGGGTCATCTCATCTTGCATTGCTTGCAATGAACGTAGGAAAAGGAACATCATGAAGATAATTGCAGCTCATTTCCAACATCTCTTGCAGGAGATGAATAAGTAAAAGATAGAGAAATTCTACAGGGAAGTTAATGAAATGTTTTAAACCAAGTGAATACACAGCTTGATACTTGGGAACTTCTGAACAAAAGTGGGCATAAGGAGAGGTAAAAGATCTGTAGACTACTCAGAAATCTCACATTGATATGTCATAATGCTTTCTTTCAGAAGAGTAAGCTGGTGTTGCACATGTAAAGTATTGAAAAACATAGCAAAGTATGAAATTGACTATAGCTAATAGACAGGAAACAACTTGTTACTGATGTGGAAGTAATATCCAAATGAGCTGGATGTGTGTAGCTAGACCAAGAATCAGTTAGATTAAGGCTCAAAATCAATGAAAAATTATATGAAAGGTTAAAGATCAAATGATTATCTATTGAACAATTGCATGAGCTTAAATAACTTGAAGCATCCAAAAGCTCCATGGATGAATGCTTCCTTCACATGAAATTAAAGCACTACCTTCATTAAGTCTTGACTGATTCTCGCTTTATATTTATTCTCTTTATATTAATTCTGTATATACTAATATATATTCCTGTTATCACTTACATTCATATCCCTAGTATATACCACAGTGCTTAGCAGCACGTACTAGCACTGAGAATAAAGATAAGGGTAGAGACCTGGATCTATTATTTTATTCACAGAGGCCCATCTTTAGTCACAGAATTGACTACAAGGGGCAGAGAATAAGAATTCTCATTGTGGTTATTCTATGCTAATTATAAAAAATATAACCCAGTACAGCAAAATACTCTTAAAGGTTCTTTATCAATGATACTTTCACACACATGTTCATATCAAACATGATTCCGCTGAGAAAACTGTGTAATGATCTTCTAGTTAGTAACATTAACATCAGGTGAGAATTACAGAATTAGAGCTAGAACAGATCTTTATGGTCATCCTGTGTAACCCCCTCCTTTTATAGTTAGGAAACTGAATCTTGAAGAAGTTGAATGGATAATGCAAAGTCACACAGAAAGTAAACGGAGTCATGATTTGAATCCTGCTCATCTAATTCCAAACCTAGCACTTTCCACTGTAGCCACAAAAGATGGAAATGAGGCCTTGCTAAAAATGTTCACCACCATAACTGAGAAATATTCAAATGGAAGGGGTATTCCCTAAATGCTGAATTCCTCCATATGTTCCTCTTTCTAGATGATAAACTGATTGCCTCAAGTCCCTAAACATTACAGGGATAGGCCTCGTAATGCCCATGTTGAATTCCAAACACAAAATCTTACATACATATTTAAAAACATGAATGGATCAGAAATCTAGAGCAGTAATGGGCCATGTAGTCCAGACCCCACATTTTACAGATGAATAAATTGGGACCTGTAGAAATTAAATGATTTGCTCCAGGTCACTCAGGTAAGAGTTAGAGGCAAGATTTGAATACAGGTCTTCTGTTTTAAGAGTCAGTGCTCTCCCCCACCCCTATACATCAATGCTCTCCTAAGTCAAGACTCTTCATAAGTAGGGAATTGATTTGGTGTGAGTTTTTTACACCTTTGTTATGTATACCTGACTGTGCCAAAGACATTTTTTTACAGTGGTGACATTACAACTCATCTTTCACATGGGGACATTATCAAGGTATAATATCGATAGGGAATGGGCCAGGAATTTCAACAGAGTAAGAAACTTCCAGGTCAGGAAACTCCCTCTAAGGTAAAGGGCAGCACGTCCTAAACAATGAAGTCTTGCAGTTACCTGAGGCACTAAGAGGGATAGTGAATTTCCCAGGGTCGTAAAGCCAGTATAATGACAGAGGCCTAAGTTGAACCCAGATCTTCCTGGATCAGAAATCAGCTCTCTCTCCATTATGCTGCCAAGATGTGATTATTTATGTTTTCTATTTTACATAAAGATAGTTCTTGCTCATTATGTGGCTACCTGTGCAAAGTCCCTACTATTAGCCTGCTTCAGTGTGAACCTCCACCTTGAGAATAAAAAACAAACAAGTTCAACTGGATACCTTGCCTTCTGCCATCTGGGCCAAACTGTGGGAAATCATGCATTTCTCTTAACCCTATGCCTGGACAGCCAATGGGCGACGTGACAGCAGGATAGAGTCAGTCGTATTCCTAAGGCACATTTCCATATCTGGCTATTTCTTTGCTGCTTTTGTTAATGTGAGCCACACTTGTTCTCTGCCAGAAAAAGAGGAATCTATTTAAGCCTCTAACTTCACTCTTTTTGCATCCTTACATTAATCTCTAAAAAGGGAGATGTTACTCATTCCTTCCTGTTTGCAGAATGCTCAAGCACTCCAGATCATAGATCTGAGACAGGAAGAGTGTCTCTCCTTTCCTAATTAATGTGCTTGGACTTCATACACAGGCACCCCATTGGGGAATGAGGTTTGATATTCTTTCCCCAACAGAAAACTATTTTGCTAAACTGGCACTTCATAGCATAGCACAGCTGTCATTTGAAATCCAAGGTTAGGATAAAGTAAGTTCTTATACCTTCCTTAAAGGCAAAAAATCTAGTTTTTTTCATGTGGTTACAAGAATTTCACACTAAGTAGCAAAAATGATTGATTTCTCCTTCCTCCACACACACACCTATTTTGAAAGTGGGGAGGAGGGTGGAAGGAGGGGACAAGGGGTGGAGAGAAGCAGTGAGACTTTGCCTGTGTCCTACAGCCTTGTCTGCAAGATAAAAACCAATCATTGCCTGAATCTTTCTCCCTTAACACATATGCGGGTTGGGCTCATGGTTATGAATCACAGGATTCCAAATAACAAGTGCCAACTACATTTTATTTAAAAAAAAAAGAACCCTGCAACCCAGCCTTCCACCCATCCTGCCCCTCCCCATGGCCCTCTTCTCTTCTCCCTTCTCCTCCCCTCCCCTCCCTATCAAGCTCCAGTCTGACTAGCCCAAGGGGGAGCAGTGGTGGAGCTATTAAATCAGTTCCCAGGAGGTTTAACACTTGCAGCAATTTGTAGTGAAATTACCAGCTGAACTCGGTTTGGAGCCTGGCTCTAACCCTCCTCGAAGGGTGTGGTGCCAGAGCAAAGTAATTTGCTGTCCGTAAATGCCTTGAATTTAATTATTGTGCAGAGTATGAAGCATGCTCGAAGCTAAAGCAGACAGGAGAATGTAGCCGACCAGCCCTTGAGTTCAAGGCGCTGTGGTTAAGGTCACCTTGGCTCCTTTCCCTGCCATATGAAATGCATTGTTGTTAACTTTGGCTAATCTACAAGATGTGCCAACTGCCTGGCAAGTAAAAACTCCAGGCAACCCTATTTGCTTAGGATAAGGCTGTCTCTTGTAAATCCAATGTACACAGGGTGCCTCTGTATCTACCTTCTCCATGAGTTGGAGAGGCACAATCTTCCTTCTAATGCAATGAAGAAGTAATGTTTCCAACAGGCTAGGATGCTTATGTAACCAAAAAGAATTCTGTTGGAAATTGTTGCAAACTCTGTTGCCCTAGCTTCTTATAAGGAATCCTTGCTGGGAAGTACACCAGCTTGCTTTCTTCTGCCACTCTCTCCATTCTTTCTCTTGCAATATAGTGAGAGTGTTGTTGTTCAGTCATGCTCCCATTTGGGGTTTTCTTAAGATATTGAGGTGGTATGCTATTTCCTTCTCTAGCTCATTTTACAGGTAAAGAAACTGAGGCAAAAGGGGTTAAGTGAGTTGCCCAGGGTTTCACAGTTAGTAAGTGTCTGAAGTCAGATCTGAACTCAAGAACGTGAGTCTTCCTGACTCCAGGTCCAGCATTCTATCCTCTGTGCCACTTAGCTGCCCCATAATGAGAAGGCACATTTACATGACCTTTTAGTGGCCTACAAAGTCCTTCTCCATCCAGCCACTCTAGAAGGGAGTTCAAATAAGTAATATTACCTCCCCATTTACAGATGGGGAAAATGGGATTCAGAGAGAGTTAAGCAACTTGTTCACAGTCACAGGGCTATTAATTGTCAGAACCAGAAAGGGAACTCACTGAATTCTGCAACTTAAACTACTTTTGTCAGTCCTGGGCTCTTGCCACCAGAAAGAATGATTGAGCTGTGACTGTTTTGGTTTGTTATTATAGCTGTGCTTTGGGGGGGGGGTAGGGTTTAGGGAGGAGTGGTTACTTATGCCAACAGGGTCAAGCCTACAGTTAATTTATCATGGTCATCTGGTCTAGGAGTGGTCGATTGCCTGGAATTGATTTTCTTTATTAGAAATAAAACCCTTATATCCTTTTATTTAGTTTTGCATAAATTTATATATACATTTTATAAATACATATTTATGTGAAATTTGTAATTATATAGAAAAATAAAGATGAATATTATACGTATTCAATCATCTATGAGGCCAATTTAATCATCTTTTTGTTTGTACAAATGAAGATATCATCTTTGGAAGGGTCTTTTGGATTTTCAAAGTAGTTTCATTTTTTTTGACTCTGTCTCCCAGTTCTGTTGGCTACAGTCTTTAATCCTCAATTCAAGTCTTAAATAGCTATTTGAGATGTCTGCATTTTATTTCCATAAATGTGATTTTGCTTAAACCCTCTTATAAAATCACTGAGCATCTGTAGAGAGGATTATTTTGCTGACTGCTGTTCTGAGGGTAGAACCACAATTACTCCACGAAAACTACTGTTGATAAATTCCTGCCTTTTATGAAAAAAAAAAACAACAACTCTGGTGGTAGGACTGGGGTGTGGGTGAACCTAGACCTAAGCCAGAAGATCAGAGTGGGGGAGTTAATGAGGAATGGTCAATTTATTATACCTGGTTCTTAATGACTAGAAATGGGAGCATGAATGGAAAACAAATGATCTCATTGAAATACATTTTAATGTTGTATTCTTGGCTCCAGTTAGTACATCAAGTGATGTTCACCAAGAAGGGTTACAACTGCAAAATTCTCTGTTTAGGGATAAAATTCATCATGGGAGATGTCTTGAATTTTCAGTGATATTTTTGTTTCCATTCATGTTTAAGCTCCTTGTAAGCGGAACAATAACTGAGAAGGATGTAATCATCAAGCTTCATAGAAACACTACCAATCCTGTCTTTCTTCACATTGATGTATTTGTTAAAATATGCATCTATGAAAAATATGCCTACATGAAAAGCTTTGGTAATCCCACTAGGGGAAAAGCTCTGCTTCATTATTGGGGCTGGTACCTCGTCCAGTTTGAGAACTAGGAGTTTCTGTTCTTTAAGTGGTATTGAAAGTGACATCTTGGTTAACTTCTTGCTACCTTGGAGTCAGACAAGCCTGGAACTCTGAGCTGAGTCTGGTAGTAAAGAGAGCATTCTTTTTTTTCAATATTAATCAAGTAATTTCTTTCTTTTCCACTTCTTTCACTCTCTCAAAATCCACCCTGAACATGGTCACCTGAAGAATCTTCCTAAAGCATAACTTTCATCAAGATTCCCTCACTCAAAAATCTTCGGTGGCTCCTCTTGGCCTTACACTGAAGATAATTCACCACAATCTGGTTCCTTACTGGTTTCTTAAACATATCACCTTCCACTTATATCAAAACCTTTACTCCATCCAGATTGGTATTCCCCCCACTAGGACATATACTTTCAATACCTAGTTCATGTTGGTAATCACTAAACTATTCCTATTCTAAAAGATTTAGTAAGAGACAAATTAGAAGTTCACTCTGATGACTATGCAATTAGCCTTACCAGCTGGAATTGTTAAGGAAGTCCCATAATCTTGAGGATTATTGGAGAGAAGTTTGTCATCTCTTCCTAGTTCTATCTCTCTGGTGGTTGGGTCAACTTGGCATCTAAAGAGTATGGATTAACAACCAGAATGAGTTTTTGATTCCTTACTTTGGTAAATTCTATACCTCTTCCATGCTCTCACTGTATTTTCCTGAACCCTAAGCATTTTATAGGGTTATCTTGCTTGACACTAAAGCTATACAACATGAAAAATAAAACACTTATCACAAAATTTCATCTCTTCCCCCTAACTCTCCACACATGCTTGTCAACCTCTCTAAGACAATATAGAAACTTCTCACCCCAGAAAATGCACAGGTCAGTTTATTTACTATCCCTCTATCTACATGATTTAGAATTCAAAATTGATCTTCAACTTGTAGACTCAGTAACTTGGGTCCTAAGAATTGATGCATGGGGCATAAAGTCAGTATAAGATAGAAATTCCCATGGCCATTGTGTCTCTCAGGTTCAGTTATCTTGTCACCTCTAATTTTTCCTCACTGTGGTTAGTTCATCCTCAAGAAGCAAGGCTATAGACAAGAGCAAGGCCAGGCAGAGGGACAAAAACACAACCAACCAAAAATTCCTCTTTATCAGCTTGCCATTTCAGTTCTGTCTGCTCTCTCCCTCCATGCAGTCCCCCGCCCCTCTCACACACACACCCCTAATACAAACTACCTATATTCTATTGCCACACCACAACATTCCCTCTCTATCTACCTATCTGCCATCAGTAGCCTAAACGTGAGTTATCTCAACACTAGTTGGAGGGGGCTGCTGCTCCTGCTACTGCCTAGCTAGCTAGCATTGACATAGTGATTTAGGGTTTGCAGAGTGCTTCACTTATGTTATCTAATTTTATTCTCAAAGCATCCTTGTGAAGTAGATACTCTTATTATCCCCATTTTATAGGTGAGGAAATTGAGGCAGAGAGGATTTAAGTGATCTGCCCAGGGTTATACATGTAGTCAATATCTGAGGCATAATGTGAACCCAGGTCTTCAGACTCTGTGTTCAGTCCTGTCAATAGGCACTCATTAAGCACCTTCTATGTGACAGACACTTTGCTTAGCATTTGAGGACACGGACATACAGACACACACACACCAGTTCCTGTTCTCCATGTTCTTAGAATCTAACGGGGAAGAAAAAATGCGAATTACGTATTAAAAGTCTTAGAAAGGAAAAATTGGAAATAATCAACAGAAGGAAGGCAATTTTAAGAGCCTTAGGGGAAAAGGGTGAGGTTTTAGCCAGAACTTAAAGGAAGCCTAAAAGCCAGCAAAACGGAGACGAGGAGGAAGAGTATTCTGGGCATGTGAATAGCCAGAGAAAATGCCAGAAATCAGAAAATGGAGGATTGTGTTTGAGGAAGTGCAAAGAGGTGTGCCTCAAAGGATCCAAAACGAAGTGCAAAGGAGCAAGGTATAGGAAGAGTGTAAAGGTAGGAGGGGGTCAGCTTATGGAGCACATTTGAACTCCAAACAGAGAATTGGCTATCTGATTTTATGGGTGATAGGGAGCCAATGGACTTTATCTCAGGAGAATTGTGACACAGGTAGACCTGTACTTTAGGAAAATCAACTTGCCATCCTTGAGGCCAGGGATTATTTTTGGCCTCTTTTTGTATTCCCGACACTTAGTACAGTGTCTGGCACATAATAGGGGCTTGATATATGTTTATTAAATAAATGAATGATAGCTGAGTGAAGGATAGATTGGGGAGAAATTTGAGGTAGTAAGACCAATCAACAGGCAACTGAAATAGGCCAGCATCCATTGTTGTTCCTAATGTATTGGATTCAAAGGCCTAGGCCGTCTCCATCCACATCTGAGGGGCCATGATGTTCAAGGTGCTGGTGGTATTTGGTGGTTTGATTTTCCTGGGATATGATGCCTCCTGTCTCTCCTTCAAGGTGTCTTGTTAACATCAGCTAGGTTAGCTTGCCTGCCTTGTGGGGGAAAGCAATTTATTGCCTTTCTTTTATCCCCAGTGCTTAGTACAGCTGTCTGACACCTAGTAAGCACTTAATAAATGCTTGTTGACTATCCAGCTTGTAAAGGCCTCACAACTTATTATTTATACCATAAAAATCATATTTCAGCAGTCCCCCATTTATGAATAAATTGTAATTTCTAAGTCACTTGTTTAGAACTTGGAATACTTGTTCTCCCTGTGAAGGGAAAATGTTAAACCTGGTGCCTAAAATTCCCATACTAGGTCATAAAAGCCCATCTAGCCCGTAATGAACCTGTGGGCCTTCAGCCAAAAGTTCTATTTCTCAAGCCCCATTATGGCATGGAAGTGAGCCTGGGTTTTGAAGGTAGAGCATAATTTCTACCAAATCCAACAAATTAAAATGGCTTCACATTAACCAAAGCTATCTATAGTTAGATGAAAAAAATGCTCTAAATCATTATTGATCAGAGAAATGCAAATTAAAACAATTCCAAGGTACCATTGTCACACCTATCAGAGTGGCTAATATGAAAAAAAGGAAAATGTTGGATGTTGGAGGGGATGTGGGAAAACTGGGACACATGTACTGTTGGTGGAGTTGTGAACTGATCCAACCTTTCCTAAGAACATTTTGGAACTATGCCCAAAGTGATATAAAACTGTGCATACCCATGGGACATGTAGGTGGTGCAATGAGTAGAGCACTGGCCCTGGAGTCGGGAGGACCTGAGTTCAAATCCAGCCCCAGACACTTGACACATTTACTACCTGTGTGACCTTGGGCAAGTCACTTAACCCCAATTGCCCTGCCCCCCCCAAAACTGTGCATACCCTTTGAACAAACAATACTTCTGTACCTCAAAGATATCCAAAAAGGGAAAAGGATCTATTTATACAAAAATACTTACAGTAGCTCCTTTTGTGGTGGCTAAGATTGCCAATCAAAGGAATGCCCATCAGTTAGGGAATGGATAATCAAGCCGTGGTATATGATTGTGATGAAATATTATTGTGCTATAAGAAATGACAAGCAGGTTGATTTTAGAAAAACCTGAAAAGTCTTATATGAACTGATGCATAGTGAAGTGAACAGACCAGGAGAACATTGTACACAGTAACAGCAATATTGTTCACTGAAGAACTATGAATGACTTAACTATTCTCAGCAAAACTAGGATCCAAGATGATTGCAAATGACTAATGATGATGCATACTATCCACCTCCAGAGAAAGAACTGATATTGACAAAATACAGAATGAAGCATGCTATTTTTCACTTTCTTTCATTTTTCCTTTTATTCAAGTCTTCTTGTACAAAATGACTAATATGGAAATGTTTTACACAATTGCACATGTATAATATATACCTGATTCTTTACCAGCTCAGGGAGGGGGAGGGATAGAATTTGGAACTCAAAACTTTAAATAAAAATGTTAGAAAACAAAAAAAATAGCTTCACATTGGAACAAGGGCTGCGAACTTTTGTATCTATCATCTGCAGATGAGACTGTCAGGTGACAAAGGCTGTTTTTGAAGAGGAAGAATATTGTGGAAAGGAAGAAATCCCGGTGTGTGTGTGTGTGTGGGGGGGGCACCAGAGGATATAGAAAGCAGTGCTTTAGAAGCAGGTTTGCCAGTGATTGAAGATAAACTGAGGAAGCCAGTTCTTGGCATAGAGTAAATACTTAAAATGCTTGTTGATTGAGAAATACCCTCTGGTTGATATATCCTAGGTAAACTCCTCTGTGATACTGTCCTAATCCCAGCCTACTGTCCCCTCCCTGACAATGGTCTCCATGAAACATCTTGGGATGTTTGTATTTTGCTTCCTATGGGTCAGTGTCACAGACTCTGTCTCCTCTTCCTATAGAATTTGCCTTTAAAAGATGATTTAAGATTGCACTTCATACTGATTGAGAAGCCTCATGGCATAGCTGGTAGAGTCTAGCCTTATTCAGGAATACCTGGGTATAACCCCATCTTCTGGCAAACACAGGCTGCATTAACTCTGAGGATGTCAATTAAATTCTAGGCCACTAAGATTATACACTGCAGAGAAGATAGCAACCTGTATTGATGGAGGGAATTTCCTCAGTTGGAAGTTCTCTATTATCAGTGAAATTAGAGATGCAGTACTTTATTCATACTGCTCCTCTTGAGCATATCTTGTGATACTTTTCCAGTGTTAAAAAAATTACTTAATTTAGCTCTACCTATAATATTACAGAATCACAGAATGAGAGTTGCAAAGGACTTTGGGTATCCATCTCATCCAATCTATACACCATAGAAATCCCATCTACAACATATGTGACAAGCCCCCATTCAGTCTCTGTCTGTGGATCAATAAGGAAGGGGAAAACACTAGCTCTTGAGGCAACCTATGTCCTGTTTGGAATAATTCTAATGGCAAGTTTGTTCTGACATTTAGCCTACATTAGCTTCTTTGTATATTCTACCCAGATTTAGCTAGGTTGCCATAGTGGATAGATTCCATGCCATAGAGTCAGGAAGACTCATGTTCCCGAGTTTAAATCTGGCCTCAGACACTTAGCAGCTGAGTAACCCTGTTTGCCTCAGTTTCCTCATATATTAAGTGAGCTAAAGAAGGAAATGGCAAACCACTCCAGTATCTTTGCCAAGAAGACCCCACAAGGGGTAATGAAGAGTCAAATAAGAGTGAAATGACTAAGCAACGACAAAACAAAAATCTTCTACCCATTAACCCTGGTTTCACGTTCTTCGGCCAAAAATTGAGTCTAATCTCTTCTCCATATGACAGTCCTTCAACTACTTAAAGATAGCTGTCAGCTCCCTTACTCCTTCTCTCCACAAAAGTCTTGTCTTTTTCAAGCTAAAGATTTCTAGTTCATTCAAATAATTCTGCTATAGTCCCTCACTATTCTTCTCATCCTCCAGACACTCTCCAGAGTGTCTTTGCACATTCTAGTCCATCCTTTACTCAGCTACCAAAGAAATATTCCTAAAGGGTAAGTCTAACCATGTCACCCTTCTTCCCCCGTCCCTCCCTCCTCATTCAGTAAACTCCAGTGGTACCCTATTACCTCCTGACAACATCGCAGGCACTTAATAAATGAAACTCTCTTGCTTAGCAATGTCCTTAAAGTGTGGCACCCAGAAAGGAATGGGATACTCCCCATGAGGTCTGATGAAGGCAGAGTAGTAAGTTGGGACTATCACCTTCAGTTTCTGGAAGCTCTGCATTTCTTAAAGCAGCCCAAAGAGCACATTAGATTTTATAGCTTTCATGTCTCACTTTTGACTTGCTGAACATGTAGTTCATTAAAAACTCCAGACTTCTTCAAACTGTTACAGAGAATGGAAGGTCTACAACCCAGGGACTCTAATAGGACCTGGCAAGGTTGTGATCTCCTTAAGGGCTGAAAGAGTGTTTTCTATCCCTTTAATATACTTTACTATTGCTGAATATAGGTCAGGTCCCAATTAATGTCTACTAATTATCGACAGAGAAGATAATAGAAGATTCCCAAATATAGGTCTGTAGATTTATACCAATAATACATAGAAAGGAGATAATTGAAATTAAAATAGATTTGGTTAGGGTAGGGAAATTTGAGCATTATTACAAGGTCTTCAAATGAGTCATTGTGTGTCTTTGGTTGTTGGTGGTGATGGTGACTCACTTTTTTATTGAACTTTAAGGTTTATAGAGAGCACTTTTCTCACAACCACCCTGTGAGAAAGGAAATAGAAGTATTATGACCTCTATTTGGTAGATGAAGAAACTGAGGCAAAGACAGGTTAAATTATCCAAAGCCACACAACTTGTTATTGGCCGAGCTAATAGTTGAACTCAGGCCTCTGACTTCAAATTCATTGCTCTTGACTTCCTTTGCCAAAATAATTTTAAAATGGAAAGCTCTCATTACCCCCTTTCTCAGATTCAGATTCATTTTCACTGCCACCATCTGGGGTTTAAAATACATACACACACACACACACACACACACACACACACATATTTTCCCCTTCCCAAGTCTATGCCCCTGGCTTAAATTCATCTCTACAGTTTTTCTTCTTCCATGGCAGTATCTCTTTCCCATATGCATGCTGTATGCTCTTCAGAGTCCACTCAAGCATATAGCTAATTGTCATGATGAAAATCTTGAGATTATGCAGCTGAAAGTTATTACAAAATCTGACATTATTCAATTGTTTTGACACAGATTTAAAGTCCCTCCTTCTATATATGGTCTCAAAGACCTTCATTAACCTGCTTGTCCTCCTCTAATTACTCTCCAGAGTGTCTTTCCCCATGCTACTCCATGCTCCACTCAGCTTTCAGTTTACCATTCCAGTTTCCTTTAAATAGCCCCACTCTAGCTCCAACCCATTAATTCACTCTCCTTTCTTGTGAAATGCCCCTATGAAGGGCTAAGTTGAGCTCTTTCCATTTTCAAGTTTCCTGAGGAATGGAAATCTTTCCCTGCATGAGTTCCAGGTTTATCCTACTTTGCCTTCAAGTCAAAACCGCTTTTTCAAGTAGCCACATGATTCATTAATATGGCTGGCATCCCTTGAACTTTGCACAATGGCAATCTCTCATTGTGGACATTCAGCCCTTTATTTAATGTATCTTAATGACCTACTCATTTCAATCAATACATCCTGGGTTACATTTTTGCCATTGATTGGCTGGTTTCATAGAATTATAGAGTATTATAGCTGACAGAATCTTAAATTTCACCTAGCCGAACCCTCCCCCCCACCACCATTTTACCTACAAACAGAATAAACAAAAGCTCCAACAAGTTAAAAAAAGTAATCCCCATTATAGTTACCTTACCCAAAATTATGTAGGTAGTTAATTATAGTCAGTATTGGAATAGAAGTAAGTTTCTTTATTTCCTCCTTGCTTACTTTTTCTTTCAAGTCTTTTCTACCCTGCTTGGTGGTGGTGGTGGTGGTGGTGGTGGCGGTGGTGGTGACTTCTTATGCAGTTGAAAGTTTTGCTTGGCTTTGCTCAGACCTCTCACTTCTAAATTTGTGATAGTTTTTTTTTTCCAATTCAGTTCTCTCCTATCCTAAATCAGATCACCAGGTAGAATATTGAGGCTTCCTACCCCCTACCCCATACAGAACAGGGATCATTTCTGGCCCATAGGTACCTAATGCGTAGATTAATGAACTCCCTGTTTAATACACATGTATGCAATATTAGTTACTAACACTAATCACTCTGAACCCCTGCCCTTGCCAAACTGTCAGGACTTTTGATTAGGGAGTTTTGTCTTATTGCTAAACAGTGACATATTGCATATTTTATAGAGTTTTCAAAGCCAGTAAGACTAAAGCCATCTTAAAGCAGTCTA
The DNA here is from genome assembly GCF_011100635.1 of Trichosurus vulpecula. Classification (NCBI taxonomy): domain Eukaryota; kingdom Metazoa; phylum Chordata; class Mammalia; order Diprotodontia; family Phalangeridae; genus Trichosurus; species Trichosurus vulpecula. The sequence goes on along the minus strand of NC_050580.1, from coordinate 131,277,152 downwards.
CAGACTACAACCAAGAATCACCTACCTGGAGAAATTAAGCATGATACTTCTAATTTAAAAAAAGGTCATTCAGGGGGGGGCGGAGCCAAGATGGCGACTGGTAAGCACGGACTAGAGTGAGCTCCGTACCCAAGTCCCTCCAAAAACCTATAAAAAATGGCTCTGAACCAATTCTAGAACGGCAGAACCCACAGAACAGCAGAGGGAACCAGGGCTCCAGCCCAGGACAGCCTGGATCGTCTCTGGGTGAGGTCTATTCCACACGGAGCTGGGAGCTGGGAACGGAGTGGAGCAGAGCCCAGCCTGAGCGGCGTGGATCATCCAGAACAGAAGCCGGGTGGAGGGGGCCCTAGCGCCCTAAATCAGTGACCTGCGTCAGTTACCAGACCCCCTCGACCCACAAACACCAAAGACTGCGGAGAAGGTTAGTGGGAAAAGCTGCGGGAGTGGAAGGAGTTCCTGGTTCTGCTTCCAGCCCCGGGGGCAGCGGAGGTGGGGCAGCTACAGCTGTTGTTACTTCCGGCTCCAGGCCCACCTGGTGGGAGGAATTAAGTGGCGGATCAGAGCAGGAGTGCAACAGCCTGCTGAAGATCTAAGCCCAGTCTGGACTGGAGGTCCTTGGGGAAGGAGGAGTGCGGCTCTGACAGAGCTGGCACCTCCCCCCCAAACGTAGAACATACAACTCGTTAGTCTACAAGCAGTCATACCCCACTGAAAAACTCAAGGGTCAAGTTAGTTGGTTGGGAATATGGCCAGGCAGCGAAAACGTGCCCAGATTCAGTCTCAGATTTTGGATTCTTTCTTTGGTGACAAAGAAGACCAAAACACACAGCCTAAAGAAGACAACAAAGTCATAGAGCCTACAACCAAAGCCTCCAAGAAAAACATGAACTGGCCCCAGGCCATAGAAGAACTCAAAAAGGATTTGGAAAAGCAAGTTAGAGAAGTAGAGGAGAAATTGGGAAGAGAAATGAGAAGGATGAGAGAAAACCATGAAAAACAGGTCAGTGACTTGCTAAAGGAGACCCAAAAAAATACTGAAAAATACACTGAAGAAAACACCTTAAAAAACAGACTAACTCAAATGGCAAAAGAGCTCCAAAAAGCCAATGAGGAGAAGAATGCCTTGAAAGGCAGAATTAGCCAAATGGAAGGGGAGGTCCAAAAGACCACTGAAGAAAATACTACTTTAAAAATTAGATTGGAGCAAGTGGAAGCTAGTGACTTTATGAGAAATCAGGATATTATAAAACAGAACCAAAGGAATGAAAAAATGGAAGACAATGTGAAATATCTCCTTGGAAAAACCACTGACCTGGAAAATAGATCCAGGAGAGATAATTTAAAAATTATTGGACTACCTGAAAGCCATGATCAAAAAAAGACCCTAGATACCATCTTTCAAGAAATTATCAAGGAGAACTGCCCTGATATTCTAGAGCCACAGGGCAAAATAGAAATTGAAAGAATCCATCGATCGCCTCCTCAAATAGATCCCAAAAAGAAATCTCCTAGGAATATTGTTGCCAAATTCCAGAGCTCCCAGATCAAGGAGAAAATACTGCAAGCAGCCAGGAAGAAACAGGTTGAGTATTGTGGAAACCCAATCAGAATAACCCAAGATCTGGCAGCTTCTACATTAAGAGATCGAAGGGCTTGGAATGCGATATTCCGGAGGTCAATGGAGCTAGGATTAAAACCTAGAATCACCTACCCAGAAAAACTGAGTATCATGTTCCAAAGCAAAATATGGAGTTTCAATAAAATAGAGGACTTTCAAGCTTTCTCAGTGAAAAGACCAGAACTGAATAGAAAATTTGACTTTCAAACACAAGAATGAAGAGAAGCATGAAAAGGTAATCAAGAAACGGAAATTGCAAGGGACTTACTAAAGTTGAACTGTTTTGTTTACATTCTTACATGGAAAGATGATGAGTATGATTCATGAGACCTCAGTATTAGGGTAGTTGAAGGGAATATGCATATGTATATATATATGTTTATGTATATATATATATAAGTGAATGTGTATGTATGTATGTATCTATGTGTATATGTATGTATGTGTATGTATGTGTATATATATGTGTTTATATATATATATATATATATATATATATGTAAAAGAGAGAGAGCAGACACAGGGTGAGTTGAAGATGAAGGGAAGATATCTAAAAGAAATAAAATTAAATTAAGGGATGAGAGAGTAACATACTGAGAGAGGGAGATAGGGAGAGATAGAATGGGGTGGATTATCTCGCATAAAGGTGGCAAGAGGAAGCAGTTCTATGGGAGGAGGGGAGAGGGCAGGTGAGGGGGGAATGAGTGAACCTTGCTCTCATCAGATTTGGCCTGAGGGGGAATACCATACATACTCAGTTGGGTATCTTACCCCACAGGAAAGAAGAGGGAGGAAGATAAAAAAAATAAAAGGCGGGGGGATGATGGAAGGGAGGGCAGATGGGGGTGGAGGTAATCAAAACAAACACTTTGGAAAGGGGACAGGGTCAAGGGAGAAAATTCAATAAAGTGGGATGGGTTGGGAAGGAGCAAAATGTAGTTAGCCTTTCACAACATGAGTATTGTGGAAGGGTTATACATAATAATACATGTGTGGCCTAGGTTGAATTGCTCAACTTCTTAGGGAGGGTGGGTGGGAAGGGAAGAGGGAAGAGAATTTGGAACTCAAAGTTTTAAAATCAGATGTTCAAAAACAAAAAGTTTTTGTATTCAACTAAAAAATAAGATACACAGGCAATGGGGCGTAGAAATTTATCTTGCCCTACCAGAAAGGAAGGGAAAAGGGGATGAGAGGGGAGGGGAGTGATAGAGGGGAGGGCTGACTGGGGAACAGGGCAACCAGAATATAAGCCATCTTGGAGTGGGGGGGAGGGTAGAAATGGGGAGAAAATTTGTAATTCAAAATGTTGTGAAAATCAATGCTGAAAACCAAATATGTTAAATAAATAAATTGCATTTAAAAAAAAAACGTCATTCAATGAATTAGAAGGATTTCAAGCTTTCATAAAGGAAGGTCTGAATTGAAAAAATAATTGACCTTCAATATCAAGACCCAAGAGAAGCCTAAAAAAAGGGAAAAAGAGAAAAGAAAACATAAGGGATTCAATGGAGCTTAATAGTTTCCCTACTTGGGCTTCCCTACAAGGGAAGATGATACTTGCAGTTCTTAAAAATTGTACCACTAATAGTACAGCTAGAAGGAATATAAATAGACAAAGGACATGAGTATAAGGTGAATTTGAGGGAATGACATAAAAAATAATTAAGGGATGAGATAGAGAAATACACTGGGTGCAGAAGAAAGAGGTAGAATGGGGTAAATTATTTCACATGAAGAGGTATAAAAACCCATTACAGTGGAATGAAGGATGGGAGGGCAGGAGGTGAACATCAGTTGAACCTTCCTTTCATCAGCATTGACTCAAAGAAGGAATAATATATGCAATCATATGAATATAGAAATCTATCTTACCTACAGGAAAGTAGGAAGGGAGAAGACTAACTAAAGGAGTGGTGATGATGGGGACCAACAGAAGAGAAAGCAGACCAGGGGAGGTGGTAGACAGAAGCAAAACACTGTCAGGGAAGGAAAGGGTGAAAGGAGAGAGAGGACAAACAGGAAGAAGAATGGGTTGGAGGGAAATACACAGCTAGTAATCATAACTGTGAATGTGAATGGGATAAACTCTCCTATAAAAGGGAAGAGGATAGCAGAATGGATCAAAAAATCAGAATCCTACAATATGTTGTTTACAAGAAACATACTTGAAGCAGAGAGACACACAGAGTAAAGGTAAGGGGCTGGAGCAGAATCTATTAAATTTTAGCTGAAGCAAAAAAAAGTAAAACCAAGGGTAGTAATCCTGATCTCAGACAAAGGAAAAGCAAAAATAGACCTGATTAATATAAATAAGGAAGGAAACTGCATCTTGCTGAAAGGTACCATGGACAATGAAGTAATATCAGTACTAAACACCAAGTGCCAAAGCACTCAAATTCTTTTTCTTTAATTTAGATTTATTTATTTTCAGTTTTCAACATTCACTTCCACAAGATTTTGAATTTCAAATTTTCTCCCCATCTCTCCCATCCCCCACTCCAGGACAGAGTGCATTATCCTTTCCTCCAATCTGCCCTCCCTTCAATCACCAGCCCCCTTCTCTTATCCCCTTCCCTTCTATTTTCCTGTAGGGCAATATAGATTTATATATCCCCTTGCCTGTATATCTCATTTCCCAGTTGCATGTAACAATTTTTAACATTCATTTTTAAAGCTTTTAGTTCCATATTTTCTTCCTACCTCCCTCCCCACCCACCCTCATTGAGAAGGCAAGCAATTTGATATAGGTTATAAATGGAAAACACATAGAAAACACTTCCATAACAGTCATGTTGTGAAAGACTAACAATATTTCCCTCTATCCTGTCCCATCCTCCATTTATTCTATTTTCTCTGTTGACCTGTCCCTCCTCAAAAGTGTTTGCTTCTGATTAGCACTTCCACCAATCTGCCATCCCTTCTGTTATCCTCCCTCTCTTATCCCCTGCCCCCTGATTTCCTGTAGGGTAAGATAGATTTCCATACCCAATTGAGTGTGTATATTATTCCCTCCTTAAGCCAAATCTAATGAGAGTAAGGTTAACTTATTCCCTCTCACCTTCCCCCTCTTCCCCTCCATTGTATAAGCTCTTTCTTGACTCTTTTATGTGAGACGATTTACTACATCCTACTTGCCCCTTTCTCTTTCTCCCAGTAAATTCCTCTCAACACTAAATTTTATTTTTTAGATATCATCATTCATATATTCAGCTCGCCCTGTGCCCTCTGTCTCTATATATGTATACATAAACCTACGCATATGCATACACATAATACACACACCTATCTATCTATCTATCTATCTATCAATCTATCTATCTATCTATCTATCTATTCCTTCCAACTACCCTAATAGTGAGAAAGGTCCCACGAGTTACAAATACCATTTTTCCATGTAGAAATGTAAATAGTTCAGCTTTAATAAGTCTCTAATGGTTTCTCTTTCCTGTTTATCTTTTCATGCTTCTCTTGATTTTTGTATTTGAAAGTCTCCCAGCTTGGTGCAATAAACCCGTCCTATCAGCCTTTCAGATTCTCTTGTGCTGGAAATTTGTTTCAATCTATCATTTTGTGGCTTTTGCTGCTCTATAATTTATTTAGAGTCATTCTTCACAGGTATTTTGAGGGGTTTTGGGGAAAGCTCAAGCAGGTCCCTGCTTTTACTCCACCATCTCGGCTTTGCCCCTTGCATTCAAATTCTTAAAGGAGAAGTTAAGTGAGTTACAGGTTCATGACCAAATAAGAAATAGAAAGCATTATGAAATGTAAAATAGATAATTTTAATTATGTTCAATTAAAAAGCTTTTATTCAAACAAAACCAATGCAACCAAGATTAGAAGGAAAGCAGAAAGCTAGGAAACAATCTTTACTGCAAGTGTCTCTAATAAAACCCTTATTTCTCAAATATACAGATAGCTGAGTCAAATTTATAAGAATAAAAGACATTCCTCAATTGATAAATGATCAAAGGATGTGAACAGGTAGTTTTCAGATGAAGAAATCAAAGCTAGCTATAGGCATATGAAAATATGTTCTAAATCTCTTTTGATTAGAGAAATGCAAATTAAAACAACTCTGAGGTACTACTACCTCATACCTATCAGATTGGCTAGTATGGCAAAAAAAGGAAAATGTTGGATGTTGGAGAGGATGTGGGAAAATTGGGACACTAATACACTGTTGGTGGGGTTGTGAACTGATCCAACCATTGTGGAAAGTAATTTGGAACTATACCCAAAGGACAACCAAACTGTGCATACCCTTTGATCCAGGAATACCACTACTAGGTCTGTATCTCAAAGAGATCATAAAAAAGGGAACAGGACCTACATGTGAAAAAATATTTATAGCAACCCTTTTCCTGGCAGCAAAATATTAGAAATTGAGGGGATTCCCATCAATTGGGGAATGGCTCTACAAGCTGTGGTATATGAATGTTATGGAATACTACTGTGCAATAAGAAATGATGAACAGGCAGATTTCAGAAAAAAATATTTTAAAGACTTGTTTGAATTGATGCAAAGTGAAATGAGCAAAACCAGGAAAACATTGTACACAGTATCAGCAACATTGTATGATGATCAACTATGAATGGATCAACTATTCTCAGCAACACCATGATCCAAGACAAGTACAAAGGACTCAAGAAGGAAAATGCTATCCAAATCCAGATAAAGATTGATCAACTGAATGCAGGTTGGAACATACTATTTTTCACTTACTTTATTCTTTTTGTGTTTTTTTCCTTTTGGTCTGTTTCTTCTTTCACAATTGTGAGTAATAAAGAATTATGTTTTACATTATAGTACGTGTATAACTGACATCAAACTGTTTACCATTTTTGGAAGAGGGGAGGAGAGGGAGAAAAATTTGGAACTTAAAATCTTGTAAAAATGAAAGCCAAAAATTGTCTTGACTTGTAATTGGGAAAAAATAAAATATTATTAAAATTAAAAATGCTACTTTCTAGCTTGTGTAAGAGGCAGGACTTAAGCTCAGGTCTTTCTGATTCCATGTCTGACCCTTTATCCATTGAACAAGTTTAATTAAAATATAAATGGATCCTGGTAAGATACATATTGACTTAGCCATAAATTAGCATTATCTATATATTTTGAATTTGTATGTATTTTGTAATTTTAATCTCATTTTCACAGGACTCAGGGGTGTTGGGGGTCTAGAGTTTGACACCTATGCACTAAATTATGCTGCTGCTTATCTTTGGTAATATTGTATACTTATTCACAAACTGAAGCTTCAAGATAATACTACCAGCTATGAGATGGAATTCAGCATAGGACAGGTCTCCCTTAACTTTAGTCAAAAAAATCTCAGAAGGACTTTGCCCAGCTGTTATTGTTGCATTTTTAGCATGATCCCATGCCATGTGATCCAGAGACATTGTTATTGTGAGACTCTCCTTTCGTAACTAGTCTGTTTTAACTCTTACTTTCTTAATTTATCTATCAGTTAATGAACACTCACTGTATTTTCCTCTCAACTGGGACGTGAGTCTTGCATCTAACACCCAGATTTGCCATCACACCATACCCTAAAGTTTTCATCTTGGAGCAATGAGTTATGGGTTCTCTAAATCCATATGCACTTGTCATAGTTGGATTCACTCAACCTCAGTCACTTTCTTGTCAGCAAAAAAAAAAGGCTCAGCAGGTCCCCATGAATCCAAGTTCTTTTTTCTTCTGTCTTCGAAGGCCTTACTGATACAAACAGGGAGCCCTGGAGTCTCACTTCTCATTTATTTCATTGCCTGAATTTAATTTGAGCAGATGCACCAAGAATAATAAAACCAAACTGCCTGAAAATAGGGGTGCAGTCCTTCCAGAAAAAGATAAAATCATATTAAAAAACAAAAACTTCATTTTCCTAGGACTTCTAATAAGCTCTAGAAGAAGGGGGGAGGGAAACATATCTGTGGCTGATAGCTAATTTGGAAATGACCACATCCCCTTTTTTTCTCCCTAACGGTTTTAAAATGGGGTCCTTGTGTTTTGGATACAAAATACTTCAGACAAGGCACTATTGTAGAGAAATTTCTCATTGTCATGTTCCACCACTGGAGGCAGAAGCCACCTAGAAGAAGGCCCCATTTTTTTTCTCTTAATATCTTTTCAGGTCACTGTACTCTTTCTTTAGGCCTATGGGCTATTTAGTATTAAGATAGAAAGGATCCAGAAAGCAAGCTCCTGATCTTTTATAATTGCCAGTGATACAACATGGATTTCCTCCCCCTTCCCCAGCTAGAGGATTATGGGTGTTCTGCAGCCCTTGTGCCCTGGCCAGATTCCAACACATCATTTCATGCTGCCTCCTTATGTTCTCCTTGAAGTTTCAATTGGATGCAGGATTCCTTTTCCCTTCCTGTTCTAGGCTGTTGCGGCTGTGCTACTCTCCAGCTGTGTGACAGCTGTCACATTCCAGCCCAGAGGTAACGTCATTCCAGTGACAGCTGAAATGATTACTCTTTTGCACAACACAGTGCACAAACCACTCTGGGCTTCTTTGTTCTGTGAAAAGTTCTATAAATGTCAGGTATTATTAATTGTCCTAATTAGGGATGAGAAAACCAAAAACATTTTTTGAGGTCTGAAGAACTCTGGAGAAACTTTTTTCTCCTGTGAAATATTGCTTTTCCAGCTGTCAGTTTAAATTTAAAATTCCAGAATGGTGAGCAAAAGAACTAAAACAACTGCTCCCATAAATGTGCAAGGAAACCCAAAAATCTGGGAGCACTGACCACCTCAAAAGTGAAACTTTTGTATGCTTGTACATTGTTTACATAGTATACAGAAGAAATATGAACACAAATTACCACTGCTCCTTAAAAAAGCATTATTTCTAATGGAAAACTATACCCACCAATTGACATGGAGCCTGGGTGCCTGCAAGAACCTTCCAGTTGGATACCAGAGAATGGGTGGGGTACTAGGAAGGTCTTATGCTCTATAGAGTTTCTTTTTATCTCATTAGGTTCAAGATTGCAATCACACTTATAAATTTGGGAATTCCTGGGTCCTAATAAGAAGTTCCTCTAACCACTAATTATTTACATTTTACATTCTCTATGACTATTTTAGGAGCCCCAAGAAGTGCAATATTCCTGCTGAAAGCCCTGAACAGGTTCAAAGTAAGAAACACAAACGTGTTCCCAATCTAACTTTAACTGGTTTCACCATAAACATGATTTAAGTCCATAGATGTTCACCAGCTAAAGCCCTCTCCATGCTACCTGGTCCCATTGAACACTTGGGGCTTTGTTGCTGGGGGTAGGGTAAAAATAATAGTCTAGAAACATAAAAGAAATGTAAGTAAGAATGGGGAGAGGAAGAAGATAGGAAGGTAAGGAAATCAACCAGATCCAATTTTACACCATTACTAACCAGAGTAGGAGGCTAGGTGGTAAAGAAAGAATTGTCAAATGATTATCCAGAGTACTGTTTATTCTTGAATCCCCTCACTTCCAACAGCAAGAACAATAAAAATTTATATAGCACTTACTATGTGCCAGGCATTGTGCTAAGCACTTTCTAATTATGCTTCCAGACCTACCTACCTCTTACACTCTATGTACCCATACCTCAAGCACTAGTTACCCAACAGAGTTATAATTAAGAATTATTTCCAGCTGGTGTCATATACTTACAACATGACCCAGGGGATGGAACATACTCCCCCTGCCCCAATCAACATCTTATGGCAAAGCTCAGTTCATCAAGTGCTTATTATAGACATGTTACTCCATCAGGCAACAAACATTTATTAAACACCTCGTCTGTGTCAGGCAATGTTGAGGGTACTGGGTATACAAAGACAAAAAGGAGACAGTTCCTCCCACTTTCCTCAAGGACTGTACCTTCTATCAGGGGCGACAGCATGTATATAAAAATCTAGAAAGCAGTGGATAAGAACAAGGACTGGCCCTGTGATTTTATTGGCTTAGGGAAACTCCTAGTTGAAACTCCCTCTGCAAACATAATGCAACACCTTTTCTGCAACTTTTACTCTTAAAATGTTGTCTAGATTCCTAGGGGGTTAATGATTTGCCCATGGTCAAGCCAGTTTGTGTAAAATGCAGAACTTGAACCCAGTTCTTCCTGGAACTGAAGCCATCTTTTATCCTGGTACACCATGCTGCCTTTCATATCTGCTGCATATATGCAAAACAAATGCAAGGTAATTTGTGGGGGGGGGGTGGGAAGAGGAGACCACCATATGCAGCAATGGACTTATGAGAGGTGTCATAAAGAAGAGGCCTCTGATGGTGCAGAATTTTGAAAGAAACTGAGTATTCTTTTTTAAATTTATTTTTAATAATTTATTTTTCCCCAATTACATGTTGGAACAATTCTAACATTTGTTTTCTTTTAAAAATTCTATCCTTTCCCCTTCCCTCCCTGAGACAGTAAGCAATCTGATAGAGATTATACATGTGCAATCAGGTAAAACATTTTCATAGTAGTCATTTTGTACAAGAAGACTTGAAAAAAGAAAGAAAGAAAAGAAAGAAGGAAGAAAGAAAGAAGAAAAATAGTATGTTTCAGTCTATATTCAGACAATATCTGTTTTTTCTCTGGGAACAAATAGCATGTTTCATCATGAGTCCTTTGAGATTGTTTGAGATCATTGTATTGCTGAGAACCGTTAAGTCATTCACAATTCTTCATCTTCCAATACTGCTGTTATTGTGTATGATGTTCTGATTCTGCTCACTTCATGTTGCATCAGTTCGTTTAAGTCTTTCTAGGTTTTTCAGAAATCCTCCTCCTTATCACTTCTTATAGCATAATAATATTCCATCACAATTATATAACACAACTTGAGAAACTGAGTATTCTAAGAATGAGGTATTCTACTATCTTCACAATGGCCTTTTGGGCTCCTGGTAGTTTGAAGACCTAATGAAACTGGTAGAAGAGCAGCCTGAATCATTAGTCTAGTTAAATGGAAACAGCCTTTAAGCTCATACTTTCAAAAGCCGATTGTTTATATGTACTACTGAAACTACACATATACTATTTGTAAATTTTGAGCAAAGGCATGCGTCAATTCTGGACCAGACTTGAAATGTTTGTAACAGAATTGGCATTATAGACACACCCAGGAATGTGTACTTATTTATTTAGTAATAATTTGCATGTACAAATTAATAAGAAATTTATTTCTGAGTGTGTAAATCCAAGCACAGAGCCTAAGTACTCAACAACTCAAATTCATCTGTATTAATCTGTTGCAGACATAGCTGATGAAAGCAATAACAGTCAGCTGTCTGAGCACCATAACCAATCAATGGATTTGCCTTTAATTGATCTCTCCTGGAAAGGTTTCAGGTGGAACTGGCTAAATTCCAAAACTGCTAGATTAATAATTCCAAACCTAGGCTTGTCCCTGAGGGACTGCTGTCTTGTAGAATAAAGAATTATTTGCTTCACACTAATTTATGAAAGGCTTTTTTTCCCCCAAAATTCTTCCAATAAATGCAGTACTTTGTGGAGGTCTCTAGGCGCAACTGACAGTTTGCTATGAGCTCAGTTTTAGATTTAGTATATTAATAGACTTGGTTGAGGTTTGGAGCTCGGTGTTTGAAAACCAAATTGGGTCAATTTCTTGAGTGAGCAATAGAAAAGAACTACCCAAACACTCAAGGCTGTTGAGAACAGAGCGAGATGAGTTATTGGACTAAAATCCTGCTCTTGGAGCTTGAAGGAACTTAAGAGGTCATTTACTCTCTCTTTAGAAGTCTTTTTTCTCTCATTTTATGGAGGAGAAATCTCCATATGAGAGAATATATGTACAATGCTTTGCAAACCTTTGGGTGCTATATACATGTTATTGTTGTTGTTATCATTGAGATTATTATGATGATGGTGGTGACTTACCTAAGGCCACAGGGTTTCTAAGTGGCAAAGACATGATGAGGAATCCCAGGTCTCCTCATTCCCTGTTCCATAAGAATTGTGCTGCACTGGTCTGCTCCCTCAATCCATGCTTTCCCCCAAATTCCTAGGTAGCAAAGTGGTTCATTGGACTTTGAGTCAGGAAAATCTGAGGGCAAATCCTGCTTCAGCTACTTACTAGCTTTGTGACCTTGGACAATTCAGTTAACCTCTCTCACCCTCAGTTTGTTCATTTGTAAAATGAAGGGTTAGTCTTGATGCCTCTAAGTTCTCTTCCAGCTTTAAATCTATGGTCTTTGTAGCTTTCCCTGTTCAATTTTGTGGATTTTGTGCAGTGGGGTCAGAGACCTACATCTATCACTAGAGTGATTAGTAGTAGAGAAAAATCTCACTGTATGACCTTTACATAGGGTCACTGATTTAACAGTCAAGGGCTTTATAAGTCATATAGTCAAATCTCCTTTTTATTTTTTAATGGTATTTTTACATTTGTGTAAATCTACTTGCTCTCCCCCCAAATTCTCATGGTGGCAGGTGGGGAACAGAGGAGAAAAAACAAAAAAAGAAAGATCTGTAATACTAAGAGTTTTGGGTTTCCGGGGGTGGAGCCAAGATGGCAGCTGGAAAGCAGGGACTTGAGTGAGCTCCCCACCCAGGTCCCTCCAAACACCTATAAAAATGACTGAACAAATTCTAGAGCTGCAGAACCCACAGAATAGCAGAGGGAAGCAGGGCTCCAGCCCAGGAGAGGCTGGATAATTGCTGGGTAAGGTCTATTCCCACGGAACTGGGAGCCGAATGGAACAGAGACCAGCTTGAGCCGCGCCCGGACCAACCAGATCAGGAGTGGGGCGGAACAGGCCCTAGCACCCTGAATCAGTGAGCTGTGGCAGTTACCAGACTTCTCAATCCACAAACACCAAAGACAACAGAGAAGGTTAGTGGGAAAAGCTGCTGGGACAGAGTGAAAGGAGTTTGCAGTTTGGCCACTGCCCCTGGGGGCAGCAGAGGTGGTGCAGCTCTGAGGCTGCTTACAGAGCTACAGGGCAGTTGCTTCTGTGACAGATCTGAGCTTGAGTGCAGAGCCAGCTTGGATCTGGGTCTAGTCCAGGTTGGTGGTTCTTGGGGGAGGAGGAGCACTGGTGTAGCAGAGCTTGCTGTGTAGAAATAACTCAGAAAACAACAGTGTAGCCCCTCATGCTTGGGACAAAGTACTCTTACTCTGCAAGCAGTCATGCCCCGATGAAAAACTCAGGGGTTGAGTGAGTTGGCTGGGTACATGGCCAGGCAGCTTAAACGGACTCAGATTCAGTCTTGGACTTTGGAATCTTTCTTTGGTAACAAAGAAGACTAAAACATACAGCAAGAAGAAGTCAACACAGTCAAAGAGCCTACAACAAAAGCCTCCAAGAAAAACATGAGCTAGTCTCAGGCCATGGAAGAGCTCAAAAAGGATTTGGAAAAGCAAGTTAGAGAAGTAGAGGAAAAATTGGGAAGAGAAATGAGAAGGATGTGAGAAAACCATGAAAAACAAGTCAATGACTTGCTAAAGGAGACTCAAAAAAAATACTGAAAAATATACTGAAGAAAACAACACCTTAAAAAATAGACTAACTCAAATGGCAAAAGAGCTCCAAAAAGCCAATGAGGAGAAGAATGCCTTGAAAGGCAGAATTAGCCAAATGGAAAAGGAGGCCCAAAGGACCACTGAAGAAAAATACTACCTTAAAAATGAGATTGGAGGGCAGCTGGTAAGCAGGGACTAGAGTGAGCTCCGTTACCGAGTCCCTCCAAAAACCTATAAAAAATGGCTCTGAACCAATTCTAGAACGGCAGAACCCACAGAACAGCAGAGAGAAGCAGGGCTCCAGCCCAGGACAGCCTGAATGGTCTCTGGGTGAGGTTTATTCCACACGGAGCTGGGAGCTGGGAGCTGGGAACGGAGTGGAGCAGAGCCCAGCCTGAGCGGCATGGACCATCCAGACCAGAAGCCAGGCAGAGGGGGCCCTAGCGCCCTAAATCAGTGACCTGCGGCAGTTACCAGACCCCTCGACCCACAAACACCAAAGACTGCGGAGAAGGTTAGTGGGAAAAGCTGCGGGAGTGGAAGGAGTTCACGGTTCGGCTTCCAGCCCCAGGGGCAGCAGAGGTGGGGCAGCTACAGCTGTTGTTACTTCCGGCTCCAGGCCCACCTGGTGGGAGGAATTAAGTGGCGGATCAGAGCAGGAGTGCAACAGCCTGCTGAAGATCTAAGCCCAGTCTGGACTGGAGGTTCTTGGGGAAGGAGGAGTGCGGCTCTGACAGAGCTGGCACCTCCCCCCCAAACGTAGAACATACAACTCGTTAGTCTACAAGCAGTCATACCCCACTGAAAAACTCAAGGGTCAAGTTAGTTGGTTGGGAATATGGCCAGGCAGCGAAAACGTGCCCAGATTCAGTCTCAGACTTTGGATTCTTTCTTTGGTGACAAAGAAAACCAAAACATACAGTCTAAAGAAGACAACAAAGTCATAGAGCCTACAACCAAAGCCTCCAAGAAAAACATGAACTGGTCCCACGCCATAGAAGAACTCAAAAAGGATTTGGAAAAGCAAGTTAGAGAAGTAGAGGAAAAATTGGGAAGAGAAATGAGAAGGATGCGAGAAAACCATGAAAAACAAGTCAATGACTTGCTAAAGGAGACCCAAAAAAATACTGAAAAATACGCTGAAGAAAACAACACATTAAAAAACAGACTAACTCAAATGGCAAAAGAGCTCCAAAAAGCCAATGAGGAGAAGAATGTCTTGAAAGGCAGAATTAGCCAAATGGAAAAGGAGGTCCGAAAGACCACTGAAGAAAATACTACTTTAAAAATTAGATTGGAGCAAGTGGAAGCAGTGACTTTATGAGAAATCAGGATATTATAAAACAGAACCAAAGGAATGAAAAAATGGAAGACAATGTGAAATATCTCCTTGGAAAAACCACTGACCTGGAAAATAGATCCAGGAGAGATAATTTAAAAATTATTGGACTACCTGAAAACCATGATCAAAAAAAGACCCTAGATACCATCTTTCAAGAAATTATCAAGGAGAACTGCCCTGATATTCTAGAGCCACAGGGCAAAATAGAAATTGAAAGAATCCATCGATCGCCTCCTCAAATAGATCCCAAAAAGAAATCTCCTAGGAATATTGTTGCCAAATTCCAGAGTTCCCAGATCAGGGAGAAAATACTGCAAGCAGCCAGGAAGAAACAGGTTGAGTATTGTGGAAACCCAATCAGAATAACCCAAGATCTGGCAGCTTCTACATTAAGAGATCGAAGGGCTTGGAATGCGATATTCTGAAGGTCAATGAAGCTAGGATTAAAACCTAGAATCACCTACCCAGCAAAACTGAGTATCATGTTCCAAGGCAAAATATGGATTTTCAATAAAATAGAGGACTTTCAAGCTTTCTCAGTGAAAAGACCAGAACTGAATAGAAAATTTGACTTTCAAACACAAGAATGAAGAGAAGCATGAAAAGGTAATCAAGAAACGGAAATTGCAAGGGACTTACTAAAGTTGAACTGTTTTGTTTACATTCCTACATGGAAAGATGATGTGTATGATTCATGAGATCTCAGTATTAGGGTAGTTGAAGGGAATATGCATATATATATATATGTATATTTTTAAGTATATATATAAGTGAATGTATATATATGTATATATCTATGTGTATATGTATGTATGTGTATGTGTATATATATGTGTTTATATATATATGTGTGTGTGTATATATATGTGTGTGTGTATATATATATATATGTATATATATATATATATGTAAAAGAGAGAGAGCAGACACAGGGTGAGTTGAAGATGAAGGGAAGATATCTAAAAGAAATAAAATGAAATTAAGGGATGAAAGAGCAACATACTGAGAGAGGGAGATAGGGAGAGATAGAATGGGGTGGATTATCTCGCATAAAGGTGGCAAGAGGAAGCAGTTCTGTGGGAGGAGCTGAGAGGGCAGGTGAGGGGGGAATGAGTGAACCTTGCTCCCATCAGATCTGGCCTGAGGGGAATACCATACATACTCAGTTGGGTATCTTACCCCACAGGAAAGAAGAGGGAGGAAGATAAAAGAAAATAAAAGGGGGGGATGATGGAGGGGAGGGCAGATGGGGGTGGAGGAAAAAAAATTTAAAAAAAAGAGATTGGAGCAAGTGGAAGCTAGTGACTTTATGAGAAATCAAGATATTATACAACATAACCAAAGGAATGAAAAAATGGAAGACAATGTGAAATATCTCATTGGAAAAACCACTGACCTGGAAAATAGATCCAGGAGAGATAATTTGACTTTCAAACACAAGAATCAAGAGAAGCATGAAAAGGTAAACAAGAAAGAGAAATCATAAGGGACTTACTAAAGTTGAACTGTTTTGTTTACATTCCTACATGGAAAGATGATGTATACAATTCATGAGACCTCAGTATTAGGGTAGCTGAAGGGAATATACATATATACATACATACATACATACATATATATATATGTGTGTGTGTGTATATCCATATATATGTGTATATATGTATATATATATATATATATATATATATATACATATACACAGAGAGAGAGAGAGAGAGAGAAAGAGAGAGAGAGCACAGGGTGAGTTGAATATGAAGGGATGATATCTAAAAAAATCAAATTAATGGATGAGAGAGGAATATATTGGAATATATTGAGAGAGGGAGAAAGGGAGAGATAGAAAGAGGTAAATTGTCTCACATAAAAGTGACAAGAAAAAGCAGTTCTGTGGGAAGGGAAGAGGGAGCAGGTGAGGGGGAATGGGTGAATCTTGCTCTCATCAGATTTAACCTGAGGAGAGAATAACACACATGCTCTGTGGGGTGTCTTAAACCACAGGAAAGAAGGAGGAAGGAGATAAAAAGGGGGGTGGCGATAGAAGGGAGGGCAGATAGAGGGAGGAGATAATCAAAAACAAACACTTTCGAAAAGGGACAGGATCAAGGGAGAAAATTGGATAAAGGGGGATAGGATAGGAAGGAGCAAAATATAGTTAGTCTTTCACAACATGAGTATTGTGGAAGGGTTTTACATCATGATACACATGTGGCCTATGTTGAATTGCTTGCCTTCTTAGGGAGGGTGGGTGGGGAGCAAAGAGGGGAGAGAATTTGGAGCTCAGAGTTTTAAAAACAGATGTTCAAAAAAAAAGTTTTTGCATGCAACTAGGAAATAAGATATACAGGCAATGGGGCATAGAAATTTATCTTGCCCTACAAGAAAGTAAGGGAAAAGGGGATGGGGGGTGTAGTGGAGTGACAGAAGGGAGGGTCAAGTGGGAAATGGGGCAACCAGAATATATGCTATATGGGGGGGTGGGTGTAAATGGGAAGAAAATTTGCAATTCCAACTCTTGTGAAAATCAATGCTGAAAACTAAAAATATTAAATAAATTAAATAAATCATTTAAAAACAAAAACAAAAAAAAGAGTGTTGTAGACTGATAAAAACTGGCCAAGGGCTGGTCATCCAGGTCTTAAAAGACATTGCTGGGGGCAGCTAGGTGGCGCAGCGAGTAGAGCACCAGCCCGGGAGTCAGGAGAATCTGAGTTCAAATCCGGCCTGAAACACTTGACACATGTACTAGCTGTGTGACCTTGGGCAAGTCACTTAATCCCAATTGCCCCACGAAAAAACCAGAAAAAAAAAACAAAAAAAAAAAGAAGACATTGCTATCACCGCAGCCTTTTCATCAACCCTGAGATGTCATCAGTGTCCATTTGTGTCTCTGTGTCTCTCTTTTTTTTCCATTCTTTCTATCTGTATCTCTTTCTCTCAGTGTCTGTTTCTCTGTCTCTGTCTCTCAAAACTGATAGAATAAATAATATAAAAGATCTATTGTTTGATCACAGGTGGTCTATTCCACGAAGGCAGGTACATTCTCTGGGGCTTTGCTTGTAAAAGTTGCATAATGGAGATTTTCACTAGTTTTTTAAAGAAAAAATATTACACATATGAAGAGGCCTCACCTGCATTTGCCTTGGCTCAACTTCTTGTGGTGGGAGGAAACTGTCAGTGTATGTGAGGAGCATGAGTGAAGTGAGAGTTGGATCTTTGCATTGAGGTTTCAGGGAGCTGATGGGCTGGGGTTGTTTATGTAGCACCCTTTATACTTCTTGAGATTGCAAAATAAGGCATTCAAACCAAGTTTCTGACTCAACAGTCTCTTGAGAACAGGAGTTCAGAAAACGCAGGTGTGCTGTCTACAAAACTGGTGGTTTATTTTATAATGTGTCACTCAGGAGAAGTAAACACTGGCCTTTCTATTCATTGGCTTACAGAGTTCTGCCTCTTAGAAGAGTTCTCTTCTCCCTTGGATGATTTGTGAAGTCTGTAAGAAAATGACAATGGCACAAAGTAAGAACACTCCAAGCTAGTTTTCTCCCTGGACAATTCAACGTGCATTTAAGTGTCTACTATGTGCAAGGTACTGTGGCTAACCCTGAAGATATAAACACAAAACAATGAAACGTGTTGGGGGGTTGCCAGGACCAAAGGACTCAAGAATCCAGAAGGTACTTGAGAAATCATTCCATTCACTACCTCCCTTTTGTTTTTAGAAATCAAATCATTTGCCACATAGCACTTTTACATCTTTAAAAGTGTGCTGAAAGGACTTTTATTCACTATTCTTCACACACATACACACACACACACACATCATGAGGTATGTTGTAAGAATGGTTTAGTAGGAAGAAATCAGAGGTTAAATCACTTGGCCAAAGGTGCATAGCCCTTAACTTTTTATTGCTCCTCAGGTCAATTAAGCACACTACCTCTCAAAAGCAACAGACTCAGAGAAACGGAATCTTATAATATTTTGTGTGGGTTTCTGAAGTGTCAGCAAAATAACAACTTTATGGCTATGATAGCTAAGCTTTTAAAATTTTTAATTAATTTATTAACTTTTAGTTCAGAACATTCACTTCCACAAACTTTTGTTTTAAATCCCCCAGCCTTTCCCACCACCACAAAATGGCATGCAATCTGACACAGGCTCTAGATATACATTCATATTAAACATATTATCACATTAGTCATGTTGTAAAGAAGAATTATAATCAATGGAATGAATCACAAGAAAGAAGAAATAAAACAAAACAAAACAAAAAGGAGAGCAAATAGTATGCTTTGATCTGCATTCAGCTAAACTTTTTTAAGGAGGTCCTTTCCATCTTCATACTGTTGGGAAACATAATTGGTTCAACTCTACCTTCTCCCAGTGTTGTTCACCTTACCCCACAATCCCCTATCCATGGTATATTTCTAGTCATGCTGGCCTAGTTGCTATTCACTCAATCTCAAGTCTTTGCACCTTTTCACCTGCTGTACCCCATGCCTGAAATGATCTCCCCCTCACCTCTGCCTCTCAGGATCCTTGAGTTCCATAAGAGCTGGCCAAATGCCACCTGCTTCAGGAGCTCTTTCTCGATTCCTCAGACACTAGTGTCTTTTCCTCTAAGGCTTCCTTGCATCTCTTCTATGTGCATCTCATTTATACTTATTTATGTATGTAAGGGTGGTGTGTTGATAGAGTAGATCAATCAGGTCATCCAACCCCCCCTTAAAGTAAGTGATAAGATGCCTCTGAGACAAAATCTCAATCAATCTCAAACTTCAACTTTAGTTTCGATCAATCACAATCTTTAGACTAAATGAAAAAGGAGTGGCTAGGTGGATAGAGTGTTGGGCCTGGAGTCAGGAAGATTCATCTTCGTGAGTTCAAATCTGGCTTCAGACACCTACTAGGTGTGTGAAGCTGGGCAAGTCACTTAACCTTGTTTGCCTCAGTTTCCTCATCTTCTCAAATGAGCTAAGAGAGGAAAAGGCAAACCACTCCAAGAAAACCCCAAATAGAGTCCAAAAGAGTTGGACATGACTGAAACAACTGAACTACAATAACAAAAAGGCTTGGACCTGGAATTGCACAGGAATAGTGTTCAGTTTGATTAAGGAAATATGGTCATACCCTAGGGGTCTTCTATAAAATATCAAACTAATTAAGGACTAGAGTTATCCCAGGGATTGGAGGGAGTGTAGAATTCTAGCAAAATCCCTGAGGAAGAACCACTTGGTGGGGAAGGGAGGAGGAAAGGTCTCAACTTTGACCTCAATCTAAGTGTCTAAGTACCCCATCCTTCCCCACCATAGGAAAAGGATGTTGTAACATTTAGAGTACATAGAGGATTTTGGACCTCCCATCCACCCATCCTAGCATCATTCCCTTGGAACAACAGAGACTGGCAGCAGTGTTTGCAACAGAAGCCAAAGACATAATGGGTACAGCTTCACTTCTCCACAACAAGGCCAGCAAAGAAGCACCCTATCAAGGTGACGAAAGAATTTCATGAAGTGCTCAATCTTGTTATCTCCTCCTTTTTCTTAAGTGGCCACAGGGAGAAAGTAAAGTCTGTGATCTGGGAGTCACTTTTCACCACACCAAGATAGAACCTGTATTTGATGTTTCATTAATCCACGTTCTAACAGATTGAATAGGAACATCTGGTACAAAACATTCCCCTACAAATCTGTGACATACTCTTGCACTATTATACACATGGTGTAGGAGAAAGTGTACTCTCTAAGTTTGAGCTCACATTATTCTGGATTATGTACATAGTAGGTGGAAAGTGTGTCATAGACTTTGTTGGAGATGTTTTGTACCAACTGTACTGACTATACCACCTGTTGTCAGTTGTTGTTTTCTTGTCAAGTTGTCAAGTTGTCAACTTGATGGTTGTCAAGTTGTTTTTTCAGTCGTGTCTGACTCTCCGTGACTCGATTTAGGATTTTCTTGGCAGACATACTGGTGTGGTTTGCCACTTCCTTCTCCAGCTCATTTTACAGTGGAGAAAACTGAGGCAAACAGGTCTAAGTGACTTATCCAAGGTCACACAGCTAGTAAGCGTCTGAGGTTGCATTTGAATTCAGAAAGATAGTGTCTTCCTGACTCCAGGCCCAGCACTCTATCCACTGCATCACTCAGCTGCCCACTTTAGTAAAATACCTCTTCATAAAAGTTATTGAGGCCAGCTGATTCTCAACAGAAAATCTTGGAAAAAAGTGCACCGGTGACAGTTTATGATTTATATAGTTCTAGAAAATGTACACCAAACCCTTCAAGGCTACTCTTAGAGCCTTGAGGGGGCATAGTAGCCCCTATCAGTTTCCTAGTGTTTTGAGAGATGATATCAGGGCCTGGTATTGGGTCTAAATGGGCCTCTACAGTAAATGCTAAAAGCTATAGATTCTTTTATTTGGGAGTAGGGGAGACACAAAAGGGAATACCCTATGGCTCAACTGTAGACACTTGAAGGAACTGAGCCCAAGGAAGAATATTAGGACCTCCAAATGAACCTCTCACACTGGCCCAAAGAATGCTTGGAGAAGGTCAGAGAAAGGATACAATCATGAATATTATTAAGGGTATGGACCATAATTAAAGATCATAGAACTAGAAGGGGCCTTGGAGATAATTTATTCCAACTGAGACCCAGAGAGGTTAAGGGACTTAACTAAGGACATACAGATAGGAAATAGCAGAATTAGAATTTGAACCCAGGACTTCTTGGTTCTTGTTTCTAGCAGTTTCAGGGGCAAGACAGCTGTCTTAGCTCAGGGGTCATAGCCATCTACATCAGAGCAACCTGGTATTTTATAGGGAGAGGAAAGACCTGTTTAGATGAGTCTAATTGGATTCCCACTAAAGGCTACAGACAGGGGAACACCAATTAGCTAGGAAGTTGGGAATTTCTAGCCGGGAAATTTCCAAGTATATGTTTCCAGAAATGAAGATTTTGAGGGAAGGAGACGGACAGAAAGAAGTGGGCAGTAGGAAGGAGAGGTGAAGTATGGCTTGGAAATAAGATTGGAGAAAAGGGGGATTTTATTTTCTTCTTGACTATTTCACAATAATTTAGGACATAAAAATCCTACAAATAACTTATATAGGGGGTTGAAACCAAGTAAGGAGAATGAAGACATGGACAAGTAAATACAGGATGATAGTGATGTGGCAAATCAAGGCATCTCCTAATGAAAATAAGACAGTGGTAGTGATATTGATCATTTCCTTTCCAAGTTTACCATTACGTCGTTATTCCAATTTCCTCTTTTTTTCTAGTAGAGTTAAGGAGAAAGCAAAGAAGAAAATCAATCGATGGCCATCTCACAGCATGAAATTGAAGCAAATAATAGAGTGGTAGATCAGTGGAATAGATCAGGTATAAAGACAGTAGTAAAAGATCATAGTAACCTAGTGTTTGATAAACCCAAAGACCCCAGCCTCTGGGATAAGAACTCACTATTTGACAAAAATTGCTGGAAAAACTGGAAAACAATATGGCACAAAATAGGCATAGTGCATCTTACACTGTATACCAAGATAAGGTTGAGTATACATGATTTAGACATAAAAGGTGATACCATAAGCAAATTAGAAGAGCAAGAAATGGTATACCTGTCAGATATATGGAGAAAGGAAGAATTTATGACCAAACAAGATATAGAGAACATATATACAACTATAGTTAATCTCAGAGGAAATGCACTAGCATTACGGGGTATTGGGAAAGGCTACAGGCAGAAGATGGAACTTTAGCTGAGATAAAAAGAAAGCCAGGGAGGCCAGGAGATAGAGATAAGGAAGGAGAGTATTCCAGGCATGAAGGACAACCAATGAAAATGTCTGGAATCAGGAGATGGAGTAGTTCTTGAAATAACAAGGTGGCCAGTGATACTTGATCACAGAGGAGTGCAGGGTACAAATTGTAAGACAACTAGAAAGGAAGATCCGCCGACTGGCTGGTTTGAAGCCCTGGGAAGGCCAAAATTCAAAATTTTGCTTGAAATAGCTGTGGCTCCACTAACATTCAGAGGGAGCCAGGGAGACCAAAGCCAAAAGTTAACATTACTGCCTACCCTCCTCACATTCATACACGGCAGGTCATAGTGAAGGCCTTTGCTAATAATAACCTCAGATTTTTTGTTTCTCTTTTGGAGTGGACACTAGCCCTAGGTCCACTGTAACTTTGGAAGTGAGTTCAAAAAGCTCAGCAAATTACAGGGCCATTATTAGCCTCTTGTGTACTTTAGCCCTAATAGATTCCTCCTAGGACCAAAGATAGAATATTCAAATACCGCAAGAAACCATTCCAGCAACACCAGGAAGGACCCAGGACTGACCAGAAATAAAGAAAAGTCAAGCTCTTAAAATAATACAGCAGAATCTGGGGCAAGGAGTAATTTTCATTGGAACTTCACATTAAAATGCAACAGATTTCTAACTGCCTTTTAGATTCCTCTACTTAATAGGACACCTGTGATTCATTTCCTTTTATCCTGATGGTGGTGTCTGGAGTTATGGGAGGGCCCATTATCTAGGGGCCATTTCTATTAAGGTAATGGTAAGAGGGTCCTGTAATGGTCGTGGAGACAGTCAAGTCCCCAGTTCCAGAGCCACATAAAGTGGCCCGAGCCCTTAAAACCTCTTAGTATCATTGTTTCATATTTTTTCCCTTTTTTCTGGACTGATAATTGTATTGGAAATGTGGTTCAATGAAAATATACTATATTTGGAGGTTCAAATTTTGACCCTGACACTCAGTTGCATAAACTTGGGCTAGTTTCTTAACTTCACTGGACTGTATATAAATGAAGTAGGTTGTAAAACATGGCCCTTTCAGTTGTAAATATATAATCTTATGGTGTAAAAAAAGGATGAAACTCTGTCAAGGAATGCAATTTATTGTTGTTCAGTTGTTTTTAAGTCATGTCCAACTCTTTGTGACCCTATTTGGAGTTTTCTTGGCAAGTATACTAGAATGGTTTGCCATTTCCTTCTCCAGCCCATTTTACAGATGAGGAACTGAAGCAAACAGGTTTAAGTGACTTGCCCAGAATCACCTAGCTAGTAAATGTCTGAGACCAGATTTGAACTCACCAAGATTAGTCTTCCTGCCTCCAGGCACAGAACTCTATGCACTGTACCATCTGAGTTGCCCAAGGAATGTAATATATGGTCACTGAGAGTTATTTGGTACAGAAGAAAGAGACTCTGGAGCCAAAGGACAGGAGTTCATATGCTGACTTTGTCAATTACTATTTGTGTGACCTTGGCTAAAGGATTTGCCCTCTCTGGCTTTTGGTTTCCTGATCTATAAAAAATGAGGAGGTTGGACTGGATGGCCTCTACAATCCTTTTCAGTTTTAAATATATGCTCCTATGACTTGCCAGTAACCACACATCTAGACTATGTCATAGGCAAGACTTGAACCCAGGTTTTCTTGACTGTGAAGCCAGCTCAGTACCCATAGCAAGCTACTACTGCCTTTCTCCAATCTTAGTAAGAACTTCAAGTATCATGTGTTCTAAAAAATCTGTTAGTTTCTGGAACCATCAAAAATACATCTTTTTTCCCCACTTTTAGTACTTTTGGTGAAACACACGGAAAGTTTATCATATTTCATTATATTGAGGATATTTTACGGCAGTTCATTTGTTTCCCGACTTGCTTTTCTGTGAATTTTCTTCATCTTAGTGTCTCTTTTGTGTGGTGATATTTTGTGGATATCAGTCACCTTCTAGAAGTGACTTAAATAAATCCCCTTAATGTTATAATCAGTGCTATGTGCAAAAGATAGTTTTGAGATTTTGAAAAAAAAAGTTGACAAGAATTGTCTACGTGGACAAGATTTCCTTTTAGTCAAGCTGAAGGAAAAAACATTGATCCAACTAACCTATAATCATAGGTTGATCTTTTGGTGATAAAAGGGGCAGTTATCTTTTTCTGAATGATATGTCCCTGACATATATTTAACCTGAATAATAATTGCTAGATCATATCATAAGCACTAGAGATAGTAATGACAACATGGTGATAGAAAAGGAGCACATGACCTTTGCCTCTTAATAATAGTTATGATATATTTAGCGCTTTAAAGTTCCCAGAATGCTTTATATACACCATCTTAGTTGATCCTCACAAAAACCATGTGGTAGTTTCTAAGGACATAATTGTTCCCATTTTATATATAAGGAAACTGAACCTCATATTAGTTAACAGAATTCTTCATGCTACAAGAACTACTAAGTTTTAGCATAGGATTTGAACCCAGATCTGTCCTGACTTCCAGTCCAGTGTTCTTTTCATTAGGCCAAGCTCATTTAGGCCCAGTTCTATTACTTTTGTGTCCTGTTGCTTCCCTTTTGTACTTTTTCAGGGCTCCCAAATAGGGCTGACCTCAAAACTGTCCAGCTGCTGCTTTGCTAAGTCAGCGGTTTCAGAAAAGAGATTAAACCCATTATTTATAGGCTACAATAAAAATTAAAATCAATAAGGAAAATTTGAAGGAAGATTAAATTGGAAACCAAATAATGTCACCCTAAAGAGTGAGTGGATCAAGGAATAAATTGCAGAAAAATAAATATTTTATAAAAGAAAATGATAACAAGGAGACATCTCTATCTTTCGAGATTTCCTTTAATTCTAGTTACCTCTCCCATTCCATTTCTAGCCTCTATACCTTTGCATCCTTGGTGCCCTGTGGCTGTCAACTACTTGAACCATTTCCTATGCCAAGACTTTCCTGACTTTCCTGGTTGTTCATGTTCTTTTCCCTTTAAAATTACTTTGAATAATTTTGTATTTGCTTATCCGTCTACATAATGTATTTTCTCTCAGTATAACTTACGTTCTTTGAGGGCAGGGGCAGTTTTATTTATTTATCTTCTTTTGTAAACCTATCACTTAGCACAGTAACTGGCATGTAGCCTTATAAACCTTGAATTTATTGAATTGGACGGGGTGGATCCTCCCAAGGAAATGTAGTCAAGATGGTGAGTTCTAGTAATACTAGACCTCAAAAGAAAATTAATGACAAGCTGAAGTTTGGTGCTACTTAGAGAAGGCAGAATCAGAAGGGCAGGTACCCAACAGTTTACCTAAAGTCTAATCAGTAGGATTTTTAAAAATCCTGCTTAAGGGAACAATATGTTGAAAGGTATCAGGGACCTTAAAATCATTGAATACAATCTCATTATTTCATAAATAAAGAAACTGAGATTCAGAAAAGTTAAATAATTTGCCCAATGTCATACATGTATTAAGCAGTAGAACTGGAATTTGAACCCAGAGACTCTGACTACAATCCAGTGGTCTTTCCACTGACATACACGGCAAGGCAAAGAAAAAAGGAAATGAGTCCAGAGCAATCAGACATGAACTCAACAGATCCAATCAAAATAATCACAGATGTAACCCAAATCCAAGAGTAGAGGTCAGGCACATGAGATTCCCTTCTGGGAAAACACAAGCAGCTGAAACCTCAATAATCAAGGACAAGAAAATCAATCAACAAAATTGAGGCAGAGTCCCCTTCCATGGGAAGCAAATTAGAGCAAGATCAAAGTGAAAACTACACTTTAGTTAAATCAATGTTTCATCAACATTTACACCTACCTATGTTGGAATGATGTTAAGTTGACACTCGCCTTCCTTCTCTTTCCTTCATGACTTAATGTATCTGTGACTTGCAGGTAACAGACAAAGATATTTTCAGCAGAATAGTTGTTTTTTTTTTACTGGAAAACTTTTTATTGTAGGTGGAGTGGGATAGCTGGACACAGTTTTAGATGATTCTAATTTTGTTGGCAACATCTAAAGCATCATAGTCTAGAGCAAGTAGGACATAGGCTTTCTTCTCTCCATGAGGCCGGATCAGCGTGTTGACCTTGGCCATGTCAATGTCATACAGCTTCTTTACAGCCTGCTTGATCTGATACTTGTCGGCTTTGACATCCACAATGAAGACCACAGTGTTGTTGTCCTCAATCTTCTTCATAGCAGACTCAGTGGTCAAGGGGAACTTAATGATGGCATAGTGATACAGCTTGTTTCTCCGAGGGGAACTTTTCTGAGGGTATTTGGGCTGCCTTTGAAGTCTTGGTGTCTTGGGTTGCTGAAAGGTAGGGGATGTTCAGATCTTCTTCTTTTTGTGGCTGTGGACATCCTTCAACACTGCCTTCTTGGCCTTCAAGGCCTTGGCCTTGGCCTTTGTCTTGGGGGGGGGACAATGGCTTCCTTCGCCTTCAGCGTCATCTTGGAGGAAAAGTGGATTAGTTTTTTATAAGCAGGCAATATACAAAGCACAAGGACACTGATATCCTGGTGAGAGTGGAGAAATTCTGCCATCAATCGAGGAAATTTAATGAGGTGACAGATTTCACCTGTGTCACAACTTTGCCCAGTTCTAGCTGTCGTGGTTATATGGGAAAAAAGTAGGAGAAAAGAAATCAACTATGTGTATCTGTTTATATATTTCTGTATACATACATATATGTGTATGTGTATGTATGTAGTGTGTGTACACGTATATGTTCAAATATACATTTGAGAATATAAGTATATATAATGTATTGTTTTACATGCATGTGTATATATACAAATTGATATTTACAAACTGGGCAATTTGCATAATGTTGCTCTGGGTTGGGAATCTAAAGAAAACACGGACCTGGAATGATATAAGCAGATCTTGGCACATTTGTTGAAAGAGCAAAGGAAGGATTTTCATCTCCTGGACTAATAGAGGTAATAGTTATTAAAGCAAGAAAGTCTGAACTAGTCTATCCAGTAGTAAAGTAATGATATTAACATGTATAAAAAGCCAATATATCACCACATGGTCTTCCCCACTGAGTCATTTAGCCTTGATGGAAAAACAGATTTTGATCACAATTTTCAGACCAATTTTCCACTGGACCTCTACAAAGCCTTTCACTTTTACACCTTCTCCATTACCCTTTAATGAAAACACATTTGTACTAGACTCTTAAAATAAGAAGCAGGTTACTCACAGTTATGATGCAACTAAGTAATTAATTGCACACTAGTTGTTTCCATAGCTACTTAAAAGAAATCACTGGACTCTCAAGCTAGATTACCTTTAAAAATGTTCTCTAACAATGTGCTACATTTATTTTTATGATTTATATTCTCTTTAAATAAATACTTAACAGCTAAACTGGAAGGGATGATGATGGTGGTGATCATGATGATAATGATGAATAAACAAATTACTAACAAGCACCAGGCTAGTTTCCTCTTAGATTTAAGTCTTATTCTGCCTTTCTTTTTTTCTTTTTAATATTTTAGTTTTCAACATTGATTTCCACAAGATTTTGAGTTACAGATTTTCTCCCTATTTCTACCCTCCCCCCATTCCAAGATGGCATATATTCTGATTGCCTTGTTCTCCAGTCAGCCCTCCCTTCTGTCACCCCATGCCCCCTCATCCCCTTTTCCCTTACTTTCTTGTGGGACGGGATAGATTTCTATGCCCCATTCCCTACATATCTTGTTTCCCAGCCGCATGCAAAAAAAAATCCTTTTTTTTGAGCATCTGCTTGTAAAATTTGAGTTCCAAATTCTCTCCCCTCTTCCCTTCCCACCCTCCCTCCCTAGGAAGGCAAGCAATTCAACATAGATCACACATGTAAAACATTTCCACAATGCTAATGTTGTGAAAGGCTAACTATATTTCCTTCTATCCTATCCTGTCCCCCTTTGTTCAATTCTCTCTCTTGACCCTGTCCCTTTTCAAAAAATGTTTGCTTTTGATTACCTCCTCCTACTGACTGTCCTCCCTTCTATCATTCCTCTCTTTTTATCCCCTTCTTCCTTCTTTCCTCTGTGGTAAAATACCCAATTGAATGTGTATGTTTTTCCCTCCTCAAGTCAAATCTGATGAGAGTAAGATTCACTCATTCCCCTCACCTGCCCCCTCTTCCCTTCCAATAAAACTTCTTTTTCTTGCCACTTATATGTGAGATCATTTACCTCATTCTATCTCTCCCTTTCTCTTCCCAATAGATTCCTCTCTCACCCCTTAATTGTATTTATTTATTTTTAGATATCATCCCTTCATATTCAACTCACCCTGTGCCTTTGTCAATATATGCCTATATTCTTTTCATCTACCCTAATACTGAGAAAGGTTTCATGAGTTACAAATATCATCTTTCCATGTAGGAATGTAAACAAAACAGTTCAACTTTAGTATGTCCCTTATGAATTCTCTTTCTTGTTTACCTTTTCATGCTTCTCTTGATTATTGTGTTTGAAAGTCAAATTTTCTATTCAGCTCTGGTCTATTCACTGAGAAAGCTTGAAAGTCCTCTATTTTATTGAAAATCCATATTTTTCCTTGGAGCATGATACTCAGTTTTGCTGGGTTGGTGATTCTTGGTTTTAATACTAGCTCCTTTGACCTCCAGAATATCATATTCCAAGCCCTTCAATTCCTTAATGTAGAAGCTGCTAGATCTTGTGTTATTCTGATTGTGTTTCCACAATACTCAACCTATTTCTTCCTGGCTGCTTGCAGTATTTTCTCCTTGACCTGAAAACTCTGGAATTTGGTGAAAATATTCCTAGGAGTTTTCTTTTGGGGATCTTTTTCAAGAGGCAATTGATGGATTCTTTCAATTTCTACTTTACCCTCTGGCTCTAGAATATCAGGGCACTTTTCCTTGATAATTTCTTGAAAGATGATATCTAGGCTCTTTTTTTGATCACAGCTTTCAGGTAGTCCAATAATTTTTAAATTATCTCTCCTGGATCTATTCTCCAGGTCAGTGATTTTTCCAATGAGATATTTCACATTGTCTTCCACTTTTTCATTCCTTTGGTCCTGTTTTATAATATCTTGATTTCTCATAAAGTCACTAGCTTCCACTTGCTCCAATCTAATTTTTAAGGTAGTATTTTCTTCAGTGGTTTTTTGGACCTCCTTTTCCATTTGGCTAATTCTGCTTTTCAAGGCATTCTTCTCCTTATTTGCTTTTTGGAGCTCTTTTGCCATTTGAGTTAGTCTATTCTTTAAGGTGTTATTTTCTTCAGTATTTTTTTGGGTTTCCTTTAGCAAGTCATTGACTTGTTTTTCATGGTTTTCTTGCATCACTCTCATTTCTTGTCCCAATTTTTCCTCTACTTCTCTTACTTGCTTTTCCAAATCCTTTTTGAGCTCTTCCATGGTCTGAGACCAATTCGTATTTTTCTTGGGGGCTTTTGATGTAGGCCCTTTGACTGTTGACTTCTTCTGGCTGTATGTTTTGACCTTCTTGGTCACCAAAAAGGAATCTAGATTTTGAGTTTGAGTCCGAGTTTGTTTTTACTGCCTGTTCATGTTCCCAGCCAACTCCTTGACCTTTGAGCTTTTTGTCAGGGTATGACTGCTTGTAGAGTAGAGAGTACTTTGTCCCAAGCTTTAGGGTCCAAGCACTGCTCTTTTCAGAGCTACTTCTGCTCCACCATCACCTCAGGCTCTGTCACCACAGACAGATCCAAGCAGGGCACAGCAAGAGAACCTGCCTTTGTGCCCACAAAGTGCTCCTTGCACTCCTTCTCTGATCTGCTACTAGATTCCTCCCACTGTGTGAGCCAGGGACTTGGGGAGCAGCTGATGCTGTAGCTCTGGTAGCAGCCTCAGGAGCTTCCTACTGCTGCCACTGCCACCACTGCACTACCTCTGCCACCCCCAGGTCTGGTGGCTGGACCACTCTGAACTTGATCCCACAGTTTCCCACTAACCTGCTCTTTGGCGTTTCTGGGTTGAGAAGTATGGTCACTGCCACAACTCAATGATTCATATCCCTAAAGTCTGTTCCGGCCAGCTGACTCCCAGTCTGGTCTGTCCTGGTAGCTCTGCTCCCAGCACCATGTGATAGACCCTTCCTGGTGAACATCCAGGCTCTCCTGGTCTGGAGACCTGTTTCCCTCTGCTATTTTGTGGGTTCCACGGCTCTAGAATTTGTTCAGAGCCATTTTTTACAGGTGTTTGGAGGGATTTGGGGGAGAGCTTAAGCAAGTCCTTATTTCTCAGCCACCATCTTCTATCCTGCCTTTCTTAACAAGAAGTATCACATCTATTACCAAACAATAAAAAGTCTAGGGCCTCCTCCAAATACAGGACAATTACATATCGATATACCACATACAAAGTACACTACTTTGACATACTGTATGTGTGTGTGTGTGTGTGTGTGTGTGTGTGTGTGTGTGTACAGAAATACGTTATCTATATAAGAAAACCAAATATTGCTTGTAGAATAAAAAAGACTGTGTTTAAAAGTCCTAGGGTTTTAAAGAACAACTTGCTCTCAATCTGATAATAACTGAACAAATTGAAAAAGTTTGTGACTTATGTGTTTTCACACAACTAGTAAATGTTGGAGGCAAAATTTGAACTCAGGTCTATCAAAACTCTATTGCTTTTGTTCAGCTGTTTCAATCAAGTCCAATTCTTCATGACCTCATTTGAGGTTTTCTTGGCAAAGACATTGGAGTGGTTTGAAATTTTCTCCTCTAGCTCATTTTATACTCGTGGGAATTGAAGCAAACTGGGTTAAGTGACTTGCCCAGAATCACACAGCTAGTAAGTGTCTGAGGTCAGATTTGAACTCAGGTCTTCCTGACTTCAGGCCTATCACTCTATCCACTGTGCTGCCTAATTCCAAACTCTAAACCTAATGCTTTATCCATTATGCCATCTAGCTGCAGACCAGGTTATTGCCATCAGTAGAAACTATAGGAGACAGTTACATTTAAACAAAACAAAACAAAATAAAATATTACAGAGGGTAATTAATGTAGATTATTCAAGGGAATAATAGATGTGGTGCAATACATCATTACATGCTATAAAAGTATAGCACACACTGACCATTAGGGAATGACTTCATGGACAAAATTATTCATCAGAAATTCATTATTTTTCATGGATCAATAGATGATAAGTCTCCATCTTACAAATATAGATATCAAAATATTCTGGAGAATTCATCCAATAAATGGTACTTGAACTAGACCATTGGTACATATCAAAATGGTGTCCACACTAATATTAATTCATAAAATCTTTAGAATATTCTAATAGATGCCATCTTTCAAAATATTCATCATCTCAAAGCTATAGGATGAAAAATACAGAAACCTGGCTGGGAAAATAAAAATCATGTGGGAATAGGAAATGGTATCTAGCATACCTTTTGTCGTATCTACGATTAACAATCTGGAGAACTCAGTCAATAAATTGTACCATACAGTGTGTGGCCTTGAAGCTAGGCATCTAGATCCCCAGTCCAGGGCTCTTTACCATTTCACCATAGAGCCTCTTAACCTTTCACTAGTTGTAGCTATCAGATGAATGGTCCCTTCATGGAAAGTACCTATTCCAGGTGGTGGAATAATGCAGCTTTCCTTTTTTAAGCTCTGTGCATAATAAATAGAGGTAGTCCATTGTAGTGGAAAGAATACCACACTTAAAATCAGAACACTGGTATTTGAATACTGACTTTGCCACTTCTGTGATAAATGAGGTTTGTGACTTTTGGCAAGTAAAATAACCTCCCTGAGATTAAATTTCTTTATTAGTAGAAAAGGTTTACCACTTGGGATACCTTAATACATGGAGGTTGTTGTGAAGCTCAAATAAGGTATGTTAAAGCCTTTTTCGTCATTGAAAAAACCCTATATAAATGTCATTTAGTATTGTTGTTTTGTTGTTGGGGAAAGCTGTCTAAACAATATGAATTAAGGGGTGCAAAGAAGTCTGCTCCAAACAATATCTCATTCAAGAATTTCTAAAATTTCACTATTACCTAACAAATTGTAGTTTGGGGTTTTAGAGTCCTGCCCCCACCCTCCCATGCCCACCCCCACCGTCATTGAATGCAAATCCTCCTGGGAGTGATAATACATTAAAATGCCTAACACCTTGTGGTCTAGAGCAGAGGGAGAAGGTAGTTTAACATTGGTGGAAGACAGTCTATCAATCTATTAAGAGCTTACTAGGGTGAAAGTCATTGTTTGTCTTTCATTCTTGAAGAGAACCAATGGCATCAGGAGGCTGAAGTCTTGGCTTGAGTGTGAATTGGATTTAAGTGAGGCAAAAGTGCCTAGCCATCTTTAGGTAAAAGTCACAAGAAGGGGCAATCAAGGAGAACTAAGAAGAAACTCCACTTATTTCATAATTTTGCCCATGTTTATGACCCATGACCCAGATTGCAGTTCTGTAAACTATGTCCTGATTTAGGAAAGAGAATTATAAATGCTGAGGAATTATAAATCATTTTTACAAAGTCTGTGTGTTTTCAAAACTCTGACTTCAAGCATTCTTGGTGCTGTATCTTTGTTCTAAAAACTAATTTGATTTCAGAGAGGAATTTCTTCATTTTCATAATAAATAGGTAAAAAAACCCACCTTGGTTATTAGAGATAATGTGAAAAATATCAGCAAGAGAAAATATAATTTTATAAAGATAAGTGATTACTGGACTTCAAAGGGTTGATTCATTTACTGGGAAATCAAGAGAAAAGCTGTACTGCATTCAAAAGCATACTAATCCTGATGTGTGAGGACCTGCTTCATTTCTCCCTTCAGTGTGATCTTGGGCAAGTCACCTATTGACCTGTATGGGCCTGATTTTTTCTACTACAAAGAAGTGGGAAAAATAGCTGCTATCTCACTTTCCTTCTAGCTCTCATTCTATGATCTTGCTACTTTTTTCAAATACCTTCTGCTTTCACCCACACCCTTACCCGGGAATGTGCTAGAGAATGCTACTCTTTGACTAAAATAGGTATACCTGGAATACTTTTAATTTTTATCTCCATCATTGCCATTTTCTCCATCACTTTCTTCAGTCATCAAAACATCATTAAAACAATAAATCAAGCTCTGATTTGTAGCATTTGCAGGTTTCAGTAGAGTAAATATTCACACTGAAAATTTAACATTCAGCTCTCACAAGATGATAGGATCTGGCTCCAGCACACTTCTGCCTTTACCCCAATCCCTTGCCCACCTCTGTCTAATTTATGGGAATTAATATATAGGGGGCTAATCTAAGCCTAACTCAGTAACCTTACAGGATGATAAGCCTTTCTTTCTCTTGCTATGGAAGGCAGGAATATTCACTTTAGCCATTACTGATGGTTCAGTGATTGCAGAGGAACTCATCCTGCTGATCTCTGCATAGTGAGGTTTTCTGATAAAACCACTGAAATATACTCTCTAGGACAAGTAGCAGAGAGATACTCTGTTTAATCAGTGACTTTATAATCTAAATATATAAAAAGACAAGTAAAATGCTACCCACTTTGGGAAGAAGGGTACATCTAAATTACCTGACAAAACACAGATTATTTCCTCCATTGTCTTATAATAGATCTACAAAAGACTAAGGGGCAGGGGTAATATGTTTCTTACATTTTATCTAGAGCTGTATCCCCTTCCCATTGTTAGACATGCACAGAGTTGCTGGGGAAGTCTGTTGGAGAGACAAAACTCTGAGTTATACCAGCCATCAAGTCTGCCACAGTCCTGCATTTGCTGGGGACCAGTTCTCTTGTGATTTTTTTAGGCCTTGGTAACTGCACATATGAAAATGGGAATCTTCAGAGAGTTACCACACAGTTTTGTTCTCCAGAGAGAGGTATTTCATAGGATCACAGATCTATAACTGAAAAAGACCTCAGAAGTCACCTAATCCCACTCCCTCATTTTATAGATGAGGCAACTGAGGCCTTGGGAGGCTCAACGACTTTCCCAAAGTCACACATGTATCAAGAATCAGAAGTAGAGATTAAAACTCCAGGGCCAATGTTCACCTCGCTGTTTGGGGACCATGATCATATTGAGTAGAGATCTTACTCCAGCGACCAACATATAAACCAACAATCACTCCCTTATTTTTTTTTAAAAAGGAACAATTTAGCCACAAACATAAACACATAAAATGCATAATTCTTAATAGGCCAATACTTTTCCTTGGCTCTATAGAGTCCAATTGAACACGAGGCCAAGTGGAATTCCCAAGGCTTAGCAGAAAGAGAGAAGAGAGAGAGAAAAGAGAGAAAAAGAAGAAACAGACTTTTGATTACTTCTCTGCTCACCAGAATTGTGCCTTCAAGGAGTTTATAATCTACTGGAAAGATAAGACATGTACTTACACTATTAAAGTACATGCCTTAACATGATAAGTATACATGTTATAAGTGCTTATTCAAGTTGAGTTACTGAGGAAGGCAGGGGTAGGGACTGGACCTGCCATTTCATTGGAATAGAGAATTCCCAGGTGATGAAATTCCCTCTATCAATGCTGGCTGGCGCTTTCTCTGCAACTTACCATTTTAGAGAGTTGCCTAGAACACAGAGGTTAGGTAATTTATCTAGGGTCATATAGGCAGTAGGTCAAAGGTACCTCAGAACCTAGCTCTTCCTAGTTCCAAAGCAAATTCTTTACCCTCTGTTCTATGCTGCCTTTCTTTAAAGAAAAATGGCTTCACTAACAATAAATGTTTTATTTCCTTTTAACATATTGTACAAATCCAAAAATTCACAGCTGAACCCCCTATAAAATATCCTTGACAATGGCTAAGCAAAGCAGTATGAAAAATGGGATTTTAATTAATGGTATGTGGAATCTCACACCTTAGTAGTTTACTGGATGTTAAACGAAGAAAAAGATGTAAAATCAAACTTTAATAAATTAGTGTACTTGAAATTAAAAAAAATTTCCATTGTATTCGATTTGAATTTGTTAGCATTTAAGGTTGTCTTCAAACTCTTCCAACATGTAGCTTTAGTCACTGTGTGTATTGTTCTTTTGGTTCTTTTTTTCTTCACTGTGTAAAACTTCATCCTAAAATTCACTTTCCATATTCCTCCAAGTAACAGTGAATATCTTTGATGATATGAAGAATGACATAGGAAAGAGGAAACATGTAGTAACGAATAGTGAGCAGGCCTCCTTGGAGCCAGGAAGACTTGGGTTTAAATCCTACTGCTGACCCTTGCCATCTGTGTGGTCCTGGCCAGGTTACTTAACCTCTCAGTGTCACCAGGCAACCGTCCAGGACTCTAATTTATAGAGCACATGACAATCTCCATTGGTAGAGGGAAATTTTCCACCAGGAACTCCCTTTACCAATGAAATCATAAGTCCCATTAAAAAATAAGATTATTTTCATGGGTCAGGACAGCTGGCTTGAGTTCACCTGGATACTTCCCCACTATTCTCTTGTGAACTGAGACTCTGTGGACAGACGTGGGACATTTTGAGTTAACTTGCCCCTGGGTGGGTTGATGTGGAACCCAGATGTGGCTTAGGACAAGGGGATGACAAAAATAATGTTAGGTCTTTATGGGGGGTGTTTTTGAGACCCCAGGAAACTTCCTTGATGATTGTTTTTCATCTCCTTGCCAG
Organism: Trichosurus vulpecula; assembly: GCF_011100635.1. Lineage (NCBI taxonomy): Eukaryota > Metazoa > Chordata > Mammalia > Diprotodontia > Phalangeridae > Trichosurus > Trichosurus vulpecula. The sequence continues at coordinate 131,241,282 of NC_050580.1, read as the reverse complement.
TGACTTTTATCTGCATTTGCTTTTTTTCTTACTGAGAGATTTTTGTTGCTTTTCAGGGCCACTTTTACCTGTGAGTTTCTAAAGGTTTTTATTTGAAACCTCTGGATTTGAGCGATCCAGGAACCAGGACCAGGACAGCTGTTTTCCTCCTTTCTAAAATGAGGGGGTTGGACTAGCATAAGTTTCAGGTCTGTTGTAGCTTAAAAATTCTGTAATTTTCAAGGAAACAGGAGGATTATGACAAAATATGTACAAATTATTTTGATGGATTGTTCACCACTGGATAAATTCTTGATTGCTATGAAAGAAATTGCATAGAAGCTGGCATCAGTGCTGGGAGCTCCCTAGCTAAAGGGATAAGAGGGGAAACTGTATGAAGAAGAGGGGTACCAGGCTGATTTTCAAGACATGCTAAAACCTTGCATTAGATTGCAGAGAACTGCAAGTGTAATACATTAGAATTTTAATTGTCTAAGCTCAAAAGCCTCTATCGTGCCTGTTACTGAAACCTTGGTTAATGAATGCTGGGCTTTGCCATCTACTCTCCGCTCAGCTGCCAAATTCATCTTCCAGAAGTATAGATCTGACCATATCACTGCCCTTTCTCCTACCCCATTCAATCAACTACAATGGCACCCTATCATCTTTAGGATCAAATAAAATCCTCTGTTTGTCTTTTAAAGCCCTTCATAAAATGGCCCTTTGCTCCACATACTTGTGATTCAGTGACATTGGCCTCTTAGCTCTTCCTGAACATGACACTACATGGTATAACTCCAGAAATTTTCATTGGCTGTCCACCAACCCTGGAATGTTCCCCTTACTCATCTCTGCCTCCTGGCTTCCCTTGCTTCCTTGAAGTTTCAGTGAAAGTGCCATCTTCTGCAAGAAATCTTTCAAAGTCTTAACATCTTCCCTCTGAATCTACCCTCAATTTATCCTGCATGTATTTGATTTGTACATAGTTGTTTGGATATTGTCTCCCTCATTAGACGATGAGCTCCTTGAGAATAGTGATTGATTTTTTTAAATCTTTCTTTGTATTCTCAATAGCTTATCACAATGCCTGTTACATAATATGGGGTTAATAAATTATAATTGACTGACTAACATTTCCTCCTGGACTTGGGTATGCTCCTGGTTTTGATGGAACTTTCTTTTTAGAACTCACTATTACCTCTGGTCCTTTGAGCTCTGAAACTGACAAGCATGGCTATGAAATTTAACTTTTGCTACAGACAGGACAACGACCTGGCTCTTTCTGTTCCCAGCTTATGTTACCGATTGCCTCTTCTTCTCTTACACCATTCCCTCACCTGCCTGCTTCAGAATGTCCAGGTTGAAATCTCTTCCCCGTCCCTCAGTGCAAGAAGGCTTCTGTTAATACCATGGATCCTGGCTATACATTATCCTTATTCCTGTGTAATGGCTGGGACATATGAATGTTGTTTTTAATTTATCTTAACTCAGCATACATTAGAAAGTTCTTGTGAAATGTATAGTTCAAATATGCTAGATCAAAGATCTGAAGTAATGTTAGTAGCATGAAAGATACATATCCAAATCTCAAACACCTGTAACCCTACCAAGGGTATCACTGAACTCATTGAGATTATACTGGTCTCTTTGGGGAAGATCACCTTCAGGATAGTTGGTATCATCTACTTTCTCTAGGCTTTGTGGCTGAGAAATCTCTGTTTTCATTAATATACAAGTAATAACTTGTTCATATTTTAACAACCACCACAACAATAATAAGTGACATTTAGGGTTTGCAAAGTGCTTGAACGATTTCTCATTTGATTCCCAGTACCCTGTATGGTAGGTGCTATATTACACTCATTGTATTAATGCAGAAACTGAGTTGGAGAGTGGGCTAAGTGATTTGTAAAGAATTACATGTTTAGTGAATATCTGAGGTAGGATTTGAAGCCAGGACTTCTGGACTGCTTTTACATCACTTTTTTGAGCTGATGTAAGATATTTAGATTTCCAGATCATCTAAGCATAGGCAATAAACCAGAAAAGGGAGATGGGTTTACTCAGGCCATTCTTGTCAGGGGAGAGCATTTAATAAAAGTGTTAGACTTTATTACATTTTTAACAACTAGCCCTGAAGAATTCACTGGGCAAAGATGTAACTGTTGTTTTAATATACAATATTTCAAATGTTATAGAACTAGATTTCCATTATTTTATAATGAAAAGAATACTAGATTGGGATTCAGAGAACCTAGGTTACTTGATGCCTGTATTGCCTAATAACACAAAAATCTCTTTGTGAATAATATTCCTCATCTATAAAATGACAAACTATATTAAAAGATCTCCAAAATCCATTGTAACTTAGATCTTATAATCTCTTGCTACCTTTTCTCTGGGCCTCAATTTTCTCATCTGTAAAATGAAGAGGTTAAGTTGGGTTACATCTAAGGTCACATGTCTCTAAATTGATGATCTGTATATTGTGAATATTCATTCTGCCTATACGCCATCTCTTTTACCCCCTGGTTGAAACAAAACATTTTTTTCTGTGCTCAGTAACATGTAAAACTTGGACAGTTCCCATGGAAACGAAAGCAAGTTATATATAATAAATTCCCTGCAAATTGTGCCTTGAAAGTGTTTATTCAGTGACTGGAGATAGTCTTTTTGGACACAGAGCAGATCATGAACCTGCCACCTAAAACACTTTTAAGCATAGATTACAGTTAAATCATTTTAATGATAACAAAAGTTGCAAAGCCTGGAACCATATAAAAAAACGCAAGACATGTTCTCTTGTGTTTTTCTTAACATAAGCAAAATAACTCATTTTATCTCCATGCCCTACATTCAGAGTCATTGCTAATCTGGCCCTGCCCTGTTAATCCAGCTTTATTTGCTGCTATACAGTCTCCATTCCATTTTGGCTGGCCTTCTCATCGAGCTTCATGACAATGCTTCATACCTATGCTCATTGATGTCTCCTGAATTGAGTTCTTTTTGCTTCTAACTCCTGCAGTGCTTTCCATCCAAGGTCCTGGAAATCCCAACTTCTCCAAACCAGTCTGATTTCTCCTTTCTCCTTATTTCAGTTGTCCTGGTTGTCTGAAGCATGTACTTCTCCAAGTGTTTACCATATGATAATGATTTGGTGTAGTTCTTCAAAGATTATAAGCTGATTTCTTACAATAATCCTTCAAAAGAGTTAGGAATGGAGGTTGGTAGTAATGAAAATGATAGCACACTTTCTATCACCCTTTAAAGTAGGAATTTTTCCCACAACACTGTTGAGAGGTGAACATCACAATATTAGGCAATAGTAGAGTAACAACTGTTCATGGAGACCAGTCACCAAGAAAATACCTTATTAATATCATACTAATCTCCCCAGTTAGGTACTATCTCCCCAGTTAGATTACAAGCAACCCATAGGTATTTCTTGTATTTGACTACATTTTCATTTCTCTATCTCACTGTAACCTATCAATCCTTCTATGCATCACCCCTCCTAAACCTGTCCTTCATGATTATCACAACCTCCAATCCCTCTATCCTTCAATACTTTTTCAAGTCAGTGCCCCTGTCCTGAAATCACTTTCATCTTTTCTTAATCAGGACCATATAGTTAACTAATTTTCTCACTTCTTTGTCCTATAACCACTCATTCTTTGCCAAATCCTAATCCTCTACAATTTCTACCATCTGACTCATACTCCTACTCATATGCTGCTGAATGGAGCTGGGGAAAATCCATAACAGTAATGGCTAGGAAGAATATAAACTAATGTTATATAACCTCTAATGGGCTCTCACTAAAGCAAGACAATTCGCTTGCTCCACCCTAATGGATTTCATATATTATTCCCTATAGAAACTTCCAAATTTTGTCTTTTTCCCACTAAATCTTTCTACAGACCCCACAACCCCATATTTTTAGCTTAGGACCTTGCATCTTTACTAAGAAAATCAATATTCACCATGAGTTCCCCTCTTCTCCATTTCTTTTCATCTCAAAACTCTAACATTTCCTTGAGTGAGCATCCTTACTCTCTCCTTGATAATGAAGAGGCCCTTCTCATTGTCCTCTACACATGTTCTTAATCCCTTTTCTTTCTGTCTTTTCCAATAGAATGCTTATTCAAGTATCTCCCCTTCAGTCTAATATTTATTCTTTCTCTATTTATTTATTGGTTTTCTTCTCTATTACCTTCAAATATAACCACATCTCATCCATTCTTAAAAAAAACCCCAAACCCCTTTGTTATACTGTACCACCCCTTAATCTATCAATTTCTCTCTCTCTTCCCATTGCCAACCAAATTTTAAGAAAAAAACTTTCTATACTCATTGCCTCTACTTTCTCTGCTCTAACTCACTCCTTAACTCTTTACAGTCTTTAGCCCAACCTTATCACTCAACAGAAACTACTCTCTCCAAAGTTACCAATGACTTCTTAATTGCCAAATATGCTGGTATTTTTTCAATATTCATCTTTCTTGACTTCTCTGCTGTATTTTATTTTGTTGAACACTCCTCTCTTCCATTATCCCCAAGATAGAATTGACGCTTTTCCCTGGTTTTTTTTTTTGGTGATATCAATCTTTTATAGTTCTTCTCTTACCTTTTTTAATTGCTGGCTCAATATCCATATCATTTCCCCTTACTGCAGATTTCCTACAGAAATTCTGGACCATTTTTTTCCTCTCTGAGTGACCTTATCAGATTCCATAGACTTAATTATTATCTCTCTCCAGAAAATTCACATATCTCTATATCCAGCCCCAATCTCTCTATGAACTTCAATCCCACATCACAAACTGTCTATGGGATATTTCAAACTATATATCCTACATGTAGTATCTCAAACTCTACACATCCAAAACATAACTTATCAGATTTTCTCTCAAACCTACCCTTCTTTTGAATCTCTCTATTTCTGTTGAGTATATAACATATTTTTAGTCATCTGAATTCTCAATCTTGGCTTTAGCCTTTAATATTTTTTAATATTGTGACATTTTATATTTAGGTCACATATCCATCTGAAGCTTATTATTGATGATATAGTGTACTAAACCTAAATTTTTCCCGATGTTTTTCCAGTTTTCGCAGGGATTGTTTTCAGATACAGTCATTACCTGAATAGTTTTTACTCTTGTGTCTATCAAACATTTGGTTTCTATGTTTTATCTTAGAATTCAATGTGTAGAAAACTTTTGTGTTGTTAAAATCTTGGGTTTTAAAATTTATATTCAATTAATGTCACCTTTATATTTTTACATTCAAAATCAGATATTCACTGCTCCCTCACCCCAAGGATGCACTATTTGGAAAGTTTTTCCATTTTTTCCTCTCAGCCTCTCCTCTCATTTGTTTTATTGATTTCTTCCTTGAGAACTCCAATTCCCACCCTGATTTCTTTCATTTCCTCTTTTAATTCATTTATTGATCTTGTGAATCATTTTGGAGGTTTTTGCAGTGGTTGTAGTCTTATTTCCACACATTCCATTTTCTCAAGTATTTCCTTGCCTCTGGTGTATTTGTTATTGTCATTGACTCCTTTTCTTTTTTGGATGATCTTTTTGCTTTTTTAATCATCTCTTTGCTAGTTTTGCTATGATTACCTTGTAATGAGCCCTCTCCCCAATTCCCTCTCTTTGTCATTTATTATTACTCTGTTACCCTTTATCCCATTATTTGCTACCTCGAAGTGATGTAAGAGCATTGGACATAGCCACAGGCTCTCCCTTAGCCATCATTCCAAAGGCTCTTTCCTTTCTGTGATTTTTGTTGTTGATTTTTTTTCCTTTCATTTTATTGGGTCCCTTTTTATCTGTATCGAAGGCTATTTATTCCCCACTTTTTACTTACCCATCTTGCTTGCATATTTCTCTTTTGTTCTAGAAAACTCTGAGTTGCCCTAACCTGTTAAGTTGCACCATGTGCCTCAGCCACCAGCTTGATCCATACCACCCAGGCAGGGTGAGGTGAAGGGTGGAGAGTGTCTCACTTAATCACTGAAGAGTGGAGTTCTGAGACTTTGAGAAACCATGACAAACATACAGATACCGGCCATTTGGAACATGGTCCAGAACTCAAGGTTCTGTGCTTGGTGCACAGGTAATGAGTGGTTAATAGTGACATCATATGGTGAGACTACAGTGCAACCCTTTGTTATTTATTTCTGTAAGCTTTACCTTTTGGAGAGTTGTATCCCCTCTCCTTTTCTTCTTCATCTTGTTTTCATAGTTTTATTTAGTGTATTGCTTTTCATTGAGGAAGTAGTGTCAGTGGAGGAGTGTAAAACAAAGGCCAGACACAACCTCTCATTCAGCCATCTTGTCAGACATCTCAGTGCTTTTTCCATTACACCACAGAAACCTCTCAAAGTCTCCCATCTAACTTCTGGAATATGTAACCTTAACTCTTTTAGACTTCTTCCATTGTCTAGGTTTTCTAAGCCTTTTAAAACATTGTAGACAGAGACATATCCCATAATGTGACCTGTGGGGGGGTGTGGAGGGAGAATCAGAAGAGACTAAATCTTCACTTGATCTAAAGTTGAAAATCACTACTTATGCAGCCATAATGCTTTTAAATTTAACAAAGTCATCACTTTTGAAGTATAGCAGGTTACCTGGACTATAACATTCTTTGCTATATGAATGGCCAAATCATTAATTTTTATTTCTGGCTTTCAGAGCCAACAACGTGCCTTCTTTCTTCATAAAAAAAGAGTATATCCTTGAGAATGAAGGATGGTTCCTCTTTGGATGTCAGTGCAGAGCTCCTGGGCAAGGTCACCACAGGAAACTGTATCTGAATCAAGCACATTGTCTAAAAGAGACTTGGGCTTTCTTCAGTGTTCTCTATTTGTAGCAGCAATTATGGCTTCTAGGGTCAGGCACTTTAAGCAAGATAATGACCAGTTTGACTAAAGGTCTATCAGCTATCTCACCATTCATTAACTGCTAGCAAATGCCTGACCCCAAGGTCATTACTGCTTAGCTCAATCATGCTTTAGAATGTGTAGAACTTTCCTTTTCATGTTCAATATTATTGATTGACATTTTCTGGGTATTCCATGTTACAATTAATTTGGGGGTGGAGAGGGAGGAGGAAAAGATGTGTAGAAAAACATGTTCAGCTGCCAAACAGGTGACATCATCTTTCCAATGGCATTATGGGAATTATTGCAATGTTAAAACTCAGCCCAAAGAGATTCCCCTTCAGATATTGGATTTCACTGCTGCAGAATAGCTACAAAGTTGTTCAAAAGAGAGTGAGAAAAGTTGGAGGAGCAAGAAATCCCACAGTGGAAACTTTCAGAGAAGTGCTTAATAAACGACTATTGCCATCCCTAGCCACAATGCTTCCATCAGACTGAAATAGAAGAGTGAATATGACTAATTCTTCCCTCCACCCTCCAAAAATAAATCACAGCACCCAGCAGAAATGAGACATAGACTTTTCCAAAATGTGAGTTTGAGATGAAGGCTGAGACATAGGAAACATTATGAATAAAAGCCAGATTGGGGAAACAGAAGGTGGTTGAACCAGCTCCTCAAACCAAGCCTTTTCCTGAAAAGCTAAGGTATTAGAGGCAACTGTGATAATTCTGGGGTTGCAGTGGAATTTGTGGAATTTGAACAATTCATTGTTATTTCCAATATGCCACTTATTAGTATATTGACATAGTCCTTTTCCCCTGAAATTGTAGTGTAGAAAGTTTGATGGATGTGTAGTCAGTGGAGACTTGGGTTTAGATATCTGCTGTCACATAGGAGTCCTGTGGCCCTGGCAAGTCATTTGACCTTGGATTCCTCACCTGTCAAACATGGAGAATGATTCTAACATTACTTTCCTCACAGAGGTGTTGCAGTAATGCAATTTGTAAACTTTCAGGTATTGCATAAATGTAAGTTACTATTACCTTCACAGATGAAGGCTACTCTTATTTAAAAAAATGATGACTTCTATCTTAATCTTTTGCTCATGTCTTAAACATGATAGCCCTAAAATGTGGACCTGTGAGCAGTAGTTATCCAGAAATGCTCATTCTTTTGCTTGAGGGATAGCTTTAGTAAGCTATGGTGAAATGGAGCTGGTGAATCATTTGATTACATCTGATTCTGCCATGTTTGGAAAGAAAGCCCATGTTGGCATCACAGAATTTGTTGGGAATGCTTCTAATAAGAAGATAGAGTTTTATTTTCCATGTACTTCTAAGCACTTGACTATTTCATTCCTTAACACCACAATGGAAAGTTCATCGGTGGCAGTCTGGGTTAGCCTATCCTGTACTTTCCTTCACTTTCCCTGGCTTTTGCCATTCTCACTCAATTTTGGGTTGTCTCACTAAAGCTAACACCCTTGGCAAACTTGACCTACTTTAAACAAAACACTGTCTCACCAGACAGGTTTTCAGAAATAACATATCTGAAAGTTTAGCCAATGTTACTGAAGGCCTTTAGGACCTGTCTGGTACACCAGAAGTAACAAAAGTACATGGTGGCATGTTGGGACATAGCTTGAATGGTCTGAAGTTCATGCATCAGTAATAGAGTAACACTATTTTCTTTTTTTCCAAAGAGGGAGATCACTCTGCTCCTTCAATTCACTATGTTAGCCCTGTAAATCTGGCCACACTCACTATGACTGATCTAAAATATTCCACTTTTAATTAGTTCCAGGCTACTAAATGTGATTGCTCCATCTGTACAATGTAGCTGTGCCAATTCAAAGTCTGAAGTTGATGAACTAATAGAGCCAGCTGAAGACCTGTTGAAGGAGGCAAATAGGGCCATGCTGCTGGAAGGTCTCCCTGGAAAATCCGCCAACACTAAAGTCCTTTCCAAGCAGTACCTTATCCTCTTACTAAAGGATGTGCTGAATTCCATATACTGTCCCCATCCTTCCAAAAGTCAGGACTTGGATGGATTTTTTTCCTAGGGTTTTTTAAAAGATTTAGGATACAAGAATCCCCAAATGTTAGCATGTGTATAATGCTATTGATAAAGCACATGTTAACAGTGTAATCTTAAGCCATGATCCAGAGCCTAGAAAGTGCAGGAGAATTTACAACGGGATCACTGTTGTCCAGATGTCCTTCAAAGTGTGTTTTTATTTGACCTTAAACAAGGTCTTCTTTTTTTCATCTCTCAGTTACATTATTCTCTCTTACCTTTAGGGATTTTTGCATCAAGTAATACAATCAACTGATCCAACCTTCCAAGTTTTTATTTTTGAAAGAGGAATAAAAGGTGGTAATGAAATTGCTCTTCTATGGTCCTTTTATCTTATCTGGTAGAGAAAATAGATGGACAAAGGGATGTTTGAAAAAAATTCTTTGTGAGTGTTGCTAAATTCCAACCAATTCCTTCATATCACAAGTTAAGTGATTATTTCTCCAATGCTTCAAGGTTTTATGGTCTCTTTAGCATGACTACTCCCTATGTTAATATACAGAACATCCTCACTATGAATTCATAGATGGTCTTTGAAAGTGGCTGTGGCTAAAAATAATCACCTTTTTATAACGAGCTTGGTGATAAACCTCTCTAAATTCAGGTAATCTGATTTTCAGAAGAAAAGCACACAGATAATTCCCAGGTCTTGTCACTCAAGAAAGTTTCAGCTTTTTGGGATCTGCCAGAATTGAGCAAAGCCTCAGGGGGAGTCCAAGTTTATCTCCAAACTATAATGAGTCAGACAAATATGATCTCAGTAGAGATTGAGGTAATGCACATTCTATTTTTAAAAAATTATTTAACATTTTATTTTCCCCAATTATATGTAAAACAATTTTATATTCATTTAAAAATTTTTTGAGTTTCAAATTTTCTCCCTTCCTCTCTCACTACCCCCCTCATTGAGAAGGCAAGAAATTTGATATAGGTTATTATACATATGTGGTCATGCAAAACATATTTCCATATTAGTCATGTTGTAAAAGAAAATATAGACTAGAAAAAACAAGAAAAAATAAAGAAAGATTTAAAAGTATACTTTGATCTGCATTTAGATTCCATCAGTTCTTTATTTGGAGATGGATAGAATTTTTTCATCATAAGTCCTTTGGAATTTTCTTGGATCATTGTTCGCTGAGAATAGCTAAGTCATTCACAGTTGATCATTGTAAAATATTGCCGTTACTATGTATAATGCTCTCCTGGTAGAAGGGGAGAATTTATGACCAAACAAGAGATAGAGAGCATTATGAGATGTAAAATGGATAATTTTGATTTTATTAAATTCAAAAGGTTTTGCACAAACAAAACCAATGCAAGCAAGATTAGAAGGAAAGAAAAAACCTGGGAAACAATTTTTATAGCAAGTATCTCTGATAAAGGCCCCATTTCTCACATATATTGAGAACTGAGTCAGATTTATAAGAATACAAGTTGTTTCCCAATTGATAAATGGTCAAAGGATATGAACAGGCAGTTTTCAGATGAAGAAATCAAAGCTATCTATAGTCATATGAAAATGCTCTGTCACTATTAATTAGAGAAATGCAAATTAAAACAACTCTGAGGTATTACTTCACACCTATCAGAATGTCTGATATGACAGAAAAGGAAAATGACAAATGTTGGAGAAGATGTGGGAAAATTAGGACACTGATGCAGTATTGGTGAAATTGTGAACTGATATAACCATTCTGGAGAGCAATTTGGAACTATGCCCAAATGGCAACTAAACTGTGCATAACCTTTGATCCAGCAATACCACTACTAGGTCTGTATCCCAAAGAGATCATAAAAAAGGAGAAAGGACCTACATGTACAAAAATATTTATATCAGCTCTTTTGTGGTAGCAAAGAATTAGAAATCAAGGGATACCCATTGATCGGGGAGTGCCTGAACAAGTTGTAGTATATGAATGGAATGAGATACTATTGTGCAATAAGAAATGATGAGCAGGCAGATTTCAGAAAAACCTGGAAAGACTCACATGAAATGATGCAAAATGAACCAGGACAATGTTGTCCCCAATAACAGCAACATTGTGTGATAATCAGCTATGATGGACTTAGCTCTTCTCAGCAATGCAATGATCCAAGACAATTTCAAAAGACTCATGATGGAAAATGCTATCTTCCTCCAGAGAAAGAACTGATGGAGTTTGAAGGCAGACTGAAGCATACTATTTTCACTTTATTTTGTCATTTTTTTTTCCTTTTGCAAACTAAATTTTTTTAAAGTTTCTTCTTTCACAACTGTGACTAATATGGAAATATGTTTTAGATGGTTGCACATATATAGCACATATCAAATGTTTACCATCTTGGGGAAGATGGCAAGAAATGTGCAAGAGAAAAAATTTGGAACTCAAAATTTTATTAAAAATGAATGTAAAAATTGTCTTTACACATATTTGGAAAAAATAAAATACTATTAAAACCCCCAATATACTCCTGGTTCTACTAATTTCACTTCACAATAGTTCATGTAAGTATTTCCAGGTTTTTCTGAGAGCATCTTGCTTGTCATTTCTTATAACGCAATTGTATTCCATCAAAATCATATACCATGACTTGTTCAATCATTCCCCAACTGATGAGCATCCCATCAATTTCCAAGAACCAAGAATCTGTGGACAGAGTCCCCAGCTGAGAGTCAGGACTACTCATCTTTGTGAGTTCAAATCCATCCTCAGACACTTACTAGCTGTATGAGTCTGGGCAAGTAATTTAAACCTGTTTCCTTCAGTTTCCTCATCTATGAAATGAGCTGAAGAAGGCAATGGGAAACCACTCCAGTACCTTTGTGAAGAAAATCCAAATGTGTTCACAAAGAGTTGGACGTGACTAAAATGTGACTGAACAACAAAGTACTAGCATGAAGAAGTGATAGCTATACAGTGCCAGATTTCAGCTCATCATAAGAAAGAACTTTCAAAAGCTGAGTCCTGCCTGCAAATGGAAAGGGCTGCCTTGGTAGTAAGGTATTGCCTGAGACCGGAAGTCTTCAAATGGAGACTAGATGATTATTTGTCAGGGATTTAGCAGAAGAGATTCAGGTCAATGATGGTGCTAAATGCCATTGTAATTTCACCCGACTCTGGAATTTTATGATTACATGATGCTAAAAATCCAAGAACAAGTCATCCCATTTCTGGAACCTTGGATTCCTCCTTTGCAAAATGTTACTGGCAGGATCATATTCTGCTTATTTGCCTCTTCTAAATGAAAGATTAATACACCTCAAGTAATTTGAATTCCTCAAACAAATGATTCAAAATTCCAAGACTCAAATTAACTTCTCGATGGCATACTAAAATGTAGCAGTAACTCTGAAACTGAAGTAGTATCTTTAGTATTTTTCCTGTGGTATATACGTGTGTGTGTGTGTGTGTGTGTGTGTGTGTGTGTATACGAGAGAGAGAGAGAGAGAGAGAGAGAGAGAGAGAGAGAGAGAGAGAGAGAGGTTATGATTGGATGAAATCACAACACTGGATATCATAAATGACTGATAAGTCTTTTTCACAAGTTCCTTATTTCATAGTCCCATTTACACATGGATTCTGACTGGGATAATAGAAGAAATTTAAATAATATAATAATACTCCAAAAGATCTGTGATTTCATCAATGAATATGGTTATTCTCTCCATATCCATGACTGCATAACCTGTTCATTCCTTAGCTATATTGTCTCCTGAATGCCTAACAATTGATCCACCCAACATAACAGGTGACTTCCTCACTCGCTTGTAACTGTTCATTTATACCAATGGATCAAACATGTATGCTGCTCATTGTTTTGTCCTTGTTCCAGACACATGATCAGCCCACATTTTTCTTTCTGGTTATAGCATTCTCTTTTCCAAAAGCAATTTTTCAGTTGTACCCCAATGATGCCCGCCATGTACTGCTCCATTGTTCTTTGAGTGATCCTCAACTTCAAATGTTTGGAGATTATCATAATCTAAGACTAAACCCATACAACATTGGTGGGAGAATAATGATGTTTAAAAGTTAGGTCTCTATTGCAGGTACAATTTTTGATTCATTAAAAGAACTATGTACTTTCAAAAGGAAATTCAGCCTACCCTTCTGCAAATTCTGGCCCTGGCTCATTGTCCAAGAAATACAGTGCATATACTGATGAATAAGTTATATGGGTTATTGCTCCAATTGCTTATGTAGTCTATACCAGAGATGACAAACCCCTGTCATGTCTATGGCAACTGTGACCTGCAATATTCCTGACTACAGGAACCAGGTTAAAATAGAGTTGGGAAATATTAACAACAGAACATAATGTGAATGTGTGGTTTTCTAAGTTAACATGCAGTATCAAGGGATCCCTATGTGCTTTTTACTGACCCTGTTTATATTTCATTTTGACACTAAGCGTGTATGCATCAGGCATTCTGTATTCATTTGTCTTTTCCTATGTGGATAACTAGGCTGAACTCTTTTGATTTATTATGGATTGCACTTAGGAGCATGTTCCAGGGTGGTGGTCGCATCATCATCATCATCATTGTCATTGTCACCATGATGTAATAGGAATAATATTTCAAAGTTCTTTACCTATCTCATCTCCTTTGATACTCACAATAACCCTGGGATATAGGTGCTATTCTTATCTCCCTTTGACAGAGAGAGAGGTAAAGTGACTTGCCTAGGATCACACAAGAAGTGTCTGAGTTAGGATTTGAACTCAGGTCTTCCTAACTCACAGGTCAGCACTCCACCTATTATATATACTGTCTACTTATCCATAGTCACACAGCTAGTGGCTGATGTCATCTAGTATTTTCTTTGATCTTAATAAAAGAAGGAATCAGCGGTGGTTCAATGTAAATGACCAGTTGTGGAAAGAGCATTGAAAGGGTCCTACCACATGGTCTTTTCATGTGTAAAGTCAGCTGTATTGGTAATCAAGATAGGCTCTTAGCACTTATTCAACCAAGTGCCCTTGAAGAGTTTGGCCTTTGTTTCCTTGATTAAATTAGGAGTCTCTGATGACCTCCTTGCCTCAAGGGAAAGCCTGGTTTGCATGGGTTTGAGTGACATGTTTGTAACATCAGAGGCTTTTAGACCATGTGGGTTTAAGTCACATTTTTTTGTGTAGATTTTAGGTCACATGGGTGAGTCGCATGTGTGACTCACCTTTGACCCTGAACAAGACATATAAACCCAGAGGTTGGCTTTCTCTTTTGGAGCTCTGAGCCACAGCAGGAGTTGTGCGTGACTCTAGGCTAGCCATTGTTATTAGCTCCCCGGCTTTGATGTTGATGCTTCTCTGGTAACTGCATATTGTGATTTTGTTAGACAGAAATCCGTCTGTTGATTCATGTTTATTTGCTCTGTTTGTATTTGCTCTGAAGCTCAGGGTGCTGGCTTTTCCCCGTGAGCTGAGTGAATGATATTTGTATGTTCGATTAAAGTAAGATTGTTAACCCCTTAACATTGCTTTCCTTAGTAAAGCAGAGCAAAAGAACCTGGGCTTGCAGCGTTCTTGTTGTTGGGCTTGTGTTGGTTTTTCACCCCCACAGCAGCTGCTAGCTGAATTGTTGAAACATCAGCGCATTTAACTTATCTTTATTTTGAAATTTTTGATGCTTTTTGTTGTTCCATTATAATAATTTCTGGATACTCTGCCATTTCTACTCTGACAGGGAGCTTCCCCTTTGTGACAAAGAAACCGTTAAAGCAGAAGAACTAATAGTGTACTCAGTCTGCAGTGTTTATAGAATTTCAAACCCACAGTTGCCTACCTCTTCAATGAATCAATCCATAAACATGCATTTATTAAGCACCTACTATATGTTAGGCTTTATGTCAGGTGTCAGGGTTTCAAAGACAATAGTGGAATAGCTCCTTCCATCAGAGAGCTTATATTCTAATTGAGGGGCTTAGAGTCCAAAACGACGATGATACATTGCTGCACCTAGTCTATGGGGCCAGTTTGGACATTTAAGGTACACAATTACCCACCATTTGTCTTGTTTTATCAGTGCATTTCACACAAAATTCCTTCCTTTAAAATTTTTCCTGCCAAGTTATGTGTTAAAAATGGAAAATTTCCCCTTACATATCTTATGACTACAAGATTATTCTCCATAAAAAGTTACTGTCTTATTCTATAGGGTGTAATCTTTCCCCCAATCCCCACTCCTTGAACAGCCTTCCCCAGATGACTGTTTTCTAAGGAAGGGTGTTCTCATGGGGATGGGTTATGTTTAGCAAGAAGTCAGTTGAAGAAATAAATCACAGACTGAAAAGTTTCTGGCAGGATTAACTTGTAGGGAATTAGTAAAGAGAGAAGGAAACCTGGAAGGAGATCCTGCCCTTTGCTTTAGCTTCACCTTATTGAGATTAACTAGGCCTACCTGTGACCTGTGGTGTTGACCAGAGCTGTCAGCTAAAACTAAACAGTTCTATGTGGCTGGCGGCCAAAAACATAAAACCTGCTAAAAACTAAACACTGAAAGAAATGTGCCTCATTTCAAAACAAGCATGCCAGCCCTGCAAGAATATTGTGTTAATAACATTGCATGGCCTTCTGGTACTGTAGGCAGCTGTCAAGACAGGACCTGGGAGGGTTTATCCACCTTTAGTATTTGGTTTTCTCATAATACTCTCTTCCCTCCTGGCTGGGTTTGAAATGAACTCCATCCAAGAATTTTCCATGTCCTGGGTTTACTTATCGACCAGGAAAGGTCCATATCAAAAGTTAAAAGGTTGGATATCCTCAAGCCATACTAAAATGCCTACAGAGAATCCAGGTATCCTGTCAGACCCTCAGTGAAATGGTTTTAAAACAGAGGGAGCCCAGGAAACCCACTACAGTCTGGGGTCACCATAATGTCTAACAGGTCAACATAAAAGATCCAAGTCAGACCCAGAGTGGTTCAGAGTTCTCCCTGGCATTTCAAGACTAGGAAAGGTAAGGTTCTAAGAGATTTAAACTTAACAAAAGTCTTCCATACTACCCTGAAGTGGCTTCAGATTGTTCAGTGAAGAAATGTGGTGATTCATATTCATCAATAGGCAGCTAGGTGGCACAGTGGATGGAATGCAGAGCCTGGAGTCAGGAAGGCTCTTCTTCCTCAGTTCAAATCTGACCTCAGAAACTTACTATCTGTGAGATCTTGGGCAAGTCACTTCACCCTGTTTACATCATTTTCCTCACCTATAAAATGAGCTGGAGAAGGAAATTGCAAGCCACTCTAGTATCTTTGCCAAGAAAACCCCAAAAGGAGTCATGAAGGGTTGAGCACAACTGAAAAACGACTAAACAACATATTCACCATAGCCATCTGTAGTTATCAAATGTGACACATACATCTCCAAGGCTTCATTAGGGCCAGTAACAGTTACTATAGCAACTGATCCTCTACCCCTTTCCAACTGAGTTCAGGTCAGCCAGCATATATTAAGCTCCTACTATGTTCTGGGCCCTATGCCAGACTCTGGGGAAACCAAAACTGAAATGAAAAGTCTGTGCTTCGAAGGACTAATGTTCCATATTAAAGGCCTCACAAACAACACTCTTAAAAGCATTATGCCATGAGTAATAATTACTCACTTACATAGCACTTTAAGGTTTATAAAAAACACTTTCCTCACAAACCCATGAATTCCAAATATATTATAAAAATGTATTCCCATTTTATAGATGAAATTGAAAGACTTTAAGTAAGTTGCTCAGGGTTACAAAACTAAGAACTTTCAGAGTTATGATGTAGAATCACATTTTCTCATGCAAATCTCATGTTCTAAACCATCATATCTCCTTGCCTCTCACTTGAGAACCTATCTTCTTAGATTGTTGAGCTGGTGCTTTCTTGGAGGAAATCACTTTAAACATTTTAGTTCATTTATTTTAATCACATCCCTAATTAGCACAGTTGATTAAAAACAAATTTCTTTTCTGGAATTGATTTTGTTGAAGAATTTCCATTCTTTAAATTTCTTCAACAGACAAATGTTCATTCATGTAACTTGGAGTCTTAAAAGGGTGCCTGGGGATACTGAGAAGTAAAATAAGTTGCATGTGCCAATAGTCATAAAACTAAGAAATATCAGAAGCAGGGTTTGAACTCAGATCTTCCTGACTGGCTTTTAGATATATCCTTCTAGCCACTAGACCATGCTGCCCCTCACACTGATGATTTACAGTCTAAACAGGCTAAGCGAGACAGGCATGATTGTTTTGCTGGCTTTGCCCAGGCAGCAGAGAGCCTCATTGCAACATTTGTAAAAAGGTGCTTCATAAATCTGAAAGTTTATTATAAATATGCATTATTATGGTGCAACATCCTAGTCCTCTAAGCTCTCTATGATAAAAAATAACTTGTCACTAACAAATCATGCTTTTAAAAAAAAGCTAGATCTCCCTCTGCAAATGTGTTATGTCACTTTGCCTCTCCATAGCTTGCAGTTACCACTGGAAGCTATGAAAAGATTACCTATACTCTGTACCTCATCAGAGAATTGCCAAACACTGCAGAACTCTGTACTATAGTTGTCTAGCATTTAGGACTCTGCTGTAAATGGCCAAATGGGAATTGTTATTCCAGAGAAATACTTCTGAGATACTGAAATTTTTATTACCCAGAAAGGTAATCTAAGAGGAAATGTGGGTCTCAATTCTGGAATCAATTCATTGTCCAGCTTTAGTGGCTGTCTAAAATATGTGTACTAGCTTATGAGCTCTATGGGCTGTCCATCCAACTGCATAGCATAGTCTGCTGAGTAAGTGTTCTTCAACTAACTGGTTTCCTTTCTGAGTAAAAATCTTCTCCTTTCATTCCTCACTCAGAGACGACATGGTGTGGTGATTAGAGAAGCAGCCTTGGATCCAGGAAGACTTGAGTTCAAGTCTTGCTGCTAACATTCACTGGCTATGTGACCTTGGGTAAGTCACTTGAATTCTCAGTGCTCTAGGCAACTAAGATTATAAGCTGACTTGCACTGATAATGTGAATGCCTTATATCAGTGAAATCATAGGTCCCTATCCATATAAAAAAATTCACCAGCTAATCAAATGAGTTAACTACTTGCCCCTAAAGAGATATAGATAGATAATATGTTTATTATACATTCAATTTAATGTGCAACTGTATGTAATATATAATTGTATTAATCATATATATAATATTTAACTTAATGTATATAATTATTTTAATGTATATATATATAATAGATGTATGTATGTAAAGGAAATATATTGAGTTATAGAAATGGATTATAACAAATTGAAAATGAACAAAGACCTTATAAACTACAATTGTTGTTGCTGCCCTTATCCTCGTGATTGTTGTTGTTGGGCAGCTAGGTGTGGCAGTGGATAGTATGTTGGGCATGGAGTCAGGAAGACTCATCTTCCTGAATTCAAATCTGACTTAGACTAGCTGTGTGACCCTGGACAAGTCACTTAACCCTGTTGGCTTCAGTTTCCTCATCTGCAGAATGGGCTACAGAAGGAAATGGCAAGGTACTCCAGTATCTTTGTCATAGGGTCATGAAGAGTTAGAAACAACTAAAAACGTTGAACAACATTAAATAGATGGATAGATAGATAGATATACATATAGATATAGATAGATAAATAGATATATATAAAGGAAATATATTGAGTTGTATAAATGAATTGTAGCAATTTGAACATGAACAAAGACCTTATAGACTACAATCATCCAATATTTATTATATGCCTGTTATTTGCTAGGCATTGAAAATATAAATGTAATAAATAACACAATCCTAGCTCACAAGGAGCTCCAACAAACTTGTTCATGATTACAACGTTTTCAAGAGTCGATTAGGAGACAGGATAGGTTACCTTCTTTGTGCACATTCTTGTGTCCTGAAATGGGTCATATTGTAAAAGATCTCAATATAAATTTTTATCAGTTAATTACATGCAAGTATTTTTTAACATGGGGAATCCCTTCAACCAAAGATATTGGCCTATCACTTAATAAATACAGTAAGTCTTCAGCAGTTGCTTCAGTCACATGAAGGATAAATGACCTGTCTAGGACCACGCAGTTCCTACATGTCAGAAACAGGATTTAAACTGGGTTCTTCTTGAGTCCAAACCCAGGACTCTGTCTTCTAGACCAGGTTGCCTCTGTTGCATCAAACCATATGCCATGAAATTTATAGAAGGGCTTTAATGGTATTTGCTGGCAAAGCAAATTGAAGCTTTCTTCTATATTAATGTTATGTTAGTGTCAGGTTAAGAAGTATAATATAATGCCAACATATACTCTTCAGGGTTAAATATGACTTGACAGCAGTCTCATATTCTGAGTGATTGGATCCAAATAATTTTCCAGTTGAATGTAGATTCAACACTAGCATGCCAATGTTAGCATAGGTGGGGTCTGTAAATAGTACAGTCTGAAGCATTTCCTTCAAAACTAGAAAGAACTTAGAATCTACACCAACGATATCCACATCAAATTTCTCAAATATGAAAACTAGTTCCCTAATTAGGGTGGGAGCAACTAAGGTTTTGTCTGATGGAACCAGATTTAGAGGGTGCTGATGGTACTTGAAGTGCTTTAACAGGATAGAAACAAGGAGTATCATAGTCAATTAGCAAGACTAATGAGTTTAGATAGGAAGTTCCCAATTGCAGGATGCTGAGAGTTTCTCTCCCCCTCTACTCTGCTCCTTCCCATGCTAATGCAGCATCCTTCAACGACTACCTCTGTCCCCTTCTGCAGAGAGGGCTGTACTGCTCCTTCCTCCAGTTGAACTAAGAACACAATTTATGCTGCTTTCACTGAATGTGGTCTGTTGTACTTTCCCCAGCAGCAAATTTTCTTGTTTATGTTTCTGATAAAGACAGAAAACCAGAAAACAAATACAAAAAACTAAAACTAACTTTGAAAATGGTCCCATATGTTTGTGCTGTGTCTTTATTCATGATATACACAGAAAATGGATGAAATGAGTTATGACATGACATGAAAGAACTGAGCCAGATATTCCTCTTTTAAAAAAAAATCCTTGATTTATGGGAACGGAGCCAAGATTGTGGTGTAGAGAAAGTACTCGGCTGAGCTCTCCCAACAAACCTTCCAAACTACTTTAATAAATGCCTGAGATCAAATTCTAGAGTGGAAGAGTCAACCAAAGGTCAGAGTAAGACATTTTTTTCCAGCCCAAGACAACTTAGGAGGTCAGAAAGAGAGATCTGTGACACAAGGGTAGAGGCTGACACAAAGCCCACATACAATGCCAGTGGTAGGACTAAGTGGTGACAATAGAAGCTGCAGCAGTCTCAGAAGCTCTCGAGCAAGACCAGGTAAGGTGATCTGGCAACTTACCAGATTCTCAGAAAGAGATTACAAGGGACCTCTTGCTAGCAATAGATGCAGGACCAGATGTTATTTGATAACTCCGTTCCTTATACCCACTGCAGGGTTATTAGTTCAGGGGTAGAGAGGAGGACTTTTGGTCACAAGGGATCAAAGACCTTGAGGAGCACTATCACTTCTTGTCCCAAGGGATCCTGAGGAATAGTATTGTGTTTGGTTCCAAAGGGGCAAGAGTCATGAGGAACAGTATCAATTGTAATCCCAAGCAATCAGAGGCCCTTCCTTGCTAAGAGCTAGAGTGCAGGCTAGGAGAACATTGATCATACTACTTCCTAGATCACACTGAAAACTCTTAAAACCCCAGAACTAGCTTTGAAAACAGTAATACAAAAAAGCCTAAAGCTTGAGACAGTGCACAGAGTCCAACCATAACAAAGTCCAAAATCAAGAAATAGGGTAGGAAAATGAGCAAATAACAAAAAGAACCTGGCCATGGAAAGTTACTATGGTGATGGGGAAGATCAAAACACAAAATCAGAAGAAGACAACAGATTCAAGACTACTCCAAGAAAAATCACCCAAAAAATGAATTGGACATAAGGCCGACAAGAATTCCTGAAAGTATGCAAAAATGATTTTCAAAATCAAATAAAAAAGGATTCTGGGAAGATGGTGGAATAAGTCAGAAAACTTTAAGCTTCCCAAATTTCCTCCACAAAAAGACAGATCATAGTCTCAGAGGGAATGTAGAGCAGCAGAAGAAAATGAAAGTCAGAGTACAGCAGTTGTTCTCTTAAGACAACTTGAGAAGACTCCCAGGAAAGACCTGACCTCAGGTTCAGCCTGAGGTTTAAGCCAACTCTGCCGAATGAACAAACAAGTCTTTGGAGCAGCTGGGTTTGGGAGGAAGCCTCAGCCTTAGAAACTTTCATCTCATGGACAGTGTGGGAATCTGAAAGTTAAGTAGGAGGAGACTGAAGGACCTTCCGCTGTGGAGGGATGCCAAGGATACCCATAACAGTCTGGGCTGCTGCTCCTGGGGAGAAGGAGCTGGGACACCGTTGGTGAGTGTAGTAGCAGGGTGGTGGGGACCCTTCTGGCTGTGGGCACTTGTAGTAGAGCAGAGTCCCTGGTTTTAGTTCCAGGGCAGAGAGGAAAGCTGTAGTTTCCAGCCACCCAGGGGACCACAGGGAGCAAGATAATTTAGGGGACTGTGTGGCTAGGGGCCCCAGCCATAGCTTAAAAGTGGAGAAGAGAGCCCAAGGTTGAACCCCAGGACAGATCTCAGAAAACAACAGTAAGAAGGATCTGAGGCTTGGGGCATCATTCCCCATACCTTGGGACTAGAACATGATTTTACTAATCACTGCTAAAAACAAAGTAAAACAAAAATAAATAAATAAATATGAGTAAGCAAAGGAAAAAGAACCCAACCATAGATAGGTACTACGGAAATAGAGAAGATCTGGGTTCATATTCAGAGGGAGGTAATGAAGCTAAAATAGCCATTCCCTTTTCAATGAGAAATGTCAAATGGTTCCAAGTACAAAAATAATTCTTGGAAGACCTTAGAAAGGACTTTAAAAATCAAATAAGAGAGATAAAGGAAAAATTAGAAAAAAATGAGAGCAATCCAAGAAAATCAAGAAATTATGAAAAGAAAGTCAATTGGAAATATAGTATCAAAAACTTAAGGAAGTAGCATGGTCAAGTTTTCCTTGAAAACTAGAATTGGGCAAAAGGAAGCTGATGGCATTTTAAGACACCAACAAATGATAAAACAAAATCAAAAGAATGAAAAAATAGAAAAGAATGTGAAACATATCATCAGAAAAACCACTGATCTGGAGAGCAGATCTAGGAAATATAAGAATAGTCAGAGTTCCTGAAAATTACAATAAAAAAGAATCTTGATACAATATTACAAGAAATCATCAAGGAAAAGTACCATGAAGTTTTAGAACAAGAAGGCAAAACTGAAATAGAAAAAAATCCCTGAACACCACCTGAAAGATATCCCAGGAGGAAAATTTACAGCAATATCATAGCCAAGTTTCAAAGCTCCCAGGTTAAGGAAAAAATACTGGAAGCAAAAAAATAAAAAAAACAATTTAAATATCATAAGGATTACACAAGATTTAGCAGCTACTACATTGAAGGACCATAGGTCTTAGAATACTATATTTCACAGAACAAAAGATCTGGTGTTGCAACCAAGTGTGACTAACCAGCAAAGTTAAGTATAATCTTGAATGGAAAAAGGGACATTTAATGAACTGAAAGACCCACAGATATTTGTAACAAAAAGAGAATTTAAGGGAAATTTTGACATATAACATCCAGGAGAAATAGAAAGTAAACATTAAAGACCAATTATAAGGAACTCAATAAGGTCAAATTGTTTATATCTTTGTGTTGGTAATTAGGGTGGGACTTCTTTTTTTTTTTTACTGTTTTCTCTTTTAGAATGCTAAGTAATCAACTGCCTTTGATTAAGTCTTACTAGGTGCTAAGCCCCAGGCTCACACCCTCTTGCTGATTAGGTGTGAAGTCTTTAGGCCTTTAGGAGGGCATATAAACTCAGAGGTTAGCATTTTGTTTTGGGCTCTCAATCACTGGAAGAGTGTCATGTGATTTGACCAGACGGAAACTCTGGGTGGCCCTTGTTAAGAGCACCCCCCGGCTTTGAAAAAAAAAAAAACCAGATGTTGGTGCTTCTCTGGTAACTAAGTATATTGTGATTTGGTTAGACAGAAATGTTGCTCTGTTTATATTGTCTCTGTTTATAATTTCTGTTTGTATTTTCTCTAACCTTCAGGGTGCTGGTTTTTCCCCCTGAACTAAGTGAATGATATATGTATGTTTAAAATGAGATTGTTAACCCCTTAAAGTTGCTTTCCTTAGAAAAGCAGATCAAAGAACCTGTGCTGGAAGCCCTCCTGTGTGCTGGTATTGTTGGTCTTACACCCCCATAGCAGCATTGGCAACATTGTTGTTACAGTCTTATATGTGAAAATATTATCAGTACTTTTCTGACTGTCATTATTATTTAGGTAGTTTGAAAGAAAGGGTTGGACAGAGCTGAGTATGATGGAGAGATTCTAAAAAAAGTAAAACTGTGTAGATAGAGATGAAAAGGAATAATTATCTCATACAAATGAGGCATGAAAGGAAAAATTGATACAGAAGAAGCTAGTAGAGGGAAGAGCAGGTAGTGCTAGAACCTTATTCTCATCAAGAATGGGTTAAAGAGGGAATAACCTATACACATATGTATGTGTGTATACACATATATGCATATATATGTATATATATGGGTAAAAATGTCTTCTAAATTCAGAAAGAAATAAGAGGGCAAAGGGATAGGGCAAGGCAGGAGAGGATAAGAGAGATTCTTGGAGGGGTGGATAGGTTAAGGAATAGGATTGCAAGGTAGCTAGTAGAAGTAAAGTAGAGGTGTCAGGAGGCATTGGGTAAGTAGAGTGAGAAGGATAGTGAGGAAAAATAGGGAGAAAGAAAATACACAAGTAATTATAGTTTAAAATGTGAACAGGATGAATTTACCCATAAAATTGAAATAGATAGCAGTTTTAAAAAATTGAATTCAAATTTCAAGAAACACAATAAAAATGAGAGATACAAAGATAAAATAAAGGGCAGGAATAGAATTTATTATGTAAAAGAGCAGAAGTAGTAATCATATTCTCAGATAGAGTTGAGCTAAAATAGATTTAATCAAAAGAGAAAAATAGGGAAACTATACTATGTGTCAGCAATGAAATCAAGTAAGAGTGGTAGAGGAAAAAGTAAATAAAGAAATGAAACCAAAGGAAGAAAATTATGAAAAGACAATTAACAGCTTGGTAAAAGAAAAAAATACTGAAGAAAATAAAACCTTAAAAAGCAGAATTGGCCAAATTGAAAAAAAAAAGATACAAAAGCTCTCCGGAGAAAATAATATAAAATTAGATTTCAGCAACTGGAAGCTAATGACTGCATGTGACATCAAGAAGCAATAAAATAGTCAACAGAATGAAAAATAGAAGATACGAAATATCTCATTGGAAAAACAATTGACCTGGAAAACAGACTGAGGAAAGATAATCTTAGAATTATTGGACTACCTGAAAGCCATACTCAAAGAAAGACCTAGATATAAATTTCAAAAAAATTATCAGACTGCTCCAATATCCTAGAACCAGAGGGCAAAGTAGAAACTGAATGAAACCACCAATGAATGAAACCAGAAAGAGATACCAAAATGAAAATTCCCAGCAATGTTCCACAGATTCCAGGTTAAAGAGAAAATACTTCAAGCAGCTAGAAAGAAATCATTCAAATACTAGGGAGTCACAGTCAATATCACAGAAGACTAAGCAGCTACTATGTTAAAGGAGCAGAGGACTTGGACTATGATATTCTAGAAGGCAAAATAGCTGTGATTATCACCAAGAATAACCTATCCAGTGAAACTTAGTATAATTCTTCAAGGGGAAAAAGATTTTTAATGAAATAGAGGTCTTTCAAGAATTCCTGATGAAAAGACCAGAACCAAATAGAAAATCTGACTTAAAAATGATACTCAAGAGAAGCATAAAAAGGTAAACATAAAAGAGAAATAATAAGGGACTCAAAAAGGTTCAAGTGTTTACTTTTCTACATGGGAAGATGATACATGTAATTTCTAATGACTTTGTGACTATTAAGGCAGTTAGAAGGATTCTACACAGAAAGAGGGCATAGGAGTGAGTCACGTGTTGGGATGACATAAGAAAATGGATAGGGGAGAAATAGGCATGAGAAGGGGGAAGGGAGCCGATGAATGGGGAAAATCATCTCATATAAAAGAGGAATGTAAAGAAGAACTTTTACAGTGGTGGAAGAAATGGTGGGGGGAGCAACACTTGAAATTCACCCCCATCTGGATTGGTTCTAAAAGGGAAATACACACACACACACACACGCGCGCTCACACACACACACACACACACTGAATTGGTAATAGAAATCTATCTTACCCAACAGAGAAGTAGGAGGAGAAGAGGATAAGAGAAAAGGGGGATGGTGATATAAGGGAGGGTGGATTAAGGGAGGCAGTGCTCAGAAGTAAAAGAGACTTTAGAGAATGAACGAGAGAGAGAAAGGAAAATAGGATGGAAGGAAATGCACAGTTGGTAATCATAACTATGAATGTGAATGGGATGAACTCACCCACAAAACAGAAGCAGTTAACAGAACAGGGAAACCATATCTTGTTAAAAGTTACCATAGACAATGAAGTAATATCAATACTAAACATATATGCAACAAACGGCATAGAATTCCAATTCTTAAAGGAAAGGTTAAATTAATTACAGGAAGAAATAGTAAAACTATACTAGTGGAGGACCTCAATGTTGCCACCTTAGAGCTGGATAAATGTAACCATACAATAAATAAAAAAGAAGTCAAGAAATGAATAGAATCTCAGAAAAGCCATATATTATAGACCTCTGGAGAAACCTGAAGGAGAATAGAAAGGAGTACTATATACCTTTTCTCAGCTGTACATAGCATCTTCACAAAAACTGACCATATATTAGGATGTTAAAAACCTCATAACCAAATACAAAAGCAGAAGTATTAATTGTATTCTTTTCGGACCATGATGCAATAAAAATTGCATTTAATAAAGGGCCATGGTCCTACCACATTCCTTTTCTGACAGAAATACACAGTAGTAAATGATCACAGTAATCCAGTATTTGACAAACTCAAAGATCCAAGCTTTTGGAGTAAGAACTCACTGTTTTGACAAAAAAAATTGCTGGGAAAACCAAAGAGAGGTTTGGCAGAAACTTTGCAAAGATCAATATCTTATACGTTTCAACAAAATAAGGCCAAAATGAGGAAATGATTTAGACATAAAGGGTGATATAAGTAATTTAGGGGAGCATGGAAAAATGTACCTGATCTATGGATAAAAGAAGAATTTATGACTAAACTAGAAATAAGACCACAGAAATAAAATACATAATTTTGATTATATGAAATTAAAAATCAACAAAACTAATACAGCCAAAATCATAAGGAAAGCAGGAAACTGGGGAAAAATTTTATATCAAGTTTCCCTGATAAAGGCCTCATTTCTCAGATGTATAGGGAACTGAACCAAATTTATAAAAAAGAAAGTCATTCCCCCAGTTGATAAATCGTCAGAGGAAATGAACAGGCAATTTTCAGAAGTAGAAACCAAAGCTATTGAAAGTCACATGGAAAAATGCTCTAAATGATTTTGGATTAGAGAAATGCAAATTAAAATAGCTCTGAGATACTATCTCACACCTATCAGATTGATTAATATAGAAAAGGAAAATGACAAATGCTGGAGTAGATGTAGAAAAACTGGAACACTAATTAATTGTTGGTGGAGCTGTGAATAGTCCAACCATTCTGGAGAAAAATTTGGAACTACACCAAAAGAACTATAAAAATGTACAAATCCTTTGACCCAGCAATACCACACTACTAGAACTGCATACCCAAGAAATCAAAGGAAAAGAAAAGGAAGGACTTACCTGTACAAAAGTATTTATAGCAGCTCTTTTTATGGTGGCAAAGAATTGGAAATCAAGGGGATGCTTATTAATTGGGGAATTACCAAATAAGTTGTTGGATGTGATTGTAATAGAATAGTATTGTGATAAAAGATATGATGAGGAACATCATTTTAGAAAGATCTAGACAGTCTCTTATGAACTGATGCAAAGTGAAGTGAACAGAACCAGAAGAACATTGTACATACTAACAGCAATACTGTAACAATGATCAACTATGAAAGACTTAGCTACTTGGATCAAGAAAATGGTCCAAGACAATTTCAGAGGACCAATGATAAAAACGCCATCCATCTTTAGGGAAAGAACAGATGACCTCTGAATGCAAATTGAAGCATACTCTTTTTTTACTGTCTTCATTTTTCTTGTTTTTTTGGTCTATTTTCTTTTGTAATGTGGAGATACACTTTGCATGATTTCACATTTATAATTAATATCAAATTGCTTTCCTTCTCAAGGAGGGCTTAGGGTGGGAGAGAGAGAGAAAAGGAGAGAAATTGGAACTTAGAGAAGCGAAATTTTTTAAGTTTGTCAAGTTTTTCATGTAATTGGGAAATATTTAATAAAATAAATATATTTAAAAATAAAAATCTTCAACCCCATCAAAGTTTATTTTCATCCCATCCCTTTTTCCCATTCAAGAAAATGTTCTATGACTTGTATGTGGGTTTTCAAAATAAAGTGAAACTAAAATAAGTATTTTCTTTTCAGAATTATGCTACTAACTTCGATATAGTCAAAGAGGCTCTGGGGAATCACAAAACCAGAGATGAGATTTGCTTGGTATTGGTATTCAGTGTGCTACAAGGAAAAGAACACTAGATTTAGAGACAGGGGTCCAGGGTTCAAGTCCTGGCTTTACTACTTACTATCTGTATGACATTAGGTAAATGATTTTACCTCTCAGTTTTATCATGTATGAAATGAGAGGTTTGGTCTGGTATTCTTTAAGGTATCTTCTAGCTCTAAGCCTGTAACCTCTGATTACTAAGTAAATTAATGGTGACATGGTTAATTCTAAATGGAAAGGATGGAGGCAAGCGGTGTGATAATCTTTGCCTTCGCTTTCAATTTACAGGGTTTCTGTTTATTTACAGATCTTTTCACTATGTTCCATCTTCTCTGTCTGATAGTCTTGTCCTAGTGTGACTCTTTACCTTCCCCAAGCAGAGTTCATAACCTAAATCATTTTTCAGTTAATCATTCAAAAAGATTCCCCAAGTCTCTACAGCTCTCAACAATGTTAGGGTAGGATGGTGATAAGTAAAAAAGGAAGTGATAGGTAGAACAGAATCAGCCTTATATTTTCCTTGACAACAAAAAGAAAATTCTAAGCATTTAAACATTTGCCCATTGCTGCTTAGCAGCTCTACCCAATGCAATTTTTTTAGGTTGGAATTTGTACATATGTTTTTCTTATTAAGAGTATAATAATTACATATGGAAACTATGATGATAATGAAGCACCATGACTAGTGTTGCCTCTAGCTCTTATACTCAACCATGCAGGAATATGTACTAGGATCTCCTGGGGTCAGAACCATTTCATCAGAATCACAGCATTCTAAATCACTCTCTCATTGATGTAAATTTCTCCAATGATTTGGCACATTATTTCCATTTTAAAATCCTCTCTTACCCTTAACCTGAACTGCAAGTACAATAGAAGAAGCATTATCTTTTCTCACCCTGCCCAATACCCTATTTCCCATTTTATAGATTTATATGACAGCTCAAGTGACCTCACAAAATTTTGCTTGTCACAAACTTTTAGCAATTGCTTGGTTCTTGTTACTAAGTAAAGTGTGTTCACATCTTTTGCCTGAAAGATCCCACTGATAGGCATGTACACCAAGAAGGTCAAATACATAAAGATATTAGATAGATAGATAGATAGATAGATAGATAGCAGAATTTACCACACATTGATAGCAGAATTTTATTTTTGTGGCTGAAAAATAACAAGAAACAAAGTAAATGTCCATCAATTGCATTATAGCTAAACACACTGTTCTATGAATACAATGAACCATTATGGTACTAAAAGAATGACTGGATATGGAGAATTCAGAGAAGCATGAGAAGACTTATATGAGCTGATGCTGAGTGAAGTAAGATCAAGGAAAATGATGCAATGGCCACAACAACAAAATTTTATGAGCATAAATAGAATTGGAAGGCACCTTAGAGTTCATCTACTCCAATGTCCTAATTTTACCTATGAGGAAACTGAGGTGGAGAGAGGGATCACTCAAGTTCATGTTGGAAATAAGAGGAAATAAATATGATTCCACTTTGAATTCTCTTTTCTTTGTATCATCCTAACTCTAAGAACACAAATCTAAACTGAAGAAAAACCAAACAATACACCAACCATGTCTGATAGTACACCTAATAGTTTATACCAATACTCCCCTGTCTCAGTAATGAAGAGAAAATTAAGCATTTTCTCCACTCTTCTCTAGGGCCATGTTGATATTTCAATTGCATTTTCTTCATTTTAATTTTTTATTACAAAGAATGCCCCTTTGGAAATGATAATAGGACCATGAGTTTAAGGGTATATGAGAACTCAGAGATGATACGGTCAATTTATATGTGAGGAAACTGAAGTCACCATAAGTTAAGTGATTTTATCCAAGATCACACAGGTAGTTTAGAGGCAGGGCTAATATTCAAGGCCAGATCATCTGACTTCAAACTCAAAGTTCTTTCCTCTATATAGGGAATGATATTTGCAGAAGTGAATGTTAGTTAAAAATAAAAGACAATGATTAAAGTAAGGTAACATATTAAAAAAATCACTAGGCTTAATTATTTTGAAATAGACCACCTATCAAGTGCATAACCATTCAATCTGATTTAACTAAAATTACTAGGCCACATATGATTAATCAATTCTTTGGCAAATGATCTATGGCTTGACATTCAAATGTTAGGATGGGGAGAAAGAAAAAGTCCTGAAGGACTGCCTAGATACTACGATTTCTTAGTGCATATTTTGCTATGCCAAGATGTCATTGTAACACAATGAGCAGGTATTGTGCTTAGATTTCCCAAATGGGCAGGTTGTTTAGTCTCTTCCTTTTCCAAGGTTTATATGGCAACAAAAATACTGAGTTCCTCTCAGTACAGAAACATAAGGGATTAATGCATATGTATGGACAAATAGGTAGTACAATGCCAGGCCTGGAGTGAGGAAGGTCTAAGTTCAAATCCTGCCTCAGACACTTATGACCCTAAGCAAGTCATTTAATCCTGTTTGCCTCAGTTTTGTCATCTGTAAAATGAGCTGCAGAAGGAAACAGCAAATGACTCCAGTATCTTTGCCAAGAAAACTCCAAATGAGGTCATGTTTTGGACACAACTGAAATGACTGAACAACAAAGATACACATGAATGTCCTTGATTTCATTGTTATTCAGAATGCACACCTACAGCTTCTCTATCTAGGATAAGATTGGGCTGCTTCCATTCACTAAATTCAAGCTTTTCCAATTTCTCCAGGGAATATGTCTCCTAAGCCTGTATTACTCAATGCTAACAGAAAGCATGGATTAAAGTAAATGAAACAGCAGAAAGATTAACTTCATCTCCACCATTTAATACTTGAGGGGGTCCCATCCCTGAGGCAGTATCTTTTCTTTCCCCCCTCCCTGACTTTGGCATTATCTTCATCCATACCCACCCAAATCTCTTTAATATTTATGCTTTGAGGCCTTTGTACATCATAATAAGTTAAGGAATGAAGAATGGGCTGGCCCACTGTGTGGTAAGCATTGCATATATGGCATCTACACTTATATAGAATCTGCACTTATACCACCTTGTGCAAGTTCATACAATTCCATTGTGTAGCTGGATCGTGGTGCTTTGTAGAGAGAGGTCCCTTACAAAATGCATGAGTTAGATTTAACAAGCAAGGAAAAGTGAATGTGTCTGTACCCATACACATATACATGTATATATGATATAACTATTTATGTATTAGTATATCTCTATTTGATACAAATATTTAGCATGTAAAGTATAGATATTTATTTTCCTCTTGAATATTCTTTCCCATTCAATACAAATATGGTTGCCATTACTTGAGATTGCCTATATGATACAGTGCTACTACATTTCTAGTTATGTCACACCCATGTCATCAGTAGTCAGGCTAACTTAACTGTCAATAATTTGGGATATTATTTGCCCCTTCCCCTCAAAACAATGTAATTATGCAAATCAGCACTGGCTAACTGATGAAGACTTCAAAGAAATAAGAGAACTAAAATAAAACACACAATAGGTCTAAAGCATCCTAGTAAATGTTGGAAGTTAGGCCATTCATACTTACATTTGATACAATGCCTTTGACATTAGCAAAAGTAGGAACAGATGGGATGTTTTATTGGTTAGTAAAAGTTTCAGGAAATTTGTAAGATTAAAAAAAATTTTAAAAGCTGTTCTAGAGAATAAATTTTCAATCCTTTATCTATCTACCTTGAATGATGGCATTATCTGTCTTATTAGAAGCTCAGAGTAATCATGTAAGGTAGGAATTAATATTAATTTTGAAAGAGAATTCAATAATTATATTACAGGTTAACTGAATTACATAAAGGGTTTTTATTATATGGAGCTAAGTTTCAGGGGCTAAAGAGTTTCTGGAAGCCTGTAATCTGCTGGGTTTGGAATGAAGAGGGATGGGTCCTTTGGAGGAAATCATTTTCACTAATGATGCAGCCACCTGCCCCAGCCACATGGGAAATGGGAAATGAGGCGGCTGAAAACGACACCATTATGAGCTTTTTATAGCATCTAACAAAAAAAAACTCTGATTTTATAGAAGCTTAAAAAAACATTTTTATTTCCTCGCTAATTTTGTCCCTTTCCAATTGGCAAAGCTAGATACAGTTCTTTCTCTATAAGAAATGGAATTAATGAGGTCCTTTGGGTCTGGATTTGATTGCTTTCTCATCTGGGCCCTCGTATCCCCAGTGGTGATAAAGCATCTTTTTATTATGTCAGTCCCTTGCTTAAAAAACATTAAATGGCCTCCCATTACCTACACATTCCTTAGAATGTCATTCAAGGCCTTCCAAAATATAACCCTAAACTGATTTAATTAATGAGGAAGCATGCTGTTGTACAAGTATTTCCAACCTTTTTTGTCCCCACACCCCTTGATTTCAATAAAAATTTTTCAATGTCCTTTATTCAACATGCAACATAAAAGCAAATAAACTCTAGAGTTTAACATCCACACACACACACACACACACACACACACACACACACACACACACACAAGATATAAGTAAAACAGGCTGAATTAGAATCTTGCCTCAGATATTTTGTCTGAACCCTGAAGAAGACGCAGCTTCTAAAAGCTTATTTCTTCATTGTTAAAATGGGGATAATATTAGCACCTGCTTCACTGGATTGCTGTAATGACCAAAAGAGGTGTTATATACAAAGCACTTTACAAACTTCAAAGTGCTATATAAACGTTGCTGTTGTTATTATACATTTAATATCACACAATTTTAATTATACAATTTTGTTTATATTAATATTTTTAAAATATTTTAATAGGATAACCTAGTGATTTACCAAATATTCTGATTGCTCCTTGAGAAGGTTCTCACTGTTGGTGATTCTTGAAAAGGACCAGTGACATCGCAGAGGATGTCTTGACTTGCCTGTGAATTGGATTTAAATGAGGCAGAGCTGTGCAAAGTCATCAGTCTCACTTTACTTTCAGAGTCATTGAAGTGCAGTGGCAAGATAAAAGTCAAGATGACTGGTGATGGCCCAGGGTGCAATGGATGATGTTGGCATCTTTGATCCCTGACCAAACTCTAAGCACTCCACTGCACCTGCTTCAGACACCTTCATGGTCATTGGAACAAATTGGCTGCTAAAGAAGGTGTCACTAACACTTAATCTACCCCATATCTTCTGGTAGTTTTGACATAAACCTCTTCACTTTTTAAGGTGAGGGAAGTACAGACTCAAAAAAATAAAGTAATGAAAGACTAAGTACATGAGTGAATGTTTCTTCTCTGAGTATCCTGGGAGGAAAAAATAGCTAAACAGTAGCCAGTGTCCCCTTTTCTGATCTACAAGAGGTCCAGTTTGATATACACTTCTAGAGAGAGTTCTAAGCAGGCTTTAACAAAAGCTTCAAAACTCTTCAGAGGACTAAAAATGATATGCATTGTGCAACCTTATTGCTTAGAGGTAAAAAATATTTTAGTGAAAGATTATTTACATTCACAGCTGATTTATAAATTAATCTATAAACCCATTGTAAGGGACTTGGTTTTCAGTGTAATAGCGTGCTAAAGGCTAAGATAGAGGCAGTGAGGTGGCTCGGTGGATAGAGCACTGGGCCTGGAGTTAGGAAGACATGAATTCCAATTCAAACTCAGACACTTATTAGCTTTACGACTGTGGATAAATTACTTATCCTGTTTGCTTCAGTTTCATCATCTGCAAAATGAACCAAAGAAGGAAGTGGTAAATCACTCCAGTATCTTTGCCAAGAAAACACCATGTGGGGTCATGAAGAGTCTGGCACAACTGAACGACAGCAAGAACAATACCTAGCATAGAAGAAATAAAAAAGAAATTTAGATACTTTAGGAAGGTTCTTGTACACATATGCCAAGTTGACACCTCATGCTATAGAGGGAAGGACTGTGAACTTGGAGTCAGGCGAGACCTAATTTCAAATTCTGCTTCCTACCAGTTAGATGTGTGGCCATGAGAAACTTAAATAATCCTCATCTCTTCATCTATATAGGAGAGAGAGTAGTAATACACAAGCTCATTATGAGGACAAAATGGGTTAAAATATGCAAACCTTAAAGCTGTGTATATAATGTCTACTTTTATCTGTCAATCAATAAACATTTATTAAGTACAATAAACATTTATTAAGTAATTGTGTGTCAAGCACTGTACTGGGTGCTAGGGATACAAAAAGAGGTACATGACGATCCCTGACCTCAAGGACCTTACAGTCTAATGGGTGAGAAACTATGCAAAGAAATACATTCAAAGCAAGTAATACACGGAATAAATGGGAATGTCTGTATGCCTATGTACATATCTAATTAGTAAAGCTTAAAACTTTTGGGATATATATATATACACACACACACACACAAACATATGTATATACACATCTGCATATATATCAGCTATTAGTAGCTATCTTAAACTGATACTCTGTTGTTGTTTGTCCTTTGTTCTCAAAGAGGACCATGACATCAGGAAGGTGATGTCATGACTTACAAGTGAATTGGATTTAAGTGACAGAGGGCTGTGCAAAGCCACAAGCTTTAGTCCTACTGCTCACTTAGAGGAGCCTTCAGTTTCAGCCAGGTTGTTCTAATTTCTAAATCCTCCGCAAAATAGATGCATATACCTGCCACTATAATTTTGCTCCATTTCCTCTGCTTGCCTAGAATATCTTTTGTCACTTTTTATCCTCACAGGTCAAGTCTATGAAGTCCAGACTACTCTAGTCTACAGCAATGTTTTCTTGTTCTGAATTCCTATAGAATTTAATGAATTTGACACAAATTTGTCATTTAATTGTATCTTTCATTGTTATTATAGTGTATGTTATTACTTATGTCTCATTCTCCCAAGTAGATTGCATCCTTCTTAAGGGTAAGTGTAATGGCTTATATTTTGTATTCCCTGTTCATCTATATGCATGGTAGGTACTTGATGTAATTCATCAATCATTTATTGTCAATTGTGCAAGACACTCAGGCATTTGGCATATAGAGACAGAAATTAAATATTAAGATTTACTTGATGAAACAAAGAGTAATTGCCACCCAAACCCTGGGCTTAGGTCACTTAGCTTTGACTCCATTTGATGATGTTAAAATTACAAAATCTAGTGCATTCTAATATCTTTCATAGTTATTTTATGTCTGTGATTCATGGATCAGAAAAGAAAATTCATTGAGGGCATTAAATGGCATCAGTAATGATGTTTTCCCTCATTTCAATGTATATCTGCCAATGAGTCAATATAAAAATGTACATTATAGATAGGGCAGCTGGTAGATGCCCAAATCATTAATTAGTTAGCATGATTCAGTTGGAGTCCATTTTTCATTATATACATGTTTTAGGAAAAATACTACATTGTAAATGGACAAATATATATCCATTTTTATTAAGCAGATATATTTAGAGTTAAGAAACTTGTTGAATTTCTTTATCCAAGTCAAAAGAAAAAAGAATAAAGCAGGAAAAAAATTCCTCAAACTTTTATACTGAGTGCTTTCTTTGATTGTTTTCTGGTGCAGGATAAAAAAAAATTGAGAGCCTTACAAGCTTTATGGTGCCAAATTTATTACTGGTAAATTTGAGAGCCTTGACTACTTGCAGACCTCGAAAACTATTTTGGCACTGGATTTTAGTGTATATTAAGCCTTTAAAATCATTATATTTTTCTAAATGCGCAATTATTCCAATTGGTGATATGCTTTATTTAAGATCATAGGAACTTAGCTAGAAAGCTTCAAGGAATGTTGGAGGTCATTTAGTCCAATCTCCTCATTTTATAGATGAGGCAACTGAGTCTCAGAGAGGTGAAGGGACTTGCCCAATGTCAGGTAGATAGTAGATATCATAAAGAAGACTCAAAACACAGAGAGGACTAGTGGGCCGAGTGATGGTCCTAGAGTAAAACAAACAAACAAAAAAACCCACAAAAACCTAGAGTTTAATCCCATTTCTGAAATGTGCTACTTGTGTAAAAACGAGGCAAGTCAGCCTCTCTGGGCATCAGTTCTATCACGTGGAAACTGGAATAAAAATTCCTGTACAATCTATCTCTTAGGGTTGTTATGAAGATCAAATAAGATAGCATTTGTGAAGGACTTAAAATGCAGTATAAATATTACTTACTTTTATTGTGTTGCCTTAGGCTATAATGGATATAGAAATGGGGAAAAAACCTAACTTGGTATTTTTGTTGTTTAAGTCAAACATTTACATAACAATCATTCATTTTCTTGCACATAGTTTAGGATAAGAAACAAAATTGTGTTCAAATTGATACCAGCTCAGTGGAGTGTTAGAAATGGAAGATCTAAATTACAAGGACCTCAGTTTAAATCCCAGCTCTTATCTATTTAGTACCACTATAAAGCTGAACAGATCACTTAAGTTTTCTGTGTTTGACTTATGTCAGAACATTGTGATAATGGTGAATGAGTCCTCTAACAAGCCTCCCTGCTCTAAATCTTTGACTCAATGGAACAAGTCAGGTTAACACGATTTAACTGCAAATTCTGATGTTGGAAAGAAACATAAATCAGCCATATCAACAAAAAAATGGAAGGAAGGAACGAAAGAAGGAAGGAAGGAAGGAAGGAAGGAAGGAAGAAAGAAAGAAAGGAAGGAAGGAAGGAAGGAAGGAAGGAAGGAAGGAAGGAAGGAAGGAAGGAAGGAAGGAAGGAAGGAAGGAAGGAAGGAAGGAAAGAAGGATGGAAGGAAAAAAAGGAAGGAAGGAAGGAAGGAAGGGAAAGAAAGATGGAAAGAAGGAAAGAAATCCTGAGACTTGAAGATTAGAAGGAAACAAACTAATCCATTAGTGGATAAACAGAGGAAGTTGCTTTATAAGCCCAAACAGATTTTTAAACATTCAATATTCTGTAATTTTTGTTTTGTCTCCAGCTGGACAGTACCAATGGTCTAGAAAATATCTTTTTTTTGAAAGAAATCTTATTTTTTCTAAGTATCTATATTATTAACAGGGGGCAGCTGGTTCTCATTAATGATGAGAAAAGGGGTCTATCTCAGGAATTATTGCTTAGGTCGACTTGTAGACTGGGAGAATTAGCCATCTGTGCCTGGCCTAAAATGCATTTGCAGTTACTCTAATCATAAACAGGGCTCCATGCCTATTGAGTGCACTCTCACTCTTTATTCTGTAGATTGCAAAAGGAATTAAATAAAAATACCTTTTACTGAATTAGTTGGAAGGTCAGAAAGAAGTGCACATGGTGAGAAGACAGTGTGTATGTCTCTGGGTGATTTTTAGAAGAAAAAAAACTGCCTTTCTTTTCTTTGTTGGAAACAACTTGTCATATTTCCCTTCATGGCAGTTACTTGATCCAGGATGAGGATTGGAACAGTTCTTAGGAGTTTTCCAAGGATATGTGAAAACTGCCTGTAGGGAGTGTGGGGTGGCCGCCTACAAGCAATTTATTCACAATAAGAAAGACAAGTCATAACAGCCAAGGAAGGGATGTCCTGGAAGAACAATCTATTGCCTGGGAAAATAGGAAAGACTTAAATAGAATGGATGTTCTATTAAAGAACTCTTGAGAAGATTGGTATGGGAATGCTACAGTCATGGACAAGATGCATATCCTATAATATTTCCATTCAACTTATTCATTCATGACTGGAATACCAGCTTTAACCTCAGATAAAATAAGTTAAACAAATCAAATGATTTGTTCCTGACTGGGCTAACTGAATAATGGTTTAAAGTTCACTAGTAGTTCAGCCTCTGGGCCAGCTAGACACCAAATATATCCTTTGTGATGATGATCAGTTATGGCGTTATCAAGGTTTTGTTTCCAGAAAGAGAAGCACAATTTATAATAACAGATGGCCATTTTTTCGAGGCTTGGGCTAGAAAGCCCCTCTGAGTTCCTACAATCTCATTCTATTGCCCCTTCCTCCCAAAAAGCTTCTCACAAAAAGAATCTGATTCTAATAAATGTTAAATGGTATTTCACATTTTTACACCATAAAGACCCAACCCAATTTTGAAGTCAAGTAGTTTCAACATTACATTCCTTTATGGAAAACTTGCAAAAGAAGTTTGAGCCTTGAACAAGTTTATTGTGGTTAAAATTGAAATCCCAGTATTGACTGAGGTTCAAAAAGCAAAGTGGTTAATGATGCTGTAATATTGGAGAGATTATACAACAGGGTTGTTTATCAGAAAAACTGCAATACAAATTCCCATTGGAAATATATTATTATTTTGACACTATATTTGTAAACTGTTGAAACCCATAGTTCACAACTTGCGGAGTGATGAAAAAAATGCTTATTCTAACATTCTGCCTTCATTAGACTCTAAGCTTAGGTATAAAAGAGTTATATGTTGCCAGGCATGCTAGAGAAACAGTTAAAAGACCAAGAGACCTATCACAAGAAGGTCAGATGTTACAAAACAAGAAACATTTGCAAGTAAATGAAAACGATTGCAAAGTATAAAACAATTGCATAGTGAATTTTGACATTTATAAGACCTTTTGAAAAACTAGACACATTGCCCAGAAGATTGTATGTTTGTTACATCTGCCTTGGATGTAGGGCAAAGTAGATGTGTTATCGAATGTATTCAACAGCCTGCACAGCAGCCTTAAAGAAGCAGCACTCAAATACTTGTTGAATAAATATCCATCAGAGATAGGAATTGAAGAGTCATGTGGAAAAGGTTAAAGGTATTAAGCAAAAATTAATCTACTAAACTGAATGCTAAGGTTTTGCTCTTGACAGTCAATTATGCCACCTGTTTTGGAGATTTTTTTTGTTTTTTTCAACTATCTTTACAATTGAGGTTTGTAACTACTACTAAAACCACTGTATGGGAATTCATGTCAACCATTAAGAAATCTGAAAGAAAATGAAATGTTTGGGTTTCAATTCATTTTGGCTGATATACATAGCTACTCCATAGATCCTTTTTTAAAGAACAAGGGGATTTGATTCAATCCAATTTAATTAGAGGGCAATAGGCAGTACCATAGTTAGAGTGCCAGGCCTGGAGTCAAAAAGACTCATCTTCCTGAGTTCAAATCTGGCCTCAGACATTTACTTAGCTGTGTGATCCTGGGAAAGTCACTTAACCCTGATTTCCTCAGTTTTCTCATCTTTAAAATGTGCTGGAGAAGGAAATGGCAAACCTCTCTATTGTCTCTGCCAAGGAAACCCCAAAAAGGGTCACAAAGAGTCAGATACAACTGAAATAACTGAAAAACAACAACAAAAATTCAATTAGATACACATTATTTTCAAGTCACTATACTAGGTAATAAGAATAAAAAGACAAAAACAAAACACTCCCTATCATCGTGGAGTTTATAGTCTACTGAAGAAATACTACCACAGGTACACAGAGAGGTAGGGGAAGATAATGATACTGAACTTTGTTCTTTTTCTCCCTTAAAAATCATGTTGAAAAGCACAAAACAGTTCTTCTAGTTATAATTGTCAGAACCTATAATGCAAGAATTTATGATCTGACATTTGCATCCAAATTCAAAGAAATTGGAAGAAAACAATATAGTCTCAGACAATAAGTACTCAATAGCGAAACAAACCACCACAACAACAAAAAAGAAAGAAAGAAAAGCAAAGCTACTTTGTTAAGGGATACAGCAATGCTTCTGTTTTGGATGACAGTAAGAGAACCATTCCATGCTTCAGCATCTCAGAGTTGGAATGGATCTAAGGTTGTTGTGGTTGTGTTTGTCCTTCATTCTTGAAGAGGACATGACATCAGGGAAATGATGACATGACTTGCACTTGGCTTTGATTTGAGTGAGGGAGGGCTGTGCAAGGTCACCAACCTCACTTTCTCCTTCAGAGCCATATGGACCCAGTGGCCTGATATTCACCAGGATGACTGGAGGTGGCCCAGGATGCATGAATGGATCTAAGGAGTCATGGAGTAAGAAGAACTTCAGATTTGTAGTCACAGGACTTCAGTTAGAAACTTGGTTCCGTTACTTACTATCACTGCGATCACGTGCAGTCATTTAAGTTCTCTGGGACTGTTTCCACATTTGCCAAATGAAGGGGTTGAACTAGTTGATCTTTAAGGTCCTTTCAAATTCTAAATCTGTCATCCTAATATCGTATAATGGAGATGACTGAAATCATCATAAGACAGTAGAAATATTTTGGTATTGGTAGTGGGTTGAGAGTCATTTGGATTCAAATCATAGTTTTGACATACTACATATCAAGTATTGACTAAATCAGTTTAGTCCCTCTGGGCCTCAGTTTCCAAATTTGTAGCAATGATGGAAGACTTCAATTAACTGAACATCAGTATCTCTGCCAAAAGCAGAGCAGCTAATAATTCCTTGATTTGCCCTAACGATAACTTCATTTTTCAGAATGTGGAGGAAAGAATGAGAGTAAATGCTGTTCAGAATCTTATTTTTATCAGTTGGTCAGTTAATTAACATTTATTAAGCACCCATTATGGGCCAGGTACTGCACTAAGTGCTGGTAATACAAAAAAATAGTCCTTACTCTCAGGGAGATCACAGTTTAATGGGGGAGACAACATGCAAACAATTATGTACAAAAAAGTTTTGTAGAGGGTAAGTTGGGAAGGTACTCCATTAATGAAGATGAGGAAAGGCTTTTGCCAAAGATGGATGTTTAGATGAACACTGAAAGAAGCCAAAGGAGCTAGGAGGTGGAAGATGAGGAGAGAGAGTATTCTGGGCTTGGAGTGCAACCAGTGAAATCATTAAAGGTTGGGAGATGGAACGTTGTATTCAAGGAATAGCAAGGAGGCCAGTGTCATTAATTCACAGAGTACGAAGATAAGAATAATGTGTAAACAGATTAGAAAGGGGGGGAAAGTGACAGGTTATGAAGTCTTTAAAACCATAGAGACATTTGTATTTGATTCTGGAAATCAGAGGATTGCTGGTATGGAAATGAAGGTTATTTTGCTGGGAAATGGTGGCAACTTCTTTGTAGAACTAGTTATAGAGAATGACAAGAAAGTCAGGCATGGTGGGATGTACATACTGGATTTTGGGAGAGAACCTTGTATTGGACTCAGAAAACAAAGAAAGAAACTCACATAGATAGGAACCCATAGACTAAAATTGCACTGGGGAGGTCAGTTCAGGTGGGATGGAAAATCTCATTAATGAAATACTGAATACACAAAGATTATCAATTATAATAAGGAGAAAAAGGGGAGTTATCTGAAAAGAATGATGGGGATGCATAGAGAATTCACGGACCAAATTAGATGTTAAAAAGATAAGTAAAAATGGATGGAAACAAATCCAGATAACAGGACGAAGGAAAAATTGTGGCTCTAAACTGTCAGAAGGGAGTGAGGAATGCTAAAGCTGAGAGTGAGCTGAGTTGGTAAGGAAAGCTAAGGACAACAATAAGAAGAAAAGGTTTTTTTAAAGCTGTATTAGGTAAATTGCACACTAGACCTTTTTCTTGGTCTTTTTTACTAATTTTGAGTTGAGCTCTGGGTCAATAGAGCTGTACTTAGCTGATTCAGAGATAACTCCAAACATCACGAAGAAGTCTTTACCTATCTGTTAAAATGTAATCCATTTTTGAGATGCTATTTGGCGCTCACCATGTACAATGTCTATCAATTCTTTTCTTGAAGAAAATATTGATGACAGAGAATGATGAGCTTTCAATGGAATCTACAAGTCTTCACCATCTAGAATTGCTTCTCCTTGAAACATTCCTCATCAAATATTCCTATCTGTCTTTATCTTTTCCCACTTTTTCATTGAAGTCATCAAATAGTACAGTCAATGTTGATCCAGTTTGAAATGTCTTATCAAGATGTTCATAGAATTTCTCTACCTCTTCATTCTTGTTCATTAATGCTGGTACATGAGTGGCAATAATTGTGTGGTGAACTTTTTTTGCAAATAGTTTCCATTAATATTGCAAGAGACAATGACAAAACGTCCCATAAAATGATACATCTTGCTGCCTTTGGACCTGTAAAACCCATTAATGCATCCTTTCTTTGCCTCTTTAAGGAGTGTCTGTTAGCTGTTCAATTTAGTTATGTCCTTCAATTTTTTTAAAAAGCAAAAATGTCAAGATTGTTGTGATCCAATTTCTTTGGCAAAATGTCTACTCGTTGGTCATTGGACAAGGATCTGTAACCTAGAGCATCAATAAGCAAATTGAATTTATTATCAGTCTAAAAATCTAGATAATTCTTTGCATCCTCTTTCTATCCACTCTGCTACCATCACTGCAGAAGTGGAAGTATCAGAACAGGGCTTAGGGTCATTTTGTATTTTTCTTAATTTCACAGAATATGACCAAATAATTCATTACCAAATAACTACCCAATCTACTGGTGATGTGCTTATCCATACTTACTTAGCACTGTCCTTGAAAAATAGATAGCTTTTTGCCAAAGCTAATCTCAAACCATTTCTAGCATGCTGAGGCATCAGAGAAGGATTTTATGGAGTGGTTATTTTTTGTAGATTATATAGGAAAAGTCCTCTTTGTAAGTCTTTTTCAAAAAGGTATTTTCTATCCACACATTAAAATCATTCAAAATTTACTGAAAGATGTAATAATATAAATCAGCCTATTTAACAATACTTTGATCTCAAATATCAGGTGTGGCATAAGAAAAGAAGAGGTTTTATCACCAAATGTTTTTGCTATTGTTATACGGGAAATCCAGCAGAGTTGACGTTAAAGAGATGCTATAACGTGTAGATATTGAAATCCACCAGATCCTCTTATTTTCATATGAAATGGGGCAAATTGCATCAAACTCTAGACATTCCATGTTGTAATGCAAAATATTTCTATGTAAAAGGATTTGACCTGCCCACATACACAGGAAATCCCAAGTGCATAAACAAATGCTTATTTCAAGGATTACAAGATGCACTTGAATGGTCAACTTCTATAGAGCTAAGGTATCAACATGCATATCTGGGATACACATTAGAGATGAACAATGAGTCCAGTCAGGCTCATAGTTTAATAAGAGGAAGAAAGTGGTATATTGCCCTTGCTAAATTATGAAGCTCTTTTAGTGACCTCAAACATCCCATGTGAAAGTAAAGGCCTATTTTTTTTTAAATTTAAATAAACATTTATTAAGCTCCATCTTCAAAGCCTCATTCTAGAATCTGGGTGAACTATGAAGATCAAGTACAACACAGTTAGTGCCATCATTGAAATTGACAATCTAGTAACAGGTAGATATTATGATACCTTTAGTATAAATGACAACACATTAGGTCAGTGTTCAAGATATTGCAATAAAATTCCCTTGCCACAGTGACTGTTGAATGTTCTTATTGAGTCAAGACAAGAAGTATTGTTTTTATACCTAAAATGTATAAGGCACTATGCTAAATTCTAGGGAATCAAAAGAAAGCAAAAATATTCCCGGCCTTCAGTGATTTCAAATCTAACAGGG
This sequence comes from Trichosurus vulpecula, assembly GCF_011100635.1. Taxonomy (NCBI): domain Eukaryota; kingdom Metazoa; phylum Chordata; class Mammalia; order Diprotodontia; family Phalangeridae; genus Trichosurus; species Trichosurus vulpecula. Next base: position 131,198,171 of record NC_050580.1, on the reverse strand, counting down.
GATCAACATTGAAATTACTATACTAAAGAAAATATATACAGGATAAATTGAATATTGTTTGTAGATTATCTGCTAGCCCAGGTAGTGAAGGCCCATCTTTTTAATAACAATATTCTATGGGTACATATAAACAAAGCATTGGTGATCTTGGAGAAAAGAGTTTAAAAAAACTGATGGAGTCAGAAGAGAGATAGGGGTTCAGAAGTGAATGTAAGGGGGCAGCTAGGTGGCACAGTAAGTAGAGCACCAGCCCTGGAGTCAGAAGGACCTGAGTTCAAATCCAGCCTCAGACATTTGACACATGTACTAGCTGTGTGACCTTGGGCAAGTCACTTAACCCAATTGCCCTGCCCAAAAAAAGGCAAAACAAACAGAAGTGAGTGGAAGGTGAAATAGTGCAGGTAATAACTACATTATGAATTCGGTTTTGAACAAGAAGAGAGATATAGGGCAGGAAGTCAAGTGAAGCTTGTTTAAGGATGTTTGTTTTTTCTATAAGGATCATGTTTTTGTTTGTTTTGAGACTATGTCTCCTTCTCTATCTTTCCCAAACTGGAGATATAGTAGCCATTCCCAGGCCTGAATCAGCATTGGAGTTTTGACCTGCTCCATTCCTTATGGATCTATTTATCCCTCTTTAGGCATCCTGCCCCCACCGCAAATCCTTAATTTCTTAATATTCATACCAGACATAGTGTAGATACCATATTGGTTCACTAAAGTTCAGAAATTTCAGGCTCAAGTGCTCCATCAGCTTCAGCCTCCCCAGTAGCAGGGAGTATGGTCATATAGCACCATACCTACTAAGACCTGTTTTTAAAATTTTTTTTTTGTATTTTATTTTATTTATTTTTTTATTTTTAGTTTACAACACTCATTTCCACAAGTTTTTGAGTTCCAAATTTTCTCCTCCTCCCTTTCCTTCCCCCTCGCCTCCCAGACTGCATGTAATCTCATATAGGTTCTATGTATACCTTTGCATTAATCTTATTTACACAATAGCCAAATTGTAAAGAATTATAACCAATAGAATGAATCATGGGAAAGAAGAAACAAAACCAAAAAAGAAGGAAAAAAAGAGACAGCAAATGGTTTGCCTCAATCTGCATTCAGAGTCCACAGTTCTTTCTCTGGTTGTGGATAGCTTTTTCCATCATAAGTCTTTTGGAGCTGTAAGACCTGTATTTTTATAAGCATCAGGAAAATGTCCAGTAGATAAGGAGAGACTGAAAATTAGAGAGGGCCTAGGGTCAAATGAACAACAAATTAATGGGATCAAGCACAGGTTGGTGTTCCAAAAAGGAAGACCAGATCTTCTTCTGAGACAAGAGCAAAAGATGAGAGAAAGAACAATGAAGTTGAGGGGATATGAGGTATAGATTTGAGAATAAGAGAGAGTTAATCAGAGGTGGCCTCTTTTATTTTTTAATGTGGCACTGTCTTCTAGCTTTCAGAAATTCAACTTCATTAGTACAAGAAACTTTGTAAAAATCCATTGATTTTTGTGCATCGCAAATTCAATTCAAATCAATAGCATCATATGGCTGTCAAAAAAGTTAATATGACCTTGGGCACCATTAAGAGAGGCATAGCATTTAGCTCTAAGGAGCAGGGTTTTGTCTTGAGACTTCTCTTCATCCTTTATACTACTTCACTTGGTGATCTCATCAGCTTCCATAGATTTAATTACCATCTCTATGCTGATGGCTCTGAAGTCTACTTCTGTTCTAAACATTCTGCTGACCTCCAATCTCACATCTCTATCTGCCTTTCAGACATCTTCGACTGGATGTCCAGTACTGTATTTGAAGAACTGTCACATGGGACATTGTAATGTTAATGGAATAGGAAGATCTTCCCTGTCCATTAATAGGCCTATGTGACCACATGTGTTCAATCATAGCTATGATACATCCTGAATCATATAGAGCCCACTGGGGGAGTAACTTGCCTAAGAAGGAACTTGCTTAGAGGGAGGCTTGCTTACTGGGAGGCTTGCTTGTAGGAAGACTTTCATACCTTTTTGGTACTAAGCTACTTAAGCACTGAGTCATCATGTTTGTGGTGCCTTTTGGCTCTGAGCCTATTAGCCAAAGGTATATATATATATATATATATATATATATATATATATATATATATATATATATACACATTCTGAGGTTGGTATTTTGTTTTGGGGGTTTTGCTCATGAGAAAGACCTTTTGATTCCCCGGACAGCACTCTGAGTAGCCATTTGTTAAGAGCCCTCTGACTACTCAGATGTTTGTGCTCTCCTGATCTGGTGGTCTATGTAGGTGGTTATATTACTTTGTTCAGATAGTTGGAGCCCTGTCTGTTGATCTTGGTGCTAATTTCTCTGCTTGCATTTTCTCCACGTTCAGGGTGCTGACCTTTACCCTGAACTAGTGAATGTAATGAAAGTAAGATTGTTGACCCCTTAAGAGTTGCTTTCCTTTAGAAAAGTGGATCAAAGAATCTGTGCTAGCAGTCCATCCTGAGTGTGCCAGGGTGCTTGCTGATAACAGACATCACAGGGGATTCTCAGAGAGTAGAACCTGAGACAGTGGGTCCATGTAGCTACTAAGAAGGCTACTGGAGTTCATGCTAAGTCTGGACTTCTGTGATCTGAAACATTGAGAAGGTTCAACTAGATGACCTCTAAGGTCACTTCTAAATTTATGACTCTGTGACCTTATGCATGCACATCTTCTACTATATCGCTGAGATAAATGGTTGCTTTGTTTCAAAACATTATTCAACATTTAAAGGAATTTACCAGTATCTTGACTGACTGAATAACAAGACCTTGCACACAGTTGCCCAAGATTTTTAATATCCATAACCATGCTACATCTGTTGGTATGACCAATTTTATAAACAATAATAGTTGACAATTATGTAGGATTTTAACATTTCAAAGTACTTTTATCTTTGAACCTCACAAAAAAACACATGAGGTAGGAGCTAATAGTAATCATTACTCCTATTTTATAGGGGAGGAAACACATTCTCAGGGAAGTTTGATGATCTTCTATGTTCACCTAGCTAGTAAAACTTTAAGGGTTGGATTTTAATCTCTTTTAGTCTCCTGATTCCAAATCCAGCATTCTTTCTAGTACACCACAATGTCTGTCTCTAGTAGTATGTGCTAAGGAAAAGGGGCCTGGAAATGGGTGATAAAATCCTTTTTGTAACCCTCAATGGCTATTCTCTGTCCCTAGATGGTAGGATTGGATTTAATCTCAATCCTGTCCCTGTGTCAAGGATATGATGCCATCTTGGGGCTATTTGACATGCTTTGTTGGACAATAGCTGAGAATACCCATGAGTTCTTAAAGGAAATTTCTGGACTACATGGTCTTAACTTTGAAATCACTTTAAAAAATTACTTTCATTTTTACTCTGAGAAGTTAGTTGATGAAGAGAAAAATGTATTTAAGGGAAAATGTTATGTCCTAGGGGACAACTACCAACTTAAATCTCTAAAAAGGAACTGAAGACATATGTATTTACTTTGAAAAATTTAAGTCACACAGATTTCAGGCAAAACTATTTTAAAAATGTCAGTTTGTTTAGTCATTTATATATAATCAGTACATCTCACTTTCATCATACACATACTCTCAATTTCAACTTTCATTTCAACTTTCTTCATATAAAATTAAAGTTTTAACTGGTAGATGATTATTAGAATGGTCTCATCTTGCAATTTTTAAATAGTGGAAGACTTTTGAGATTTTGAGAGACAATTAAAAAATACCCTTACTCACTGGCAACAATGGTATTGAGATCTCCATGTTGAGAACTGATTATGGTTAAAAGTTTAACTGATACATAACATGAAAATCATGATCCCAATAGATACAATCAAAGGTATAATTAGGAGACTGTGTCTTTGTCCACTGTCTCCTGAGGGTTAAAGTGAATGACTTTTCTGTGGCTTGGCACACAAAATTTCCTATTCCACTTTTTGCTTAAATAAAACATTTTCTTTGGTTTCTTGTGGATTTTCTATCAGTCTATCTTTTGTTTCTCCCATTTTTTAATTTTTTTTATTTATTTAATATATTTAGTTTTCAGCATTGATTTTCACAAGAGTTTGAATTACAAATTTTCTCCCCATTTCTACCCTCCCCCCCACTCCAAGATGGTGTATATTCTGGTAACCCTGTTCCCCAGTCAGCCCTCCCTTCTGTCACCCCACTCCTTTCCCATCCCCTTTTCCCTTCCTTTCTTGTAGGGCAAGATAAATTTCTACGCCCCATTGCCTGTTTATCTTATTTTCTAGTTGCATGCAAAAACACTTTTTTTGTTGTTTTTGAACATCTGTTTTTAAAACTTTGAGTTCCAAATTCTCTCCCCTCTTCCCTTCCCACCCACCCTCCCTAAGAAGGCAAGCAATTCAACAAAGGCCACATGTGTATCATTATGTATAACCCTTCCACAATACTCATGTTGTGAAAGACTAACAATATTTTGTTCCTTCCTAACCTATCCCCCTTTATTGAATTTTCTCCCTTGACCCTGTCCCCATTCCAAAGTGTTTGTTTTTGATTACCTCCATCCCCATCTGCCCTCCCTTCTATCATCCCCCCTTTTTTATCTTCTTCCTTCTTCTTTCCTGTGGAGTAAGATACCCAATTGGGTATGTATGGTATTCCCTCCTCAGGTTAAATTTGATGAGAGCAAGATTCACTCATTCCCCCCTCACCTGCCTTCTCTTCTCTTCCTACAGAACTGCTTTTTCTTGATGCTTTTATGTGAGATAATTTACCCCATTCTATCTCTCCCTATCTCCCTCTCTCAATATATTCCTCCTCTCTCATCCCTTAATTTGATTTTATTTCTTTTAGATATCTTCCCTTCATCTTCACCTCACCCTGTTCCCTCTCTCTCTCTCTCTCTCTCTCTCTATATATATATATATATATATATATATATATATATATATATGTATATACACCTACATATATACATACATACACACTTGCATATACATATATATACATAAACATGCACACAGACACACACACACATATATATAAATACACATATTCTCTTCAGCTACCCTAATGCTGAGGTCTCATGAATCATACAAATCATATTTCCATGTAGGAATGTGAACAAAACGGTTCAACTTTAGTAAGTCCCTTGCAATTTCTTTTTCTTGATTACCTTGTCATGCTTCTCTTGATTCTTGTATTTGAAAGTCAAATTTTCTATTCAGCTCTGGTCTTTTCTTTGAGAAAGCTTGAAAGTCCTCTATTTTATTGAAAATCCATATTTTGCCTTGGAGCATGATACTCAGTTTTGCTGGGTAGGTGATTCTTGGTTTTAATCCTAGCTCCATTGACCTCCGGAATATCCTATTCCAAGCCCTTCGATCTCTTAATGTAGAAGCTGCTAGATCTTGTGTTATTCTGATTGTGTTTCCACAATACTCAAATTGTTTCTTTGTGGCTTCTTGCAGTATTTTCTCCTTGATCTGGGAGCTCTGGAATTTGATGACAATGTTCCTAGGAGATTTCTTTTTTGGATCTATTTGAGGAGGCGATCGGTGGATTCTTTCAATTTCTATTTTGCCCTGTGGCTGTAGAATATCAGGGCAGTTCTCCTTGATAGTTTCTTGAAAGATGATATCTAGGCTCTTTTTTTTGATCATGGCTTTCAGGTAGTCCAATAATTTTTAAATTATCTCTCCTGGATCTATTTTCCGGGTCAGTGGTTTTTCCAATGAGATATTTCACACTGTCTTCCATTTTTTCTTTCCTTTGGTTCTGTTTTATAATATCTTGATTTCTCATAAAGTCACTAGCTTCCACTTGCTCCAATCTCATTTTTAGGGTAGTATTTTCTTCAGTGGTCCATTGGACCTCCTTTTCAGTTTGGCTAATTCTGCCTTTCAAGGCATTCTTCTCCACATTGGCTTTTGGGAGCTCTTTTGCCATTTGAGTTAGTCTATTTTTTAAGGTGTTGTTTTCTTCAGTATATTTTTGAGTATTTTTTTGGGTCTCCTTTAGCAAGTCATTGACTTCTTTTTCATGGTTTTCTCATATCCTTCTCATTTCTCTTCCCAATTTTTCCTCTACTTCTCTAACTTGCTTTTCCAAATCCTTTTTGAGCTCTTCCATGGCCTGGGACCAGTTCATGTTTTTCTTGGAGGCTTTTGTTGTAGGCTCTATGACTTTGTTGACTTCTTTAGGCTGTATGTTTTGGTCTTCTTTGCCACCAAAGAAAGGATCCAAAGTATGAGACTGAATCTGGGTGCATTTTCGCTGCCTGGCCATATTCCCAGCCAACTAACTTGACCCTTGAGTTTTTCAGTGGGGTATGACTGCTTTTAGAGTTTAGAGAACTATGTTCCAAGCTTGGGCAGATGCGCAGCTACACCAGCACTCCTCCTTGCCCAAGAACCCCCAACCCGGACTGGACTTAAATCTTCAGCAGGCTCTGCACTCCTGCTCTGATCCACCACTTAATTCTTCCCACCAGGTGGGCCTGGGGCTGGAGGCAACTACAGCTGTAGTTCTTTAGCTGCCCCACCTCCGCTGCCCCTGGCGTGGTAGCTGAACCATGAACTCCTTCCACTCCCTCAGCTTTTCCCACTAACCTTCTCTGTTGTCTTTGGTGTTTGTGGGTTGAGAAGTCTGGTAACTGCCGCAGCTCACTGATTCAGGGCGCTAGGGCCCACTCTGCCCGGCCCCTGGTATGGTTGGTCCATGCCGCTCATGTTGGGCTCTGCTCCGCTCTGTGCTCCCAGCTCCATGCAGGGTAGACCTCCCCTAGAGACCATCCAGGCTGTCCTGGGCTGGAGCCCTTCTTCCCTCTGCTGTTTTGTGTGTTCTGCAGTTCTAGAATTGGTTCAGAGCCATTTTTTAATACGTTTTAGGAGGGACTCGGCGGGTTGCTCACACTAGTCTCTGTTTTCCAGCCGCCATCTTGGCTCCCTTCCAGCAGCCATCTTGGCTCCTTCCAGCCACCATCTTGGCTCCTTCCAGCCGCCATCTTGGCTCCCCCATTTTTTCCTGTAATAGGCTCCTTTATTTCTTCCATTACATCCTGTAAGTATTCTTTAACTGGAGATAGCATTGACATATAGCCCTGGCTATGAAGATATTTGACAGTAATTGATATTCCTCCCAAAGTCACAGTGTATCTGGCAAGTGTTGCAATCTTAAACAAGGCATATATAGTTAGTACATTTCCACTTGGGGAATTTTTCAAAATGCACACTGTGCTATTTGGTAACTCAATGAGTTCCAGAAAAGGAACAACATTCACTTCTTCTACGGCTGCATAATAAAATATTCTAAACCAAATACCGGGAGTCACTAAGTACGCTGGAATCATAACTTCTCCATGCTGTCTAAATGTTTTCTTAAATCACTGATGCAGATTGTAATGGATCAAGATCTTCCTTTTTCTCAGCACAAGTTCCTTGGGCTGTACCACTAGAGGCTAAAACCCTCTCTGATGAATGTTCTTCTTTTTGTTGTTTATGGTGAGAAACATTTATTGGCTTCCTTTTCTTTGAGATTTGCTGTGCAGAAGATATATATAGTTTTGAGGACCCTGCACCAAAACAGTCTTGGGCTAAGCTTAATATAAGACTGAACACCCTTTTATGCTTTGAGAGAGCCCAATGGAAGCAGCCCCATGTGAGACCCAAACATGTCCCATTTGTCAATTGAGACACAGTTCATATTAAATTCCATCGCATTTTGATGAATCATGGTTGTTGATTTTAGATCCTACAGAAACTTGAAAGTATAGTATGGCCTCATTGGAGAAGGTAGAGCAAAGGCAAGATGACAATTTGTTGGGTCTATCACAGAGAGGAAGGTGTGGATTATAGTAGATGGTCTCTGTGGCCCCTTCCAAATCTGACTTTCTGTGAAATTACCTTGGAAGACATTGAGTCTGTGGCCACAAGCACTGATGGGGCAGGATTTCCCAAGCTCCTATCTCAGGGGAAATCACCAACAGAAGACAAACTCTTCCCAGAGTCCCTGTTTAAGCCAGTGTCTGAAACCACTTCTGATGATTTTTCCTTTTACATTTTTAATCTGGGCTACTCAGTAAACAATTAACCTTTTCACACCATATATCTCCTGGTCCAATAATCAGAAATGACATTTGATTCAAATCCTGCAACTGATTTACATTTCTTTACATCAGAATGAATAGGTCACTTAAAAACCTAAGCTGGATCTTGAAAAATAATATTAGGTTCATTTGTCAACCAAAGGGAAGGAACAAGTTCTATTTATAGCAAAGTTATTGCCAATGCCCTGCCACCTATAAAATAACCGTAGTAGAGAGACAAGGAAGGTCTCAGAAGGTACTCAACAATGCAGCTGGAGCTATTGCCCCAACCCTTTGATGGATGGTGGGCTTTAAAATTTTAAATAGTCTGGAGATACGAAGTAATACATAAGACTTTTTTTGAAGACAGATTTACAACGCTAGCACAGATACCCAGGGAAAGGCACCTGGGTAAGTGGAATCCTCAGAAAAGCTGTGCCATGTTTCACTTGCTTACTTGACTAGCTATTGTTCTCCTTATGGATGCAGCATTATTTTTGAAGTATGAGGACCAGTTTAGAAACAGAGGTCTTGAAACCTGGGCAACCTCTGCTTTTATAGGCTAATCTTAGATTGTACCAAAAGGGAAAGGGGGAGGAAGGTAAACTTTTTTTTGGTTATTGGCAACAGCTGCTTCCTTACTTGTCCAAAGATCATTTGCCCAGCTTCCTGAGTGTGGTACCAAGCACAAAAGCAGAGGAGGAATTAAAGCAAACATGGCAAAAAAAATCTCAACCCATAACTCTAGTCAGACCACCACATAGCAATTGGTATTCTGTTACTGAAAAAAAGCACCCACATGAACCAGCTAAGGAAAGGTTCTTTCCCCCTCCCTCCATACAGATTCCCCTGGATTTTTCATGCACATAGAGCAAAGCTGAAAAAAGGATTTAGAGACAAATGTAAACATTTAAAAACTCTAAATTGGTGGGGGGAATGATTTCAAAAAAGTGACATGATAATATAGCTTGTAATGGTTACAAAACACATTCATATTTGATTCTCACTATAAATCCGTGAAATAAATCATAACAGCATTTTTCCCCCAGTTTAACATGATGACCATCCTATGGCTAATAAATGGAAGAGCCAGACAAGGATATAGTTCTTTTGGCTCTCAGTCTAGGACTCTATTCTCTACTTATTTGGCTCTTGGATTTTCACAACTCTTATACCAAGATAGTTGCCAGGACTGGGTCATAACAAGGAGTGTAGACATAATAGAATGTAGCAGGGCAAGGACTATTTCATTTTTGTCTTTGTATTCCCTGAATCTTAACACAATGCCTTCCACGTAGTAGTTTCTTAATAAATGCTTGTCATATGAATGAATGCTTGAGTGAATGAAAGCCAGCTTAAGGGAAGACCTAGGTTTGAATCCCAGCTCTCTCACCTAATACCTAAATGACTAAGTCATTCAACCTCTCTGGACTCCATCTATAAAATGAATGAACTGAATCAGATGAACTCTAAGTTCCCCTACAGCTCTTAATCTGTTACTCTATGAAGGAAGTGCTATTTGGACCTCTTGTGTATGTAAATAGCTAGGAAACCTCAGCTGTAGGTGATAAATGGGCCTTTCAGAATTTCGATGTCAGATATGTTTAGATCCAAGGTGTAACCCAGGTATGGCCATCCTATTAAATCAAAGAAGCGTTCTTCCCCATTTACTTAACCATATGATGTTGCTATTATTCTCCATTACAACACAAGTTCCTTGAGGTTGAACATTTATTTTTCCCTTGTTTTCCCTATGCCTTGCTCTGTAAATTATATTTTTGGAGAGGTTGGGGGGAGAATAGTAGTAGTAAAAATAGTGGTAGGTGGTAGTGGTAGTAGTAAGAACACCAACAATAATAATGACAGCTAACATTTATACAGGGCTCATCCTAATAACAATTCTGGGATGAAAGTAGAATTATTATTTTAATTTTATTGTTGAGGAAACTGAGGAAAACAGAGTTTAAATGACTTGTCTAAGGTCACATAGCTAATAGGTATCTAAGGCAAAATCTGAACTCGTCTTTCTAACTCCAGGCCCGTGGCTGTATTCCCTGTGCCAACTTTATTAGGAGAATCTTGTTGATTTAATTTGGTATGGGGAATACCAGTGAAGGACACTCCCTCTATCCAGGTGGTCTGCAACTCTTAAGTAACTTACAGTCTTAGGAATTTGCCCAGGCCACTAAGAGTTTAAACGATTTTCTCAGGGTCACATGGCCATCCCAGGTCAGGCAGGACTTGAGTATTGCTTTTTCTAACCCCCAGGCTGGCTCTCTATCCACAAAACTGCTGATTTGCACAAGGTAGATGCTCAAGAAACTTCTGTTAAATTGGAATGAATTGAAATGTTGTTTTTCCCTTTTCTTCACTGTCTTATCTTGGTGCAGGCATGAAAGTCAGCAGCCACCATCATAGGAAAAGCACGGGCAGGAAAGCCTGAGTAGCTGAAAATGAAAGCCATGGCATGAGAGTGGTCACTGAATGGTATAATCACCAGGTGCCACTGCATTATGCTGGAAGGAAAGACCTGCATGCCATCATCTAAAGATGAAGATAAGCAATTTAAAATCAAACTTAATGGAGACAGAGGAAGAGAAGCAGCAAAAACACACATGTTCCACCATTAATCCTTTTGTTTCCCCAGGGCAATGGTAAAGAAGTAAAAAATAAATGGAAAATGGCTTTAATGGGGAACTCGCTGATTCCAGAGTTTATTTGTCTGGGAAAAAGAAATATATTGACACTGAAATGCTAATTTCAAAGTAGATAGGGGACAGGCCAGAGGTTGTAAGAAAAAAAGTAGTGACAGAAGTTCAATTCATCCATCACTTGAAGGCTAAGTCTTAGAGCTCATTACAGTTCTCTTATGGAGAAAAATGGCAGCCTGTGGACATGAATAAAGCATGCAGAACCTAAGAGATAATAGCCACCAGTCCTAAAAAGTAAATGGAAACTATTTTTTTTCTGACATGGACTAGATAGAAGAGAAGCATGGGACACAGCATGACAATACCTGGCTATGTATTTAATTTAGCTTAAAGAGGTTAGGTGCAACATTGCTTAAACACTCAGGAACTGTTCATTGTGAGATTTGTTAGATTCCTGAACATTTTAAAACTGTGTGGCTGCAGAAAGTAATTAAACCTTTATCGGCCAGGAGGCAGTTATTCTCCAAAATGTGGCCAGGTGAGTTCTAAAATTTCATTAAAATTCAGTAAGGACTAAAGACTAGAGTAGGCTAATGAATATAGATGACAAAGAGGAGATATAAGATGACATTCTGAAAGGAAGCAAAGGAATCAGATGTTTGAATTAGAGCCATATTCTCAGACAAATATTTTACCTCCACAGGCCTCAAGTTCCCTGATGGGTCAAACGAGGAAATAGGCCTCCTAACTATTCTCTGAATACGTGTTCCATTTCTCACTTCTGCACCTTTGCATAAGTGATCCACCATATTCTGAATGCACTGCCTCTTGGACTCTGCTTTTTAGAATCCCTAGCTTCCTCCAAAGCGTACTTCAATTGCCTCCCCCATAACTAAATCCTTTATTTTTATCCTCCCAGTTATCATCACTAGCACATTCCCTTCTGAATTACTTTGAATTGCTTCATACACACACATACACGAGTGCACACATACACACACACACACACACACACTGAACCTAGTCCTGTGGTTGCATTGTTTTAGAGAATTCCCAGGTGGAGATGTCTTCTTCCAATTCTGTTGGGTGCCTCCTCTGTAACTTACAATCTCTGAGGGGTGTCATTGCCGGTCTTTCTGTCTATGTCTTGCCACTGGACCCTGATGGCTCCAGAGGAGAGGGTGAGGCTGATGATTCTACACAGCTCTGCCTTGCTTCAATCCAACTCACTTTCCAGTCAAGACATCACCCTCCTGATGTCGTTGGACCTCTTAGAGAATGAAGATAAACAAGAGCCCCAGAGAACAGAGGTGTCAGACACGAGGACTGTGGGCTACATGTAGCAAAAACCAGATCAAAATGTAACTGGGAAATATGTAACAAAATAAATAAAAAGAAAATAAAACAAAGACAATGTTAGTATGTTGTTTTCTAAGTGAGTATGTTGGCTTTGAGGCCAGATGTGTATCTACTATACCATGCTGCCTTTATAGTAATACATAACAAGCACTTAATACTTTGCTTACTTCATACACTTATGAGTACTAAATAACTTCATGTACCTAGGGGTTGGGCAGCTGTTCGCTGGGTTATTGAGAGGGAAGTGCTTTATCAACTATAAAATATATTATAGATACATCCAGAGTTGGGATTTGGCACTGTATGAACAGTGCTATGACAAGGGAGCAGGAATTTGGTAGTCAAGGCTGAGTCTCAGAGGGTTTAAATGATTTCCCCAAGACACAAAAGTAGAAAAAGCCAATAACGGGATTGAACCCAGGTCCCTGAACTCCAAAGCCAATATTACTTCAAAAATAATTCTGGACCCCCACTTGTATAAATTTCCTTCATATGGCCCTGAATTATAATTTTACTTTAAGGTTAGTGCTATATATTTCACCAGTCAGGATTCAAATCCATTTAAAAGTAACCTCATTTAGTAGTAACATTTGTTTGCTTGGTTTTGGAGGTTCTACCACTTATCCAACTTTAAATTAAAATCAAACCATCTATCAAAACCCCCAGAAATACATGGGCTTTTAAAAAATTATTATTATTTAACAAAAGGAATATACACAGAGCAGTTTCAAAAAGCAAATTCTTCTTTTCTGTGCATCCCATTGTGCTTAAGAAGTAACCCATAAATTACAGTGTGTGGATTTTGCTGCCATTAGATATCTTCTTTTTAAAAACAGTATGTACTTTTCTACAGTATGGTGCTTAATACATAGTGACCTACTGGCTTTCATAATAGGTTTTTTATTCCCCACACATAACGAAAGAATTGATATGAACCTGGAAGAGTGGGAGAAGGGTGCCAGACCCAAGATTGGTGTTCTGGGAATGTACCCTTTGCTAATCTTCCTGCACAGAGAACAAAATAGTTTGACCTCACTGAAGATCAAGACCTTCCAAAGCGAAGATAGTTGGATCCCCAGTTAAGCTCAATTTACAGTAATAGATAAATAAATGGAGAGGTAACATAATGCAGTGGACATAATAACTTTTCTGGAAAAAAAAAAAAAACATGGATTCATGTTCTGCCTCTCACACCTGATGGCTGTGAGACCCCTGGGCAAGTTACTTACCCCTTCAATGCCCTAGGCAGCTAATCTCTAAGACCATAAGCTACAGAGAAGATATACATTTGTGTATTGGTAGCAGGAGTTTCATCATCAATTCTCTATTCAGGGCTTCTTAAACTTTTTTCATTCAGGACTCCTTTTTGCCTTTTGAGCAGCATTCACTGGTGGTGCATAGCCTGAGGGCATGCGCAGTGCAAGGGAACATTGCCCAATGCAACATGGGCAAGCACTCCGAGAAACACCTTGGATTCATTATGCATTTGGTTTTGAATTAAATTTTGATTATTAAGCATTCAGAAACCTTTTACTATGGCCAAATTTTTCACGAACCCATATGGGGTCTCGACCTATAGATTAAGAAGTGCTGCAAAGGAAATTGCTGGATTAGTCCAACACTACCTCACATGAATAAATGCCTCATGATTGAATTCATTCAGTTATTTATGTACACAGTACTGTCAGGAATGATGCCCATTTTGGTTCTACATGTTGTTTTCCTGGATAGAACAGGCTTCTTGATGGCAGGAGCAGTGTGTGTGTGTGTGTGTGTGTGTGTGTGTGTGTGCATATGTGTGCACACGCACGCGCACACGAGCATGTGTATCTTCAAGACCTTTAACAGTACCTGGTCTGTGGGAGGCCCTTACTAAATGCTTGTGATTGATTTGATATACACGAGCATGTGTATCTTCAAGACCTTTAACAGTACCTGGTCTGTGGGAGGCCCTTACTAAATGCTTGTGATTGATTTGGTACACAATAATTTTCAGGAGTACACTGTAAAACTACTTTGGCCCTAGGGAAAAGTTGGCAAAATTGGTTTTTGGCACCTTCCATCCTTCCTGTTTTATTTCTTGGTTATATCTCTCAAACTACCCTGGCACATAAAGCTGTCCATCTTCCAGCGATCTAATGCATTTGTAAGGACTTCTCCACTTGGAAAAGTTCCAAATGCCAAGGCTAAAGCTCCTTTTCCCCCTCAAACCTACTGAAAATCTTGTTAGCAACCGCTTTTAATTAGATCTTAGGCAATTTGATTAGCTCAGGTGTGGGAAACCTGCAGCCTCAAGGCCATATGTGGCCCTCTAGGTCCTTGTGTGCAATCTTCTGACTGAGTCCAAGTTTTACAGAACCAATCCTTTTTCAAAAGGAAGGGCCTCAAGGCCACAAGTTCCCCACCCTTGGATTAGCTTATCAAAGTAATTCACAGTGAGGCATGATAGGTTTAAATAACTAGGGAGCATTTTCATTTTAAACAAAAATGATTTCTAATTTTATTTATTTTATTCTAAACTTAAGAAATAAAACAAGCACTTCCATAACATAATAGAAGGGAAAAAAAGATACATGAAACTGCAAATCTATTATATATTACTTACTATTCCTTTTAAACATAATAAAGTTATCATGTAACTTTCTTTTTTTTCTTCCCTCCTCACCCTTCCCCCTGCCCTAGAGATGGCTACCATTAGATATACACACACACCATTCTATAAAAACTTCCATTTATCAATTTTTTTTTCCCTCTGGATGCAGATAATGTCTTCCTTCATAGATCCTTTGTAGTTAATTTGGGTATTTATAATAGTCAAAATGACTTATTCACTCAAAGTTCTTCTAAAAACAATATTAATATAACTGTATATATGTTCTCTTGGTTCTGCTCATTTTGCTCTTTGTTATTTTGTGCAAGTCCATCCATGTTTTACTAAGATCATTAAGCTTTTAATTGATATGAAAAAGTGTCTGTCCAGAGTGAAAAGAATGCTGGATTTGAATTCAGAGAACCTGGGTTTGAATTCCAACTCAATCCCTTACTACCTGCTTCACTTCAAGGAGCTTAATTTTCCTCATCAGGAAAATGAGAGGATTAGATTTTATGACTCTTAAGCATAGCTCCAGTAGCAAATCTATGACTTGGGTGACTTCAAGGATTTTAGTGCTCTGGATTGACAAATGTTTGTTGACTTGGACATACATAAGGAAGATGGAGAAGTGGATGCAGGGGCAAATTTAATGGGTTCCATTTTGGACATATAACCCTGGGTTCAAGTCTGGAGCATTTGCATAAAATTCTTCTCATTGGTGGAGAGAATTTTGATTAAAAACTGCATGCCCGTGTGAAGGGTGGAGTTGGTGTGAGAACTTTGGAGGGTAGAGACATTCTTCTTTCAACTCTGAGAGAAGACACATGGATTTTGGGAGAAATCTGGAAAGCAAACATCTTTGGGAATTTAAGAATACCTCAAAGGAACACGCTGAGTCAATTGATTCAGTCCATATTCTTGTGTATGAGGAAAAGAAAATAGAAATAGTAGGATGAAAGCATTTACTACAAAGTTAAAATGTCTACTTATAATTGTTTGTATGTAAAATACATTTGCACATGAAGGAGAAACTATAGTAAATTACAGCAAACATATCAATATCTATAGCAATATAGCTGTATGCTTATATCTATATAAATTGATATCCTTCTGGTGTTAATCTGTCCCTATTTTCCAGCTTGTATCCCTAGGGAGTTCAGGGACTTTCCCTGTAGGTGAGAATAAGGATTTTTTCTCCCTATCTTGGTTAAGCTGATACTCCTAGTGAGAGAGCTCATTCACTTTGTGTATTTTTTTGGTATATTCTAATTCATATGCCTTGTTTTGATTCCTGTTTGCTCTCTGCTTGGTTAAACAGGTTCCTTGACATTCACTATTTATGATGGTCTCTTATATAACTGGGATTTAGTGAAAAGGAGTCAAGCCTTCAGATAATATATTGGATACCTCTTTTTTAAGGGACAGAAACCAGGAAAGTTGCCTATATAAACAATCATTCCCTCTAGACTAGCAATATTTATGGGGAAAAATAGATATATTTCTAGACTGACATCTCCTTTCAGAGAAGAGCAGAATAATTAGCCAAGTGACTCCTCTATAGGTAAGAATCAAACTCTGTTTTAGAGAGTTGTGGGCAAGGGTCCAGAGATATGTATTAATGTGTCCCAATAAGCCAGAGGTGAGTAGGTGGTACAGTAGATAGAACTTTGCACCTGGATCAAGGAAGACCAGTTATGTGATCTTAGGCAAGTTACTTTGTTACTCAGTTTCCTCAACTATAAAAGGGGGTAATAATAGCCCCTACCTTCCAGGGGTGTTGCCAAGATCACAAATAGTAGTTGTGAAGCATTTAATAGAGGGCCTGGTACATAGTAGGCACTTAATAAATGCTTGTCCCTTCTCTTCTTCCCTGGAGATATATAACCTATGTGGTACACAGCACCTGTGCTGTGGTAAAAAAAATACATTCTACAAACATTAATTTTGTGATGCTTATTGGACATGCAGGTGGAAATATACAACAGATATATCTCTTGGCTATTAGAGATATGGTTGTTGAATTCAGCAAAATGATAATGGTTAGATACTGTTCTTACAGTTCAATAAAAGCCTCCAAGGCTTTCACATGAATGCTTGTTCTAGACCTTTGACATCTTATATTTCTGCAATTGATTTTTATCCCAAGGCTAATACTCTATATTATTCTCAATTAAATTCCATTTTATTTCATTCCATATGTTAACTATCCTTTCCAATTTCATATTTAATCTGGCACTGCTGGGAGGCATGAGACCCTTCACCATTGTAGGTGCATTTCCCCTCTTTCTTCTGCACCTTCCTTCCCTCCCTCAGGCCAAACTACCCAGAATCCATCCATAACTATTTAATTGCTCATAAGACTTTGATAATGCAAGTCACAGATTCTATTCCTTGGAGTGAGATGAAAGACCACCAGGCCTTACTATTTTTCTGGTCACTGGTGTAACTGTATCCCAATGTTTTCCAGGTCTTACCTCCAGATCTGTTTCTATGTCCTCTAGATCCCTAGCACTTCGGCTATACTTAGGTCAGCACCTTGGCTGACCCACTGTTGTAACACAAGGATCCTTAGGCCTTTCCATTTGTCTTGCAGGTAAACTTTTTTTGTATGTTGTTTCTCTCCAATTAGAGTGTGAGTTTCTTGAGAACAGAGAATGTCTTGATTTTCCTATTTGTTTCCCCATAACTTAGCACAGTTCTTGGCATGAAGTAATCTTTCAATACATTTTCATTCATTTATTTTTTTACTTCAACCCAGTCATTAATAAGTGTTAATTAAAACAATATAGAACCATGAGATGCTGAACTAGGATGCACTTCATTCTAGGACATCATTAATTACTTTTCTTTGGATCTGGTCATTGAATTAATTCCAAATATTGATAACTATAGAGTTATCCCTTCCACATCATGGGGGCTAGGGGCATGGCACTCCCATGCCTGGAAAATCCACATAAAACTTTTTGTCCCTCCCTTCATACCAGAGAAGAAGTCTGAATTATGTTGGTATTAAAAGATAAAATATATTAGTATTATATGATACTATAGACATATTTTGTGCATCTCTGAATTTTCTGTGTCATCTGCTGGCCTTCAAATGTTATCTGCAGTTTCTGCAAAACTCCCCCCAAATTCCCATTTAATATTATGAGGACCCATGATATATGGATGGGTAAAGTCATGATGTGGAGAGGATAGATGTACTATAATTCTATACATTTATTTCCATCTCATCCACCAGCATATCATAAAGGATCTTTTGAAATGCCCCTGATCTACCGATATGGTGACCTTGTCAAAAAGGGAAATGATTAATATAGCATGACCTATCCTTAATGAACTCTAGTGATTATTCAGGAATCACTATTTCCCTGTCTAAATGTTTTCAAACAATCCCTTTAATAATACATCCTGGGATTTGGTCAAGAATGGAAGCTGACTTTATCCCAGTTAGTTTGGAGAATCTCTTTTCTTTATCCTTTTTGAAACAAGTCTCTACCACTACCTGAGCTGTTTTCTAACTCTTGGCAATTAGCTTGGTAATTTTTTGAATAAATGTTAAGTAATATTGTTAACTCTGTTGGATATTGAGTGTTTCTATATTATATTTTTTGTAGAATGAGGTCCTCAAGTCTTGGTCATGAGATCATATTCCCCAATTTTCAACAGACAATACTCTCAGTTGCTTGATTTTAAGTTCTGTTGTTTAGTCATTTTTTTTCATTTGTGTGTGACTATTTGTGACCCAATTGGGGGTTTTCTTTTTTTTTTAATTTACTTATTTAACATACTTAGTTTTCAGCATTGATTTTCACAAGAGTTTGAATTACAAATTTTCTCCCCATTTCTACCCTCCCCAACCACTCCAAGATGTTGTATATTCTGGTTGCCCTGTTCCCCATTCAGCCCTCCCTTCTGTCACCCCACTCCTTTCCCATCCCCTTTTCCCTTCCTTTCTTGTAGGGCAAGATAAATTTCTACGCCCCATTGCCTGTGTATCTTATTTTCTAGTTGCATGCAAAAACATTTTTTTTTTGTTTTTGAACATCTGTTTTTAAAACTTTGAGTTCCAAATTCTCTCCCCTCTTCCCTTCCCACCCACCCTCCCTAAGAAGGCAAGCAATTCAACATAGGCCACATGTGTATCATTATGTATAACCCACAATACTAATGTTGTAAAAGACTATATTTTGCTCCTTCCCAACCCATCCCCCTTTATTGAATTTTCTCCCTTGACCCTGTCCCCTTTCCAAAGTGTTTGTTTTTGATTACCTTCACCCCCATCTGCCCTCCCCTCCATCATCCCCCCCTTTTATTTTTTTATCTTCCTCCCTCTTCTTTCCTGTGGGGTAAGATACCCAATTGAGTATGTATGGTATTCCCTCCTCAGGCCAAATTTGATGAGAGCAAGATTCACTCATTCCCCCGTCACCTGCCCTCTCCCCTCCTCCCACAGAACTGCTTCCTCTTGTCACCTTTATTCGAGATAATCCACCCCATTCTATCTCTCCCTATCTCCCTCTCTCAGTATATTCCTCTCTCATCCCTTAATTTGATTTTGTTTCTTTTAGATATCTTCCCTTCATCTTCAACTCCCCCTGTGTCCTCTCTCTCTCTCTCTCTCTCTCTCTCTCTATCTCTCTCTCTCTCTCTCTCTCTCTCTCTCTCTCTCTCTCTCTCTGTATATATATATATATATACATACATATATATACATATATATACATATATACACACATACATGCACATTCACATATATATATACACACATAAACATATATATATGTATGCATATTGCTTTCAGCTACTATGATACTGAGGTCTCATGAATCATACAAATCATCTTTCTATGTAGGAATGTAAACAAAACAGTTCAACTTTAGTAAGTCCCTTATGATTTCTCTTTCTTGTTTACCTTTTCATGCTTTTCTTGATTCTTGTGTTTGAAAGTCAAATTTTCTATTCAGCTTTGGTATATTCACTGAGAAAGCTTGAAAGTCCTCTATTTTATTGAAAATCCATGTTTTGCCTTGGAGCATGATACTCAGTTTTGCTGGGTAGGTGATTCTAGGTATTAATCCTAGCTCCATTGACCTCCGGAATATCGTATTCCAAGCCCTTCGATCTCTTAATGTAGAAGCTTCCAGATCTTGGATTATTCTGATTGTGTTTCCACAATATTCAAACTGTTTCTTTGTGGCTACTTGCAGTATTTTCCCCTTGATCTGGGAGCTCTGGAATTTGGCAACAATATTCCTAGGAGATTGCTCTTGGGGATCTATTTGAGGAGGCGATCGGTAGATTCTTTCAATTTCTATTTTGCCCTGTGACTCTAGAATATCAGGGCAGTTCTCCTTGATAATTTCTTGAAAGATGATATCTAGGCTCTTTTTATGATCATGGCTTTCAGGTAGTCCAATTATTTTTAAATTATCTCTTCTGGATCTATTTTCCAGGTCAGTGGTTTTTCCAAGGAGATATTTCACATTGTCTTCCATTTTTTCATTCCTTTGGTTATGTTTTATAATATCTTGGTTTCTCATAAAGTCACTAGCTTCCACTTGCTCCAATCTCATTTTTACAGTATTTTCTTCAGTGGTCCATTGGACCTCCTTTTCCATTTGGCTAATTCTGCCTTTCAAGGCATTCTTCTCCTCATTGGCTTTTTGGAGCTCTTTTGCCATTTGAGTTAGTCTATTTTTTAAGGTGTTGTTTTCTTCAGTGTATTTTTCAGTATTTTTTGGGGTCTCCTTTAGCAAGTCATTGACTTGTTTTTCATGGTTTTCTCGCATCCTTCTCATTTCTCTTCCCAATTTTTCCTCTACTTCTCTAACTTGTTTTTCCAAATCCTTTTTGAGTTCTTCTATGGTCTGGGGCCAGTTCATGTTTTTCTTGGAGGCTTTTGGTGTAGGCTCTATGACTTTGCTGTCTTCTTTAGGCTGTATGTTTTGGTCTTCTTTGTCACCAAAGAAAGAACCCAAAGTCTGAGACTGAATCTGGGTGTGTTTTCACTGCCTGGCCATATTCCCAGCCAACTAACTTGACCCTTGAGTTTTTCAGCGGGGTATGACTGCTTGTAGACTAAAGAGTTCTATGTTCCACGTGGGGGGGGGGGGGGATGCAGCAGCTCTGCCACACCAGCACTCCTCCTTCCCCAAGAACCCAACTGGGGGTTTTCTTAGCAGAGCTACTGGAATGGTTTGCTATTTACTTCTCCAGCTCATTTTACAGATGTGGAAACTGAGGCAAACAGAATTTCTTGCACACGGTCACACAGCTAGTAAGTGTCAGAGTCCAATTTTTAACTCGGGGAAGATGAGTCTTCTGACTTCAAGCCTGGCACTCTATCCACTGAGGTTTTAAATTATAAGGTGTTTTTCAGGAACAGATATCCCCATGCCATTAAGTACAATAGATATAATGTTCTTACCATACTCTTTTGGCTGTTTGGTTATTGAAACAATAAGTGAAAAACTAGGATGAAAGGTATAAAAAATTGTTTTGACACACCATTTCAGTTGCTCAATCTGCAGCCAAAACGGTAAGATAGCCAAAGCTAGATTCCTTGATACTACCAGTTTCTGGAAAATGTGAGACTTTGTCAAATCATTTCTCCTCATTGTTGCTTTTGGTCTAATCACCACTAGCCCCTCACAGACTTATGTTTGAGTATGTGAGGGCATTTTGGATAGTAGTGCATTGAAACTTAAGGCCTCTAAAATCATCTTGGCTATAGATGTTCAGTCATCACTTTACTAACAGAAACTTAAGCAAATCATAGCACAGAATCATCCAAAACTTTTGATTGGAAACTAAAAGGAAACAAATCGAATGTTAGAACCATTCATAGCAACCATTCCCAAAATGAGTGCATCCCCACTCTCCAGGGTAGTCCTAACTCTCATTAGCAAAATGGGAAAACCAAGGTTTGTGCCTATAGGTTGAGGAGAACTCAAGTCGCTACCCATAAACAATGGAAATCAGGATGTGCTGCCAGTTCAGCTAGCGCACACTCTCATACCTTGATTGGCAGTCTCTTTGTCTACTGAGTCCTAGGCTTTAATTCGGGTCACTTCTTTAAATTGATACCTCCTGCTGTACCTCCACAGGGCTCTTCTTCCACTCCATTCTTCCCTCAATTTCCTTACCATAAAGTCACCTCCTCACACAGCAGGCACAGTATGCAATGAAAATTAGAAGTATTTACTTTTGGCCATGAGGTCAATGCTGGGGCCTGGGGTCTTAAGGGAAATAGTTTTCATTTCACAGCGTGCAGACAGAGAAATATAGACTTCTTTTTCTGATCTGTTACATAATTTGTGTAGCTTAAAAACCAATGATAAAGTATTTATTACAAATCTACTATGTTCCAGGCACTGTATCGGGCAAATAACAAAATAGTCCCTTCCTTCACAAAGTCTACATTTTAATAGGGGAGACAATATGCAATACACATAGCAAGCAATATACCAAGTGCATACAGCCACTTCTCCAGGGTGATATAGAGGACATTAAATACTTAAACAATGATATCTCCTCTACTGGTCTGAAAATAGGCTTTAAGGGACTTTGTTGACACGTGAACACTTTAAGGAGATTCATTTTGATACCTGAGAGCTTGGTCACTGTAGAAATATCTTCACTCATGATATTTTCCTGCTTCTTTCCCATTCAAAAGTGAAATGCCAAGTCTCATCATTTCTTGCTATATGATAATGGTAAAGGATCAGTTATTAGTCAGACAAACAGATTGCATTTAATAAGATTACTTTATCTTTGACTAAAGACCTCTGATTTGATGACTCTAAGTGTTCATCCTCAACTATTTAATTAGGTGTATAAGTTGTTTTTTTTTTACCAGATACCAACATTGGAAATGTAAAGGCCCTAAGCCCCAGTTTCCTCTAAAATTGATAGAGTCAAGTGATTGATGCCCCCTCAATCATATTGGAGAAATGGCTACCTAAGGAAAGGGCCAGCCTTTGTCTCTAAGAATCTCTTTGTATTTGGAAAAAGGGCGAAATGCTAATAGTGGTGTGTGTTTTTATTTTGTTAAAGAACTTTCTGAGAACTTACATGCAAAATCAACCCAATTCCAGGGTTCATGACAAGTTGCCGGCACAGCCCTCCAGGCTCCCAGCACTGGGCCCCCTCCCGGTTTGAGGAAGTCAGAGGAAGCCTGGGGATTCCAAAAAGAATTCCTGACCCAAAGCAATCTGTTTGCCAGAGCTTTCTGGTCTCTCTTTGCCTCAAATGATGATTTTTTTTCATTTTCAGCAGAGAGATTTGTAGGCAGGGAAAATAAATATTAAAGGGAGAATAATAAATGAACTGATATATTGAGCATTTGTTGGGAGGCAGATGGGAAGAAGGGGAAAGGAGTGAGAAAACAGTTTATACAATTTTGATTTCTTCACACACAAGCCACATTCTGGCTAAAGATGAAAATGGCAAGTATAGATTATTCAGAAGAGGCCAGGCTTTTGGATTCTTTCTCACATCTGACCTTTAAGTAAGTTGTCTTTTGTAATTCCTACTTGCCCCATGAAGATCCAAATTACATAGCATATTTCTAAGTATTTTGATTCGTTTCAATCTAAACATATCCATGTAAATAATCTTTTCTCCCTTGTCTCAGTTCTAATTAATTCTTTTGTGTTGGCCTCATCTACAATTGGTTCTTGCATGCATTATCATGCCAGAGACTGGGGCTTAGTAGTATTTGGTATTTTCAGCTTGCAAGGTAAATTATATTATTCTGCTGCAAAACACCACCTATAACTCCAAGTGGGAACCACTAAATATTACCCGCCACCATGTTGTATCTAGCTAGGAAAGCACATCTGGGAGATTTGTTTTGTGGTTACTTCGCCAAGAGCACTGAGCAGTTGGAGAATAAAATACTACATTTAAAAAAATGAATTTCTCATTCAAATACAAAAGGAGGGGGGAAAAGGCATTCCATGCAGACAGAATGGAAAAAAGTCTGATTTTCTCTTGCTTTCTGTTCCCTATGAGAATCACAGTGAGTACAAAACCATGAAAACAATAACCCCAGCTGCAAGAGCAATGAGGCAATTTATTAGAGAGATGACATTTTTAATGAGAACCGCTTGCTAGAGGAGAACAAAAGAGTCTGTTTGGTTAGAAAGATGCTCTTGATACTCCTCTGAAGTGCATGAAAAAGTAATTTCATTTAAGCGTCATACCCAGAGCAGCTGAATTTCCTGGGGCTCCAGATGTTGTCCAGTGCAGATGCTGAACAAATGGAACTAAAGTCCTGACAGTTGAGAGAGGGGAGGAGACAAAAGGAGAAGAGAGAAGAGGAAAGAGAGGAGAGAGTAGAGAGGGCAGAGAGACAGAGACAGACAGAGAAAGATATCACTAGAGAAACAACAAAAAGAAACAAGGAAAGTAAGAAGAAAAAGAGAGAGGGAGAGAGGGACAGGGAGAGCACAAGGGAATACTATTGGCTTTAAAGCTAACAAAATCATTAGCAAAAAGATGAGTGAGATGAGAAAATTGAAATTTAAACTTTATTGTTGGACATAGAACATTGTCTTGAATCATTTCAGATCTACTTGGAGGTTTCAGTGCTGAGCTTCACAAAATAGAAACCTGCGGGCATAGCTGTCCTTTTTTTAAATTTTTCTAAGTGGTATTCTGTAAGTCATTTAGCTAGCCTTGTTTTGGCTGAATTCCCAAAGTGATTAAAATTAATATGTTCATAGACAGAAACCTGGAACTCTAAAACAGAAAGATTATTATTACCTTTTAATATTAATTCAAATATTTCCTGTTAAAGGGGTCATGAATGCCCCCATTTCAGTTCAGCTCTTCATATCTTGGGAGCATTCAATTTTCAGTCATCTGAAACAGCCCCAGCTGACCCATACTTGTGAAACTGACTTGTCGAGTGACAGGTTTATAGTGCAAGAAAGAAACATACTAAAGGCACTTCTCATAGCAAATCAATGAGGCTTAGCAGCACAGTGGCTGAATTACCACTGAGGGAATCATTGTGCACTTTATTTGGGACAGAAGAGAAAGCAGTTTGGTGGGCATTAGCAAACCAACTTTTACCTTTCAAACTTTTGCCAGGATCAACTCCCGAGTAGCCTGGGAAGTGTTTCCACAATCCGGCTAGCAGATTCCATGGGGGTGTAAGATCCACTCACAGACAGGGTACAGAAAGCTGCCAACAGCACAGGTTCTTTTGATCTGCTTAACTAAGGAAAGCAAAGTGAAGGGGTTGACAAGCTTGCTTTAATCCAGCATACAGACAGCATTCACTTAGTTCAGGGGAAAAAGTCAGCACCATGAACTTCAGAATAAAATACAAACAAATTACAAACATTAACAGACCCAATACAATTCATAGTTACCAACATCTAGGTTCAGCCTGGGAGCTCAGAACAAGGGCTGGCCCAGAGTCATGCACCACCACTGCTGCGGCAAAGAGCTCCAAAGAACATACAGCCAACTCCTGGTTTTTATATCTTTTTCAGCATCAGGGGTGACTCACCCTTGTGTGACTCACCCATGTGACCTAGAATCTTCACAAAGAGGCAGACTTAAACCCACGTGGTCTAAAAGCCTCTGCTCTCCCAGACATGTAAACTAGGCCCTCCCTGGAGTTAGTCCCACCTTGGGCCCCACTTTAGTTGCCAATCCACACCCACTAAGGTTTTACACCTAATAGGGGTTTGGGCCTGGGGCTTAGCACCTAGTAAGGCTCAATGAATTACTCAAAGGGAACAAAAGCCAAACTATTCAAGGGCACTTGTTGGACTAAGTGCTAAGGAGCCCATTTTTGGTTACCAACACACTCCACCCCTTGTTCTAGGATACATAATCTAATCAGCCATATATCCTAGAACATACATTGTGATCCAATGACGAAGGAAACTAAACCATATCATTCATAATAAAGCAAAACATATCATTCAGTGACATTCCCAAATATTGGTTTACAATACAAACATGACCCACCCCTAGGTCCCAGCAAGATAATCTTGTCAATCAATCATTCCCAAAATACTTGTTAACAATTCAAATGTCCACCCCTAGGTCAAAGTAAGTTAATCTTTTAAGTTCATAAAGTACTTCTTGAGCATCACCCTGCCCTTGCAGGCTTTTTCCCAGTACCCTGAGGCATGGACATGCTTTAGTTAGTAAAGTCCTAAAGCAAACAGAGTTCTCTTGGGGATGTCTCTTTCTCCCCAAACTGCCGTTGCAGGCTTCCATTTGGCACCCAAAGTCCCAATTTCAAATAGAGTCCAAACAAAGTTCTTTTGGGGTCTGTCCTCCCCATTATGTTCCAGTCCCCGATTCCAAGTCCTGAGGGGTGACTAGATGATAAAAGCCAATGGGGTGGGGTTCCTGGGGGATCCAAGGCACTTCCTTCACCCCAATAAAAACAAATCCATGTCTCCCTCCTGGATTCTAAGCAGCCCAAGCTAAAGGGACAAAAAAGGCAGACTCAGTGCCTTGCTGCAAAGTTTCCATTCTTGCCCTAGGGCTGAATTCCAAGCCCCTGGGTTCCTGGTTGTCTAGTTCTGGGTGGCCCCTCCTGGCTTCTGCCAGAATCTGGATTGCAATGTAGGTGATTCTCCACCTTTTTGCTCACCTCAAAGTTCTCTGCTCTGGCTGGGGAAGGCAGGGAAAAAGCACACTCACCTTCTTGCTGCAAAGTTTCCATCTCGCCCCAGGACTGAATTCCAAGCTCCTGGGTTCCAACTCCAGCTGGCGCCACCAGGCTTCTTCTGGAATGTAAGCGATTCTCCACCATTTCAATCCTCTCTCCGAAGTCAGTTCCAAGGCAGCTCAGCACTTTCAGCTTTCCAAAGCTCCCATGCAGTCAGTCATCTGGATCAATATTTCGGCAGCCGCTGTCTGCTTCTTCTTTCTCCTCACCAGCCCCTCCTGCCAAATCTGTAGGAAGGCCATTCTTCAAGTCTCCAAGGCCATTCTCCACTCCTGTTTCAAAACTCCATATACAATATAATCTCAAGACATTCACCTTTTCAGCACAGTCCTTCTGGGGCCAGGCTTATCAGCTTAAGCCCTGGGAAGAAGGGATTATCTCCTGCTCTGGGCCCCTGGGAAACCACCCCCAGCACTTCCATCAGGATTTTGTTGCTCCTGAGGCTGCACAGAACCATAGCCACCCCAAGAACAAAGAGCAGTCCAAAAACAGGGAAACATTCAACCAACCCAGCACCCCAAAATGCCATGCTTTCCTGTTAAAGGCAGATCCTGCTGACTACGCCATATTTTAAAGGGTTCCAGAAATTTATTTAAAAGACAGTGAGAAAAAAAAATTTGGATTTTTCCTTCTTTGTTAACCAAGAGACGAAAAAGAATATATACAAGTAGGGTGTCCTCAATCTCCATCGAAGTCATGTCATTGCTGTCCCAGGAAAGAAGCCATGGGGTCATCTGGCCTCTGCCGTTTCATCCTGTATACCTCCATTTCCTCCTCGGTAGGCTCTCGGGCTTCATACATGCTATTGTAGGGCCTCTTCCTCTCATCTAGCTGCAGGATCTCCTTGACATGGAGGAGATGGGCCTCCTCAGCATTTAGTGCCTTTTTCAGTTTTTCATGTTTCTTCTTTTCTTCACCCTCCCTGTCAGAACTACTCTTCCTGTGTTTCTTCTTTTTCTTCTTCCTCTCCTCTTTCTGTTTCTCTTGGTGAAGCTCCATTAGAGTTTTTGGCCTGCTCGTTTGCTCTTCTCCCACGGCATCATCAGGAATATATTCATCTGCATTAGCAATTTCCTTCCCAGCTTCTGCTGTACAGTAGGAAAACTTGACAAAGGAGTGACAGCACTTGTAACCCCATCTACCTTCTTTCCAATAGGAACCCCAGATATGTGTGTGATTGTTGATCTTGACATCCTCCTCATACTTAGAGCAGACGATAGCTCGCTCTTGTCCTTTGATGACTGTTCCGTGTCTTGAATATTCCACATAGTCTTCTGTTTGAGCTAACAGTAACTCAGAGGGGCGAGCATCCAGGTGTTCTTGACCTCCATACTTCTCCAGTATGCTTTCTTTCTGTTGTTCTTTGAAATCTTCTTTCTTGACTTTAAATGATTTATACAGCAACTCCAGTTTTGTTGGATCTGCTTGGAGATGCACTTCAGAACCTTTGTCATAAGCTTCCCAGGCAAACAACTGTGTTTGTGCCATTGCAATTGTATCTCCAGTGTATCAAACAAAATTGTCTCCTGCATAACTAACTTCATCAAGATTCTTTCCTGCATTGGCATAGGGATTCTCTCGCATTGCTCTTGTTTTTGGATCATAATAGGCAGAATTGGGATCTAAATTTCGCAAGTATTTAGCAATATCTTCTTGAATCCTGAGGTTCTGGACTGTAATTCGTCTTTTAGAGTCAAAATTCTGTCCAGGCATATCAATATCATCTGCATACTTATCTTCATCCTCATCTTCACTATTATGGTCTCTTTCCATTTGAGAATTTGGTTCTTTTTCTCCCCACTGATGTTTTGGGGAATTCACCTGTTCCATTAACTTTCCTGAGGCTAATTCTTCCTGCAGCTTCTGAGCTTTCAGTGTACGTTTAGCCAGGTCAACTTTGGCATATTCTTCCACAATCTTCATATGCTCCTCTGAGTTGTAGCCATTCCACCTATCTCTTTTACCATCATAGTCAAACATAAGCTGAGGTTGTATACGTTCATCTGGTGCTATGTTAGTTCCTGTGAATTTGGCACCAACATGTCTAGGTCTCTCAGAGCAGTCTTTTTCTGTGTGTGTCATAGCCCCACAGTTGCTCCTTTGTGATATTTTGTTGTCACAATATTCTCTTTTACACCCCTCTTATACCACTCTCCAGATGAACTGTACTCTTTTTGTTTCTCAGGTTGAGGTCTCTGATGCTTTAGTGTGGGTCTTTTTGAAGGATCTATATACCATGGAACAGAGGAGATGTACTGCGGAATATGAGGATTGATATCTTTTCCTTCCTCATCTACTTCAGCTGGGGCATTACCCAGCTTTCTTTTGTTCTTCTAGCTCCTTCTTCTTTCTCCAGTCTTCCCTTGTCATTTTCTTTGGCTCTTCCAAACCCATGTCATATGATCCCCCTGGGGGGCCAGTGTTTATTGCTTCTGCAACAGCAGCCAAATGGTCCTGATTATCAACATCTAGGTTCAGCCTGGGAGCTCCAAACAAGGGCTGGCCCAGAGTCAGGCACACCACTGCTACGGGAATGAGCTCCAAAAAACAAACAGCCAACCCCTGGTTTTTATATCTTTTTCAGCGTCAGAGGTGAGTCACACATGCGACTCACCCACATGACCTAGAATCGTCACAGAGAGATGGATTTAACCCATGTGGTCTAAAAGCATCTGCTCTCCCAGACATGTAAACTAGGCCCTACCTGGAGTTAGTCCCACCTTGGGCCCCACCTTAGTTGCCAATCCACACCCACTAAGGTTTTACACCTGTTAGGGGTTTGGGCCTGGGGGTTAGCACCTAGTAAGACTCAATCATTAAGACACTGAATTAATCAAAGGAAACAAAGACCAAACTCTTCAAGGGCACTTGTTGAACTAAGGAGCCCATTTTTGATTACCAACACACTAAGTGTATCTCTGTGCTGCCTCCCCCAGGGCCTGTTCGGGACCCAGGAGGGAGGGGTAGATTTGTTTATGGTGGGGTGGGGGAAGTGCCTTGGACTCCCAGGGACCCCATCCTGTTGCCTTTATTGTCCAGCTGCCCCTCAGGAACTGGGGACTGGAGCACAGGGAGAACAGTCTCCCAACAGAACTTTGTTTGGACTTTTTCTTTGAATTGGAATTTGGGTGCCAAGTGGATTCCTGCAACAGCAGTTTGGGGAGGAGACATCCCCAAGAGAACTCAGTTTGTTTGTTTGTTTGCTTTAGGACTTTATTAACTAAAGCATGCCTGTGCCTCAGGGTACTGGGAAAAAACCTGCAATGGCAATGTATATGCTCAAGAAGTACTTTATGAGCTAAAGAGATTAACTTGCTTTGACCTAGGGGTGCACATTTGAATTGTTAACAAGTATTTTGGGAATGATTGATCGAAGAGATTATCTTGCTGGGACCTAGGGGTGGGTCACATTTGAATTGTAAACCAATATTTGGGAATGTCACTGAATGATATGTTTTGCTTTATTATGAATGATATGGTTTAGTTTCCTTCCTCATTGGATCACAATGTATGTTCTAGGATATATGGCTGATTAGATTATGTATCCTAGAACAAGGGGTGGAGTGTGTTGATAATCAAAAATGGGCTCCTTAGCACTTAGTCCAACAAGTGCCCTTGAATAGTTTGGCCTTTGTTTCCTTTGATTAATTCAGTGTCTTTGATTGAGTCTCACTAGGTGCTAACCCCCAGGCCTCAGGTTCCTTTCAATTTGATAGGCACATCTCACTATAAATGAAAGCTCTGGGAACATATTTAGATGACAAGAAAGGAAGAAAGATGACTATAGAATTGGTGAGTAAGTTAGGGACAGAGGCGAAGGAGAAAAAAATCAATACAAATTAGGTAAGGTGATAGCAAATCAGACAAACTTTTTAGGCTTCATAATTTTGGTAATGGGAAGTTCAATTATCTGGTAATTTATCTTTTACTCAGAAGCTCTCAGTGCTGCAAAGTTATGGGTGTGGTTGTGGTACACTGGCTCTGCCATGAGGAAACCCAATTCTCCTGCACTCTAGTATATCTGTGATCTTAATAAAGCAGGCACTGCTTATATCAACAAAGAACACAACCTATGCTTTTCTGTACAACTCTTATCCATGTTTTCTCTTGAATCTACCTCAGCAGGGTCACCCAATAGTCTTAGAGACTTCTTTATGTTTTCTTAACATTGTGTAGATACCAACAGAGTGTAAGGCCTCTCCATAGATCATCTCACATTTTAATATATTAATAAAAATAAGGATTTTCAAGTTATTGATTAGAGATTTTTAAGGGAATTCCCTAACACATGTACTACACTCACATTATACCATGAATTTTATAAGTAGCATTAAAATACTTCTAATAACTTCATAAAATAAATTGCTTTCCAATTCATGAGCAGATGGATGAAAATATAATTTGGGGAGGTGATTTTCATACATAAACACAATAATTGTAATATGTATGCTTAGGCTCTTTAACCTGTAAGTGAAATTTAATATGGATGCAGCAAGCGGAAGGCAAAAATACTTCATTACCCTGAATATGGAACCCTTCATAGAGCTGTAGACCCTAAAGCTATTATTATCTATTTGCTGAAATTCTGTACCTCGTACTGGTTTACTGAGACAGAAAATGAAAGAATCAATAGCAATTAAAAATTCACCACACATGTTAGCTGCTCTCTGCAAGGTGATAGCATTCTGAAAGTTTCCCACACTCTACCCCTCTGGCTTCCCAAAAGTATATTAGCCATTGTTAAAATCACTCAAAAGTGGAGCTGTTACTCCAGGTAACACAGACCTCTTGAATTCCTTTAGGTTGGCCATTTAGGAAGCTCTTCTGAGTAAGGTAAAGCCCAGGGACCTTCTATTGACAATGTAGTTTGATGGAAGGGCATGGAATCAAAATTCCCGTGTTCAGATCTCAGCTTGATGTCTTTACCTGAGTGACCTCAGGCACCTCACTTCACTATTCTAGGCTTCATCTTTCTCATCTGGAAAATAAGGTTGAAATAGATGATCTCCAAGGTTCCTTCTAGATCAAAATTCTAGGATTTATAATCTGTAGACTTAGTGATACTAGTGGAACACCATCAAGCCAGCTTTGCACCCAGTGGATGAAGTCAAGTGGATGAATGCTATTCTCTCATGCCACTTCCCTGCCTCTATCACTTACTCCCTAGGTTACCTTGGGCAAGTCTTGGGCTCTGGGTCATCATTTACTCATCTGCAAAATTAAGAAATTGGACTATATGCCCTCATAACTCTTCCAGCTCTGTATCTATGATCCTATGATCTCACATTCCAATAATATGCATAAGATGACACTGCAGCTAAGGGAGAGACAAGGTAGAGATGAAGAACAAGGTAGACATGAGGAGATGAAGTAAGAGATGAGAATAAATAAAGAGATGGTTGGAGAAAACAGTGTTTAGGACTGGGCCCCAAAGGGTAAAGGTAACTCCTGACTTAAGGGGGAAGTCTATATACTCAGAGATGGAAAGAAATGTAGGCAGGGCCCTACAGAGAAATCCCTTTAACATTTATTTTAATTTTATCATTGGATCACCATATATAGAGATCATTGCTGTAAAATTCAAAGGGTTAGATTCAATAATCTCTAAGGCTCCTTATGATCCTGTGATCATGGGCAGATGACTTTCCAAGGTCTGCCCTTCTCCTCAATCCTATATTAGGCATGATGATGTACCCAATTTTGCAGTTCCTACAAAGAAGCTACCTAGATAGAGAACCACACTGTCAGATGGAAGATTAGATTCCCCATGTCTCTGAACCTGCAAGCATAAAATAATAGTTGGATTTTTGTTTAACTTTGTGGTCATTCCATTCAAATATCATAAGCTATAGGATCATAGATTTAGATCTGTAAAGGACCTTAGAGACTATATAGTCCAACTCCATCATTTTTCAGTTGGGGAAATAGGTTCATAGGATTGACTTACCCAAGGTCACACAATAAATTAATATATAAGGAGGTATTTGAACCATATCACCCTAACTCTAAAGACAGTACTTTATTCATTATGCTATATGGCTTCTCATTTACCTTGTGTTCTACCTTTAAAACCAGGGCCCTTGAAAATCAGCAAATGTGTTGTTCAGTCATTTTCAGTCATGTCCGACTTTTCATGACATCTTTCAGGGGTTTTCTCGGCAAAGATACTAGAGGGGTTTGCCATTTCCTTCTCTACTCATTTTACAAATGAGGAAACTGATGCAAACAGGGTTAAGTGACTTGCCCGGGGTGAAGCCAGATTTGAGTTCGTCTTCCTGACTTCCGGCCCAGTGTTCTACCCACTGCACCACCTAATAGTAAATGCATTCACAAATTAAAAACACTTACATACTCTAAAAATCTAAACTTTCTCTATCATGGAAAGACATATGATAAAAAAGGCCAGTGATACTGTTCACATATGGTGGTAAGCTTGTATTTGCAGAGAGGGACTAATCTGGACCAGAAACTAGACTTTTGGAAAACCTGGGAAAACTTTCTTCCTTACAGTAGTGTAATTGTTACAAAGAATTTATTCCAGCCAGTCAATCTATAATCATTCATTTTATACTTCAGTGTCATAAATGTTGAAAAGTTATAATTTTGTGGTACAAATAACCCAAGAGGCATAGGCATGTACTCTAGGACATGAATTTCCTTGCTGCTTATATTTGATAGACCCTTTCTCTCTCCCTGAATAACAGGTAAAGTGGACTGTGTACTACTTCTACATCCTTCTAGAGGGTGCTCACATCTTGATTTACATACAGCCTCAGTTTGAAACACGCTCCGTTATTCTTTACAATTGTATCTGTCTTTTCAACTGGGCCTAGACTCTTCTAGAATCTCTTGTTTCCCAGAAATTATCATTACTAAGCCAGCACCAATTCTCTAAGGTACAACTTGCTCCAGTTTCCTCCTTACCTAGGGCAACTTTATTCAAAGGAATTTTATTCCCACAGGATCAGTTGGCAAAGGGTATGACACATAATGGATGTTTAATAAATGGTTTATCATTCAATCATTTATTAATCAAAGTGTCAGTGAATTTGTTCCCCTTTCTTAGACTCTATGACATTTTCTTTGGAAAGAATACCCTCACGCCTGATATTCAAATTGGTATACACTTGAAACTTTAAAAAAAAACATGAACACTTTTTTTTAGTTTCATTTAGAAATTCCCTGTCTTTTCTAGGCAAGTAGTAAAATTCATGAAATGAGATCTCATATCCCACTAAAGGAAGACACCTTTATATGTAAAACTGTCACATAATCTATTTTCTCTGCTTGAGAATGGGTATTTTGGACCAATGAACTTCCACTGCCTTCCCAAAGGAATTTTCACTGGAATTCTCAATGTATTTTCATGGGTCATGAGGGATGAATTGTTCTAAAGACAGTTTAAACTCCTGGCTTGACTGTGGGGGAGAGAGAGTTAGCAATAATGAGATTTTACAGGACCCTTAACTCTAATGAGACATCAGTAGATAACTGGTTTTTTAACCTCTAATGAGATTTAAAATCATAAACCATTTTTTTAGATTTGCTCACAGTAGAACTTATTTATAACAATGAAGATAATAGTTTTAGAGCAAAAAGAGATAGTGTCATTAAAATTTGGTGAAAAATGCTGCCCCCAAATATCTTTCTTTTATATGTTCTATTAATACAAATATAGTTTAAAAAATCAGTGCTTAAGATTTATTTTCTATCTTCCAACTCTAGGTCATTTTCTAACAGGAATCCCAAAAGGCCATCACTTTACAAATGTGTTAGAAGACAACATCTGGTTTAGGCAAATTATGGCTGTCTAATAAAGAATCCACAAACTAATCATGCAGCCAGCCTTTCTGTCTTTCTATTCTCTGTGGCATCTTTCTATCTGAATGGTGTATGGCTGAAGGAATTGTTTGGGAAAATAAGGCTCCAAGGAGAAAGAAAAGGAAAATACAGCATAGTAAATTAAAGAGTGACTTCTGCCCATTTCTGACCAATCAAAATAAAGTAAACAAGGTCACACTGAGAAAATGAAAATCTATCAGTCCAACTCTATTCTGTTTTTCAAAATGAAGAGTGTTCTTCTAATGGATTGGCAGGTTAAGACAATCATTCAGCGACATATGAATCTATGCTAGAGCATGAAATTAAGATATATTTCTAAAATCTTGAACCAGAATTTTTGAGGAAAACTCTCATATGCAATTGCTCTCTTTCTGTGAGATTACAATGATTGGTGACTGGGGTAGAGGTAGAAGAAAGAGTTAGGAAAATATATAAAATATTTTGGGGGGAAATAGATTAATTTTTAAAGAAACTCAGTTTAACCAAAAATTCCAATTGGGTCAGTCAGGCATTCATTAAGTACAAAAATGAAGAGTGATAATAACATTGCCACTCTCTTCCATATTTTAAATAAAGGATACTTTATTTAAAATATGACAATTTTAAGGACAGTAATAATGAATATTGGAGGGCCTATGGAAGGACAGATATTCTGTCTGTTGTAGCTGGGAGTTGATCTAAGCATTCTGGAATGCAATTTGGGATTATACTAACAAAAGTGACTAAAATATGCATACTCTTTGACCCAGAAATCCCACTGCTAGCCATAAACCCCAGGAGGTCATAGATGGAAAGAATGGTCCCCTACATGCCAATATGTCCATAGCATCTCTTTTTATGGTAGTGAAGAACTGGAAACAAAGATTATGTCCTTGGTTGATTGATTGAGAAATGACTAAACAAATTGTGGATCATGAATGTAATGGAATTGATTAGGCACTGTGAGGGCTACAAAAATATATAAGATGTGAGACCTGATCTTCTGAAGGTTATAATGCAGGAAAGCATATGTGGGTGTATGTATGTGTGTGTGTATATGTGTAGATATATAGATATTGATATCTATATCTCTACAGATATATACACATACATCTACATATATTGCATTGTGTATATATAGTATATATACATATACATACATACATATAAACATACATACACACATATATACTGATTATCCTACAATTTTATCCATGTGCTTATTTCACCAAACAGTACAAATCACAACTAACTCATACTTTAACATCCTGTGTAATTTTTATTTGTATCTTTCCATAAATCTTTCATAAATGAACTACCCAATGCGATGGGGATCTCCCTCCAGGTCTTTGAGTATTTTGTGGATAGCATTATGACAATCAGTCTGTGCATCTATTATTTCTTGCAGCATGTCTGGCCTACCTCCCTTTCCGGTCCTATATGTCCTTAATGATTCCTTTTGCCTTGATTTTTTGTATACAAATCACTGTTGGCAATGTGTTGTAACCTACTTAAAATTCATTTTGTATTTTTCCTTGCCTTATGGCATTCTTTCAAAAGACATGTATAAATAATTATAATGTAGGGCATTATATGTAAGTAGCATATGAGTGCTATAGAAGAAAAAAGAATCAGGTCACGTTCAGCTGAGTTGAAGGAAATGGCACTTGAAGCATGAGTAAGAGTTTAATAGCTGGAGGACATTAGAAGGGCCTTCTAAGAGGAAGGCCTAACAAAAATAAATGCATAAAGTTGGAAAGTAGAAGGTATATAGGTTGGAGGGGGACAATGAGTGGACTCATTTGACTGGGGCAGAACTATAGCATATGGTTAAAAGAGAATATGGCTGAAAGACTGTGGAGAAGGATAATTTATTAAACAAAGAAATATAGACCTATTTGTAAAAAAAAAATAGATTAAAGATTTTAGGCAGGGAAGACATATTTTCAGAGTGGTATTTAAGGAAGATTAATATAATGGCTACCAAGATGAAAAAAGTTTTAGCAGAGTTGCTTATGGACAGTGTCTTTGTATAACAACAATGCTACTTGCCGCTACTGTGGCTGTGTAAGACCAATAACACCAGCACACAGGAGGGCTGCTAGCACAGGGTCTTTGATCTGCTTTTCTAAGGAAAGCAACTTTAAAGGGTTTACAATCTCACTTTAATTAAACATACATATGTCATTCACTTAGTTCAGGGGAAAAAGTCAGCACCCTGAATTTCAGAGAAAATACAAACAGAAATTACGAGCAGAAATTATATAAACAGAACAAAATAACACAAATCAGCAGACAGACTTCTACCTATCTGTCCAAAGCTATACACACATTGTTACCATAGAGAGAAGCACCAACATCTGGATTTTCAAAGCTTAACAGCTACCCAGAGTCTTGTCTCGTCAAATCGCATGACACTCTTGCAGTGACTGAGCCCCCAAAACAAAATCTCTCCTCCCCCATTTCTAAGAGTTATTGATTGTCGATTCTCAATTCTTGATTCTGAGTTCAATGGCTATCTTATGGGTATATATACCCTTTTTCAGAGCCTGAGGGCTTCACACCTCTTGTGACCTAATTAGCAAAAGGGTATGGGCCTTCCTACAAAGGCAAAACTCAATCAAAGGCACTTGATTGCCTTAGTGCTGAGAAGCACTCCTTAAGTAAAAACAGTAAAAAGCCCTATTTTGCTTGCCTTTACACTTTGTCATACAAGGATTATGTTATCGAAATTTGTAGACTTATTACCTGAAGACTGGCTACCAAAGAAGTATTTTCTTTTTCCTATAGCAACTCTTGATACTATCTATTAAAGTAGGGAGGATTGCATCAGTGAAATGATCTTTATTTCCATGAAAGCTAGATTTTAAAAAATATTAAAGTGTAAGGTTTAGGAGAGATTTCAGAGAAGAGAAACTAGAGAAACACAAATTCATTGGAAGGCTATTTTGTAACACTCTAGACTTATAGCAATAAAGCCATAATTAGTGTGATGGGAGTGGAGATCAAAAAGCATGGATGGATATTTTGAAGGATCAAGAGGATCCTCATTCCCAGAACAGATGTGGGGATGGAGTCAAAGATGATGATTCTAAGATCAAGACATAAGGGATCATTATTACATATAGGATAAAATATTGTATTCTGTATTTGTAAAGCCCTTCTCCATCTGACTCCCACCCATCTTTTTAGGTTAATTTCATACCACTCTCCATTATAAAATCTGTTCCAGGCAAAATTACCTATATTCTTCCCCCAATATATGATATTCATTTTTCTACCTACATCTTTGCATGCATTGTCTCCCAAGCTGGGAATACTCTTCTCACTTTACCCTCTTGGAATCCCTAGCTCTTCCCATGACTCACATCAAGTACTGCCTCCTATATGTGGTCTTTCCTGATCCCCCAGGTTGTTAGAATTACTATTTGTGCAAACATTTTATTTACTTATTCATGTACATTTTATTTTACCCAAACATCCAAGGTAGAATTGAAAGTCTTTGAAAACAAGGAGTGTTTCAATTTTTTGTCTTTGTATACTCACCATAGTTCCTAGAATACATCTGTGCTTAATTTTTTTTGTCAAATTAAATTGAATTGGAAAAAGAGCCAGTGAAGAAGCCAGAAAAAAGAGAGAGATCCCAGAATCAGGAAGTGTATAGCAAAAACCAAGGAAGGAAAAATTAAGAGATAAACAGTAAGCAAAAATGTCTAATGCTGTATGGAAGATTTCAAATTATCAGTGAGGAAACCATTGGTTATTTTTGAGTCAAGCCAATAGTTGCTAGGTGGTGCAGTGGGTAGAGCATTGGTCTTGGAATCAGGAAGATTCATCTTTATGAGTTCAAAACTGGCCTCAGATATGTACTAGCTCTGTGACCCTGGGCAAGTCACTTAATCCTGTTTGCCTCAGTTCCTTCATCTGAAAAATGAACTGGAAAAGGGCATGGCAAACCATTCCAGTATCTTTGCCACAAAAACCCCAAATGGAGTCACAGAGTTAGATGTAACTGAAATGACTGAATAGCAGCAGCAACGGTTTCAATAGAGTAGTAGGGGCTAAAACTAGAGTGCAGCGATTTAAGGAGAGAATAAAGTGGAGACAGTTTGTATAAAGTATTTGCTCTAGAAGTTTTTCATGGAACTGGAGAGAACCAGGACAGGAGCTGAAGGAGGCAGAAGAGTCAAGTGAAGTGTCTTTTAGAACAGTGAATATTTAAAGATTTGTGAAGGCAAAAGGAAAGAATCAATGGAGGATAGAAATTGAAGATGCCAGAGAAAGGGAATGCTGAGCAAACAAAGGTTTGGATACGATTGAATCCAAGGGAGGCAGAGATATTGACCTTGGAAATGCTATTTACCTTATCCTATAGGATAGGAGGAGAGAAAATCATTACATAGTGAAGAAACAGAGATATTTTGAAGGGGAGAGAAAGGAAGATGACAGAAATACATTATGCCCTGGACTTTTACAGTGAAGAAGAAGACTAAGTACTCTACAGAGAGTAATCATGGGGTCCATTTAGATTGCTAAAGACATTTGAAAGCATAGAATAAGCTTTTCTCCAGGTTGAACACGGTTGGAATAATATGTTGTTCTTTCTCCTGTGCCTCTGATTTCCCTGCCCTATCTTTAACATGATTTTTCTTGACAGGGAAGCTCTTTCCTTCCTTTCCTGGTCCTGCTGGATATATAACAGATCTCATGAAAAAAGACAGCTCCATTAGGGTTTGCCATGGAACTAAGATAATCTGGGTTGCCTGCTAGTTTGGGCAAGCATGTGGTAGCACTCTTTTAATGCTTATCTGCAACTGTCAGTTTTAAGAATCACTCATTTCTCCCATGGTGTTGAGGTAACTCAAGATTTTTCACCTCCTGTATTTTTCACAGTGACAAACTATATTAGCCCTAGTGCCATAGAGTTCTGCATTAAGTAAATATGGAGGGGATCTGGTTTATTTACTGTAGCCACCTCCCAATATATTTCCATAGGGACAACATAGGATTTTATAGGGCAGCTTCAAGTTTTATTAGTCAGCAGAGATCACTATTAAAATGTTACTAAGAAGATTGCTACTAATGCTGGATCCAAAATATACTGAAGACACAGCATCCTTAAAATGATTCGTTTCAATGAGATTTTCAGACAGGATAGAGGGAAATACAATAGACATTCTGTTTGGATAATGAAAGAAAAAAAAGAATGGTATTATTTATCCATTTTGATGACCAAACAGAGAGGTAGGTGGTTAACCATCAATTACCACTAAATCAATTTTCTAAGAGTGTAGAACACAAAACTATCTGTGTGAATTGGCCCAAGATGAGCACTCCTTTAAAGGGCAGCAAAATGTAATGTGTGTGTATGTGTGGGCTTCTTAAAATGATACTCTATCCCCAAGGCATGAACATTGGACATAAATTCCTAACAGAACACATAAATTAAAAATAGTTCCCCAGTGAAAGTCAAACTAACTTTGGGAGTCTTTGTTTTCAGTTCGTCATTGACATCTATCCTTATCCAATACATGGAAAAGACAAGGGTTTAAAGGCATGAGGACAAATCTGAGGAAACGATAGAGATTTCTTGACTGGCAGGCTTGCTTGCCAGCCATGGTGGAGAACAAAGAAATCTCACTGTCAAAGAGAATCAAGAAACACAAGCAGCTTATATGAAAATATTCTTATGAAGAAACTTGAAAAGAGCCTCACACATAATAACAGCAGGGAGGATTCTGAGTGTCTTCAAAAGAAGTCTCATTAAAATGATGGATTATTAATGAGACAAAGGAGATCCAAGGCACCCTACCAGGAAAATTTTTGTGGTGATATATACCACAGCAATGTTCTTATATTTAGCCTACTGCATATCTTCTAAATGATTTTGGTCTTCTAGTCACTATTCTTGATTATCACTAGTGACAGCAGACCTCCAAAAGTGATTGTGTATTTCTGAATGCAACAAGTTAGGACAGGTGCCAAGTGACAGTTCAGGTTACTAATGCCTTGGTTTTATGATTCAAGATTGTGTTTGGCTTAACTTAGAAGCCTGGTCATCATTTATTCATATGGAAGCACCTATTCTTCATCAGAAAAATAAACACATTAAATTTCCCATACTTCTGTCTTCAAATACTCTTCCTGTTTTGGCCTAAGTTACCATCTAGGTTTCTAAATGGTGCAATGAACAGAGAACTGGACCTATAGCTATGAAGGTCGGAGTTTGTATGCAGCCTCAGACAATTACTAGATGTGTGACCTTGGACAAGTTTTGCTGTTGGGTTGTCTTCAAAGATTGAAATTCATAGCTATGTTGATAAATGTGACTAATAGCATGAATAACTAGAGACTTTTAGATGGGGTCCACAGTTCTGATGTTGTATGACGTTGTATTAAAGTGTGATATTCAGTCAGTCAACAAGAATTTATTAAGTACTTACTGTACAAATGTTAAGTATTGAGAATACAAAGAAAGCAAAAAGTAGTGTCTCTGACCTTAATGAGCTCATAATTCTAATTGGGGAGAAACAAAAGATGAAAGCTTTGGCGTCTTGAAGTTTCTTCAGGTTCTGGAGACACTTTGCAGGCTTCTGGCTTTCAGCTTTGAGAGAGAAAATGGAAGATGCCTACCCTCCTTCAAGTTGTTGAAGGAAAAAACATCTGGAAAGAAACAGGAATGAGAGAAACCTGCAGTCTTCATCATGGCCCTATTCTATACTAAAGACATTGGGGAACTTCCTCTTGGGTGAGATTTTGGACACTTAATTGAAGTGAGTTGGCTCGTTCCCAGTGGGAGAACTTTTTCACTCTGTATCTGGGGTGTGTGTGTATGACTAATGTACGCATGTATGTATGTATATACATATGAATGTGTGTATGTCTGTTATACATATATACATGCACATATACACTTTCCCTTATTTCTGTTTGGCTGTTGAAGTGGATAAATGAGTTTCTCTCCTCCCTTTTGTATTTGTTCTTCATAGAACTGCTATTTGGTGGGAACAGAGTCAAGCCTTGAATATAAAACTTGAAGTACTCCTGATCCATTCCTCATTAAAAATCCCGTCATCTATATAATTAATATTTAGGGGAGCAGATAGATATAATTCTATCCCAGTATACCCCTCTCTCTGAGGAAAGCAAAGTGACCAAGATTCTGTCCCCAACCTCCTGCTTCCTGTCCTGATAGAAATTAAAGTCCCTTTGAGACACACAATGGAACTCTCCTGAAATGTGGGGTGGAGGGAAAATGCAGCTCTCACCCCCACACACACATACATATTGCATATATACAGGCAGATTATATATGCTAAATATAATTATCCCATGTGTTATATTTATGAAATATTACATATTATTGAGTGTATATTCTACATTATATATCATGTATATATGGTTATCCCAGAGGGACAGAGGGAATATAGCAGTTGAAAGAACCATGGCATGCCTCCTGCAGAAAAGTAAGATAGGCAAGCTTTGAAAGTAACCAAGAGGTATAGGTGAAGAAGGAGAGCATTCCAAGCAATGGGGACAGCCAACTAATAGCTTTGGAGTTGGGATGTGTCATGTTGTTCAGGAAGATCAGTGAGTAAAGTGTAAGAAGAGAGTGAAGTATAAGAAGATTAGGACGGTGGGGCCCAGCTCAACAATCCAGGGTGCAATCTCTCATGGGATGACGGATGACACAGACTTCAGTAAGCAGGATAATAAACTACTGCAACTGGGCTGATAGAGAGGCTGATCCATTTCAGGACAATGTCAAAGTGCCAAGGAGGACATTCAGCAAGCATGAGGTCACCGTAAAATAAAACTACAGCTACGCCAATGCCTACTGCTCACCTGTGCAACCCCTATTTGTATGCCCATTCCTTTCCATGGCAACAACTACTAAAATCCAGTTTCTTGTCTTTTTCCTTACCCTGTCTAGATGTGGTGCCACAGTGACCTTTGACTGGACCCAGCATGGACTTTTTTGTTATTTTTTCGTGCAGTGACTTGGACAACTCCTAATTGTCAGGCATGGTACCCCTCTCATGTCCCCAGGGCCCTGGGATTCATCATTATTGTTCTCATACCCAAATAAAACTTTTTCTTCCTTACTCTCAGTTCAGACAATAGTTACACTGCTGACTGCCATACCAGCCTTCCCAGTGGGAGCCCTTGAGACAATGATGCTGTAGCAACAGCTGGGACACACTTCTGCCAAGCTGGCTGCATAGGGAGTGTTCAGCTGCCTTGTGGAAAGGGAATGTGTGGTTCTTGAAGTGGGTGGAGCCTACTGTCCTGCCTGCCAGCAGCACAGTGAGCCTCCCCAGATCCTTTCACCAGGAAGACCTCCCAGTACTTCAGCTTCAAGGCCAATTGTTCCTGGACCTCCATTCCTGGGCCCTTCCCACAGCCTGGCTGGTTTGGTCTTTTCCAGGCCTTGCCTGGTGGTCCAAGCTGCTCAGTTGGTCAGTCCCTTACTTTACGGGAAATAGTCTCCTATTGGACAGTGTAGAGGAAAATCAAACATCACCAGGAATTCTAGATGTTCAACATTCTTTGTTATTCTAAAATGGACTGGTTTCACTGGCTCTAACAAGAAAAGAAAGCCATGGGAATACATCAAGATCATTCTAACCCAGAGATTCCTAACATTTTTAATGTCATGGGCTCTTTTGACAATCTGGTAAGCCTACTGGCCCCTTCTCAGAATAATGCTTTTAAATACATAAAATGAAATACATAGGATAACAAAGGAAAAAAATTATATTGAAATATAGTTATCAAAATATATTTTA
Source organism: Trichosurus vulpecula (assembly GCF_011100635.1). NCBI lineage: Eukaryota > Metazoa > Chordata > Mammalia > Diprotodontia > Phalangeridae > Trichosurus > Trichosurus vulpecula. The sequence continues at coordinate 131,155,162 of NC_050580.1, read as the reverse complement.
AAAGCATGAACTCCAGGTTAAGAACCCCCTGTTCTAGACCCTAAGTTGGACTTGGCATGGACTATCCCTTCCTGGTGGATAAATATTTGCAGGATTTGGTCATGCTTATCCATGATGAATATTCTGGCTGAAAATTCTATCAATTTATCTGAGCACTTCTGGCAATGAGGTCACCTTAAATCCTGCTTTCTTTCACAGCTAAGGCTTTAGCAGTCTTACCTGGGTTATCTACCAGTAGTTTAATGTGTGAATAGGAGGGGTTGAGTCAGTCCAACCCTGACTCCTAAAACCTGAGTATCATTAGGAGAAGGGCCAACTACAGTGATGGATAATCCCAGATTACCATGGATAAAGGGGTGGTCATCACTATCATCATGGTGATTATCTTCATAATCATCTTCTTCAACAATAAAAACTTATATAGAAAGATATATTTAAGATTTGCAAAATGTTTTTACATTTGTTATTTCATATAATATACCCAATAACTCTCTGAGGTAGTTGCTATTATCATCCCCATTTCATAGCAAGGGAAACCAATTCACAGAGTAGCTAAGTGGCTTGTTCAAAGTCACACATGTAGTTAATGACTGAATTAAGATTTAACTTCAGGTCTTCCTGTCTCCAATCCATCTCTCTATCTACGGTGTCTCATACATTATCTCATTTGATCCTTTCAATAACTTTGTGAGGTAGATGCTGTCATTAGCCCCATTTATAAAGGAGAAAACTGTTATACAGAGAAGCTAAATGATTTTCCTGGAGTCACAATGCTTCTAAATATCTGAGTGGGATTTGAAATTCAGTGTTGCTGACTCCAAATCCAGTGTTTTATCCACTACTCCAAGGTACCTTTCCATGGAAGCACCATCTCCTTCACTTATTTCCAGTTCTTGCAATCCTCACAGCCCATCCTGCAGCCTACGTATTCATTACCCTTGAACAAATATAATTTCAAAACTACTGGGCACTACAGATCCTAGCTAGAGTAGACTCAGGGGCATCCAAAAACTTTACAGACTTGGTTCTGACCTCTAAAGAGCTAGTGTATTAACCCTTCCTTACCTCCAGTAATAGTTGAAACAATTGAAGGAGACCTATTCTGGTATGGAACTATCACTCAGGAGACTCAAGTCCTTGTCAAGTACATTTTCAAGTACTCTGCCCAAACAAAATCCAAGGGTCTGGGGGTTAGTTGTCTAGAGTTGCGTTATTTACCCATTGCATTGGAATCAAAGTAATATTCCACTCCCAGACAAATTGTAATCATTTCTTGAAGCAGACATATGATACATCCAGCCACAGACTCCTGCCAGAACCAGGTCCTGAACTCCTTCTCCAGTAGAAAGATTTAGGGAACATTAACAGTTTGGTCCAGTCAGAGGAGTTACGTCCATCCAAGTTGCATGATTGTGCAATTGACTGAATTCCAGAGGTTCCTATTCGGAAAAGATGTATCTGATGACTTGACCAGGCCAAAGATGATGAGGCGATGGGAGTTCTCAGGGAGAAAAACAACAGAAGATATTAATCTGGCTTCCCAATTCTCCTGCTGGAGTCTTGGCACTATTTCTGAAGAAGAGCAGCAGGATATTATCACTCTGCCATGACTATAAAGGCCTAAGTGCCATCACCATCTGGGACCAGTACACCCTGCTCTTGAGAGCTCATCTGCTGAACCAGGTGACAGAGGGCACTACTATTCATGAAATTAGACCTTTGGGGTGTGTGCATGTGTGTGTGTGTGTGTGTGTGTGTGTGTGTGTGTGTGTGTGTGTGTAAGTAATAACATTTTATTTGGGTAAGGAAAAGTGATAATCTTCCAGATCTGATACTTCCTCTGTGTGTACTGCACTATCCATTTATTTTTTGCTGAATATTTCTGTAAAATATCAGAGATTCATTAACTTAATATTTTAAGACCTTATGGACCATGAGTCTTCAAAATGTAGCATGTCTCTAGGGATCCAATACAACTTACAAAAGGTAGAGGGTAGGGACAGGGAGAGCTATAGCTGGAAATTTTTTCACTTAAGGGAAACATAATTTGGAGAGTAGTAATGGTTGGGGGCAGTTCTGTCAGAAAAGGCACTTTCTTGTTCTTCAAAATGTCTGAACCATTCCTTACTCTCCCAAAGCCTGAGGAGAAAGGTGAACTCTAGGAGAGAAACATCATATTGATATAATCATGGGAATGGCACCCAGGGTGGGACTGGGGAGCAGGGTCTTGTGTTGATGACTCACAAGTTATCCTTTCCCATTATGAAGCTTACTTACTCCCAGAAGTTTCTTTGCAAAGACAATGTATAACCATAAAAGAACATTTTTAAGGGGAGGGGGACAGAGAGGGAAGCCACGGATGGGATGAGATAATATTTGTAAAGTGCCTGGCACATAGTAGGTACTTAAAATGCATGTTCCCTTCCCTAGATGAGCCAAACTCTTTTGAGTGAACATGGGTCTTTTTTTATTAGGAATGACAAAACTGTTTACTTATTCTAGGAAGGCAGGCAAAAGGGGACATGTACAAATCTGAAAGGTACAGCCTTAAACTGCATACTGCAAACATAAGGAAATGCTCCCTTTTACTTCTCACTACATGGCAACCTATCAAGGTTTTATCTACCTACACATTCAATTCTCAAAACGTAAATCAAGCAAGAGAAGTAGCCAGAAAACCACATTTCAAAACAAAACAAAACAAAACAAACCCCATGGTGGATTGAGAAATGGGGACAGCCTTATGGGTCTTATTTGAGGAGACTTTGTAATGCCCTAAGTATCAATAACACCAATACAAGGTTATCCATTAAAAGCATCTGAAGTACCTCATTATCTAAGGAGAATCCGTCTTCTACTTGGATTTTGTGCTGGATCTCCTCCAAAGAGCAGGGGCAAATAAATACCTTTGGTGAGCATACATACCCCAGATTCATGTTTGACTTTAATAACCGCTAGGACACTGAGCTAAATTATCTCTGGTGTTCTATCATTCAAGGTATATGGTATATAAGGCACATAATATATATACATATATATTATATAAAATATGTTATATGAGGTATATAAGATAAACATATAATTGTATAATTTGCATATAATTTGTATAATTTTTCCACATGCCTGAGTGATACCTTAATGAATAAGAGCCTCCAAGTTGGCAATATGTTCTAACAAATCAAATACTTTCAAAAATACAGTCAACAAAACATGATCACAGTAGGATCATATATTACCTATGTATTTTAGTCAATTCAGATCCGGAAGGCTATCACTTTCCCATATCTAAATAAATTGATATTACACACACACACACACACACACACACACACACACACACATACACACACACTCCCCAAAGGTCTCATTTCATGAATAGCAATGCCCTCTGCCACCTGGTTCAGCAGATGATAGTACAGATACTCTGAAATAACTTCAAAAGCTTACTTTTGATCCCTTGATAATTTCAATATGTGTATAAGATACTCACAAAATATTTATATAGATGGGAAGTCAGGCAAACAAATCAGAAGTTATCGATTTTCATTTGATTATATATTTTGGTAATATTAAATTCTTAAATGTGTTTTTCATGCCTTTGGTATTTTCTTCTTATTCAGATACCTTGAGAATCAATCCTTTAATGTGGTATTGCTTCCTGCATAGTCTTTCTCTATACATACTTGGCTTATAGCCAAGCATAGCCTAGCTATGTTTCTTTTACATTTTTTATTTTCTTCCCATTTTTGCTTGCTTTAAAAATAGATGTGAGTTTGGGTTTTGAGAGTTCAAATGTGCTGTCTTCATCCTTTATGACAAAAACAGTTTGTTAGTAAAACAAAACAAAACAGAAAACAATTATTTTGCATATTTAGTCCATATCTGTTCTGTTTGTTGTCCTAGTTTTATTTTTTAAATGCCTCTGGAATGATACTTGAGTCACCAAGTATTTTTTAAACTTCTTTTTTTCTATTTTGCTATTTTTTATATAATTTTCCATCAGCCTTTTTCCATCATTTCAGAAAGTAATTTAAATTTTGAACCAGTGTTTATTTTGGATGTCATATAGCTCTATTAATGGTGAATATAGTTACTCAAAATAGTGTAAAAATATACACATATTCAATTTTTAGGGTCTTATTCAGTTCTTTCTGAAATTTCCCTACATCTTTATGCTCTGAAATATATATTGATCCATAAGGTACAACAGTTTTCATGGTTGTCTTTTTGCACCTACTTACCATAGGCACTGCAATGAGAACTGAATAAATATTCCAAGAACATGGTTTCATTTTGCTTTTAAATACTCAAATACTTTAACACATTTGACAGTTCCTTCCAAAGATACGCATCACATCCTGTTCACATCTGCTCATCCTATACAGTTCTTGCCCATATCCTCCCAAAAGTTTGCTAGCAGGGGTCCACCCAACATGATGAAGTCCTTCCTTGCTTTCTTCCAGCATTTGAACATGACAGTGGAGAATACTCTGGCCAACCACCTAACATCCTTCCTTCTTGCCATATGACCAGCCCATCTTCTCTTCCTACCACATGATTCCTTGATAATGTCCTTTACTTACATTCTTCTCTGGAGTTTCTCATTGGTTAAATGTTGTAAAATTTTCAAATCCATCATGTGATTCTACATTGCCCTCTGTATGATACTCATCTTAAGTACTTTGGAGGCAAGAGTATCTCACTGTCATGTAGCTACAAACAATAAAATGTTACTATTGAAAAGATCATCTTTTGCTTTCTTAGAAAGCTTAGGATAAGCAAAAGAACTTTGCAATTTTCCAAAACCAATCTAGCATGCTCTTCTCTTCCCATTTAATTCCAGGCCAACCTTGCTGTCTGGCATAGCTATGCATATTATTGGACAAGATATAAAGCATGTCCATCAAAATTCATGCTGAAATCTGGGCAATGATATTCTCCACAAGTAGTTACTATGAAAGAGAGTATCACGTATGGGGCAGCCTTTATTTCACTTATCACAGAAAACACATAAGATACAATGGATTTACAGGACCCTATGAACAAATATAGGAACATAAAACACTCAAATATCTATTAGATTTGCTGTGGAAATTAAAGACACTTTGAGAGACTGCTGAATAAATACTACTTATTCATGTCTTTACCTGCATTGTTCAAGAAATGCATAGCAATAGCAGATTTGGCAGGATCTACAACTCTGTCTGTCTGTCTGTCTGTCTGTCTCTCTCTCTCTCTCTCTCTCTCTCTCTCTCTCTCTCTATATATATATATATATATATATATATATATATATATATATATATATATATATACACACACACACACCCAATTACACGTAAAAACAAATTTTAACATCTTAAAATTTTTGACTTCCAATTTTTTTCCCTCCCTTCATCACCTCCCACCTTATTGAAAAGGCAAATAATTTGATATAGGTTATATATGTGCAGTTATGCTAAACATATTTCCATATGAGTCATGTAGTAAAAGAAAACACAGATCAAAAAATACTCAAAATTAAAGAAAGTTTAAAAAAGGCTACTTCAATATGCACTCAGATTCCATCAGTTCTTTCTTTGGAGGTGAATAACATTTTTCATAAAACTCCTTCAGGATTATCTTTAATCATTGTATTGCTGGGAATAGCTAAGTAATTAACAGATGATCATAGTGCAATATCACTATGTGCAATGTTCTCCTAGTTCTCCTCATTTCATTTTGCATCAGTTCATGTAAGTCTTTCCAGGTTTTTCTGAGAGCATCCTGCTCATAATTTCTTGTTGGTTTTGTGTGTGTGTGTGTGTGTGTGTGTGTGTGTGTGTGTGTGTGTGTGTGTGTGTTTTGGCAGGGCAATTGGGGTTAAGTGACTTGCCCAAGGTCACACAGCTAGTATATGTGTCAAGTGTCTGAGGCCAGATTTGAACTCAGGTCCTCCTGACTCCAGGGCCGGTGCTCTACTCACTGTGTCACCTAGCTGCCCCATGCTCATAATTTCTTATAGCACAATAGTGCCATTTCCCAATTTTTGGGCTTCCTCTCAATTTCCAATTCTTTGATACCACAAAAAGAGCTGCTATAAATATTTGTGTAAAAGTTGGTCCTTTTCCTTTTTAAAAAAATCTCTTTTGGATACAGACCTGATACTGTTATTGCTGAGTCAAAGACTATATATGGTTTTATAGCCCTTTGAGCATCATTCCAAACTGCTCTCTAGAATATGTGAATTAGTTCACAATTCCACCTACAATGCATTAGTGTCTCAATCTTCCCATATCCCATCCAACATTTGTCACTTTCTTTTTTTGTCCTATCATCCAATCTGATAGGTGTGAGGTGGTACCTCAGAGTGTTTTAATTTACATTTCTTTAATCAGGATTGATTTAGAGCATTTTTTCATATGATTATAGATAGCTTTGATTTTTTACCTGGTAACTGCCTGTTCATATCCTTTGACCATTTATCAATTGGGAAATGACTCTTTTTTTTTAATAAATTTCGCTCAGTTCTCTATATAGTTGAGAAATTAGGTCTTTGTCAGAGAAATTTGCTATGAAATTTTTTCAGTTATGATTTTTATGTATTTCCCTCCATCCTGTTCTTCCTCATTTATTCTACACTCTCTCCTTTCACCCTGTCCACCCTAAAATTTTTTTGCTTCTGACTACTGCCTCCCCCAATCTGCTCTCCCCTCTATCACCTCCATCCCTTCTGTTATAGCCTTTCCCTCCTACTTTCCTGTAGGGTAAGACAGATTTCTATACCCAACTGAATGTGTATGTTTTTCCTTCTTTGCTATAATTCCAGTGAGAGTAAGGTTAAAGTGCTTTCCTCTATCTCCTCCATCTTCCTCTCTACTGTAAAAACTCTTTCCTGCCTCTTTTATGTGAAATAATTTACCCCATTTTACTTCTCCCTTTCACCTTCTCGCAGTGCATTTCCATTTCTCACCCCTTATTTTTATTTGTTTAGATATTACCCCATCATATTCAACATACACCCATGCCCACTGTCCTAATAATGAGAGTTCTCAGGAGTTACATGGATAATCTCACCATATTGAAATATTAATAGTTTAACCTTATTGATTGAGTCCCTTATTATTTCTTTTTCCTGTTTACCTTTTCATGCTTTGCTTGAGTATTGTATTTGAAAGTCAGATTTCCTATTTGACTCTGATCTTTTCATCAGGAATGCTTAAAAGTTTTCTATTTCACTAAATATCTATTTTCCCCTGAAGAATTATATTTCATTTTGCTTGCAAGATGATTCTTGGTTATAATCCTAGTTCCTTTGCCTTCCAGAATATCATATCGCAAGTGCTCTGGTCCTTTAATGTAGAAGCTGCAAAACCTTGTATTATCCTGCTGTGGTTCTGTGATATTTGTCTTATTTCCTTCTGGCTGCTTACAATGTTTTCTCCTGACCTATCAGCTCTGGAATTTGGCTAAGATATTCCTGGGAGTTTATATTTTGGGATTTCTTTCAGGGGGTCCTTGGTGGATTCCTTGAATTTCTATTTTATCTTCTGATACTAGAATATCAGGGCATTCTTCCTTGATAATTTCTTGAAATATAATGTCTACACTTTTTTTTGGCCATGGCTTTCAGGTAGTCAAATGATTCTTAAATTATCTCTCCTCAGTTTATTTTCCAGATCAGTTGTTTTTCCAATGACAAATTTCATCTGTTCTTCTATTTTGTCATTATTTTGATTTTGTTTTGTTATTTCTTTTTTTTGGAGTGGGGGAGGCAGGGCAGTTGGGGTTCAGTGACTTAGCCAAGGTCACACAGCTAGTAAGTGTGTCAAGTGTCTGAGGCTGGATTTGAATCCAGGTCCTCCTGACTCCTGGGCTGGTTCTCATTGCCCCACCTAGATGCCCCTGTTTTATTATTTCTTGATGTCTTATGGAATCATTAGCTTCTACTTACCCCATTCTCATTTTTAAAGAATCATTTTCTTCAAGGAATTTTTGTATCTTCATTTCCATGTAGCTAATTCTGCTTTTTTAAAGAGTTCTTGTCTTCAGTGGATTTTTTGTCTCTCTTTTACCATTTGGCTTATTCTGTTTTTAAGGTATTATTTTCTTCAGTATTTTTTGTGCTTCCTTTACTGACCTGTTGACTTTTTTCATGATTTTCTTGCTTCATTCCCATTTCTTTTCCCAATTTTCCCTTTACTTCTCTTAGTTGATATTTAAAATCCTTTCAGAGTTCTTCCAGGAATTCTTTTTTGTGCCTGAGACCAATTCATACTTTCCTTTGAGTCTTTGGACGTGGCAGTTTTGACTTTGTTGTCGTCTTCTGAGTCTATGTTTTTGATCTTTCCTGTTACCATAGTAACTTTCTACAATCAGTTTTTGCTCATTTTTTCAGTCTATTCTTGACTTTTAACTTAATGGTAAATTTGGGCTCTGCTCCTGGGGTAGAGGGGGCACTGTCTCATGCTTCAGGTTTGTGTGTATGCATATTGCTGTTTTCAGAGCTAGTTCTGAAGGTCTATAAGTTTTCAATTCTTCCAAGGGGACATGATGTAAGGAAAGGTATGTTTACTATTCTCCTGGATTGTGCTGGGGTTTGTGAGTGACCACAAGCACTTTTTTACGCCCTAAAATTGTGCCCAGGGTCCCTGATCTCCTGTGGCCACAAGTTCTGGTGTGCTAGTGCCCCACCTCACCTTGGGACTGTGACCCAGGACTGTGATCTAGATTTGCATATGGGCAATGCAACAGAGTCTAGCACCCAGTGCCAGCAAAGACCCCCCATAATCTCCTTCTGACCAGTTGTTTAATGAGAACTGGGCTAAGAGCTCAGGATACTGCCACAACAGATTCAGTCACCCTTGCACTCTGCTGCTGGTTTGCCCCAATGTCATCAGGTGGTGTGGCCTATGTTGGACTATGTGCCACTCTCACCCTGGTGTGATAGAACTTTCCTGCCGAACTTCTAAAAGGTCTTGGGCTGGAAAATAATTTTACCCTATTCTTTTGTGGGTTCTGCAACTCCAGAATTCATTTTGATGAGTTATTTAAAGTTGTTTGGAAGAGGAATTTGGGAGAGCTCAGGTGAGTCCTTGTATTTACCCTGCCATCTTGGCTCTGCCCCTAAAGCTCTACATTTCTTAATTATACCTTATATGGCTTTAGTCAATTAGCTAAGGGTTGATATTCCATTGAGAATTCTTTTTTCTTTCTTGGAGTTTTGTGCTCAAATAACTGAACTCAGGAATTCTTGTTTTCTTAGGACATCTTTTCAGCAATGGGCTCAGCTGTTTGTTGTTTGAGCTGATGACTGGCACTTCCCCAGGGGGAGCAAGATTATGTCTGGGCTCCTGGTGTTGACCCCTGCCGACTCTGCCCCTCTGGGGCTGATGAACTTCTACTATTTGACCAGTGAAGCCCCACTACTTTCTGCTCAGTTCCAGCGTTCTTTTTTTTTTTTTTCCCGAGGAATCCTCTGGGTGGGGAGGGGAGGGATTAGAGCCGTTTACCTGGCCATTATGTCTCCTGGAAGTTCAAGAATCCGAGATTCTGGGCTGTAAGCGTTAGGAGTTGGTGTTTCACAGCCGTTGGCGTTGCGCTGCCTGTCCTCGCTTCCACAGACTGCTGTCCTGTGTTGGGAGTCCTGGGGGTCTCCGCCGGTTTTGGGTGCCCAGCTCTCTCCCAGCCTGTCTCCCACATGGATTTTCCAGCCAGCCACCTCCGCCTTGGTCTGGAGCAGCTCTGCACGCCTCACTCTGAGCCCTCTCCGAGCCTGCAGATTTGTGCCTTCGGCCTTTCGGACTCTCCCGGCTCAGAAATTTGCCCCACGCAGACTGCTCGCGATTTCTGACTCTCTCAAGTCTGCTCAAATTCACTTTTTTATGGGAATCTGACAGGCCTTGTGAGAGAGCTCTGATAAGACACTGCCTTCATGTGGCTATCTTGGCTCTGGCCCCCCCCCCTTTTTAGGACATCTTAACTTACATGAAAAAATCACACTTACTTCAGTATTTGACAACCTCCCCCCGCCCCCAAAAAAATATTACTTAAGAAAGAACTCCTTATTTGAGAACTATTGGGAAATCTGGAAATGTGGGAGAAACTAGGCTTATGACAACATCTTACATTATATTCCATAATAATTTCAAAATGGATATACAACCTGAATGTTAAGGATCATACCATAACAAATTAGAAAAGAAGTTGATTACTTAGCTTTCATAGCTATGGATAGGAGATGAATTTTTAACAAGACTAATGATAAATTGGATTATTTTTACCTGAATTTGAAAAGCTTTTGTACAAGCAACCTAGTATGGGAAAGCAAATGATTAGATGGGAAAATATCTTTGTGTCAAAAATCTCTGATTAAGGTTTGGCATCCAAGCCATATAGACAACTAATATAACTATATAAGACAAAAAGACAGCTAACATAAATATATGAGTCCAAAATCCATTCCCTAGTTGATAAGTGGTCAAAAGATACAGCAAACATTTTTTTTTCAAAATAAGACTTGCAAATTATTAACAACCAGAACAACTATAGGAGTTATCCACCAATAGCTTAATGTGTGAATGGGAGGGATCAAGTCCATGAAGTTTAGGTAAAACCCTGCCACTTAAAGCCTAAGTTCTAGAAGGCACATGGCCAACTACAATGTTGAATAAACCCAGCCTACAGCATTACCATATAAAATAGTATTCTAAAACAATAATAATAAAAATAATGCATATCAAAATAGCCCGGCATTTTCACTTCACACTCAACAAATCAAGATTAGACAAGATAATATCTAGTGTTCCTTCTAGTTCTACTTCTTTATTATTTCGACTTCTATAAGTCTTTTAAAAATATATTTATATTACTTATATGTGCTCATTTGATGTTAGACCTCAAGGAACCAAGAATTAGACATCTGACCTTAGGAATATTACTTTAACTTCATTGGTCTCAGTTTGCTCATCTTTAAATTTAGGAAATAAGATTTTGATGATGCCAGTTCCTACAACCACTGACTGATAGAGCCAGACAACTCTGACAAGGCATGCCTAAGAGAATAAGGAAAGGCTCATGAAGTGGTGCCAAGCAAAGTCTCCCAGTGGTTTCAGCTCTGATACTGGAGTCAAGAAAATCTGAATTAAAATCTAGCCTTATAAACTCAATAATTGCGTGACCCTCAACAAATCAATTAACTACCATCTGTCTCATTTTCCTCACCTGTAAGATGAAGATAATAATAGCACTTATTTCCCATGGATGTTATGAGCATAAAATGAGTTAATATTTGTTATATGTTTTACAAATTTTAAAGTGCTGTATAAATTATTATTGTTATTATTATTATTGACAGAGTGCATAATGATCCTTTGACAAAATCATTTTCTTCTATCTCTTTCTAATGCTCTGCAGAGGAACATCTATCTTGTGGAGATGATGGGGAGTCTCTTGATTGGTCATCAATGAAAAGTTGGGAAAGATGATTAATCACAGATTCAGGAGGTGCTCTTACTTGCTAGCCAGTCTTCTTTGATTTAACACCCATCACTGATGACCATTCAGGAGTTGCTGTACTAACTTATCAAAGTCTGTGACATTTAGAAAAGATCCAGAATACATATCCCATCCCAGATTTCTCCCTTCTCCCCATTTCATTTAAAGAAGACCATAACACATAAGACTTTCTTAGGGACACACACACAATACAGGAAAAAGTCACAAAGGTAATTGTAGTCTGCAGAGCTACACTTCTTTACCTAACAAGGTCTCTCCTAGACATAGTCATCTCTATAGTCATGGCACAGAGGACAGTTTAAAAAGGCTTGTGCAAATTCCACAGTATAGTTATATATTTATATGTTTCCAATTAATAGGTGGGGAATGAAGGGAGAATGGCTGTATCCTTACTTTGGGTATTGGCAGAAAAATACCTTCTTCTTGCTCAAATGCTCTATCTCCCCAGTTGTGGTAATAGATGCTTTCTAAGATTTTTTTATCCTGTGATCCTCCATCATTCTCTGTTGTAATTTGTTTTGGAACTGAGGTGGCATGGCAGACAAACAACTTTCTAATGCAAATCAAATATGGCAAAATTGGCTTGATCTGTCAAATGGATTTTATTAGATTTTCAAAGCCTAAAATGAAACTGACTAGATAAAAAGAAAAAAAGAACTTTAATAGCTTGAAACTGAAATGATATTTTTTTGTCATCAAGGGATCAGACAGAACTGACAGCAACAAATTGGCTTAAGGGGCCATGTTGTGAGAAAGAGAGCAGACTCATTTGCATTAATCATTCCATTCCAGACATAGATTTACTCATTCCAATGAGTAAATCTAATGTTTCAGTCATCTCAGTTACTCAAAACTTACTAGGAAAGTACTCTGAATGACAGGGGCAGGATTTTTAGGTCTTCATGAAATACTGGAAAGACCAAGTCTTACATGTATATCTAATTCTGTTTCGGATACCCAGACCTGAGAGGCAACATATTTTAATGAACAGAATATGCAACTTAGAATGAAACAACTTGCGTCTGAGTCAAAGCTCTAGCTCTAACTAGGAGTGTGTCTTTAGCCATGTCATATCCTCTTTCAGCTTCAGAATCCTCATCTCTCAAGTAGCAGTAATATACCTGCATCCTTTACCTTCCAGGGTCACTATGAGGAAGGCACTTTGAGAATACAATAAAAATTTGAGCCATCCTTATTTTTACAATTATTAGCTACAAATGAAAAAACATATACAACAAAGTCTCAGAATTTTTAGAATTATCAGTTTTTTTCTAACATTTAATTATCTTATTTCCCTTCTGTGACAGCCTCCCAGTTTAGAAGTATTATTTTTGATGACTCTAGTTGTTAAGCTTTTGATGACACCGAACTAAAAGTCGCTTTGTTGCAACTACTTAATAAGTAATCTGTGTAGATATATTATAGGGTACAACAGGGGCTAGCCAGTGCAGCAGATAGAGCATCTGTTCTGGAGTCATGAAGACCTGAGTTTAAATCCAGCCTCAGATACCTGCTAGTTGTGTGAAACTGGTCAAGTCTTTTAACACTGTTTGCCTCAGTTTCCTCATTTGTAAAATGAGCTGGAGAAGGAAATGCCAAACTACTTCAGCATCTTTGACAAGAAAACCCCCAGAGGGTCAGACACAACTGAAAACAATTCAACAAAACAAACATAGTAGCAGCCAAGTAAAAATAGGCTGCTTGTTATTGAACTAGTTCCTCTACCCTATGGAATTCTCTAGTAATAGAATGTTTGGGGTTTTTTTTGTTTTATTTTTTTTTAGATAAGAGAATGAGGGAGAGACAGGAAAAGAGCTCCGTGCAGACATTTGAAAACAGCTGGAGTCTTTTGGAATGTTCAAGATTCTCCATACTCATGGAAACTATTTTCCATGGCTCTCTCAAGGCATGTGGTCAATTCAATCAGGCTCCCCAAGGAGCACGTCTACATTTGTATCCCCTATAGAATGGCAGGCTCTACAGATCTCTTTTGTATAGGCAGCAAGGGGTACTTACCTTTGACGTATAGAAAGTCCACATGCTTGTCTGTCTGCAGGTTGTATGACCACACCTTAATTATTATATTTTCCAGTTCATTTGAGAAATATCTGTAGCAGAGGTTCTAGACACTTGAAATGTTCCATCTGTATTTTATAAGGTAGGAGACAGTTGCTTCAACAAACACAGTTTGCACAATTCTTGGAATTGCTACAGCATCATTCATTTTTTACTATAGGATCATAAGTTTAGAACTGAAAAGGAACTTTGTGGTCATCTAATCCAACCCCCTTAATTCATAGATGAGAAGAGTTAAGTGTTTCCCAAGATGACACAGGTAATAGCAACCCAGGCAGAGATGCGATTCAAAGCTATAGCCTCTGACTTCAAACCCAGCAGTTGTTCCATTGTGCCATACTTTGTAACCCATACCATGTTGTTTAAATATCAATTTTAAGCACCTTATGGGGCCGGGCATTGTGTTAGATGCTGGGCATACAAAGAAAAAAAAGAAAATATCTCTGTCCTCAAAGAGGGTCAATGAATACCTAAAATGAAGAAAATATTCTCAGCATAGAAAATGGTCATTCAAAGTAAAGAATACTAATAGCTCATAAAAAGGTATGTTTTCCTCAATAAAGACTTTCTGATTTGATATGTATAAGGTACATAAAAGCAAATTTTATTCATAATAAATTATTTAGAATTGATAATATATTTTATTTTGGCTTCCCATGAAAATAAATCTGTAAACATGGGTGTGAAATAAGCAGTCTTTTTTAGCAAAGCCAAACTTCGCTCAGTCCTTATTATTGGAGTGCAAAAAAAGACTTTGGCACTGCAGAGGTCAAATCTGAGTGAGAAACTTTGGGTTACCATATGAAAGAAGTGAGGACAATTGATCTGTGGGGGATTTCAAGCTAAAGTTGTCAATTGCATGCATCAGTCTATCAATAGACACTTATTAAGTGCCTAATATGTGCCAAGCACTGGAGATACAAATACAAAAAAGACAGGCCCTTCGCTCAAGGAGAATTCAATCTAAAGGGGAAAGAGAACACACAAGAAGAATCTGGAAAGCAGATTAGGACGGGGAGGGGAGCTTTGAGGAGCATGAGGGAAAGGAGAAGGTATGGCTCCAAGGCACTGTACAGCAATGAGTCTGAGAAGTCCCGAATTAGTGCAGACAGGTGAAGGTGAGTTCTCTTTTTAAAAGGAGGCTTGGAGTGCATGGCCCCACCCTCTCTAAGGCTATATACAGAGAGAAATATGGCGAATCAAAACTTCGGGTAAAGGGTGTTTGGAAGGATAGTGGAGGGATCAATAGGGAGCAGCCCATATGAAAAAAGGTTTTATTGTACTATAAAGGTTTTATTGTACTATAAACTTTATATGATTCAATGGTTTGCCAAAAAAACACATATAAAGATATATTACTTTAATTGAAAGAGATCATCTAAGGCTAGTGAAGTCATGAGTCTGCTGTCCTCTGTCCTGCTCATAACATACCTGGAGTATTGTGCTCAGCTCTAGGTACCGTGATGGAAGATGGGCCTTGATGAACTAGAAAACATCCAGAGAAGGGGAGCCAGTAAAGGCGAAAGGCCTGCAAGCTATTCTATATGAGGATCATTTGAAGGAACTAGGGATGGTTGGTCTGGAGAAAAGAAGACATAATGGGAACTTCATAGATATGCTCAAATATCTGAAAGAATGTCACACAGAAAGAGGAGTTCATTTTGTTTTGTTTTGCCCCAGAGGACCAACTCGAGTTAATAGTTGTCACTTTGTTGTTGTTTGCTTGTTTCAGTTGTGTCTGACTCTGTGACCCCATTTGAGGTTTTCTTGGCAAAGATACTGGATTGTTTTGTCATTTCCTTCTCCAGCTGATTTTACAGATGAGGAGACTGAGGCAAACAGAGTTAAGTGACTTGCCCAGAGTAACACAGCTAGTAAAGTGTCTCAAGCTGGATCTGAAGTCAGCTCTTCCTGACCTCAGGCCCAGCACACTATCTGCTGTGCCACCTAGCTGCTCCTTACTAGTTGTTGCTTGCTACTTTATAAATTGAAGCTTGATATCAAAAACACTTTCATAATAATTAGATATATTTCAAAATGGAATGGGCAGCCTCAGGAGGAAGTGGGAATCTCTCTCCTTGGACATTTTCAAGCAAAGGTTTTGATCTGTTGTAAGGGAGATTTTTGTTCTGGTATGGGTAGGACTAGATGGTTTCTGAAGTTCTGTTATTCTTTAAGTCTCAATCTTTTGATCAATAAGCCTTTATTGGGAAGCAAGGCAGACTGCAAAGCACATCAATATATTAAATTCTACCTTGGGTCCTCTTTGTGTCACATCTTGTGGAGAGGAAACTGAGGTTGAATTATGTTAAGTTGCATATTCAGATTAACACAACTAGTAAATATCTAACGAAGGATTTGAACTCAGTTCTTCCTGACTCCACATCTAGTGCTCTATCAACTGTATCACATAGCTACTTTTTCTCCTCGATTGTTAGTTTCTTGAAGAATGAGCCCAAATCAAAAGCTTTTGTATATTCCTAAGAGAATACAGCAGAGTGCTGAACATGCAGTAGGTGTTGAGTGGGGGTTTTCTTGATTAAATTTTAACTTGAGCATCTGGAGTTCATCTGGCAGTCCTTTGAAACAGAGTCTTTTGAGCAGAGAGGGACAGCATGTGGGGCTCCTCCTTAGGAAAGCACAAAACTACTGGTGGCTCTGATATCAGATCCCCAGCAGCCTCTGGCAAGTCACTTACTTTGTCAGCATCAGTCCCCCATCTATTAAAATGACTGTACCTGCCTCACAAGGGTTCTGGGAAGATTAATTTGCTAATGTCCATAAAGTGATTCGAAGATCAAAAGCTCTATAAATATGCAAATATTGTTGTTATAAATGGGTCCCCTTACTCCTGACTGAGATGGAGATGGATGAAGCAGAGAATACCCCTGAAACAATAAATGGTCCAAAGTCACTTTGATGTGCAAATAACAAAAGTCTAAATGGAGTCATTGCAACATTATTATTCTTAGAGGAGTATTTCCAGAGCTGGTAAGTATAAGAAGAAATGCAAAGAGAATTGTAAAAGCATAAGACATCTTTATAGTGCTGTATGATGATACTCTGGGCAGAATCATGTTCTCCTCTGGGTGTTAGATCTCTTTGTTTTTCTTTCCAGCTTCCTTAGTTTTTGTGGAACTTGCTGGTGGTGGCCTTCATGCATGCGCAGAAATTGCCTAGGTCCTTCATACCTCTTCTGAAGATCCAGTTATAGCAAGGCTGCATTCCTCTTCACTCTTTTCATCCAAATTGTCTCATTTGATGTTCCTTGAATAAGGCAGTTCATCTTTTGCCTTCATGCCTTTGCACAGGCTGTTCCCAAGGCTTAACTCACGTGCCATCTCTTATGGGAAGCCTTTCATGATTCTCCTAGCTCCTACTTCTTCCTTTTCAAAGGATATTATTACTTAGCTATATAAATCTTATATCCCTGCCTCCCACTACACTGATTGTAAGTGCTGTAGTAGCAGGAATGGTTTATTCTTATATTTATATCTCCAGTACCTAGCACAGGATGCTACAGGTATGTAGTAGCTACTTAATAAATGTTTGTCAAACCAAATGCGATTTCATTGGTAATTCCTTTAGAAGCTCAGTAATAAATGGCCAAGATATCCTGATGCTCTGTAAAAGCAGACTACCAAATGGCACTCTGTATCATTTACCAACTTGTGTCTTCAGTGATTTAGCTTTGTGCCTTCTTATTTAGTTTCTTTCTGGTTTTGATCTTTTTATCTTTTCCCAAAACTTGTATGAGGGGGCAGCTAGGTGATGCAGTAGATAGAGTGCTTTGCCTGGAGTTAGGAAGACTCTCTTCATGAGTTCAAATCTGACCTCAGACCCTTACTATGTGTGTGACTCTAGGCAAGTCACTTCATCCTGTTTGTCTCGGTTTCCCTCATCTACAAAATGAGCTGGAGAAGGAAATGGCAAAACCACTCCAGTATTTTTGCCAAGAAAACCCTAAATGGGGGTCAAATATGACTGGGAAAATGACTGAACAATGAAAGAAAAAAACTATATGGGTTTTCTACATTGGCTTGATTTCCTTCTCTGATTATTCTGTTTCAGGTGATCAGTTTTTGTTGTTGTTAATAAAGCCTACTGCCTTTAAAGTGACATTTCCAACTTCTTTCTCGGTTCCTCTGCCTTGTTCCTTTCATTAGGACTTTAGTTTCGCCTAGCAGCAGCTCTTGCCTTGACCTGAGCCACTGGCCTTTCAACCCTCAGTTCTCAATGTTCTCCATCTAGGATCTACAGGTAGGAGAGCCAAGATATTGTGAACCATCATATAAAACATAGAATAACTTCATAAATCTCAAAAATAAAAAAATCTATGTTTTTATCCAGCTGAAAGCTCAATGACTGACATTATCAATTCTATAATAAGCCAGTCAGTGGAGAACTAAAGAATAAAAATGTAAATTACCCATTTGGTGGAATCTAACAGAATCCTTGTAGTATCTGTTTAATGATGAACTAGAGTTAAGTTTACATGGCTTTTTATAATGTCATTTGGACCCCAAAATGGAAATATTAACTTTACAAGCAAGGCTATTTTGCTATCTTTGTTCCAGCTGGAAGGAGGAAATGTCAAAACAGGAAAGAGACCCCCCCTACAGCACCTTGTTTCATCTATGCTCTCTAGTCCAATTTACAATGTAAGCTGAAAATGAATCTGTCACTTTCTCCAACACATTTATTTTTTATAAGGGAAATATAAGCATAACTATCATTCATCCTCAACTCTAAAAGCAGAATTATTCATCAAAAATTGATAAAAGAAGCTATTACAACAAACCTCCATATAATGAATTCTGGCGAAAACTGAGGCTGGTCATGGCACTTTCAGTTTCCTTATCTGTATGAAGACTTGGATTAAATGATATCTAAAGTCCTGTGTAGTTTTGCAGCATATGAGTTCTTGAATACGCCTTTGATCAAACTATTTCCCAGAGATAAATGGCAAAGGATATGAAGAAGCAATTTTCAAAGGAAGAATTCCAAGATATCAACAACTTTTTGAAAAAATGTTCTAAAACATTAATGATTAGAGGAAGGCAAATTAAGGCAACTCTGAGGTTCTACCTCATATTTATCAGATTAGGAAACATGATAATTGAAGGGATTGCAGTGAGGTAGGAACTTTAATGCGTTGCTGGAATATCCTTGAATTGGTTTAGCTATTCTCAAAAGCAATTTGGAACTATTGCTCCTCCTCTGCACCCCCAAGCCCCAATCACTAATGTGTGAATGTCTTTTGACAATATCAGAATTGTAAGAATTTGGCAATAACAGAAGATCCGTAACCCAGAGAGACTGAGAAAAGAGGTAAAGGACCTCTATGTACAAACACACACACACACACACATGCACACACACACATGTATATTATATATATATATATATATATATATATTACATATATTATATATATAACACACATATACACAAAATTCAGCTCTTTATGTCATGGCAAATACCTGAAAATGCAGAGGATACCTATCATTTAGGGAATGGCTAAACAAATTATGTTATAGGAATACAATGGATTAATATCATGTAAAAATGACAACAGGGATGATTTCAGGGAAACCTGAGAAGACTTGCATAAACTGATAGGTTAATATATAGAACCAGGAGAGCAATTTATTCAATAATGCCATAAAGAAATGAAACTTAATCCTTAACAAATGTGATCAATGGAATAAGCAACCATGGGTAAAATATTCAACTTGAAATTTCTCCTTTTTCCTAAGTTTCTGTACTAACCTTCCCAGTAGAAGGAACATTTATTGAGAACAAAGATTGCCTTCTTGGCTCACTTCAGTGCTCAGAACTCAACTTATTTCAATTCAACAAACATTAATTGCTTATTATCTATGTTCCTGATACAGTGACAAGACTGGATACATGAAAAAAAAGCAAGTACAGTCTCTGCATTGAGGAGTTCACATTCTGATGGTGTATCCTAGAACAAGGGGTGGAGTGTGTTGGTAAGCAAAATGGGCTCCTTAGCACTTAGTTCAACAAGGGTCTTTGAAGAGTTTGGCTTTTGTTTGCTTTGAGTAATTCAGTATATTTTATTGAGTCTTACTAAGTGCTAAGCCCCAGGCACAAACCCTTATTAGGTGTAAAACCTATGTAGGTGTGAATTGGCAACTAAGGTGGGGCCCAAGGGGGGGCTAGCTCCAGGGAGGGCCTAATTTACATGTCTGGGAGAGCAGAGGTTTTCAGACCACGTGGGTTTAAGTTTGCCTCTTTGCGACAATTCTTGGTCACGTGGGTGAGTCGCATGTGTGACTCAGCACTGATGCTGAAAAAGATATAAAAACCAGGGGTTGGCCTCCTCTTCCTTGGAGCTCATTCTCGCAGCAGTGGTGGCCAATGGTGGTGACTCTGGGCCAGCCCTTGTTCTGAGCTCCCAGGCTGAACCTAGATGTTGGTTACTATGAATCTGTATTGGTTCTGTCTGTTGAGGTTTGTAATTTGTTTGTATTTTGTTCTGAAGTTCAGTGTGCTGGATTTTTCCCCTGAACTAAGTGAATGCTGTCTGTATGCTGGATTAAAGTAAACTTGTCAACCCCTTCACCTTGCTTTCCTTAGTTAAGCAGATCAAAAGAACCTGTGCTGTTGGCAGCTTTCTGGATGCTGGCTGTGGGTGGATCTTATACCCCCACAGAAGCTGCTAGCTGGATTGTTGAAACAGATGGTGAAGACATGATACAAATAATTGTGTACTATACATATGTGTATGTGTATATGTGTACTGTATGCTGTATCTGTATACATGTATGTGTACATATACGTATGTGTGTCTATACAAACATAGTCAACATTAGAGTTGGAGAGTTGGGGTTAGAAGATAGTGCATATATCAGGAAAAGAAAAAACCCTAGCATTTTCTAGCAATTCAGCCTGTTTATTAATGCAATGGGCTGCCAATGGAGAAGGTGGTCTCACTCTTGTGGTAGGATTTCAAGCAAGGCCACTTATTGGGAATGTCGTAGTGGGATGCCCTTTCTTGTATGGCTTGGACTAGTTGGGCTGCTGAAGTTCCTTCCAACTCAAATACTGTGATTCTCTCTATAATCTTCATTGGCAGAGCAAATTTCTTACTGGCATTTTCTGATTTGTGATAAAATCACAAATCTTTGGCCTGGTTTAAAATACACAGAGATATAGATAGATATATACATATATACACACATACATACATATGTGCAGATAGATAGCTATGTAGACATAGATGTACATATACACATATATACACATTTACGTATTACAGGAAATATACATGTTCAAAATTATACCTGTGTGCATATGCATGTATGTGTATACATATAAAATGGGAGCACGCAGTACACATATGTATTGTATGAGTTGATGTGCACATATACATATATATGTGTATATGCATATATATGTGTACATGCGTATATATGTGAGTGGCAAGCTCCTGTTCTGTGATTCCCATGGAAAAGAGGCATCTGCTCAGGGAGGGTCATGAAGACAAAAGTCCTTGGAGAGATTTTGGAATATATGTAGACATTCAGGTAACCAGCAGTTGGGAGAATCCTTTTTTGATTGACTCCATAGCCAGTTCTGGGAGTGTGTTTTTTTTTAAAAAAAGGCAATATCCCCTGAGAGCCCTGGCCATTTTCTTTGTTTACTCTCTCATGGTAGAACCTCTGGTCAGAAGTAATTCTACGTTGGAGTTCAGAGGTAAATTCACCTAAAAACAAAACAAAATAAAACAAACAAACAAACAAACAAAGTCTTGAGCCTAAGGACTTTCATGAGGCCTTTCTTACAGCACTGTGTCTCCCCACACACCATCAACAAAGACAAACCAAGATGTAGATTCACTAAGAGAAAGCCAAAGATAATGGTTGAACTTCTTGTTGGCTAGTGCCTTCTCAAAGGCATTTAGTGTAGCTGTGTAGCCAATAGAAAAGACTTCTAAGCACAGTTAGCAGATGAGGACTAGTTCCAAAATTTAGATACATACCTGCAAACCTGTCCAAGAGTCTTCCATTACACAGTATTAAGATTCTCTTGGAAACAGGATCACCTGTATTTGCACCATGGGAAGTAGTGTCTGGGCCATACATGGTACATACATGATACATGGTACATAGTTTCCTGCTACATGTATGTGCACACACATATACACATGTACTCATATGTATGTGTGCATAAGAACATATTTTATCATATTTGTTTACATGTATGGCTTTATGTACTGTGTGTATAATACGTGTGTGTATATAGTTATCTATCCATCTACATACTATCTCAATAAATGTAATCTTCAAATGAAAACTAGACCTGAATCAGATCTATTTTATGGCTCCAGAATAGCTAAGAAGCAAACCACTAGGAGATTACAGAAAGCCACAGACAAAAGGTGGAGGAAAAGATACTATGTGATCATATCTGACAACATTACAAATGAAGTGTCAAAAGCAATTACCTTCCTACGTACAGACAGAAAAAGAAAAAGCTATCATTCAGTCTGAATCTACAAGTTCACAAAAGTAGGTCTTTAAAGAAAAATGACATTAGGTAATCAAATGTGGGCAGTATATAATGACTCCTTAAACGAACAAACATCTACATTTTAAAAAGAATAATAAGGTTGTGTGTTTGTATCATTTTAATGAGTGGTTTTTCACTTTCCTCTGAAACTTAAGTGGAGTAATTAAATGTCAAAATTGGTTCACTTGGGTCAAGTGTATTTTCCTCTCCTCTGTGTTCCTCGAGTTAATTATCTTGAGGTGTTTCACAGAGTTTAGTGATTTCTTTTATTCCAAGGTAATATAGCAACATTTGCTGGACGCATGCAAAATTCCTACAGGAATTGCTTTTTCTGTTCTCACCATTAATAGTATTCCTTTAAAGAATAAAAAATCTTCCTGTGATAGAAAGTTAACAATTGAATAAGAAATAACTACATTACCAAGAATATTTTGCAGTGGATTCTCCCAACTATCTGCAAGCTACTTAAGGCACCCTAGAAAGACATACCCTGCTCCCAGATGCTCTACTTTACTGAATTCATTTAAGTTTTAGTGGACAATCCTCCAGTTTCAACCACCCCAGCACTCCCAGGACTTGTGGATAAGACAGATGGTTGAGCAGTGTTAAAAATGCTTTAGGTGGGCAGGTAGGTGGCACAGTGAATAGAGCACCAGCCCTGGAGCCAGGAGGACCTGAGTTCAAATCCTGTACTAGCTGTGTGACCTTGGGCAAGTCACTTAACCCCAATTGCCTGGCCCTCCCCCCTCCAAAAAAAACCAAAATGCCTTAGTTCTGAAGAAAGGGAAGCAAGGGCGGCATAGCAGCAATGAGATCTGAATACCAATAGGGTAAAGATGAAGGTAGGCCTCCCTCTACACCCTCTCACTTATCCACTCCACACTCTAGCCTTTTCATAAACTGGACTAAAATCATGCATGTATTCCCGATTGTCCCCAAAATGCCTTGTAATGTGCAAGGGAGAGATGCTCTTCTATACTTCCCTGTAAATCTGTGACTTCTCTAAAGGAATCTATATGATTCTTACCCTTAAAAAGTTATTTCATGTGCAAGTATTTCTTCAGTGCCTTCTCTGTGTCTAGCCCTGTTCAAAACACTGAGGGGTTGCTACCAGGCACTTGCCCCAGACCTTAAGACAGTGAAAGTGGAAAGTGGAAAGTGGAAAGTGGAAGCTCAGGTATTTTTTAGAAATAGTCACTTGCTTACTTTCCATAAGTGGGCAAAAAAATTCTTCCTGAATAGTAATGAATACTCATTTCATTTATTTTACAACTGGCGTCTATATATTTGAGAAGGAACATGACATAATGGCAAGAGGACCACTCTTGGGGTCAAGAAAACTTGAATTGTTTTAAGTTAACACAAACTAGGACCATAGATGAGTCCCTAACCTCTCAGTGCCCAGATAACATACTATAAATAACTGATGAATTGCCCGTTTACCTTAGTGAAAATAATTTCTACATCAGGAGTTTCTTACATGGAGTAAATCATGGATTCAAACCAAAACAAAACCTAGATAGCTTCTTCAAAGATGGAGGAGAGAACAGATTTTTCCCTCTTTATTTGTAAGCTGTGTTAAAAGAATCATTCCCTTTTCTCAGAAGGATTGTTAACCCTTAACTGAAAATAAGAATTTTAACAAATTTTATCTTCTCTGTTCATTGTCTTTTAAGAGCTTATGCTACAATTTTTCAGGATTAGAAAATGATAATCATAAGCATACACAAACATATGGTTATGTCTCATTACACAATTAATGTTAATATATGGCATACAATCATCATCTAATTTGAATTATATAGCATGTGGTGACATAATTATAACATGCAACGGTGGAAAGAGACTTATTTAAACCTTGCAAAATGAACGTGGTTTGAATTGGATGAGTTTTAAATGGCAATTTCCTAGCTGCTTAAAAATGTCCCAGGGGACTAGAATACACAGAATTGTCTCAGTTGTTAAGAGAAATAAAGAAAACAATTTAGGTACAAACAAAAAATAAGGTGTAATGAAACTGTTGTCTTTTTCTTTTCTTTTAGATGAACAAAAATGGAAAGAAATCCGTTTGACTGTGGACTATTTTTAGACTATTTGTTAAATAAAAATTATTCTAGGGCAAATACAATTTTTTAAAAGATTACCTCTGGCTGATATTTAATGTTCACATCATCAACCCACAGGCACCTTCCATCAATCACAAGAATAATACTCAGGATAAAACTATTGTAATCTATGTGGCCATTACATCCTCTTCTCCTGGCAAATTCCCCCCCCCCCATCATTCACCACTCTTTTCCAGGGGGCAGGTATCCTATTAGAAGAACCTGTTCTTTAAAAAAAAAAGTTTATTTTTAAAATGAGCAAAAAAAAGAATTTGCCAACTAGCAAAGATAATTTAAAAGAGGGAAATCTTTCTTTTCCTTGTAGAAAATGATGAAACTTTAAATTCTAGCAGATGCCAGGAAACCCATGAGGGAAGAGAGCCTCAAGTATCAAGGAATGAATATAGAAGAAATTAATTGAGGAAAGTAAACTTTTATCTAAATGTATATATTTTAAAGTTGGTACATCTAAAATGGTAAAAGAGTCTGCCAAGAGCAGTAGGAGCCTCTGAGATTTAGTTCCTGTTAACAACTGCTTACTACATAGAAGAAGACACATGGTTTTGCAATATAGACATTTTCAGATCTTAGGATCCTAGATGAAGATCTGAAAGACCTTAGTAGTCATTTTATTCAAGTCTCTCATTTTAGAAATGGGGAAAGTGAGGTCCATCGAAGTTAAGGGTCCAACAGGTGGTAGAACTGGGATTCCAACTGAGATCCTTTTCACCCCAAGTTCTAGTTGCCTTGTTTTTATTCCTCAAAATCTCAGACTCTGGTACAGGACTGGGCCCTGCAATCATTGTAGTGAATGCCATTTTTCCAGAAGTAAAAATAAAGAAAAGGAATTACTAGTTTCTTCTCCTGAAAACCTGAAATTCTGCAAGTCTTCACTGGACACTAAGACTAATGGAGAATATATCTGCATTTTCTTTGTAGATTATACTTGACCTTTCATACTGACAATATTAGAGTTTCAGAAAGGAAATTACATACTTGCTAGATCAGTTGGTGCTTTACTATAGATTATGTTTAGCAGGAGGAAACCTGCTTGGATTCTCTTTTTTGATAGCCAACAAAAATCATCTTTTTTTAGAAATATTTTTAGTTTACTTTCTTCCTGTTTAAGAAGGATTCCTACAGCTCTTAGATAATCTCTCTGCTAAGTGGTTTGATTAAAATGAGTTAAGAGCACAATTTATTTACAATTAACACATTGCCTGAATATATTGAATAAGGAAAGGACTTTGTGAACAAATTCTATCATTACTGAAAAAATATGTGGTTGGAAATTCAGAGGAATAGGAATCTTCTGCATAAGGATTCTTTTCATTCACCCACCAAGAAAAAGAGAATGAATAGTTTTTGTTCAGATATTATGTCTCTTGCAACCTTCCCACATCCGATATGGGTTGCAGTCTCCTGGCTGCAAAAAGGATAGAAATGCAGCTTCCACTACGTCTATTCAACAAAATCATCTTCACTTCCTTTTCTAATGTTGGCTACTCAGTGAATGATCTCTGCATATTAATGGTCTTTGTGGAACCCTAATAACTGATAAAGTAGAGAATCATGGGAAGAACACAATGCATTCTAAAGACCTTCAATAGTTAGTAACCAATTAATAACACTGTTGGAGTAGCCAGTCACAGTATCTGTACACATGCATATAATTATGACATTGCTATAGGTTCTGCCATGTGGGAAGCTGAGATTGCAAGGAAGCTCATTGACTCTGGATTATAGTGAGTTATACTGACTGAAGATGTGTGTTAAGTTTGACATTCTTATGAAACCTCCCCTGAGAAAGAAGGAATAACAGATTATCTAAGGTGGGGTGAAAACATTTATTCATGTATAGGCAGGAATCACAGCAAATATTAACCACCCTCCTATAAGCTAAAAGAAATAAAGAATGCTTAACTAGCTGGAAATGAAAATCAGGAATAAAAAAAATACATGTTATAACTAAAGATAATGTGTGACTCAGGATCTGGGCTCAGGAGTTGAAATGGCTTGCTCAGCCATTGTCTTTTTCTAGTTTTCCACCTATAAAACGGAGAAATAGATTGAACAAGGGGGAGGGGTAGAGTTGGTGGACAGAAATTGCTTTATCTAAAAGCACTTATTGGGTACTCATTTACATATGACATTGTATTTAGTGCTAGACAAAGAAACCAAAAATGACATATTCTTGCCAGCATGAAGCCTTTGTTGCAAAATAGCACTGCCTTTAAGAAGTTGAAACCTAGGTACAATAACACAAATATAAACTTATAGTAAGGAAGCTAAGGTTAAAATGTTTATTCCTTAAACACCTCTAAATGGAAGAGAACACTACTAGAAAATGTGATTTTTTCCAGTGGTTTTCATGCCTTGTATTTATTGCTTTCCTCCTCTACAAATTGCACAGTTGGTGGTAAAGACCAGAACATTTCAGCACTAATGATAGGCAGACAAACTAATCTCAGTGCCAGGACTTTTCATCTAGACAAATGCTAAATGATTTTTTTAAGCAATGATGCTTGGAGGTCATTTATTGCATTTATTTGTTGATGAAGCTAGTGCAAATAATTTGAATATAAACTTATAGTAAGGAAGCTAAGTTAAAATGCCTACTCCTTAAACACCTCTAAATGGAGGAAAGAATACTTATGTGATTTTTTTTCCATTGGTGTTCCTGCCTGTGGTTTATTGCCTTCCTCCCTCTGCAGATTTGCTCAAGAATGGGGGTGGGGGGAGGGGCTGGAGTGATTGGTTAGCAATGGAAGTCACGTTTCTCCAGTGTAGGGCTTCTGAATACTAATAGTGACAATCCAGACAGCTCCTTTCTGGTCTAATGTCCTCTTCTTCTAAGAATATGCTTCCACATCTATCACGTGAATAAAATTTGAAAACAGCTCTGTGTTTCTTCCAGACCCAGGCAGGCTACCTTGAATGTGGAAAGTGCTCAGCCTATTTATTGCCCTCATAAATCACAGGGGAGCTGCTGAAGGGGATACAGGTCAGCAGTTCAGGCAGATCAGGGAAGGCAAAGAGAGGAGCCCCACAAATTCTCAAGCTCTTCAAACCACCAGAAAATCCTCATTGGAAAAAAATGTTCATGATGCTATTTTCCCCTTTATGTTTAAACTAAAAAGAACCCTGAGCCAAAATAACCCTTCTATCCCAAGACAATAAAGGCTGACTGTTAAAGAATGTCTTCAAAATTGTATTTTATTAATTCTTAGAAAGAACTGATTAATTTTCAGTTCTGTCTATAAAACTACAGGTGTGATGGGTTTTGTTTTGTTAGTAACATGTTTTATTGGTGACTTTTGTTTTTATATCATGATCTTTTCCAGATATAGCCCATTCTCACTACATATATAGACCACATGACCCTTAGAAGAAAGAAACATTGTTCAGCAAAGCTAAATAACACGGTGAATGTGCCTGTGTATGCAATATTCTTTATCTGAAGCCCCCTACCTCCCTGCCAAAAGGAGGGAAGTGCTTCTTCATCTCTCTTCTAAGGTCTGTTGATGGGAAATTACAGTTATACAGTAGTCAGCTTCATTGTTCTAAAATATATTTTTATTTACTTCATTAAATCTTTCAAAATTGCATGTAAATGTTTTAACATTCATTTTTAAAAAATATGAGCACAAAATTCCCTCCTCTTGCACCTCTCTCCTTTTTTGAGAAGGCAAGCAATTTGATATCAATTCTATGTGTGAAGTAATGCAAAACGTATTTCCATATTGGCCATGTCACCAAAGAAAATACAGACAAAAAACCCCAAGAAAAATACAGATAACTTAAAAAGTGTCCTTCAATCTGTATTCAGAGTTCATCAGTTCTCTCTCTGAAGGTACATTGCATTTTTCATCATGAGTCTTTTGGAACTGTCTTGGATCATGTCTTGATCAGAGTAGTTAAGTCTTTTGAGGCCAATGAAAAGCCCAAGAGACAGTTTCTGGATAATTAATAATCAATTTATTAATTAGGCTAGCTAATAAATTGCAATAAAATGATGGTCAGTGGTCTCTCTAAGGAATCAAAGATAAAACCACAGACATCCTGAATACTTAAATACCTTTGGAAAAGGAGGAGCCCTGATGGGTAAAAATCTACTCTGATTGAACAATTAATGAGAGGGTACACATATTAATGAGGAGGGAGGCTAAAAGTCTTTATCTTCTCCTTCTGGCAAGATGACTTGATCTTGAGACTCAGTCACCTCCAGCAATCTGGACAAAGGAATGCATCTCTACTCACACCACTCTGGTTGATTTTCTCCTTCATTAGTAGAGGTTCTCTAAACTGCAATGGAGGGGTGCAAGGGTATGGGTTTAATTCCTTAGGGCTGGAATGCACCTAGATTAGATGCTATAGATCACTCTAAACAGAAGTAAGGTCTTCTACTTGGATGTCATCCAGCCCAAGATCACAGAGCATGCACCCAGAGGATTTGGTCAACCCATCTATCAGCCTTTTCCTTTAGAGACTGGCTGAATGACCTATGGAGACTGGTCCCTGAATGAGGAAATAGAAAGGAAAAAGGTTAATTCTAATTTAATAATTGGTTATTAATATAAAAGAAAAATGATCATTTCTCTCACTTTCACAGTTGATCATCCTTATAATATCACTGTTACTGTAGACAATGGTCCCCTGGTTTTGCTCGTTTCACTTTGCATCAGTTCATGTAAATCTTTCCAGGTTGTTCTGAAATTATTCTGTTTGTCATCTATTATAGCACAATAATATCTCATCATAATCTTATTCAGCCATTTCTCAAGTGATGGGAATCTCTTCAATTTCCAATTATTACCACCACAAAAAGCTGCTATTAATATTTTTTTTGTAAAAATTGTTCCTTTTCCCTTTTCTTCAATCTCTTTGAGATACAGACCTAGTAGTGTTATTGTTGGATCAAAGGGTATGCACAGTTTTATAAGCCTTTGGACATAATTCCAAATTGCTCCCCAGAATGGTTGGATCTATTGACAACACTACCAACAGTACATTCATGTCCCTATTTTCCTACATCCCCTCCAGCATTTGTCATTTCTCTTTTCTGTCATGTTACTCAATCAGATAGGTTTAAGGAGGTATCCCAGAGTTGTTTCGATTTGTATTTTTCTAATAAATAGTGATTTAGAGCATTTTTTCATGTGAGTGTTGATAGCTTTGATTTCTTCTTCTGAAAATTACCTCTTCATATCTTTTGACCATTAATCAACTGGGGAATGGCTCTTATTTTATAAGGAAACTAAATCAAAAGAATCCCATCCTAGATAGAGACTAGGATTGTCCTCACAGTTTTTTCCCCCAGACATAAACTTCCACTTTTAATTGTACAAGATCACATTCCCTCTAGGTAGCTTTGTGGCATTGATCTAATCTGAGTCTCCCTGAAGGTGTGACAAACTCAGATACAAGGGTTCAGAATCTGTAGTGTCTATAGTGGCATTTCTTACTTCTCTACTCTACCTGCTATCAAGCTCCTTACCTCAGTACATTCTGTCCAGTTCATTGGTTGGAATACCATTTATCATTTCAAAATCTATCCCTATTCTCAATAGAGCAGTGAAGATTTCTTTTCTCATCATTTATTTTGACATTGAAATTTCTGGCTATTCATTCTTGTCTCTCAAGGAGATCTATCTCTTCCCCACTATCCTAAGTTGTTTAACTGTGAAATCCTATCTATTACCTCTGAAAGATGGTTCCCTACTTCCCCAATTAACAGTCAAAATTAAGTGTTTATAAGCAAGAGGAGCTATCTTAACTATTAAATTTCTATGAGAGACTCCCAAGGGAGTGTCATAGCATGTATCTGCATTTCCTAGCACAACAGCAGTCTTTATTACCTCCTCCTTTAATTTGCTGATACAATCTCTAAGTGAATAGCAATGTTTATCCCCAGTGGGCCACATAGAATCCACAGGCTATTTCCTATGGCATCCCTTGGCTGCTCCCATTTCCTTGCAGATGGTAATCCTTAAAAACTTGCCGCATGAAAGGATTCTGGCTGATACTTATGAATCTCATCCAATCCACATTATCAACAGATACTCCCACAGATATTAATGATTCCCCCATTCTTTGAGTGAACCTGCTCAAAATGCCTGTGATTTCTCACGGTGAAAAATCTTCCAAAACTTCTCTCATAACTGAATTACCATTTTGCGTTTCCTTCCTCCTTCTCAGTATGGGACACACTACTGTCTGAGAATCTAACAATCTCTCATTCTCTGTGTGAAGGACATCATGCCCCATAGTAGCATTTCATGCCTCAACTCCTAACATTTTTCATTTTCATCCCAAATCTCTTCCCCTACCACCATGCCAAGGACAAACTGGCAGTTAGATTTGACCTGGGATGAGTTGAAATGCACTTTTAGCCTCTTTGGCTTTGTGTTTCTCCTAGCCACACAAATGGTAAAATTATCATTTGAGTCAGTAGATTCCTGAGCAGTAACCTGTTCTCCTGCGACCTGACATTCTCCATCTTGCTATGGTGTAGAAGTATTCCCATTTCTTTCTCTTGACGATCTGTTCAATCTTTCATATATCAACTGGTAGGCTGATAACAATATCCAGCCTTGCCTAGAGAGTTCTGTCGACAATTCTTTTCCTGGCTTAATTTTAATCTCTTCCAAACATTTTCCCAAATCCCTAGGGCCTCCCCTCTGTAACTTTTTGCCCAGTTTTCACAGAGTCCTGCTCCTTTATCCCATTCCTTTTTTAGGGAGGAAGAAGATAAATCCTTCCACCCTGGAATATTCATCTCTTCCTCTGAAACCTCTCTGCCTTTAAATAGAGATTTTATACCCTGGGGTCCCATCGTCATTGCCAAATGTTATCAGTAAGGCAAGATTCATT
This sequence comes from Trichosurus vulpecula, assembly GCF_011100635.1. Taxonomy (NCBI): domain Eukaryota; kingdom Metazoa; phylum Chordata; class Mammalia; order Diprotodontia; family Phalangeridae; genus Trichosurus; species Trichosurus vulpecula. The sequence continues at coordinate 131,124,071 of NC_050580.1, read as the reverse complement.
ACCTCAAGGATGACCATGAACATGCTCGTATGGTTTGGAATCACAAAGTATGAAAAACTCTCTAGGTAGAAGGTAGAGGATGTATAATATTTATTTAGACACCAGAGGATCCAATCCCAAGACCATTAACTCCAATTCAATATAGCAGTAATTATATTCCAAAACCAGTAAGCCCACTGCAATGTAGCAACAAGGAAATTATAATACAATATTATAGCAAGGAACCAAGTCATCCTGTAACCTTCCCCCCTGCTAGGGCCTTCTCGTGAATAATCACTCACAAATCCTAACTGTCTGCTTGCCTGCTTCCTCTCCTGCAATTCTCAGTTTGCAGTTTCCTGGATTCTCTGGATTCTCAGTCCTCCAATCTCTTCATGCTGTAGATTATCAGCTCTTTGATCTCCACAACTCTCTTGTCTGCACTCTTTGCTCTGCAGTGTCTCTTGATTCTGGCTCTCTCTCAGTGTTTACTGCCTCGATGTCTTCTTGATGTCTGCTTCTCAATTCTACTCCTTTCAATTCTGCTTCTCTCACACTCTGGCCTTTCTTTATGTATAGTCCTAGCTATCAGATTGGCTAAAATTCAGGTCTCTGATTGGCTGAATTCACGCACATCTGATTGGCTAGGACCCAGTGCACAACTAGCTCTGGTCTTAGCACCTCTCCTTAGGGCCCTGAGGGTTTTGCACCTCTTGTAACCTAATTAGCAAAAGGGTGTTGGCCTGGGGCTTCAGCATCTAGTAAGTAAAGGGTGTAAGTAAAGGCCTTTTTGAATGAGCAGGGAAGATCTTTAATCGCATTAATGCCACAATAACATTGAATAAATGAATTAGTAGGAAGGATTGTCATTTTTATTATATTCACTCAACCTCCCTACAAACAATTAATATGTCTCCAATTGTTTAATCTATCTTTATTTGTGTGAAAAGTGTTTGTAATTACATTTATATGGTCCCTGGGCTTGTTCTGGTAGGTAGACTCCTAAGGATTTTATATTGTCATTATTTTAAATGGAATTTCTCCTTCTGTCTCTTCCTGCTGGATTTTGTTGGCAGCATAGAGGAATGCTGATGATTTATATAGGTTTATTTTATACCCTGCAATTTTGCTGAAAGAGTTAATTGTTTCAATGAGTTTTCTAGCTGATTCTCTAGAGTTCTCTAAGCATAATATCATATCATCTGCATAGAGTGATTGTTTTGTTTCCTCATTGCCTATTTTTATTCCTTCAATTTCTATTATCTTATTGCTATAGCTAGCATTTTGAGTACAATATTGAATAATAATGGTGATAATAAAAATTCTTGCTTCACCACTGATCTTATTGGGAAGATAATATTTGCTCTTGGTTTAGCCAAATACTGCTTATCACTTTAAGAAAGATTCCGTTGATTTCTTTGCTTCCAAGGATTTTTTGTGGGTATGGGTATTGTATTTTGTAAAAGGCTTTTTCTGCATTTATTGATACAATCGGTTATGCTGATAGTTTTCCTAATATTGAACCAGACCTTCACTCCTACTATAAATCTTACCTGGTCATACTGTATGATTTTTGTGATATAATAGTGTAATACATTTACCCGTTTTTTTAATCTAAAATTTTTGCATCGATATTTATTAGGAAATTTGGTCTATAGTTTTCTTTCTCTTTTTTGATTTTTTTAGCTTAGGTATAAGCTCAATATTTGTGGCATAAAGGGAATTTGAAATAACTCCTTCTTTGCTTCTTTTTCCAAACAATTTATGTAGTTTTGAATTAAGTGATCTTTAAAAGTTTGGTAGAATTCACTTGTGAATCCATCTGGACCTGGGGATTTTTTTTCTTAGAGTTCATTGATAGATTCTTCAATTTTTTTTCAAAGACAGGGCTATTTAAGTATTTGATTTCCTCTTCTGTCGATTTGGGCAGTTTATATTTTTGTAAATATTCATTGATTTCATTTAGATTGCCAGTTGTACTGGCATAAAATTGGGCAAAATAGCTCCCAATACATATTTTAATTTCATCTTCATTGTGTACTCATCGTTTTCATTTTTGGTACTGGAAATTTAGTTTTCTTCTTTCTTTTTAAAATAAAATTAGCTAATGCTTTATCTCTTTTAAAAAATCAGCTTCTAATTTCATTTATTAGATCAATTTCTTTTTATTTTGAATTTTATTAATCACTCCATTAATTTTCAGAATTTTGTATTTGATGTTTAATTGTGTATTTTTAGCTTATTCTTTTTCTAGGTTTTTTTTTAAAGTGCATGCTCCATTCATTGATCTGTTCTTTTATGACTTTATTTATGTAAGTGTTTAGAGATATAAAATTTCCCATAAAGTATTGTTTTGGCTGCATCCCATGAATTTCAGTATGTTGTCCCATTCTCATTCTCTTTACTTGATTTGTTGTTTCCATGATTTCTTCTTTGACCTACTCATTTTTCAGGATTAGTTTATTTAGTTTCCATTTTATTTTTAATATCTTTTTCATAGCCCCTTATTGAATGTAATTTTGTTGCATTATGATCTGAAAAAAGATGCACTTAATATTTCTGCTTTTCTGAATTTGGTTGTGATGTTTCATGCCCTAACATATGCCAATTATTGTGAAAGTGCCACATACTGCTGTGAAAAATGTATACTCCTTTTCAAATCCATTCATTTTTCTCCTGACATATATCATATCTAACTCTTCTTTTTTAATTAAGATTTTTTATTTTTAGTTAACAACACTCACTTCTGCATGTTTTGGAGTTTCAGATTTTCTTCTCCTCCCATGCCCCCCAAGAGGGTATGGAATCCGATATATCTTCTACACATACCTTTGCATTAAACTTATTTACACAATAGTCAAGTTGTAAAGAATTATGACCAATGAAAGGAAACATGAGAAAGAAGAAACAAAACCAAAAAGAGAGAGAGAGAAAAAAAAGAAAAAAGAGAAAAAAAGAGAGCAAATATTTTGCCTCAATCTTCATTCAGACTCAGTACTTCTTTCTCTGAATGTAGATAGCTCTTTCCATCATGAGTCCTTTGGAGTTGTCTTTGAACCTTCTATTGCTGAGAAGAGCCAAGTCTATCAAGATTAGTCATCACAGAATCAATATATCTGTGGTGGTTTACAATATTCTTCTGGTTCTGCTCCTCTCACTCAGCATCATATGATGTAGACCTTTCCACACACAATAGTATTCCATTACATTCATATACGACAACTTGTTCAGCCATTCCCCAATTGCTGGGCATTCCCTTGATTTCCAATTCTTTGCTACCACAAAAAGAGCTGCTTTAAATATTTTTGTACACACAGGTTCCTTTCCTACTTGTGTGATCTCTTTGGGATACAGCCGCAAAAATTATTTTGCTGGGGCACAGGGTATGTACATTTTTATAGCTCTTTGGGCATGGTTCCAAATTGCTCTCCAGAATGGCTGGATCAGTTCACGACTTCACCAACAATGTAACAGTGTTCCAATTTTCCCACATCTTCTCCAGCATTTATCATTTTCCTGTTTTGTCATGGTTTTAGGTAGATGCTATTTATAATTTTAAGGAAGGCTCCATTTCTTCCTATGCTTTCTAGTATTTTTAATAGGAATGGGTGTTGTATTTCATCAAAGGTTTTTTCTGCATCTATTGAGATGATCATATGGTTTCTGCTAGTTTTGTTGTTGATATGATTGATTAGGCTGATAGTTTTCCTAACGTTGAACCAGCCTTGCATTCCTGGAATAAAACCTACCTGGTCATAGTATATTATTCTCATGATAAGTTTCTGCATTTTTTTGCAAATATTTTATTTAAAATTTTTGCATCAATATTCATTAGGGAAATTGATCTATAATTTTCTTTCTCTGTTTTGACTCTTCCTGGTTTGGGTATTAGTACCATATTGGGGTTATAAAAAGAATTTGGTAGGACTCCTTCACCTATTTTCCCAAATAGTCTGTAAAGAGTGTGAATTAATTGTTCTTTAAATGTTTGATAGAATTCACATGTCAAATCATCTGGTCCCTGAGATTTTTTTCTTAGGGAGTTCATTGATGGCTTGCTCAATTTCTTTTGTGAGATGGGCTTATTTTGGTATTTTATTTCCTATTCTGTTAACCTGGGCAATTTACATTTTTGTAAACATTCATCCATTTCCTTAAGGTTGTCAAATTTATGGGCATACAATTGGGCAAAATAATTCCTTAATATTGCTTTAATTTCCTCTACACTGGAGGTGAATTCACCATTTTCAATTTTGATACTGGTAATTTGGTTTGCTTCTTTCTTTTTTTTTATCTAATTGACCAAAGGTTTATCAATTTTATTGGTTTTTTCATAAAACCAGCTCTTGGTTTTATTTATTAATTTAATAGTTTTCTTGATTTCAATTCTATTAATCTCTCTTTTGATTTTCAGTCTTTCTAATTTGGTATTTGATTGGGGATTTTCAATTTGTTCTTTTTTTTAGCATTTTCAGTTCTGTGCCCAATTCATTGATCTTCATTTTAATCTATTTTATTCATGTAAGCATTTAGAGATAGAAAACTTCCCCTAAGAACTGCTTTTGCTGCATATCATAAGTTTTGGTATGTTGTCTGATTATTGTCATTCTTTTGAATAAAGTTATTAATTATTTCTATGATTTGTTCTTTGGTCCACTCATTCTTTAGAATTAGATTATTTAGTTTCCAATTAATTTTAGCTTATTTTTCCATGATTCTTTATTACAAATAATTTTTATTGCCTCAAGATCTGAAAAGGATGCTTTGACTACTTCTGCCTTTCTGCACTGGATTGTGAGGTTTTTATGCCCTAGTACATGGCCAATTTTTGAGTATGTACCATGTACTGCTGAGAAAAAAGTATATTCCTTTTTACCCCCATTCAGTTTTCTCCAGAGGTCTATCTTATCTGCCTTGTCTAAAATTCTTTTCACTTCCTTACCTTCTTTCTTGTTTATTGTGAGGTTAGATTTATCAAGTTCATAGAGGGGTAGGTTGAGGTCCCCCACTAGAATAGTTTTGCTGTCTACTTCTTCCTGTAACTCCTTTAACTGCTCCTCTAAGAATCTGCATGCTATATGACTTGGTGAATATATGTTAAGTAATGATATTGCTTCATTGTCTATGGTGCCTTTTAGCAGGATATAGTGTCCTTCCTTATCTCTTTTAATTAGATTTTTCTTTGCTTTTGCGTTATCTGAGGTTAGGATTGCTACCCCTGCTTTTTTTTCACTTTACCTTAAGCACAATATATTCTACTCCAGACTTTTACCTTTACCCTGTGGGTATCCCCCTGTTTCAAATGTGTTTATTGTAGACAACATACTGTAGGATAATAGTTTTTAATCCATTCTGCTATCTGTTTCTGTTTTATTTTTCCACAATTACATGTTAAAACAAGTTAAAACTTTTATTTTTAAAGTTTTGAACTCCAAATTATATCCTTCCCTTCCTCTATTCCCTTCCACCCTTCTCCTTTCCCCCCTCCCTGAGAAGGTAAGTAATCTGATACAGGTTATACTTATGCAATCATGGAAATCAGTTCCATATTAGTCATTTTGTACAAGAGGACTTGAAAAAGAAAGGAAGGAAAAAAAGAAGAAAAATACTATGCTTCAGTGTGTATTCAGACAATATTAGTTCTTTCTCTGGAGGTGGAGAGCATGTTTCCCCATGAGTCCTTTGGGATTGTCTTGGATCACTGTATTCCTGAGAATAGCTAAGTCATTCACGATTCTTCATCATACAATATTGCTGTTACTGTGTACACTGTCCTCCTGGTTCTGCTTACTTTACTTTGCCTCAGTTCATATAAGTCTTTACAGGTTTTTCTGAAATCTGCCTGCTCGAAATTTCTTATGGACCAATAATATTCCATTACATTCATATACCACAACTTGCTCAGCCATTCCTCAATTGATGGGCATTGCCTCAATTTCCAATTCTTAGCCACCACAAAAGAGCTGCTTTTAAATATTTTTCACACAAATAGATCTTCCCCCCCCCCCTGCTTTTTATCTCTTTGGGATACAGACCTGGTAGTGTTATTGCTGGATCAAAGGTTATGCACAGTTTTATAGCCCTTTGGGGATAGTTACAAGTTGCTCTCCAGAATGGTTGGATTAGTTCACAGCTCCACCAACAATACATTAGTGTCCCAGTTTTCTCACATACCCTCCAACATTTTTTGTTTTCCATTTTTGTCATATTAGCCAACTGATTGGTGTGAGGTGGTATTTCAGAGTTGTTTTAATTTGCATTTTGCTAATCAATAGTGGTTTAGAGCACTTCTTAAATGTGACCATAGATAGCTTTGATTTCTTTGTCTGAAAACTGCCTGTTCATATCCTTTGACCTTTTATCAATTGGGACATGATTCACTATACTTACTTACTTGAGGACCATTAAGCGATCCCTGTGGAAGCCAAGTTTCTGAGTTTTATAGAGGCATGTTGGATTCATCTGTGCCTTTCCAACTCTAATCTCAGGCAGGATAGGTAGATGTAGGATAACAACACTACCAAATTAAAATTGACCCTAGGGTCAAAAGATTAAATGTTGTCAAGTCCATAAAGAAACTCATTTTTCTAGTTTTCAGAACACAAGCTATTATTGTAAAATCTTTTGAAGTCACTCCATAATGAATATGATTCTTTATTCCCACTGGCCTTATTTCACACTTCACATTAGCATCAGTTTGAAATTCTTACAGATTCTGTCTCCTATTGTGAATTCTTTCTGCTATAGCCCAGGTCTTTATATTTGAGAACCTGAAGCTTTCACACTCAATCTAAATACCATAAATTAAAAAGCAGACCTTCATCATGGATAGTATTTAAAAATCCCAGCAGCTTATTTTTTTCAAATATTTTGTAATGAAAGAGCATGTAATTATACCATATAAAAATTGAAAACCCAACATTTTATACTGTTGGGGTTTCTCTTAAAGAAATCTGAAGAGCAGATGATTTTTATCATGAAAAACCAGTATGAAATTCCCTGATGGAGGGAGAAGAAATGATCTCAGAGAACACCAAAGACACAAGCAATGGACTGAACCAGCTGCAGAGTTTCAGAGTTTGTCTCAGCGCCAACAATGATGCTAAAACACAGGCTCACAGCATGAGACAAGAAAACTGTGGCTTTTTTGCCTCCCACACATGGGGTTTTAATGGCAGGCATTATGTGAACCATCTCTTCTCTCTCCCCTATGCATGAAATCAAAGAATTTAAGAATAATATGACAGCAAATTTTAGGTGGCAAAAGTCACTGTGTGGAGTGTTATTATTTAGGCTTTACTCTTCTAAGATAGGAGCTAACCAGCTTCAGAAAAGTGCATTTAGTTTTCATGTCAGAAGAGAGGGGGCAACCAAGGAGGGACATCAAATGGCTATAGCAACTAAGATAGAATAAACAAAGACACTAGAAATATATTTTGTAAATTTCCAGACTGAGTTGAGCCAAGTTCACTTTCTCTCACCCACTCCTGACTGAACTCCTAAGTGTGTTTTCTTTTAGTCACTGGATCTCTGTTTTGCAGCAGCCTTTCCCAAAAGAAGGTGAAAATCCTCAGGCATGTGGAGAAAGAGACAGGAATTTAGGAGAAATGTACTAAATTCAAAAGATCTGTGAGAAGGTTCCCTGATGAGAACATTGCAATCTGTGGCATAAAGGGAAGGCAAATGAAAAAGAAGAGAGAAGAGGATGAAATATTCTTGATTTGAGTGAAAGTTTTACTCAAGAAGATGAGGATTTTTGAATTCTAAAATGGGGAATTAACAGCAATAAATTACATCCTGAAATGGGGAAATGAGGAAGAAGAATCAGTATCTGCATTTCCCAAACCAGCTTCTTTTAGTTTAATATCTGGAAGTTACAACAACCAGGGAACTGAAGCCTAGGATTTATGAAAAGGAGAATGATGGCTGCAGGCAAATTTGCCTAGGTTTCCTGGGAACAATCTACAGTATCAGAGCTTTGGTACCAAGGTCAGAATTGCAAATGGATGTATTGTGTATTTACCCTCCAGGCAGCATTTCTGTGGACTTCATAAAATATCACTATACCTTTCCTTTCATCCCAGACCTGCACTGACTGAACTCAGAAAGTCTAGCTCTCCTACATAGCCTCAGCATGGCTTGGGCATTATTAGTCCTTTCACCTGCAGCATCCTTCTGATGGTAGCATGGCTTTTTTCTCCAAGAAGCAGATCTCCTGTGGAAATTGTCTCCCACTGGGCAGCCAATTCAGGAAGTCTGAACTTCTGAAACTCATGAAGTTACCACCAGAGCTATAAACATTCATTTGTCAGGATCATTGGTCAATGGTCTTTGGGTGAGGAAGAAAAGAAAAAGCAGAAGAAGGCAGCCAATTATTCAGGCTAGCAGGTGTTTTAACTCCATTGTTCATGTAGATATAATTGCCACTGGGGAGGGTGGGGTTGGGGAGAAATCTCTGGTAAAGTCCAGATGGGATAGTGGATTGTTTCCATGCAATAAATAACTTTTCTAGCACACCAAGTTTATGGTTATTACTCAGTGACCAAAAATCTTTGATGCATTACTTATTACAGATAAATAGTCAGAAGTTATTCTTCTCAGTAAAACATTTCCATCAACAAGGGGCAAGAAACAGTCCCACAGAAATGAACCAGAGTGAATAATGAGCTCCATGGGATATATACCAATCCAGCTGATCAGGATATTCCTTGATTATTCCTGTTATGGAGGTATACCATAGAATTCGGAATACCCAAGTTTATCCATTGGCATCCAAGATCATCCAATACAATTCTTACCTAAGGGATAAATTTCTAATATGACAAACCTATGTTTGATTACCCACAGTGACAAGGAATTCACTACCTTGAAAAGTAACATTTTTGTTCATGGATAGCTCTAATTAATTGGAAGTTTTTCGTTATGTTGAGCTAAAATCTTTCTCCTAATTTTTGTTTATAATCCCAGTTCCACCCTCTTGAGTCACACAAAATAATTTTGTTCTGTCTCCCTAATTATAGTTCTTCAAATACTTAAAGTCATTTATCCTATCTCCTCTAAGTCTTCTGTTCTCCAGGTAAACTGTCTTCAGTTATTTCAGCTATGCCTCATATGGAACCCACCAGTAACCACATTTGTTGACTAGCTCTGAACATTCTCCAATTTTCAAAATAATTCTTAAAAGCAGCTAGTAACTATAATGAAAAAAACAAAACAAAACAAACAAACAAAACCCAGTGTATATTGGTGGTGGCAAAAAAAACCCAAACCAAACCAAGGAAAAAAAAAGCCTGGAACAAAATGAGTGCCCATCAATTGGGAAATAGCAGAAAATTGTGATAGATTAATAGAATGGGATATTATTTCACCATAAAAATGACAAATATAAGGAAATCAAAGAAATGTGGGAAGACTTTTTAGCCATCATAAAGTTCTGAGGATCTTCATCCCAATGTACACAATGAGTCAATTCCACCTGAAAAAGGATATATCTCCCCCTCTGAAAGTTTGGGATGTCTTTTTCTAATGTTATAGGTTTAAGCCCCCATTCTATTGTTCTTTCCTATATAAATTATTGACAATTAGTGCCCTTAGTATGTTTTCACCAATTAATATCACTTAGGTATTACAAAGGAATATTTCCTTAGATGGTATAACAATAATAGCAATACAAAGCATTTGCCCCCTGAATGAGGAGTGAAAAGGCCACACTCTCCCATCTGTCACCTTAGCCCATGAGAGGCATGGTCTCACATTTAAAGTATTTGCTATAAAACATTTGCCTTAGCAATTTTACTACCACATATGGCGTAGCTGATGGATAGATGAGTGTACTCTTACTATTGGGATAGATCAAACCTTTTACTCTTAAGTACCATAACCATTGCTATACCTGTCCTAAGTCTCCTGCAAATCCTGACATGGATACCTACTCCCAGCTTTTTATTACTAACTGTTCTAACCTTTCATGGCTTATGAGCTCATAACTATCTCAAGTACTCCACTTAAAAGCAAGAATAGCCATGACAGACAAAATCAATAGCAAGGATATGTGCTCGTGGGCTACAGGGCTATAGCTCCATTGGGAATATGAAGGCCTAAGGTTTCATGAATACCTAAAGGCCTCAATAGCCCACATTCTAACATAGTTAAGAAATAGAAAGTTATTTTGGTTGTTAGTGTCTTTTGAATGCACCCCAGTTCCATATATAATTATTATAATAATATAAAAAACCCAACAACATTAAAATAAAGCTAAGGGTGGAAGTAAAATGGAGGAGTAGAGGAAACACACAACTGAGCTCTCCCAATATTCTTCTAGAAACATTAAAATTATGCCTCAAATTGAATTCTGGAGTGGTAGAATGAACAAAAGGTCAGATTGACACATTCTTCCAGCCCAAGGTCAAAAAGAGAGTTGTATGACTTGGAGGTGGAGGCTAACCCAGAGGCTATGTGGAAAAACATTGCTGATGTAACTGGAGGGGGTGGTAGAGTGCGGGGGGGTGATAGAAGTAGAAGCAGTTATGAGAGCTCTCAAATCAAAGATGGTAAGGAGACCTGGCAACTGGTCAAAAAGGGATTACAAGTGACCCCGTGCTAGCACTAGATGCAGGACTAAACACTGTTTGGCAAATTCATTGCTTATACCCACTTCTGGACCATAGTTCATTGGAAGAAAGGCATGCTTTCTTCAAGAGGGAGCAGGACACCTGAAGATCAATATCAGTTGCAATCCCAAGGCATCAGAGGCCCTTCCTGAGTAAAGACTAGAATACGGACCAGGAGAGAGCTGACCACACCTGTCCCCAGGTCACCAGCTTGGAAACACCAAAAATTTCCAACCCCCCAGAGCTAGCTTGGAAAACAGCAGTACAAAAAGCCTAAAGCTCGAGATAGTGTCCCTCTTCACCCTGACATTGGGAACAGAGTCCAACTACATTATAAAGTACCAAATCAAGAAACAGGGTGGAAAAATGAGCAAACAACAACAAGAAAGAACTTGACCATAAAAAGTTACTATAGTGACAGGTACAATCAAGACAAAAACTCAGAAGAAGATAATGATGTCAAAAAAGCTATGAACAAGGCCTCAAAGAAAAATATCAATTAGACACAAGACCCACAAAAATTTCTGGAAGAACTAAAACAAATATTTTCAAAAATCAAATAAGACTGATAAAGGAAAAATTAGATAAAGAAATGAGAGTGAAGAAAATTATGAAAAGATTATTAAAACATGGTAAAAAAAGGAACAAAAAACCTGGAAAAATAACAAATTAAAAACACAATTGGCTGAATGGAAAAAAAATAATTACAAAACTTCACTGATAAAAATAACCTCTTAAAAAGCAGGGTTGGTCCAATGAAAAAAGAGGTACAAAACCTCACTGAAAAAAATAATGCCTTATAAATTAGAACTGGGCAATTGGAAGCTAATGACTCCATGAGACATCAAGAAACAATAAAACAAAGTCAAAAATGAAATAATTTAAGAATTAATGGATTACCTAAAAGCTATGATCTGGAAAAGAGTCTAGACAACACATTTTAAAACATTATCAAGGAAAATTGCACTAATATCCTAGAACCCAAGTGTAAAATAGAAATTAAAAGAAACCGTTGATCACCAGTTGAAAGTGATCCCAAAATGAAAGCTCCCAGGAATAATATAGCCAAATTCCAGAGCTCCCAAGTTGAGAAAATACTTCAAACACCCAGAAAGAAACAATTCAAATACCTTGAAGTTATAGTCAGGATCACACAAGATTTAGCAGATATCACATAAATAGCAGAGGCCTTGGGATATCATATTCCAGAAGACAAAAAAAGCTAAACTTATAACCAAGAATAACCTACCAGTAAAATGGATTATACTGTTTCATGGGAAAAATGAATATTTAATGAAATAGATGATTTTCAAGAATTACTGATGAAAAGAACAGAGCTGAAGAGAAAATTTGACTTTTCAAATACAAGACTCTAGAGAAGTATAAATAGCTAAACATGAAAGAAAAATCATAAAGGACTCAGTAAGGTAAACTGTTCACTTTCCTACATGGGAAAAGGATACATGTCACTTCTAAGAACTTTATCATTATTAGGGAAGTTACAAGGATTCTACATAGAAATAGGGCATAGAAGTGAGTTGATGATGTTTGGATAATGTTAAAAAAATGTATAGGTAAGAAAGAGGGAAGCCCTGTGAGAAGGGGGAAGGGAGATAAAGAATGGAGGAAATTGTTTCACATAAAAGAGGTGTGAAAGGAAAATATTTTACCATGGAGGGGAAAATGAGAAAGACAGGAAATACTTGAATGTCACTCATATCTAAATTCAAAGAGAGGGAATATATATGTATGTATGAATGTATGTATGTATATGCACACATGTGGATATGTATGCATGTATATGTGTAAATGTATGTATACATGCACACACACACATATATACATATATGTGTGTGTGTGTGTGTGTGTGCGCAATAGAAATCTATTTTGCCCAACAAAGAAGTAGGAGGGAAAGGGGATAAGGGAAAAGTGGAATGATAAAATGGAGAGTAGATAAAGAAGGCGATGGTCAGAAGCAAAAGAGAATTTAGAGGAGTAATAGGATAAAAAGAGAGTGAGAAAGAAGAATAAACGGAAGAAAATAGGATGGAGAAAATGCACAGTTAGTAATCACAACCACAAATGTGAATGCAATGGATTCACCCATAAAACAGAATCAGATAGCAGAATAAATTAGAAACAAACAATATATTGTTTACAAGAAAAACACTTAAAACAGAGAGATGCACAGAGAGTTCAAGCAGGCTGGAACAAAATCCAACTTCATTCAAAAATGCTTTAGCTGAAGTTACAAAGTCAGAGGTAACAGTCATTATCTCAAAGCAAAAGCAAAAATAGACTCAATTAAAAGAGACAAGAAGGGCAACTACATCTTGCTAAAAGACACTACAGAAAATGAAGTAATATCAATACTAAATTATATATTCACCAAATGGCATAGCATCCAAATTCTTAAAGGAAGGCAAAAATAATAAAACTGTACTAGTGGGGGAACTCAATGTTGCCCTCTCAGAACTAGATAAATCTAACCATAAAATAAACAAGAAACAACATAGGGAGATAAATAGAATGTTAGAAAAGTTAAGAGGGCAGAGCCAAGATGGCATTGTGAAAGGAGGGAACTACTGGAGCTCTCTCACAAATTCTGTCAGATACATCTAAAACAGTGAATCTGAGCAGATATGAGAGAGTTAGAAGCCACTAATAGACTGAGGGGGCAAGAGGGCTGGGCATGTGGAATGGCACCAGGGACATTTGCCAGTTTAAGCAAATTTTTGGTCATCCTCTTTCCTCTGAAGAGCCTACGAATTGGCCTGCCTGCTTCCATTTCTCCATCATTCCTCCCTCCTTTGCTCTCCCAGAGAGAACTAATTAATCACCTTTGAAACTCCCTATCTTGACTTGAGCTGTCTTGATTGGTGAGAGGTCAAATTCCCCTACCCCACTCTATTTAACTAAACACCAGACTAGACTACACTTCACATATCCCATTAAGCTATCCATATTGCTAGGCCCTTTTGCCATCAATTACACCTCTTTCTCTGAGTGCAGCAATGAAATTTAAAAAAAAAACAACTTTATTTAAAATGGAGAACATATAAGGGATGAAAATACCTATCCTCTGTTCACCTTAAACTCTATCTTGGAGGGAGTGGTCCTATTTAGTGCCCAAACAATCTGTCCTTGGTTCTATGTTATGTAGTAGTTTTATCATGTTTTGGATGAAGGAAAAGATGTCATGTTCATTATATTTGCAGATGACATGAAAGAGGGAGGAATTAGTGAACACAATAATTGAAAGTTATGTTAATAATAATAATGAGCATAACTTAAATTTTTATAGCATTTAACACTTGTAGATATTACATCTTTTCACCCTTACAATACTCTTTTGAAGTTGGTCTTCCTATTTTTTTACAGGGTGTTCCTAAAGTCTAGACAAATAGGCAAAATGCATATTTTTAAGAAATGAAATGAATGAAATTTTCAACAACATTTTATTTAATTGGAATATTAACAAATAACATGTTGAATATGATTTCCATCATTTGTGATGCAAAGGTTGATGTGCTTTGCAAGATTCACATGAACTCGATGCAATAACTCCATATTGCCATCGATTTTAGTACATTCACACTTCACGCATTCAATCAAGTGTGTAGCATCTGTGATTTTCATTGAGTATACCTTCTCCTTTAGCATACTCCAGAAAAAAAGAAGTCAAGGGGCCTAAGGTCTGTTAATATTCCAAATATTTCAAAATATGAATTTTTTGCCTATGTGTCCAGACTTTAGGGACACCCTGTAGATAAACAAATTCAGTCTCAGAGAGGCTAAGTGATTTTTCCAGGGTTACACAGGAAGTGTCCATAACTGAGGTAGGCTTTTAATCTTGGTTTTCTGAATTCATTCTCAAAACTATCCACTATACCATGTTGTTTTAAAAGCCTTGAAAGTTGGTTGAATCTGAAAAAACATTAATAGGCATAATATAAAGTATACTTAGGTTTGAGGAATCATGGGCAGGTAGGTGGCACAGTAGATAGAGTATCAAATTTCGAGTCCAGAAGACTCATCTTCCTGAGTTCAAATCTGACCTCAGACACTGTGTGATCTTAGGCAAGTCACTTAATCCTGTTTGCCTCAGTTTCCTCATCTGTAAAATAATCTGGAGAAGGAAATGGCAAATCACTCCAGTACCTTTGGCAAGAAAACCCCAAATGAGATTACAAGGAGTTGGACACAACTGAAAAAATGACTCAACAACTTAAGGAATTAAGTGCATACATATAAAATGAAAGATTTCATGTAGAAGATGGATTATGTTTGTTCTTTCTGGCCCCAAGCAGGGTTAGATCTAGAAGAAATAGTTGGAAGTTAGAGAGGGGTAGATTTAGGGTCAATGTACATTACAAAAAACATCTTTATCATAATTTGAATTATCTAAAAGTGGAATGGGTTGCTTCAGGTGTTTGTGGAGCCTTTTTACTGGAAGTTGTCAAGCAGAGGAAGTATGATTTATTGTGGTTGTTGTATATGAGATTCTTATTCAGATAGCAGGTTGAGTTCCCTTCAAATTTCAATTTCTGTGATTCTAAGAACTATGGTGAGACTTGTTAAATTGGGATTTTGAGATCCCTAATCCCTAGTTAAATAGGGATATGAGACAATAAAAATGTTGCTATGGAAGCACATTGGGCTCTCCATGAGCCTGTTGGAGACATTGTTAACACTAATTCCTGAATGGAGAAAAACATTACCTTAACCCATGCTGTAGAGATAGAGCTAGATGGAGAGAATTTAGGAAACCTTGCAATTCCACAAGACACTTGTGCAGAATGAAAGGGATAGGGAAAACTGAAAGTAGGCGTAATTGAGAGGGAACAAATAGAATACAGAATGTCCCAATCAAAAGAGAAGAAGGTAGGTAGATAACCTTTAGAAAAGTTTATATTTAAAGTTTCCTTATTCCCGTAAAATGGGGACGATGATGGTATCTGCCTCCCGGGGTTGTTGTAAAGGTCAAATGAGATAATAATTGTGAAGAATTTATCAGAATGCCTAGCACATAAGCACTATATAAATGTTACTTTTATTAGTATTATTTCATCTCTAATTACTCCATGTCTAGCACATAATCCTATCTTTCAAGGTTTGGTGATTTAGAAGAGTTTGAAGAAAACACCATTTTGATGGTCAAATGATTCCTTAAATTAGTTTTAATACATTGGATATAATGATATATTATATAGTGACACAATATATTATAATATGTAATATATACTGATATACCATATTACACACTTATATATTAAATATAATGAATTAATATACATTTCTATGTGAAAAACAAGAAACTAAGACATTTCAAATAAAAATGATTTGATTATTTTCTCACAAGGAAGGATAATCTCCTTGAATTCTCTTCTACATGTCCAGTTACTACATCCTCTAACTTCTCAATTTTCCCTTGTGCAGAAACATTATGTTTACATTGCTAAACACATAGGTGTCTAGGACACTGTCAACAGTAATAGTCAAAGTCTTTCTTAGGCTATATCTAAACAAGGAAAGCAAAATGAAGGATGAATGGGATGGATAATTGTGAAGACTTCACAGGATATGTCTAATGGAGAGGTTTTGGGATTTAATTTGGCTTTGTGATTTTGGAAGGTGAGGGCCTGAAACTGTGGGCGTGCCCTTCCCCTTCTCACTCTCAGATGTTAGAAGATAATGAATTTCCTGTGAGCTATTTGTTCTCTGCTCTAGGAAAGTCTCTCCCCACCCCCACCCCATTTCTTATCCTAGACTTTCAGACACCACCCAGGCAGTTGAGTTCTGATGGGGAAAAACCTGAATGGACCTGATCAACCTTGGTCCTCTGTGTAGTTTTCGTGCCTAGACCGTAGGCCCACCTCCCAGCCAATGGTGAGAAGGGATAGAGGTGAGTGGGAATCTTTTTCATTAATAGTATAAATTAGGGCAGGTTCCCTTTTACCTTGCCTCCTCCATCATGGAAGTGTGCCCAAATCTTGCAAGGTTTGTAGAATAAATTTACTTTGTTTCTCCTA
Source organism: Trichosurus vulpecula (assembly GCF_011100635.1). NCBI lineage: Eukaryota > Metazoa > Chordata > Mammalia > Diprotodontia > Phalangeridae > Trichosurus > Trichosurus vulpecula. The sequence goes on along the minus strand of NC_050580.1, from coordinate 131,107,450 downwards.
AAGATGTCTCTCCTATTATTTAAAAATCCTGTCCCACATTCAAGAGAATGACAATAATGAAACAACATACCAAAACTTATGGGATGCAGCAAAAGCAGTTCTTAGGGGGAGTTTTATATCTCTAAATGGCTACATGAATAAAATAGGGAAAGAGGAGATCAATGATCTGGGCAGACAGCTGAAAAAGCTAGAAAAAGAGCAAATTGAAAACCCCCAATTAAATACCAAATTAGAAATACTGAAAATCAAAGGAGAGATTAATAAAATTGAAACCAAGAAAACTATTGAATTAATAAATAAAACAAAGAGCTGGTTTTATGAAAAAACCAATAAAATTGACAAACCTTTGGCCAATTTGATTAAAAAAAAGAAAGAAGAAAATCAAATTACCAGTATAAAAAATGAAAAGGGTGAGGTCACCTCTAATGAAGAGGAAATCAAAACAATAATTAGGAATTATTTTGCCCAACTGTATGCCCATAAATTTGACAACCTTAGAGATATGGATGAATATCTACAAAAACATAAACTGCCCAGACTAACAGAGAAGGAAGTGAAATTTCTTAATGACCCCATATCAGAAAAAGAAATTGAGCAGGCCATCAATGAACTCCCTAGGAAAAAATCTCCAGGGCCAGATGGTTTTACATGTGAATTCTATCAAACATTTAAAGAACAACTAATTCCAATACTTTGTAGACTATTTGGGAAAATAGGTGAAGAAGGAGTCCTACCAAATTCTTTTTCTGACACAAATATGGTACTAATACCCAAACCAGGTAGAGTTAAAACAGAGAAAGAAAATTATAGACCAATTTCTCTAATGAATATTGATGCAAAAATTTTAAATAAAATATTAGCAAAAAGATTGCAGCAACTCATTACGAGAATAATACACTATGACCAGGTAGGATTTATTCCAGGAATGCAAGGCTGGTTCAATATTAGGAAAACCATTAGCATAATTGACCATATCAACAACAAAACTAGCAGAAACCATATGATCATCTCAATAGACGCAGAAAAAGCCTTTGACAAAGTACAACACCCATTCCTATTAAAAACACTAGAAAGCATAGGAATAAGTGGAACCTTCCTCAAAATTATAAATAGCATCTACCTAAAACCATCAACAAGCATTATTTGTAATGGGGATAAACTAGATGCATTCCCAATAAGATCAGGGGTGAAACAAGGATGTCCATTATCACCCCTATTATTCAATTTGGTACTGGAAGCATTAGCTGTAGCAATAAGAGAAGAAAAAGAAATTGAAGGAATTAGAATAGGAAAACAAGAAACTAAATTATCACTTTTTGCAGATGATATGATGATTTATCTAGAGAATCCTAGAGAATCAAGTAAAAAACTACTTGAAATAATAAACAACTTTAGCAAAGTTGCAGGATATAAAATAAACCCACATAAATCCTCAGCATTCCTATACACTACTGACAAAGCCCAACAGCAAGAGATAGAAAGAGAAATTCCATTCAAAGTTACTGAAGGCACTATAAAATATCTGGGAGTCTATTTGCCAAGACAAACCCAGGGCCTATATGAACATAACTATGAAACACTTTTCACGCGAATAAAATCAGATCTAAATAAATGGAGAAATATCAGTTGCTCATGGTTAGGCCAAGCTAATATAATAAAAATGACAATTCTACCTAAATTAATCTATCTATTCAGTGCCATACCAATCGAACTACCAAAAAATTTTTTCACTGAGCTGGACAAAATAATAACAAAATTCATTTGGAAAAACAAGAGGTCTAGAGTATCTAGGATATCAATGAAAAGACATGCTAGAGATGGTGGCTTAGCCACACCAGATATTAAACTGTACTACACAGCAGCAGTCATCAAAACTGCCTGGTACTGGTTAAGAAACAGGAGTGTGGATCAATGGAATAGGATAGGTACACAAATAGGTGAAATCAACAAGTTTAGCAATCTACTCTTTGATAAACCCAAAGAGGCCAGTTTCTGGGCTAATAATTCACTATTTCACAAAAACTGTTGGGAAAATTGGAAAATGGTAGTGCAAAAACTGGGCATAGACCAATATCTTACACCATATACCAAAATAAAGTCAAAATGGGTTCATGATTTAGGAGTAAAAGTTGATACTCTAAGTAATTTGGGAAAGCAAGGAATAGTTTACTTATCAGATTTGTGGAAAAGTAAAGAATTCATGACCCAACAAGAGATAGAGAGCATTACAAAATGCAAAATGGATAATTTTGATTATGTCAAATTGAAATGTTTTTGTACAAAAAAAGCCAATGCAACAAGAATTAGGAGGGAAGCAGAAAATTGGGAGAAAATCTTTGCAACTAGTATCTCTGATAAAGGCCTCATCTCTAAAATATACAGGGAGCTGAGCCAAATATATAGGAATACAAGCCATTCCCCGGTTGAGAAATGGTCAAAGGATATGAACAGGCAGTTTTCAGAGGAAGAAATTAAAGCTATCTACAGGCATATGGAAAAATGCTCTGGATCGCTGCTGATTAGAGAAATGCAAATCAAAACAACTCTTAGATACCACATCTCTCCTGTCAGATTGGCTAAAATAACAAATCAGGAGAATGATAAATGCTGGAAAGGATGTGGGGAAATTGGAACATTGTTGCATTGCTGGTGGAGTTGTGAGCTGATCCAGCCATTTTGGAGGGCTGTTTGGAACTATGCCCAAAGGGCTATAGAAATGTTCATACCCTTTGACCCAGAAATACCACTTCTAGGGTTGTATCCCAAAGAAATCACGCAAGCGGGAAAAGGACCCATATGTACAAGAATATTTATAGCGGCTCTCTTTGTGGTAGCCAAGAATTGGAAATCAAAGGGATGCCCATCAATTGGGGAATGGCTGAACAAACTGTGGTACATGAAGGTAATGGAATACTATTGTGCCATAAGAAATGGGGATGATGCAGACTTCATAACAACCTGGAAAAACCTACACGACATAATGCTGAGTGAGCAGAGCAGAGCCAGGAGAACGTTGTGCACAGCCACAGATATATGGATTCCGTGAGGACCAACCCTGACAAACTGCGCTTTTCTCAGCAACCTAAGGGGCAAGGACAACTCCAGGGGACTCACGAAGGAGAATGCTATCTTCATCGAGACAAAGAACTGCGAAGTTTGAATACAGACTGAGGCACACTACATGCTCGCCTTTTCTGCTTCTCTTTTGTTTTTGTTTTTGGGTTGTTTTTTTTTTGGTTCTGTTTCTTCTTTCTCATGATTCATTCCATTGGTCAAAATTCTTCTCCACAACTTGACTAGTGCATAAATTGATTCAATGCGAAGTTATACATGACAGATATATGAGACTTCATGCCGTCTTGGGGAGGGAGTGGGGAGGGAGGGGAGAAAAACTGGAACTCAAAACTATGTAGAACCGTGCATGGTAAACTAAAAATAAATAAAGAAATTTATTAAAAAAAAAAATCCTGTCCCATACAAGGGTTTGATAGAATGCAGGGGCTGAACATACTTTGGCCTGAATCTTCCAGATAACCCAGCCAGTGCTTAGTTTGGAGGTTTGGGGCTGGGCTTCCCCTGAAAATGATCTCAACTATCCACTTTATTTCAGGCTAAGCAACACAAAGGAGTCACTCTTAAGTCCCCTTCTCAAGCTTTTCTTCTTTCCTAGGATGAATTGATTATGAATTCAATCCTTCTTTTGCCTTTCTTTTCTCAATCTTTTCATGAATACAATGATCCCTGAAAGGTAAATTTGGCTATTGGGACACAATTATCTTCTTCCTTTCCCAGATTTCCTGTCCTTTGACACATACTGGATTTAGGCATTCTTTTTTTTCCAGTGAAATCTCTGTGACTCTTCTTGATACTTAGAAATGTAAGCCTCAATTAAATATTTTTAGGTATTTATCATCAACTAAAGCTATCCTCTAAATGCCACCTTGAGAAAACCATACATCATGATGGGAGGATTATCATTCTGTCTTTTTCCTACCGGAAAGGACACTTAAAATAGTCAATGAGGCAAACCAAGCAGAATGGAGATGGGAAAGTTGACTTAGTAATAAGGGGAATATTAACAGTAACAATAGAGGATTTTATCAAGGGAGGCACTAGAGAAAAAGAAGCTTAAGCCACAGATAGACCCACAGATTCTCTAAAGTCCCTACTTTAAACACAAAACAACTTTAAGTAGCAAAGCCGGGATGAGAATCTCAAGATGGATATTTACTTCTAAGGTGTGATGTTTTAACTTCAGTAATAGACCTTACAAATAAGAATTCTTAGAGTTTTCTTTGATAACATCTCTAAGTAGATTAAATCTAAATTACAGAATAAGGAGATCTTTAACAGGGCAAACATTAATTGGGTAAATCTCAATTATAGGATCTTAGAACTGGATCAATCCTTAAAGATCAGTAAGGCCAACCTCCCCACCCTCTCACCCCCACCCCCGCCATTTTAAAGGTAAGAAAACAAAGGCCCAGAGAGGTGAAAAGTTGATCTTAATGCTAAATAGAGAGTGAACAGTAAAGCCTAGATTCACACTCAGGGCCTCTGATCCCAAATCTAGGGCACTTTATGCTGCATAACGAAGATCAGAGGACCAGAGATTTAGAACTAGAAACTATATTAGAAGCCATTGAGTCAAACCCTCTCATTTCACTGATAGGGAAACTGGGACATGGAAGTAAATGATTTGCCCACAATCACACAATTAATAAGTATCTTCGGATTGGAATGCAGGTCTTCCTAACTTTCTGTATAGTAGCAGTATATAGTAGTATAGTAGTAGTACATTATCTACTATTGCTACCTGGAGGCTAGAGGGAAGCTCAGACCCTCACTCTCCTCTTGCTACCAACAATAGATTTCATTCATTCATTCATTCATTCATTCATTCATTCATTCATTCATGCTCTTTTGGTCCCTACAATGCTGTGAGGTAAGTGGGACAAGTATTTTTACACAGATGCGGGAGGAGAGATTTTTTTGTTGTTCAGTCATTTTCAGTCATGTCTGATTCTTTGTGACCCCATTTGGCAAAGACACTGGAGTGGTTTGCTTCTTCAGCTCATTTTATAGATGAGAAAATGGAGGCAAGGTTAAGTGACTTGCCCAAGGTCACACAGCTGATACGTGACTGAGGCCAGATTTGCTTCCTAACTCCAGGTCTGTATTCTATCCATTATGCCACTAACAAAGTTGTTAAATCACTTTTTTGCTGTCCCACAACTATGAAGTATCAGAGCAGGGATGGCTACTCAGGCCTCTTCTCTTTCCACTACCCCACCCTGACACTCCCGATTATAATCAAACCATCCTGGAATTATTCTGTCCTACCCTTGACTTAAAAACCTCCAGAGAAGGATACTTTATAGCGATTTATTCTAACGCCAGATGGATAGTTGGAGCTCAATCCAATATATCTCAGAATTACGTCACTCTGGAAATAATGCAAGGATGTTATGTGTGCCTGTGAACTTAAGAATTTTGTTTTTGCTATATTGTCACTATCAGTTTTGTAAGAGAGGAGTTTTAGCATGGTGTATGGAAGAGTTTATTTAGCAATATATGGGACTAATTGCAAGGATCACATTTAACTCATGTTAAATATTAGCAATGGAGAACTGGACTCTCTCTAAAGGATCAGAAAGTCAGAATTTTGGACCTAGGAGGGACCTCAGAAACCATGTGGTCCAAGCCCCAAAGGTTCAGAGATGAAATTAAAGTGTGTGATCATAGAGCTAGTTATTGGCAGAGCTCAAATTATTGCATATCTGGGCCTCTAGGGTCTCCTACCAGAGTTCTTTCCACTAAACCACACTGTTTCTCCTCTCAAACAGTGAGTAACAAGAAAGTTGGTAGATTTTAGGGAGGTCAGTGAGTGCAGGATAGATATGAGCCTGTTTGCTTATCCTACCCACTACCTATGAATTCACTTGTAGCAACTCTAATTACCTATTTCTATAGGAATACATACATACATGCATAGATATAGATGTTTGTACACACATGTATGTGTACATACATATTTCTGAAGGTATGTATTATACACACATATAAATATATAAACATACAACATATATACTTGTATACACATATATATGTATTCATATATATGGGGGTATATTGTATTTATATATAACCTACAGACCCAGAGAAGTATGCTCCTTAACTGAAGGCAACTAAAAAGACCCTGAAAGTATTCATGCTCTCCGTGGTCACTATCCATAAGACGTCTGGCAATTATAAAATATCTTTCAATAAAACTCTCTTGGTCATGAATGATGTGAATTGAATTTTGCTTTTACATTTTTGTGGTATTGAAGTAACATTTGGTATGGAGTTATTCACTTAGAGAGGATTTATTAGTAAACATGGGAAATGTACAAGAAAGCTTTACCACCTTTGCAATCCTTGTAATTTAGTCCTATGACCTTAGAGCACCCAGGATGCACAGGTACAGATTGAATACAAATAACATTACTAAAGGGACTATTCACTTCCTCTTGGAGAATTAAGACTTGTTCTGCTTCCTTTACACAGTTGCAAGGCTCAAAGAAGATGATCAATGACAAGATTCTTTATAAACTGTGCAGTTATTATACAAATCTAACCTACAGTTATTTTCACCTATAGGATCAGCCTCTAGGTACATAGCTGTGCTCAGGAATATATAATCCAGAATGGGGCTGGGGCTAGTTGTGAAACTTTGTAAGCATTATCCAGATAGCACAACACAGATTACCGGCCGCTACCATACTTTTGTCAAAATGACAATAAAAGAATTATCATAGACGAGGCTATGGAAGAATGATATTTTCCTCAAGTTGAGTGGAAGGAGAATGAATTCTCATTACCTAGTGTGAAGGGGACAGCTAAGCTGAATGATATTTTTTTAAATTTCAGGTTTTGTTCCCTTTTCCCCTTCTAGAGGAAACCTAAACAGAGAATGTGCAGAATAGGGAAAACAACAAAAACAACAAAACAGCAGGATTTCAGCAAATTACACTTGCAAAATACATACATGTGAATATATGTCCATAACCTATATAAACACATGCACATATACATACAAGTATGTGAATACATGGGTGTACACAAGTATATGTATATGTACAAAGAGATGAGGTTTTAGACATAAAATAACACAACACATATTTCGATAACATTTAAACAATGTTCTAAAAGTACTCAGTTATAAAGGTAAGTAGTTGTTCAACTTACATGCATAGCAAATAGAGCAGGCTATTCAAAAGCAAATACAGGCAGCTCAGACAATGTAACCAAATCTTCAAAATCAGCAGGGAAAAAAAATTTGATCTCAAAAAGCTCTTATTGCCATAGGAAAGACATACATGTGTATACATATGTACAATACATATACACATATACATACATTTGTTCATACACATATATCTATACACATATACATAAAGTGTTGTAATTGTTGTTTATTATTATAAGGCAATTTTTTTCGTGCATTTATTTCATATATTCGTTTATTTTACCTCTTTTAATAATTGTTTCTTCATATCCCTTAACCATTTGTCCATTGGGAGAAGGCTTTTGTTTCTATATATTTGTGGGAACTATATATCTTAGATACCAAGCCCTTCACAAAAATATTTAATGTGAGCAAAAGCTTTCTTTCTTATCCTAGTTGCATTTAGTTAGTATTTGTATAATAGGTAAACAGTCCAAGATTTCCCTGTAAATACAAGAATAAAGCAAGTATGAATTCTTTCCTCACAGTTACTTGACACAATCTTAGAAATGCTAACCATAGCAGTAGGACAACAGAGAATTGCTCAGTCACTCAGTCATGTCTGATTCTTCATGACCCTGTGGACCATGCCATCCATGGGGTTTTCTTGGAGTGGTATGCCATTTCCTTCTCCATTAGATTAAAGCAAACAGAGTTGGGTGACTTGTCCAGGGTCACAACTAGTAAATATCTGAGACTGAATTTGAACTCAAGTGTTATTGATCCCAAGCTTAATACTTTGCACAATGAGCCATCTACCTGCTCCAATAGACTGAAGGAATAAACATAGGCAGAGGAAAAAATATTCTTACTGGTCAATGATGCAGTAGTTACAAAATAACAGCAAACCAGCAAGGAAATGAATAGAGACAGTACCTTTAAGAAAATAGCAAGATACAAAATAAATACACAAAAAATAGTATTTCTATATATATGCACACCTACATGTGTGTGTGTATATATATATATATATATGTAAACACATATACTTTTATCCTATTTTAAAGTCCTTCTATGCCTATTCTTTATAGGATTGAGTGTGATACTTTGTCAAAGCTTGTTTCCCCATATCCATTTACAGTCATGTGATTTAGAGTGTTTTCATTAACATGATTAATTACATGAATTATTTTCCTAATGTTGAACCATTCTGCACTGAAAGTAGCTATTTTTTAAACAATGGAAATGGCATTAAAGAAGCGACACTGTGATCTGCCTTGCCTCTGTACTCTAAAGACCCCTGGACCTTTTCATCACTCCTGAAGTTGAATTCTCTTATATGTACTATCTCTATTAGAATGAGAGGTACTTGAGAATAGAGACTATCCTGCTTTTCATTTTGCATTCCCAATACTTAGCACAGTTTCTGACACATAGTGAGCATTTAACAAATGTTTCTTCATTCATTTATTCATTTCTCTATATAATTCCAAATTGTTTTCCAGAATGGTTGAGTCTATTCATAACTCCATTAACAGTTAATTAGTATGCCTGTTTTCCCGTAGCCTAAGAAATAAAGACCCTCTTGACTATGCCAATCTTTTGTAATTTTGACAGTTCTTGTGTGTTGGGTGAAATCTCAAAGTTGTTTAGCTATTATTGTTAAATGCTTTAAAAAGCATTCCAATCAAACATAATAACAGTTGCTGAAAATGGGGAGATGTAATTTTATTTTCCTGTATGTGATCAAGAATTCCAACTCCCCCCTGTATGTGTTGTGAGGTGTTTGCAAGCCACCTGACCCCATTCTACATTTGTCCCTCAAAAAGTCCCTTGAAATTGTGATGATAGCTCTGAAATTGTAAATGAAGCTATTTAAGACACCTGTAATAAAGGTTCATTAAGTATTTTAACCCTGAATAAAGTAATACTCTGATTCATCATTGTGGTATGGAAGTATCCCTCAGCCCTTGAGGTAAGTGTCAATGAAAGGTCCTCATAGACTGGAAAGGCTTCAAATGCCAGCCTAGTAATGAACTGTCAACTGAGGATTATCCTAGCAAAGATCAGAAAGGTTTGCCTCTAGGAAGTGGATTATCAGAAGATGAATATGTTTTGGTAGGGGAAATTCACAAAATGGATAATAATACAGAATGGTCCCTGGTCCTTTGAAGCCCCTTTCTTTTCCCAAAAAGATTATAATGGATTAGAAAAATAAAAAAAACCTGAAAATACTAAATCAGAGTACAAGAAGACAATAAAAAGCAGTAATCCTAATTAGTTATGGGAGTACACTTAGTGATAACATCGCAGATCTATCAAATGATATTTAAAATGAAACATTCTCCGTTGGTATCCTTAGGATGTCAGGTAACCTTGAAAAAGGATCCTGACATATGGGATGAAAGCCCTATGGAAAATTTATGGAAGGGTCTAGATAGAAGTTACACAGGATGGACAGCCATGAATTAGTCAAAATCTATATCTTCACAGAGAATGCCCAAATTGATGAGATCACAGAATCATCAGGGTATTAGAGAATCTTTCAATAATAAGGTCCTGAAATATCAGATGGATGATTTACATATTGGTTAAATCATTTAAAACAGTTATCACGTAAATTATTTAAATTTTAAAATGGACCATCCTGAGAAATATAAGTAAATAAACACATTCTTAATTCACCATGAAGACTTAAGAAAATTCTTCTGATGCTCTATTTTTTGAAAGCATACTATCCCTAAGGCTTTCAGAGAGCCAACTCATTTATGTTAAAAAAAAAGTTACTTATCTTAAATAGATGACCTCAGGGGCAATAACATAGCCAGCCTTCCTTCCTTTCTTTCTTTCCTTCCTTCCTTCCTTCCTTCCTTCCTTCCTTCCTTCCTTCTTTCTTTCTTTTTCTTTCTTTCTTCCTTCCTCCCTTTCTTTCTCTGAATTCTTTCTAAAAATGGGTTTAATGATTCCTCAGCAATTTGTAGTCTCATCTGTTATTAATCATCCTACAGATAAATGTGTATTTTTAACTTCCACGACTGATTTATTTGTAGGAGAAGTAGCTAGAGATGGGAAGAAAGGGAGGACAAAAATGGAGCTATTTAAGATCTGGGGAATGGGAGGTGACACTTTGATGGAAAATGATAGCTTTCCATTGACTGGTTATTTTTAACACTGACTGGATACAAATGTAATATAAACATAAAACAACTCCCTGGGATGCCTCACAAGACAGTCATTTATATACCTGTGAATTAACAGAGTAAGGAGGAGGTTTGAAAATATCAAGAATTCTTCCCCATGCAGCGTCACTAGAATATACTTGTAGGTTATTCAGTTCTACTAGCCTCAGATACTTGCTAGCTGTGTTACTCTGGGCAAATCCTTTAAGGTTTGCTTACCTCAGTGTCTTCAATTATAAAAAATATCTGCCTTGCAAGGTTGTTGTGAAAATGAAATGAATTGATATTTTTAAAGCATTTAGTACAATTCCTACCAGAGAAATAGGTGCTATGCAAATTCTTTATCCTTTCCTTTCCCAATTTCCCATCTGAATCCCCCCAAATATGATTTACAAATTTAGTGTTACAACAACACTAAAATTAATAATGATGATATTATTACTATTATATTGTCAAAATAAACACTTAAAAAGTAGATGTGGCAAGTAAAAAGAGTGTAAGATTTTTTAAACAGGATTTCCCCCTCCTCTTTAAAGAATAGGCATCTGCCTGTTAAACAGGTTTCTCTTTAAACAGTTGCATGGTATTATCTGTGGATGAAAAAGTCCCACAAAACTGAATATTTGTCATCTTGAAGCAAGGCAGAAAAATAAAACTGCCATAAAATGTTGTTGTCTAATTATTTTATCTTATGACCTTTACCACTTAGTTTGATCAAGACAGTAGTGTGGAATTTAGACAAAGATTTGTTTAAGGTGCAAAGTTGTCAGTTCTGGTATTTACTGGACCTCTACTTTTATTTTTAGGAGAGATGACAGATTGAAATATGGATATGAGATACTTAATTGGGAGATAATTCAGTAAAATAAATTTTGAGTGTGGAACATATTATCTTTTTATTTGATTCTAACAAACTTTTATGCTCTTTCAGATAAGAATTATAGAAGTATCCAGGAGATATATTACAGTAATAGCAACTCATACAGGACTCTAACTACATTGTAGATTGCTAGGTTTGATCCATTTAGAAATACCTGGGGCCCCTTAAAATCATCCAAATTATTTACATATTAATGTACTCTATAATTATTTTGGGTGTCCAATTATCCCAAAATTCACTAAATATCTCTGAGACAATTTAACAGTGGAATTTACTTATGTATGGAAATATGATTTTAAATTATTTTAAAATGTTTGGAAGAAATTAATCAATTATAGATTATAAGGCAGCTAATTAAACACAAGCTATAGATTTTCTGGAATCATTTCTTTTCTTTCTCCTTCTTTTTGGGTAATACAGTAAAAGACAGGGACAATCAGACAACAGAATTAGCTAAAGAATAAAATAAATGAGTTGGAAAAGTAGCGTGACCACACCTGTACAGACATGATCTAGAGTGTGGTAATTACACCCAGGGTGTACAACTGGTGACAAAGTATCTGGAAACAATCATTACTAGAGTGGCCAAGTACAATTCTGCTGAGACAGGATATGGCTATATTATCTGGCATATGAATGTGAGGACATATCTCCATTTGGCATGGTATTAGGGAGGTCCACAACCTGACTTGAATATGTACATTTTCACAATTCCTTGACATTTGTTTAGATAGACATTAAAGTTTTGTTTTTCTTATTTCCATGGAAAAGTAGGCCCAAGGAGTTATCCTTGCCATGTCTATCTGGGGCTGAGGAAATGTCAGAAAAGTGAAGTGATGGGGGCAGAGCCAAGATGGCAGCTGGAAAGCAGGGACTTGAGTGAGCTACCCGCCAAGTCCCTCCAAAAACCTATAAAAATGACTCTGAACAAATTCTAGAACTGCGGAACCCACAAAATAGCAGAGGGAAGCAGAGCTCTAGCCCAGGACAGCCTGGATGGTCACTGGGTAAGGTCTATCGGGCACAGAGCTGAGAGCAGAGGGAAGCAGAGCCCAGCATGGGTGGCAGCAGGACCAACCAGACCAGGAGCCGGGCAGAACAGGCCCTAGTGCCCTGAATCAATGAGCTGTGGCAGTCACCAGACTTCTCAACCCACAAACACCAAAGACAACAGAGAAGAACTGCAAAACCCATGAAATAGCAGAGGGAAGCAGGGCTCCAGCCCAGGACAGCCTGGATGGTCACTGGGTGAGTTCTATCGCACGGAGCTAGGAGCAGAGGAAAGCGGAGGCCAGCGTGGGCAGCAGTAGGACCAACCAGACCAGGAGCCGGGTGGAACAGACCCTAGCACCCTGAATCAGTGAGCTGTGGCAGTTACCAAACTTTACAATCCACAAACACCAAAGACAACAGAGAAGGTTAGTGGGAAAAGCTGCTGGGACAGAGTAAAAGGAGTTCACCGTTCAGCCACCACCCCAGGGGCAGGGGAGGCAGTGCAGCTAAAGAACTACAGCTGCAGTTGCTTCTGGCCCCAGGCCCACCTGGTGGGAGGAATTAAGTGGCAGATCAGAGCAGGAATGCAGAGCCTGCCTAAGATCTGAGTCAGGTCTGGGTTAGCAGTTCTTGGGGAAAGAGGAGTGCTGATGTGGCAGAGCTGGCAGTATAGAAATAGCTCTGAAAACAACAGTGCATCCCCTCAAGCTTGGAACAAAGTACTCTTTACTCTACAAGCAGTCATACCCCCACAAAAAAACTCAAGGGTCAAGTAAGTTGGCTGGGAACATGGCCAGGCAGTGTAAATGGACTCAGATTCAGTCTCAGACTTTGGAATCTTTCTTTGGTGACAAAGAAGACCAAAACATACAGCCAGAAGAAGTCAACAAAGTCAAAGAGCCTACATCAAAAGCCTCCAAGAAAAACATGAACTGGTCTCAGGCCATGGAAGAGTTCAAAAAAGGATTTGGGTAGGCAAGTTAGAGAAGTAGATGAAAATTGGGAAGAGAGGTGTACATTCCTACATGGAAAGAAGATGTATATGATTCATGAGACCTCAGTATTAGGGTAGCTGAAGGGAATATGCATATATATATATGTATATATATACATATATATATGTATGTGTGTGTATGTATGTATATGTGTATATATGTATATATGTGTGTGTATATATGTATACGTATATATATGTGTGTGTATGTATGTATATATAGACAGAGGGCACAGGGTGAGTTGAGTATGAAGGGATGATATCTAAAAAAAATCAAATTAAGGGATGAGAGAGGAATATATTGAGAGAGGGAGAAAGGGGGAGATAGAATGGGGTAAATTATCTCACAAAGCTGATCCAGCCATTTTGGAGAGCAATTTGGAACTATGCCCAAAGGGCTATAAAAATGTTCATACCCTTTGACCCAGCAATACCTCTTCTAGGGTTGTATCCCAAAGAAATCACACAAGCGGGAAAAGGACCCATATGTACAAGGATATTTATAGTGGCTCTTTTTGTGGTAGCCAAGAATTGGAAATCAAAGGGATGCCCATCAATTGGGGAATGGCTGAACAAGCTGTGGTATATGAAGGTAATGGAATACTATTGTGCCATAAGAAATGGGGATGATACGGACTTCATAACAACATAATGCTGAGTGAGTGGAGCAGAGCCAGGAGAACACTGTACACAGCCACAGATATATGGATTCCATGAGAACCAACCCTGACAGACTTCGTTCCTCTCAGGAACACAAGGTGCAGGCACAACTCCAAAGGACTCACAATGGAGAATGCTATCTACATCCAGAGAAAGAACTGTGAAGTTTGAATGCAGATTGAGGCACACTTCATACTCACCTTTTTCTCTTCTCTTTTGTTTTTGTTTTTGGGTTGTTTTTTTTTTTTGGGTTCTGTTTCTTCTTTCTCATTATTCATTCCATTGGTCATAATTCTTCTCCGCAACTTGACTAGTGTATAAATTAATTTAATGAGAAGTCATTCGTGGTGCTTATATGAGATTCCATGCCATCTTGGGGAGAATGGGGGGAGGGAGGGGAGAAAATCTGGAACTCAAAATTATGTAGAACCGTCTGTTGTAAACTAAAAATTAAAAAAAAATTATCTCACAAAAAAGTGGCAAGAAAAAGCAGTTCTCTAGGAAGGGAAGAGGGGGCAGGTGAGGGAGAATGAGTGAATCTTGCTCTCATCGGATTTGACCTGAGGAGGGAATACCACACACACTCAATTGGGTATCTTACCCCACAGGAAAAAAGGAGGAAGAAGACAAAAAAGGGGGGATGACAGAAGGGAGGGAAGAGAAGGGGAGGAGGTAATCAAAAACAAACACTTTTGAAAAGGGACAGGGTCAAGGGAGAAAATTCAGTAAAGGGGGATAGGTTAGGAAGGAGAAAAATATAGTCAGTCTTTCACAACATGAGTATTGTGAAAGGGTTTTACATAATGATACGCATGTGGCCTATGTTGAATTGCTTGCCTTCTTAGAGAGGGTGGGTGGGAAGGGAAGAGGGGAGAGAATTTGGAACTCAAAGTTTTAAAAACAGGTGTTCAAAAACAAAAACAAAAAAAAATTTTTTGCATGCAACTAGGAAATAAGATACACAGGCAACGGGGCATAGAAATTTATCTTGCCCTACAAGAAAGGAAGGGAAAAGTGGATGGGAGGGGAGTACGGTGACAGAAGGAATGGCTGACTGGGGAACAGGGCAACCAGAATATACACCATCTTGGAGTGGGCAGGAGGGTAGAAATGGGGAGAAAATTCGTAATTCAAACTCTTGTGAAAATCAATGCTGAAAATTAAATATATTAAATAAATTAAATAAATAAATTTAAAAAAAGAATTACAGCAGGTTTCTCTGATGAAGACCTAATTTCTTAAATATATAGAAGATTGAATCAAATTTATCAGAATATGAGTCATTCCCCAATTGATAAATGGTGAAATGATCAGAACAGGCAGTTTTCAGAAGAAGAAATCAAAGTGATCTCTAATCACATAAAATGCTTCAAATCATTATTAATTAAAGAAATGCAAATTAAAATAGCTCTGAGATACCATCTCACAACTATCATAATATTGGCTAAGAATATAGAAAATGACAAATGTTGGTGGAGGTGTGAAAAAATTGGGATACCAATTTTTAGAGTTATTTTAGAGTTATCATTCTAGAGAGAAATTTGGAACTATAACCAAAGGGCTATAAAACTTCACATAGGAGCAGCAGGTATGATGTCTGGTCACAAGGGTGGTAAGAAGAAGACTCTAAAGTAGCCCAAGATGCAAACTAAGGAAATGGATGAGGAAGATATAACTTTCAAACAAAAAAGAAGAAAAGAAAAAACTGGAAGAGTTAAAAGGGAAAGCTGCTGGGAAGGGACCACTTGTCTGTGGTGTGATTGAGGAATCTGGCAAAAAGTAGATGTTCCTGTGTAGATAAAATAGTGATTTTTGTTGGTTTCTCTCTTGCTTTGTGATATCTACATTTTCTATTTCAATATCTGTTGCTGCCTGCAGCCAAGATTAAGTATCATCTTAATGAGTCTATTGAACATTGCAATAAACTTAAAAAAAACTGTGCATACCCTTTCACCCAGCAATACCACTTCTAGGTCTGCATCCCAAAGTGATCAAGGAAAATGGAAAAGGACCTAAGTATACAAAGCATATTTATAACATCCCTTTTTGTGGTGGCAAGGAATTGGAAATTGAGTAGATGCCCATCAATTGCGGAATTGTTGAATAGGTTGTGGTGTATGATTGTGTCAGAATACTATTATACTATAAGAAATGATGAGCAGAATGACGTCAGAAAAACCTGGGAAGGCTTAAATGAACTGATGCGAAGTGAAGTGAGAAGAAGCGCAACATTGTGCAACAGTAACAGCAATATCATGAGGATGATCAACTGTGAATGACTTGGCTATTCTGAGAAATACAATGATCTAAGACAATTCTGAAGGATTTTTGATGAAAAAAGTTATCTGCCTCTAGAGAAAAAACTGATGGAGTCTTAATGCTGATCAACACATGCTTTTTCTCACGGTGTTTTTCTTGTTTTTTTGTTTTGCTGTGTTTTCTTACGCAACATGTCTAATATGAAAATATGTTTTGCATGAATTCACATGTGTAATCTATACTAAATTATTAGTCTTTTCAAGGAGTAGGGAGGAAAGGGAGGGACAGAGAAAATTTAGAACTCAACATTTTTTAAATGTACATTTAAAATGTTTTACATATAATTGGAAAAATAGTTTGAGAGACTTAAAAATTATTCATTCTACGTTAAAACTTTAAGTCTGGTTCTTTTTCTACAGGTATTGAGGATAGCATATGGAAAAGCACAGAGTTGGCAAAGGTCAAAATATTGGCATGTCAAAATCAGGGAATAAAAAGTTGGCTAGTTTGTTCAGAATATGAAGGAGACATATATGAAATGAGTCAGGAAAAGTAGGTGGGATCCAGATGGTAGAAGTCTTTAAAAGTTTGGCTGTGGAGTGTATATTTCATTCTAAAGGCAATAAAGAGCTCAATAGTTTTCCAAGGTCTTTCCCATTCTTTGTCTCCTTTTATTGACGTTGTGAAGTAACTCCAGAGCACATACCTTTCCCACCCTACTACCTATGCTGCTTTGCAAATTATTGCATATTATCCCCTTATTATCTCAGCTTCAGTTTCTCCATGTGTACAATTGGAAGAGTACCTGAAGCATTTGTGGAATTGGGTAAATACCTAAAAGAACCACATATATTTGTTCTGAGGATCAAGTGAATCAGCTTCAACCAATTATTCAGGCTACTAAATGAAGTAGCAGGTAGTTAGAACTGTACTGAGGAAGACTTCAATTTGAAGTGTTTGTGGCACTAATAAGTTCTATACCCTGGAACAAGTCATCTAACTTCTATCAGTCTCAGTTTGTATCTGAAATGAGGATAATAAAGGCCCTAATCTTTCTTTTTACTTTTATCCACATCTCCAGTATTTTCTATGGTATCTGGCACATGTTTGGTATTTGATAAATATCTGTTGCCTTGCCTTACCTACTTCACAGGGTTACTATAAGAATCAAACAAGATAATACATGTCAAGTATTTTTTTTTCAAATCTGAAAGTGCCATCAAATGTTAACTATTATTATTAACATCATGGAGGAAGAAACTATTCAGAAAAGTTGAGTAACTTGCACAAAGTTACTCTAAAAGTATAAATAATTAATTTGCAACTAGAACCCAACTTTTCTGACTTTGGACAAAAGCTGATTGGGATTTGTATTTTATTTCCCGGATTAAATGTTGGGATTATTAGAAATAAGGGAAGGAAAATCACTAGTCTAAAGGAAGATTAGGAGAGTCAGTAGGTGATGTGAAAAATAAAATAAAATGGAAACAAGCATGGGAAATAATGGGAAATCTACACTCCTAGTTCCTTTGGTCCCTTCCTGAGTCAAACAGAGTTCTTTCTTAACCACCTAGATCCATGGGCCAGGAACACTGAAGGTTATTTTTCCCATAATTGATAACAAAGTTTTATTAATATCCAAGTTTCCCAAATATGTCTTGAAATTCCTTCCAGATAATCTAGGTGCTGATTGAAATGTCATTTATAGTCTAAAATACATAGAAAACTGAGGCCCCCTTAACCTCTTCAAACAGAAAGCCCCTCTAGAGTGTCTTGAATTCTCCATGATTTATATTGACTAGTGTTTTTAATGCCTTGAAAACACAGACTTTTGATATATGTAATTATCCTTTTCATTCTCATCATCCAACAATTCATTCTCACACTTTTCTTTCATCTCCCTCAACTACTTTAAGAATTGTAAGGTATTGGGAGAAGCTAATTTTCTTATATTTCTTTCTTTTCTTTTTTTTGAGTCAGATCAATCACTGAATCTCTGGAGCCTTTAAGATATCAAGTTACACTGAGATTTAAAACATATTCAATGTCTGTACCTATTGGATATTCAGTTTTGTAGACAAAGTAAGATTGATTTGTTTCTTCCCAAATGATTCTCAATGGCAAATTGCTGCCTTTTCAGAGACACTTTAGGAGGATATAAAGGATTTCCTTCTTGACAAAGACCACTGAAAAATCCAAAACATAATTTCAGATGTGTGAATGATAAAATTTTATAATAAAATTTAGAGAATGGGAGGGCCTGTCAAGAGTCTTTCTTCAAGCCTACTTCTACCAAAGCAATGACAGCAACCAAAGATTAATTCAAAGAACCATTAATGATTACTTTACAAATATACCCTTTGATCTTTGCAATCCTGTGAAGCAGGAAATATAAGAATTAGTTTCATCCCCATTTTACAGAGGAGTCAGTTGCTACTCAGAAACGTGTCTGGTTCAAAGGAATGGTGCCAGAATTCAAACTTAGGTCTTCTGATTACAAGTCTATTGTTTTGTCTAGTATACAGTGTCTGTAAGGATCAATATCAATATGAAGACAATAGAATAACATTATGAAAAGAGCATTGGATCTGAATTCAGAGGAACCTAGGATCAAATTCCAAGCCTATTTATAACTTTTTGTGTGACCATGGGCAAATCTAATAATTTCTCTTGACCATTCCCTCATTGGTAAAATGAGTGGGTCTGATTAGATTAGATGTGTCAAATATGTGGCCCATAACACTCTGGAGTGGGGCCCCAACCAGATTACATATGGCTAGAAAATATTTATCAAAATACAGAAAAAAACACAATAAAACCTAGATAATATTAATAGTTTTGTAAATCAATCGGTGGCCCACAGGAATACTTCTATAAAGTTTAGTGGCCCTATTTCTAATTAAGTTTGATACCATTATGCTAGACCACCTCAAAGTTCCCATCCAGTTCTAAATCTAAATATATAAATGATAAACATATTATGCATTGCACTTGAAAGGTAATTTTAATAGAAAATATCACATAACTCAGTTAATACTCTTATAAAACTTTAACAAGTGAAAGAACACAATACTCAGAATGAGTTCTTACAATTCTTACAATAACAGCAAGGAAGAAGAATACGGTCATGTTCTATTAAAGACAAACTTCTATGTGCCACTATCTTCTTTACTCTCTTAATTGAAGGAATCAGATTCAGTCACATTACAATTCCAAACCATATTTGACTTAAATGCAAGTACTTAGCTTGTTCAATATCTCTAACCTCATTTTTTCTTTGGAATTAAATAACTGGAATAAGATATATTTCCCAATTAGCGAGTGATGTGAAGATAATGCCACAAAAAGTTGAGTAACAACAGAGATAATGTAATCTTGAAGTGGGGAGGTCTTGTAGTAAGAATTTAGTCCAACTCTGCTATAGAGGTCTTGGGTAAATGATGTTCTATACAGGCAAATGAAGAAGCCCATGTCCCATGATGAGCCATTTAAAAATACACATGTGAACAATTTTTATGAAGCAAGATCTTGAAATGAAGCAGTTATCTATCAATTGTAAAATGACTAAAAATTGTAGTATTAGATATTGTGTATTAGATTATTATACTGAAAGAAATTATGAATATGAAGAGTTAAGAGAAGGATGGGAAGACATATGA
This sequence comes from Trichosurus vulpecula, assembly GCF_011100635.1. Classification (NCBI taxonomy): domain Eukaryota; kingdom Metazoa; phylum Chordata; class Mammalia; order Diprotodontia; family Phalangeridae; genus Trichosurus; species Trichosurus vulpecula. The sequence continues at coordinate 131,087,616 of NC_050580.1, read as the reverse complement.
AACAAAGCAAAATATATTAATCAGAACCAGGTAAACTATATGAATATGAATATGTTCTTATATAATTGTTAAATTATGTTATGCTATAATAAATATCATATATGTATATATGTTTGTATATGTATGTACATTATATATATATACAGATATATATAGATAATAGATATAGATATATACATATATAGTATTGTAGTACAAGCGGAAAGAACAACAACCAAAAAGGAAACAATGTATAATTATAATGACCAAGCTTGGTCCCAAAGACACATAGCAATGAACTTTCACTACCTTTTTCCAGACATGGGGTATTGTAGGTGTGAATCATGGCACATATTGTCAGACTCAGCTGATGTTTGTTTTACTCTACTGCTCTTTCCCTCTTTCTTTATCATTCTTCATATAAACAGGGTCTCAAATTCGATTTGCAAAAACTGTCCTCATTGCTGGGGAATTGATTACTCAATGCTCAGTGCATGTGAGTGTGGAGATGGTGATAACTTGGTAAGAAAAGAGTTGTGATGAGGAAAGAGATCAGATCATGGTCTTCTAATTTCCAGATTTAAATGAAAAGACAAGGAGATTCAGAATCATTTCAGGGAGAGGACCTTCAAGGGAGAAAAGCCTCTGGGGTGAAGTTACCATGGCGAAGAGGTGATGCCTCAATCATGTCCCTAATCCCTGGCTTACTACACTGGAGACTTCTGGGAATTTTCCCCTGAGTAAAATTTAAGAATCTCTTTCTTGATTGAACTGAGATACCTCATTTCCAATAGAGGATTTCATTCATTCTGTGTATTATCTGGTATATTCTCATCTGTATAAGTTCTCTCATTTCTGCTATCAGCCTGGATACATTGATTTATTTGCTCTTTGTAGTCTATGTAACTGGAAGTTTGTGGGAAGGGAATCAACCCTTTAATACATAGTTTGGAGTACTCCCTCTCAGTTAAGAGATAGGCATTTAAATCTGGTCATGAGATAGAGAAATGGGAGGATATCCATATTTATATACATTTACCAGAATCAGTCTCCCTTGGAGAGGTGGAAAAGACTCTAGAGCTATCCATTCATGCTTCCCTTCAAGTCATATTTAGAAGGACACATGTGGATACATATAACCTCTATGGACAACACATACATACACACATGGTATAAAAAGTATCAATAGAAGTAAAATGTGGGAAATAATTTCTTTCTCTTTGGAGGGGAAGATGATGTTTTCAGGACTTACCATGTCCAATGACTTTCAACCATTTTCTTGGAAAAGTAGTCTGTAAGCCATTTTTGTTTGTTTCTTGATCCTAAGTTACACTTTAATATATATTTCAATACTCTTCCCTCTACTTACTTTCCTATTTAACTTGATCAAAATTGTTGTAATTCACTGTGCTTTAGGTAAGATTTTACTGAACTAAAAATTAACATTTAAGCATGTGGTTTCCACCTACAAAAGCCATCTGTCTTAACTAGTTTAAATATTCACCTGAAGTAAGCAGTTATACCAAATGATTTCTCCCCTTATATATCATGTTATCATTCTATAATGTTCAGAAAGAATAATTTCTCTTATGAAATGGTCCAACTTTATCCATGCATCTGTTTATACATTGGTAAGCTAATTTTATTTATAATATTTTGTATAAGCAATATTCCTGGTAGACCATGTCTACAAGGACAAAAAAATCCAAGAAAGTATTAGACCTCAGAGGGAACATTTACATTTTTGAAGGTAGAAAAATGAGTATTAATTGTGAAGTTATACCCAGAAAATTCAGTTAGTAGAGGTAAATTCCAATTTCTTCAAAAAACCAAATATTTTATGCCAATTTGCTGCCCTTGAGAACTAAAGACAAAAGATCAAATAAAACTTTCACAATGGGAAGAATATACCCCCTAGTCTTATTCCCTGTCTGATGTTTATGATTAGCCATTATGTAAATTCATCTTTGTACTATATTCTTCAAGGGAATTTGAATAATTTAGATCTGTGGACCTTTTGGAAGAGTCTTTAAGAACTCTATTAGATGCAAACAATCCAAGGAAAGCTTAAGTTGGAGAGGGGATTCTCTATAAAAGACTTTAGATGTTCCTATTTCTGTCTAATATTAAACTTGAAGAGTTTAATCTCCTGGAACAAAAATCTGTAACCAAAATAGCTTGGTCTTACCATCCACATGAGGAAAACCAAGTGGATGAAAAATATCTATTGACTAGATTATGACAGGCCAATAAATGGATAATCAATGGATAATCAATGTGCATGAATAGTGTTGGTGTATGTGTGTATATATGTGTGTACATATATATTTGTGTAAATGTATAAGTAAATACGTATAAATCTATCTACATATATGTATATATCATACATAAGATGTGATGAAATGATATATGACATTATATATGATAGCACACATGGATAATGAATTAGGTCCTGAATTAAAAAGGAGAAAGAAAGTGGGTTGGAATACATTTAAGAAAATACAAAACTCCTTAAAAGACCCTACACTTCTCTCAAAAACAAAGGTCCATATTTTCAAATTCCAATACTCTTCAAATATTTTTGTAGGTCTGTGAGACATGGAACAGAACAGACTGAAGAACTGAAATTGGATATAACATATAAGGCAATGGAGAGAAACCTAATTTGTGTGAACAGGCTGCAAAATATAACAAACAAGTAACTCAAAAAGTACATCTGTAGGAAAATGCATGAGCCATTAAAGAAGATGGATTGGTCATATAATAAAGGTGAGGGTTATCAGTTGGCTAGTCCAGATTCTCTAATGTATCCTTCAGGATCTCATGAGAAATAGCAGAAGGCCCTAAGGATATGAGGTGGATTCCCAATGGCCATCTTTTGAAGGACATAGACAAGTTTTGCATAGAATAAGCAAGCATAAGTGGATTACAATTTCCACATTTAGAGGGCATATTCTAAATGCTACACAACTTGTGCATATACACTGATAGAAGCAGACCATTACCACTGCTAGATACATATTGAAATTAGCAAGGTAAGTAACAAAATTGCTAATGTTCTCTTTTGCAATTCTTGGCTATCCTTATATTTTTTTAAAAATAGAATATTGGGGAAAGAGACTGGTGAATTATTTTGTAGTGATAAATATACCAAAGAGTATCAATAGCATTTTTATGCATGCAGAACAAAAACATGCAATTTTGGAGGAAGTAAAATATATGATCAAAGGAAATTCTAGCATAAACAAGTCCAGAATTTTACCAAATGAATTAAAACAATCTTTTCCCCTCTTCATAGCTGTTTAAAAATCATTAGTATTCCTAGTTGGGCTCTTAGAGCACAATAGTAGAAGGGAGTGCTGTAGAATTTTGCAAACTGCCCACTTCCAAATAAAGGATGGAAAAGAGGATATAACCTGCTTGGAACAATAATCACAACAAAAAGCTGCTGTATCTCAACTGAGGTATGTAATTATGTTTGAAAATATCAATATTTTAAAGTTCAAAGGTAAAGACTAAGCAATGATTCAGTCGAATGGAGGGAATCAATAAAGCTCCAAGGGTTTCTGGCTAGAATTCTATACTTGAAGTCATCATATCATTTCTTTATATCCTCAGTGCTCAAATACTGATATTCATACTTCCTTAGACTATAAACCAGTTTTACTCTTGAAGGAGAGAAATGCTGTATCTCTCCAATATCCATGTTCTTTTTCAGTACTGTTGAATATTTGTAGCATGAACTAAAATCAGAGCATTATAATAAACTATTAATGACATCATTCCACTAATAAACCATTATTATTCATGAGCCCAATCATACCAGAAGCATCAATGCACACTGCAGATCACCCACTGTATACATATATAATTACAGTGTTTTAAGATTACTCGAATGGATTTAATTTAAGTAGGTAAAGTCTTTTCTTGAATTTTTTAGAAAACTCAGATTTGGCCATTTGAGAAAAAAAAAGGAAAGAAGGGAAATCTCTACAATTATTAGTTATCTTCCTAGTGAAGTGTGCTTATGAAGCACAAAATGAAATGACAGAATTTTACAGAATCACAGAATTCTCAATTTGGAAGGGACCTTGGGCCGCTTAGTTGAACACATATCTGAAAATGAATACTACCTCATTATTACATACCCAACAAGATGTTAACCAACCCCTGAATACTCTCACTGATGAGGAACTTACCATCTCCTGAGGAGGAGCATTCCACTTTTGATTATCTTTAACTGTTTTTTAAAGGATTTCCTGACTTTAAATTTGCTTGTATCTTTGCCCATCCACTGCTCTTATTTCTACCCCATTGGGCTAAGCTCTTTTCCATGTAACCATCTTTCAAATCATTTAACATAGCCATCATGTTTTCACTATGTCTTCTCATCTCCATCCTCAGGTTCTTCAACTTAACATATGCCATGGATACAAGGCCTTCACATCGTGGTTCCCCTATTTCCGTATGCTCTCTAGCTTATCAATATTCCTTCTAAGAAAATTGGTTGTATGGTCATGACAAGTTTTTGCAAATATCTTGGAAGATGTACAATGTAGAATCTAAATGGAATGATAATTGCCTCACTATGTAAAGATACTGTTGCTTATGGATAACATTGCACTGATTACATTAAGTTCTGAAACTTTTTAAAGCCTTTTAATGGTGGTGCATAGTCAGTCAACAGAGCTCAAATTAAATTCATTTATTCATCCACAAAATAGCATTTATTAAGTTCTTGTATTCACAGGCACTGTGGGGGTGCTTGGAATACACAAACAAAATAGCTCCTGCCCACAAGGACCCTTGGTCAAAAGCAAAAAGTTCATAGTTAGGTATATATGCATATGTACATACCTGTTATTTTGGGGCAGGAGGGACTAACAATTGGGGAGGATCAAAAAACCCTAGTAGAGGAGATCACATTGATCTGAGCCATGAAATATTGACAGAAGCAAAGAATTTTATGAGGCAGAAGTGAGGGAAGACATAGGGAACTACTTTTACAAGGCATGAAGTCGGGAGATAGAATGTTGTGTTTGGAGAATAGAAAGTAGGCCAGTTTGGCTGGAAATGCAGTGTGTAAAGGAGAATAACATTCACTACCCTGGAAGGATAGTCTTGAGCCAGACTGTGAAGGGCTTTAAATGCCAAACAGATGAGTTTGTACTCTGTTCTTGTGGCAAAAGGAAATAATGGGGGTTTTTTGAGCAGGGGATGATATGGCCAGACCTGTGCTATCAGTTTTGCCAATATGGCAGCTGTGTGGTGAGTGGATTAGAAGGGGAAATACTGGATGCAGGGAAAACAATTTGGCTATTGCAATAGTCTAGTTGAGGAGCAATTCAGGATGAACTCAAGTAGTGGCTGTATGATGAATCCAGTGGCGGCTATGTGCATGGAGAAAAGAGGACAGATATAAAAGATGTTACAAAATAGAATCAGGAAGATGAGGAGATAGAATTATTAGGAGTTCAGTTTTTGGATGTGTTGAATATGAGATGCTTATGGGACATAGTTGGAAATGTTCAGTAAGTCGCTGAATTTGTCACGTGGACTAAGGATCAGGGCAGAGACTTGACTTATGATTTCTTCAGTATAGAGAACTCCCAGATGTGCAAACTTCCTCTGCCAATGCAATTTGATGCCTTTTCTGCAACTCAATCTTAGAAAGTTGTGTGGAACACTGAAAGGTCCCAGAGTAGTACAGCCAGTATGTTTCAGAGATGGGACTTGAACACAGATATACTTGATGCCAAAGTAAGTCTTGATACACTACACAACACTTTGTGTGGAATTATTCACGAAAAAAATAGATGAAGAATGCTTATAGGGCAAACAATATGTAGTTGGATGGGCAGCCCAGACCAGAACTCCAATTAAGTTTTGAAGATCTACTAAGATCACTTCTGGTTTAACCTCATTAGTGAACCTTCTAGGTAACTGGCTATACTATACTGACCACGAAGAGTCTATGCAAACTTTATTAGTGACTCTATAACTTATAAACTTGTTTCTTTCAAAACAAATAGTCCATGGTAGCTGGAACAAATTTCCTCATTATTCCATACTACCCAAGCATAGGTTCCCCCTAATGATATTGCTTCTTTGATGAATTCCCTCAAGCAGGATCAGAAGCTAGCAACCAGTCTACAAAGGTGACAATAATTGTGACTGTAGAGAACATAGACACATCTCAGAGATATCTTTTCACAGCATCTGGCATGTAGTAAGAGAATGTGTAATAAATGTTCATTCATTCACATATTTATTTCTATCAGTCTTTCTGTAAGTCCAAGTGGTGTCAAAGAACTGTGGAATCTATCTTCTGTCAAAGGTGATTGATATTCAGAGAAAAAATGCTTACTGGTGATTTGCTTGAGTCTTTTTGGTGTTGTTTGTCCTTCTTTCTCATCTACTAGTAGAATCATGTATTTTTGGATTAACCAGATAATCCAAAACAGACTTCAGCATCTTTTTAGAAGCATCAAATTAAAAATCAACCTCACTTAAATTTCTTGAAATAAAAAGCACCAAAAAATCTATTCTCTCTTCTGAGTTCCAGTCTTGCTTTTCTGACTACTTAATATTTCTACCTAGAATTTAGTATGTCAAAACTGAACTAATTGTCTTCTTCCTAAAAACCATCTCCTCCTCTGAACCTCTCTGTATCTGCCAATTCTCTCACTCTGCTAGTCAATCAAGCTCGAAGCATAGTAGTTTTCCTTGGCACCCCATTGCTTTTCTTGACCTTCCTGCTATAATTCTTATAATTCTTATCTTTCTTTCTAAGTATCATGACCAATCCAATTTCAGTTTTCATTCAAATAAGTTTGCATTATTGCAATACACTCTTTAAGTCTCCCTGTCATTCATCTCTCCCCATCTCCAAATTCCTCCAATCATGTCATTCCCAAGTAATATAAAGTTCCTTAAACTTAAAGCTGTAAGGAGCCTTACAGATCATCTAATTCAGTCTGCTCATTTTATGAGGACAGAATTTGGGTTCATATATTTTAACTCCAATTATAATGCCATTTCATTATACAATGGAGCTCTCAGAAAGATAGGTGGAACAATGGAGAGAGTGCTAGACTTGGAACCAGGAAGACAAGTCTGAATCCTGCCTTGGACACTTACTGGCTATGTGGTGCTAGATATGCTGCTTCATCTCTATTTGCCTCAGTTTCTTCATCTATAAAATGTGGATAATAATAGTACTTACTTCCTAAGGTTGTTGTGAGGATCAAATGAAATAGTATTTGTAAAATGTTTTTCAAAAACATATAGATGCCAGATATTATATTACCATTTCTGTGCCTTACTCCACTGCTTTAAAGCTTTAAATAATTCCTGATTGCCTACAGAATTAATACCAAATACTAGAATGACAAAAGATCTTTGATAAACCACCTCCAACCTAATTCTTCAACCTTTTGCCCTACTATTTTTTTTAACTACCTCGCTTTTCTAATCCAAACTGGTCAATTCATTGTCAACATACTGAATGCATTACTGGCTTTCCTAAAGCTAATCCCATGTTCTGGAATACCTTTATTCTACCTTTCTCTTCATCTGAGCTCTACCTAGGTTTCAAGGCCAACTCAAATGCCACCTACTCTATTCTTATTACAAGTGACCACTGAACCCCTGCAAATACATATTGTCTGTTTGACTCAGTGTTTGTTGGCTGAGGTGATTTCTAGAAAACAGTTATGGAGGGGGATGAAAAAATCCAGAAACCACCTTGGCTAATTGACATTTAATTTTCTTGCCACATGTAGAGACATCACAATGATTTTCTTTAATAAGATAGAAAATGCTGAATATGGTATTTTCATAACCAGGCACGTCTGTTCATTCAGATCATAAAAAACTTCCTAGCGCATAATGATTGATCACTGACTCCATTTCTAAGACATGGTGACATTCAATGTCTTCATGTTTGCTATTTCCCATTTTGAGAATAAGCAACTCATTTAAGCCAATGTTGGACCAATTGTAATTTCATGCTATATTTCCTCTTCATTGGCTTTCTTAATTTGGTACTTTCTGGTTTGGCACATTTTTTCTGCATATTTTATCTTTTGCTTTAACCCAATCAACTATTTGACTACAAAAATAGCTTTTTCTCAATTTATCATTCCCAACACTTCTAACTCTCTTTTTAAAGTGATTAGGACATGTAGGCATAAGGCTTATGAATAATACACAAGTCTTTGGCTTCTTTCATTTTAAAAAACAATTTTCAACATATATTTTCCAATAGTTTTCATTGTTGTTTCCTGTAGCCACTTTCATATTGCAGGCTGGGTGTGTCCAAACATATAAGGGGAAACCCATGCTGGAAGTAACACAAAATTAACATAGGAACACAAAGGCGACTAAGGATTCATTTCTAAGATATTTCAAAAAGGGGATAACATCACAAAGTGAAAGCGATCACAAGATACTGAGAGACTGAGAGGACATAAATAACAGCTGAATCATCCATACTTTTGCTTTCTTATCTCTAGAAAAGTTTTATAAGACTGGTCTATGTATGCTTCTACGGTATCCTTGATTAAATTATGAGAAGGGATTAGGTGGCCTTTTGGATGCCATTTTCTAAAGCACACCGTTACAGAGAGGTAAATAGTATCTCAGTGTGCTGATTTATTGGTTTTCTTTTTAAAAAGTATTTGACCCAATAGGACAAAATGTAGCTTCCACAAATAACTTCTTTCCTATATGTTTTTAAAATTGCTCAAGATTCTATAGCAGATAACTTTGCAAAGATAAGTTTTTTCAAAGATACACTGAATATTGGTATCAATGGAGGTATTAAAAGATTATTGCTCATCTAACATACTCGTTAGTATCATGGGATATTCATTGTGTAGAGTCCAGAAAAAACTAAGATTCCCAGTTGTTAGCGAGGTTCAAACTCACAATGTTCCTATTCATAGAAGACATTGTACTATTTACAATGAGTCCCAAATACTACAGAACCTTCTCAATGAAACACATAGCAATGAAAAAGGTATGTCTAACCACAATGTAAAACCAAAACAGATGAAAAAAAATGCATACTACTGAAGGTATAATGTGCAGGTAAGATGAGAAATTTCTAAAGTTTCTCCACATCTGTGTATGTGTAAAAGAGTGGTAGTATAGATGAACTATTATTAACCTGTTCTCAGAACTGAATATTAGGAGAAAATCCACCTGGAACACATTTAGGATACCACTGCAATTTCAAATTACTCCCTATCACAAAAACATCTTTTACGCCAATATTCTTCAGATGATTGATATGGCTACAAAATATTAGAATGCGATTAACTCAAAGAGAAACAGAAAACAACAGCAACATGTTGAGTATAAGTAAGCTGTGACATATTCCCAAAGATGACTAGCACACTGGCATAAAAATGTATCACTGAAGACATTTTTAATGGAAAAGGAAACGGGTTTGACATATAGCAAGAATGAGATGACGGATGGATAGCCTGAGTGGTTGATTGATATCCTGAAGATTTTGAAGGCGTTAGAGGTATTGAAATAACCAGGGAAAACCAACCAATACTTTAGTTGAGAGGCAACATACTATAGTAGAGAAATAAAGATTTTAATCATAATACCACCACTTACCAACCATGTAATCAAGGGCAAATCATTTAACTTCTCTGAGATTTGGTATCTTCACATGTAAAATGGAGATAGAAGTGTCTATATCAGAGAATCATTGTATCATATAAGGTATCTTCTTATTTGTTAACCCTAAAAGAAATATGTAGATATCAAGCATTATTAATATTGCTATTATTATTACATGGAAAGATAAGAACAAAAATTACCCAGGATGAGAAGGCATAGAGTAATTATCTACTTTAGTGAAAATGAGAATAACTCATTGTTGTACATCCTATATGTTTTACAAAATGCTTTCCCCACAACGAACTTCGACGTGATTCATATGAGTATGATTACCACCTTTTTACAAACGATGAAACTGAGATTCACATGAACCAAGTGACTTTCCTAGAGCACACAGCTACTAAAATTTAGAGCCAGAAATTGAACTCAAATTTCATTAATTCAATCCTAACACTTTCTCCTATATCAAATTGCCTTCCATTGGTGGGAAGAGTACCCACACTGACAAAATTATAGAACCATCATTATTTCTATAACAATTTTCTTACACTCTATTTCCTTCCATGTACTATATTATTCACTGACAGGACTCTTTGCTATTCCTTGCTCAAAATACTCCTCTCAACATTAGTGCTCAAAGTACATCTATCAAAATTATTCCTTTTTCCCTGGCTATTTCCCATGTCTAAAATGCTCTCTCTTCACTTCTTCCTTTTGGTTTCCCTGTGTTCCTTCAAAACTCAGCTAAAATCCTACTTTATTCAAAATGACTTTCTAGTCTTCCCTACATTCTCCCCCACCTTGGGTTATACTCAATAATTTGCACTTTCTATTATCTTCCATGTACATAGTTGTTTGCATATTATCCCCCCCCCATAAGAACTCATTGTCAGGAAACTATTGAGGGCAGGACCAGTGTTTTTGCCTTTCTATCTCTAGTCCTTATCAAAGGTCCAAACACATTTTAGGTGCTTAATAAATGTGTCATGATTGACAGGTTGATTGGCATATGAGACATTTCATAAGCAAAGAGTTTGGTCTACTTTGATTTAATCTTCCTAATAGGAGGGTCATATCCTTACAAAAAACCTTTAAGATAGTTGATTTCAAAGCATATTTCATACATTTAATTTCTATTTAAAAGAGACCTAGCAGGCTTTTTATCAATTTAAAGGAAGAAAAGTTTCATAATCTTTTATATCATCACACTTTTATTTTCTTGTCATGCTTCAGGATACACCCAAAACTTGTATTTGACTGTGAATGGACCTGTATTTGACAACAATGGTTTTCTAGGAAAAAATCTCTTACTCTTCTAAGCCTTATAATAATCCAAACCTAATCACATATTTTAATAGGAGCTCTGTTAGCTTTGCATTCACTCAGTAGATTTTCTTGCTTCAATACCCAGCAAAGCATTTTTAAAAGAAAAAAATTTTTTGTTCATAGTTCTAGGAAGTTTATTTGAATTTATTCCTTAGGAGGCCTTTTATATTGCTAAAGAATGAAACTAATTATATAGTATTAAGATTAAAAAACATGAAAAGGCAAAGAAGGCATGAAGCTCTTATTTGAAAAAGTGATGGAACTACAAGAGCAATGCAGATGGTAGCCCTAGAATTATTTATATTTGTGCATTCTTTGGGGACCAATGTTTGTTCAGATTTCAGCTGGTAATCATTTACCTAGGGCAACTAAGGGTGGTATATAGCCTTAGGAAGAAACTTTAAAAACTGGATAGGAAAATGTGTTTAATCTTTTTCTCCATTTATTTTCCTAATAGTCTTGTAAGAAGAAATTTGTATATCATTTTAGGACAAGGGAGAGCTGCCTTGAGCTTGAGTCTCTGGTTAAAATCTATCTCCTCTTGAAGTTTTATCACTAAATGTGCTGATGGCATCCTCCATAGATAGATACTGGGTTTTTGTTTGTTTTTTGCATGTCTCCAGCTTCTTTTGCAGATCTGGAATGTAACTCTCCTCTGTATCAGGAGTTCTTTTGCTGACATAAGAAAGATCTGTAAATTCCAGCCAACTTTTAGCATGAGCAAATGTAGATTGTTTCTGACAAGCTGAAACAGGGCACTCAGATCCTTCCATAGTATCTTATTTGTTCAGATTGGGCTCTCTACTGCCTCTTTCTACAAATTATACTATGTAGCATCTTCCTAATTAAATAGTATTTGGAGGATTTGAGTATTTTTGGTATGCTTGTGAATGACATTAATGGAATAGCATAAATATCACTGGGATTGGGACTCCAGCTTGGTTACTAACTACTTATTTGACATTGGGCAAGTCACCTACCTTCTCTGATACTCAACTTCCTAATCTGTAAAATTGGGTGTTGAGATTAGAAATTCAGCTTCTTAATCCTATGATCTAACCTTGGATGCTGGTATGCCCAGGGTACAGAGGACAGTGTGAGGAATGAACAGTCTCTGAACTAAGTGCTATTGTTATTTGGCTATGTAAGCGCAGGTGTCATGACAAAATTATACTGGAATTTAGAAGACTATAATCCCTTGAATTGTATGAATGATATATGAATATGTATAAACCCTCAAATAAGTTAGTTCATGGCAATGGATTTTACTGGGAACGGACAGTACTGGGTAAAGAGGAAGAAACTTGGGAATCAGAAGACCTGATTTGGAATCGTACATATGTCATTACCCATATGACCTTGTGCAAATCACTTAATCTCTTCAGGTTTTGCTCTTCTTTAAAATGGATCTAATACCTCCAATACCTATTTCTCAGATTTATTTTAATCAAATGAGATATGTGTGAAAGCATACTGCAACTTAAATGGTCCCTTTAAATAGGGAAGCCCTATTGTGTATGTGAAAGAACACTGGTTTGGGAATCAGTATGCTTAAATTCCAGTCCTAGCATTGCCATTAACTATTGTGTGACCAAGGGCAAGTCCCTTCTCCAAAAATTAATTTTGTCATTTGTCAAATGGGGAGATCTCTTATACCTACTTAAAGTTATGAAGAATAAATGAGATGACGTTCTTTAAAATGATGAAATGGTGCTAGATGATGTCTTAGTCTCTCCACTCCTCTAAATTTCCATTCAGTTTACCCATAACCCCATTGAGTAGGTATATATTTAGAAAGATCAGTGGGTCCTGAACACAAAAAATAGTATAGTATCTAATTAGAGCACTTGGCATCAAGGCAGAAGAAGTATCATCATGCCAATTAAGCAACCGTCTTAATTATCAGATTCTCCAGAGACTAGACTATATGAACTAAATTATTTCATGAATAGATTTGAAAATAAGTATTAACTATTTTGTCTTTGAACTGAGATTGGGGCAACATACAAAAAAAGAAAGGTGGCAGATGATATTGCCAAGGGACAACTAACCGGAGAATTTAGTAAATACCAGGTCAGGTGTGTTAAAATGCAGCTGTGTAACAGATTATCTGACCTATGTGGCAACTTTGAGAGTCAATGAAATAATTTCATTCAATCTTCTCTCAAAATTTTCCAAAATAGAATTGGATTTCTTTTCATGAAAGGATTCATTTAAAAAAGGAATAATATAGTTCTTTTGCTCAAAATAGCCAAATTATACCTTATTCACAAGTTGCTTTCCTCTGGGTGGGACAGCTCCAGATGTGTACAATAATCATCTAATAGTCTAATTCAAGCTGCAGACTTGAATTTTGTACAAATGGAATCCCAGAAATAGTTATGAAATACAAATGAATTTAAGCATGATGATAATGCTGAGTTGTAAGGGTTGGGAGAAAGATTTTGAGGAAGGACCTTGTATCCACCAAGTGGTACAAAATATTTGTGAGGGTTTTAAAAGGATGTATGGGTGTGATTGCTGAACTATGATGGGTGATAATTAAAGAATCAAGAGAATGGATGATTGTACCATACAACTAGAAACAGGTAAATGTTGCTGCAATTTTGCAAAAGAGGAAGAATGTGGATTCTTGAAAGTGGACAGCATATCATTAAAAGGGTGGTTTTGACCAATTGGTAATGAAAGCAGTGATCACCATGAGCTAGCATAGATTCACTATAACTAAGACATCTGGTTTTATCTTAATTTCACTTTTGGCTTGTGAAATACTGATATAATGGGGACTAGATTTCAGCAATGCATTTCAGAATATTTAATTATATCATTGTGGACAGCTTCAAAGATATAGAATAGATCATTAGATGGATATTGAATTATTTGAATGTCTAGCCCCTGTAGATCAGTGGTGCCAAACTCAAAAAAGAAACAGGTTGGGGAGGGGAACTAAACCATACATAAAAATCCCTGGTTCCAGGTCATATACTGACTTAGAAAACCACATCTTAACATTATCTATGGCATATTGCATTTTAATTTATTTTGTTCAATATTTCTCAATCATATTTCATTCTGGTTCTGGAAGCACTCAGCCAGTTTCAGCCTGTAGCCCATGTGTTTTACACCTCTGCTGTAGAGTAGTGATCATTCTGAATTGGAGAAGCTCCCTAGGAATCTGGCATTGGCTGTTCCATTCAAAAGTTTCATTAGACTTAGATAAAGTCAGAGAGGACATTTTAATCTAACATATAGCAGTCATACAGCTGGGTGAGATAGCTAATCATAAGGGATGTTGGAATTGGAATCAAAAACATTTTGATAGTCTAGAAAAATGGGGCACATCTAATAAGAAAAAAATAAGAGGAGGAAATGTAAAGTTCTTCACTTTGGTTTAAAACAATTTTTGCATACGCATACTAGAGAAGAAACCTGGTTAGTCAACAGCTCACAACAAAAGAATCTCGGACTCAATACAAACCAACAGTGTGATGTAGAAGCTAGAATTTTTTCTTGGATTACATTAATAGAAGCATGGTCTATGAAGCAAGGATGATCAGTCAGTCTGTGATGTTATATTTAGTTCTGAGCACCATATTTTTATAAAGCATAGTGATAAACAAGATAGTAAGGGTTCTGGAAACCATGCATTTCCAGTATTAATTGAAGAAACTTGCTATGTTTAGCCTAGAGAAAGGTTTAGATGGAGGGACACATAACCTTGTATACCTTTTTATTTTCAAGGATGTGAAGGTTATCATGTCTGTGGAACTTCATGCTTCTTTTAATCAAGAAACCAGAGGTAGGCAGAGAAACAGAATTTAGCTCAATATCAGAAAAAACCTCATAATCAGAGAGGTCCAAAAGTGCCTCAAAAAGAGTTCTTAATCATTCAAGGTCTTCAAGGGGAGGAAAGATGACCATCTGTTAGGGATCTCTTAGGAAGTATTTCAATGTCAATTACTGGATGGTCTATATAAGAACTCATATTTATACAGGATTTGAACTCATGTTTTCCTAAATCCAAGTCCAGAACTCTTCTAACTATTCCATGATTTCCCTTACAGCCTTAAAAATTCTTCAAGTATTTCAGTATTCTTAAAGATCTATATTTACTGAGCTGTATTTTCTTTTTCTGGCAATAAGGATTCCAATATTGCTACAAATTGTACAGTTTCACGAGTGTCTATGGCAAAATGAAAACCTTCATCATTTGGTGGTCAGCTTTCTGATGATAATTTTTATGAGTTAGTCTCATTATCAGATGACAAATTAATAATGCCACTACATGAAGCATATTCATGACTTTTTCAATGCTATAGGAGCTTCTATAGCTTTAATGGCGTAGTGTGTAAAAAATAACTTAAATAGGTTTCAAAAAATAAAGGGATTTTCAGTGGGGGTGGAGAAATATGAATTTTTTACTGTTTTCAATGTTACTGTAGGTTAGTCACCTGGGAGGTCAAGAAAATGACTCTTGTATTAAAGGGATGATATTTATGTTTATGCTGTAGTGACAGATTGCAAACGTATTGTGGCTGATTTTTTTTTTGCAAGGGACTGAAAAAAATTTCAGCCCAGGGGAGAAATGTACAATGAGACTTTAGCTAAGCCCAGGACATTTTGCATGATACTCTACTGATCAGTGGAGAGAAGGTTAACCTAAAATGAAATGACAGTATGAGGTGAAGAATTACTACAAGAGATTCTGAGAAGAGAGATGTTTTATGCTATCTTTAAGGAGACTTGTGTATTTCTAGACTCTCAGAAACTAGATTCAGAAAGGTAAAGAGGGAGAGATATACTTTAAAAGCTACAGACATTTAGGGGAAGCCAGCTTCTTCACATGTCCCTTATTTCATAGCTTGCCTCCTTAGAGATTTGAGGAAATTTCCTCTTGGGTGAGATTGGGACCTCTCTTTGTTTCATGAGAACTCATCTAACTCCTAGTGAAAAAGAACATTTGTTCTATATATTTTCTGGCATATGTTGTGTATAACCTCTTTGATATTTGTTTGTTATTTTCTTAGATGAGCAGATTTACTAGCACTTCAATATTTGTAATAGTCTTTTGTAAGTAGCATTTAGTAGGAAAGCATCAAACTGGTGACTGTAAGTTAAGGGTTTCCCTTTCCCTTAAAGGATAGTGTCCAAGAAAGTAGCTTTTTTCTTAACATATCCTAGATATGTTAAGACAACTAGCTTTTTTCTTAATATATCCTAGATATGTTAGACATGTCCATATTATCCTAGAACAGCAATATTTATAGAGAGGGAGGTAGATAGACATAATTCTGTATCCAGGACACCTCTCAGAGACTAGACAAAGTGTCAAGCACCCAGTTTGGAAGTGCTCCAGGGCTTACTACCCTTTGCCTAAGCTATCACGCTGGCTCTCCTCTTCTCAGAGGTAGACCAGACTTCAGAACCTATCCATTCATGCCTCTCCAAGAGCTATGTGTTTATGTTTAGACAATCAATGTGGACATATATAGATATGGTTTGTATATCTATATCTATCTATCGAGGTAGATAGATAGATAGATAGATAGATAGATAGATAGATAGATAGATAGATATAGATAGATAGATAGATAGATATAGATATCATATGGGACACACACATCTCATATGTTATTGGAGGTATTGTCACTAAAGGAAAGGGCATAGATTTGCCTGATCAAATAGGTAAAATTATATTACAGTCATGATTATTTATTTCAATTACATAATTCAAAAGCTGAAAGGAAAGTAAGAGACTCATTTACTTTTAAACATTTGACAGAGCCACAGCCTCACAGAATCTTGGAATGGAACTTAGCTTAGAGATTCCCTAGACACCCTCATTTTATTCAGTTACCTAGCTGAATGTCTACTTAATAGGTAAGAAGCATATACTGAATTTACTCATTAAAAGTTCAAATTTAAGAGGAATATTTGGCTTCTGTCTTCTACTTTTAATTAATTAGCTGAAATTCTTTCCACATTTTCAAGATTTCATTTCCAAAGTATAACTAGGCCTTTAAAAATATTTTTCCCCATTGGACAAGTAAAGGTATAAGTTTTAAGACTCCTTAAGCTGTTCAATTGTTGGTCTCATGCCCACAAGGTTACTCAGTCCTAATTACTATTTGGCTTTCCTCCTGATAAATGTTATAATCCATCATCACCATTAATTGATATTTGTTGAGCATTGGCAAGGCACAGAGTGCTTAAGAAAGATACTTACAGGCACTTATATTTCTCAAGAAGACAGAAGAAAGAAATACAAATTACTTTTTGTTATGGATGAGATGATTTGTGCCTATTTATTTCAGAGGGATATTTTCATAAGTTATGCATAACATTCTAGGACCTTTGAAAAGAGGCTATATATCAGATAAAAATATGTATTGTTATAAATCTGACAAATCATACACTCTTTCTGTGTATAGAAAAGAAAGATAAAACCTATATTGGATTACATGCCGCCTTGGGGAGGAGGGAGTAGGAGAGGGAGGGAGAGAAATTTTGGAACTTAAATATCTGTGGAATTGAATGTTGTAAACTAAAAATAAAAATTAAAAAAAGAAAGACAGGATGCAGTTAAATTTGGCATTGAATGTCAAAGCCCTGAATAGCCATAGAGATCAAAAGATAAGCCAAGTTCTCTCTAGCCAAAAAATTCAATTTAATATACACCAAAGGAAAAATCATAGGCCATAAATTTTGAGTTTGAAGGGACATTGGGGACCACCTATTCCAAACCTCTTATTTTACAGATAAAATATCTGAGTCCCAAAGAGGCTAAGTAACTTGTCAAAAGTTATACGAATCAGGATGCCTAACCTGAGACTTGAAATCAGTAAGCACACTGGAATTTGAACCCAGACTGTGGTAGTAATCTCAGAACTTTCCTGAAGGCAAGTGTACCTTATCTCCATTGCTGAACTAATCGTGTGTAGGAGTATGCCTGGTAATATATTCTTCCATCTTTGACTATTGAAATCCTCACCATACCTCAAGAGCCAGAA
Source organism: Trichosurus vulpecula (assembly GCF_011100635.1). Taxonomy (NCBI): domain Eukaryota; kingdom Metazoa; phylum Chordata; class Mammalia; order Diprotodontia; family Phalangeridae; genus Trichosurus; species Trichosurus vulpecula. Next base: position 131,069,662 of record NC_050580.1, on the reverse strand, counting down.
TAAATATCACCTCGTTCATAAAAAAGGTCTCCTTTATCCTTCTCCCTAATAGGATCTCTCTTACCACTTCACACTTCTCCTGTGTGCTTATCTGTCTTGCAAAACTTCTTTACGTTATCTTCCCTATGCACTGTAAGTTCTTTGGGGAGGAACCATGTCTTATCCTTTTCTCTTTCAGCTCCTAGCACAGTGCCTTTCACACAATAAGTGTTCAATAAATACTTTTTCTTTTCCTTTTTAACAGAAAAGGTGGAATTTGAATTTCTCATCCCCAGATGTCTCACCTTAATTTTTAACTCTAAAATGATTTGGGACCAAATGCTCAAATAGTAATCATGCTATTGCTTCACTCTTTCAAATTGACCATTTTCTCCAACTTATTAATTTTCTTTAATAGAAAGTAGGCATACGACAACTTCTGGTTTCTACTGAGTTCCGTTTAATGGCTCCACATACATTTTTACTTTAGACTGATCCAAAGTAACATACCACCAACCCACTTTTTTATTTGGTATTTTTATTATCTCTAATTATGGGCATAAGATCCAGATAATAACTGGGTTCCAGTTTTTGCTAGACAAATTATGTGCATAATTATAGGCACATGTTTGCTGTGATACTAAGGCATCTGATGCTTCTATAGAGAAGATAATTGTCAACCTTTGCACTGTAATTAAGGCTAAATGGGAACCCTAATCATTTTTCAAATGAGCAAACAGTAAGCCAATTTTGATTGGCTATGTCACGGCAGTGTATAAAATAGATTTGCTGTGTGGGTTAATTAGTGGTCTATGAATGGTATAAACCTCTCTGCACAAAAACCCACATCGGCATTAAGTATTAGAGCTAATTAGCATGGCATTGTTGTAACTCTGTGTGATATTACCTGGATTATCCCTGGAATTCTAGCTTTTGACAGTGCCTTTCTTTTTATTATTATTTTTTATCTTACTTTCTCATCTCAAAGTGAATCATGTAGTGCAAGCTTAATTCTATATTGGTTGATTTCACCACATTTCTCACCTCTGTCTGATAGGCACAGGAATTAGACCTGTGATTTCTCTGGTTTAGGGAATTCTCTGGTGAGGAAATACCCTCTATAGATGCAGATCAGCAACTTAGAGCCTTAGGCTAGCTGCCAAGAGCGCTGAGAAGTCAAGAGGCTTGTGTTGGACCAGACGACCAATGTGTGTCAGAGGCCTTCTGGTTTGGGGTCCAACTCTCTCCTAACCATACCACACTACATAGCTTCTCTTTGCTAATAAGATAAAGATATCTTTTGGGGGGTTTTATTTATGGCCTAAAGAGCATCTGGCAGTGCATAAAATTATTATGCATTTATAAGCTTGGGGTAAACAGGAGCCATTATAACAAACACTCTACTCCAAATTTTCAAGAGGGTTTCTAAGGCATGTTTTCAGTGACCTTAATAAAATATATCTGCTAAACATCTCAACAAAGTGCCAGTGCACATATCTGTTTCCGTAAGAGGTAGTTTTCAAAAGCCTCAACGCAAAGGTCCAAGCTTGGCAATCTCATTAAATTGATTGGATAATTCATCCAATTGACCAGAAACCCTTGAGTCCAGCCCCAGCTGCCATATTAATATGGTATTGCTATTAGAAACCACTGACCAGGTGATCTGGCATATGGAAATGAGAGAGAAACGAGGTTTTACCTCTTAAAAATCTTGGAAAGAAAAATCCATATTTACATTTTTTCTTCCTTTAAGGCAACCTTAAGACCTAAATGACAAAAGGATTTTCAGGAATAATCTATTTCCAAAGTTACAAAACTCTGTGCTATAGGAAGAAATTATTTCATCTGAGTACTCTTATTCTTCCAAATTTGTACCTACTAATTTGTTCAATTATTCATTCAGCAAATGAATTATTAAGCACCTAAAACATACTCTGTGTGTTTGCTGCCGAGGGACATTCAGGGCTTTTGCAAGTCATAGTAACTACATGAAACTTAACGTGTGTGTGTGTGTGTGTGTGTGTGTGTGTGTGTGTGTGTATTGGGGAAATGTGTGATGCAAACACCAATAACTGTAATACATGATATTAAGTGCTAAGTGCATTAGAAAATTGCAAAAAAGTAGTGTGTGAAATCTGAGGCATTTAGCTCATTTCTACAGAAGAGGATAACATTTGAGAAGACGCATAATCTAGTAAATAAATAACTAGCCTCACAGTCAAGAAGAGCTGAGTTTGAGTCCTGCCTTTGACACATATAGGCTCTGTGACCCTGGATGAGTCATTAAACTCCTCAGTGCTGTAGGCCAGTGGTTTGGAACTTAAGTAGAAATGGAGGCCACTAAACTGTACATAAGAATCCCTCCAGGTCTCATATTGACTTAGAAAGCTACATGTTTGTATTTAATATGTGTCATTGTATTTTATTCATGTTTAAAATATTTCCCCTTACACTTTAATCTGGGTCAGGCCACATTAGGCAGTATTTTGGGCCACAGACCACTGGTGGGCTGCTTTGACACCTGTGGTCAGGGCAATTCTAAGTCTTTTGGTTTCTGAGAAATTGTGACTTGTGCTGATAGAGGGAATTTGTTCAGCTGGGAGTTCCAGTTAAATCACTTGTCTAATCCCTATCTCTATCCTTCTAAGGTATAGGCAGAACTCCAACAGGCAAAATGAAGAAGGGAAGTAGACCATTCCAAGCATAAACAAAGGCTTGCAGGCAGAAAAGCATGAGTGTTTGATATAGAGGAAGACAACAGTTTGGTTTACCTTTAGCATAAAATGTTCAGAATACATGAGATAAGACTCAATAGCTGGAGTATGAATAGTTGAATAGATTGAAACGTGCATTTGTAAGTTTGGGGTAAATAGAAGCTATTCCAACAAACATTCTACTCCAAATTTTTCAATAATGGAATTGAATAATTGAATAGGTTATAGAAGGCACTGAATGACAAGTTAGAAAGCAATAAAATGATAAGATTTTTGGTCAGGGAAGTAATATAATCAAATCTAGGCATCAGATCATTCTGGCAGAAATAAAAGGACAGGGTTTAGGTAGAAGAGAATAGAAATGAGAAGGATATATTAGAAAATTATTGCAATACTAATAACATTGCTTTTCCAATATGAAATATACATTAGTAATATAAAAACAGAGATAACACCACATGTAGCGGTGATAAAAGCTTGTATTAAGATGTATCAGTGGGAATAGAGAAAAAAGACCAAATGTAAATGATGTTGCAGAGATTGAACTAGCAACTTGGTAGCTGAATTAATGTATAAAGCATTTATTAAGCACTTACCATATGCAAAGCGCTCCATTAAACACTGGTGATACAGAGAGAAAAGCAAGATAGTCCTTGTTCGCAAGAAACTGCCCGTGATGTGGTAAGACAACACTTTTATGAAGCTTTCAGCATTATGACAAATAGAAAGGTCCAGTAGTCCTTAGAGTACTGTAGCAAGGGGATGCATATGTATGAATTCATTACGAATAGTAAAGTAGAAGAGTCAACAGTAGCAATGAGTTTTTCAAATATGGGTTTATATCATATGATAGTACGTCAGACAGCAGCAGCAAAATGTGAAGAAGTACCACATTTAGATACAAAGATCTAGCTAAATGGTTTCTAACTTCCCTTCAAGGTTAGACATTCATTGATGCTATAATAATAAGGTTGGTTTTTGATATGATAAGTTTTAGGTGTTGGTAGGATATCTCCTATGAGCAGGTAGAAAGGTAGATCGGAAACTCAGAAGAGAGGTTAAGATTGGAAATAGTTGTTTGGGAGTCAGCTACATGGGGATGGCAGAAAAAGTCAAGCAAGGAGAGACAAAAAAGAAGAAGGAAAAGAACTGTGGGAAAACAAAGCATCACTCCAGCACTTTCTGGTTAGCTTTGCATGACAGCATAATTAGACCAAGTTGTTGATGATATGCTTTGCATGGAGTTCAGAAATTATTATTTTTGTGGTGGAAGGGGTAGGTGTGTGCAGAAATTATTTCATAAGCTGACTCTAACTCACTCAAGAAATGCCAAAGTATATAAATTTGGTCCTCTGCTTCATCGTTTTATGAAGTTTTCAAAATAGGAAAAATCTTGCATTGAAAGTCTTTTTAAAGATTCAATTGCTGTCTTGAAGCTCCAGAAGCACTAGTGGTCAGTTAGGAATATTCCCCTTATATATGTGCATATTCTTTCCTTCCTTCTTTACAACACATTAATAACTTGAAGGGAGAAAGACAAAGGGGCAATAAGAATTTTCAAAGATGCTCTCAATAGCTTTCCCTTTCAGGAATTCTTAAGCAATGTTGACATCACAGGCCAGGTTAACATTTCACTTCTCTAATATAATGAATGAGTGACCCCATCACTTTCTTGCTATACTCATTAACAAAGTCAAATAGAAAAGGTCAGCCTCTGCCATTCTTACTTACTGTCTAAAAAGAGAGCCAAGAACACCTCTAGAACCAAAGTACTGAAAAGTCAGATGGTTAAACAAGTCATAGAAAGAATGCAAAAACTAATAAATGGATATATTTGTCAGCACGATGTTAAAAACCTCAGCCAAGTTAGATAAGGGGACACTTGTCCCCATCCCCCAAAAAGAGGGGGGAATAAGGCATCACCTATACCACTTCAATGCAAATGTGACAAATTCCTTCAAAGCCAGATCACAACATGGTCTTCTATAAGGAGAGCAAATCACTGAAGCTTCCTGCTCACCACTCCCTTTAAAGATGAAAGTGACCTTTGGGGCCAGTAATCCTTTAGAACAATCTTACATTGGATAAGAGCTATGGTAGATGGCTATTAATACTTCCTTAGTTAATTCATTCAAACAGCATTCACCTATTTCCTATTATGAATAAGGCAATAAATCAGATATCAAAGCAGAAGAAAATATAGTATCCATCAATACATTTGATGTTCGTTTGTTTTCTGTAGTGTCTGAATCTTTGTGAACCCATTTGTGGTTTTCTTGGGGAAGATAGTAGAATGGTTTGCTATTTACTTTTCAAGCTCATTTAACAGATGAGGAAATTGAGGCAAGTGGGGCTAAGTGACTTGCCCAGGGTCACACAGCCAGTAAGTGTCTGAGGCCAGATTTGAACTCAGGAAGATGAGTCATCCTGAACTCAGGCCTGGCACTCTATCCACTGTGCCATTTAGCTGTCTGCATCTACCCATAAGGAACTTAAAATCTAATAGAGGGGGTTCATTCATGCCTTTATTCAACAACTATTTATTAAGTACCTACTGTGTACAAAACATTGTTATAGGAGCTGGGGATGATGTACAGATTAATGTAATGTGTTCTCTGTTCTTTGGAGCTTTTAAGATGAGTATAATTAGGAAGAATATGGAAAATATTATAAGGGAAGAAAAAAGTACTATGAAGTTAGTAGGAAGGTTACATGCTTTGTAGACTCTGAATTAGCAAAAATAGGTTAGGAGCTTAATTTAACCAGTTAAATTAATTTAACCCACAATGATATCATTGTTTTTTTTTAATTCTTGAACATCATAGTTCTTTTTTCCCTGTTCCTCTTCCATGTCCACTGCTTTTCCTGGTTTTGTTCTTCATCCTTAACTTGAAGCCCATTTGTAGCATAGATCCACTCTAATACTTATAGGCATATGAGAAGGAATGGAAAAAGTGAAAATAATAAGAAATGGGATCCTTAGGTGAGTGGATCATAACTAATCCTGGTTGGAAGTGAGTAGACTCCTCAGCAAAGAGGTGTGCAAATGAGCGTGTATGCATGTAGTATAACAAAATGACTCTGTTCACCAGCCCCAGTGTCTCTATTAGACCTGGACATTGGTTTAGAATCTGTTATTCTTGACCTCAAAAGACTGAATTATTCACACAGCTCCAACTTAGTGGCAATTACAAGACCCATTCAGAGATGAGACTAATGAGTTTATGTCCCTGAATACTGCACGAATTTCAGTGTGAAGCTAGAAATCCAAAGAAATGCAGCACAAGAGAAAAGTTGCAGAGTGAAGGCATTTGGGGTTCATTTAGCATTTGTGATCTACTGACAGATAGTGGGCATAGTGAATAGGATTTTGGACTTGGAGCCAGGAAGAGCTGAATTCAAATCGGAAATACTTAATAGTTGTGTGATCCTAGGGAAATATTTAACCTTAAATCAGTATCAGTTTCCTTATCTGTAAAATGGGGATTGCAATAGCACCTACCTCACAGGATTTCAGATTTAGGCATGACACAGAGGATCAAATGAGACAAAATGTGTCTCATGTTTATAAGCATTTTGGAAACCTTCAAGCACAATATAAATATTGGCTCTTATTTTCCTATTCTTGCCGTATTAAGATGACCCACAACAAAATGGAAGCTTTTCCTCTGAGCAAAAGAATTATCAGTGGCAGCTGATGAGAGCCATGGAAAATTGCAGGCAGAGCAGGGCTGAGTAGCATAGTTGGGACTAACAGGAAGAATGATTAGTGACACTGTCTCCTAGGAATTATGGAAAGCTGCAGAAGGTATGATGTATGGTCCCTGCTGGAAGCTATGGAGACCTAGTGTAGGTTAAATATTCTTTTGGTTTTTTGTCAGTCAACGTACATTTATTAATCACTTACTAGCAAGTAATATGCTAATTGCTGAGAATATGAATACCATAAAAAGAGAGTCTCTGACTCAAGGGGCTTACATTCTTTTTTGTTTCTTTAAATTAAATTAATTTATTTATTTTTCACTTTCAACATTCACTTTTATGAGATTTGAGTTCTAAATTTTCCCCTCCCTCCTCCCCAAGATGACATGTAATCTGATAGAGGCTATACATGTGCAATAATATTAAACATATTTCCACATTACTCATGTTGTGAAAGAAGAATCAGAACAAAAAGGAAAAACTACGAGAAAGAAAAAATAAAAGCAACCAAAAAAAAAAAGAGAAAATAGTATGCTTTGATCTGCATTTAGACTTCACTGTTCTTTCTGAGGATGTGGATAGCATTTTCCACCATGAGTCTTTTAGAATTGTCTTAGATTGGTTGCATTGCCGAGAAGAGCTGAGTCTATCAAAGTTAGTCATTGCACAATGTTGCTGTTACTGTGTACGATGTTCTCCTGGTTCTGCTCACTTCACTCAGCATCAGTTCATGTAAGTCTTTCCAGGTTTTTTTCTGAAATCAGCCTGCTCATTACTTCATATGGAACAATAGTATTCCATTACATTCATATACCAAAACTTGTTCGGCCATTCCCCAGTCAATGGGCATCGCCTCAATTTCCAATTCTTTGCCACCACAAAAAGAGCTGCTATAAATATTTTTTGTACATGTGGGTCCTTTTCCTTTGTTTATGATCTTTTTGGGATACAGACCTAGTAATGGTATTGTTGGATCAAAGAGCATGTACAGTTTTGTAGTCCTCTGGGCATAGTTACAAGTTGCTCTCCAGAATGGTTGGATCAGTTCACAACTCCACCAACAATGAACACCTAGCAGGACCATTGCCTGTTAATGGGTACTAGTAGAAGGGACTGAGTTAAAGGGACTAGCTCTTCTTTCTCTTTCTCTCTTCCTTCCTTCCTTTCTCTTTTTTTACTTCTTCTTTCCTTCCTTCCATACAGATCTCTAGAAAAGGGATGCTGATTGATGGATATCCATATTTCCTTCAACATGTAAGTAAACTTTTTCTTCTCTGAGGCTGGTGAATTGTGTACTTGTGAAAGGAATTTGTGGCATCACACTGAGTGGTGTCATATTGGAATGTTGCCATATTTCTGGGTAGAGACAATAAACCAGAGATTTGAGTGATCTTCATCCCCACTCCTAAAGGGGATCAAGGCCTTTCACATCATATGCAGACTCTGTTACAAAGGTTACATTTCTGTTCACCATGCTGCCTTGAATTAATAGCTTTAAACATCCATTGAAAGAAAAATGCAAATAATTCCCGCCAAGGGAAAAGATTTTTTTTTTTTTTTGCCACAAAGAGACATGTGGTCTCCCTATTACATATCCATAGATGTGACCCTGGGGAACATGCTAATGAGATCACTGGAATATACTTGAATCTAAGGCCCGGGCATTTAGTGAAAGGTAAAAAATCACCAATGGAGTAAAGAAATATAGATGACCAGGGAGAACCCCTAAAAGACAGTGAAGTCCCATTACCTGCAGATAATCAATGAACAGCTTTAGAGAGAAGCCACTTGACCAGGCTCGATGCTATTTGTGGGAAACCACTAATTGCACGTTACTTATAATAGTTTCAACCTCTTCCAAACTCTAGCACAGCTTATTCCAAATGTATCTCATCAAGATACAGGAAAGCCAGAAGTCATTGCCCCAGTCAGGCTCCTGTAAAAATTCCTTATGTAAGGAGACCTGGGATTAAATCCAACCTCTGATAACTTACTAGCTGCATGACCATGGGCAAGTAGCAACTTTTCTGAACCTCGATTTCCTTCAGCTATAAAATGGAAACAATACCTGTAGTACCTACCTAAGAGGACTGTTATGATGCCCAAATAATATCAGTAAAGGCTTCACAAGTGTTAAAATTTTATATAAATATGAGTTAGTAATATTAATATCACTTCTGTTAAAGATAGTGGCTAGATGTGTGATTTCATTGATATAAGGAACTCTATGTTCAGGAGACTCTTTGTACCAGTGTAGGTCAGCATTTTTTCTAAATATTAGAGTTTTAGAAAATTGCTTAGACTAGTAAGAAGTTGACACTTGCCCAGGGTCATACAGCAAGGATATATCTAAGGCAGGATTTAAACCTAGGTCTTTCTGGTTTTTTGGCTGGCTCTCTCTACCTATCAAGGCCTCACTGTCTCTCTATGTTGGGGAAAAATTTGATTGCAAATAGGATAAATGGGAGTTGAAAGATAGTAAAGAGCAAGAAAACTACCTAGAAGGTTGTTTCCATGGTCTTGGTACCAAAGGATAAGGATGCAGATGATATCTTTAGGTATGGAGAGGAAGTGGCAGATGCCACCTTCCCCCCTAAAAAAAAGCCAAAATGAAGGAAAAATTCTTTGTCGTTGTTATTCAGTCATGTCCAACTCTTGGTGACCCCATCTGGGGTTTTCTTGGTAAAGATACTAGAGTGGTTTGCCATTTCCTTCTCTAGCTCACTTTACAGAAGAGAAAGTGAGGCAAACACAGTTAAGTGACTTGCACAGGTCACGCAGCTAGTAGTATCTGAAGGAAGATTTGAACTCTCAAAGATGAGTGTTTCTGATTTCAGGCCCAGCACTCTACCCACTGCATCACCTAGCTTTGCATTTAATAATAGATAAAGGGGCAGCTAGGTGGCAAAGTGAGTAGAGCACTCACCCTGGAGTCAGGAGGACCTGAGTTCAAATCCGGCCTCAGACACTTGACACACTTACAATGGTGTGACTTTGAGCAAGTCACTTAAACCCCAATTGCCCTGCCTACCCCCTCCAAAGAAAATAATAGATAAAGATGGAAGAGACAAAATAGAGAGGCAAAAAGTTTCTGTCCTTGTTTGTTCCCTCCTGGTTCACCTTCTCATGGCTTCAACTATTAGCACTAAGCTGGTGACTATCTAGCCCCATTTTCTCCTCTGACCTCTAGCTAAACACCTCAAGCTGCTTACAGGCAATGTCACATCAAGCTAAACATGTCCAAGATGTAACCACATTTTATCTATCAAGTCTTGTTTCCCAGGACTTCCCAGCATATATTCCCTTCCTTCACAGTGTCTTGCTATTAATCTTCCATGTATTTTACCTCCTTCACATATGCCATGTTCATTCCTTCTACTGTGTCTTTTTTCCCCCAGTGTGGCACCACCTCTCACCCTCTCCAAATTTAACCGATCCTTCCCATTCTAACTTGTCTTTTTGTCCTCCATGCCTACTCTATCATGTCTCTAAGATGACATGCTAATTTTTTACTTTATCCAAGTCATTTAATGCCCTACTTCTACTCAGATATATTCCTGAGTGTTTACAGGGAGGTACTTGTACTTTCCTTTTGATTTAACCCTTTTGCTTCAAATTCATCCTAATTCCTATGAAACTAGGTATTCCAAAAAGTTACTGGCTAATTATAACACACTCTCTTTAATTGTTTCTTGGGCAAATCCTATCTCCTCCAAAGGACTTTTAGCTTCTTAAGACAAAGGGACTATAGAGCTAGGTAACTGAGTAATGCATGAGTAATGAACGAATCTTGTGAAGTAGTTTCATGTATTCAAATTCATAGTATTCAATGTTATAATTATATAAGATATGGCAATTTGTTCTAGATTAATGAAAATATTCACTGTGATTTCAAAACAAGGCAACTACTTCACAAGATCCATTATTGTCCTTAATTAGGATCTGGCTTTCTTCCTTTAATATTTAGCACATGTTAAGTGAATTACTGATGGAAGAAATAAATCTCAGGGATCAGAGGCAAAGACAGAAGTGATGATGGAAATGCTGAAGAAGGCTGAAGGGCTGCTTATGCGAAAATTAGAAATGGTAAAAAAAATTTTAAAGTTGATTGTTAATGGCAAAATGTGTGGTTTGACGTCACTTCTGGTAAGGAGTCAAAACAATATGAAAACCTCTCTTATTTGAAGACAAAGGATCTTTAATTCCCTAGCCTCTGGTACTACATGCTGCTAAGTCTTCAGTCTTAGAAAATCACTAATAAACCACTTAGCCCCCTGCTTGCCACTTAATCAAGTGCCAGTTAGTCTAAGGTATTATAACTGTCAAGGAGCCAGCTGCATCCTGGTTAAACCTGGTAACTTAGCAGTGGATCCCCAAATTATCTGACTCCCCCCATTCCATTAAGCCTACATTTATTTCATCAAACTATATAAAAGGAACACACAGTTCCAAAATTAGCCTAGGGTGATACATAATACAGCTGGATAGTTTTGGGGGATTTTTTTTGTTCACTATATGGATTTACATACATTTTCATAGTAAGGTCAAGAGTGTTAACTTCTAGCTATGCAAAATTAAATTAAATTTATTAACACAATTTATTGCAGAATTCTAGCCTTGAAGGGTCATGGCCTAGCTCTGCTACGCTTTGCCTCTAGCACGGCCCTGGTTAAACACATCAAATCTCACTTCCTTCACATTTGAACTAAATTACCATAATCTCTCTGAAAACTTCTTCTCAAGTGCCCCCAATCACTCTCCCTGTCACCTAGAGGCATCAAAGGGACCTGTCTGACAAGTTTCTCCTGAAGCTCAAATGAAAGTGTCTATATGTATATGGTGGGGGAAGGTAGGGATGGTTAAATGCAGTTTGGGAGGCTGTGTTTATACACATACACACATATACATGTATATTCGGTATATAATTAGAAATGGAAAGTCTGAAAGCATTGCTATATATATTTTGTAATATATACAAAACATACATACGTATGTATGTATTTGTGTGTGTGTGTGTGTGTGTATGTATATATATATATATATATATATATATATATATATATATATATATATATATCAATGATCTCAGACTTTTCATTTCTAAAGAATCAGAGTTCCCCAAATTTCCCCCTTGACTGATACCAAAGGCTAACATCATCTCACCTACCAAACACTTAAAGGTCTTTCAGATCTATTCCTTTGGTCCCAAAGTGTTTTGAAGGAAAGACTTATTTTTAAAAAGAGAAAAACCTTTATTTTCTACTCTCCTTCTGGGAGGTGGGAGGGGACTCACTTTTTGGTGTGTCTAAGATGTTTCATTGCAAATGAATTCATTTTCTTCCCAGAATGAAGATAAAGCCTCTCCCTCCTTAAGAGAAGCCCTCTCTTAAAAGTGAGACCAGAAGATCTTATAACTCACAAGGCCTAAAGAGTATCTGTGTGGAGAGATGGAAAATCAATTCCTTACTTAATTCAAATCCAAATACTTCCTTATCTACTTCTCCCCATACCTCACCCCTGCCATTATCTTCTTTGCTTTCTTCCCCTCCCCTTTCCCTTTTCCCCCATTACTGTTTGCTTGTTCTTCTCTCTTGCTTTCTCTGCCTCTCTCCTCCTCTCTTTCCCTGCATCTCTGTCTCTGTCTCTCTGTCTCTGTCTCTCTCTTTTCTCCCTCCCTCCCTCCTTCTTACCATCTTCTCTTAACTCTCCTTTTCTATCTCTTTTGCTTTGCATCTTTTAAGGAATGAGAAATTCTAGGTCAAAGGACCCAGCTTACCCTATTGCCACTGTAGCATCATATTAACTGTAGGTACATGCAGGGTTCCTTTCAACCTAAGATTTTCTTTCATAGTTTATTACATTTGAAATATAGGCACTATAAACCATTTAATTCTTAATTTAAACCAGGTTTAAATATAAGAATATGACCTTTGTTTCTTGCTATTTTATGAATCTCTCATTTCTTCAGCTATCCTCCTAGAATATTATAAATAAAGCACCAGACGATCTATGAATTGATTACTAAAAATTTTATGAGAGGTGGTGGTGAATAAGGTGCGTGGGAGGAGGAGAACAATAGATAGACAACTAGCTTCGGAGTTAGGAAAACATGGTTTGAATCTTGCCTCTGACATATACTACATATGTGACCACAGGCCACTTAACCTCTCAATGCTCCCAAGCAATTTTTGAGGCTATAAATTACAGATGAGTTGCTGATCTTTTTGGTGGAGGGAGCTGCCACTCTGAAAGTTCCTCCACATTGATAAAATCATAAGTCTGGGCAAAACCAACAATCACTTAGCAATAAATTATCCTTTCCTTAAGATTAAAAAAAAACCTTTAATACCTGAAATATAGAAGCACAAGCTTCCCTTAGCTTGAGCATCAATGGTCTGGACCTGATAGGGACCTGAGAAGCTGTTTGACCTTTTATTTTCCAGAAAGGGAATTTGAGCTCCAGAGACCTTGTGACTTTCCCAAAATTGCTCAGGTATTGTGTAGCAGAACTCTTTATATTCCAGTCACCTCCTAGGCACTTAATGGATGCATCTTCATGTAATCTCTACAGGCAGCTCTTTCAGGATTTCCTCTATATAACTAGAGAAAATGAGATGTGGATGTTAAATATTCTGTTCACATTGCCCAGTGAACTTGGTGACTATGCTGAAGCTAAAAAGCCAGCACACTCTCCTCCAAAGTTCTCATCTCAACTGTGAGATCTTCCTTCAGCCTTTCAACATTTCTTCCCAAACTACAAATTAGAAATATTGCTAAACTTTGAGCTGAGTTGACACGATCTGCTGATAACATGTTCGCACAGGTGGGGCTCTACTGGGTGCTTTCCTAAGAATTCCGCCTTCTCCACTTGCTCTCATCGCTGAAAAATCAATGACTTGTGCCAGAAAAGTTGTTTTCTTTTTATCAAAAAAGAGGCAGGTCAGCAAGTTTCCAAACTGCCCTATTTTAAATGGCTCTCAAGCTGGAACATCAACATTTTTTCATGAGGAAAAAAAGTCCTTTTGCAGCTGGGAAAGAAGTATTGCTGAAACTCTTCACAGCCATTCAGTATTTAAAAAGAATAATTTTTTAAAAATCTCTTTACGTTAGTCTCAGTTTCTTCACTTGTCCGATGGGGATAATAATACCTGTACAGCTTGTCTCCCAGGGTCACTGTGAGGATAGGGCCATGAAAAGTGCCATGTTCCCTATCCCCTTGAGCTATCATCACCATGTTGGTGTTTACAATGAACATACTTCTTAGAAAATTACTTGGTATTTCATGTTTGCCAGTGACAAGACACCAAAGTGGTCACATTTCCTCAGCTTTACACTTAATTCTGAAGAAATAAGAAGTAATTTACCAGCATTGCCTTTTGTTGGTAAGGTTGCTGAGAACATAAACTGCATTAAATTCATGACTAGGGAAAAAGTCAGTTGGTAATGCAGCTTTCTCTAATGCCCATCTGTCTGAGGTTTACTAGCTCCCAGAGTCTTGGTGAGAGGAACTTACCTCTTTGGGAACATCGATCAGTCAGCAAAGTAAAATTAGATATTTATTCTGTCTTCTGAACTGACTTCATGCTACAAGCAAGATCAAAGTCCCTGTCCCAAGTCTTAATTTGATTTAGCATTAGAACATGCCCTTTCACTCTGATTTTGGGTTTTCAAAATGCATTCCCTTTCAAAACGTTTCAAGAGGGCTGAGTTCTCAAAAACTGCCAAGGACTATGTGGGTCTGAGGTATCATAGTGTCCGTCACTTTGCCAGATCTTCTGGGTCTACAACTTGAACAAAAAGTTGAGAAAGAGGAAGAAGAGAAGGGAAAGGAAAAGAAGGAGAAGAAGATGACAGCTAATTAGAGCCACTGGAAAGCAATTATCTTTTGACATTAAATCCTTTGTTTTAAATTCCTGCCTTTCCACATACAACTATGGCTGGTAACAGTGAGTCGGCTTTGAGCCACCCTATGTATAAGCCTTATCTAAATGTAAATTTCTTATCAATATTAATATCTATCTAACTCCCTTTTATGCTTTCCTTTCTTTGGTGCCTCCCATTCCCAAGGTCATTAACCTAGCGTTATTCCCCCTGATTGAATGTCCACCTTCCTGGGACTTCCTTCCCTATGTAGCATCCAAAGGTATAGATCAATTCCCTCATCTATATTAAAGCATCTTTCACTTTTATCCTATTCCTGTTAAAGGTCTTTTTTCCTATTTCTAAATTTAGAACCGTTTATCTGAAAACAAGCGATTCACCTAAGGTGGGCATGTTACTCTTCCCAGGTTTCTTTGTATTTTAGTAAAAGGCTGTGTGCCAAATCATTTCTCCACTTAGCTTTCATTCTTTCCCATGTCCTTCAGAGATTATGCAGGAGATGGAGTGAGATCACTTCTAAGGTAGCTTTACAATAATAACATTCTGTGTCAATGATAATTTTAACAACCTTTGGCAAGGGGTTGGCTGCCCACAGAGACCCTGGGAGCTGTAGATTTTTTTTCAGATTAGGAAGAGAAAAAAATAATGTGAGATCAGCTCTCAGACAGAAGGGTAGAGGGTTTTATGTATAGCTTATGGAGGACCTTTTGGGGAGCTCTAGGGAGAGAACTAGGGGAGTAGAGAGAAGGATGGTCATCCCATGATAGCATAACCATGGCAGTCAGAATTTGCAACAGCTATTGTATCTTTCTGAAAGACATGAAACATGACTTCTAAATACATGTGAAGAGGTCTGTGACTGGGATTTTATCATGGGCACCTGTTCCAGTAGTAGGAGCACTGAGAGAAAAACATACATGATGAACATGTAGTCTTTGCCCTGCTCTTGCCTTACTTCTACGTAATAGTTAAATAATGTATTTGCTGGATTTAATACTGCTTCACATATACATTTATGGCTTACCCTGTCCTTATGTAGACTGACGTCCCCTTTATTGTGGCATGATAGTGCAATGCAAGTCACACAAGGAAGAATGACTTCTCCTAGTGGAGGGCTGAGAGCTCAGTCCATTATTAAAAAGTTTTGCTCTCTTATTAGGAGTATAAAATAAGCCATTTCATAATTACATTTCCAAGTTCATAACTGCTATGAATGCAGGCTATTTTTATATAGTTGTCCCCAAAGACAAGAATCTAATTACCTTAAGCCACCTAAATTAATGTCTAATGGTAGGATTTTGGTTACTGTGGTAGACCAATAGAAGAAATGTTTTGGGGCAAGAGTGTGATAAAATCATACTAAATAGCCAGCCACCTGTCAATATACATTTATTAAGTGCCTACTATATACCAAATACTACACTGAGTGCTGGAGATATAAGGAAAGGCAAAATAATAGTTTCTGTCTTTGAGGAGGTCACTATTTAAATTTAGACATAACCTAAATTAAGTATAAGAAGGCTCCACCAAGAAGAACTAAATCTCTTCAAATTATAATCATCATGAGCCAACAAGATTTCAGAAATATCTGCGCAGGGCTTGAATGAGGCAGCAAGTACCAGGGGTGCAATCTTGTGAGAGAAGAGCTTTAGTATCCACAATAACCAACAGGGAGCAGGGCACTTGGCTGCAAGGGGGGAGGGGGGAAGAGAGAGAAAAAGAAAGACAGTGAAGGAGAGAGGAGGAGGAGAGGAGGGGGGAGGGAAATCAGAGTGGGAGGGAGAGAGGAAGGAAGGAAGTGGAGGGAAAGGAATGGAAGGGACTGAGGCAGAGAGGCATGGAAGACACAGGTGCTACCAGCAAGCCTAAAAGCTGGGACATGGGGAAAGCACCTGGGATACAGACCTTGTTTTCCCTGGCCCTGTGCCCCTTTGTAGTAGGAGATGTATCAAACACTGCAAGAAAAAGAAGAAAAGTAACAGATACCAAGTCAAAGGCAACAGAGGAGATGGGAAAGCTATTTCCCTTGGAATATATTTCACCACTTCAAGGACAGAGCAGCAGGATAAGCAAATACTTAAAACATAATTCATTTCTGGAGGCTGGCTCATTACCATAAATATGGCAGAATTATAAGAACCATTGAACGGAAAACAGATCCAAACTGAGTGCAGATATTTCCAACACTGCTGTTCAGCAGCTTCTCCCTCCCAACAAAGAGAAATCAATGTATGTTGCTGAAGATATCAAATGTACCAGTGATAAATCAAACGCAGTGAAAGAGAAGAATCCCAATAGATTCACAGAAGCACGGAAATTAGAGCAAGAAAGGAGTCAGTAGATCATGCAGTCTCTCTGATTTAGGTCATCCGCGCAGTCAAACCTGCTGATACTGTTTTCCAGATGAGATTTTTAATATTGAAAAGAAAAAAAAACACATTAAAATAAAGCAAGCAAATAAAACACATACCATATTAACTAGACTGGTTACCAGAAAATGTCATCTAAATGCCCAGGTCTCAGTTATGTAATAGAGAAGATAGTTATTGAGGAAAGGGATGACCACTAGAGTTAATAATGCCCAGAGGCAGAAGTGGTGCAGTGTATAGAGCACTGGACCTGGAGTCAGAAAGACCTAAGTTCAAATTCAGGCTTAAATATTTACTCACTGTGTGACCCTGGGTAAGTCACTTAACTTCTTTCTGTCTCAGTTTCCTCATCTGTAAAGATAATAATAATAATAATAATACCTACTTCTCAAGGCTATTATGAGGATAAAATGAGATAATATAAAGTACTTTACAAACTTTACAACTGTGTATTATTATTTTATTACAGCCAATCATCAATTATGATAAACAATTATGATCATAGAATCCTTAGAACTGGCTGTGATCCTAAGATCATAGATCTAGAGTTGGAAGGGATATTTAAAGGCCACCTAAGAAAACCTCTTTCTTTTTATGTATAGTTAAAGAAATTGAGACCCAGAGAGGTTAAGTGATTTGCCCAGTGTCACACAGGTAGTAAAAAACAATGTTGAAATTTAAAACCATGTGCTCTGTCTCCCAGAGATCATCTAACCTTTGCTTTTATAGATGGGTAAGCTAAACCCTAGAGAAATATTTCAAGCAAACGTGATATATTTCTGTAGTATATTAACCTTGCAAATTAACTTTAATAGCATTATTTAAAAAAGGTCCTGAGCAGTGAGGAGAGGAAGTCTAGAGCATATTAAATAATGTGGATACTAGAGAGGTGAAATTCCTTTCTTGGCCAGAGATGAAAAAGGTTCCACTAATAATCTATAAAGTCAATAAAGACATTTTTTCCTATATATCTTTACTTTTAAATGGAAATAGGTAGGATTATACTATTACACTAATATATTTTACAGAACAATTCCAGGCTCTAGGTTGCATTCTAGTGAAGCAGCTGTGCTATGTCACCAAACATTATTTGACCTTGATCATGAACAAATCAATAGTACAGCAAAGCACCACTTAATGAAGTTTAACTATACACAACATGACTAATGTATATCAAAGGGAAACAGAACTCAGTAAGGAAGAGGAGAGCACCTGGTGGCTTTTAGTAAACAACAACAGAAAACCACCAAGCCCTGAGTATGTACTTCTACTACTCAGTCTCCTACGCCTAAGAACAAAAAGGGAATGACACCTTTGTATCCCTCAGAGCTCTTGACGTGGGCATATGGATGCCATTAAATTTAAAGGTAAATATCAAGTGGTACAACACGTCAATCAGTAAGTGTTTATGGATCATAAGGGTAATTGATAGGCCTATCCAATGCTGGTATTATAATACATAATAACTAACTTTTACACTGATACGCTACATGGTGAACTGATAAACAGCAAACCTGGAAATTAGAAAAACCTGCGTTCAAGACCTGTTAATGATACTTAGCCAGCTGAATTACCATTGGTAAATCACTTAGCTTTTGGATGGTCCCATGTTATACTTGAAGCCTAAGTTATAGAAGAGTAACCAGTGTCCATCCATGGGGAGAGTTAAAGTGAAAGTTTCCTGCATTTCCAGGCACAGGTCTACATACACACAAACATACACACACACACACACGCACACAGACACTTCAATATAATCAAACCAGACTGTTCTCTATAGTTTACTGCTTCTTTGCATTTGTTTGAGTTGTTCCTCAAATCCAGAATGATCTTCCTCCCCGTCTTTGCCTTTAAATTTCAACTCACGCAGCTACAGGAGGCAGCGCTCTAACCCTAAATGTGCACTGGGCCTGGAGTCAGGAAACATCGGGCCTCAGACACTTACTAGCTATATGACCCTGGCCAGCTCACTTAACCCTGTTTGCCTCAGTTTCCTCATCTGTAAAATGAGCTGGAAAAGGAAATGTTAAACCACTCCAGTATCTCTGAGGAAAAAAAATCAACCCAAATGGAGTCATGGAGTCAGACATGACCGAAACAACTCAATGACAAGAACAAAAGTTCAACTCAAATACCATGAGTCCATGATGTCTTCCTTGACCTCCACAAGTGACAATCTTTTCTTCATCTGGCCTTATATATAGCACTTTGTATTATACCTCTCAGTTAACACATGGTATTAATGCATGTTCTAGATAGGCTACACAAGAAAACCAAAGACCTTTACCTAAACTTTCATCTTCCACAGTGTTTAGCATAATAACCCTAAGACTGTAAATTTTAGATGAATTGCCCATTGTCATTGGTGGTCATCACTACTGATGAAACCATAGATCCAGTACACAGGATAATAAATTTCAAGTTGAAAGGGACTTTAGATGTCATGTAGCATAATCCTCTTATTTTCCAGATGATGAAATCAAGGCCCAGAGGTAAGTGGCTTGTCCAAAGTCATACGAATAGTCAATAGCCGAATTGGGATTTGAACCTAGGTCCTGACACCAAACTTAGCGCTCTTTCCATTTTTCCATGAGGACAATAAAAGTTTAAAAAATGGACTATAATATTTTTTCATATCTTAAATTTCAATTATCAAACTGAAAGGGAAATAAGTAATCATTCTTTAAGCTTTGAACATAAACTTATTCTGAGATTATGGTTAGTATTTCTGCCAACCTCTACAGCATAGACAATTTCATATATGTTAATATAATTTATCCTGACAAATCAGGTTTTTAAAAATGTTGATCTTAATTGCCTATGCTTTTTGATGCAGAGATTCCACTGATAGGCATATACTTCTAACATGGTCATTGACAAAAAAGGAAGGCACCATATTCACCAAAATCTTTATAAAAGCACTTTTTTGTGCTTTTTTTTTCTTTTTTTAATTAAATTTATTTATTTAACATATTTAGTTTTCAGCATTGATTTTCACAAGAGTTTGAATTATGAATTTTCTCCCCATTTCTAACCTCCCCCCACTCCAAGATGGCATATATTCTGGTTACCCTGTTCCCCTGTCAGCCCTCCCTTCTGTCACCCCACTCCTCTCCCATTCCCTTTTCCCTTCCTTTCTTGTAGGGCAAGATAAATTTCTATGCCCCATTGCCTGTGTATCTTATTTTCTAGTTGCATGCAAAATGTTTTTTTGTTTGTTTTTGAACATCTGTTTTTAAAACTTTGAGTTCCAAATTCTCTCCCCTCTTCCCTTCCCACCCACCCTCCCTAAGAAGTCAAGCAATTCAACATAGGCCACATGTGTATCATTATGTATAACCCTTCCACAATACTCATGTTGTGAAAGACTAACTATATTTTGCTCCTTCCCAACCCATTCCCCTTTATTGAATTTTCTCCCTTGACCCTGTGCCCTTTTGAAAGTGTTTGTTTTTGATTACCTCCACCCCCATCTGCCCTCCCTTCCATCATCCCCCCTTTTATCTTGTTCCCTCTTCTTTCCTGTGGGGTAAGATACCCAATTGAGTATGTATGCTATTCCCTCCTCAGGCCAAATTTGATGAGAGCAAGATTCACTCATTCCTCCTCACCTGCCCTCTCCCCTCCTCCCACAGAATTGCTTCCTCTTGCCACCTTTATGCGAGATAATCCACCCCATTCTATCTCTCCCTATCTCCCTCTCTCAATATATTCCTCTCTTATCCCTTAATTTGATTTTATTTCTTTTAGATATCTTCCCTTCATCTTCAACTCACCCTGTGTCTGCTTTCTCTCTCTCTCTCTCTCTCTCTCTCTCTCTCTCTCTCTCTCTCTCTCTCTCTCTATATATATATATATATATATATATATATATATATATACACACACACACATACATATATACATACATACACATTCACATATATATATATATATATATATATATATGCATATTCCCTTCAGCTACCCTAATACTGAGGTCTCATGAGTCATACACATCATCTTTCCACATAGGAATGTAAACAAAACAGTTCAACTTTAGTAAGTCCCTTGCAATTTCTTTTTCTTGTTCTTTTTCTTGATTACCTTTTCATGCTTCTCTTGATTCTTGTGTTTGAAAGTCAAATTTTCTATTCAGCTCTGGTCTTTTCTTTGAGAAAGCTTGAAAGTCCTCTATTTTATTGAAAATCCATATTTTGCCTTGGAGCATGATACTCAGTTTTGCTGGGTAGGTGATTCTTGGTTTTAATCCTAGCTCCATTGACTCCCGGAATATCGTATTCCAAGCCCTTCGATCTCTTAATGTAGAAGCTGCCAGATCTTGGGTTATTCTGATTGGGTTTCCACAATACTCAAATTGTTTCTTTCTGGCTGCTTGCAGTATTTGCTCCTTGATCTGGGAGCTCTAGAATTTGGCGACAATATTCCTAGGAGATTTCTTTTTGGGATCTATTTGAGGAGGCGATCGATGGATTCTTTCAATTTCTATTTTGCCCTGTGGCTCTAGAATATCAGCGCAGTTCTCCTTGATAGTTTCTTGAAAGATGATATCTAGGCTCTTTTTTTGATCATGGCTTTCACGTAGTCCAATAATTTTTAAATTATCTCTCCTAGATCTATTTTCCAGGTCAGTGGTTTTTCCAATGAGATATTTCACATTGTCTTCCATTTTTTCATTCCTTTGGTTCTGTTTTATAACATCTTGATTTCTCATCAAGTCACTGGCTTCCACTTGCTCCAATCTCATTTTTAAAGTAGGATTTTCTTCAGCGGTCTATTGGACCTCCTTTTCCATTGGGCTAATTCTGCCTTTCAGGGCATTCTTCTCCTCCTTGGCTTTTTGGAGCTCTTTTGCCATTTGAGTTAGTCTATTTTTAAGGTGTTGTTTTCTTCAGTGTATTTTTCAGTATTTTTTGGGGTCTCCTTTAGCAAGTCATTGACTTGTTTTTCATGGTTTTCTCATATCCTTCTCATTTCTCTTCCCAATTTTTCCTCTACTTCTCTAACTTGCTTTTCCAAATCCTTTTTGAGCTCTTCCATGGCCTGGGATCAGTTCATGTTTTTCTTGGAGGCTTTTGGTGTAGGCTCTTGCACTTTGTTGACTTCTTTAGGCTGTATGTTTTGGTCTTCTTTGTCACCAAAGAAAGAATGCGAAGTCTGAGACTGAATCTGGGTGTGTTTTCGCTGCCTGGCCATATTCCCAACCAACTAACTTGACCCTTGAGTTTTTCAGCAGGGTATGACTGCTTGTAGACTAAAGAGTTCTATGTTCCATGTTTGGAGGGAATGTGCCAGCTCTGCCACACTAGCACTCCTCCTTCCCCAAGAACCCCCAAGCCGGACTGGGTTTAGATCTTCAGCAGGCTGTGCACTCCTGCTCTGATCTGCCATTTAATTCCTCCCACCAGGTGGGCCTGGGGCTGGAAGCAACTGCAGCTGAACTTCTGTAGCTGCCCCACCTCCGCTGCCCCAGGGGCGGTGGCCTAACCTGGAACTCCTTCCACTCCCACAGCTTTTCCCACTAACCTTCTCTGTTGTCTTTAGTGTTTGTGGGTTGAAAAGTCTGGTAACTGCCGAAGCACATTGATTCAGGGCACTAGGGCCCGCTCTGCCCGGCTCCTTGTCTGGTTGGTCCCCATCGCTCACTGGGCTCTGCTCCACTCCACTCCCAGCTCCCACCTCCGTGTGGGATAGACCTCACCCAGAGACCATCCAGGCTGTCCTGGGATGGAGCCCTGCTTCCCTCTGCTGTTTTGTGGGTTCTGCAGTTCTAGAATTTGTTCAGAGCCATTTTTATAGGTTTTTGGAGGGACTCACCAGGGATCTCACGCTAGTCCCTGCTTTCCAGGACTAGTCCTGCCCCCAGGACTCATATTGTAGTGCTGTAAGAGGTGATAAATATCATGAATACAAAGACATGTAGAAAGACTTACATGAACTGATGCAGAGTGAAGTAAGCTGAGTCAAGAAAACAGAACTCTGAGTGACCACAATGACAACAATAATATACATGAAAAGAACAACCACAGACAATTGAAATAAATGATGCAAAATTACAAAGAACAAGCTTAACCCCAAAGAAAACATATGACATAATACTTCTACTCACTATTTTTTGGAGTTGGGTTGGGAGGAGTCTACAAGTATGGTACTTTGCTAATAAAGTCAGATTTTTTAATGTATTGATGGACTTAGCTGATTTTTCCCTCTTTTTTAATCACTTGGATTTCCTCTTGAATTCTTCTGCCTTAAAGAGAGCCATCCCTAATAACAAAGTTGTTTTTTTTAAGGAAAGAAAAGAAAAAAGGAAGAAAGGAAGAAAATCAGCAAAACCAATTCCTGAGACTCTACAAGAATTATGCCACAAGTTAGGGCAGATGGGAAAGTGGGGATGAAAAGGGATAGACAGAGGACAAACAAAAGACAATACCCAAAGGAAAAAGGAACAGAGCTCTCAGAGACAACTTAGCATACTCTGTCAAGGCTGTGACCTTGTTACATTACCTATCACTCATTTCAAACAGGTATACCCAAGCTTATGGCTGGACCAGCTCCTGATGGTTTCTAGCAATTATACCACACACATGACTGCTACTTCAGGTAAACCTCAATAAGATCTTGTAATTCATGGAATCAGATGTAGTGCCTCACCGTGCTGAAGTGTGTAGGAAATTGAAGTCCCCCATTTCTCTTTTATCCCACTCTAGGGTTCTTCACTAGAACTAAAAGGGGCCTCAGTTTCATTTAGCTGGTAGGCTAAACTGCATAGTGAATAAAAGACCTAGGTCCAGGGCTATTTGAATCTGGCATAAAGTCAGTACTACTAATTTGTGTTGCATAGGATGAAAAAAGGTGGGGGTGGGGGGTGCCCCTGGAATTAGCCAGAGAGCCACCAGATGGCACCCGTCTAGCTTTGAGCTATTCCATGAGGATGACCATAACTAGATGAACACCACACCATATCTAATTTGGGTTTGGACACAATCTGGGAAATACTGTGATAAAACTTATCTCCTTAAATTTTCAGTGTAGTATTTTATTTCTAAACAATACAAAGTTCAGGTTTGAAGCATTCTTATATGTGAATTTTTCTGACTCTTTTGTATTCAATCATGATATAATATTGAGCACTTAGTTAATGAAAAACATTCACAAAATACTACTTCATACCTATAGACCCAAGAAACATGAATAAAATTATCAATTTTTATCGTGGGAGTGATGTTGTAGAGAAGCAGATATGTTCATATATTACAAGAGATAATGCAAACTGGTGTATAGTCTTTCTGGAAGGCAATCTGGCAACTGACAAAATTGGTTGTTGTTCCATTAGTCTCCCATTTTCTTGTTGTTGGGGTTATCTTTGACTCTTTCTTCGCTCTCGCTTCTCCATCTCCCTCACTTACAACTGGTTACATGGCCCTGCTGATCCTATCTATGCAACATCTGTCCTATTATTTCTCCCCTATTCCCATTATGACTTTTAGGCCCTTGTTACTTACTACCTATTTGGCCTCCTACAACAAGGATAATAGAAACTCACATTTATATGTCATTTTTAGGTTTGCAAAGCATTCAATATACATTAGCTCTTTCAATCCTCACAGGAATGCTTCTGCAGTGGATACAATTGCTATCTCCATTCCACAGATCTACCCTCCCCAAAATGTGGATGACTTCATGCTGGGTTTATCAAGCAATGAAACACTGCAGAGTCTCCTAGCAGAGTTCTGTGAGCACTCCAAAGATTCTGATTTGATCCTGTTCATTCATACAGGAAAAAACAAATATATAAGGACTGTTTGTTGTCCTGTTTATGAAAAGCATTTGGGTTATTCTACTGAGCTTACATGTCAGGATTTACAGCTGAGACAGTACAAACCAGTAAGCTGGGCCCAGAATTAAAGATAAAGAGAGTGTGCTTCGTCACCTTCAGGAAAGGAAAGCTCCTTTAATGATTTTAAACATCTGTCAGAAACAAAGGCCCATTTAAACAACAACATTTTACCCATGTTGTGATGTCAATGGGACACTGAACAAAGCAGACTGAACAACCAAAGTATAACGGAGAGTGTGATATGTACGTGGTAGATGTGAGCAGCCTGCAAAAATATATAACAAGAGAATTAGAAAGAAAACAGGACTGAAGGATGTCATCAGGAAAATGTGTCTCATTTAAACTTTATATTTCCCCTAGGATTTATGTATAGTGCTGTGCTCACAGTAGGTGCTCACTGGATCCCTTTTTCCATTTCACTAATGCTATCAATTCTTGTCATTTTTTCCTTCTCCATCTCTTATCATGATTTCATGCATTTACCTTCGGTTTAACTCATTTCAGGAGGCCCAGTGAGGAAAAGCTGCAAATCTGCTGGTGGTTATTATTAGTTCAGTTCTATGACAAGAACTCATTTCTATTTCCCCTAAATACAGGTGTCCACATAGGCAGTGACAAAATGCAAATTTGGCTCCTTCAAAAGTAGTCTCAGTAGAAAGGACCGACTGAATCAAGTATGGAGTGCTCTAAGATGAATTTCCCAGATGGCACTGTAGCTCATCTGTCTTGAACTCACTTTCATATTACAAAGTACTCTAATATACATTAACTAATTGGATGTTCAAAATGGCCCTGTGAAAAAGGAAGAGTTGAGCTGTTGTC
The DNA here is from genome assembly GCF_011100635.1 of Trichosurus vulpecula. Classification (NCBI taxonomy): domain Eukaryota; kingdom Metazoa; phylum Chordata; class Mammalia; order Diprotodontia; family Phalangeridae; genus Trichosurus; species Trichosurus vulpecula. Next base: position 131,044,358 of record NC_050580.1, on the reverse strand, counting down.
TCCATTTTATGGATGCGGACATTGAAATAAAGTGATTTTCTGAAGGAAATGTAGCTAGCAAGTAGTAGAGTCAAGAATGGAAACTAGGCTTTCTGATTCAGAGTACAGGACTCTTTCCACTACATATTTCTATCTTCTCCCATACCACTGTCTTTAAAACAATCAATTTAAAAGGAGCAACCTTAATGCAAAGGAAAAAAACACGTGATTTGATGTTGAAGAAACTAGACTCAAATCCTAAATGTTATTACCTGTCTAACCTTGGACAAAATCTTCCACCTTTCTGGGTCTCAGTTTGCTCAACTATAAAATGAAAAAATTCATAAATGTAGAGCTGGAAAGAAAAGGGATAGTGTATACTATGTGCCAGGAGCTTCACACAAATTATTTCATTTGCTAGTCACAATGACCCTGCAAGGTATGTGCTATTATTATCCCCATTTTATAGTTGAGGAAACTGAGGCAAACAGAGGTTAAGTTACTTGCCCAGAGTTACACAGCTAATAAGTGTCTGAGGCCAGATGTGAACTCAGGTTTTCCTTACTATTGCCAGGGCTCTGTCCTTTTCTTCTCTAGGTTAATAGGCCCATGAAAAAGCACAATGTAAAATATAATCATGTGATATAGATGGTTAAGACTGTGAGATCAACATTAGAGAAGATTTTATGGTAGGATTGGGAGTAGAGATGAGTAGAGGAGCAAACATGGCAAGTAGAAGCAGAAGCCAAAACATTAACATTCTTCCCTTTTCCCCACTCCTAACCTATACCAGGCAAACCTATGACATCAGAGGTAGTTTGCTCTCCTACCAAGGTGAGAATTCCATTTCCTTTTTTTTCTGGTAGGAATTAATTGTGAAATACCAATGTGAAACTTGTCAAAATGCAAGGTGCACCATAGCTTGTCTTGACCATTTGAAATTGTCAAATCAATACACAGTGTAGGTCAGTGAATAAAAGCTATTTGATTCCCAGTCCTCATAAACAAACACAAATAATTGGTCTTTTACATATAGTTCTCTCTTTATATCAACAATTCTATTAAGTCAGGTGCTTAACACCTAACCCATAGTAATTCCCTGGTTATGAAACAGAATTGTTTATTTCACTGTTTTTGTTTTCTGTGGACACTCATCTATGAGCCCTTCCCATAAAGCTAACAACCTATTTATTCTAATAGATAATAATGTAAAAATAGAGACTCTAGGCTGCACATGTTATTGAAAATTCTATAATTAATTTACCCAGAAAGAATATGGCTTCCTAGGTAAAGAAGGGGACAGGATGACTGGATTGACTCAATATTATATAAAATCATTGTTGGGCAACTTTAAACAAATTACTAAGTTTCTCAAGTGTTAAAAGGGATGTAAAGGACACCTCTTATCACACCAGGGGGTTAAGTTGTTTCAGGACCACATCACTAAATTCTCTGCTAAGGCAAATAGAGCATATTATCTCTCATCTATTTATTTATTTATTTATTTATTTTTAAAGAGCAGCTGCTTCCCAATACTACCACCAGCTGCTTTACAAATTACCCCATCATTAAGTGATTATTTCATATGACTTCATCATCAGGACAGCTGGGATACCACCCACTATCTCAGCCCACTCCCCTTCCAACACTCCACCCCATCTCAACTAGGTCAAATTTATAGGAACTTTTTCCTTTAAGAAAGTGTCATGATTAAGGCCTATGAAAGTTAACCAACTATCCCTTTAGGACAACCTGAGAAATAACATAGTATAGCAATGGAGTGCAAAGAAAGCTGACATTTGCATTCACATTCTGGCATATATTAGCTATGTAACTCTCTTAGACTATATATCACAGGTGTGTTGCTGACCTGCATTGATAGATGGAATTCCATGCTGGGAATTCTGTTCCCTGATGAAATCATGGGTTGGAACAACAATAAACAGAAAATAAGAGCTAGGAACAACCTTAGAAGGCAACTTGGATAATCCCTTCATCTTATTGTTGGAGAAAATAAAGACCAGAGAGAATATCTGAGTTGTTAATTAGCCACAGATTCAAGATGAAAACTGGGGCATCCTTATTTCCATTTTGGGGTGTGTGTGTGTGTGTGTGTGTGTGTGTTTAGTGCTCTTTTCTCTATGCTTCTTTTCTCTCTAAACACTCTGAACCAGTATTTTATTGCAGCCTGCACTCTTAAGGATTAGGTACTATCTGCTGTCAGAAGAAACTTAATTAAACTGATGATTGTGGAAAGATGGCTGGGGCAGACTAATTTACAATGTAAACGGAGGAAACCACATTCATAAATTTGAGATCTGGGCAATGGGGGATGGGAAAGGATTTCAAAACACTAACCTAGATGTTGAAAAAAATATTCAAAGTAAGATTGTAAAATGTTCTCACACAGATGTACACATGTGAGAGCACATAGATGGTTTGTATCGATAATAAATTTTATTGTTGTTCAGCCATTTCAGTTGTGTCTGACTCTTTGTGACCTCATTTAGGGCTTTCTTGGGATACCAGAGTAGTTAGCCATTTCCTTTTCTAGCCCATTTTACAGATAAGGAAATTGAGGCCAACATGGTTAAGTGACTTGCCCACAGTCACAGAGTTAGTGTGAGTCCAGATTTGAATTCAGAAGGTGAGTCTTCCTGACTCTAGACCCAGCACATGAGTCACTGAGCCAACTAGCAGCCCCTTGTAGTAAACATTGACCATAATAATTAACACTGAGAAAACATCAAAATGTCTAGAATTAGGTGGAATTCATAACTCATTAAAAAAGGAAAAGAGTCCCTACAACAAGTTCAGTCAGTCAAACATATATTTTGTGCCAGGCACTATGCTAAGTGCTTGGGATATAAAGAAAGGTAAAAAGAAAGGTCCTGCTCTCACAGAAGTCATATTCTAACAGGGGAGACAACATTCAAATGAGTATGTACAATCAAACTATACATAGAATAAAATGGAGATAATCACCAGAGGGAAGTCACTAGAATTAAGAGGGACCAGGAAAGGGTTTCTCTAGAAGGTGAGATTTTTGTCCAGACTTGAAAGCAGCCAAGAGGAGGAGACAAGGAGGGAGACTATTGTAATAGGCATGAGGGACAATCAGTGAAAATGACCAGAGTGGGGAGATGGAGAGTCTTGTTCAAAAAACTCAAGGAGGCCAGTATTGCTGGATCACAGAATATGAAATCTATGAAGAATGTAAAGATAGGCGGAAGTCAGGTTATAAAGGTCTTTGAACAGAAAACAGAGCATTTTACTTTTGATCCTGGGGGTAATATGGAGCACATGAAGTTTTCAATACCCTCATTTCACACACAGAGAAAGTAAGACCCTGAGAGATGGTGTGATTTGTGCAAGATCACACAGATCTTAAGCAACAGATTCAGATTCAAACCCAGGGCTTCTCATTCCAAACTCCAGAATCTTTTCTCATCATACGTTGTTGACTGATTCCTGTTCATCTACATCTCTGGATAAAAATCACCACTTTGTCCTTTTGTTATGTTATCTTTACTGTGTATTGTTCTCTGTTCCTCCTTTTAAAAATGTAAAGCAACCTAAAAGTTGCTTTCTTGTATTCCTACATTTCTCTCACGTATCAGATCCTCACATAATGAAAGTACTCATATTTTAATCTTCAAGTCTCTGCATGTGATCTCTACAAATCAACAATTGTCAACTGCCCTATCTCAAAGCAAACGTCCAGCCCCTTCTAGGTGGCATGGTGGATAGAGTGCTGGGCCTGGAGTCAGGATGTCCTAAATTCAAATCTGGACTCAGATACTTGCTAGCTTTGTGACCCTGGGCAAGTCACTTAATTTCTGCCTGCCTTGGTTTCCTCTACTGTAAAACCGGTATAATAATATCACCTACTTCCCAAGGTGCTGTGAGAATCAATAGTGAAAATATTTGTAAAGCACTTAGCAGATTACTGGTCACAAAGGAGAAGCTCTGTAAATGATCATTATTATTGCTATCTCAAAGAGATTTCTGCAGTGGAGAATCCCTGGTTGGACTCAGGTGAGGTCTCCAATCTAGTATCTTAATTTGGGGTTAGGAAGCTCAAGTGGAAAAAAAATGTCTTCAACCAGCACGATGGCAGGAAGGAAGATTTTGTATTTAAAATTTGCTTTAGCCTTGGTTCCTACTCTCGATATAATTTTTTTTTATTCTGTCATTCTCTGCTTGGCTATCAATTTCATATTTAGAAACTCAAAATTTATCTAGAAATTCCAATCCCAGACCACCCTTTTATACTTTTTCAGAGTGGCAGTGTGGTATCATGGAAAGTATACTGGACTTGGAGAAGACCTGGTTTCAAATCCCCCCACTTCTGGTGTTTGCCAAAAGCATAGCCAGTGTCAAGTCACTTAATATCTCCAAACCTCCAAACCTCAGTTTCCTCATCTATAAAGTGCAGAAAAGAGTACTTACAAAAACTGTTTTATAAAGGTGTGTGTGTCTTAGATGGGATAGCATAGAGTGTCCCAAAAGACTTCATGCAGTTTTAAGTTTTAATAGCTTAAAATTGCACTAAGATTTTTGGGACATTCTGTATAGGTAAAAACACTTTGTAAACTAAACTATTATTTAAATATCAGTTTGTATTTTCATTTTAAAGTATTTCACGGCTTATAAAATGAGATAACATTCAACTAATAGATATATGTATTAACTTCCATATATATACATATATATGAATGTATGTATAAATATGTGTTATATATATTTGTGTTTGCGTAAATGTGTGTATCTATGTATGTACACACACATATTTGTATGTGTATGTCACCTACAAGGGTACTCTTCTAGGCACAAAGATGGTATCACACTAATTTCAGATGTGAAAAGACCTCCATATTGGTTTAAAGAGGGGTTCATTGGAATCTCAATATTTCAATGTTTTTGATTATATGAAATTAGTTCCAACTTAGTCCTCGAAAGTAAATTGTATCTACTAGAATACCAGAAGGGCTTTGGTTAAGTGGTGTTACCTTTAAGTATTATGGTTAATGAATTAGGGTTGCAATTAGTGAATAGGGCTGGCATAGATCTTGGATGGCATATTAGAGCAGCAGAAAGTACCACCATTGTTAGGAATATGGAAGTAAAAATAACTGAATGGTAGGATTTAGAGCAGGAAGGCAGCTTGGAAATGATCTAATACAATTCTCTTAGTTTAGTATTTCAGAAGGAGATATGAGGCTCAGAGAAGGGAAATAACTTGTTTTCAAGATGATCACTTCCATGGCCCTACCGTAATGATGGTTTCCAAAGGAGGCCCAGCACAGGGGCAGATCTTCCAGCCACAGCTATCTGAGGGACTCACAGTGGTAGCCTGGGCATACCTGACACAGTGAACATAAAGCAGCCTTCTTAATGGGGTGAGAGTCCCAAATTCTCTGTGACCTTTTGTAAAATAAAGTAATGGGATTGAGGTCAGAAAAATAGACCCATAAAATGCTAGAGCTTGGAGGGGCCTTAAAGATGTTTATGTATAGATGGAAATTCATGGCCAACTCTCTGAGTCAAAAGAAAGTTAATAATCAGGTGAAATTAGTCAAAGCCTCTTTATAGGCTATCACTAAATAGGGGAGGGTGAATTGAAAAAAGGAGAAAAAGAAAAGCAGGGAGTCCCATGAACAATACAATGGAGGATTAGACATTTTCTTTGCTCCCCACTACCTCAGAAATTATGTGCTAAAGATAAAGCAATTCAGATGTCTCCTAGGTCTAGAATGCCCAGAGTATTTTTTAAAAAACTATAAAAAAGTATCTCAACCCACAAACTGATGCTTACTGACCTGAAGCTCACTCAGCACCCCTCACCCACTTCACATGCTATCTATAGTGAGGTTGCACTAGAAGACACAAGGATGCAACACAGGCTTACAGCAAAGCTCACCTCCACACATCGGTCTCCCCTCTCTCTTTCCAGTGAATCTCCAGGCTGTGAAAATTTACCCTGGGTCAGAATTAACAGACAAGTAGTCATAACTGCTCAGGAGTAAAAGCTTCCTGGGGGCCATAACCCTGCAGCCCTACTTCTTCAAAACTCCAAAGAGCTGTTTCTGGGTTGAAGAACCAAGCAACAAAAGACATGGGACAGGGAATCAGGACAGGACTCTGTGTGTGAGTGGGGCTATGTGGTAGTCCCCCAAGCCTGAGGGAGAGAGCACAGCATCCAGCTGCAGTCAGTTCTGACTACCCAAAAGTTAGCTTGGGTAGAAACCTATGATGGTAAACTGAATTGCCCAGGATGGGAAAAGGCTGAGTTACTTTACACCCCTCTCCAGGGAAACCACAATCAGAGGAGAGGGAATGAGAGTGTGAATGAAGGGAAAATAAGGGGAAAATAAGACTGAATTTACCAAAGATTTCAGAAAGAAGGAAACTCAAAAACCTGAACATAAACAGATGAATCAACAGAAAAAAACTAACAGAAGAAAATATCTTTCCCAGATCTAGTCAACAGGTTCAAGCATCTATATGAATACTGCAAAACAAAGGAAAATGATCTAACACTTGATGAGACAGAGGACCCTGTGGAATTTGAAGGGAACATGGAACCACAACATGTTGTTCCTGAGTGGTTCAAAAGAGACATGAGAATTATGAAAGCAGAATTTATGGCCTGCATGGCAAAAATAATGGGCAGAAGAGGGAAAAAAGCAAACAAAACTTTAATCTATGCCTTACCAAGGAAACAAAAGTGAGAATAAGAGATTGGGAATGAAAATACATCAAAGTTAAGGGTGACCTAGAAGAGAAGCAAAAAACAACATTAAAGAAGAGTGGGGAAGGAAGGAAAGAAGGAAGAAAGGAAATAAGCATTTATTACATGCCTATTATGTGCCAGGCACTGTGTTATATACCTTATCAATATTATTTCTTTTAATACTCACAATAACCCTGAAGTGTAGGTGCTATTATTGTCACCATTTTACAGAGGCAGATAGAAGGTAAGTCATTTATTCGTGGTCACATAGCTAATGAGTGTCTGAGGCTGAATTTGAACTCAGGTGTTCCTGAATTCAAGCCCAGAACTCTATCCACTGTGCCACCTAGTTGCATCTGAAAAGATGAATTTCACCCACTTAATAGTGTTCTTAAGGACTGTTCTGGGTTTAACCATGATTCTAAAGGAAGAGCTCTACATGATTACAGTAGAACTATTTCTCTACATTTCATCATTCATTTCTATTTTGTCCATACTGGACAGAATCCTGGACTTAGGATCAGAAACACTTGAATTCAAATCCAATCAAAGCTGTGTGACCCTGGACAAGTCACTTAACTGCTCTGTGCCTCAGTTTCCTATTCAGCAATATGTGGGAATTGGAATTAATGACTTCCAATAGCCTCTATTTCTAAATTATGATCCAATGATTCTATTGTTGGGAATATAAGATGATAACATTTTTACTTGTGTGTCTATGTATATACACACATACACGGGCACATATATAAATAAAATTATGTGTTCAAAATATTTTATAGCAGCATTGTTTGTAATTTAAAAATTTTGAAAGCAAATTAAATCCTGATAAAATATAATCTCCCTGAGGACAAACACTTTTATTTTTATCTTTGTACTTTTAGCATCTAGCATATGCCTGGCACATAATGTAGGCTTCATAAATACTTTCATCAATTGGTTGATGTCAAACTATAGGTACGTAAAGCACAGTAAGTTAACGTTATGGAACGCAAGAATGCAACTGAGATTAAGTCTCGAGGCATAGAAGAGATATGGAAAGTCCTTCATGAAATAATGCTAAGTTGAAAGAACACAAAGAACAGAGTATGCATTATGATCCCGAGGGATGAAAAGTGAATTGCAAAGAACGGACAGAGAATCATGAGGGAGACTTGGAGGCAGTAAATGAAAAGTTAGGACTTTTGTGAACTAAAGTTCACGTATTTAAATGTAAATAGTTGCGAAGTTAGGCACTCTTGAAATTGGCAATTTATATTAAGTTTATGATAAATCATTAGAAAAAATACTTCTCATCTAGTTCCTGAACTTACTATAATGGAACCAATTATGAAAATGCAAATATTTGTAAAAATTCAACCAACAAAAGGAACAGGATGTAAGGTCAAGTGATATGCCAGCAGTCAACATAATAGCTTTCCCTCTTGCCCAGAGATTAAAAAAGCCGACAAATATAAACTCCAGCTCCTTTTCTGCATGTGAATTTTCTGTTTTCCTCCTTCCTTTTAAACAATTTTATGCACTCACATATATTTTCCCTAGTGCTGTATTTCTTTCCAAATTCAAAATTAATGAATATTTATTAAATATCTAAAGTGTTTAAAAGACTGGGCTCAAGAAGGTATAATTCTTGTCCTCATGAAATGTATTGTCTCAAAGGGAAGGAAGACTGAATCCAATCTAATCCTGATTCACAATATGAGGGGCATCTGTGATGTCTGGGGTGAAAAACTTTTACCACCAAGGGGGTATCAGGGAATCTTCATAGACGAGGTCACGTTTAAATTGGGAATTCATTCTCATTGTGAAATTCCCAATCCCAACTGAGAAAGCATTCATTAAGATCCTATATCATGCAGAGTTCTATTCCATACTTCTAGGTTGCCAAGGGAGAGAGTGTAGAGAGATGATAGAAGAGGACCAAGAACAGCATTTTGAGGAACACATATCTTAAGTGTCTAGGAAGAGGAAGAAGAGTCAAAGAAGAAACTTCATCTTTGAACATACCTGTATTCTGGAAGTGTCTTGTGTCTCTAGGGGAAGCACAAAGTTTACATAAGATTTACCTCCTTACTTAATGCAGATTATAGCCTTGCTTTTTATGACTCTTTAAATACCATCTCTCCTTTTATGTTTTTCTTTCCATTTTGTGGGTCCAAAGGATTTTTACTATTTAACATGTACTTTTAAACTATTTGCTGATTTCTTCAACCTCTCTAATTAATAATCAACACTTACTATATCTCTAGTTTCTTAACTTTTGTTTCACTTTTTAGTTTTATAATAAAACCCTTTTTTTATTTGCCCCTAACCACCTGCATGACTGCCCTTTTAGGTCTCAGTTTCATTAGGTACAAAATTAAATGGTTCAGTTACATTCTAAGGTCCCTTCTAGCTCTGCCATTCTATTATTATTATCAATTCTTTACTTGTTACTTTGGAAAGAGCATTATTTTTAGATTCTTTGGGCTTTGGTTATACTCTTAGCTTTACCACTTACTACCTGTGTGACCATGAGCATGTCACTTAAATTCTCTGGACCACAGTTTCCTCGTCTAGAAAATGAGGGTGGATCAGACTAGGAAACGTGCATGGTTCCTTATGGTCCTAAAGCTATGATAGTCTTCTTTTTTTCTCTATCTCTATGTTACTTGGTGATTCATTTTTACATTCAAAATAAATAATTTAGATTTAAAAAAAGACAGCCTTCACTGTCATGCCTTTTGTACTTAGTTTTCTGTTTTCGAGCTGTCCTGTCAGCTATACTTCATTTGGTGGCTTTTTCGCATTCTCCTAAACTCTCTTTGCCTTTCCTTCTATATTATCCTCCTATATTGCCCTCCCTATAATATCTTACTATATTATTGTCTTATATTTTCATGCTCATACCATTATTCTCCCTACTGATAGTTTGTGTGCTATTTCACCAATTCTCCTTAAGTCTTCTCTTCTAATTGGAGAAAGTATGTAAGAAAGTAAAAAAAAAATGAGAGACAGAGAATGACAAGGAAGAGAGAAGAAATGAAAGAAAAGAGAGAAGAAATAAAATAATTAAAGATAGATGCAGAATAAGGAAATGAATGAGAAGTTCTCTCAGCATGACTTATGAATGCAAAAATGAGTAAATAAAAATAGACATGCAAAAGGAATGTGGAGATAAAATTTATAAAACATAACTATAAAATATGAAAGGAAATAGGAATTAAAATACAAGCTAAAGTAACAGAGTAGAATATAAGCTCCCTGAGGGCAAGGATTATCTTTCCTTTTTAATTTGTCTCCAACGTCTCTCTTTCTAGCGTGTTGTAGTCATTGCTCACAAATGTCGACTGGATTGGATTGTTAGAAAATCGCACATCAGGGAAATTGGAAATATAAATCCAATGGAAATAGAAGGAACAAGGAAACAAAACAAGAATAAATAAAAAGTTTCTGGAAAAAAATGCTCTATGAGGGTTTGAAGAAGAGTTCAAGAAATTAGCAAAGTATTCAGGAGTATTTAGAAGCCAACAGAAAGTGATTAACAACACATTCTCCACATTCTGATGCCAGAATACTACTCCTTAGGTTTCACAACTGTCACTTTCTTGTATACTTTGCCTAAATCTTAAAAAATTCTGTCAGGATCTCCAGTATGTAAGAAAACAGAAATCTGCTTTCATGTACTGTTCTGATAGCCCATGTCAGAGAACATACTATACACCAGCAGGCAAATATGTGATTGTACAAACAAAAACAAAACAAAGCAGCAATGTGGGTTTTGTGTTTAAATGAAGAAAGCAAACAACAATAAAACAAAAACCCTGAAAATGTTAAGCCTTACTTACTGCACCAAATAATTTGCATACTCCTACCAATACTGGGATTTGGATTCTTAAGTGCAAGTACATAATGTTGGCTTTATAATGAAACATTTCTATTTCTTAATTTGCAACCTGCTGGCTATGCTATGCCATCTGCATGCTAAATGAGGCACTCTTCACTTTAATTGTATAGCATTTCTCTCTGTTCTACTTGTATTATGAACATACCTTTTCCTGGATCTTTCACTCTATCATACACAAATTATTTTGCCTTTTCATCTACAACAAATAACTCAGAAAAAAAGACCGATGAATTTCCATTGTATTTCATCTCTCAAGAATATTTGATGAAAATGCAGTGGGAACTCATTGGCTTCCATAAATCAGCCTTCAGACCCTGTGCTTAGATTGCTTACTTTTTGCCAAGTTTATCATAGTCAAAATCAGGTACCTTAGAACTACTAATATCATCACTGATGGAAGTGACTCATAAAATCAACCAATAACCCAACTATTATTTAACAAGTGCCTACTACATCCAAGCAACCCATCTATGCTTTTCAACTTTCCTCTGCATTTCTCATGAAGGAATGGAGGAAACCCTGACAAGAGTGGCTATATATGGTTCTCTTTCCCAGAATAACACAACTCAAGAGAGTTTCACCTGAAAAATAACATGGTCAAGGACAGAGGCTTCCAGCCTGTGTAATTGTAGAGAAACCTTCAAGTGATACTATATGCCATGGACACTGCAGACTCGATGCAGTAACTAAAAGAGCCAACTTCCCCACAAAACAATTAGAAAATGAGTGCTGGGGGCAGGGCAGCTAGGTGGTAAAGTGGATAGCACTGGAGTCAGGGGGACCTGAGTTCAAATCCAGCCTCAGACACTTGATACCACTTACTAGCCGTGTGATTCTTAGCAAGTCACTTAATCCCAATTGCCTCTGAGGAATTTTTTTAATGAGTATTACAATCCTCCAGAAGTGTGCCTGCAAGCTTAAGTATTTAGGAATCAACAGTCTAAAGGAATATCCATGCCAGGGCATTAGACAAATGGTTTAAATTGTCCTTAATACAAAAGATAGTTTTTATGTATTGGTACAAAGGAACTGAATCTTGAGGTTAAGATCTTGATTTAAGCCAGTAGTTCCTTAACTATTTTTGTTTTATTGACAACCGTGGAAAGGGTATCAATTAAGGTGATGATATCTCTAAGGTCTCTTCCAGCTCTAAGATGCCATGTTTCCTAGGATTAGAGGTAGAATGGAAATAATTCTAGGATTCATAATTTCAGAGCTAAATCACCTAGTGTGACTTGAAGAAATAGAGGCCAGAAACTAGTCTCAAAACTAATTAGTGAAAGAGAGGGAATCAGAAGCCCAAGTCTCCTTACTTACAATTCTTTGTTCTTTCTCCTAGACCAGTGTCAAATTCAAAATGAAACAAGGACCACCAACCCATGCAGATGCGCATTGACTTAGAAAACCACTTATGAGCATTATCTATGTCTTATTGTATTTTTATTTTGTTGAATATTTCCCAATTATATTTTAATCTGGTTTGGGCTACATTTAGGATTGTGACAAGTATGTGTTTGATATCTCTTCTCTATGCTATGCCACCAATCAAGAAGCATTTATTAAGTGCTTACTTAGGGGTCCAGTTGTTAAGCACTAGAGATACAAAGAAAAAAAATAGTCCCTACCTGCAAGGAGTTTATATTCCAATGGAGGAGAAAACACAAACATAAATAGGTATGCAAGACACATACAGAAGTAGGTGCAAAGCATCCTTTGAGAGAAAATCACTATCATATGGGAGGGGTGAGAAAGGCCCCCAGCAGAAGATAGTGTTTGAACTAAGTCTTGAAAGAAGAAAAGATTTCTATGGGGAAGTGTTAAGGCCAAGGAGGAGAATTGTATGCAAGAAGGACAGTAAACTCCAAGGCAAAGATAAGGGTGATATTATGTCATGTGTGAGGGCAGTAAATCTAGATTGGAAAATTGGGTCAAGGGGAAGAAAAGGTCAAGTTGGTGAACTTGTAAAGAGTTTTTAATGCCAGAGAAGCTTATATTTGAGCTTTGAGAGAATGGGGAGCTACTGAGCTACTGGAGTTCACTGAGTAGGATTCCATGATTTTCCTACTGAAAAAAGATATTATCATGTTCAATTTCCTCACTTTAACAAATTAGGAAACAGAAGCTGAGACAGGTTAAAATGTACAAGCAACATAGTTTTTGTTTAAACTTGCAGTTACATTTTAGGACAGTCTCTTAATTTTGAGCTTTTTTGCATCAAAAGTGGTAGATTTTAATATAATTCATCTGTCATGATTTTAATGAGAAAATTAAGAACATTTAGCTTTAATACTATGAGTAAAAAATTGACTTGTCTTCTAATATTTTCTTCTTATTCTTGATGTTGCCTGGAGGAACTCATGTCTTAAATTTCTATAACTATTTCAACTACTAGCAGTTAATAAAAGAAGTTATATTACATTTTAAAAACAACTATTTACTTTGCTGAAACTTAACTATCTTTTCTACTATTGGTCAAAGTTTTGCTTTTGAGAGTTCAAGCTCCTCTCCCCTTTATCCCTTTTGGGGGGGGGTAGGAGGGAGGCTAGAGGATTATTATCCAGCTGTTATAAATGCCTTTTTATTAGTTAAATATGGATGCATTTTAATGTCTTTAACTTTTTGTGTTAATCATAATAAATTTTAACTCAAACTCTTTTTATCATACTTAGAAAAAGCCTATATTTTTGTACTTAGACATGTGTATGTTTATATGTATCTGTATACGACATGTAGATACACATACAAATATACATTTAACTATAAAATAATTGATTTGTTCTCTGGTTAATATATTGACCAACCAGGTATATGGTATTGAACCAATAGGTGCTATTGTATTTGGCACTAGAGGTCTAAGTTCTTATTCCAACATTGTTCCACAGTGAATGTGTGGTTTTTGTCTCATCATACACTTGGTCAGCATCAGCTCCCTCATCTGCAGAAAAGGGGGTTAATATTTGTACTGCCTACTGCAGAAATTGTTTTGTGATCAAATTAAATGAGACAATGTGTACCAATTTTATTTTAGAGGATAGGATATAGCCACCTAAGACAGAATACAACTGTGACAGGGGATACTCAGTAACTGTTTTTTCTTAATTACTTAGCCAAAGAGAACCAATAGAGACTGTTATTAAGAGATTTACCATTTAATGACAGACAAAATATACTTAAATAATGAAAATGCTTCAATGTATAGAAGGCAACAGTAATGTATATTCAAAGCCTAAAAGCATTAAAATGCAACCTTATCCCCCTCTGTTGATAAAGCCTATTATGTGGCATTGAAATGACCTGGAAATTTCATTTCAACCAGGCATTTTAAATATTGGATACCTTGCATGAGGCATCTATGTCATTAACTAAAGAGCACAGAGGATACAGCTACAAAGAGCCAGGGGTTCTTAACATTTTTTTGGCATCAAGGACCCTTTGGTTGTCTGGTGAAATCTACAGACCCATTCTCAGAATAATATTTGTTGCCTACATTCACGATGGAAGAAAATGCTAAATTTCATCTAGGGATTAGTGAAAAAAAATTTCCCTGTCCAAGGTCACAGACTTCCTGTCCCTGGCATATGTTCATGGACTCTCTATAGATACCAGGTTAAGAACTAATCTGTTGTAGGTAATAACAATATACTACCATATATTTTTTGTGCTATGATAGGCTCACTGCCACAAGACATGGTTCTTGATGTCATTTTATTCTGCTTAATACTATTTCAGTCCATAGAATAATGCAACTGACTCGTGATGTCTCATGTATTCTGTGCATTACATTCCAGGGTACCAATTTTTAATTTGCCTTAATTGGGCTATGCCTATTCTGTCTTTCTTGTAGTTTTCATTACCTATGGCTGAAAAGTAGACAAAAGTGACAATCAATCTGGTAAAGGCTAGGAGGTGGGAAATCTATTTTTTGTTATCAATTTAATCATGAGAATATTTGAGGCCAATAGATGGCAAGATGTGGTCTAGCAGTCTCATCCTAACAATGAGCTTCATTGTTTGCTTGGCAGAATTGCCAATACGGACAACTATATTCAAATGCCCTATGAACCATTGAAAGGAAAGGGAAGGACACTGAAAAAAATTGGTGTATCAAATTTATATTTTGGAATTGCACCAAGTGAAGTGATACTGAAGGGCTTTTCAAGCCTTCATTTTAAAAGTCCTTCAAAGTGTCTCCAAAGGGAGATAAAATTACAACTGTAGTTTATTCATCCGACCTTTCAGAAATAAATAAATAATCATGTGGACTGCTCTTCTAGGATTTTGATTGTGGGCAGAAATAAGATAAATGACTGCTAGAGAATGTTCAGTCACACTGCCATTCTCAAGTAGACAAGTCAAGGTAGTCCCAAAGATCTTAGACCCATGGCTTAGTACATTTCATGTCCATGCTCAAAACAAAAGCTTCTTTCAAAAAGAAAGAATAAAATAGCATTGAAACTTTCACTACAGTTCCTTTCCCTCATTCTCACCATACACCTTGCATTCTTAAAAGCTAGGCCAGACAGGATGAGGTTCTGAGAGCTCCTACCAGTCTATAGGAACTTTGAATAAAGCACATAGTCCATTACTGAACAAGTCATTCTAGGACCAGTCTGGCTAGTGAAGAGAGGTTCTTCACCAATAGTTTGGCTACTGGGTAATTTGTTTTTCCTTGTCACCTCAATAACTTATGAAGACAGTGGGCTAAGGTATGGATGGATAATTCTCTACATTGGTGGAGGGAGGGCCCCAAAGTGTCAAATACAGGGCTACTAGCACAGTGGCCCACAAAATTTTCTGAGTGCAGCTAGAACCAGATTAAAATGTAATTCAGAAATATTTAACAAAATGAATAAAAACATAACAAAAACAAAATAACAAAGCATAAATAATGTTAACATGTGATGTTCTATGTCCATATGTGCCTGCAGGAATCCTCATGTAGACTTTAGTGGCCCCTGTTTCTACTTGAATACAACACCATTCTCCAACACTGATGAAATCGCAGATCCTTGAAATATTAAAACTACTTAGAATAAGGACTAAATGTTTAACCATGTCTTCTTCTCCCCCCAAACCAGAACTTCAGAGAGTTAAGGTGCCCTTTCTATCCTTCATGGGCTTGGTGAGCCAGCCACTTCCATTTTATCTACTTTCCCTCTGTCATCCTTCTTGTCTGGCTTTTAAGATCAAGTGTAATACTAGGAGGAAAGCTGAAAATGAAATGAGGCTTTTTTTTTTCCTTTTTGAAATGGGAAATGGAGATAAAGAGATTAAAAACTTTATAAAGTAATAGTCTAGAAAGTAGAAATTTATTGCAAGAGTTTATTTTTAATTTCAGGGTGTGGAGAAGACATGAATAACCTCTTAAGACTTGGATCATGTGTTTTGGAAATCATTTGCTTAAGGGCTAGTTCAACCGGAGGGAGAAAAAATTGAAACCAGAAAGAAATTTGTTCATATTGAGTGAATGGGCATAGCCAGTGTCTCAGAGATATTTCACACCATCTTAAGGATTAAATTTAACTTAGGAACTGTTGTGGTGAGGGAAGGAAAGGGTAGGAGAAAGGGAAGGGGAATAAGAATTTATATGGTGCCTAATATCTACCAAGAGCTGTGCTAAGTGCTTTACGAGTAGCATTTCATTTGATCTTCACAACCCTGGGAAGTAGGTGCTAATGTCATTCCCATTTTACATCTGAGGAAACTCAGACAGAGAGGCTGACTTGCCCAGAGTTATATAGCTAGTAAGTATCTGGGGCTGAATTTAAACTGGTGTTGACTCAAGGTCCAGGGCTGAGCACTATCCACTGTCCTTCCTAGATAGTAGTTTGGAGACTGAGGCACAATGATCCAAAGGATAACAAAGGCAGAATAGTCTAACAGGGTAGGGAAAGTAAGGTGAGAGTCCACTGAAGAAATGATACCTGTCTTCTTCCTTCCCATTTTCTCCATTCATAAGTTGGCTTCTAATTACAGTCAGGGAAATGGGTCTAAAGTAATTTAAGTAGACAAAAATACCTTAGAAATAGATCAAGACTACAGAAGCTAAGAAAGTTAGCCCCCCCCCCAAAAATGGGAGGATGCAAAAATTAGGGAAATGCTTTTGTAATAGCAAGGGACTCAGGCCCCTCTGGCTGAAAGTGGCTGAACTCCACCCAACTCCACCCTTTGCCTGGAGCTCCTCCAGACCACCAAATGTGTTAAATTATAGTCTCAGTCAGCATTTAGTTAGTGTAATTTTTGCATCTGCAACTAATTGTGGTTGTAAAATCCCACTACACATTCTCCCCACCACCCTTACCCGATGTGACCAAGACACAGAGATGGATGGTCTGTCTATACAGGGCAGATGTTTCAATTGTCTGCTTCATTTGTTTGGTAAAAATACTAATCAGATCACTGAGACCCAAAATAGGTTTATTTGTTGTGTTTTTAGATGTGAAAAAAATCATCAGGGATATTGTGAATGGTTTTAATGAATACAACATCTCACCTTCGCTTGATAGATTTTTGAGATCATTGTTGGAAGCCTAGACTTTTGAGTCACAGAATGTATATGTGGTAGGGAGGGGAAGGAAAGTTGTTTGCCTTTTTTTTTGTATACACAGCAACTAGCACAGTGCCTGGCATATAGTAGAGCTTAATTAAAATTTTATTGACTGACTGAAAACATAATAGAGAAAGGAAGCACTAGATTAGAGGACCTGGGTTATAGTCCTGGCTTTTCCATTGCCTTTTTTGACCTCAGTTTACTCATCAGTTTCCACAACTATGGGGCAAGGTTAGATGACCTTTAAAGGCCCTTTCAGCCCTAAGATTCTATTATCAAAAGCATAGTTTTTATACTTACAGACCAGCCACATTGGTCTTGGAAATAGCATCTCAGATTATATTGATACTAGCACAAAAGGAAGCATTTTATCAGTCTCACTCACCAAAGCTCTTTTAAGATCAATTGATAGTTTTAAAAAGTCAATATACATGTATATATGAGTGTGTGCATACACTTTCAAAATTACACATGCCGACATACATAAACACACACAATTACACACACACACACACACACACACACACATATATATATATACATATGTATATGTATATATATATATATATATACATATATAAGCTCTTGTGGGCCAGATTATTGGTGAAATAAGAATTTGAGTTAACTCTCTAGTGTCCCAAAACACTAAGACAGTTGTGAGTAAAATAATCATGGAGCAAACTTGGGACTATTTGAATTAACTTTGCCACCTGGTAGATTGCTTTTGTGCCCAGCTTTGAGCTCTTTGGACAAAGAGGATGTAACTCAGCTCTAAGACTCTGGCAGGGAAATTTGAAGTCTCCTTGATAAAATTTGAAGCTTTCCTTAAAGAACTTTCTTGCTCATTGCATTTATCATCTTTTTTCTTCCAATGTACTTCTTTCTTCACTCCTTTTGGAACTGCCTTTACCTATGGACATTTGAATATGGTTTTTGTTAGAAGGGACTGAATATTTGAATAGACACAGAACTGAAGCAACCCAAGATCTAATCAAACAAGAATAAGGTCTAAGTGGGCCAGAAAGATGCCAGGATAATTTAAAAAAAACTTTAAATATTAAAAACAATCAATAATTCTGCCTGGTTTTCTGAGTTAAAGACAATGCTGAGTTGGAATAGATACATGTACATACGTCACACATACATACTACTATCATCATCGTCAACTTCATCAAAAACAACATTTAGACAGGGATTATATCATAGATTATGTATTATATTATGCCTGAAATGCTCTCCTTCTTCATCTCTTCCTACTGGCTTCTCTCAAGGGTGGGAAACCTGCCCCTTAAGATCACATGGGACCCTCTAGGTCCTCAAGTGCAGCCTTTTGACTGAATCCAAATTCAGGGCTGCACTTGAGGACCTAGAGGGCCACATGTGGTTTCCCACCCCTGCTTAAGTCCTAACTAAAATCCCATCTTTTACAGGAAATATTTCTCACATTCTCTGAAATCTAGTGTTTTTCCTCTCTTATTCACTTCTTAATTATCCTATATGTAACTTGTTTGTATATATCTGTTTTCTTGTTGTCTCTCCCTTTAGAAGGTAATCTCCTTGAGGGCAAGCACTGTTATTTGACTCTTTTTTTATCCTCAGTGATTAGCACAGTGCCTGATACACAGGCCCTTAATAAATGTTAATTGACTGGCTGACTGACTATACAGTATCAGTCAGCGAGAGCTTTGAAGAGTTGTCTTGAGGACAAAAGTATTTGATTTGATTGTAAAGCTCTAGAGGGCAGAACCAGGATTGATAGGTAGAAAGTAGAGGGAGAAGGGTTTTGATTTACTATGAAGAAAAACTCTTAAAATTGGGGAGGTTAAAGATGAAATAAATTACCTCATATGAGGTTTATATGACTTCTCTGTTGCTGAAGGTCTTCAGTTAAAGTTTGGAGAACCAGTGTTAAATAAAAGAGTCATGCACTGGGTAATAGTATACTAAAAGATTATTCAAATCTCTTTCAAGTTTTGGATTCTATGATTCTAAGAAGTAGAAGATGATTAATTAAGAGCAGTATCTCACAGAGCCACAATGAGCTTAGAAGAAGGTGCCCTGAGTTGGCTATAGCTTTCCCTAATTTCCATTCCCTTTGTAGGAGATGAACTATAAACAGAGATGTATATCAGGCCAAGGATGATACTGTGACCATGTGTTTCTGCCCTCTGGGATGATGGCAACAATGATAGCAGAGGAAAACTCTCAAGATGGAAAACCCATCTGAATGGCAAGAGTACATACGGGTCACATTGATGAGGCTTTCAACTTGGAAGCAAATAGCCTATTTTTTTTTCCACAATCCATGATTTATTTCAAATTGTCTATCCTTACAGATTGACTTGTGAAGCCAAGTCTCACTTTACAATATGGTGATTTGGACTCTGGATAAACTCCAAACTCACTGATGCAATGATTTCTGTTACAACAATCCCAGACCTTAGTCATGTCATGGATGCTTCTGTTGTTATCTTCTTGTTTCAGAAGGAAATATTTAGCATAGTCGCTTTCATACCCCCTTTCCCTTTCCTGTCTGCCTCTGTCTTGACGTCTTGGCATCTCTCTCTGTGTTTCTCTCCATCTCTGTCTATCTGTCCCTCTCTGTATTTCTGTGTGTGTCTGTCTCTGTCTCTCTGTCTCTCTCTGTCTCTCTCTCTCTCTCTCTCTCTCTCTCTCTCTCTCTCTCTCTGCTTATCTCCCTTGAAAAGCTACTGTCCTCTAAGTCAGAGATATGAGTACTAGAGAATATTTTGAACATTATTTCTTTTTACAATGTAATCTTATTTTATTTTTGAAAAAGTTCAATTCCTGAGCCAATTTGAATACAGCACTAGTAGAAGGAAGTTTGTTTTAAAAATTATTTATATTTATTTTGTTAAATATCTCCCAATTACATGCAAATTTTTTAGCAATCATTTTTTGAACTTTTGAGTTTAAATTCTCTCCCTTTCCTTTGCGCCTCCCCCTCCTTGAGAAAGTGAGTACTCTTATTTTGCTTAGATATGTGAGGTCATGTAACATATTACCATACTAGCCATATTGCAAAATAAAATAACAAATAATACAATAACAAAATAAAATAAAAAATCAAGTAAAAAGTATACCTCAATTTACATTCAGAGTTTATCAGTTCTCTCTCTAGAGGTAGATAGCATTTCTCATCATAGGTCTTGATCAGAGTAGCTAAGTCTTTCACTGTTGATCATCCTTATAATTTTTCTATTACTGTGTACAATGTTTCCCTCGTTCTGCTCACTTCACTTTGCATCAGTTCACGTAAGTTTACCCAGGTTTTTCTGAAATCTGCCTACTCATCATTTCTTAGAGCACAATATTATTCCATCACAATCATACATCACAACTTGTTCAGCCATTCCCCAAATGATGGGTATCCCCTCAGTTTCCAATTCTTTGCTACCACAAAAAAAAACAACCTGGCTATAAATATTTTTGACAAAGAGGTACTTTTCCCTTTTCTTTCACATCTTTGGGATATGGACATAGTAGTGGTATTCCTGGGTCAAAGGGTATTCACAGTTTTATAGCCCTTTGGGTATAGTTCCAAGTTGATCTCCAGAATGGTTGGACTAGTTCAAACTCTACCAACAGTCCATTAGTGCCCCAGTTTTTCCACATACCCTCTAGCATTTGTCATTTTTCTTTTTCATCATGTTAGCCAATGTGATAGTTATGAGGTGGTATCTGAGTTGTTTTAATTTGCATTTCTCTAATCAGTAGTGATTTAGAAAACTTTTTCATGCCACTACTGATAACTTTGATTTTTTTCTTCTAAAAACTGCCTCTTCATAGGGCAGCTAGGTGATGCAGTTGATAGAGCACTGGCCCTGGAGTCAGGAGAACCTCGGGTTAAATCCAGCCTCAGACACTTGACACTTACTAGCTGTATGACCTTGGCAAGTCACTTAACCCCAATTACCTGACACAAAACAAAATACACACACACACACACACACACACACACACACACACAAAACCTGCCTGTTCATATCTTTTGACCATTTATCAACTGGGAATGGCTTTTACTTTTTATAAATTTGGCTCATTTCCTTACATATTTAAGGAATGAGACCTTTGTTGGAAAAATTTGTTACAATAACTTTTCCTAGTTTTCTGTTTTCCTTGTAATTCTGGCTGCATTAGCATTGTTTGTGGAAAAGCTTCTTAATTTCCTGTAATTAGAATTATCTATTTTACTTCCCATAATATCCTCTATCTCTTGTTCAGTCATAAACTCATAGATGTCACTGGCACATTTTACCATGCTTCCCTGGTTTATTTATATCATCCTTTATGTGTTTATCCATTTTGACCTTATCTTGTAAGATACTGTTTTTGATGTCCATTTTGACCTTATCTTGGGAGATATCTTTGATCTTATATTGTGAGATATTGTATTATCCATAGTTTTAGCTAAACTTCTTTCCAGGTTTCCTTGCAATTTTTGTCAAATGTTGAGATCTTAACATAAGAGGTTGGATCTTGGTGTTTATAAAACACTAGATTACTATGGTCATTTAATAGGGTGTATTGTGCATTAATCAATTCACTGATCCACCACTATTTCTTAGCCAGTTACTGGACTGCTTTGATGATTACCACTTTGTAATATAGTTTGAAATTCAGAGCTGCTAGGCCATCTTCTTTAACATTTTTTTTATTGATTTCCTTCATTTGTTGACCTTTTGTTTTTCCAGATGAATTTTGTTACTAGTTATTCTAGATTTATGCAAGTTTATTTAATATCCTGCAACTTTGCTGAAGTTTTTCACTGTTTTAACTAGTTTTTTAGTTGATTCTCTGGGGTTCTATAAGCGTAACATTACATCTGATAGAATGATAGCATTGCTTCCACATTACCTATTTTTATTCCTTTGATTTTTTTTCTTGTCTCATGGCTGTAGCTAGCATTTCTAGTACAATATTTAATAATAGTGATCAGGAACATCCTTGTTTCACTCCTGATCTCATTGGAAAAGATTCAAATTTATCCCCATTACAAATAATGCTTGCTCTTGGTTTTACATAGATACTACTTATCATTTTCATTGATTCATTGGCTTTCTAGTATCTTTAATTAAAATGAGTGTTGCACTTTGTCAAAGGCTTTTTCAGCATCTTTTGATATAATCATGATTTTGCTGTTTTTCTAAATTTCCTAATATTGAACCAGCCCTGCATTCCTGTTATAAATCCCACCTGGTCAAAGTGTAATATGTTCCTGTAATTTCTATGCTAGTATTTAATTTTTTTCGATATTCATTAAGGAACTTGGTCTGTAGTTTTCATTCTCTGTTTTTGCTCTCCCTGGTTGAGGTCTCAAAATGATATTTGTGTGATAAAAGAAATTTGGTAGGACCCTTTTCTCTATCTCATACTGTAATGCATAACTTTGCCTTTAAAGATTTGGATGTTGTACCATTTGGTTACATATATTATGTTCAGTATTCATATTACTTCATTGCCTATGTTTCCTTTCAGAAAGATGTAGTTGCCGTGCTTATCCCTTTTTAATTAGGTCTATTTTTGTTTTTGCTTTGTCTGAGATCACGATTGCTACCTTTGCCTTTTTTACTTTAGTTGATGCATGGTAGTTTTTACTCCATCCTATTTTAACTCTCTGCATCTCTCTCTGTTTCAAGTGTGCTTTTTGTAAACAACATATGGTTGGATTCTGTTTTCTAAACAATTCTGCTATCTGCTTCCATTTTGGGGGTGAGTTTATTTCATTTACATTCTCAGATATGATTGCTAACTATTTACCTTCACTTTGTGATTTGTTCATGATCACACAGTGGGTATCTCAGGTCATCAGTGTTCTTACCATATGACTCTTTTCTAGGATGACACCAGAATAGGAAAAGAGCTATAGAATACCTTTTATGCCAGACAAAGGAGTAAGTATTTTATCCTAAAGGTAACAGCGAAATACTGGAGATTCTGCAACTAGTGACATGGTCAGATCTTTGATAATTCTGAGGTTTTATATGTAGTATACACGTCAACTATTATGTACTTTACTGTCACCAAGTTTGATCATGGTCAACTGAAAAGGGTCATGTTCTTTTCTTTTTGGTTTATTGCTCCTATTTGATGCTAGTCCAAGGAAAATCTCCAAAATTAAGCTTAGATTTAGTTTGTGTCTATGTTTCTACAAACATGGGTAAAGAAGGAACACAGCTCCTATACAAGTGCTTAGGATAACTAATGCAGATCAGGTAGAGGATAGCATTTATTTCACCTCACTGAAAACACAAAAGAAGTAGAGGCCTCACGAGAACCCATGAAGAGAACTAGAAGCCACATAAAACACTCATAAGACCAACAGGAACTTATAAGCAGTTGTAGAAATCACATAAGGCACTCATATAGCCTGTAACATCCCCTCATTGTCCAGAATACGCTCATGTAAATGAACCTAGGATAGACATCTGGACAATTCTTTCACATCCTGGTGAATCTCTTGATCCCATAAAGTCTTAATGAATTACATAATTCAATCAAAATTCATAGTGATACTGTAGATTTATACTCTCCCCTACCCTGTCCCACTCCAAAGATAAATAGATTTTGGGAACTACTAACATAACAACCTATTCTCATTGAACCTGCATTTTGTGAATAACACCCTGCAGTATTCTCATAGTACTACCAATGTTCAAGGTTATTTTTCTGGAGGTAAATATATTTTGGGATGTGCTCAACAGTTGATCTCCATCATAGCAGATCTCCACTGTTGGAATGACTCACTGAAGTTAGGAAGAAGAGTAGGACAAAGGAATTTCTTAAGTTTTATATTTTCTAGGCCCCATTGGTTTAAAATTTCTACAAATAGCCTCGAATGTTGTGCAGAAGAACAAGATTTGAATATCGACTCAGAAGACGTAAGTGTAAATTAGGTTTTGCATTATTTTTTCTGTAATATTAGGCAAATTGCTTAACTTGTTGGAGCTTTATTTTCCTATATAAAATGAAGGCACTAAACTAGATGAACTCTAAACTCCCTGTGATCTCTAAATATATGACCCTATAAGTTGGACAGAAAGAATTTTTGATCTTAATGTTTCATTTCAATTCCTTAATATATAAAAGATTGCAAAAGAACTAATTCCTTAGCTTACCATACTTTAAAAAATATGGTCATTAATTCAAAGAAGTTGTTTATAGTTATATAGTCGTTTAGAGAGTTGTTTAATCTAGACCCCAAAATATCTTTTTCTGCCAACTGTATGCCTCAGATATTTTTTTTCTTTTGTGTGTATTCTCATCTGCCAATTTAGCAAGCTGTCATCATATGACAAGAAATTATTTTATAGGAATTCACATATTGTGAAAAAATTCTTGAATTCAAATCAATTAGCAATGCTTAAAAACAATGGTTTATTATTATTTGGCATTCTAAGGCTATTCTGAAGTGTGAATGAATGCTATCCATTCAATACTATCAGTGACCTTTCTTCCATAGAAAAGTTGAGTATGATCACATAATCGTTTGAAAACATTACAGGTTAAAAAATACTTAGCATCGACTGAGCTACTTGTTCATATTTGAGAGAAAAAGAACGTCATTTTATAACTAAAGTGCAGATCCATGCAAGGTATCACATATAGAACAAATTATAAGACCATAAATTATCCACTGTACTTTGACTCCCTATACGTTCTTGTGTCTCTCTTTAAATAATGAATAGCATTTTTAGAATCACAAATTTTAGAATTGAAAGAGATTTCGGAAGTCAACTAATCTAACTCAAATCTGGTGAGGAAGCCTTCCCCCTCTTTCTCACATTAACCAATCAAACAATAAGCATTCATTAAGTTTCTAGTATGAGTCAAGCAAAATGATAGGTGAATAACAACATAAAAATGAAACGGGCAGTTGTCATCCAGGCAATGCTTGAAGATCTTTAGTTGGGGGTCCCTACAACACATGTAGTCTGTGCGTTCCAGTTTTGGATAGCTCTCATGGTTAGGAAGTGTTTTGATATGCTGAGTCAAACTCTACCACTGGAACCCCTAGCCACTACTTCTACCTTCTGGGACCAAGTAAAACAAGTCTAATTCCTTTCAGCATGACAACCCTTCAAATACTTAAGGGCAGTTGTCATGTTCTGCTCAAGTTTTCTCTTCTATAGGGGCAATGTCACTTGTGATATTAATGATTCCATATATGGAATAGTTTCCAGTTTCTTCATCAACCAGCATACTCTCTTTTGGACATTATCCAGTTTTTCGATGTTCTTCCTAAAATGTAGCAGGCAGAACTAAACACAATATTCCAGATGTCTTCTGACTATGGCAGAGCGCATTGGAGCTATTCCCCACTCTGGCTATTCTGGGCAGATTAATTTTATTAATTCATCCTATTATGTTGGCTTTTTTGGTGATCATATTAACCTTTTGATTATTTATATTAAACTTTTGGTTGACTATAGCTAACTAGTCTTTTTCATATGAACTATTTTATGCATACCCCCATTCTTTACTTGTATAGCTTATTTTAACCCAATGGTAGTATTTTACATTTATTTCTACTAAATTGAATCTTACTAGATTTAGCTCCACATTGTAGCCCATGGGTGGGGAACCTGTGGCCTCAAGGTCCCATGTGGCCTTCTAGGCCCTTAAATGTGGCCCTTTGACTGAATCCAAATTTCACAGAACAAGTCTCCTAAATAAAAACATTTCTTCTATAAAAGTTGGATTCAGTCAAAAAGTCACACCCAAGGACCTAGAGGGCCACATGAGGCCACAGGTTCCCCACCCCTGTCCTAGACTATCATGGTGTTTGTTGGCTCTTCATTGCCATGTCTTATCCCTTCAAGCTTTACATCATCAGTAAATCTGACAAACATACCATCTATGCTCTTAACCAAATTAATGACAAAAAAATGAAACAGTACAGGGCAAAGCACTGATTCCTCTGTGGTTCCACTGCAGACCTCCTTCCATATTAATATGTACCCATTTGAAACCTATGTAACCTGGGCCAAATCCACATTTCATCATCATTTTTCATAAAAACAAAGTAACATAAGATGCTTTGTCAAGGGGCCTTCGTATAAGCCAGGTAAGTTTGTATCAACAGAATTTCCTTATCCAACTTTCTAGTAAAGAGGAAATTCCTATCAGAATAGGATTTGAAGTTAATTTGACATGACATCTTCTTAATAAAGTCATTCTGTAACTGTGTGATCACTGGTTCTTTGTATATGTTCTTTGTATATGTTCATGCATCATCCCTTTAATATGTTCTAGAACTTTTCTAGAAATCATAACCAAGTATATTGCCTTTTGGTTTGGGGACTCCACTCTCTTCCCTTTTTGGAAAATCATTCAATGAACATTTATTAACTGCCTACTATGTGACAGGCTTTGTGCTAAGTGCTGGTAATACAAAAAGAGGTAAAAAATATTTCCTCTCCTCAAGGAGCTCACAATCTAATGGGGATAACAAGGCAACATTTATTCTTTTTTTAAAAAAAAATGTTTTCTGTTTCTTATCTTATTATTGCATTTCATGTATCCTTCTCCTTTCTGAAGAGCCATCCTATATGACAAATAATATTTTTTAGAGAGGGGAAAAAAGTCAGCACAAGTGATTGATGTGAAATGTGTAACACCTGTGGACATTCCACCTTCATGAAGGGGTAGGTTGGGAGTATCTTCTCATATCTCTTAATTTGAGTACTACTTGATTTTTATTTTCTTACACTTGCTTTTAATTTTTTGGTGTGTCATAGTTTTTTATTTTTAAATTGTTGTAGTTACTGTGGATATTATTTTCTTGGCTTTCTTCACTTTCATCAGTTAATATAGATCTTTCTATGCTTTTCTGTACTGATCATGTACATTACTTCTTACAGTACAGTAGCATGCATTGTATTTATACACCACAATTTGTCTAGCCATTTCCCAACAGATGGACATCTACTTTATTTCCAATTCTTAGCTGTCATAAAAGTATTGTAAATATTTTGGAGTATGTGGGGACTCCTTTCTTATCAATGGATTCCTTGGGGCATAAGGACACTTCTTCTCATTTACATTTATTCCAAATCATATTGCTTCCTCCTAGCTTTCTGATTGGTTGCATCTTTAGAAAAGCTGCCTTGTTCCTGCACAGGTGCCTCCCCCTTTTCACCTCTCATTTCTGTGCTGTCAGACAAGAAAGGAAAGTCCAAAAATAATAGCATCTTGAAGTACAAGGGAAAGAAGAATACCCAGGAAACAATTAGAGTCAAATGCTATATAGTATTTTTTAAAGGATGAGAACTGAAAACAAAACAGCACACAAGAATCAGACCCATTAGCTGAGAGAGTGTTGGTGATTTGGAGAGGGTTTCAAATGAGTGATGGGGTTGGAGGTCATATTGCAAGTGAATGAGAAATGGATGAGTGGAGAAGTAGAAGAAATGAGTGAATGACTTTTATTTCTTGAAGTTTGGCAGTGAAATGATGGTGAGATATAGGATGGTGGTCTGAAAAAAACATTAGGCCATGTGGAGGATTTTATTTAACAAAGTTGACCAGTACCTTGATGAAATTCTCTTCTTCCCTGGTTTCTACATCTTTATTCCATTCTGGTTCTCCCCCTGCTTTTGCTGTGCACTATTCTATCTCCTTTCTAGATCATCTTGCTCCTCTTGCCCTGAAATGTAAGCATTCCCCAAAGTTTTGTCCTTGGCCTCTATGCTCACATCTCCATATATATTCTGTCCCTTGAAACTTCATTCACTATCATCTCAATGTTTATAACTTTCCTCGGTTCATTATTTAATCTTCTATCTATGCCCCCAAACTGGCTGCCTTTTTGCCCTTGAGGATGACTCAAACCTGGAACCAAATTGATAATTGTTGAATCCTTGCCTGAAACCAACATATCACTCAAAGTCCGAGCAATTCTGTTTACTCTCCTTCTAGCTTACCTTCTGATCTGTTCTACATTCGCAAAAGCTGTCTTGCCCCTGCATTAGTGCCTTCCCCTGTTTCTCTCCCTCTCTCTCTCCCTCCCCACCCCCACCCCCTCTCCATCTCCCTTTCCACCTCTCTCACCTATTTCACATGGAATAGTGTCTTGTGCCTTCATCCTAAATTCTTCAATTTCTGGCTAAACGTTTCCCCTTGGTTGTTTCACTATGACTTCAACACTTCCTACTCCTGGATTGCTTTTTTACTCCCCTATGGATTGTCTTAAATGGAGGTTACTGGAAGTTTTTATGAAAAGGATTGTTTATCTTATGTTGAAACACAAACTAGAGATCTTCTCTGTGCATAACATGATGGCTTTCACATAATAAGGGCCCGAGAAATATCTAATTGACAATTGTACCTCACATATCTTGGATGATAAAGAAAGAAACTTAGTTGTAGATAATAAGATGGCCAATAGAAATCAACCTACTGAAATTTGTACTGTTAAAATCAGGGTAATTTTGATTTCCCTGAATTTGCTTCTACTGTTTGGATTATCCTTTGGATAATTATATTTACATGAAGAATAAGCCAACCATCTACCTAAATATCAATGTCATTGGCAAACTCAGTGTTCTAATATTGGTGCCATATTGCATAAAACTTCAGTGTAACAGGGGACTAGATGATGGACTCCTTCAGAGGACAGGCAATTGGCTCTGCCTCATGCAATCTTCCATGTGGACTTTAGAACCTGTTCAAGTGTTCTGTGACCATTCCCCATCTACACACTCTTTGGTGAAGGAGAGCCTTTTGATTGGCTGCTGAAGTAGAAATGAGAATGCTTACAAAAGATAGATTCGAAGAGAAGGATGGCATTTGGGTGTAAATATGGCACAGCTATTTTTATGTTTCTGTTGTGTTATTCTTTCCTTCTCTTACATGAAGTATTGGAGACAGAACAACCTCATAAGATATGAAAGGACCAGAAGTTCAGGGATGGGAGTCCATGGTCAAGTCTAGTGAAGTGTCAGTGATGTCTTGAAGAATGACCTGTAGGATTTGGTTCATCAAGGCATCAATATGGTAGCCAAGGTAAGGTTCTAGAAGTAAATGACTGACTCTGTCCAGTTGTTATTCTCCATTCAGAAGTTTACTTGGGTAAATGCTTTTTAGCAACTCTGTTTTGAGCCCACTATCCCCGAGGACTTAGGTAATGAATAGGGAAATGGGCTAATTATTTTCCTTCTTGTTTTAAAAATCTTCTCAGTAGATACTCCTATGTAATAGTTACATTAATTGGTTAATTGAAACTGAGGTAGGACTTAGTTGAAGGCATGATATAAGGGAGTTACTAACTGTAACTGGCAATTGATTTCAGGAAAGAAAACACCAGAGATAGGACACACACTGAAATGACTCAGTTGAGTAAAAATTAAAGAAGGTCCCAGTTACATCCTAGAACTCTGAGGAGAAGATGTAGCTAGTCTTGTCCTGGAAGATCTAACTCATCACTATGAGTGGGAGCTGGAATAGGGATTCACTGTAGTGTATAAGGGCTATATATCATTGTTGCATTGGGTAATTCTTGGAAGAAAGAAAAATAGGAGTTGGAGAAGAGAAACAGGCCCTAAAGTTAGGAGAGACTCTTCAGATGCTTATGTTAAATCTAGATCTGTGGCACCAGATGGCAAGAAAATATTCATGTTGATGAAACACACTGGGTGTTATTCTAAACAGAAGTGCCCATGTAATTATGATTAGCATGCACTTCCCAAGTGAAATAAGGCCATGTGCCTGGCTGCCCTGTGCCTGGAGAGTGTCAGTACTTGTTGCAATGGTTTTCTTAGATAATTAAAGTGAGGAATAGATAATCCTGTTGTCTACTGCCCTCTCCTACACTCCCAACCTAGGTAATTTTTCATTACAGGAAGCCTTCACTGTGGAATGATATTCTATTCAATTAATATTTGTTAAGCCCCATCAAATTCATAGTACACACTGAATGATAACTTGAAGAGACAATAGAACATGTGAGGCAAATTCAGAGGAAAAGTTCTCTCTGTCACATTCATGACATCGTATTTTTCCCAGTTCTAGAGGTATACCAAGCTTACCAAGACCACCATCATCTGCATTCCAGCCTCCAAATGCCAGTAGGCAGGATCAAAATGATGGAGATTCCACTTTGGTTCTTAGAAAGGAAACAAAGGTCTCTCATATGAGACAAGGTAAAGGAGTATTCCTATCTTTACTTTCCCACCATTTTCCTCCTTGGTATAGTTTCTTATGAATGTTGACAAATATCCATATATTCCTCCTATGCAATGTATCATAAGGTCTCAATGAAAATCATTTCTTGTTTATTGATCAGGTGAGTAGGTCCAGACACCAAAGAAGAAAGAAATATAATTTTGCTTCACATGCTCTCTTTTAAGAAAGCAAATGACTGAGGCTAATTACTTAGCTTTTATTAACTCTGAGGAACCCTAGCCACATACCTAGAGAGACTAAAGGATAATCTAGGACTTTCAAGTCTCTCCCCACCCCAATGCACATACAACTCAGGCTCACTACTTCCTCCCCTCCCATAAAGTCTCTCAATGTATATAATCTGGGACTAACAAAGAGTTGCTATGTTGTCCTGGGAATCTTCAAAGCATGGTTTAATAAAAATTTAGTGGTGTGATTACAAATAATGAAAGCTCCACCCACCCAAAATGCACCTCCTTGATGTACCCAAAGAACATGAAATTTATTCTATTACATTCACGTTAGTATTATTAGATAGAATTGTGGGTGGATGAGGGCCTAAGCACCATTAGTTAAGATTTACATTGAAATTTGGTTTTCATAAATTTATATATTGTCTCTCCAACTAGTTTGCAATGAAACAGGTGCAGTAGATATATTTTTACATTGATCCCTTTTCATCTCTAGCAAAGTACTTCGTGTTCATGAGAGGTATTCAATCAATATTTTTTTTCTGTATACCACCTGGAACACCCCCTCCACTCATACATTGGTGCCCAGAAAAGTTATCTCAGGTTCAAGGTATTCTGGGGAATTACAATCACTCAAAACCATAGCTAAATGGCTCTACCAATGTGTTTACTTTCACCAGCCAGCCATATTTTTAAGAAAGCTATTTCATCAAATAACACAGCAAACAAAAGTACAAATGAAAACTCCCACCTCTACCCATGGACACCTAAAATAATGTCAGATGATGGAGGTTACATATGCAGAGAACACATACTCACATACACACACACACACACACACACACACACATACGACTTTGAATGGAGAGTTGCAAATAGAGAGCTATGTGTCCAGAAATCCCACATAGTGGGGCACATATCATGAAACCCATTTGGCCAAGGTGCACATGTGGAGGGCACACTAATAGGGGGTGCACATGTCTAGGGAATTTATACTTCTGTCACTTCAAGCTAGCAAAGTCTTTTGGTCATGTCATCACACTCTTCACTGTTGCCATCTGCTGGGGGCATTATACCTCTGATTTCTGATAAGCATCGTGTTTTCTGCACCGGGCTGGTTTTATGATCTACTATGATCTACAGACTTAACTGCTGGCTGCTGAGAGACAGACTAATAAGGCCAGGAAAGCTGAAGGAAGATGAGACAAAATGCTCCTGGTTAAAAATAAGTCAATTCTTTGGAATTTCTATGTCTGGTGATGAACTGAAGTCTATTGTCCCAAACAATTATCTGACTTTGGGTGAGTCAGAAAACCCTTGTTTTTTTCCCCCATTTAAACCATGTAGTAGTTCTGTGCTGCCGAAACCCATTTCAGGGGACTCTGCCAAAAAAAAAAAAAACTACAACAGGCCTAAAGGGAGAGTAATGGTAGGATACCTATATCACTCTATATTTTCCTCTGAATTGGCATGCAAATTAATTTAAGCAAAAACATGAGCTAATAAATTAAGGTAAAAATATTGTTCTTTGTTCTAGTGGTCTGAATTCATACTATGTATATCTGTCAACAGTAAAACCCAAAGTAAAATAAAATAGCTTTCATGCTGCATCCTGAACTGTGCAAAACCTTCTTTTCTCCCTATATCTCACTTGATTTAAAACTTCCAGAGGACGTTCCATAACCTGCTTAAATATGTGATAAGTAAAGTTCTCCTTACTGTTGGACAATTCTCACTTAAACCCAAATCTCATATTTAAGCACATTTCTTCTTCTATTTCTAGTGGCCTAGCCCTAACCCTAACCCTCCCAGGGCATTTTAGGGTTAGGGTTAGAACAGAATCCTTCCCAACCTTGAGAACCCTTAAAATCACTTCCAAACTACCTTTCTCCAGGCCAGATAGTTGACATATTTTTACAATCCTTTAAATCATCTTGGTACTGCTCTGGAAATTTCTCTGATTTTCTACATCCCTCTTTGGGGATAGGTAGATTACTGCAGTCAAAGTATAATTAGCACAGAGTTCAGGTTGAAGTTTACATGCATTCATGTAATTTACATGTATTCATGTTTACAATGTATTCATACCTTGTGATTAGGGGCTGACTAAGCTAGATGTCTCCTACAATGGTGGTATAAATAAAAAAAAGTACAGTAGATTTTTTTAAAATGGGTAGAAATAAATTTGTTCTGTAAAATATTGTAGCCAGAAGATAAACTCCATTGTAAAACTGTAATAATAACAATAATAAATTCACAAACATTTATTAAGCACCTATTATATGCCAGGTATTATGCAAAACACTAGAGATACAAAAAAATAGGCAAAAGATAGTCTCCCCCTTTCAGGAAACTCACAATCTAATGGAGGAGACCACATGCAAACAAATACATACAAAGCAAGCTAAATATAAGATAATATTAAATAAGTAACAGAGAAAAGACACCAGAATTAAATGGAGTTGGAGCAAGCTTCCTGTAGCAGGTGAGATTTTTTAGTTGGGACTTAACAACAACAACAAATTTTGCTTCCAATCAGACTCCTCTCACGCTCTCATTCTTTCTTGAAAATAATCCTCATTTCTGTCCTTATTAGGTAACCATTCCTGTGCCCTCCTGCTGCTCTAATAGGCCAGCTGTGTGAACAATAACAAGATTGTTGCCATTTCATGGAAGAGTTCCCACCGCTGCCCACACTGTAGGAATTAATGTTAATTAATTAGCATGAAGATAATCCTACATGAAACCTTAAGGACATAGCAAATTTTCATATCATTATACCAGGATTGTATGATAAGGGCATTGCCTCTGAGGAGTATGCAATTAACAACACTGGCATTATTTGTAATCTTTGCACTAGATCCAGATACTGCTTTGGAAATGGCATAACTAATTACTGTGTTTCCATTTATAATCTCAAGTTCGACTTGCAGGCTAGTGAAGTAATTCTGAAAATAAGACAGGGCAAAGCAGGAATACCAGGCACCTCAAAACTAGACTTATATGGATCAGAATGAAGATGACAGAATAGAGAAAGCACCATCGCAAAGTTCTCCCAAAATTCCCTGTGAAAGAATTTTAAAATAACACCTCAAATCAAATACTGGAGTGGCAGAGTCAACAAAACATCAGGGTAAGACATCGTTCTAGGACAAGACAACTTAGGAAGTGAGAAGAAGAGATCTGTGAGAAAGGAGTGAAGGTTTGCCTAGAGCCCACATGGATGCAACATTGGAGGTGGGATGGTGATGGTGAAAGCAACAATAAAAGGTTCAGAAGTTCTCAAGACAGAGAAAGTAGGGAGATTGGGCAAATAGAATGAGATACCTGTGCTAGCACTGGTCACAGGACTAGACACTGTTTGGCAAAGATATTGTCCACCCCATTCCTGGTTGCAATTGAAAGATAGAGAAGGGCACTTTGAATTACAAGGGAGCAGGGGCCCTGAGGAACAGTATTGCTTGAGGCTATAAAGGACCAGGGCCCTTCTTGGTAAGGACCAGACCAAAACAATGACCATACCTCTCCCTGGATTACACCACCTTAGAAACACTAAAAACTTCTAAACCCTAGAGCAAGCTATGAAAATAGCAGTGCAAAATGGCTTGAAGCTTGGGAAAATACCCCTCCCTGACCAAGGCCAAGAACCAAGCCCAACTTTAACATAAAGTTCGAAGTCAAGAAATAGACTGGAAAAATGAGCCAACAAGAACAGAAAAGAACTTGGCTATAAAAAATCTACTATAGTGACAGGAAAGATCAAGACACGAACTCAGAAGACAATGATGTCAAACAGCTATAAGCAAAGCCTCAAAAGAGGAAAAATGTGAATTGGACATAAGCCGAATAAGAATTCCTGCAAGAGCTAAAAAAATTATTGTCAAAATCAAATAAGAGTGGTAGAGGAAAAATTGGGTAGAGAAATGAAAGCAAAGGAAAGAAATTAGGAAAAGACAATTAATAGCTTGGTAACAAGGCACAAAATACTAAAGAAAATAATATTTTAAAAATCAGAATTGGCCAAATGGAAAAAGTTGTATTTAAAAAAGTTCACTGAAGAAAATAATTTCTTAAAAATTAGAATTCAGCAAGCAGAAGCTATTATTCCATGAGACACCAAGAAACAATAAAACAAATCTGAAGAATGAAAAGAGAAGAAAATGTAAAATATTTCATCAGACAAAGAACAAACCTGAAAAAAATAAATTGAGGAGAAACAATTTAAGAATTATTGGACTACCTGAAAGCTATGATCAAATAAAGAGCCTAAACATCATATTTTAAGAAATAATCTAGGGAAACTGCCTGACATCCTAGAACTGGAAGGTAAAGTAGAAATTGAAAGAATTCACTGATTACCACCTGCGATATTGAAATG
This sequence comes from Trichosurus vulpecula, assembly GCF_011100635.1. Classification (NCBI taxonomy): domain Eukaryota; kingdom Metazoa; phylum Chordata; class Mammalia; order Diprotodontia; family Phalangeridae; genus Trichosurus; species Trichosurus vulpecula. The sequence continues at coordinate 131,009,453 of NC_050580.1, read as the reverse complement.
AAAAAATCCCAGATATATGATACCCAAAATCCAGAGCTCCCAGGTCAATGAAAAAATACTTTAAGCAGCCAGAAAGAAACCATTCAAATACCATGGAATCACAGTCAGATCATACAAGATATAGCAGTTACCATATTAAAGGAATGGAGATATGATAATCTAGAATGCAAAAGGCCCAGGCTTGCAACCAAGAATAACCTACCCAGAAAATGGAATATAATACTTCAGGAGGAAAAAAAAAGAATATTTGATGAGATAGAGGACTTTCAAACATTCCTGATAAAAATACCACTCTCTCACTGGCTTAGGTACTTCTTTAAAACTATTGTGTCCAAGCTTTATGGTTAAAGGGAGTTTCTACTACCAAAAACAAATCTTTTATTTTAAAAAAGTTTTAAAATGTTTTACTGACATCATCATTTAATCTTTTCAGTAATTTTGCTTGGTAAATACTACAGATGTTATCCCCATTTGGGGGATACCTAAAAGAAGTAAAATGACCTTGTTCATGATCACATAGCTAAGGTCAAAGGTAAGATCTGAACCCAAGTCTTCTTGATTAAACACAGTTCACTGGCTTCTGAAAGGGAATAAAAGAGAAAGCTGTGCCACATTCAACTTTCAACCTCACTCTCTCCCATAGCACCTAGCTTATGTCTTCAATATGAGGAGTGTACAAAAATGATGAGTGTGTGTGTGTGTGTGTGTGTGTGTGTGTGTGTGTTTAATAAATGAATGAGGTATCTTCTCTAATTTCACTTAGCTTTGGAAGAATATTGGAGTATTCTTTCACCTAAAGTTATGGAGCTACTAAACTTTCCTCCCTCTCCCTGGCCTTATCACATTTACACCAGTGTTTAAAATCTCAATGTACTTCAAAAGCTCAAAACTGCAATAATACTTTTGGGACACTGTATTTTAAGTACATTCAAACCTATCCCTGTGTTCTCTGCAAGAACACAATTTTTAATTAATCACAGCTATTCCATACATGTTAAGCATAACAGGATCTGTATAGCACAACCCCTCCCTTATGAATAAGCACACAATGAAACACTCTAGTACTCTATAGCCATTGCTGGTGACTATATCCAAATTCTCTAAAGCAATACTAGTAATTTCCCATCTTGAACAAAGGTATCATGGAAAATCCTAGCATGTTATGTAACCAGTTAAACATCGAAAAGAGTCAGATGTTCTCTTTGAAAACCAGTTGTTCTTGCGTATCCAGTCAAAATGAACATGGTGGATGGGGATCAGTAAAAGACATCACTCGTGTGCATACGGAAGCTTTCCCAGGCACGCCAACTGTGCCGTCAGTTTCTCACAGAACAGCATGAGTTCACTTCCCTTAATCTTACTTTACTCTCTCTAAAAATCATGTGGAGGAGGTCTGCATTATACACTTAAAGATATACCATCTGTTTTCCTCCCCTGCCAAGAGTGGAATTCCTTAATAAAATGAAAGCCTTAGGTCATCATGAGAAGCTAAAAGTGAAGGAACAGAAAGCACAAGAACAGAATATGTGTTTCCCATGACCATTTAGTGAAACAGGTGTGTAAGCTTTTGTGTAAAGGCCATTAGCTAACTGCACACCCAGATCTACCATATCTGAACTTTTTTCCCTCTTTTTCACTAGAGTTTCAGACTTGTTCATTACAACCATCAGTATAACAAAGTAGCATGTTTCATTCAAGAAATAATGCATTATAGCAATAATAGGTTACTCAGACAAGAAGTCTAAATAGCTACCCTTAAAGGGATTTAATGTCACGGTGGAAAAAACCCCAACCTTCACTCTTCTTAGCACTTTTATTCATTTTCATGTTACATGCATGTCTCATATCTTTTCAGATCTCAAAAATTGAACCAGGATGATAGGTGTTTGAAAACAAACTTGAGGTTTTATTTTTTCATAATACCCAAATACCTCAGCTTTAAAAAACAACCCTAGAAATGGTTTAAGAAAAAGTTGTTCTCCTTCCCAAACTAATCTAAACCAGCAAACACAGGAAATCTACTGAAAAAAAATCAAGTCCTTATAGTATTTCCAGTCCAAGAATCCTAATGGCTGGGGACTTCCTGGTCCCCTGAATCATTCAGTTTCATCTCTGCTTCAAATGTATTCTTCTCAAATACAAACTCATGAATGAGGCCAACTTACTGCGAGATCATCATGTGTATCAGCCAAATTATCCCCTCCCCTCCACTGAAAAGAGATCTAAATTCTTATCAGTTTGGATCGGCAAATCAGATTCAAATCTTCTCACCATCTGTAGAGCTTTTTAAGTTCAAATTTTATGCAAAAAAGGAAAACATTGTTTGCTGGCTCACTTTAAACTCAGTGAAAGCTGTGCTCTTAATTTGAAGCCTTTAAATTGGAGAATGATTTGGCTTTTGTGCCATCTGACTCAAAATGTTCCTTGTTGGGTGATACTTGGAATCCTAAAACGTTTGAGGGTCTCTTTGTTCAGAAAGCAGGACATCTTTGTTCAATTTTGCCTTTGGCTCAGGGACAATTCTTCTGTGTCACATTGGGTGAAACATTGTCTTGGACACGTGTGCAAGGATATGCACGCACACACATGCTCCCATTCAAGGCTTGGCTCTTAAGAAATCTGGCCCACATGCTAAAGGAAGAATGATCTCTACTATACGATCCACTGAGAACAAGAGCAGAATATTTGAGCAGAATTGACACTTGCTAATAGGGGAAGACTCTTTTTCTTTTCTCTCACCCAATAGATATATTAGGTTTCAGAAAAGTACCATCAAAACTCAAGACAGTAAAAGGGAACTGTTTGAGGATATTCATAAATTCAGCTTTACCAGCTCACCTAGCCTTCCCCTAGCTGCTTCACAAATTGGAATTCTGGAGAAATGAAAAAAAAAAATGCCTGCTCTGAACTGGAAGTGCTCTTGGCCCAACTGATGAAGATTTATCCTAATTTCTCTCATAAATTCTCCTCTTCCCCTCAAATCTCTCCTGGGCTCAATTGAAACCTAGCACCTGCCAAAGTGTTATTGCTTCATCAGTTCATTTGATAAAGAGCCAAATCATTCCCTCTTGATGAAGATGAGAGAAGAGAGGCAAGGTCCGAGGTATTAGAGGGCCAGACTGAAGTTAGAAAATCCTGGGTTCAAAGGCCTGACTGAAAATAACTGTGTGAATTGTCAAGTCACTTTACTTGTGTTTGCAAAGGGGAATGGTCTAAGATTACAAACTGCAAAAGAGTTTCTGATCTGCATTGGCAGACGGAGTTGTCACCTAGGAGTGTCCACATGAGATTAAAACCATAGATGTGGATAAAATAAAATAGTAATAGGTCTTCAGTTAGGGAGATGATTAATACTGGCTACTTTAAAAAATAAATTGATGATTTCCTCAATGTATGATATTCCCATGTGTCATTGTGCCATGGCACAATGGATAGAGAATGAAGCCTGGAGTTAGAAAGGCCTGAGTTCAAATCCAGTCTCAGACACTCACTTAGCTATTTGACCCTGGGTAAATCACTTAACTTGGTCGTCTTAGTTTTCTCAAGCATAAAATGGGGTTAATAATAACAGTACCTACCTCCCAGGGTTGTTGTGAGGAACAAATGAAAAAATAGCTATAAAGCACTTAATTAGTGCCTGGCACATAATTGGTTATATAGAAGTGTTAATTATTGTTGTTGTTGATATTATGATTTTTATTACCTTGCAGATCTATACCTTTCTCTTCAAATTATTATCTTAGAAATTAACAGTTGTAAAGAGAGAGAGAGGGAAGAAAAAAGCATTTATGTCATGCCTATTATATTCCAGGTACTGCTAAGTACTTTACAAATATTATTTCATTTGATCCACAAAGTGACTCTGAGGTAGATACTGTTTTTAATCCTCATTTTACAGTTGAGGAAACCGAGGCAAACAGGAGTAGAGTGACTTGCCCAGAGCCACACAGCTAGTACATGTCTGAAGTCAAGTTTGAACTTAGGTCAAGAAGGTTGTGATTTTTCTGGAGGCAAATAGCCAGCAGATATCAGAAGGGCATTTGAAACTAGGCCTTTCTAATTCCAAGGCCAGCGTTCTATGCACTACTTTCATAGTGCTTCTTAGTCATTCTAAAACAGAATATGAAGTGTCCAGTTAAATTTATAGAGTGAAATTTAAGTTCTAAAGATGTCTGTGAAGTTGGCTTTCCAGATTGTTGCAGCATTTTCAATGGTCATCTGCAAGAGAACATGGAACAGAAGAGAAGACATTAACCAAAGTGTTCAAATGTATTATGCTTCCATTCATAAATCCCCAAATGGCTATAAAAACATATGACTGTGTTATTAAATCAAATCCTCTGTAATTAGAATATTTCCTGTTGCACAGCTTAGGCAGAGTATTTTGTTTCTTTCTATCCTTGGGTATGTTTTTCACACCAGGGCTTGTCATCATTCTAAGGAGAAAAAAAATAGCTGACACCAGGAAAACTTCCATATAACAAGCGCCACACAATTCTCTGAGTTGTATCACGTAGAGATACTAAGTTTATATAGTCATGCAGTATAGAAGGAGGCGGACGATATTGTCAAAAGAGGACTCTACCATTTGAAAGACACTGAACATCACTAGCAGAATCAAGGACTCTAGTTTGGAGCCGCAGGTCTGCCACTGGTTAGTTGTGTAGTCTCAGAGACTGTACTTCGCAGGGAGAAGGATTTTTGTTTCAAAGTTTCCAGGGTTTAAAAAGGAAGGACTTTTAGTAGTAAAAATAAAAATTGTTATAGTACAACAGTTAGGAAACACTAGACTGAATCTCCTTAAGGTCACTTTGAGCCTTACGATTTTATGATATTGGATCTTGAGTACAAGGAAAAAGGCAACATATGGTGAGTGAACCAGAAAGAAAATGCCAATTTTTACAGGACAGATAAATTGAAATATAGCTGAATTCCAGCACAGTGACCTTTGAAAGTAACATTTGTTCTTTAAGCACTGGAATAGCACATAGATTTTGAGCTGTGGTATCATCAGGAATGGTAGAAGTATTCAATCTGTAATTTATCATTCTTTGTCATCGTTATGTACACATCCCAGACGGTTTTGTAACTGGATGTAACAACTTCTGTCCACTGTCATTTCTTGTGGCCTATAAAACCAGTTTCATATATTCATTGAGTATCAGAGCTAGAAGAGATCTTAAAGACCAAACTAGTAGAACTTCCTTAATTTACAGATGAATAAACAGTCCTAAAAATTGTAATGGTTTGCCTAAGTTAGTGGCAGAATCTGTAGACTAGACAAGGACTCCCAATCTTTAGAGGCCATGGCAGTGACACTGGGGTCACAGTGGACAATATCATCCCTGGAATAGTGAGGAGGCTGAACAGCAAGTGTCTCCTGTTATTAATCTTTTTCTATGGAATTAGGTTGTTATCATTCATTTTTATCTTTCATATTATTGCATATATTTCATATTATTGCAGTACTTTCCTAACACATTCTATAATCTCAATATTCTCCATCTGGTAAACCTTATATAAAACCAACCAGATTTCTACATAGAAAAAAAAGACTTCTTGCCACAAAATATTACAGGATCATAGATGTAGGGCTGGAAAGGACCTCAGAGTTAATCTTCTACAGCACCCTCATTTTATACATGAGGAAGTTGAGGCCCAGAGAGGTTAACTGACTTATCCAGGATCATATAAAGAGCAGGCAGCTGAGCTTGGATTTAGTCCCAAGTTATATGACATCAAAACCAACATATTTATAGTGGATCATACAAAAGACATACCTTATGTGCTAAAAATAGGCTCAAGTTTTTGTGTTTTTGTTTGTTTCTTTCTCATAGTCACTGAAGACACTTGGAATCTGTTAGCGACTCAAACTGCTTTGAGACGAGAGATTTAAGCCACAGAAAAGCTGAGAAATCTGTCTGTGTTATCACTTGGCCTATTACAGAGAAGCATTCCTAAGATTTAGATATCAAAATACATTTTAGAATGATGGATTTGTTTTCACCATAAGAATTTATGGAACGCTCAGTTGACTTTTTCATTTGCATTCTAAACATTCAGTCTTTGCTGCTTGTTGGAAACACTGCAAAATGAGAAACATTATATGGTATCAATCAAGCCTCCTTTGCAGCAATGCAAGGCATACATAGTGTTTTTCAAGTCACCTTTTCATCTCCTCAGAATCTGAAAAAAAAACCAGGAATGAGCATTATTTGAAGAACATCTCTCTCTCTCTCTCTCTCTCTCTCTCTCTCTCTCTCTCTCTCTCTCTCTCTCTCTCTCTCTCCATCTCTCCCTCTCCCTCTCCCTCTCCACCTCTCCCTCTCCCTCTCCCTCTCCATCTCTCCCTCTCCATCTCTCCTCATCTTGCTACTATTAAGGATACAGCCGATGCATCAAATAATGCAATGAATTTGAGGTTCCACACTCAACCACTTTATTTTCAAAGAAAAAAACAAGATGCACAGATAGATATTAAGGATTCAGTCAATTGGTTCTGATTGAATAAGATTTAGCTTCAAGGTTCCCAATAAACTCACAACTATTTTCCTCATCATTTTCTTATTTTCTTTGGTGGGAGGTGGGTGGAATCTTTGTTGATAATTCTGATTTCTTTGATTTGAACCATAAAAGAAAATTATGAAATGGCACCCCAAACTTGGGCACAGTAATCTAACTACCATACCATCTTTCTGAACCATACTATGAAATCACAGGACAGGAGGGATTAGTTTGTAACAAAGACATTTACAAATATCTTAAGATGAAACATCTTTGGACAATTTGGGTGGGTCAAATTTCACATTAAACAATTAAAAGATATTTACTAAATGCCCACTCTCTGTCTGTCATTACTGGGGGAACTGAAAGAAGCATAAGGAATCACACAAAGACTTGTGATTTGTGGGACAGATGTAAAGCAGATACACGTAACTATAAAAAACATGACATAGCATGTAACCAAATCCTTCTAATGTAGTATGGGATACAGACATCATGTATCTAGTAAGGAGGGGAAATGAATGAAGCCAAAACTAGTTAAGAAAGAGGTAGAAATCGAACAGTAGTAGATAATATGAATCCCCAGGATATTTCCTATAATGCAAACAAGCTTTGCTGGTAGCTAACATGCCACCCATTCTAAATTCTAAAGTGTTTATTTTGTCAAAGTCTTTCAAATCTGTTATTTCATTACACAATCAAGGCAACTTCATGAGGTAAGTAGGACCAATATTATCATCAAAATTATGTAGATGAGGAAATTGGGGTCCGGAGAACACAAATTACTTGCCTGAGGTCATGGAGATAGCTCTTGACAGAGGCCAAGTTAGAATCACAGACTCTTCAAAACAAAACAAAACTAAGGATTATCTCCTTTAAATATTCATTTCACAGATGAGGCAAGGAAGGCCCAGAGTGGCTAAGGGACTCGCACCAAATCATGCAACTGCTTAGTAACAGAGGCAAGACTAAAACCAATGGAATTTTGCTAGATCTTAGCATATATTTGCTGGTCACACTAACAAGCTAGAAGAAGAAGAGGAAGAGGAAGAAGAAGGAAGGAAGGAAGGAAGGAAGGAAGGAAGGAAGGAAGGAAGGAAGGAAGGAAGGAAGGAAGGAAGAAACATCACAATCAAGCTCAACTAGTTTAAGATGAGTCTGAATGCCATTTAGGAAACTAACAAGAAAACACAGGTACCATTTCAGTTATAAAATTCCTAGAATTCGGAGTCAAAGAATATTTGAGATAGAAAGGACTTAGAGATCCTCTTTCCAATACCCAGATTTTATAGATGAATGAACTGAAAGCAAGTGAATAGGAATAAATATAATTGATAATTTATTCCACCTTAAAGTTTCCAAAGCAATGCCAATGCCCCTGTGAAATGAAATTGATTGCCCATATTCACAAGGCTATTTAGCTAACTACAACTCCTCCATAGGCTTTGAGTGATCTTTTGACTTCTTTAGAAATTTACTTGGGAATGTTAAATTTGTCTCTCAATTCCAAGTAATAATTCTTATTAATATTACTTATTAAATAACACTATGTTTCTTATTAAGCAATGGTGAAACAAAGGAAAAAAACCAGAACTCTCACTAGGTGATCGTGGATTATACTATTTCAGAGAGCCATAGACTTACAGCCAAAAGGGATCTCATAGGTTATCTAGGACTAAGCTAACTACTATTTTATAAGTGAGGAAATTGAACTTCAATTAAATAACTTGACCAGGGCCTAACCTTAAACTTAGTTCTTATAAAGTCAAGGTCTATACTCCAAGTTCAATGCTTTCTCTTCTATTTTGTATCCCTGAACCTGAGTGAGGGGGGAGGAGATATACAAGTTACTCTTACAATTGTAAACTAAGAAATATCCAAATCAGAAATAATTCCAAGTATAAAAGAAAAAGACATATCAATTCAATTGATCCAGTCTGATGCAATTTAATCTGATCCAAATCCATTCCAAGTCATCAAGCATTCACTAATTATCTAGTGTGTGCAAAGCATCGTGAATCCAAAATTAAAATGAAAAACAGTTCTTTCCCTTGAGGAGGGTACATTCTACCAGAGAGATCTAAAATGTACAGATATAAGAATGTATTTATAATTGAGGAAGGAAAAGTACTAAACACTAGAGGAAATGAGAAAGGCCTTTTCCTATAGGAGGTGGCAAATGAGCTGAATGCTGAATGAGGAAAGTACTTTCTAAGAGAATCTTTGTAAGCATCGGAGTTGAGAATGTAGTTCATTCCAGGGGGTAGCCCTTGAAATGGCATAGGGGCTTGAGATGGAATGCCGAGGCAAAGAAATAGCAGGCAGGCCAGTTTGTCTCGAAGGCAGAATGTTTGAAAGGAGTTATTGAAAATAGACCTGGGAGGAAGGGCTAAAGCCAAGATTTGAAGAGCTTTAAATACCAATTTGAAGAGTTTGTATTCTTCCTAGAGAAATCACTGAAGGTTCCTAGAGAAGCCCTACAGGTTCTGGGAGTGACATAGCTAGACGTAAGGGAATTTCTTTAGGCATCTGTGTGGGGGATGATTCAGTGATTGGAGAGATGAGAAGCTGGGAGCTTCAGTTGGAAGCTGTTATAATGATCCAGGAAAGAGATGGTGGGGTTATTGGGTGTTGACTGTGTAAGTGGAGAGAAGGAAAAAGATGTGAGATATGGTTTTGAGGTAGATCTGACAGGACTTGGAAATTTATTGGAATGGAAGATGGGATGGGTAAAAGGAAAGGAAGGAAACAAGCATGTATTAAGCCTTTACTAGTACTAGGTAGGGGAGCTCAGTGGGGCAGTGAATAGAGTGCTGGGCCTGAAGTCAGAAAAACTTATCTTCCTGAGTTCACATCCAGCCTCAGATACTCATTAGCTGTCTGACCCTGGGCAATTTACTTAACTCTGTTTGCCTCAGTTCCTAGAGAAGGAAATGGCAAATTTCCCTAGTATCTTTGCCAAGAAAACCCCAAATTTGGGTCATGACGAGTTGGATATGAGTGAAACAATTGAACAACAACATACTAGGCACTATGCTGAGCATTTCATAATTATCTCATTTGATTCTCAAAATTACTTTGGCAGGTAGGTGCTATTAATTTCTCTATTTTACCATTGAGGGAACCAAGGCAGACAGGTTAAGTGATTTGCCTGGGGTCACATAGTGTCTGTGGCTGGATTTGTACTTAAGTCTTCCTGATTCTAGGCCCAGGGCTCTATCCACTTTACCACCTAGCTGTCTCTAAGGCAGGATAAGGGAGAAGGCACAGTTGAGGATAATTCTCAGGTTATAAACAAGGGAACTAGATGGATGGCAGAGCTCTTGATAGATAATAAGGAGGTTTGGAAGAGGGATGGGTTAGGGGAGTGGGGAAGGAAATCAATAATTTCCATTTTGTACGTCTTGACTTTAAGATATTGATGGGAAATCTAATCAGCTATGTTCAATAAGCAGGTAGTGGTATAAGACAGAAGTTCAGGAGATAGATTAGAGCTGCATAAGAATGATTTGGAAGTCATCTGCATAGATAATTGAACCCTTGGGAGCTGATGAGATTGCCAAGGAGCAATGAGTTGAAAGACATTTATTAAATAGATGCTATGTGCAAGTCACATCATTATCCATCTCTTAGTGTCACTAAGTTGTTAGGAACCTTCCTCTTTAGCTCTCCTTGTCATCATAATGATTGCTGATAGATATTGCATCATAATAGAGTGAGGAGATAAATTAAAATGTGTCCTTTCTGCAACTGTTCCCCGGAACAGTCTCAAAAAGGGCGGGGGGGATGGGTTGTATGATTAGACTGAAGATGTGTTTTCTGATGTAAACAAGGTTGGACCTTCTTGATTTAAAATTAACCTGTCCTATAAAAGGGAACATCAGTCCCCAAAATGACTTTCAAATTAGACAAAGAACTTCGAATACTGTAGGTTCAGTGCTACCTCATTCAGTTAGGGGGAGCGTCACTCCCAAAAATGACTTTCAAATTACACAAAGAACTTGGAATGCAAAAGGTTCAACGTGACTTCATTCAGTTACAGGGGAGCTGAGAGTAGAATGATAGTTGTTCGACCATTTCTGACTCTTCATGACCCCATTTAGGGTTTCCTCGGCAAATATACTGGAGTGGTTTGCCATTTCCTTCTTTAGCTCATTTTACAGATAAGGAGACTGAGGCAAACAGGGCTAATTGACTTGCCCAGGGTCATACAGCTAGTAAGTGTCTGAGAACAGACTGGAACTCAGGAGGTTGAGTCTTCTGACTCTAGGCCCAACACTCTATCTACTGCACCACCTAGCAGAACAGAGATTCCAGCAAAAAAGAAGGCAATTACACACAATCTGGATAGATTTATACTTTCTTTTTCTGTTTATCTCCCTTTCCCTTCTCCAGTAACCAGATAAGAGAAGGAGCTCTGATCCTCTTCTCTGAAAGATAGATGTATCGCTTCAATTTTCTCTCTTCTGGTGGGTAGGGCAGCAATTCATACATTTCTATTAGGCACAATTGAGTTCCAATCCTACCTCTGGTAACTGTGACCATCTTCAAGTGGTAATTCATCAGAGCCTCCATTTTCTCATGTGCAAAATGGGGATAATGATACTAGTAGTACTTACCTTGCAGTGTTGTTGTGGTGCTCCAATGAAATTACTTAGATATATTATTTTGCAATTCTTGGAGCACTACATACATAACAATTGTTTTCATTAATAGTAATGTAAGAAATTGGTGCCCCCCACCCTAGTTTCCGTCTCCCAAAATGTTCTGAGGCAAAGACTGTGTGGGTACTGAAAGTGACTTTCCAAGGGGTCATACATCAACTTTGCTTAGGTTATAGCCTACCTAATTTAAAGTTGAAAAACCCATAGAGTCAGACCCAGACATGGCAGCAATGGGAAATATTTCCACATTCTTGAGTGCCAGGCTGGGGATATCCACAGATTTGGAAAGGAATAGTGATGTCACTTGGCTATGACATGGATCCTGGAGCTCAGAGGCCCAAACAGACTGTGGCTCCCAAGGGTGGGTGGACAAAGAAGAAATTGGTTTAAAGAATATAGCTTAGTGACCAGAAATAGTGAAAAGGGACTTCTACAGATTCCCCAGTAGGTAAATTAACTGCTATGAAAGACTATCGTATTACCTGCTCCTAAAATATGTGAGGATAGGAATTTTTATTAATCTAATGAGATCTTAATTGTCTCTTATTTTTTTTCTCTGTACAGGGGAGCAACAATAAGAATGCAAACAGAATTCACCCTGCAAGGTGAGGTTTGGCTTGGTGGCTTGCAGTTAGCAAGTATTTAGACTGTCCAATTTTATAACACAAAGGGCTAATGTTTCCTTGATTTTTCAACTGTTTTTTTACTAAACTAACCAAAGTGTCTATTTAACCATGGCCTTGAATTGATTAACTGAAATAGCCAATTGGTTCTGGAAGGAATAGGAGTAGCTAGTAGGCTGATGCATGACACATCCTGATTGACAGGTATTCTTGGACACAAAAACTCAAGCTATAAAATCTAGAAGTAGTGTACTGGGTGATTGATGGGAAGGCAGAATTCTATGCAAATTTTAGCCTATTAGCAACTAATTCAGAAGGTTTTGGTATAGAAACTTTCCATAGATATAAGAAAAATTATTTAAAATTTTTTTCATTATTAAAAATTATTATGCAGACCATCTGTGACGTTGCCAGCTTAGGAAGCTCTTAGTGGGGAAAATACCTTCACCAGCTAATCTGGCAACCCTGGGAATGGGGAACAGTGACTTAATATTTATGAACAAGGGAGAGAGGTTAACTAATGTGCCCAGGATTATACAGTTACCGTCCAAGGTAAGATCGAACCCAGATTGTCCTAATTCTAAGTCCAACAATCTATTGAGTATTCCAAACTGTTTTTGGTGGGGGAAAGAAAGGGAATAAACATTTATAGAGTGCCTACTATGTGCCAGGAATTGTGCCAAGAGCTTTTAACAAATATCATCTCATTTGATCCTTACAACCTTGTGAAATATGTGCTGTTATTACCCCCAGTTTATAGTTGAGTAAACTAAGGCAAACAGAGATAAGTGATTTGGCCAGGGTCACATAGCCAATAAGTGTCCAAGGCGATATTTGGACTCAGGTCTTCCTGACTCCAGGCTTGTAGCCGCATATACAAGTGCACCTAGCTGCCTTTACTATTTAACACATGTATATATACCTCAAATGTAATAACCATAAACAAAAAAACCAACCTAAAATAAACGTAGAAAACAAAGAGAAAAGTCTAACCCAAAATCTTTAGCCTTTAATAGAGCAGAATGAAATGAGTTGAAACACAAACAAGAAAAGTCAATATTTTTTGCTCTGTGTTCCTTTCCAAGTCTTACTGAAATACCTTCTGGGACATGAGTGATTCCCATATTAATAAAATATTCCTATAGAAATGTGTGCTGGTGAATTCTTTCACATGTTGCATTCCTTTAACTTAGTATAATGCTTTACAGGTTCAAAGTACTTGGATTTGATATTGGGTCAGCTGATCCTCACAACAATCCCAGCACAAGGAGAGAAAGGAGATTTCATGGAAGTGGGATTCTATCTCTGTTTTACAGAGGCAGAAAATAAGGCCCAGAAGTGTTGAAGTGATTTTTCCTAAGTATGTCTAGTAATAAGACACAGGGTAAAAGCCTTGAAGCCAAATCCTCTGACTGCAATGGCTTTTGTCTTATTGGAGTGATGGGCTATTGTCCAGCATGAACTCCAACAGGCCATCTGTCAATATTAAAATGGAACAGACTCTGCCCAACAAATGGTCACCCTATCCAGACACCATAGACTCCACACAATCTGATTTAAAATAAGTTATCAGATACTGAGGGACTTTTCAATGTTACTCCCGATGAGATTTTCTCTGGGAATGGGAAAGCTTCAGCAAGGACTTTGTTCAACTGCCCCCCAAAACTCTGATCAATGCAAGGCTTCATTCCCTTTTACATTAAGTTGTCACCTCTAAACTAATAGGATGCATTGATTTCTCTCAGGACTTTTCACACTTATCAGACTTGAAGAGGAAGATTAATTCACAACCCAATTAAGGGAGAAGAATTGCCAAAGCTTGGGGAAACTGCTTGAGACTTATAATTCAGAAATTTATTTTAATTCTATAAGATATTTGTAGAGTTATATGATACATCAAAAAGCATAATAATAATTAACATTCATATAGCACTGTGTGCCAAGCACTGTGCTAAGTTCTTTACAAAGTATTTTTGAAGTATTTACACCAATTCCCTCTACATCATGTGTGTGCATATCTATATCAGTGCATATGATTGTAGGAATTTATACAAATATACATATAGGCTCATCAGTTAGAATATAAGTAGTCTGTGAAATAAAATAAAATTCTATTTTGGAGTGCTTAGCTGGTAGAGCCACAGACCAACCCTAGGTCTTAGATGTTCAGATGGCTTTCCTTTCAGCACAACAAGCAATCCTTTTTAAATTAAATGCCAGGTGTGAAACAGGTTTTCTTTTTTATGCTCCTTTAGTGTGAATAAACAGAAATTCCTATGCAGGAACAGATAATCCATGAATAATTCATCCTGTGCCTTTATTTTCCAGATGTATGACCACCACGAACTGATTCTCATGTCTCCTGCAGAGTTTTTTTTGTCTCTAAGATACAGTATTCTATCAAGCCAAATCTCTCCCTCCAACTTTCTGTTAGATGCTTTTATTACATCCAGCTGAACTCTGACCCCCACTTACCTTTAGTTCATTAAATTGAAATCTTTCCTATTTGAGTTATGGATGATTTTTTAAAAAAATACTTAAAAGTTTAAATCATACTTATCTTTGGAAAGCAAATATGGAAAATGAATGTATTTTTCTGTATTTAGTTAAATCTTCAGAATCCTAGTTATCCTCTTGTTTTACCAAAGAAAAGGTCTCTCCCTAAGTTATAGGACTATTCCACATTTTGGAGACTACTCTATACTTGAATCTGAGGTCATGTCACCTATTGAAAATGTGTGTGTGTGTACATATATACATGTATGTGCATGGATATATGTATATACGAATGTGTACATGGTATGTGTGGTTTATTAATCTGGGGATGTATGCCTAAATAAATGCATGTGTGTCTTTATGCATATATATGGGTGTATATATATATGTGTGTGTATATATGTATGTGTATATATATATATATATATATATATATATGTATACACACATGCACACACACACATACATATAGACACACATTCCCAGATTAATGACTATCCAGATGGGAAAGTGAAGAAACAGAAATATCTTCAGAACATATCTTTTTCTTTTTATGCAATATCACATTAAATTGACTGCCTTGTGGTTTAGTCTTTTGCTGCTACATTTTGACAAAACATAACCTTGTACTGTAAAACTACATCAATCTTGGCAAAAATAAAGTATGAACTATGTTATACTTTGAATTATCCACCTGGAGATAACACAATGTCCATCTGAAATTGGATCTGTCATTATGTTTCTTTCCTTATGAAACTTTCTGGCAATTTTAATAAAGACTTGGACTATAAAAAGACTTTATCCTGGTAACATCTATTTCTAATCTTTACCCTCATTCTCTCCTTTTCTATATCCATATGACTTTTGTAGTCCAGGTTTTAAACCATGTATGTTTCCAATTTATCCGTTGATGTTTAATCATCCTTCTTTGAAAAGCCTTCGCGTAATACAAGTCTGCAGCACATTTAGTGGTTAACAATTATCTATTCTCTCACAAAATATACTGGAAATACTAGGTTGAGTGTATTTATTACCAGCTATACATTCCTTAAACCACCAACTCATAGTCATTTTCACCATAAAATATTGTTTCCTTATAATTATGACACGCTATGGTGTATATTATGTAAACACAGAGAAATAGCATCCCATGGTCTTAATCAACAAACATTTTAATGTTACCTATAATATTATCTTGAAGTGAATGTGGTACCCTGTTAAATAACACAACTATCTAATGAGAATTCATTATAAAAAGAAGGGACTTCTTAGAAAACAAGAAGAAAATAGGTATATGATACTGCCATGGTTAATTCCAATCAACAAATACTTATTAAGTGCCTTCTATGTGCAAAGTATTTTGTTAGAGGCTGGGTAATAAATCAACCAATGAATCAATGGTTGCAGTCCCTGCATTCAGGTAGCTTACATTCTACTAGGGAAACATATCCCTAAATTCAAAAGAAAATTAAAACTGTATAGCATCATGTAATGGCACCCTTTCCTTTCAGGATAATATGGCAGGAGAGCAATGAGATTGAATGGTGCTCTCCCCTTTCCCATGGTGGAGCTATGGATTAGTCCAACTCTTCTGAGAAAAAAAATGGGATTATGCTAAAAAGTGAATTAAATTTCCATACTCTTTGACCCCACGATCTTAATGTTAGGTATACAAACTAGAGAGGCTAAATACAAAAAAAAAAAAGATTTCCCGTGTATCAAAATATTCATAGCAGCACGTAGTAGCAAAGAAATCAAAACAGAGTGCCCATTTTTCTGTGAAGATCTAATTGAGAGGCAAATGAACATAATTGAATATTATGGGACCATAAGAAACGATAAATATGATAAACTCATAGAAATACAGAAAGAGTGTTATAAACTGATACAGGTAAGCAGAACCAGGATAAATAATATACACAATGACTCTAACCTTTTAAATGCAAATTACAAAAAAACAGCTGAATGCTTTATGATAATAATGACCAACCTTGTCCCTAGAAGAGAGACAAGGAAATGCTCTTTCCTCCTTTTGATAGAGGGATTATGAGTGTCAAATGTTCCTTGCACTTTCAGCCTTAGATAATATGTTAGCCTAACTTTTTATTTTTGTTTATTGCAAGTGAAGTTTCATAGTGGGAGAAGTATTATACCTGAAAAGGAATATGATATAAAAAGTCATAAATAAAATATCCATAATATTTACATTTGAAATATGGGCACATATACACAACAGATAAAAGCACAGACAGATATAGGTCTTGTTAGGCTTAATACCTATTTTTCACAAATTACCTAAATTATGATTACATTATAATTGAGGAAGTACAGAAAGCACAGGTTAACATTTATTCTGCAGGTAACAAAAAAAAGATTATAGTACAAAGAGACAAGATTGCTTCAAACCAAGTGATAATTCAAGGCTAGAGCTGGAGCTAAAGCCTTGGCCTCCCCTTTCAGTACAGTGCTCTAACCACGAAGATATTCAGCCTCCTTAACAAGTCAGAACTGCAATATACATTTGATTTCTGGCTTTTCTTAAAGGGAAACTTCCTGGCTTATAGCCCACATAGTAAGTAAGACTTTCTTTTCCCTGGACTTAGCTCAATGTCTTTTCCAGAAGCTTTAACCCTTGACCTATGGCCTGACCCTGACCCTCACCTACAGCTCCAAGGCCAAGCAATTTTGAGCAGGTGGCCAGTAATTGGGATGACAGTAGAGAAACAAGGCTAGAGAGAAGGGAGGTAGAGTCAATAGTCAGTTGTAGGAATTCAAAAACCATCACAGAGACCCTAGGGAAGTCATGCCTCGCCTATTTGTCAATACTAATAAAAGCTTCCAGAGTTAATTCTTGATTATTCAGGAAAAAATACAAGGAAAAACTAAAACAAAGCTAATGCTAATGGAGATTTTTCTATTACAGGCAAAAAATGTACCTCCAAAAACTCAGCTGATTTTCAGAAAATACTGAAAATTCATCATAATATATATTTCTTACTAATTATAGCATCTGCACCAAAATTAGCCTCAAGTGAAATAATTTGCCTTACCTAGTAAGTCATACACAGGGTGGGATTTGCAGTGGTAGAGAGAGTTCACACAAGAGGAGAAATCAAATATCCTTTGTGTATTTACCTGCAGAAACCTATAAACTCCTGCTACATATTTCTCCTCCCTATGTTGCAATTATTGCCTAGAGGTTAGGGATAAAAACCTAGAGGACAGGATGGAGGAATGTATGACTATTTAGAGGAGCTTCTGAATATCACTATTAACCTTTTGAATTACTCATGATTTCTACCAATGACATTTCTCTCAACCTTTTCTGTTGTCTCCTATATATAATATAGTCCTGAGAGGAGGAGAAGAGGTTAGAGGATAATACAGGAAGAAGCTTTCACATCACTTGTGTAAACAGAGTGGGACAAATCTAAGAGAAACAGCATCTTTATGCCTTGGTAACCCACAATCCTCCGTATTTTGTAACTACTTACTATAGTGTTCTCTTAATTAAAAGTTCTTTTAAATTAAGAGATTAAAGTTTAGTTTAATAAACAGATCAAAGTTCTGTTTTGACTCTACAATATCTCATCCAATATAAGAGAATACAGATTTGTCATTCCTTTTCTAGGCCAGGAAAATTTAAGGAGACTTGGGTTACTCCCAAAGGTCCAGAGAGGGACTGGTGGCAGTGACCACAGATAGGCCACTACCTGCAAAGAACTGGGGATTTAGGCCTAACAAATATGAAAAAAAACCTCAGAGCCCATGGTTCAGCTATGTATTTTCCTTTGATTTCCTGGAGCATCTTTTTAAGAATACTATATCTGAATTTTTAAAACTTTCTCAAAAATTTGGTAAGCATTAAATATTATTTTCCTCATGGCAAAGCACTATTTGAGTGGGTCATTGAAATTTGGTTCCCATTTTTCTCCCCACTGAACTGTGAAAAGTGATGCACATTCATTTTCAACTGTACTGTTTGAGGTCTTAGGAAAAATTAGGAGCCTTTGGGCATTGGAGTAGTGCTATGAAGACATCTGGCCTATCTCATATAAAAGAGAACAGGAGCCTGGACTGGAAAGGAATTATCATCACACTGCTTATAGATGATGATTGTCTTCCACTCATTGATATCTAGAAACTTGAACAAATTCACATGGAGCTTGCCTGAACTCGTCTTGTAGATAGTGTGTATCTCCTTTAAGGAGCGCTAATTCATTACCTAAATATTAACATTAAGCTTGCTGCATAACTGGAAGGTGGGAAAAAATTTATGAACCAAAAGGCCAAGGGGAGGAGGACTCTGAACTATACACAGCAAGCATTCCTTCTTGAAAAGATGCCTCAGGGGAAAAATTTTAGATACCAATCCATAGTCTGTCATCAAATTGAAGATATATCATTTGTAATTAATTTGGAGAGCTAAAAAAACATTAAATATTGATTCCAATTAGCTTTGGGGGTCTAAATTAATTGTTCTCTTTTTGTAAGATTCTTCAGCTAATGGCTGCAGGCAGAAACAGCAAGTCTACAAATCTTGATAATACAAATTCATAGATAGCCATCATTCAGAACACTAAATATCTCATTTAGACACCTTTTTTCTGGCTTCAGTCTCACTTTCTGGTATTTCTTCATTAAGTACAAAAGATTCAGGATTTTAAAGCCATATGAAAACTACATTCCCAGCCAACAACCCTCAATTTCAAAGTCATTTAATAATTAGTTGGTCTTGCTCTTTACAGAAAATTGGCACATTCAAACTAGTGATAATTGAAGTTAGATGTTTATGAAACACCTTTTCTTCTCTTCCTGACTATTAAATGGATTGTTATACTTGGGAGAAGAGGTGGATTCTTAACCTTAGAGCTGATTTCCTTTATTCTTACACTCCAGGTGTGAAGTCTTTACCTTGGCCCCCAAGAACCTTACAACTCCCCCACCCCAACCACTCAAACCTAACAATCCAATAGACTTTACTCTCAGTGGACCTCATCAAATATTTCTATCTGGTTTTAAAATATTAACCCCTGTCCTTAGAGCTAAATATGTTCTCAGATTTTTGCCTCTCATCACCAAAAGTAATACATTGGTACCAAAAAAAGCCTTCCTGAAGAGTACTAATGTGTACTTAGGCAAGATAGGATTTCACATTTTGCCAGAGCTAAATAAGACTGAAATGGTACAAAAATCGATGAATTCAGATTATGAGATGTAGGATCTAGCCCTGGGTATTACTTAAAAAGTAATAACCCGAAGTTCAGTCACTTAGCCTCTTTGGGTCTCAGTTTCCTCATATGTCAAATGAGGAAATTAGTGTAGATTATTATTAGCATCCTGTTCAAGACATATTTATGAATTTGAATTTTAGTTTTTCTCCACCTCTAAAGTTGTATGATAACCTACCTGTCTATTCAGGCTTGGGCACTCCTCTATTTCCTCAGTGGATATGAGCAGTGCTATATGCAGTTAATTAAGATGGGCTAAGAAGGAACTCTTCCATGTAAAGCAATCTATCAGAACCATGAATGTCTTGCACAATATATTACCCTGCTAAAAGGCCACAAAATATTTTTGATGCCAACTAGTGGGAAAAACATCATCAAACATGCTTCATCACTAAACTGTGAATTACCGCAACTAGTTCATCTAAAATTGGATCTTTTGGCTCTTTTTGTTCAAAATTGAACCACTGACCAAGTGCTGAAAACCTGTATGTGGTATTAGATATAATCACTCATACCAACTCCACACTAAACTCTCCTTTTCTTTTTATTTTTTTCCCAATTACATGTCAAGACAATTTTTAGCATTCATTTTTACAAGATTTTGAGTTCCAAATTTGTCTCCCTCCCTCCCTTCTTCTAAAAATGGTAGGCAATTTGATATAGGTTATACATGTACCATCATGTAAAACATATTACCATATTAGTCACAGTTGTGAAAGAAGAAACAGATCAGAAGAAAACAAACACAAAAAGAATAAAGTAAGAAAAATATTTCTATCTGTATTCAGAGTCCATCAGTTCTTTATCTAGATATGGATAGCATTTTCCTTCATGAGTCCTTTGTACTGGTCTTTGACAATTGTGTTGCTGAGAAGAGCTGAGTCATTCATAGTTGGTCCTCACACAATGTTGCTGATACTGTATACAATGTTTTCCTGGTTCTTCTCATTTCACTTTTCATCAGTTTGTACAGGTCTTTCCAGGTTTTTCTGAAGTCTGCCTGCTCATCATTTCTTACTGCACAATAGCATTCCATTATATTCGTATACCACAGCTTGTTCAGCCATTCCCCAATTGATAGGTATTGCCTCAATTTCCAATATTTTACCACTAGAAAAATCTCCTTTTCCTTTTAAAAGAACATGAAAACTTATCTTCCATTTATAATTTAGCAATGATGGTTGAGTAATTTGGGGATAGGGGTTGTTGTTTGTCCTTCATTTTCAAAGAGGACCAATGAGATAACAAAGTGATATGATGTGTGTGTGAAATTGATTTAAGGGGAGAAGAATTGCATATTGTCCGCCTCACTCTTTCTTCCAGTCATCAAAGTCCAGTGGTCAGACAAAAGTCAATATGACTGGCAATGGCCCAGGATGAATTGGATGGCTTTGGTATCTTCAGTGTCTGACCAAGCTCTAAGCTTTCCACAGGGTCTACTTCAGCTGCTTTCTGCACACTGGAACAACTTGTTCTCCTATGCCCATTCTGCTTGGGGAAGTCTTCACATGCTTGAAGTGGATACCCTAGCCTAGCAACTCACTGATAGTTTTGAGGCTCATAGGTTACCCTCAAACAGCTTTAGCCCATCTGCTCAAATGGTTTACTAGAGTGTGGCTGCTGCTCATACTGCAGCATCTTGGAGTCACAGGTGAGAGTTGAGTGCCAGACAGACATTAAAGATGGATGACCAGCCCTGGAAAGGGCTCATCAAGTCCTCAAACCAGAAGTGCTGATCCCCCTTGAACAGGGAATAGAGGGTAGGGTCACAAGAAAGCCAGATCAAGAGACCCTTATCTAATTTAGTCTTTGAAATGCCAAAATATAACAGATGTGTTTCCAGGGCTAGGAAGGTAAAAGTACCTCTGAGCTCTGCTCTGGTCAGATCACATATGGAATTTGTGTTCTGTGTTGGGTGCCACATTTTATGGAGGGCATTGATAAGTTAAAGTACATCCAGAGGAAGGTAGCCAGGATAATAAAGGGTCTTTAGTTCATGCCATGTGAAATTGGTCAAAGAAATGGAGGATGTTTAACCTAAAGAAGAGACTCAGGAGGAGAAATTATTCTGTATTAAAATATTGGGAGGGCTCTCATGTGCAAATGGGATTATACTTGTTCTGCCAGGTGCCCGGTGGCAGGACAACAAGTAGGAGTGGAAAAGAGGCAAATCTGTGTCTGATGTAGAGAAAAAATACACTAAAATTAAGAATATTCAAAAATTCAACAGTTTGTCTCAGGAGGTAGCAGATTCCTTTCCCCCACCCCTTGCTAGAGATGTTCAAGCAAAGGCCAGATGACCACTTCTTTGGTGTATTGTAAGAGGAATTCTTTTTAAGTGTGGATGAATTAAACTGGATGTCTTCTAAGGTGCCTCTGTCTCTGTGCTGAGCTGGTTTGGTCAAAGGTAATGAAAGTTTGTAGTTTATAAAACACACACATAGACAATTAAATTATGTTCCACAAAAAAGCTTTACAAATGCATTTTTATTTTTTTTACATGTCAAAAAATTGAAATTGGTCTCCTTAAATAGAGGAATGCAAGTTCTTTTAAGAAAATTGTATAAATAATAAAATTGACTGTATTTGATCTTCACATTACTTAATTGATAAATACCCTTAGAATGATGACTTCACAGTCATAACAGTTTTGATAGAAACTTGCTACTCTCCTTCTATCTCAAATCCCCCAAGCAGGAAATCTTCAGTTTACCTCAACAAATATTTCCCAATTACCTAGTTTACATATGTAGAACCAACTACTGGCAAATATAAATATATAAACATTGCCTGAAGAATTTCTCAATCCAACTGAGGAGGATGTGTGTGCATGTGTGTGTGTGTGTGTGTGTGTGTGTGTAGCAAAAAAAAACACCTAATATAAGAGAACAATATATCACGAGAAGTGTGATGTATCACAAGGTAGTACGTGATTAACTGACAAATCAGTGACAATAAGTGAACCATAGAATTTAAAGCCTTACTAGAACCTCAGGTTTATCTAGTCTAAAACTCCAAAAGTCCAAAACTTTCTAGAAGAAGAAAGTGCTATAATTTTGTAGGAAGAGACATCAGTGAAATTAGCAGTAACACAAAAGGGTTAGTTTTTTGCTAGGGAGTAGAGGTACAAAGTCAAAACAAAAACGGTACCTGCCCTCAGGTCCCTTATGTTATATTGGAGAAGAGCTCACAGTCTTGGTGGGGTGAAGGAAAAGGTATTGTGCAGAAGGTGATATTTGAAATAGATAAGACATGGAAGACCATAGCAAATGTGGAAATCAGCATGAGAAAAATCACTGAGGATGAGTGAATAGATTGATCTGGTTGGAATATAGGAAATACATATACATGATTTAGCCCAATGCCCCTATGTGTTAACAAATCCTCAATTTTTTTTTCAAGAAAGATTATCAAAGGAATTATTTTATTGTGTACTCTGACTTAAGAAGGAGACTAGTCCAAAAAAGGCTTCTGTATCAATCATATTCTTTATCTGTTAACTCAATGAGAAAAGATAGTAGGGAATAGAAGCTCTGGGTCTCCTTGTTATGTCTCTCTCTGGAGAGACTCATTTAATATTCAAAGAGACCATTTTGTGAATTTCCCAAATAAAACATAAAAAGGAAAGAAAAACGCAACATAACTCAGAGATCTTTCTCAAGAGGAATATGCTCTCTTATAAAAACTGATATGCTGTGTATATGATAACTAAAATAGAAATGGATGAATATATTTTCCCTAAACATGTAAAGGCAGCATGATATTACTCAATAAAAACTGATATTCGAATTAAAAAAACTTAGATTTGAATCTGTGTCCTGCCATATATGTCCTACCTTGGATGAGTCAATTCCCCTCTGCGAGTCTCAGTCCTTACATTTGTAGAATGAGGAAGTTTGATTAGATAATAGCTAAGGTTTCCTCTGGCTCTAACATTCTATTATTCTATAAAATACTTGTAATTGAAAATGCAGGACATTCCTTATAATTATTCTATTTCTCTGACAAATCTCATCAGGGGAGATTCATTAGCATGCAAATTAAGGATGCCTTAGTTCTGTTGTAGCTGAAGCAGAACAGTTCTATAACCCAATCAGAGCATGAAAATCTACATATTCATGAGGCCATACAGCAGCACTCAGGACTTTCCACAAATGAGGACAAGCAGTCATGGACCAAGACCTCAAAGTTCATTTCACATTAGCATATTGTTTATTCATTGGCTTAAAACTATCTAAGGAAATTAAAATTAAACAGAAGAACTGCCATTTAGGCGAGTTTCCTGACTGATGAAATGAAGGTATAGGACCTATTGACCAAGGTCTTGTGCTAGCTGAGCTAACTTTTCAGTCCCATGTGAGAATTCCAAGAGCCTAAATTGTCAGGGTATAGCAACTGAGTGTCATTTTGAGCAGTGTCTGAATAGCACTTGTTTCACATTATCATCCTGCTGAGTTAGGGTTTTATCCTCAATTTTTAAAGATGCAAGGATCCAAATCAATGAAAATAAGTAGGTTTTTCAAAACCCATTTTTATTATATACACATGTCACATTAGGCCATGGAAATGACCCTTAGTTACAATGCGGCACCAAAAGAGGTCAACTATTTGGCCACATGGCAGAGGCAGCAAGGCGGTGCAGTGGATTGAGTGCTGGGCCTAAAATGAGCAAGACCTGACTTCAAATTCTGCCACAGATGCTTACCAGCTGTGTGACCCTGCAAATCACCTTAACCTCTGCCTCAGTTTCCGCATCTGTACAATGGGGATAATAATAGCCCTTAACCTCCCAGGGTTGTTATGAGGATCAAGTGGAATAATAATTGTAAAGTGCCTAGAGCAGTGCCTGACGTATAGTAAGTGCTATCTAAATGTTATTATTTTTACTGTTTTTATTCTTAGAAGAATAAAAACGATAATTGATGAATGAAGTGGGGGTGGGAGGGCGAAGGAGAAGATCAGGCAATAGGGATAGGGTAAAAGACAGTCTGAGAAAGAAAATAACGAGTAAAGACAAGATGGAGGAAAATTCACAAATAGTAATTATAATTTTGAATGTGAATAGGATGTTCATAGCATCTCTCTTTGTGGTGACAAAGAACTGGATATTGTGGGGATACCCATCAGTTGGGGAATGGCTGAGCAAGTCGTGGTATATGGATGTGATGGAATACTACTGTGCTATAAGAAATGGTGAGATCATTGTTCTTAGAAAGGCATGGAAAAGACTGCATGAAATGATGAAGAGGGATATGAGCAAAGAGAACATTGTATACAGTAACAGCTATATTGTTTTAAGGACTACTTTGAGAAACTAAGTCATACATGTATCTTGAACAAATATTGCCAATGTATGATGAAAGGGGTCAGAATTCAATACAAAGAAGAGAAAAGATATTTCTTACAGATGTTTTCTTTGGAAAAAAATCTATTTTTTACAACATTATCCTGGTGGTAGTAGATGATATGATTGCCAAAGATTCAAAATCATGGTTCAACCAAAAGGCAATACAGAAATTCATTGTGAGTTTAAAATAGAACATAACATATTATCAATGATGACTCATGTGCTCAAGTGGTATAAAAATATCAAAGAGTTATATGATATGATCAGAAAAGAAGGTAGGCCATTTATGGAACAATAACAAGTTGACCGGATGTACCTGCAGAGGATTTGGAGAAAGATTTGGGCAAGAGTCACAGAGCATGATAAAGCACAGATAGGTTGTGATTTACAGGACACAATTGAAAGTAATGCCCACAATAATTACCTTGAAGAACATATGCCAAACTTGTCCTCCTCAGAACACAAGGTATCAGTTGTAACCATACTTAGATAATGTCTCCTTTCAAGTTTGAATCAAATTCTAAAGGAAATTTCACTGTCCAAAAAATCTCAAAAAAAATATTTTAAGAAACTTTCACATTAAAAAAACTATTATCATGGATTTCATGGACAATTTCCTATTTACATAGCACATATATGTTGCTATGAAGAGCAGTTTGGCACAAAAGAGAGATGGCCTCAGAGTTCATTTAACCTGGGTGTAAGGCCTGTCACTAATACTCCCTGGCTGGATGGCCCTGGACAAGTCACTTAACCTTTCATTGCTCTAAACTAGTCATGTCAAACTCAAATAGAAATGATCTACAGTGGCACATTGACTTAGCAAACCACAAATTAACACTATGTTATACTGTATTTTATTTATTTTTTTAAAAGCATTTCCCAATTGCATTTTAATCTGATTTGGGTAAGTTTGACACCTTTGCTGTAGACAGCTTCCTAAGCTAGAAATTATAGAGATGGTGCTGACCTGCACTGGTAAAAGAAGTTTCCTAATTTGACAGTTTTCTGTATCAGTGAAGTCATAGGTCTAGAACCTTTACCTAAAATATCATGGTTACCAATTAATATCCACATCAGTAAAAAAACAATGAAAATATTTATGAAGTTACACCTCTGAGGTCAAATATTTTTACTTTTAAGTAAAATGTTATGCCATGATGAAAGAAGCCAATCTATTAAAATCTTTAGCAGTTTTAGACCTTTGGTGCAATATTAAATATTTCAGTAATCCAAATATGTAGAAATTGGATAATTTTCAAATATTTATGGACAGTAATCATAAAATCCAGTCAGGAACAATTATTTGTAGCAACAATTAGCTTGGGAAATACAAGTTTTAACCAGAAACACATGGATGAACCTGCTAGTTATTCTTTCCTACTGTGTACATCAATTGGCATTTGGCCTGATGGCCGTGATATATACATAAACACATATTATTTGTACCCATGTGTAAAGAAATGAATTATAGCCATAGAAGAATTGTCTTATATCTAAATGTGTATAATTTAAGAGGCCAGCTTTGAAGTGTTAGCCCAAAGTTGTGCTGTTTTTCCCAAGTTTGAGGCTCAAATGATTAACTGTAGTTTAATTTCCTGATTACTTCCATTCTGTTCAAGACCAATTGGTGAGTAGTCAATTTAGGGACATTGTGGTTCAACAATCTTTCAATGAGCAGTGTCCAAGTTCACTCAAACACATACACACACACTTAAAACAAACCAGATGTATTGAGTCAGGCTACTTTGTTGGGGGAGAGGTGATCATGCTAATGGTTCATTTCACGGTTTGTTCTAAATATCAGAAGTGGCCAATTAATTTCCTCACATTCCTATGCAAAATTCCACATGGGTGAATAGGCTGTTTTTGTGGATTTTTTTTGCTTTCATAATACAACTTTCACACTTCCATGATAAAATATAACTTTAATAAAATACATGGCAGCATGACAGGAAAGTTCATCCAGGTCATGCACATGGTACACCATTCATTCTGATCCCACTTCAGGAATTAATTTGATCCACATTGAAGAATGCTGATAGTTGAAGGTACTAGGAACCACTGTGTGTGTGTGTGTGTGTGTGTGTGTGTGTATGAAGAAAGTTAATTCTGTCCTAAGTCATACCATAGAACTTTCATTTTTTTCTATCTTGTCTTAATGTGTTCTCTGGAAATGAATTTCAATACATTAAATTAAATTCACTCAATTCATTTCATTCCATTTTAAATTTAATAACTGAGCTATAGGGATATATGTTCATTCCATAACAAAAACACAATTAAAATTTCAAAAATACCTCAAATTATATTATTCACATAAAATTACTTTACAAAAGATATGTGTGTATACATGTATTAGTATCGTGCCAATAACTGGGAAATGATTGTGAGAGTGATTGAGGGTTATTTTAAAACAAAAGAATTTTTGATTGAAAATCTAAAAATGAGGGGCAGCTAGGTGGCACAATGAGTAGAGCACTGGCTCTGAAGTCAGGAGGACCTGAGTTCAAATCCAGCCTCAGACACTTGACACACTTACTAGTTGTGTGACCTTGGGCAAGTCACTTAACCCCTATTGCCCTTCCTTTCCCCCTCCAAAAATAATATAAAAATGCTTCCAATTTAACACAACAACAATAGCCACAACTTGAATCCTTTCTGTGGTGTGCTTTTTATTCTTAACACTACATTGAAAGACAAGCCTAAAAGGGACATATAGTATAAATACATAGTAATATCTAAAAGGATATCTGATGCTCCTTAATAAAAAGCAAAGAAATAGAACAAAATTAGCAACATCTGGAGGGGGGGCATGTTGTGGCACAAAAGATAGTGACTGGTAGAGGGAGGGAGAGATTCACTTCCTCCAGGTAGCAATCATTGTCCATGAGCTTCATATCATGGTCTCCAAGCAACAGCTTCCAGGATTCTTTTGCTGCCCTCTCCCAGTCATACCAAATGGGGACAGGAAACAGATTCTTTGAGAAATAGACCTCCCCCACACTACCATTTATCCCATCCAGTTGAATTTGCTCTCTTTATTGTTCTTTGAACAACCTAGAAACTTAACAAAAGATTAAGGTTGCCTTTAATTATACGAAGTGAACTAAAGAGGGCCCTCCTGTATTGTACTATGTGAATTATGTTCTATGATATTAAATATTTGTAAAATGCTTAGCACAGTGCCTGGAACACAGTAGGTATTTAACAAATACTAGTTCCCTTCTGTTCTTTGATGAACAAGCATTTATTAAGTGCCTTTTATGTGAAAGAGAGGCAGCATGGCCTAATGGTTACAGAGTTGGCCTTGAAGCTAGGAAGACCTTCATTCAAATCCTTCCTCTGACACACACCAGCTCTGTGACTCTTGGTCAGTTGATTAATTTCTCTGTGCCCTAGTCAACTCTCTAACACTATTAGTTCCAAAGCTGCATTGGTAGAAATATTTTCTCTAAATCACAATTTCCTTTCTTATCCCTTTTATGTGAAAGACTGTGCTAAATGGTGGGCAAGCAAAGACCTAAATGGGGGAGGAGCTTACATTTTACTGGTAAAATAGATGAACAACTAGGAAAAATACAAGATGATTTGAAGATGGGAATTTAGGGTTATAAAGAAGGAAGAGAAAAATTTACTACCATACCCTGGTGAGGTTTACTCCACCCCCCCCTTCACACTTTTCAGTTACCTTCTTTTGTGTTGCCTTCTATTAAAATGAAAGTTCTTTGAGGGCAGGGGCTAGCTTGCTTTTTGCTTATATTTGGATCCCCATCATGTAGCCAATGTCTAGGAGTAATGTCTTAATAAATACTTTTGATTTGACTATTTCCTCATTCTGGCTAACATAACTACCTATAGAAAATTCTGCCACCCACTCTCCCCAAATTTTAACTTCTGGTTACTGTCCTATATCTACTAAAATCTACATGGGTAGGAAGAAAATGCTATAATTTTAGTATTCAAGTAAAGAAATGGAGGCAAAATGATAAACCTAAATTTATAGAACAGCCCAGTGATAATACACAAAAAAAATAGTCTCACTGTTCTTGACAGGAAGAAAAATATTGTCTGTGAGGACAGTTTGAGGAAGTCTCTAAATTTCCAAGGCAACTGGGTTAATCTGTACTTCAGGTTAGCCCCATAGTACTTACAAAGGAATGAATTAAAGCAAAAATTCAATAGCAAATTTGTTCTTCAAATATTACAGAGTATGTCTTTGAATTACCATTGACTTTATCACTGCAAGATAAAAATTAAAGTTTTGGTCTAAACAAATTGGGAAAAATGCAGGTTGGCTACTTGGACAAAGAGAGCACACTGGTCATTAGTAACAACAGGAACCAGGAAACAGGAACAAAATACTTTTGTTCCAGACAGAGAAAGAGTAAAATTTGAAAATTCATTCTTGTTTCCCATCTTTTTTGTAAGGCCCACAAGCACTATGAATGCATGTGTACATGTGTATTTTAAGTGTATATCAGAGGTGGTATTTCATGGGCATTAGGCATCTCTGATGTACATTAAAGTTTCAATTGAATCTCACTTTGAAGCTAATCCCAGAAAATTCTAGTAGGTTACATGAAGAAATGGTTTAATCTTGTTAACTGTCATTTACTCATACGTAAACTCATTAAACCTGTAATAGCCTCTTTAAAAGTTCTATATGGACTTTATTCAAGATTAGGAATAATTACCAAGATAAAGCATATCTAAAAATGTAATTTTCTTTATATTAGAAGTTAGTATGCCTTGTGGTACAAAGTCAAGTCTCTCCAAAAGAACCAGAAATCAACCACATATCTTTACCTTGAAAAATATTATGTCTTAATTAGCTATATGTGATCACCTATCTTCAACTTAATGAGATGTTAGCGTATCCAAAACTCGGTAAAGAAGATCCTATTCAATTAAAGGGGATTGTAGTTTCCTCATTTTTTCTCCAAAAATTCCTTCATGGTACATAACTTAAAATGGATAGAATCTAGTCCACTTTCTTATTTCCCTGAAAAACCACAGATAGGGTAGACTGCCTTCATGCCCCAACCTTAATTATCCTTTCCCAATTTCCTTGGAAGAGAGGAAATTATGAGTATTGAGTTTTTAAAATATATCATTGATCCAAGGATGAGGAAATTCAATTCAACACATATTTATTGGAAAGGAAATAAAATTGATATACTGCATTTCAATAAATTCTTTTTGGGGGGCAGGATAATTGGGGTTAAGTGACTTACCCAAGGTCACACAGCTAATACATGTGTCAAGTGTCTGAGGCCGGATTTGAACTCAGGTCCTCCTGACTCCAGGGCCAGTGCTCTACTCACTGCGCCACCTAGCTGCTCCTTCCAATAAGTTCTAAGACAAAACCAACTGCATTGATTTCCATGAAGAAAGAACATTGGTGAAAGTAAAAGCAGCCCCCTCCTAATATTGCTCACAGGACTGGTCAAGAACAACAATAAGGTTGGGGGCGGAAATATCTTTGCATGGCACTTAGCTGGATACAAGTTAATGCCTCTTGGTGCAAGAACACTTGTAGTTACTCAAATACAGGGCCCCCAAAGTCCCTAAATTGTTTTAGAATATTAGATCATGATGATTCAAATTCCACATTATTCTACCAACTTTGGCCCTTCGAACAGTATTATTTTATGGGAATATCTTTTCTGTATGAGTTGGACTAGATAGGTGCTGAGGTCCCTTATAACTCTCAAATTTTGTGATTCTAAGCACTGGGAGAATATAGCATTTGTTGTTAGTATTGCTGTCCTTCGGTACTATGCAGACGATGGCATTTGCAAGCACGAGCACACACGCACACACGCACACACACACACACACACACACTGCTCAGTGACAGCAGCCAAAAGGAAAATTAATAACTTCTAGATTAGAAGATCCTGCATAGAGAAAAGGGGATGCACAGCTGAAAGAAAACTTCTAGAAAAAACCCTAAAGTTCTAGAACCAGACTAGGGAGCAGTGACTGAGCATGGACAAGGCCAGTCAAAACTCAGTGATTGCACTGAGACAACTACTCTGAGAGAGTGAGGGTACTTTGTCCAGTCACTGGATATATGTAGTTGCTCCAGAGACTATGGAAGAAGGTGGCAGCAACTCAACAACTCTAAACTGGTCCCAGGACATACAATTCTACTCACATTTGGGGGATGTTTCTAAAGACTGTACTGTGAATTAGGGGGACAGTAATTAAATATCTTGGGAGAAGGTAACCTGAGATCTCTGGATGGAAAACTAAAACCAGTGCTGTTTCAGAGGGAGTAGAATACAGGCGCATTTAAAAATGATTTTAATGAATCTGTTCTATCTTCATGTGTTGGAAGTCTAATGCTCATAAGGAGCAGGTAGGTGGTACAATGGATAGAGTGCTGAGTCTGGAAGACTCATCTTCCTGAATTCAAATCTGGCCTCAGACACTTACTAGTTGTGTGACCCTGAGCAAGTCACTTAACCCTGTTTGCCTCAGTTCCTCATCTATAAAATGAGCTGGAGAAGGAAATGGCAAACCACTCTAGCATCTTTGCCAAGAAAACCCCAAATGGGGTCACAAAGAGTTGGACATGACTGAGAATGAAAGAACAACCACAAGAAACAACAAATGCTTACAAGGGGCTTAGAATCCTCATCTGAGTTAGATTGCGATGTTCCCAGGAAAGGTTTAAGCCTGAATACAATAGGTTATGGAAATTATTATTAAAGGAACCCCTCCCCATGATTGAACATTGTCCCACTATTGGAAAAGGGGGAATCTAAGAATTATATTGACATAAGGATTATTCAATTAAAGTCCTAAAGTATGCTTTTAACTGAAGTGATGGTTTAGATTTTCATTAGAGTGGGTTGTAGTGATTCTAGAATTTTGCTGGCAAAGTCTTTTCTACAAAATAGATTAAAATTATTTTTAACTTCTAGAAGTATTGTTAAAATGCTAAATAGAAGCAGGGTGTCCCAAAAGTCTTTATGAAGCATTTTAATAAAAGCTTATATAACTAGATTTTATAGATATGGATACATGTCCATATCTATATATGTAAAATCTCACCAGCTTGATTTTTCCCTGTTTCTGAAGCTCCTAGTATATGACTTTTTTCAGGGCAGAATGTAGACCAGCTGTCCTGATCTCCTTTACTTCACCTTATTGCCCTCTCATCAGTATTGTAGTCTTTCTTTTCTGTGTCTAACTTGGAAAGGCAGAAGAAAGGTCATTCCTTGCAGCCTACCCTTTCACTGCATGTGTTAAAGTTTATATTTTCTCTTCAGCAGACACCCAGGAATGTGGCAAGTAACAGATTGAACAGTTCATCTCTAATCATATTTGTTCCATTGTCCTTTACCTCAGGATGACTTCCTTTTCAAAGTTTCATGAGCCAGCAATACATTAAGCATAATGTCACCACAAACCAACAACATATTTATGTGAGAAAATAAAATAGTGTATTCCTCATCTGACGGATTCCTTATGCTCATCACACACTCTAACTATATATCCTTCTTCAAGTGATATGTATGGGGAGAGAATAAAGCTAACTAGAAGCAAAGTTAATCTACATTCAAATGCAAGGGGTGGCAAAAAATGTATTTCTTTTTCCCAGTTCCCCATCATCCCCAAACCCGAATTCTAAAGGGCCAGCTTAAAGCTCCCTAGAGCACCAATCTTTGTGCAGCAATACAATGGGATAAAATTTGATAACATATTCCCTATCCATGATTGCCCAGAGAAAACATCTCCTTCATAATAATCATATTAGGGAAGGAGGGTAATTTTTGTGCTTCCTTTGTGCTGAGCAATTTATTTTTATGGATAGTAAAAAGAAATATTTTTTTCCTGAAATAGCCCCTTGGTGAATTGGGGGTACATATAGCTCATTCTGCATTTATAGATAAGCAAAAGGTCAATTGAATGTTATGTCTTTTATTGCCCAACCCAGTTAGTCTTCACATAACAGGGAGTATAATGTAACTGTTCTCCAATTCACCTTTAGGAGGTTGGTTTGAGGGGACTCCTCTGCTTCAATGTCTGTCACAGGAGGTGCTAATCAATTATTTGTCACAAGGCATTTGTCTTTCTTGTGGGATTTAATAAAGTGCAGGAGATTAGATAGACTTGATTTGTTTCACTGCGGAAAATAAAAAGATAATTTTTCAGGCATTTATTCAAAGGGCTCCAGAAGACAGGCATATATGTATCTGCTTAACAGCTTATTCTAGAATAATAGAGTCTGTATCAGTATCTCATTAAAAGTTTTTTTTTTAAAAATCCAGACCTTTTTGGAAAGTGTAGGAAAGGGCATTGGATTATATCTAGCTTCTATTCCTGGCATTGCTACTACTCTCACCGATGTGAAACAAGGTAAAAATTTCTGTATTTTGGTTTGAATATAACTAATCTCCTCTCCCTCAAAAGGGTAAATTTGAAAACAAAATGGTGGTTGATTTTTTCTAGTACTTTGTTTTTTGGGTTCCTGTTTGTATGCTTGCAATAAGCATAATAAACCCAGCATTCCAACAGTCAAAGATCGACCTTGATTACACCCATTGTCTATTCTATGTGAATATGGGCAAAGATAGTCTTTCTTGTGTTTTTCTACAACCCTCATATTTAAAAACTTCATTTTGTTGATTATGTCCTCAAATATATTCTCCAGGTGAACTTCCTCAACTCCAGCAATCTGCATTTTCATTTCATATCGATCATATTTCATTATCCACAATCCAGAACTCTAAAATTCTTCTTATCGTAACACACTATTCTTTCATTTTTCCTTTGCCATCTCTCCTAAATTTAGTTTTCATCCTTACCATAACCTACAATCATTCCTCCCCTTCCTATTTTCTCAGGCTGTCATACTTACTCTGGCCTAATTTTCTTTTTGAAATCTTGACCCTTTAGTTAAACAGTTTACCTTTGCCCTATCTTCTCCTCTTGATTTTCCTTGCCCCTTTGTCCTACAATCACTCATCTCTTTCCCAACAGAAACCCTCCATTAATCCCATTATTTGCTTTCTCTTCTCCTGCTCCCATCTCCCTGAGTACTCTTGGAAGAAGTCACACAAGTCTGGCAAATGGATCCCTTACAAATTTATGTTATCCAATGTCATCATGGCCTTCTCCTCCTCCTCCTCCTTCCACTACCACTGTCATTACTGTTACTTCTATTACCACCACCAATACTACTGCAAGCCAATCTTCTTACTCTCCCCTGATTGACTATTACTCTCCCCACAACAGTTGCTTGAAACCTCCTTTTCTTAAGCCACTTGTATCATCCTTTACCTGCCTCCATCAGCAGAGAGTCATACTTCATACTTGACTGAAAAAACTAAAGTTGTCCATTGAGAGCTGTCTCTCTTTGACAATTTCACAGTAAGAATCACCTTACCATCTTCTCTTTTTCTCCTGTCACTATCAATGCAAATCAGTCCACTTGAGCCAATCATTCAGTTTTCTATTCCCTCTTGCTACTTGCCTCTTCAATCATCTCACTCTTTATCTCTCATCTATTGGCTCCCTCTCTGCTGCCTACAGACATGTCCATATCTTCCCCATCCTTAGAAAACCTCTTAATTCTGCTATTTATTCCTTCAACCTAACCTTATCTTTTTTCACAGTCAGATACCTGGAAAAAGTCACCTACACTTATTTCCTCTACTTTCTCATATCTTATTCACCTCTCAAACCCTAACACTGTGGTTTCTCTCCACACCTCTTTACTGAACCTGCTCCTTCAAAGACACTAATGATATCATTATTGCTACATCAAATGGCCTTTATATTAGTCTGTATCTTTCTTGAACTTTGCAATATTTGATACTGCCAACCACACCCTTATTTTTGAATCCTCTTTCTATTTTAATATTTCATTAATGCTATTATGGAATGATTCTCTTCCAACCTGTCTGATGACATCTCAGTCTCCTTTGAAGGATCATTACACATGCCCCACACCTTTTGTATTAGATATATTCCAAGGCTCCTCTTTCCCTATTTGACATCTTGGTAATGTCATCAGTTTGAATGGATTCAACTTTATATATGTGTGTATATATATATATATATATATATATATATATATATATAGACATGAGGGCTATATATTTAAATTTGGGAATTATATACATATATATATATAATTCCCAAATTTAAATATATAGCCCTCATGTCTCTTTTAAATGCTCATCCCCGAGAGCCTACTGGACATATTCACTTGGGTGTCCCATAGCAATGTCAAAGTCAACACATTCAAAAGAAAATTCATTTTCCCCCAAAACTCATCCTTCCTCCTAAGTTTTCCATTTTTGCTAGTAACACCATATTTTTTCCAGACACCCAAGTTCATGATCTGAGTATCATTCAGACTTAGCCCCTTTCTGATCAGTTGTCAAACCCTGTCAATTCTTCCTCCTCATTATTTCTTGTCATTTTCCTTTCCCTGCTCACACTACAGCTACTCTGTTTCTGTCCCTAACTAATTCTGTCCCTGGACTAATGCAATAGTGTCTTTTTACTTTGTTTTCCCTTTCAGCTTTCTAACTCTCTCTTTTCACTTTCTACCAGATAATCCATGGAAGTAGGAATTTGTAACAATTCAACCTCCAGTCTCATGTGCTTTATTCTTTATAATTGCTTCTTCAGAGATCTCGTCTCTGATTAAGATGTTAAACATATTCCGCATGTTGATGATCATTTTTAAATCTTAATCATTTGTTCAGCTTTCTTGAGCTCCATGCCATTTCTATCCATGGTGGAACTTTTGGGTTCATCTTTGACTCCTACCTTTTCTTTGCCACTCATATCTATATTTAGTCTTGACAATAATACTTCCTCCAAAATCACCTTTGCATGTCTCTTCCCATTCCCACAGCCAACACCCTAGATCAGGTCCTCATAACATCATACATAACTACAATGACGTCTTCCCTTGAGTACATAACTATTACTGGGCTCCATGCATTGAACCCTTTCTCCCTCTTCTGTATACCTATCAAATTAATCTTCCCAAAACACCACTTTGATGTTACTAGGCATCTTAAAAAATGATCAAAAGTTTGTGCTCATTTACTCTGTAGTCTGGTAATGAAAACCACTTGCAATCTGGCCCTAATCTAGTTTTCCAGATTTACTGCTTAGAACTCCCTAATATCAACCCTCCACTCTGGTCTATCTAGTCTATTTTCTGTCACAGAAATCTATCGTATAATTTCTCACCTCCAATCCTTTGTTCATAATATCTCCCCCAAATAAGTTTACTTCATTCTGGCTATTCAAGTTATTCCAGACCTACCAGGTCAAGTTAGAAAACATAACTCCTCTGTTGAGTTTTTCCTAATTGCTACATGAAACAACGATCTCTTCTGATGCTGATTTCCTATAGCACTTGGTTTCCGTAACAGTTATGTAGTTGTCTAGTATTAGTTTGCATTTTTTATACATGTGCACATTTTATCCCTTTAGGCTGGAAGATGATTGAGGAAAAAGAGTCTTTTCCATTCATTTTTATATCCACCTTAGCACCTCACCATATGGTTCATATTTGGCAGATGCAAAAAATGAATCATGGGCCATTATTTGAAATCTTGTATTGTCCCTAATAAGAAGCCTTATTTCTGTCATTCTTTACCATATGTGCTGCAAGTCAACTCAAATTCCATTGAACAATCCACTACAGGGTGCTCTTCCAAGTTTCACCATATCACTGGAGTAAATAGATTTCCAACTCAGAGTTACGTTCCTAAAAATATGCCATTTCAATGGGAAACTCTGGTAGGAATCCAGATGCAACTTTAGCAGTTGATACCTGAAATGGGAGCCACCTGCCCTTTTAAAGTAGTTTTTTTTTAAAAAAAAAAAACAGCCATCCTTTAATCTATCTGATGCACCTAATCATCACCTGGTTATAACCCATTTATTTAACAACTCTTGGATATATTATGGATCAAATATAAAATAGTGAAAATTAGGACCAGCTATTCAATAGATAATACAATGATTTTCTCACTGGGTTAAATTAGATACAACCACCTTAAGGGATTACAAATCATGCAGGATCTGAGGCTTGAAATTCAAACCCCCTAAGTTCTGCATATATCATGCACCTCAAGAGTAAGGGCCAAAATTCCCCCAAAAGAAAGGAGGCTTATTGTTGCTAGAAAAGATTGGATTACCTGCCAATCCAATGGATTGAATTTTGTTGCAGTGAAAAACCTTAAGCTGAGTGATACCCTGGGATTTTTACAAAGGGAGTGAAGGTAAATAGGAAGTTCCATTGACTTTGAAAACTAATCCCCTGCCCTAGACACTGATACTAATACTAACTCAAAGCTGCTCCTTTCTTGATTGTCTCAAAGGAAATCCAGAAATTATGAAAAAGGTGGAATTCAAATCTAAATTTTAACCATTTAATTTCCTTTACATTTTATTTCTGGGCAATTTGCCTTAGGATCTGAAATAACAAACCAATACTTTGACACCACACAGTATGTGAAACTTAGACTTTTAAGCATGTATTTCAAATGCTGAATATTCCTAGTTAACATAGTCACTGTATGTATTATAGATAGGAAAAACATCTATGACTAATAACACATTCCCACCTGGGCAGTCTCCTCACAAGCAGTATAGCCAATCATGAAAATTCATCACAGAACTCCAAAGCATCAAATACCCCCAGAAAATTTGACTAGTACTGATAGGAAAAAATCTGGTGCAGAGTGTTATATCAGAAAATCCACTAGATAAAATCAAAGGATGATAGATTTAGATCTAGAAGGGACATTGGAAGTTATGTAATCTAACCTCCTCATTTTAAAGATGGGAAAATCGAGATTCAGAGAGGTTGTTTGACTTACCCAACATCACCCAGTTGGTAAGTGTCAGAGAGCATTCAAGAGAAGTCAGAAAGCGTGTATTAAGCACTTACTATGTGCCAGGTACCATGCTAATCACTAGGGATAAAAAGGGGCAAAAACAGTGTCCCTGAAGGAGCTTACATTCTAATAAGAGAAATGAGAGAGAGAGAGAGAGAGAGAGACAGAAAGACAGAGAGAGAGAGAGAGAGAGAGAGAGAGAGAGAGAGAGAGAGAGAGAGAGAAAGACAGAGAGAGACAGAGAGAGAGACAGAGAGAAGATGAAAGGCAATATGGGTGTTGAATGTTTCAGAGAGGTAAAGAAGAATGAGATCTGAGAGATGGCCATTATATGTGACAAATGATAGATCATTGGTAACTCTGAAGAGGACAATTCCAGTTTAATGATAGGATCAGAAAACAGAATGCAGGGGGTGAGAAGCAAATGAGAAAAGTTCAAATGGCAGTATCAATAGTAGGAGGATTTTTCCAGGAGTTGAGACATGATGAGGAGGAAGGATTTAGCTAGTAGGGATGATTAAATAAAATGAGGCTTTCTTTTAAAATCAAGATACATAGGAGGTGCAAGAAATTAAGGACATATAGAACATAAGAGTGTTCAAACCTAGGATATTGGTGCTAACCATTATGTAACTTTGAATATGTCAGTAAGCCAATCTGAGCTTTACCTGTAAAATGAGGAGGTTAGGCTAGATGGATTGTAAGGTCCTTAGGGTTGTAATATTCTATGATTCTGTGCTTCTATGGCATGGATTGTTGTTGTTTGTCCTTTGTTCTCAAAAAGGACCATGACATCAGAAAGATGATACATGACTTGCAAGTGAATTGTATTTAAGCTGGGGGGGGATGTTTGAAGTCCCCAGCCTCACTTTCACTTTCTCCTCTGTAGCCATCTGGGTTCAATGGCAAGATATAGATCAGGATTGGAGATGACTTCCATGGCAGAGATAATAAATTACTAAAATCTGAGAGTGCAGTGTAGCAGATACTGATTGTTTCTGTTGTGCTCTTTTGTAAGGCACTTATGTCAGTGTAGCATCATTATCAACCAATTTGCATATAAAATGTTCAAATTGTTCAAAATTTGAGCCCTTGAAGAGGTACAGTAACCAGTAATGATATTTTTTGGAGAGTCTTTAAAATCTGATTTCATGGTTCTAGAAAAGACTATTATCACTGATGACCGTGGAGACGCCATATTTGAACTCCAGTTGATCACACCTCAAGATGTTATTGGAAAAAAACAGTTGGAGATGAATAAATATAAAAAGAATGAATCCATGTTGTAATATTGAGAAATCAATTCTCAAGATATCCAAAAAGAGGGAAGATTTCAAATATTTGGAAACTATATTTCCAGATGTTCTATTAGTGTCCTATTCGAGAAGCTAAGAATCCATATGTCTACTTTTTCATCTATGTAACTGAGGATAATCTATAAATTTATCAATTGTGCCCTGCACAGATTATGGGAAGGGAAAAAGTAGATTTTTACAATGGTTCTTTATGACAAATCATAGGATCATAGATTTAGAACTTGGACTTTAGAGGAAATCTAGTTCCATCTTCACAGTCACATAACTGGTGAAATGTATAGGGAATATAACATCCTATAATACTTAATGTTTGCTGATTAAAAGGGCAAAGCAAAATATTTTTACTTGCTAGAACAAAAGATAGTCCCAAAGGCTCTTATCAAAAAAAAATTCTATACAAATATTAAGACCCTACAAATTTCTTCAATAAATACAGTCATGGGATGGGTGTGTTCAATCATCATTGATATTGATATTGATAATTGATAGCCAGATGGCTATCAATATCAGCTGAGGCACAACACATATTTTCATCAAAGTATTAGCCACTGTCATGGTAGAGGTGCAGTACACAGTCCAAGCAGAAGGATTCTCTATAGATTCACTTAGAATCCTAGAGTTATAGATGTAAGATCCTCTAGAGCAGTGGTGTCAATTTCATCTAGAAATGGGAGCTGAGAGACTATACACAAGGATCTCTGTAGCCACGTATTGATTTAGAAACTACATATTAACTTTATCAACATTCTAGTGATTTTTTGTTAAATATTTCACTATTACATTTTAATTTGGTCTATGCCACACCGGGGAGTATTGTGGGCCATGTGTTTGACATTTCTCCTCTAGATACTCTTTTTTGCAAATGTTATGCTGATTGTGTTGACCTCAGACCTCTACAAAGAGTCCTTAATGAGATCCACAACTTCACAAAAGATTTCAACCTAACAATAATAATAGCTAGCATCTATATAACACTTAAGTTTAAAAAGCATTTTACATATGTTATCTCATTTGATCTTCACAACACCTTATGAGTTGGATGTTGCTATTAACCTCATTTTAGAGATGATGGAATTGGGCTGAAAGAGGGTAAGTGATTTGCCCTTAAGTTCTCATGCCAAATGTTTCGGACAGGATTTAAATCTAGGTCTTCCAGCTTCAAAGTTCGGCACTGTGTTTACTGTACCATTTAATAATCCACCTGTCAAATAATAGCAAAAAAGATCCATTGTCTGTATGTATTCTTTTCTGCTACTGTTTGAAAGAAGAAAATTAAGAACCAAAATATGAAAACTTAGTAAATCATCATTTACTGGGTATACTGCAATATTGTGGGAAAAAAACTCTAGTGGGAGTGAAGAGAAAAATTCAAATTCCAACTTAACCACTAAGTGTGAGGTCTTGGGCAAAGCATTGGATCTCTGGGTCTCAGCTTTATCATCTGTAAAATAAGAGAAGGAGTAGATGATCTCTATGGTGCCTAACATATCTTAATGTTTTGTTTTGTATGGCAATGAGTAAAACTAAGGAACCCTGTTTGAATCTGAGTGAAAATCACTGTTAGCTAAGGTATAGATGACCTTAATACTGATCTCAAATTGGAAGAGCTACATGAATTTGTAAGATCCCTTTCCAATTATAGTCATGCATGAAATGAATGACTCAATAATATCATGTAAAATGTAGGAGTAGACAATTTATGTGCATTGCCTTCCTCCCCTCTAAAAAAACACAAAACACAATAACTTCCACATGTATTAACCAGCGACAGTGTGAAAAAACTATTAAAAAATCACCAAACTAGGTGAATAATATTACACAGCCAAAACCAAACAGCCAATTTTTAACCATTAAGTGTTATGGTTAGGCAGCACTAACTCGACATTATCCATGCAGAATCAGAGAAAAGAAAGGAGTAAGATGGGAAAAATGAAATATAGACAGCCTCCATATTCTATACAGTAAATAGAAACTGAGATCTATTTCTTTTTTGGTGTTCAATGAAGACCCTGATCTTTTCCAAATTGGTAATCATCTGCATTCAT
Source organism: Trichosurus vulpecula (assembly GCF_011100635.1). Taxonomy (NCBI): domain Eukaryota; kingdom Metazoa; phylum Chordata; class Mammalia; order Diprotodontia; family Phalangeridae; genus Trichosurus; species Trichosurus vulpecula. Next base: position 130,968,340 of record NC_050580.1, on the reverse strand, counting down.
ACAATCCTCTATCCATATTACTCATCTACAACATCCAAAGTCTTTATGACATTTCATTTAAAGGAAATTTTTCCACCATGCTAGTAAAAAGAAACAAAAATAAAATGCGAATGTTAAGGAAATAACAACTGTATAATTTCTGTCTAAATGAAAATACATAAATACCATCAGCATTGGTTACATTAAAACAGCACAAAAATCAATGAAATTTGGAGCAGAAATCATCCTTATTACATCTATTCCCCATTAAAGAATGTATTCAGCAGAGTTTATAGGAAAATACTTAATGACATTTCTCCTATAGAGTATTAAAAACAACCTCCACCACTCATCTCTGTCTAGTTTTTCCCTAACCCACACTCACTCTATCTTTTTGTCTGCTAATTTATTGTCTCAATTTTTTGCCACTTACCTCCTTAAAATCAGTTTTAATTTGGTCAAAAATTATGATGTAACAAATGTGAAATCAGATAACACTGGGGTAGGTGATGGATTGATGAAAAAGAGAAAATAAATTAGCTATGTTCCAAAGGTCATAGGGTTTAAAAAAAAACTATTATTTAAAAAATTAAGCCATGTTCCAAACTCCAAATAACCACACATCAATAGCATGAATCAAACTACAAAATATTATCATCAAAGGTAGAGATGAACTTAACATTGACCAACAGCTAAAAAAAACTTTAGGAGACAGTGAAGGGTGACTACAACCCAAGCATTGTGGTATGCAGGCATTTAACTAATGATATATCATAGCTGGAAGAGGTCTTAAAAAGTATGTAGTGCAGGGGTCCTCAACATGTGATCTGCAGACACTTGCGGTCCCTGAAACTTTTTCAGGGGTTCTACAAGGCCAAAATCACTATTGTAATAATACTACTATTTTAATTTTTAGTGCAGTAAACATGAATGTAACCCACTGTAAGACAGATAAACACAGCACACAGTATGGCTGCTAGCACAAGTTCACTCAATCTGGTCAGACAGGAAAGACAGCTTTAAAGGGGTTAATAATCTTACTTTATTCTAGTCTAGTCTTCTCACAAGGATTGCTGATAATGGGAACATGACTCCTACAGCATTCCCTAATCACCTCTCACAGGGGCTGGCAAGAGGTGGCGGGGGGCGCGGGGGGGGGTAGCAACTACCCCTATGTCTCAATGGGGTCAGTAGAGACAGGCACAGCTTGTGCATTCCCTTAAATCCCCTCAAGCCTCAATGGGGGCCAGTTGAGGCAAACACAGAACTCCCCCCAAGCCTTGATGGGAGTCGATCAAGGCACACACAGCATTCCAGCTAGTGCATTCAACTCCAAGGCTTCCCCAATCACTGACCAGTGTCCACCTGCTGTACAGAGCAACAGACAAAGAAGGCATATTGCCAACAATAACCTCACAAGTTTACATCACCTTCTCCCTGTATATCACTGTGCAGTAGCAGTGGATGTTTACAATTTAAGCACAAATTTTTATATTATTTATCATTATATAATGCTGTGCAAGTATGGTGGAGATGTTTTGAACCATAATCATGAGAACTCATATCTAATACCTGGGAATGAGAAATTGTTATGGCTATGGATCCTGGGAAACTGAACTCTTAAGAAATAATAACAAGAATCCACTTTATACACACTAAAATCCACCTTAATTACACCCACATAAAGAAAATTTCTTTGGGGAGTCCTCAATAATTCTTAAGCGTGTAAAGGGATCCTGAGAACCAAAAGTTCTAGAACCACTGTATGGTCAAACTCCAGTTTTATGGAATAGAAAGTTAAGACCCAAAGAGGGTAAAGGATTTGGCCAGGACCTCAGAAGCAACATAGAGCAGAAACAGTATTTAATCCCTACTGTCCTGGTGATAAGGCTTAATTATAATAATAGGACCACACAGTTATGGAAAAGAACTAGTTCTTCAGTGAATCAATTAATCAGTCACCAGATACTAATTGATTAAGGACCAAAAATATGCCAGATACTGCCATGGGTGCTAAGGATGAAATGGTCTCTACTCTTAAGGACTTTACATTCTTCTGTTTGAGAAAATAAATCCATATATAAATAGCTACAGAATAAATATAAGGAGAATAAATACAAGGTACTGGGGAAAGAGCATTAGCATCATGAAAAGATTTTGATTTCTAAAAGGATGTACTTTATCAGCAGAGGGAAAGGTGGTAAGGAGATGAGGAAGGACCATAATACAGGCATGTGCAAACATACATGGAAAGGAGATAGGGTCTCCTTTTTAAGGAGCAGAGAGGCCAAATTGACTGAAAAACTGAGTTTAGTAAAAACAGTAATATATAATGAGGTTAGAAAAATAGATTGGGGTCAGGTTTTTAAGAACTTTAAAAATCAAACAAAAGAATTTATATTTTATTTCAGGGGCAAAGTTACTAGAACTTACTGAGGGTTGTTGATTTTGTGGTTCAATCATTTTTGGAGGTAGAAAGACCCTAAATGGCAACTGACTGGGTGTGTGGGATAAGAAAAACTTAGAAGTTGAAGAGAATAGCAAGGTTTTGACCTTGGAAGATGGATGATGCCTGCAAAAGAACCTGGAGAATGGTGATGCTTTCAAGAGAAATAAGGAGATTTGGAAGAGCCATGAATTTGGGGGGGGGGTAAAAATAACGAATTCTCTTTTGTACAGATTGACTCGCGAAATTTCATCCATAGCCACCTAGAAGTCATGAATAGCGATTTGGACAAAGAATGACTCAAAGCATAATCTATGAGAGAAAATAGATCAGAGAGGTATATTAGAAAGAGTATTAGAATAGAACAGGAGTTAGAAAACCTGGTTTGGGATCCAAGCCTTACTAATTACTAGCTATCTGATCTTGAAGTATTCCTTATCTATAAAATAGGGATGCTAGTTGCTTGATTACTTACCCCGTAAGAGTATTGTAAAAATTGAGTGTGTGTGCTTCTGTGTATGTAAATGTGTACACACATACAGCATTTTTAACCAGGGAGCAACATGTAATTGTTAGTTATTACTAGAATATCATTTTGCAATACTTGGGGCAAAGAATGTCAGATTCTTCTCATAGATCCTTTGCCTATGTTTACCCTTCAAGTTATTATTGTAAATATGGATTTTATTGGCAGAGACTTTATGGTGACTTTATGAGGTTGGTATATTTTGTTAAGATTGTCTATTATCAAGAATCTGGTCCCCAACCTCACAGGTTCAGAACCTCAACCTTGTTCTTTCACCAAGGGCTTGTCTCAGCACTGGACTTCAATGACTCTGTGAGAAAGAGTGAGGCTGATGACTTTGCACAACTCTGCCTCACTTAAATCCAATTCACATGCAAGTCATCACCCACTCATGACATCTTTGGTCCTCTTCAAAAATGAAGGACAAACAGCATCAAATTCTGGAATGCTCATAATCAGCCTTACAAGAAACTGATATATGTAATACAATGTCATTTTTAATGTTCTAAGATGGAAGTTATACCTCCCACAAAGACCAAAATACAATGTACCTGTCATTCATTATAAATTTAAGTGATTAGAAAGGAATTTTAAAGCAGAAGGTAGGAGCTGTTCAAAATTTTTGATTCATATCTTAAGGGAATAAGACTGAGCTTCTTGAGAGCAGGAATTTTTTTCTACTGTATTGTTTTGGATTTAGGGCCTTTCTTAGCAACCCCAATGATTAGCATAGTATCTCCCATAATAGCCACTGAATAGATGTTTGTTGACTATAGGGAGGAACCTGCCATACAGTCTGGAATACTCACTGGCCAACATAACCCTTCCTGTGCTAGAAAAAACATGGACTTTTTTCTCCAGTTCTCCTTTTCCTGGGCTCCAGAAATGCCATGGCCCTTCTACATGTATTTGTCATCATATCACCCCTTTTTGCATTTCAGTATCTTTTCCTAACAGGTTACAAATGATTTTTCCCTGATTACATGGTAGGCTAGATGATTCCTAATGATATAGAAGGAAATACTTCCTTCGACTTTATCTAGATTGCCCTTCAAGATAGATTGCTTCACCCCATCCTCAATTTGGGGATTCACTTTACTTTTGTAACACTTTATCCATTAGATGCAAATGTTTTATTTATATAATGCTTCAGATTCCCTGTAAGCGCTAAAGAAGCAAAACTTTGGGGAAACTGGCCATGGAAGAGAGTCTTCAAATAATATTAAATCGTGTTTATTTTACCAAAGCCAGAGCATTATCATAGTTCTCTCTATCCCTAAACTCCACAGTGCTCATTATGGACTTGAGTCTGTGTTTTACCAAATTTAATTATGTTTGGAATGAACAAGAACAAGGTAATTGTGAATAGCTACCAGTGGTAGTCAATCCACTTATAATATTACTGAAAATCTCCTTAGACTGAAACAATCAAGAATGAAAAATGTTTCCAAATAACATTAGGTGCAATTGATTGTCCCAAAAGCATTCCAGTGAATTTACTGGCATGTCTAAAAGATAGAAAACAGATTTATTTCAGATGCATAAACTATGTTTTCTCTTTTTTAAGAATTAAAATTATAGTAGTTTTCCTTATACTGGTTTACTATATCCTTATACTAATTTTCCACTTTAGACATCTCAAATTTTGATTTTTGTTTTTCATATATGCATAGCACCACTGACTGAAGCAGTGTGGTATAGTGGATATGTGCTCGGCTTCGACCTTCCCAGGCCCCAATGAAAGATCTGGGTTCTAATCCTGCATCTGACATTTACTACCTCTGCAACTCATGGGAAGTCAATTAACCTGTGTGTCTCAGTAAACTCTCCAGGACTTACCTATTAAATCTACTAAGCAATCTCCCCTCTCTGTGGCATCACTGATCTTTCATAGGTTTTGCTATATAAAATACACACATATAAACATTACCAAAGAAGAACTGCTCAGGAGATGAATAATCATCAGAAGAATTCAGGAACAGAGAAGAATGTGGGTGGATCACTCCAAGTCAGCTCAACAAGCTGACTATGAACCAGGCATTGTGCTAAGCAGTGGGGACACAAAGGAAGGCAAAACCAATTGCTGTCCTCAAGGAGATCGTTGTCTGATGGGAGAGACAACATGGAAATGGTGATGTACAAGGCAAGGTAACAAGAATTTGCTCTGTGCCAGACACTGTGTTAAGCACTGGGGATAAATAAAAGCAGAATAAAAAGAGAGACAGTCCCTTTCCTCAAGAATCTTATATTCTAATGGGGAGAGATAACACAAGAAAGAGAACTAAAACATGGGGATCTGGGTACATGGTCCTCGATTTGGGGCACAGTTTCAAAGCCGAGAAAGTGACAGAGTTCAGAGGGGAACGCAGGTTGGTCATCCTTCAGACAAGTTACATATAGAATAAACTGGAGGTAATCTCAGAAGGAAGGTGCCAACATTAAGGAAACTCAAAAGGTTTTTTGCAGAAGGTAGGATTTTAACTGAATTTCAGAGAAACTAGGAGGCCAAGGTGAGGAAAGAGAATACTTCACTCATAGAGAATTCCAGTGAAAGAAGTATGGATCCAGAAGATGGAATGTCTTGTGTGAGGAACTTCAAGAAAGCCTGAGTCGCTGTATTGGGGAGGGGAGAAAGATGTAAAAAGAATGGTGGGGGAAAAGGAAAACGTCAAGCTGAGAAGGGTCCTATAAAGAGAGCAAAGACTTAAATGTAGAGACTCCTGTCAGGACTTACAAGAAAATGTGTACACACAAGTCTTACCAAACAACGAGGCACTGATTGTCACCTGGATCATAGGAGAGAGTACCCCTTATCAAAGATTATGAAGATCCATAGGACTAGTGAAATATTAAATATGTGACACCTCTAACTAGATTGCAAACTATTTGAAGGCAGGATCATCATCTCCTCTTGAATTATTTCTTTTTATCACACCATAGTGCAGGATAGCTCAGTACAAATGGGGTACCAGTAATCTTTCAACCACTCAGTAAGCATTTCATTAAGTACCTACTATATGCCAGGCTTCATGCTAAATTATGGCAGCAGGGAGAGCAAATAAAAAAATCTCTCCCCTTAAGAACCTTACATTGTAATAGGTGAATATACGTATATGTATGTATGTATGTATATGTACATATGAAATAAATACAAAATGAAGGCAAGGTAACCTTATTGGGGAAGTCATTGACTGCTGAGGAGGACCAAGAGAGAATTCCTACAGGAAGTGACCCTTAACCTGACTCTTGAAGGAAGCCAGGAAGGTAGAAATAAGGAAGGGAATAATTTCAGGCATGGGAGGCAGCCAATGAAAAGGCAGGCATAGATCAATCAACCAATAAGAATTTAGTAAGAACTTACTCTGTACCAGGCAAAATGCTAAGTGGAGAGCATACAAAGATAGTTAAAAAAAAAATGCCCTGCCTTCCAGGTGCTAACATTCTAATGGGTGAGACAAACTGCAAACAAGTATATACATACAAGATATATACAAGTGGAAGTGGGAGATAAAATGTCCTCTGAGAAAAAGGAAGAAAGATAGTATGGGTCCACCTTAAAAAATGAATGGAAAGGCATGATATGTAAGATGCCTGGAAAGATAGCAGAGGTCAGGCTATAAAGAGCTTTAAATGCCAAAAAGAGAATTTATATTGGTTCCTAGAGATAATATAGACACTGGATTTCGTTGTGTAGGAAGAAGAAGATAATATAATTAGATCTGCATTTCACTGATTGGCTCTTTTTTTTTAACTGTCACCTAAAAATGGATGGTTTTCACCCATAGAACTACCATATACCCAGTACTGGATATGTGTTTCCAAGGAGATCAAAGACAAAAGCAAAGGACCAACATATAGCTAAACTTTCTTAAAAGTACTCTTTGGGGTAGCCAAAAACAAGAACCAAAATAGGTGACCGTCAATTAAAGAATGGCTGGGGAAAACAAAAATAAAACAACCGGTAGTAAATTTTGTACAATAAGAAATTATGAATACGAGTTCAGAGAAACAGAATCATTTGTATGAGCTGATGCAAAGTGAAATGAGCATTATCAAAAGAAAAACACACACAATGATGAAAACAATGTAAATACAATTGTTATTGAAAGGAAATTGGATTCTGAATAACTAAAAATGATATGTTATGATGTAAGAGAACAGATAATGAAACAAACTCCCTCCACATGGCAGAATAGTATGACTACAAGGGCATAATATGATGTAAATTGTTAGTTTTGTGTCAGGCTTGTTTTGCTTAATTGTGTATCTTTGTTATGAGAGAGGGTAAAAGTGGGGAGGGAGAAGGATGAGGGAACATTTCCAGAAATTATTGACAATGAAATAAGAGGGATCAATAAAATTTATTTAAGATAAATTTAAATTAAGTAAAAGTTTATGGTTTTTAAGACAGAAAGAAAGTAAATTTGAAGAAAAAAGAAATATTTAGGAAAGAGGGATCTGTTCCCAAGATTACTGTTATGTTTGTAAGCAAGCGTAATTATTTTTCTACCATCTTTCAACATCTGGACTATGTTTCCTAGTAGTGTTTACAACAGATGGGCAACTTTCCTAACTTAATAAAGTTTTTTTTATCTTGTGTGTTTTACACATATTTAGATGGGAGGGTCAAAGATCTTATAGTTTAACATTTTTCTAATACTCCAGACAAATCAGGTACAACAAGACAAGGTGTCATTTGTGTTCTTTTTTCTCTGCAATAGCTACTGCTCAAATAAGTGCTGATTTCCTAACAAATCTGAATAAGTCCTTTAAAACTTCTTGGTCTTGTGTGCTCCCTGGACGGTATGGTCAAAGTCATTATGTGAAGAATAGCTGGTATAGATTACATCACACTGATAGTGAAGAATAGGAAATAGATAATCTCCACTACAACTCTCCAAGTGCAGGGAAGATAGAGGTGAGATAAAAGTTCACATTTTAAAGAACATTTCCATATTGCATTTTATTCAGTCCCATGAAATCTCTTCCTATATTTAGGCTGTAATTTTTCGCCAAACACTATAATTGTTTAAAGTGCTTTTAAAAGAAGGCAAATCTACTTTGTTTCAAATGAGTTTCAAATGACTGTGATTCTTAATTCAGTAACGATTTATTACATACCTCCTATGTGTCAGGCAGTTAAGTGCCTCAGTGGATAGGGCATTGACCCCACAGTCAGGAAGATTTCAGTTTAAATTCAGTCTCAAACACTTTCTAGCTGGGTGACCTTGGTCAAGTCATTTAGCCTTTGTTTGCCTTAATCCACTGGAGAGGGAAATGGAAAACCACTCCAGTATCTTTGCCAAGAAAAATCCATGGACAATATGGTCCATGGGGTCACAAAGAGTCAGACAGAACTCCATGACTGAGCAACAACAATGTGCCAAGTACTTAAATATTCAGAATTATCCTTGTAAAAATCTAACACTAAAATGGTATAAAATTCACAGTATACCTGCAATTGCTGCTTCCTCTATAGGCATTGTTATTATTTATCATGGAAGAGAAATTGATCATTATTTTAAAACAACCGAAGGATTTTATATAATTAAATTTTAAAATATCCCTTTTATGGAAATTAACTATGATGTTAATAAATACATAAATGAGGATAATGAAGAACAGAGAATGTTAAGCACTTGAACAAGGTCAGTATCAGAGCCAGGAACGGAGCTCAGAATAACAACTCTTCCAGATCGTCAGTTTATGCTAAAGCCAATCATGGACTGTTCTTGTAGTCAACAAGAGGAGGCAATAACTCTTCTCACCAGGGCCTGGTGTGGCCTGCAATGGTGGCCCAATGAATAGAGCACAGGACTTGCAGCCAAGAGTTCCCGAGTTTGAATCCTACCTCAGACACTTACTGTGTAAACTTAGCCAAAGTTGTTTCTGGACCTTGGTATCCTCAAATGTAAAATGAAGGGGTTGGACTCAATGGCCTCTAAGGTCTCTTCTCTATATAACTTTTTTTTTATTTTATGATGCTTCTACATATTAGTAGGAAATTTTCCTGAGTTGTTGGGACCAAATCTGGTAACTATCCCTTCTGGTGATGAGCTTCTTCAAACTGGGCTAGGCAGATTCTCCTACAATATACCAAGGACCCATCACCTGTCCTCTACTTAGTGTCTCTTGGGCTTGATAGAACCTGCCAGAGTCTTTGATCCACTGGTTCAGCTTTGGAGAACTCAGAGTAAAGGCCAAAGTTTGGCAACCTGCAGCCTTGAGGCTACATATGACCTTCAAGATCTTATTTTACAGAATTTGATTCAGTCAAAAGGCTGCACTTAAGAAACTAGAAGGCCACATGTGGCCTCAAGGCCACAGGTTCCCTACCCTGGGCCAAACCATCAGGAGGCATCAGATTGGGATGATTAGGGGAACTCTTTTCAAAAATTCTACGATACATGGGAAGCTGGGGGAAATTTTCTGACTTCGAAAGCCCCTCCTTCTACCAGCTGCGGTATATGACACAACATATATTCCATGAAAGCGTGATTTTGAAGCTTGCTGATTTTTAACTTTTGTCTTTATTACGTTTTAATCTCTATAAGAAGATTTGGAGCTTTTCCAAGGAAAAGAAGTCATGTGAAAAAAAATAAGCTTCAGTACCTGGAGCTTTGCTTACCTTAACAGGCTTCTATGGCATCAAGTTCTTAATATTAATGCAGTTAAGCCTTTATCAATTGCACTTCAGTTTTTGCAAGTTCAAGTATAATCTCCTTGGAATGCTCAGAAATGTGTCCTCCCCATGACCTTGTCAGTAATCAGAATATGCAGAAATGCAGCTTTTGAAGAATCCAACAACCAGTTTCAGAAGCTCAGGATAGAGTGCAGCTGGAATGACAGACAGGAAGCCCAAAACTTTAATTAAAGCCACCAAAGTAAAACTGGCTTGACTAGTGCTCCCTTAGAATTGAGAGCCCTCAGTTACTTTGTCAAAAGATAAGATCTAATCTTCTCCCTCACAAACAAGTGATCTCAACAAAATCAAATTTTATTCACTGGCAGAATGGGTACACTCCTCGGTCCACAAAGAACCACCCCAAAACCTGAAAAAGCCTTTGAAAGAATTTTATTGGATCATTTGGCAGAGGAGAGAGCTATTATATATAGTTCAGGCAAAAATATAAGAACATTTTCCTGATTGGCTAGAGCAATTTGAGATGAATATCAGCAGGTAAGTATAAATATTCAATCTAATTTGGGGAACTCAAAACATGAGCTTGAGGTGGACTCAAAACAAGACCTGGGAGGGATCTAAGCATTCCATGCAGCCATCTGGCTTCCCTGGAGGTCTCTGAGGTCAACTTAATTTCTAATAGAAGGTTTGGGTTAGACAACTTTCTAGTCCCATAAAATTAGGTTTAAACAATATTATTAAGTGATAAAGTATTTTCCCAACACTTCTCATCTTGTGTCTTTTTGAGTCTTCCCTGGTTTGGGGTAAACCATACCCCAACATTACACATGCCTAGTATACAGGAATTCTAGAATAAAATAGAGACAGACCTGAATTGAGGAAGACCCAAGTTCAAATCTTGCCTCTGATACTTAAGAGCTATATGACATCATCACAGATGCTTCGCATGGTCACAAATGATGATTCTTTTCTGTTGTTGTTTCTATTCAGTCACAATTAATGTCATCCTTTCCTATTACCTCTATAAGACAATTGGGAAGGGTTTTATCCTCTGCATCTGAAATGTGAAAATCCTTCTATGATGAAAAAGAATAGCATTAAAGGTCAGTACATCATTTCTCCCCTGAAAAAATCTGAAGAAGGCCTGTGGCAGGACTTTATTCTTTAGTTTTATGAAATATGATCCTTACTGACTTCCCTGAGTTCCTTTATGTCCCAGCTAAAATCCCACTCTCTATAGGAACCCTTCCCCAATCCCTCTCAATTCTAATCTCTTCCCTGGGTTAATTGTTTCTTGTTTATCCCATTTATACCCTACTTTTCATATATTATTTTGCATGTTGTCTCCCCTATTAGATTGTAAGCTCCTCGAGGGCAGGGAGCTTTTTTGTGTATCCCTAGAACTTAGCACATACTATGTGCCTAGCACATAGTAGTCACCTAATAAATGTTTATTGATTGATTGATCTATGGGATATTAGTCCTTATCACAGGTATTGACACAAAGTAAGCACTTGATAAATGTGTGTTTCCTTCCTTTGCTTCCTTCCTATAAAGGTATAAACAATCATCTGATTTACAAACTGCCAGCAGTTTGAAGAAATTGTTTGATCTCCAAGAACAGAGTGGTTTTCTTCAATCCAAACATTTTCTCTCAAAACTAGATTCTAAGTATGTTACTGAGGATTTTCTAAAAGGAGATTGATTTGTCTGGTTTTAGCTATAACCATGATCATTTTAAAGCAATAAAAGCCATGTTTGAGGTATGAAATGAAAAACGTAATGTCATCTCTTTTCCATCTTCCACTCAGGCTCACTGCCTCCTTCCTCAAAATTATACATGGTAAGAGAGCTCCAAGGCAACTCGTACCCACTTAGAAGGAAGGGACTATAACCAAATTGCCGGTATCCCCACCCTCAAAAAGTACCAAAGTGAAGAAAGAAAAGGTTTTCAAAAGAAGCCTATACTTAGGATATCACCCAATCAGGTAAATTGCACACTTTCAAAACTTTCATTTCTTCTAGAGTCCAAGTATCCAATTTGTACCCAGGGAATAATGGGGCTCAGAAGATTCTCTGCACTACTTCAAGAAATTCTCCTACTCATTAAGTGCATCCATGCATAAGAAATTTACTACGTAAAAGGGAGGAAAAATTCGAGAAAGTTAAAAAACAAACATACAGTTGGTTAACACATCTCTTAAACTTTAGTGAAATGAATGCTATTTGTCATTCCAATTCATGACCACCCTGAGATCAGAAGATTTTATTTGCTATGATCAATTCAAGAACAAACCACTTGTATAAAATTTCAAAAGGATTGAGACTTATTTACCTTCACCAGAAAATGAACATTACATGAGATGGTTGGGAGGTACAGTTAACATTCTAGCCAGATCCTTTAGCATACCCTGAAAAAACTACCTACCAACCAATCAATACGCAAACATTTATTAAATGCCTGTTATGTACCAGGAACTGTGTTAGGTCCAGGAGATGTAAATACAAAGAATGAAACAATCCCATTTACATTCCAATAGGGAGAAAATGAGTGTGTGCATATACACACACACACATATGTGTATACATATATGTATATGCACATACACATATATGTATATATATGCAAAATATACTATGTGTAAATTACAGATGGGGGAGAAAGAATAATAAAAGATTAAGATCCAGTTTTATTCCACTTTACAGGAACTTCCCAGGTTGCCATGGTAAAGGAACCACAAGTCAAAAATGTGAAAATGAAATAAAATAACAAAACTCCAAAATCCTTTTTCACATTCAAATTCCATCACAAACACATTCATTTATATGTTTCCTGACATGCATCCTCCTCTGCTCTATATGTAGTCCCAGAATTTCCTGGCTTCATTCTACTTCTTAAAGTAAAATATATGTATTTGGTGGGGAGGAAAGAGAGGAGAGGTAAAGAACACAGACAGATGTGAGATTCCATAGATAATCCAGAAAGGATATAATTCGTGTATGCATGATTTAACATTAACTGTGGTGTTCTCCAGTGTTGGTAGATGAAAACTGGGTAATAGACCATTTCGTTGCCTTTTGGAAATTTTAGCTTGTGACGTTCACTAGTTTAGTGGTGTCAAACTCAAAAAGAAATTAGCACCACTAAACTGACATAAGATTCCCTGTAGGCCCATATTGACTTGGAAAACTACATCACACATTAACATTATCTGTGATTTATTGTATTTTTATTTATTTTGTTAAGTATTTCCCATTTACATTTTAATCTGGTTCTGGCCACACTAGGGAATATTATAGGTCCTGTGCGGCCTGTAAAGCCACATGTTTAACATCTGTGCTCTAGTCTTAGATTGGCCCGGGGGCATAACATCTCAAAAATCCAGAAAAGCCAGCTTCAGTGTAAAATAATAATAGCTGATATCATAAAGCACTTAAAAGTTTGTAAAACATTTATTAAACATATACTATGTGCCAGGAGCTTTGCTGTCGCTGTCCTCAAGAACCTATATTCTCTTTCCACTGAAGAAGCATAAGCACCAATTTAAAGGGTAAAAGACTTCAAGCTAGAGTAGTCATTACAGGCCATCAAGTTCAACAGCTGAGGAAAGGAGCTTTAAAAAAAAAGCCTAGGCAGCATATGCCAAGAAATTATAAGTGAACTTGTAAATGGAAAGTGGCAGATTTATTACAACCAGAAAGCAAATTAAAGATAGATGTCATATTCAAAACCCAGTGATCCCAAAAAGAAAAAAAAATATGTTTCATGCATGAGAATGGAGTTCAAAGAAACCACAGGCAAGACTATACAAGACTTTCTAGCTTTTACTTATAATGAGAGGAGATTTTGGATAAAATATTCCAGAAGGTAAAAAAAGTACAGATTTAAAGCCAAAAGTATAATCCTAGAGTCAAAATGCAAACCTTCAATAAAAGAGGACTTTCAAGAATTTTTGATGAAAAGACTAGAGCTGAATAGGAATTCTGAAATGCAGAATTCAAAGAAAGCCAGAAAACTAAATTTTCTTGAGCAATTAGAGATGTGTATGATGATATAGTTATAACATTGTAAAAAGAGAGAAGAAACAAGTATTTCTTTAGAACCTTAATAGCTGTAAAGAATATTAAAGTAGTGATATATATATGTATGTATGTATATATATATATATATATATATATATATATATATATATATATGCAAACACATATACATACACACATATATCCAAATGGGTATGTATATATGTATGTGTGTATGTGTATGTTTAGGTATGTACGTATGTGTATGTATATGTGTTTATATCACTATATAGATATAGATAAAAACAGTCAGAGACTCTGGAATGGGATTGGCTCCATTCTGAAGGAATGAAGAGAGGAAAGAAAAGGGAGGGTACAAGAAAGAACACACTAGTACAGAAAGGTAGAAGAATGTGATGGATCAAGCTGTTTATTATTATTGGAGAAGAGTATAAAACATGGAGGAAAGGAGGGAGGTAGTACATATCAGATGAAATTAACTCATCTGAAATGGGAAAATGGGCGTTGACTTCAACCTTGTCAAATACACCTACAAATAGTTCAGTACAAAAATACCCCAAACCAGAAAGGGGGAAAAGCTAGGAATAGGAAGAAAGGGAAGCATTGTTAAGGATTATTACACTGAAAAGGGAACAATCACAAGGAAAACAAACTTCCTGATCCTGAAAGAAGTATTGTTTTTAATTTTTTGATGGTTCTCAGTCTTCTTTTTAATTTATATTTTATTATTTATTTAATATTTTTAGTTTTCAGCATTGATTTGCACAAGAGTTTGAATTATAAAATTTCTCCCCATTTCTACCCTCCCCCCTACTCCAAGATAGCATATATTCTGACTGCCCATTCCCCAGTCAGCCCTCCCTTCTGTCACCCCATGCCCCGCCCACCCCCTTTTCCCTTACTTTCTTGTAGAGCAAGATAGATTTCTATGCCCCATTTCCTGTATATCTTATTTCCCAGATGCATGCGAAAACAACTTTTTTTTGAACATCTGCTTTTAAAACTTTGAGTCCCAAATTCTCTCCCCTCTTCCCTCCCCACCCACCCTCCCTAAGAAGGCAAGCAATTCAACATAGGTCACACATGTATCATTATGCAAAACCTTTCCACAATACTCATGTTGTGAAAGACTAGCTATATTTTGTTCCCTCCTATCCTATCCCCCTTTATTCAATTTTCTCCTTTGATCCTGTCCATTTTCAATAGTGATTGCTTTTGATTCCCTCCTTCCCCTATCTGCCCTCCCTTCTACTGCCACCCCCCTTTTTATCTCCTTCTTCCTTCTTCCCTGTGGGGTAAGATACCCAATTGAGTGTGCATGTTATTCCCTCCTCAAGTCAAATCTGATGAGAGCAAGATTCACTCATTCCCCTCACCTGCCCCCTTTTCATTTCCAACAGAACTGCTTTTTCTTGCCACTGTTATGTGAGATAATTTATCCCATTCTATCTCTCCCTTTTTCCCTCTCTCAATATATTCCTCTCTCATCCCTTAATTTGATTTTATTTTTTTAGACATCATCCCTTCATATTCAACTCACCCTGTGCCCTCTCTCTCTCTCTCTCTCTCTCTCTCTCTCTCTCTCTCTCTCTCTCTCTCTATATATATATATATATATATATATATATATATATATATATATATATATAATCCCTTAATGTAGAAGCTGCTAGGTCTTGTGTTATTCTGATTGTGTTTCTACAATACTCAAATTGTTTCTTTCTGGCTTCTTGCACTATTTTCTCCTTGCCCTGGGAGCTTTGGAATTTGGTGACAATATTCCTAGGAGTTTTCTTTTGGGGATCTTTTTCAGGAGGTGATCAGTGGATTCCTTCAATTTCTATTTTACCCTCTGGCTCTAGAATATCAGGGCAGTTTTCCTTGATAATTTCTTGAAAGATGATATATATATATATATATATATATATATATATATATATATATATATAGAGAGAGAGAGAGAGAGAGAGAGAGAGAGATGTATATGTATATGTATGTGTATGTATGTATATTACCTTCAGCTACCCTAATACTGAGAAAGATCTCCTGAATTACACATACCATCTTTCCATGTAGGAATGTAAACAAAACAGTTCAACTTTGGTAAGTTCCTTATGATTTCTCTTTCTTGTTTACCTTTTCATGCTTCTCTTGATTCTTGTGTTTGAAAGTCAAATTTTGTATTACAGCTCTGGTCTTTTCACTTAGAAAGCTTGAAAGTCCTCTATTTTATTCAAAATCCACATTTTGCCTTGGAGCATAATACTCAGTTTTGCTGGGGAAATGATTCTTGGTTTTAATCCTAGCTCCATTGACCTCGAGAATATCATATCCCAAGCCCTTCAATCCCTTAATGTAGAAGCTGCTAGGTCTTGTGTTATTCTGATTGTGTTTCTACAATACTCAAATTGTTTCTTTCTGGCTTCTTGCACTATTTTCTCCTTGCCCTGGGAGCTTTGGAATTTGGTGACAATATTCCTAGGAGTTTTCTTTTGGGGATCTTTTTCAGGAGGTGATCAGTGGATTCCTTCAATTTCTATTTTACCCTCTGGCTCTAGAATATCAGGGCAGTTTTCCTTGATAATTTCTTGAAAGATGATATCTAGCTTCTTTTCTTGATCATGGCTTTCAGGTAGTCCAATAATTTTTAAATTATCTCTCCTGGATCTATTTTCCAAGTCAATGGTTTTTCCAATGAGATATTTCACATTGTCTTCCACTTTTTTCATTCCTTTGGTTCTATTTTATAATATCTTGATTTCTCATAAAGTCATTAGCTTCCACTTGCTCCAATATAATTTTTAAGGTAGCATTTTCTTCAGTTGTCTTTTGGACCTCCTTTTCCATTTGGCTAATTGTGCTTTTCAAGGCATTCTTCTCCTTGTTGGCTTTTTGGAGCTCTTTTGCATTTGAGTTAGTCTATTTTTAAGGTGTTATTTTCTTCAGTATTTTTTGGGTCTCCTTTAGCAAGTCATTGACTTGTTTTTCATGGTTTTCTCGCATCACTCTCATTTCTCTTCCCAATTTTTCCTCTACTTCTCTTACTTGCTTTTCCAAATCCTTTTTGAGCTTTTCCGTGGCCTGAGACCAATTCATGTTTTTCTTGGAGGCTTTTGATGGAGGCTCTTTGACTTTGTTGACTTCTTCTGGCTGTATGTTTTGGTCTTCTTTGTCACCAAAAAAAGATTCCAAAGTCTGAGTCTGAGTCCTTTTTTTGCTGCCTGGCCATGTTCCCAGCCAACTACTTGACCCTTGAGCTTTTTGTGGGGGTATGACCACCTGTAGAGTAGAGAGCACTTTGTCCCAAGCTTGAGGGGCTGCACTCCGGTTTTCATAGCTACTTCTACACAGCAAGCTCTGCCACACTAGTGCTCCTTCTCCCCCAAGAACCCCCGGCAGGATTGTAGCCCAGATCCAGGCAGAGCAAAACAGGCTTTGTACTCCTGTTCTAATCTGCCACTTAATTCCTCCTACCAGGTGGGCCTGGGGCCAGAAGCAACCACAGCTGGTGCTCTGGAAGAACCCTCAGAGCTGCACCACCTCTGCTTCCCCCAGGGCAGTGGCCTCCAGCAAACTCATTTCACTCTGTCCCAGCAGCTTTTCCCACTAACCTGCTCTGTTGTCTTTGGCGTTTGTGGGTTGAGAAGTCTGGTAACTGTCACAGCTCACTCATTCAGGGCACTATGGCCTGTTCTGCCTGGCTCCTGGTCTGGTTGGTTCTGGCATGGCCCATGCTGGACTCTACTCTGCTCTGCTCCCAGCTCCGTGTGATAGACCCTTCCCAGCGACCATCCGGGCTATCCTGGG
Source organism: Trichosurus vulpecula (assembly GCF_011100635.1). Lineage (NCBI taxonomy): Eukaryota > Metazoa > Chordata > Mammalia > Diprotodontia > Phalangeridae > Trichosurus > Trichosurus vulpecula. Next base: position 130,950,898 of record NC_050580.1, on the reverse strand, counting down.
CTGGAGCCCTGCTTCCCTCTGCTATTTCGTGGTTTCTGCAGCTCTGGAATTTGTTCAGAACCATTTTTATAGGTTTTTGGAGAGACTTAAGTGAGAGCTTAAGCAAGTCCTGGCTTTCCAGATGCCATCTTGGCTCCACCCCTGTCAAGAGGTATTAAAAGAGAAAAAGATAAAAGCAAAGAATAAGAATCTAAAGTGGTGTTATATTGTCTCAAACATCTGGGGAATGTCCAAACATGTTATGGTACATGATGGAATATTACTGTACCATAAGGAATTATGAAAGAGATAATTTCAGAAAATCCTAGATAGTATTACATGATGCACAGTGAAGTAGAAAAGAATGAAGAGAACAATTTAAATATGAAAGCAACATAGTAAAGAAAAGACAGCTTTGAAATAATTAAGAACTCTTATCAATACAATAGTCAACCATGTCTCCAGAGGATCTATGATGAAGCAGGTTACACATCTCCTTACAGAGAAATGATGAACACAAGGTACAGAAAGAGATATACATTCTTTGTTGTGGTCTATGTGGATCAGTTTTTCTTTACAATGCTTGTTTTTTTTACAAGGTGGGTTTTTTTCTTTTTTTCCTTTGGTGTTTAACTACAGGAAGGGATAACAATAGTGATATAAAAAATAGAGTAGTGGCCATTGTAACATTAAAAAAAATATACAAGAGAACTGAATGAAGTTCAGAAAAAAGTACAAATTGGACACTATTGAAAGTAACACGTGTGTGTGTATTAAAGAAAGTGGTATGGAATGGATGGAGGTTCATGGTTTTATATTCTGCTATGAGTATGGAAATGCTTTTGTGAAAGTTCTGATTTTTTTTAAATTGTCACAATTGTGCAATTCTTTCCTCCATTCTTACCCTCAATAGTCACAAGAAAGTCTAGACCCCAATAGCAGCAGATAGCAAAACATGTCTAAATTGCTTATGGACCTTATTTATATAAGCTCATTAAAGGGAAAGCCTCTTAGAAATAACCTATTGCAATTGGTCCAAGAAGGATCAGAAATTTGTAATTCTGCCCTATATAGTTAACAGTTCTATGAAATGGCCAGATGAAGATTCTTTGCACACATGGGGTTTTCTATATTTTAATGAATTCACTTTCACGTCGAGATAATCTAGCAAAAGTAAATCATGTTCCATGAAAGTATGTGTGCGTGTATATATATACATACATACATACATATATACATACATACATATATATATGTACATATACATATACGTGTGTGTGTGTGTGTGTGTGTGTGTATTCATTAGATCTAGAACCAGAAGGGGATAACTTAGAGGATCATCTAGTCCAATCCCCTAGTGTGTGTGTATTCATTAGATCTAGAAACAGAAGGGGATGACTTAGAGGATCATCTAGTTCAATCCCCTAGTTTTGCAGATAAGAAAACTGAAGGGAAGGGAAGTTATATGATACACAATTAACAAATAGGTAGCACACACTATGTAAAAAAGAAAAACCAGATCCTGATTATCTAGTCAGAGGACCTATGTTCAAATACTGCCTCTGATTCTTATTACCTATGTGAACTCAAGTCTCTTCCAGTGCTAATTCTTCTATACCTGGTAGCTGAGATTCACACCAAGGTCTTTTGGTCTTCTAAGTACAAATATAATGGTCTTTTTCTAAGACTATGCTAAGCATATCTGTGTAAACTCATTCTTTCTCTGTCTACACACACACACACACACACACACATGCCACATTATGCATGTATATAGGTGATTTTTTTTCTGGGAAACCTTATCTTTATTTTAATAGTTTGTGGGCTTTTTAACATTTTAATTTCAGAAAGCAATAACCTAGTTCTAAAATAAAATTGATCTAAGTAAAAGCCTGCCTTTTCAATTTCTCACTGACATGCTTGACTTAACCTTTACTTTCTTCCAGGTAGGAGAGGTCTTTATTCATTTGCTGGGCATTTATTTATTCATGACAGTATTTCTGTTAACATTTTCAGGTACCTTCTGAGGTTCAGTGAGACATTCCATTAGGATGCCTAACCACTGGTGTCAAGAAGCCAAAGACAGCAATGGGACTATTTTTTTTGTAAAATTGTTTAACTCCAGAATTCAGCCTGGTCAGAAACCATATCAACTCTATATGAGTTACAGCCTAACTGTTCAATGGAGCAGATGGACAGAGCCTCAAAGCTACAGTTCTAGTATTATATATGGGAATGTCTCAGTTCATTTCCTCTAGCTAAATAATTATTGCCTCATTCCCCTGGTTTATTTGTCTCCTTTTTAATAAAAGCATGGCAACTATAGATCTATGCTGAACTGTTCCAAGTATGCCCAACTTATCAAAGATGAAATCCACCCAACATCTATCAAAGAAAATCTTCACTTTTGTTGGACTAATCTCTATAGTGCCTAGTATTATTAAGCTGACTAATTAGTCCTTAAACTCCTGTTATTAAATAAAGTCAAATAAAAATGAAAATTTCTTATGTATTAGAATCATTTAGAAAAGAGAAACCCAGCAAAGCCAAAACTAGGAGAAAGCAACTGGGGCTTAAGACTAGGAACTGATATCTGGGGAAGCATCATTTGTTCTTTCCCCCAGATTTTGATGCATGTGCCTCAAAGTCTTCCCATGGGTGTTGGGGAGAATAAAGTTTAAGAGCCTCAAAAGAAGTCAGTAGTGTGAGAGATAAGAGGGAAAAAAGGAGGGGTGAGGAGTTGCTCCTCCCTCACAGATGCTGTTCTTACACTGGCATACCTTTTCTATTTTCCAGGCTGGTTTGATGGGGATAAGGAGGAAAGCAGTCCTGTGAGAGAGTGAGGAAATGGTGTCATCAGCAATGGAAGTCAAGGGAAGAGAAGAGAATCACCCACCACTACCTCTCCCAAAGACTGTATTTTGATAATATAGTCTTTTCTGGACTTTGGACATCTTTTTTTTCCTTTCTACCTCTCCTTACACTCTTCTCCCTGTCCAACTCAACCTTGCCCAATCTCTATCTTCTTTTGTCACCTAATTCATCTCTGTTGTTAACAATCCCTCTCCATCCTAGAACCTTTTCTCTCAAATCCCTTTCTATCTTTTTAGGCTCACCAAAACCTACTATCTTTCCAAGTATGGCTGCTCCTTTTATGCCCCTGAAACCTGGTACAGGAGGGGGACTGGGTGTCTTTGCTCCACCCTGACATTTTCAGAACCTCCCTTTGCCACCATCACCAGCAGCCACCCATCTCCTTTACAGTTGACTCCATCCTGTCATGATCCTTGTTGCTGTCATTCATGCATCTTGAGGTCACTCTTCCCTGCCCCCCCAACAAGCTCAGTACCTGTCTCAGTTGTATTTTCTAACCCAACTTGTGCCTCCTATGAATATTTCAATATCCTGGTTCCTCAAGCTAAACTCCAATTTTCTCTGTTCTTTAGTCTATTTCAGCTTGTGCACAGAACTGGCCCCACCTGAATATTACACCTGTTTCCTCCTCACTCAAATGAATTTGTCCAAGGTGCTGGAATTCCCACTTATGTCCATGTAACTGTTTCTTGAAATGGGTCTCTTCAAATTAGGAACAAAGGTCCCTAAAGGAGAACTTGTTTTTCCTATGAGATTATTTGCTATTTGGCCTCATGAGAATTAGTTTGTCATTTAACCAAATATGGGGTAGGCAATTATTAAACCATTTCATGCCTCTGCCTCCCTGAAAATAAGTCAGTATACTCCCTATGGAAGCTTCATATATGTCAAGGAAAGTACAGCAGGTAGATCTGTCCTTGAAAGCTTCAATCCCTTTTTAACTATGATGGAATATTATCTCCCACTAAGCAAATCATCTTATCTTTCACGTAAATCACATATCCATTATATCTACAGCTCTTCCTACTCCCCATTCACCTTCACTTTGGGGGGTGGGGGAAAAAGAAGAACAAAATCATTGGCAGCTATTTCCTAAAGTGTTTTTTTTTATCCATTTTATAAACCTTCACTTTTGACAAGCTATCTATATCCTTTCTGATGTAAGACAACGCATAAATCATCCTTAAACACCTTGCTTATTGAATGAAACTGAATATAAATGACAATACTCTTTGTAGCTTATAAAGTAGCTTCAACTTTTCACTACATCTCTGTTATGTATGAATATCACTCCCTCCTTTGTCTGAGCTTAAAGCTTATGTGGAATTTTCATTCTAATATTTCACATTTCTATAGTGCTTTGAGATTTGCAAAGTACTTTGCTCACCATTGGCCTGCAGGGTAGCTAGCACAAGAATGATTGTCACCATTTCTTAGATGAGGAGTCTGAGGATTAGGTTGGGGTGATTTGTCCATGATCACATGGCCAATACAGGTTAAGAGACAAGATTCGGACCCACGTCTTCTGGCTCCAATTCAATTGGTCTTTATACTACAGCATGCCACCTTTCAAGAATGCTTTCATTGTCTAGCTATGTATTATATTTATAAAACTTCCTGAGATACCTGGGAATAGACAAAGAAATAGAAAGCTAATGCTAGAAAGGAAAATCACTGGGTTCTTTTTTTATTTCAAGCTCTAGGTATTAAACATGAACAGACATGAGATCAACATGATTTCAAAGAAACAAGATATCTCAAAGACAAAATGTCTCCATGTGTACCACTTAGATGACCTTGCTATTATATTCATTATGTAGATGGTTAAACTGAGGCAATGGACAAGTTGCCTTGCATTTTATGCTTTCCTCCAAGGATTTCAAAGGACTCCACAGACATCACCCTACTATTAGTGTTCTTTAGGTATAAGATAGAGTTAGGAAATATGCATTACTCTATTTTTACCCACTTAGTGGAGAAAGACAAAGAATTAATGAGTTTTCCAATGGCTATTCACTCAGTGATCACACAAGATGGGAGAAACATCTCTCTTCTGAATCACTTTAGGTTGATAAGGGATCATAGCTTGGCAAGTAGCTTAATTTAAACATGCTAGTTGGTCTGTGATGAAATGGGGCAGGGTCGGGGAGGGCAGATTTTTTTTTTAAGAAACAGGGAACTTTTAGAGGAAATGTAGATTTTGGAGAAGTCCAGAGAGAATAAGAGAGAGAATGAACTGGGAAGTCTCAGGGGTGGGTAACTCATGGGCTTGAGGCCACAAGTGGCCCTCTAGGTCCTCAGGTGTGGCCCATTGACTGAATCCAAACTGAACAAATCCTTTTATTTCTTATTGTTGTATGTTCTTTGAAGTTTGGATTCAGTTAACAAGGGTCAGGGAGAGTGAGGATTGAGAAAAGGCCATTGGATTTAGCAACTAAGACATCATTAGTACCTTTATGTAGAGCTGTTTCTATGGAATGATAAGGTTGGAAGCCAGAGTGTAAGGGGTCAAGAACAGTAAGAGGAGAGAAAGTGGAGGCATTTTGACGTAGAAGAGGCAGAAGGTCAAAAGAGATATAGGAGTATAGTTAGAGGAAAGAAAAAGATTAAGTGAGGGGTTTCTCAGGATAAGGAAGACATGGGCTTATTTGTAGGCAGTAGGAAATAAGCCAAGAGAGGGAGAGAGGTTGAAAACAAGTGAAAGTATGAGGATGACAGAGGGAGAAAACTATTGGAAGAGATGGGATGGAATGACATCACTTGAACAAGTAGAGGAGTTAACATGTGTGAGGAGTAAGCCCATTTTATCATGTGAGACGGGGTGAAGGAAAAGAGAGTGACAAAAGGCAGCTGAGTGATAGGACATGAGAAAGAGAAGAAGGAATTCATGGCCAATGGCCTTAGTTATTATACAAAATATGAGTCAAGGTTCTTAAGTAAGAAAGTGGAGGAAAGGAGAGCCATGGAAGGTTTGAGAAGGGATGAAAAGGTTTAGAAGAGCTTCTGTGGAGAGTGGGATAATGAGTTGATAAGGGAAGGATAGTAGAATTGCCTAGCAGCAGTGAGGGCCCAGTTGAGGTTATGTGACATCAATATATAGCAGACCCAGTCAGAATGTTTGCATGATTTTCTCCACTTTTGTTCAGCAACATATGTGTAGCAGTCAAAGTGATAAAATGGTGGGAGTGATCCAAGACTAAGGCATCGCTGGGCATAATTGGTAATATGATAAAGGGGGCTGGAGCATGGTAGGGATTTGAGTGAAAACAGAATAAAATGAATTGGTTCACCAAGAAATCAATATGAGGAGAAGAAGAGAGAGCAGCTAATACAGATGACCTGGGAGAGAACTGAGGGAGTAAAGGAATTGAAAGTCATCATGAGGATTAAGAGTAGAGTTATATAAAGGAATACAGAGGAATAGGTGAAAAGACAATAATTTTGTTTGGATAAAGGGATTTCAGAATTCTTGAACATGGAGGTAGTAATTTATGGTTGATGGCATGGTCAAAAGTGTAGCTGAGGTAGGGTGGAAGAGTAGCTCAAGGGAGGTGAGTAGGTTGAGGAACCGAGTGGTTAGTGTATCCGAGGAAGAATCAATATGTATGATAAAATCTCCTACGATAAGGGTAGGCGTTTCGGAGAAGAGAAAAATTATAATCCAGGTGTCAAACTCATTGAGGAAGGAAGGGGAAGTTCTTGTGGGTCTATTGATAACTACTAGGATTTTGATTGGGTGGTAAATATGAATAGCATGAACCTCAAAGGAAGAGAGGTTACTGAGTGATGGAAAAAGAGAAGAATCTGGAAGTATCAATGGGATACAAGGAATATTCTAACTCCCCCACCTCAACCAGTGAATCAAAGAGACTGAGTGATGGTGCAACTATTATGAAAAAGTGTGGCCAGGAAGGCTGTCATTGGGGGAAACCAGGTTTTAGGAAGAACTAGTAGATAGAAGAAGTGGGAGAGGAAAAGATTTAAAATGAAAGGAAGTTTGTTGCCAATGGAACAGGCATTCCAGAGGCGACAGTAAAAGGACTGGGAGGAAATAAGATAAAACTCTAAGGTAGGAGGAATAAGAATCAGGAATAGAGTGGTAGGAGGTAAGAAATGGGATATGGATGATAATCTATAGGAGTTCAGAGTAACTGGGAGGTGAAGAGTATGATCAGGTGTGAGAATGTTCATCATTATGCAGAGGCCTGAAATCAAAGGGAGGTACTAGAGGTTCTTCACATCCCAGTTGGGAAATTGTGTTTGAAGCAGTAGGTAGAAGATGCTTCATGATGGTATGAATAGAAGAAGCCCAGCATGGCCCCTTGTAGCCTTTCCTCAAGGGACATGCTATGCTCAGCAAAAGATGGAAGGGTCAGGGCATTACTATTTGTTGCGATATATGATACTTATTAACTTCATTTTCTCTCTCCTACTCACTTACCCCCAAGTCTTTCCATTCTCAAGTGGGGAAGCAGAGGTAAATCAATTTGTTGCCATTCAGTCATTTTCATTCATGTCTGACTCTTCATAACCCCATTTGGGTATTTTTTTTAACAAAGATACTGGAGTGGTTTGCCATTTCCTTCTCCGGCTCATTTTACAGTTGAGGAAATTGAGGCAAACAGGTTTAAGTGATGCGCTCAAGGTCACAAAGCTAGTAGGTGTCTGAGGTCACATTTAAATGCAGGTCTTCCTGACTCCAGGCCTGGTGCCCAATCAACTATACCACCTAGCTGCCCCCAAATTAATTAACAAACATTTATTAAAGACTACCTCCTGTTGTCTTGACCTATCTCTTGCTATTGGACCAGGTGGCTCTGGAAGAGAAAGTGAGACTGGTGACTCCACAGCCCTCTTCACTTAAATCCAATTCACTTCCATGTCATGGCATCACCTTCCTAATGCCAGAGTCCTCTTCAAGAACAAAGGACAAGCAACAATAGTAGAGCAGAAGAGAGAGAGAACATACCAGATATGGAAGACAAACAGTAGAAAGGCAGTGAGCCTGTAGAGATATCAGTGTAAGAAACAACAAGTGTGTCAAAGTCACTGGACATTGTAGGTTGGATGGTTGGATGTTGTATGGAGAGGAGGAAAGTGTAAGAACACCAGAAAGTCAGGAAGTTGCCACCTTCAGAAGAGCATTAAATGTCAAAGAACTTTCTAGGAAGCCACTGGAACTTGTTAAGTGAGGTTTGGGGAATTCATCATCAGACCTGAGTTTAACTGAAATCACTTTGGCTGCTGAGTAGAGGATGGATTGAAGTGGGCAAGAAAGTGAAGTAGGAAGGCCAATTTGAATATTACCTCAAGAAACCAAGTGAGAGGTGTTGAGGGCCTGACCTGGGATGGTGGATGTGTGAGGAGGAGCTAAGGGGATATAGAGAAGAGATGTTGTGAAGGCTCATCTTGTAATAATGACACAAATGAAAAGTCAAAGAGAAATTTATTTTTAAAAAAACCAAAATTTTCTTCCATTTACTTTCCTGTTCTATAGAAGGGGAGAGGTCAATTAGGGGAATACGTTTTAGCTCCACACTCACAATTTTATGCAAACAGAACACATTTTTTCTCCAATTTAATCAGAATAGTGCATAATGGACAGGATGATCACCATCCCTACTTCTAACAGCCCTATTTTCCCCAGCAGGACCCTCAAAGAATGGCTGTCTGCATTATTCATTATGTCTGGTGGGGATACAATCATCCATTTTGGATTTAATGGCCTGTAAACAGCTGCTTTTGATAAGACCATTTAACATCACCTAGAAAGGGGAGAGCAAAGTCTGACATGACAGGACTAAAAAGTAGATTGGAGTTGGCTTTTTATAGCAAGGAACCTGGAGCTGGAAGTGTTCCCCTTCTCTCCTCCTATCTCTTCTAGGCCTCATAGAGCCACTGTTCTCCTTTTTCCCCCACCCCCTGCACTGTACTGTTTAAGGAAGAAGACCTGTCTGGCAGGCAGCAGAGAGTGCCTAGAGGTGAATGACTTGGATGGAACCATTCCAAGAAAAAGATTCACATTTAGATCACACTTTTAAGATTTACAAAGCATTAACCCTATAGCACAGGAATTATCATCTCTATTTTATAGAACAGAAAGTTTCAGCTCATAGGGATGAAATGACTTGCCTAAAATCACTCAGACAGACAATAACCATAAAAGTCAAGATTCCAAAGCAACTCTGTTGACTCTTTTCACTACAAGTTGCTGAGTCATCTACTTAAGGGTAGCAGAAGAGTTAGATTATTACAAAGTGCTATTACCAGAAAGGACCCAGAGCTATTCAATATTTAACCTATTAGACGCCATCCTCCTTAAGCTTCTGGAACATACATCTTTTATATCTTTATATACATGTATATGCATTATCTTTGTATATTTTTCCTTATATATTTATATTTTAATGTTTATATCTTTAATCTTAATGTATTTTATTATATATATTCCTTTATTTAATATAAATTAACATAACAATAAATATAATAATATATTTATATCTTTTGAATCCTTCCTTCCCCAGATGGTACATAATACAGTTACATAGTATATAATACACAGTAGGCAGTCATTAAAGTTGCATGAGGGTCACCTTGATATGGAAGGGTTCAGTGAAATGCTTAGCTTATTGGCCTGATTTGTAGCACTAAGAGCCTAAAGAATGTGAAGGGTTACTGAAGGCTATGATCACAGAGTACAAATCCTACTTTGTTTTCTCAAGCTGAAAAGGATTTTAGAATAGGCCTGACCACAGGCTGGATGTCTACTATCTGAGAACCAACATTTACAGAGAATCATCACCAGGTTGGCTGCAAGGTGAAGAATTTCAGCCACTAGGACTTTCAAAACAATCCGCTAAGTCATGGACGCAGCGCCCAGGGGAAACTGGCGGTTGGAGGGAGAGGGGCAATACCTGGGCTGATGAACTCAAATAGATCACTGAATTATTGAAATAGCAAAGTGGGGGAAGAGTACCTTGAGAAAGGGTGGACAATTTTTTTCACAGTTTTGTTCCATAAAGGTAGAGGGAAATGTGTCATCAGAGTATTGTCTAAATCAGTTGTAACTCAGTCTTATTATCATATATTTAGATCTGGAAAAGACCTCAGAGGTCATCTAGCCCATGCCCTTCATTTTATAGATGAGGATACTAAGGTCAGAGGAGTTACATGATTTGCCAAAGGTCACACAGGTAGAAAATAGCAGTTAGGGTGAATTTATGCCCCCTTCTTCTAAATCCCAAGCTCTTGTTTCCACAGTCCTACTCAGAAATTCCTATTCTGACATTGTGTTGAGGGTTATCATGTGGAATGAGGTTAAAACAATTTCACACCCACATAAAAATATCCCCCGTGCCATTCCTTTTCCTCCCGTTTCCCTCCTGATAACTATAACCTCTGGAACTTACTTTAAAGTCATCATTGGTAGTAGCAAAGGGAGAAAGAACTGGAAGAGGCCTTGAGGCTAGAAATCATTGCTTTTAAATAGTTAAGATTGGTCCAATAATTATATGTCAGCTCTCCATGGTGAAGAGGAGACTTAGTGATTGGTTAATGAATATGTGTATTATGGTAAGTTAGGACCACTTCGGGTTCATTCAAGCCCTAATCTGTTGGCCTATAGGAAGGTCTGTAATTTTCTGGGAGTTCATGGAGAGAAGAAAAGATAGCCAGCTACTGAATTCTATCCTCTGCCCTTCCCTAACATCATCACAAAACAGTTCTCCAATATGAGTAATGCTCAAACTTGAAAAATTCTATCCAGTTACTTGGCATTGTGGGAATTTCCCTAACATGTGGGACTGTAGTAGTCTGTGCCTATAGTGCCAGTCTGGAAAACTCAGGCCCAAAAACTTACCTTTTCCCTAGGCAGGTCAAGCAAAAACAGGTTCAGAGTCTACATGATTTAGATAATTGCAGTAATATAGACTTAGTGACAGATGCTGATGGAAACAGAAGGACCCCTAGAGGTAACCCAAGGAAGACCTAGACAGCTAAGATTATAGGATTTATATCCATTTGCTTAATCACTATGCATGAAAGGCCAAAAACCTCATTTCAGTCACAAACCTATTTATATTAACTACTCTATCATCTCATTCTCCTCTGAACTCTCCTATATTCCAATGTGTCTCTTCTAGCACAGTGCGCTATAAAAGCTCTCTCTCCTCTTCCTCCTTCCCTACACCCCCAGATCATTTATCAAATGAATGAAATAAAAAAGCCACAGCTCACCCTAATGATCCACATTTTCCTCTTTCTGATTCTATAAACTTAAGTAATTGGTGATTTTTTTAAAGCAGGCTTGATCTGCTATTTCATAGCAGGTTATTTTATAGTCTAGTAAAAATTCTGGTCAGATAATATTGCTAGCTACTCAGTTTGCTAAGGAGAAGCAATTTCTGGGCCTTGAGAGATTTATATTTATCTGATAAGCATTATGTTCAGAGTTTCTGAAGTGACAGACTGTGTTCCAGGTTTTGATTTCACTAAATATATTAAGGATGGACTTCATGTTACTGCCGGGACAAAATTCTGTGGATGAAAATATCTATTTTGATGAACAAAGCAGGAGAGTAAAAAGATACAAACTTATTTTCAGTTTTTACAGGAGAAAAAACATGAGTTTGAGCACTTTGGATGTAATAAATTAAACCCAGTAAAACAGCATTAATAACTACTTTTTAGCTCATAAACTGGGTTTATACCTCGATGTATCTGTGATGATATCAATGTGGATACTTCCTCTAAAGATGCAATTCATCAATGCTGTCTAGTTCTGTGTGACTCTAACCCTAAATCCTTCACTATTCTATGGGCTTTCCTCTAGTTATTTTGACATTGCATAGATACCAACAGCAAATGTAGGCTGTCCACACCACTTCTCCCTCCATCTCACAACATGACCTGCCCAACTTTTTTCTGTAAGAATCTAATAAAATCCTTTACTGTGATCCTCTTGCACAATGCTTGGTTGGGAATGCATTGCAGCTTCCTAAACCCCACAATTTGTCTCTCAATCGCCCACAGGGAGAACTTGAGCTTTACCTCTTTAAAGACTGCGCCATTCAAAGACAGAATCAATAGAAGAATATTGTTGTTAAAAGGGCAGACTTTTATTTCAGGGAGAAACTGAGGTCATTAAAAGTAATACATGTTTCCTCAAAGGCAACTGAGCCTACTTCATAAATAAGATATACAAAACAACATATATAAGATATGATAGCTAGATACAAGATATACAAGATACAATATATACTACATAAAGAGATGCTGGATAACAAGATATTCTAAACGAGATGATATAATAGTCATAAGATCCACTCAAGAAGATGGACTAACCAATGGGATGACTATTCAACTGCATATCAAAGCTGCTCAAGAGGCCTAGATTGGACTATTCTTCAGGGCATAGCGTATATTTAGTGTTATGCTGAATTTATTTCACAATTACATACATACAGACAAATATTTAAGTAATCCATGATCCAAAATCACTGATGGAAATGCCATACAGTAGCAATATAGTATTAAGGAACAGCATTCTGATTCTATAATTTATAAATAAAGGTTTTTTCCTAGTCATTGGATTCCATGGCTAATAAAGGCAAAAGAAGAAGGTTTCTAGCCCCATGTGCCACTAACTACATTTGTGCTTGGAGAAATCATTTAACTTCACTGGCTTTCAATTTCTTTACTTTTAAAATAAGGGGTTTAGACTAGATGAATCCTAAGATCTCTTATACCTCTAAATTTGTGATTATATGCCTTATAAAGCCTCCAATGTGTGGTGCAAACAAGTATTCTAGATTCTTTTCTAATTGTGTTGAGTCTGGAGGAACAGAACTTGAAGTTTAGGCAAATAATCTCATTAATCATTTTGTTGAATGGACTTTTCCACTTTCCCCACTACTGTATGGGCTTTTGATTCACTCTTTTCACAGTGCTGAGAAGCCCATATGTTACCAAGGAATCTTCAAGGTTTCCCCTTCATGGCCTAGAACAAATCTGGACACTTTCTTCCTCAAATTTAGTCCCAATTCAACAACAGCACATTTTCACAAAACTGCTTTATTACAGGTGTGACCATCAAATATTCAAAGCTATATGTAATTAGGTAATTATGCCTACAAAGAGTGGGTTTGGAACCAAATTTAGGAAATTTCTTACTGAAAAGGCCCTGATTCCAAATACCTCTAGTTAACTACACTTAAGCCCTCCCCAAGACAAACCTTTCTATATCTGATTATCTCAAAAAGATGCTTTCTTTTCCTAGTTCCTCTTAGACTGGAGTTTTTCCTTAATTAAATTCTCTTACATGCAGAAGAATCAGGTAAATCTTGTGTTCTCCAAGATGTACTATTAATTCAGTAGAGATATCATCCATAGTGACCTATAAATGTTCATTAAATGCTTACAATATGTGCTGAGTACTTGGATAGGCCCATTGGGGGAATCAAAAGACCATGCCCAGGCATGGTCTATGTCCTTATGGAGTTTATAATTTATTTAGAATATTAGGCACAAATACAAGAAAAATTAAAACAATAAAACAACAATATGACAAAAATATAAGAAATGTCACCATGCTAAGTGACTAATAAGTAGTATAAGAAAGAAGTGCTAAGATTTTAGGGCTTAGGGCTATCTCTGGTTCCCAACTTCTAGAGAATAATAATTTTAACTCTCTTATTAGCCCTTCCTGCTTTTACTCATTCACGTCTTTTTCCATTTAGAGGCCCAGAAGCCCATTAATATATTGTTCAGCTAGGACCTGGTAACCCTCAGTTTAAGTGCTTGTTTATTTGTTTTATTTTATTGTCCAACATATAATAGCTCTTAGATTTAATGTATATATAAAGTATGTAAATGTTTTACATAAAAGTATAAATGCATAAAAGACGGTAATAATGACGTGTAATTTGGCCTGATGTTTACAGTTTACATGTTATCTAATACTCACAACTGCTCCATAAAAGAGGCAGCACAAATTTTATTATCCCTGTTTCACTGAATGGGAAGCTAGGTGGCCCAGTAGATAGAGCACCAGGCCTGGAATCAGGAAGACCTGAGTTCAAATCTGATCTCAAACACTTACTAACTGTATGATGCTGCAAAAGTCACTTAACCCTGTTTGCCTCAGGGTCTCCATCTACAAAATGAACTGGAGAAGGGAATGGCAAACCACTCCACTATCTATAAATAGGGTCACAAGGAGTCAGACAAGACTGAAATGACTGAACAACAACATTTTACTCAACAGGAACAAAAGTCTCAAAGAAGTCATCCTCCAGATATTGCCCCCAAGGTCACATAGCTACTAAATGATAGAACAGGAATTAGAATTTGGTTCGTTATGCTTTTAGAGTAGTCTTCCCACTAAACCATGACAATTAGCCCTTCAGTTAACAGGTGTCTACAAAGTGCTTACTCTCTTCTAGGAACAGGGCTAAGTACTGAAGATACAAAAGAAGGTAAAAACAGTCTCTGGCCCCAAGGAACTGTATAATGGAGGTGATATCATGCAAACAATTATGTACAAATAAATTATATATAGGGTATATTAGAGATAATGTCTATCAGATAGAGATCAACCAGCAAGCTATTGCAATGATCCACGTATGAAGTATGAGGGCTATATCTGGGTAATGGCAGTCAAAGGAGGGAAGGTGGCCCAGAACTTTGTTATTATTTAGACCTTTGGTATGGGTGATCAACTCTGGATTCAGGAGGATTTAGGAGTCTAGATATTGGAGGGACCCTAAAGATCACATAGCTCAAGTCCTTAAATTTAAAAATGTGGAAACTGAGGCTTATTAGGTGAAATGACTTTCCTAAAGTCACATAGACCATAAAAAAAGAGATTCAGCATCTGAACCCAGGCTACTTCTTCCAAATCCTGTGTTCTTTCCACCTTAACACAGCAGCAAGTTTTTAATACTATGCAAACAGTAACTCTATAGAAGACAGCATACATAGAAAAGAGTTTGAATTGTGGGAGATTTCATTTATTCTTTTAAAAAGATTAAATAATTGTTGTTAAACATGTTACAGCATATGAGGGGGATATATAAACTGTCTTGAGTTCTATAAGAATAGGATGGACAAAATTTCAGAAAAAAACCTATCTAGGGGTAGGAGTCTACCTTCTGAGCAGTCTTCCAGTGCTCAAGATTCTCATTAATGCAACTCACTAATGAACATTTATTGAGTACCTACTTTTAGCACAGTCCCTGAGCTCAAGGAACTCATACCCTATTTGTAGAATAAAATATATACAGAGTAGTAGTGGAATGCAAGCTAATTCAAGGTGGAATAGAGCACTAAATGGGAGCTGGAAGAAGGGTAGAGCATATTAGGAAAGGCTTCAGAGAGGAGGTCATGACTGAGCTGAGCTTTGAAGAAAGACAAAGATTATAAGAGAAAAGTTGAGGAGTACATTCCAGGCCTGAGAGATAGCCTTTGTAAATATACAGAGGAAGAAGAGGGAACATTGAGATTGTAGAATATTTATGCAGTCATCCAGTTGAGACAGTGAAAGCAAGGCAAAGAAGACAATCGAGAGATAAATAAAACAGATTGCTTGAAGTGAAACTGTAAGAACTAAAGGATCACATTTTATTTTCCCATCCAATTCTAAGGCAATTAAAGTCTACGGTTTTTTGTAGTTCTTCTGAATCGTTTAAAATCAAATAGCTTTTGTATTTCTCAAGGAAATTATTTCATCAACCAGCTGGGCACCATGGCCTTGCACTTTCTTAGACAGACCTGCTGTACTTTCATTTATTTTTTAATTTAATTGTTATTCTCTTTAATTTATGGAATTAAGCATTTCGGTAACATAGTATAATTTTAAAAAATGACTGCACATGAGAAGAAACTGCAAATCCATTATGTACAATTTGCTATTCTTTTTAAATTTATAATAAAGTTATCATGCAAATTTCTTTTTTTTTCTTCTTTTTCCCCACCTCCCCCCCCCACCTTAAAGATGGTCATCTTTAGACATAAATAGGTATATATATGTAAAATTATCCTAGACCTACTTATATTTATCAGTTCTTTCTTTGGATACAGATAGTGTCTTTCTTTATCTGTCCTTTATAGTTAATTTATAATAGTCAAAATAACTCATTCACTCAAAGTCATCCTTAATATAATATTGCTGTTACTGTATACAGTGTTCCCTTGGTTCTGCTCATTTCACTCTTCATTATTTCATGCAAGTCTTTCCATGTTTTTCTAAGATCATTGAGCTCATCATTTTTATAGCACAGTAGTATTCCATCAAAATCATATACCACAACTTGTTCAGCCATTCCATTTAGAGAAAACCTCCATCATAATTTTCATAGAGAAATATAAAAACCACTGTCATATATCATACAGTAGAAACAACTAATCCCCTTGCCTACCACCTCCAATTAAAGCAAATACTGGATTTTTCTTCAAGTAGGATACTTATTTGAGAGTATTTCTATAACTAAATATAAACATCAACAGTTTTAAAAGATGAATTTCAAAAGCCCTACCATCTAAGCAAAATAAACAGAAGAATGGCTCAAACATCCCTAAATTTATAGACTCTTTGTGTATTAAGAAACAGACATGAGCTCAGACTTTGCCTGTAATGAATAGGTGCAGGGGCACAATCAGTAGCTATTTATATGAGGCTGGTGTCTTCCAAATGATTCCATTGTCTTTGGGTCAAGCTGTCTACTAGCTGATGTAAGCTCTTTTGCATTTTATCAGGAATGTGACCACTTTAAGGTGGGAAAAATCTATAAGAAACACCCTTATATTTACTGCTTCTGAAACATGCAAAAGAAAAAAATTAATAGCTTCTTGCCCTTTACATAACAGACCTAGTGTGGGATGATGTAATTCTGATCATAAACCTTTTCCTGAAATGCAATGTAGGTCACCATCAAATCAGACCTACTAAAAGTCAAAAGTCATAGAATATAGGAGATACTATGTTGTAAAAGCTTGGGTCAGAGGTGTTAGGGTAACAAACAGTTTAACCCTGAGAGTTGGATAAAGAATGCCTATATTCATGGCCAATTTCAGTTGTTTTTTTTTTCACAGAAGCTTCATGGAGGCTTTTTCTTCTCAGTGGTCCTTTGCAATTAGAAAAAAAGTTAATTCTTTTCTTCAAACCAATGTACCAAGTACTCGATGTTAACAGCACTGTGGACAGGGCAACAGCACAAAGGATATGTCTACACAGCCTCAGTTTAGCCAGTTTATAAATGAGTTTAATTAATCAATAAAAATTTATTACAGCCAATCATGTGTCAGATACTATGTTGGGCATTGGGAATACAAGAAGGAAAAAAATGAAACTATCCCTGATCTTAAGGGTCTAATAATATTCTATAGGAGGAGATAAACCAGTTCTTTGTTTTATATACCACTAGGTAACAGCTACTATTGAAAAGGAGAGAGAGACTTTTGTTATTGTTTTTGATTGGTTTTGTTTCTTCTTTCTCATGATTCATTCCATTGGTCATAATTGTTCTTTACAACTTGACTATTGTGTAAATAAGTTTAATGAGACGTTATATGTAGAAGATATATTGGATTCCATGCCATCTTGGGGAGGGAGGGGGAAAGGGGGGGGAAGAAAATCTGGAACTCAAAATCATGCGGAACTGAGTGTTGCAAACTAAAAATAAAAAATCTCAAATTAAAAAAAGAAAAGGAGAGAGAGAGAGAGAGAGAGAGAGAGGAGAGAGAGAGAGAGAGAGAGAGAGAGAGAACAGTTATCCTTGAAATCCCTCCCACTTGATACTCCCCCCCAAAAAAGTGCCTGAAAGGACCAGTTGTTTTTAGTATTTTATCTGCATGGTGTTAAGAAGCAGAGACAGTCGGTGCTCTTTGGGAGCTCCAGAGGTGCAAAAGTTTCAAAGAAAATTTCTTTAAATTGATCAAAAGATAATAGTGGTTTTGCCTTCAAGAAGAGGAACCCCTTACCCAAAGAGTCAAGAGGCAAAGAAATAATTTTTAAAAATATTGTTCACATTTCCAAAAGCCAAAATTTGCTGCAGTTTATTTTAAGATCACTCTTTTAACTCAAAATAAAACATTACAAAATAAGAAATTAGATAAAAAAAAGAAAATCCCAAGAACTTTCAGAATTGACCATTTTAGATACATTTGGAAAAGTGGCCTGAATAAATGCTGACATTGTTACTTTGTGCTATGCCAATTCATTGTGCATGCAATGAGATGTATGTGGCTTTAGGGATTGCAACTGACATACACTGAGTTATACTGATCAATAAATCTGAGTTGAGGGAGGAATTTTCCTAAGGGTTTCTTGGCAGGGCTCTTGTATTCTTTTCACGTTTCCCTGGGGGCACTAAACACGGATGATCCATATGTGTTCAAGTCTACCAATTTACTGTGTTTGGCTTGAAAACTAGACTGACAGTCTCCCACCTGCTTCTTTTCTTAGTTTTCTGCTGCCTGTAAGCATGCTCTGTTGTTGTTCTTAAATCATAGAGAAATGCATCAAAAAGCAAGAAAGTTCAAAATTAAGGAGGGAGGTGAGAAAGGAAGATTTTAGACAAAAATTAAAATAAATCCTAGGTCATTAAAAATATCTTGGGTATCTGAGAATAGCTAAAGCCATTTCTCTTCCTTGGTACTTGATTTATATATTTAAGGCTAGATGTACAAATGAATATACACAGAGCATCCTTCGAAGGCCACAACAAACCTTGTGAACATTATATGCAAAGAATTTAAGAAGTAGATTTAAGGAAGCATGTTGATTTCACAAGTATTTACCTTTATGTATCAGTTGTGTGATAAATTTGAAAGAAGATAGTAACCTCTCTAGTGGCATCAGGTTGACACGCCAGCCCTTTCAAAAGAATACAATCCAAAGCCAGGGCTTGTCCCCAGAGGAGGTAGCAGATATCAGTCAAAGGCACACTGCTGCTGAGAGAATGAGATACGCAATGTCATCTGGCATGCACTCCTACAACTGACTGTGTACGAGACCAAAACAAGAGAAGCGAACCTCAAAGGCTGAGATCTATGCTCAAAGTGAAAGCTAATGTCAACTCCAAAGGAGCAGCTAGAAAATGTGGAAGTTCTTTGCAGTGTTATATCATCCATATCTTCTCTGTGGATTTCCAAAAGATATGTAAGCAGAGATGCCACTGGTAGAAGTTGAAATTCTGCACTTCAATTATGAAATCGTAGAAAAAAGCTGTACTGCCTTTCTTATTTAATCTATAGGTCTCCAATAGGAAAGGGTCATTTCTATCACCCCAGTAACATTGAACTTCCACCTGCAAAAAACAGGAAGTAGACTTTTCCACTTGAGGTTATTATATTCAACTAGATAAGTTTAAGGCTCAAGTGACCTATAAGTGGTAGTTTATTCCTATGTAAGCATAGTTTTGTTTTTTAAAGATTCTTATGTCCCTTGGACCATTACAGTACAGTTTGTCCTTTGAATCTATGATTAAATAAGCTCATGTTAAATCTCACAATAATTCTTACATATTTAATATTTATGATTAATTATATAAAACATAATCTGCTGCCTTTGACGCATAATTCCCAAATCTTTCCTTTCCCCTTTGGCTTAGCTACTTTGGCAAGCATCCTAATTCACTGGCCTTTTGTCCTTACCTATAAAATAATGGGTAACAGGAAGGAAACAAAAATGCTGACCCATACTCCTACATTTAATTTAATAGGCAAAAGTAATGGGAACTCATCAGTGCAGGCATTCTATTTACTAAAAGCCTCAAACTGTTACTTTTATCCATTTTTCTACTTTTGAGAGTTATTAAAATGACTTGTTTTCCCTGCCCTCTTAGCAATAACTTGATTGCCCACATTATAGCCAAGTACATGCGAGAGTTGAGGCTAATCTAGCAGAAGCATCAGCTTTCCAATCTAATAGATTCTGTCATTCACATGTCTCCTTGCTCTCCTCATTAGAATGCCATCTCCTCTGCAACTTATATAATCTTCCCTTTCTCAACTCCTTGTCCAAACCACTGCGCCCTGTCCTTAAGAGAAAAATACAGTTGCACTGACCAAACAAGCAATTAGTTATTATATTATCTGTTTACAAGCACAGTAAGGGGGAGTACTGTTCTTAAGGTTGTTGGGTTTTTTTTTTAATTATCAAGATTCTGTCCAAGAATACAAAGTAAATCAAAACTACAGTATGTGTGATCCCAAACAGCACCAAGACATATTGAATTAGCAAGTTGTCAAAGAAGAGTTGATTTCCCCCTTTTCTCTCCATACACACTAGCTATCACCCCCACCTTCCACTTTTCCCAAGGCAATGTGGTCTACCTGGGATACACTTGACCTTAATGAAGATGGCTAGAAAATATTTCCCAGGCTATAGTGTTAAATTTTTTAATGGTGAAAATAATATCTTATTTCATTGCCTTAATCTCAACATTGGTGTTTGTCTCCCATATTCTTCCTTAGTTGCAAGCAGATGATATAATATAATATAATAACTAATTAGCATGTAAATAAGAATTGTCCTCAGATTTATGATGAATTCCTGAGATAATTAGTTGTTGGTCAGAAAGATGAGTTTCCCTAAGTTCAAATCTGCCCACAGACACTTACTAGCTGTATGACCCTGGGCACTTAACCCTGTTTGTCTTAATTTCTTCATCTGTAAAATGAGCTGGAGAAGGAAACGGCAAACCACTTCAATATCTTCGCCAGGAAAACCCCAAATGGTGTCACAGAGTCAAACACAACTAAAAATGACTGAACAACAAAGAATGTATGTTGGCCAGTGACAGTGAATTGCCCTTCTACCTCTCCACAAGGATGGAAAAAAGAGGAAGAAGCAAGGGACAGGACAGGGGATGGCCAAGGGAAGGCTAAAAGTCTTGTCACTGGATGGATATTAATATACAGGAAGAAAGGAAGGAAGGAAAGAATTGAGAGGGGGAGAAAGGGAGGAAGGGAAGGAAGGAAGGAGGGAAGGAGGAAGGGACGGAGGGATAGAGGGAGGGGTAGGGGGAAGGGGAGAGAGAGGGGGAGGGAGAGAGAGAGAGAGAGAGAGAGAGAGAGAGAGAGAGAGAGAGAGAGAGAGAGAGAAGAAAGGAAAAGAGGGAGGAAGGGAAGGAAGAGAAAATGTCCTTCCTGGTAAATAAATAACAACACATTAATTAGAATCTATGATTTAATAAATAAACATTTAATCTCTAAGAACATAAGAAAATAAAAATTTAATTAACACATAAAAACAAATCAAAATCACATAAGGCACATTATTATAACTCACATTGCAGTAATAACTTGCATGTGCAAAACTCATGAATTACAACATATTTAAAAAGCCAAAAGCAACTCTTTAGTTTTACACTATAAACTTTATAATTTTATGAGAGATTCTTGCTTCTCCAGAAATAAGCAAAAGTAATCAAAATATTTAAACAAATATTTTAAAATATTAGTCCATTTAACCTTTAAAATTATAAATAAATTTCTAAAAATACTTTCTTGTAATAAAAGGAAAATATACTATTAATTCAAAAATTGTAACCTTATAAAATATGTATTTTACAATAATTGATTCAAGAAAGCTGTTCATAATAAGGTGGGATTTCACCGTCATACAAAAGTACAGAAGCAAATGTTCATGGTCGGAAATGCAAGACAAAAGTCACAAGTTCACATGCCATTCAGAATTATGTATTAGACATCATATATATACACATATATATGCCCGTATAGATTAAAATTGCATCGACAACTAATTATATTCTATTCTTGATAAGTAGCTAATACCTTTTTGACTGCTGAAAGCTTATGTTGGTAAACTGCCACAATTGTATACATCTTATTGCTATTTTTCACGAATTCAACCATTTTACAATGGATGTCAAAATAATTAACAAATGATACTATTTGCCAATCAAAAAACACGTTGTGTGCCTATTATGTATCAGATGCTATCCTAAGCACTGAGGGTACAAAAAGAAGCAAGGGACAGTCTCTTTCTTCAAGAAGCTTACCATCTGCTGCAGGAAACAATATGCAAACATTATGTGTGTGTGTGTGTGTGTGTGTGTGTGTGCATGTTTGTATGTGTGCATGTATACATACATACACACAAAGCAAGATATAAACAGGATAGATAGGAAATAATTAAGAGAAAAATAATTAAGAGCGCCTGGGGAAGACAAACATGCATTCAACATAATTGGGTCTAGGCCCCTTTCTGGATCTCAGAGTCCTCTAATTTGCACTTCCCCCTGTCTTGGCTCAGTGACCAATGCACTGTACTATGTAACAGGGTTCTGAAGAGAAAGAAGAAATGGTCTTTTAGAAACCTAGTGTCAGAACAATCAGGTCTGGGTTTGAATCTTGCACTCTACTACTTATTACCATCTAATAACCTCTCTGGACCTCAATTTACTCATCTGTAAAATGAAGGGGTTGGACTAGATGACCTTTCAGGTCCCTTCCAGTTCTGAATTGTAAGAGCTTACAATTTTAGAACAAACAGGTAGACAGAGAAATACACTACAAATTAGGAGTCCATAAAAAATACCAAATATTCCAAGATTAGCCCTGGAGAGAACAGACCCCCACGGGGGCAGGGGTGGTGATGTAGGTCAACCATGGGCACAGCCTGTTCATAAGCCTGTTCTCCTTTCTCTCTACTCTCCAATCTCTCCTTCACCCAGCTACCAGATTTATATTCCTAAAGCACAGATCTGAATACTTTACTTCTTCTTTTTGTTTTTCCTTCATCCTCAAAGAGAACCGTAGCATCAGGAAGGTGATGCCATTAACTTGCAAGTGAATTGGTAATTAAGTAAGGGAATTAAGTAACAGAGGCTATGCAAAGTCACCAGCCTCACTTTCTTCTCCTGAGCCATCTGGGTCCAGTGGCAAGATATAGATCAGGACCACTGCAGATGGCCCAGGATGCAGTGGGAGACCTTGGCCTTTTTAAGCTAAGGTCTTTCCCAGGTCTCAGTTTGACTGAGGCAATGTCCATTCAGTGATTAAAGCTAGGCAAGAAATGAGACAAAGAATGGCCTCTTTTTTAATGGCAAAAATGTTTGCTATTTACTAAAATATTGAAACTAATGTTATACTATATATTATAATGATGTATTATATGTGATATAATAAATCTTATTGGTACTATTTCAGAGAAAGCAATATGATTGATTAGGCTTTGATATTAATAATAACCTTGGTTTAATAATTTTTGATAGAGCAATTTGAAAGTCTGTTTCTAACTTCAATTTATTTCCACACTTAGCTTAATGACTGTCATGATGGAGGGATAACTCCCAAAGGTACAAAGATTCAAGTGGAAAAGGTCTATCCTTTGATGATTTAGTGATCATGATAATCATTTTTCAATACTAACCACGAATTATATGAAGTTGTTTGGTTGAAATTTGGCTAGCCAATTTATGTCATCCCTAATGCCAGCAAATTGTTCCTATGAAAGAATTGAAATCAGGCCCAAGGACTCACAGATTTTATTGGTGACCTTTCACCTTATCTTACCCAGAACCAGCCACCAGCCACTTCCTGGCCATTTCCAAACCATGCTATTTCATCAATCCATCCACCTAAATGGATGCAAACTCCACTGAAACCCTTAGGAAGGTTTTAAAAGAGATTAGGAAATTCCCCTTCCAAATTTATTTGTGCAGAAATTCAAGTTTTTTCAGGTGAAATGCCAATTTCAGCCACAAAAGTTTAGTTTTGTAAGTCTCTTGGGATGGCTATATATTGTTAAGTGCATGTGTTTCTGTGTGTTACATATCTACATATATGTGTGTATATATACACATATACATATACGTGTGTATTACCTTTATATGTGTGTGCATGTGTGCATATGTATGTATGTTTGTGTATGTCCTCAATAAGGAGAGTAGATGTAAATCTGTATTTCAAATAATCTTCATCTTTGTGAACTTTTCTGGTCAACTTCTCTGAACAACCTGATCTACTAATCAGTTGTTATTGTTTTTATGCTTAATGTGGCTGGCAAAGAGCTTGTACCAGAAGTAGGAAAAAATTTAGGTCTTCCATTTGCTTATTATTCACTTGTATCATTAGAGTTATGTATAGTTTCTTTGCAGGAATCTTTATAGGGTACTTTTCCATTTTATGAGGATTAGCCTCTTAAACTAGCTAATACAATGCATCAATTCACTTAACAGGGCACATGTAAACTGCAACACACTGAAAATGAATAAAGCAGTGAAGAGTGCCATTGTCAATTCTTCTACATTGTGGAACTCTCGCTCTTCCCTCAGGCTATCTCATGCACCATCTGCCACACATGACTGTCTGACATATGGACTGATTGAAGGCACAAGTGTCAAAGTGAATATTAAATATTTGTGAAGCTCAAATTAATATTTAAATACAAAAATACATAAATGGAAATTCTAATAATTTCTTTCCACCACCCAATGATTCATCTTGTGGGCTCTCTGGGTTTCCAGCAGGCTGCTTTGGAAACCACTGCTAGGGGAGGACTAAATGTAGAGACAAGACTAGAGGTAGGTAGGTTAAGGTACAACATTCAGAGAGATTTATCTATCAGAAGTGCCCCTCCTTCCACGGACTAACAGATGAAAATTCATGTTCTACAAATATCAACCTTAAAATATCCTGAAGAATGCAACCAATACCTAACTATGCCATAACTATACCATTATCAAGGACCAAACAGGTACACACAGTCACCTGGACATAATATCAGTTATGTAAACTTAACATTTTAATAGATATCATCCTTCAAACTTTTCATCATCTTCGAGTTACATGAAAAAAGAATAGAGATGTGGCCAAGGAGATCAAAATCGGGGCAGGGGGGAGGCGGGGTTGGATAGGATGAGGGCTATCATTGCCGTAGTTCTGTAGGCTTCTAGAGTTGTGCTGAAGATTCTCTCACTGAGCTTATAGAGGATGTGCTTATATCCTAATACTTTAATTCAACCAAGAATGTCAGCTGTTGTGTACATCTATGCAATAAATAACCTGTAGGACATTGAATATGAAGGAATCCTAGCAGGATAGTGACTTATCTAAAGATCATTTCTATTAAATCCAAAATGAAGGGAAAACTGAAAAACAATGTAACAAAGAAAGGAAATGTGAGACAACAACAACAAATAATAACAACAAAATAATAATAAGCCACATAAGTGTGATGATTTGGACAAAAGCATGCACCTTGTTCCTAGTGTTTATGCTCCTACCCATGTTGTGGTTAATAGCTCTTAGCTCAGGAGGTAGTCAGCACTGTACTTTGTCAGCCTGACAATTCCTCTAACCACTCCAATTAATGCATTCATACCTCCCACACACACACATTACCTACTCTCCTTTCCCTCCCAAAACAATTTTTAGCATCCTCAGGGGAACACTGAAAGAATCTTTGCCACCCCAAGTGATGCATTACAGCTTAGTAGACAAACAGGCAGTTTCAGTCAAAAAGTTCTTGTTCAGTTATTTCAGTCACATCTGATTCTTTGTGACCCCATTTGGGGTTTTCTTGGCAAAAACACTGGAGTGGTTAGCCATTCCCTTCCCCGGATCATTTTACAGATGAGGAAACTGAGGCAAACAGGGTTAAATGACTTGCCTAGGGTCACATAGCTAGTAAGTGTCTGAGGCCAGATTTGAACTCATGAAGATAAGTCTTCCTGACTCCAGGTCCAGCATTCTAACCACTGGGCCACCTACCTGCGCAGTCAAGAACACCTGGGTTCAAATCAAGCTTCTAACATGTGCTAGCTGTGTACCTCTGGGTAACATAACTTAACCTCTCAGTAGCCCCAAGTAATTATTTAAAATTAGAAGTTGTTGATTTGCCCTGAAGGAGAATTTCCTCATTGGAAATTTCTTATACAGATGAAGCATGCCATGCTGGGTATAGCAGTAAACAGAGTTGGAAAGACCTAGGTTTGAATTCTTCTCAGATACTTTTTAGCTTTTTGGGCAAATCATTTAACCTCCCTAAGTCTTAGTTTCCTCATCTTCAAAGAGGAGATAACAGCAATACCTGTCTAACTGGTTTGTTCAGAAGATTAAATGAGGATATATCTGAAGTGCTTTGCAAACGTTAAAAGATCATGTAAATGTTGTTTCTTATCACGTAAATGAAATCATAAGCTAAGTCCAAAAAATAAGAATACCACCAGGAAGGTCCCACTCCTGGTAAGGAGACATATAACCTTAAACACTCTCAGAAAAAATCTATAAAAACAGAACTGCCCCCCACCCAAATCAGGGACCCATACCCATTTGTGACAAGAAAACCATGGCAATATCACTTGCCCCCTTCTCTATAGTATAACCCTTCTCAAAATAGAGGAAATTTACTCAGGCCAATAACAATTTCCCCTTCTTTCATCTCTATTCTCCTTAAAAACTCATGCATTTGCCTAGGTTTGGGGGTTTTGTTTTGTTTTTATTAGACACAAGGTTAGGCAAGAATATGCCGCAATGATTTAATAAGGCAAAGTTAGGAGTGGCTATCTCTATAGGCCCCCGCATCCTTTCCTTTCTAAATAAACTGAGAATGTCTGTAGCCTATTTATTAACAATAGGACAGGAGCTATTTTGGTAGCTTATATTTAGATACCATTAACAAGAGTGATTTTCTCTCTAGAGTGCCCTTTCAGGAAATTGTTAGAGCTAAGTAAACCTCATAGATCACCTCATGGCAAGAGTCATTCTCATAATTTTATTTCCTAAAATATTTCCTTCCTCAGTACTTGGTCACTCTATCAGCAATAATTGAAGTAGGAGAATTGATAAGATTTTTTATTCAAAGAAAATAAACTAATAAGAATAATGATCTAAAATGCAAATCAAACAGGTATTAGATATGGATGAGGATTTTAAATTAAAGCAAGTATTTTCACGCAGTATTATCAGAGCCAAGTTTCAATAATACCTAGTCTGAGGTTTTCAACTGCAGAGTCCCAGAGTCCAATCTGTACCTCAACTGCCTTCTACAACATGCCCAACAAGGGATCAACTAGATTTTACTAAATACCTCCAATATAGGGCAATCTACTAATCTACTCTGGGATAGCTCTATTTGTTATGAAGTTTTTTTTTACAAGACTAAATTTCTGTCTTCACAATTTGTGGTCATTGTTCCTACTTCTGACCTTACCTCTGGAGGCAAGATGAAAAATAAAAAAAAACACATATGCAATTCCCAATTCTACATTATAGTTCTTTGAATATTTAAAGACAGATCTCACTTCCTTCCTATGTCTCCCCTTCTCTTGGCTAAACATCCCTAGTTCTTATATCTGATCTTTATGTGGCATGAACTTAAGGCCCATCATCATTTTGATTGTCCTCTTCTGGATATTTTCCAGTTAATCAAAGTTCTTGCTAAAGGAGGTTTAGGACTGAATACAATCCTCTAGATATGTTCTAACAGAGAAAAGTGCACTGAAACTATCCTAATCTTTAGTTCTGAAAATTATAGCCCTCAATGCAGCCTAAAATTACATTGATTAATCAACACATATCTATTAAGCAGTTACTATGTACCAGGTATTCAACTAAGTACAGATACAGAAAAAAACAAAAACAGTCGCTGCACCCAAGGACCATATAGTCTAATGATGGAGGAGACAACCTATTTAAATCAGTATATATGAGGTGTCCCATAAGTCTTAGTGCATTAGTTAGCTTTTAATAGCTCGATATAGTCTTAGGCTGCTATAATGAGCCTTAATAGCTGAACACTAAGACTTTCAGAACAGCCTCCATAAGATCCAGAGTATATAGAAGGTTGCTATAAAGGGGGAGGCATTAGCAGCTGTGGGGATCACAAAAGGCTTCCTGAAGAATGCAACATATGAGCTGAGTTTAAAAAGAAGGCAGAGGAGCTAAGATTTGAGGGTTGGGAAGGAAAGTATTCCAAGCATGGTAGATATCCACGGCTGACATAGAGAAAGGAGATGTAGCATTGTGTAAGGAACAGCAAGTCAATATGGCTGGACCTTAAAGTGCACTGAGGCAAATAAGACTGGGAAGATAGGATACAATTTGGGAAGAACTTTAAATACCAAACAGAAGAGTTAGCATTTTATCTCAGAGATAATAGGAAGCCACTGGAATTTTTTAAATGGGAGAAAAAAGATGACAGTGTCACACTAGCACATTAGGATAATTACTTCGGGAGCAATACAGTAAATGGATTGGATGGAGAGAGACTTGAGGCAAGGAGTTCAATTAAAAACTATTACAATAGTCCAGGAGAAAAGTAATGAAGACTTCAACCAAGGTAGTAGCTATGTAAGTAGAGAGAAGGGAAATAGGCAAAAATGTAGGGAAAGAAATTAAAAGATCATATTTAAGAGAGTATGATTAGGTAAAGAAAATTCAGAGTTCTTATATGAAGAAGTAGAACTCTTGTTGATGATGGCAAGATCAAGGGTATGACTATTTCTGTGTACAGCTGAGATGGACTGGAGGAGGTATGAGTTCATGGGAGTTCAATAAATCAAGGTTTGGGTGGGTTAGGGAATTTTAGGGACCATCAATGTGTTTGTTGAATTCCCCTAAAAGGAGATCAGGTATTCTTATGGAGAGGAGGAGACTGTAACCAGTCACCAAACTAACTGAGGAAGAAGGGAGAATGCCCTAAAAGAACAATAGATAACAGCCAAGATCTGAAATGGATGTTAAATTTAGATGCTGTGAACTTCAAAAGAGGAGAGATTGCAGAGAGTTACTATAAAAAGATAGAGAATCTAGAAGTGGCAAGGCGGAGCAAGGAGTATTCTGATTCCCTGACTGTGACCAGCCAACTGGGACTATGATCAAAAATGCAACCAATATTGCATAATATGGTAAGGGATGTAGCATTGTCAGAAGAGAAACAGGTCCCAGTGAGTTCCATAGCTTAGAAGGAGCAAGAGAAAATGGAGTTTAAGCTGAGATACGTTTGTTAAATTATAGAGCAGACTTCCCAGAAAAGCATAGTGAAAGGTGGTGTATGAGAACGGTTAAGGGTGCTGGGAATGAGGAAGCATATATCAGAGGTTAGAAGGGTGTGTGTTTTGTTTTATTTTTCAGAAGCCATGAATTCAGTATCACAGGGATGGGGAGAACATAGTGGGTTGGGAATATGTTAACCATTGAGGAATGAGTCTAGGCAGAGGTCTGCTGATAAAGCAAGTGATTAGAAGTTCAACTTTAACCTTCTGGGTTGACTGTTGTGTGGCTGTGGCATAGGAGATCTCTGAAAGCCTGCCAGATGAGCAGGAGGTGGCATATTTCTGGCTGTGTCTTTGGGGCAATCCTTATGGTATGGCCTTCAAAGGCATCTAGGTAGTACGATAGATAAAATGCCAAGCCTGAAGTCAAGGAGATTCATCTTTGTGAGCCCAAATTTGGCCTCAGACACTTTCTATCTGTCCCTTAACCCTGTTTGCCTCAGTTTCCTCATCTGTAAAATGAACTGGAGAAATAAATGGCAAATCACTCCAGTATCTTTGCCAAGAAAACCCCAGATGGGATCATGAAAAGTTGGATGGAACTGAAACAACTGAAAGGAATTGTAGTCCTCAAGGTTTCTGGAACTAGGGAGGAGGTAGAAGTGGCTTGTCCCATGAGGAGGCTTTCCATCTATCTTTCTAACTTCCATCTGGCAACTGGTACCAGGTTATTCAAATTGTCTTGAGGCTTACAGAAGCCTCAAGGAGAAAAATAGAAACCCTAGAGGGACAAAGCTGGTAGTCGCTGACAACATTCTTGCAATCAGGCAGGGACTCGTGTCTCCTTTACATGTAATTCAGGGAGTGGATATAGATGATTTCTAAAGTCTTTTCTCCTTTCCTCCTCAGGTCTAAAAATTCCTTCATATGATTTCTCTCAATTCCCCTGGAGTTTACAATTCTTACCATCTAGATCTAGTAAGCCATAAGCCATAAAATTAGCTTCCAAAATCATTAGGCCCTTCTCCCAAAATTATGCTGCTACCAAAAACAATTCATTGGTTTGGGCCATAATTACAGCACTATTCTTACTTTATATCATTAAGCTAAAAGATATATAAGCATTTGCTTTTGGAAAAAACAGTAACAACCAAAAACCCCCGCTGAGATCAACACAACACATCACTTATCCCCATACTTATGGCCCACGTGGAACTAAAGACTATTAGGTAGTATGGCCAATGGACATTTAATGTGCTCTGAGTCTCTTTTTCTTTACGTTATTTTTTAAAAGAAACTGTTTGTAGAACACTGGCACTCAGTTTAGATAAGTTAGATAATTAAGGTGAAAAATCATACTCTGCTGCATGCTCAATCATATCAGCAATGGAGATCAAAAATAGAATTACTTGGAATCAATTCTATGAGTAATTCAGACTTTAAATGCTTTCAGAAAGCTAGGGATTTTTTCCAGCAATAAGAATATCTTGAGTTTATAGAGAATATATATCTTAAAAGGACTCCAAAGTCTTCCCATTTTTACACTCACTTATTTGTCTTTTCAAGCTTCTCATGAAGTGGCAGTTGCTAGAGTGTCTCTTAGAGGTCAGGTTAGAGGCCTAGGTGACTTACCTATGGGGACAGAGGAAAATGGAAGTCCTTTCTGAGCCAGGAGCCATAGCTGCCAATCCTCAGTCAAATATCACTTTCACTAGAATAGTATTTATAGCTCTGGTAGATTGAGAAGGCCTTGCATGCCCTGAAACCTGAGCCCTTGGTATGGTGTGGTAATGGACCTGACTGTAGTTATTGCAAACTCTGTATGACCACCAGGACTGTCCTATCTTTCAAGGACCCTTCAGATGTACCCTATATAGAATCCAATTTTAAAAACCCATGGGTGCCAAGACATGCCACCTCCACTTTAAAATTGATCCCCCAAGGCTCTGCCAACCGGCCATCCAAAGAATCACTGCACACACAGAGCTCCCAACATGCAGTCACCTCCAAGAAAGGAAATTCAAAACTGCAGGAGCAACTTGGAAAAGCAAAATAAAATTACCTGACGTGAAATGTAGCCAGGGTGTTCTCATCCAACTGGCACCATCTCAAACAGCACAGGGCCACTTCACAGCAGGTTAAGAAACAGCTTTACTCTTCTTGTCCCATAAGGAGGTATACCGCCACCTGAACAAACTTTGGAGAGGAGGCTCCTAGAGAATTTACACAAACCTTTGCTAATTAGGGCTCCTACCCAAAGCTGAAGATAAATTCAATAGAGGTTTTCCAGCTTTCAGTCAAGTGTCCCATGTGGCCCAGTCTTTTTGCACCTAATACTTGATCCTCTTCTTGAAGCTGACCCTCCAAGACCAGCTTTGTGACAGGGGTGAAAATTTCTCACAGCTCTCCCACTGAGTCTGACACCAGTGCCTTTCACACCTGGGTTTTCCTTCGGGGCCTCTTAACCAAGGACTGACTAAATCTGACCTTACCTTAGTTTATGAGGTCTAATGAAATCACAGCCCCAGGTGTGATTGGGATATGTGCAGGTGCATTCCTCCTCTCCACACCTCTCCCCCAATCCCAATTCATAGCCTTGTTATTCCTGCAATTTGTCACACACAGGCTACTGCTGAGGGCTGCACTTTGCACCTTAATGAATACATTCTATTATGAAGACAAATCTTGTCCATGCCAAATCAATTAAGCCAAAGAAATTAGACTGGAAATTTTAGAGAAATGGACTCCAATATAAGTGTTATACTTCTGTTGTATCTTGCAGGACTATGGCCTGGTTATGAAATCCATAAAGACATAATTTGTGTCAAAAGAATAAGACCAGGAGTCCAAACTGAACCACTGACTATGACCTCGGGCTATTTCTTTAACCTTTCTTCTTCAGGTGGCTCATATGAGAGATGGAATTTTCCCTAAGCAACAGATAATGGTTCCAGATAATAGCTGTATGTAGCTGGATACCTGAGCTGATAATTATAGAAAGATTTTTTTTAATTTTAATTAGTTGAAAATGTGTTCAATTAGGATTTTTTACTACTTAAAGTTAATTTAACAATATATCACTTACTTAAAACATTTGTCCCTTTCTTTCCTCAAAGAATTTGTCAGACTATATAATGTACACAGGACAGAATTCTGAGCACTTCTAAAACCAAGCTCAAGTAAAGACCAAATTAATCTCAACTATAATTGGAAGAAGAGGAGAAAGGAAGTGGAAGAAATGGGAGGATGGAAAGGGGAAGGAGAGGAAAGATCGGTGGGGATGGATGGGAAGAAGAATTAAGAGAAAGAGGAGGGGAAGAGGAGATGTGGGGGAGGAGAAAGAGGGAGAGGCAGTATTTTCCTAATGAGCAAAATGGGCAACCACTGGTTTCTAAGTCCATTCCCACAGTGGTGGCCTTGCTGTAATCAGTCAACTATCACGACATCACTACATATGGCCATCTGAAGGTTTCGTCTGTGCTTGTGAAGCAAATTAGAGGTAAACTATGATGCTCTAATTTAATTGAAACTGTTCAGCAAACCCAGTACTTTCTGGTCATATTCTTAGTGAAAGGCAAAGTTTGCCTCTCATTTTTAAAAATAAAATCTGCAAGTATAGATCCAACTTAAAAATGAGATTGAAAAAGCCTTATTCATCTAGGAGTGGGTAGCTGGAAATCTGGCAGGGAGGCTAAGATGTGGAACGAAATTATTTTTTCATGAATTTAGTTCATACCGCTAGTTATCATTGCTTGTAGATAATGGAAATTGAATTCCTGGATTCCATCCTTACTGCTATATTTGTTTATATGTTTGGAAAATTTAAATTTCTTTTACTTGAAGCGAAATAGCTGAAATATAATTTAGTCAGATTCATCCCATTAAGCTAAACAACTGGCTGGTAGAGTTAACTTCTCCCCACAGCCTAGAAAAGTTTCCTGAAATCAGGAAGAGGGAAGAAATTAGGGGAGCTTGTGAAAATATAGCATGCAAATCCCCCTTCTATGAATTTTGCATTGTAATGTATTGGGAATACTGAGGGACCTTCTTTGCATTCCTTATATTCATTGCTTATGTTCTTTATTAAGAAAACACAATTGACAGGAATCTAAAACCCACTGAGTTTTGAACATCTTTAAAAGCCAAAAAATAGTAAGTGATTCCTTTATTTTTATTAATTCTGACTATTTTCTGTAGAATCAGCATTGGTCATGAGTTACCACTTAATATTTTTTCCCAAAGTTGAGGCAGAATTTTGGTCCAATGTTTCATTTCTGAAAAGATTATTTTTTATTTCTGTTATTATGCTATAGCCATAGAGTAATGCAAGTTTTAATAGCAAAATAATTAAATTATATGCATCAAAGTTCCCAAGAAATTAGGCGTCCTTCTAGAATTCATTCTTCCTCACAGCTTATGTCAATTGACTCATGGTTTTTAGCATTAAAAGGTCAAAAAAGACTTCTGTGACCATCCAGTTCAATTCATTGCTGCTCTTTGGGAATATATATGTTGTTGAATCTGAATTTTGGCTGGGAGTAATTTCAGAGATTTTAAAAACCATGGTGTCACTTAGCTATTCTCCAAAACACACCATTAAAAACTGCTAGAGCCAAAGAGGATTTTCTCTGTGTAACAATCATAGAGACAAGATGCTTTTTTTAAAAAAAGGAACTTTCTCCAAAAAAATCTATTAGATGACATTATCCATACCCTTCCTGCTAGAAGCAAAAGGAATACATAAATACTAAGATTAACACATACAATCATTTTTATTGTGCATAATTTTGGCAGACTAGGACATGACAGATTGTTAAGACTAATCAGATTTGTCTCAAAAGCATTAAAGAGACAAGGAAAAGAGAACTATTATCATCCATAATATTCATAACATTTTCTACTATGTTTTCAGACTAGTCTCTGAAAAGTTGTGTGTAAATCAAATTGTTATGAATAGTTCTTGTGTCTCCACCTTGCACCTTGTGCAAAGGACGATCATAAGAAAACTTTATTTTCAATTGAATCGCTTTCCCCCTTGATTTATGACACTTTTTAGCAGTGTTCCCATTTGGAGGGGGTGGGGGCATTTGGCCTTAACAAAAAAATCATTAGTAATGCAACAATCTGTTAAATTACTTAACAGAAAACAGTAACTTTCTAATAAAACATGCACAATAGTTCATTATTTTAAAACTTTAGCCTCTCTAGTCTCTTGACAACTATCTAAAGCTTTAAGTTGCAGGCAAAGTGTTGACTTCCATTGGTGAAGAGTTTTCTCACTTGGAAATTGCCTATGCCAATGAAATCCCAGGTCTATTCTTTATCCCTAGCCTATGTTAACAACTAATCTGATATCCCTCATTAGCTCTTTTCCCACTATCAATACATAACCAATTTTATTTTTCATGGTGTTGTCCAAAGCTTGCCATATCCAGAATCTCCCAACTCCTTCCTGGAAAAAAAATACTCATGATGTACAGTCATGATACTTCTGAGTAATCCACCAGTTTCTGACCTTATTCATTTTTCATTTGTATTTTCCAGCATATTTTTGGCCACCATCCTCTACGGCCACTATTGCCCTGGAGTCTCTAAGTACTGAGGTCTATGTTGATTTAATTTGGATGATTTGTCCTTTATGTAACTGTCCTTTGCTTCTTCCTTGTCTGTGGCAGATGTCATAAGTTGAAAATGTTTTTATCAGCAATATGAATTATCAGGAAGGCCACAATGGATTGTAGGGGGAATGAGTACTAACAAGCAGTCTGGGTGCTATACTGACATCCATGAAATATTAAGAAACCTAGGCCTCCATCATATTGGGAAGACCCTCTATGGAAGATTTTAATGAAAATTTATGAAAAAGAATCACCTAGGATGAAATAGCATGAATAGGTTTCAATCTGTGTTAGTGGAAAGAAAAGACAACAGTGAGATGAAAGATCTAAGAAGTATTTAAAACTAGAGTACTGCCCAACTAAATTTAGTGAATATTCATTGAATGTTAACTATGTGCATGACACTGTGCAACATACTCTAGAGGGACACAAGATGAGTAAGAAACAGCATTTAACTCAAGGAATTTACAATACCATAGAAAAGATAAAACAGATATACAAAGAACTATACTACAAGGTATAATGCAACAAGAACCATAGGAGAGATGCTTTTGAAAGTTTTCTTGTGGTTCAGAGGAAGGAGAGATCATATATGGGTGAGGGGGTAATGGTTTAAAAATACATCATAGACAATATAACACTGGAATAAGACAAAGCCTCTTGCTCCAAGGAATGTTTATACATTTTTGAAGCAAAGATAAGACAGATACACAAACTGTGTCATATGGGCGATAAGAAAGATAAAAATAAGATGTTGTGGGATTTCAGTAGAAGGACATATCATATGTAGGTGGAGGGAGATTTTTAAAAAACCGAATTCTTGGAGAAAATGGCATTTGGGATGGTCTTTGAAAATGGGTGGGATTTTGATGGAGGATATATAGAAAAAGTTATTCCAGATAAAAGGAACAGAATTTTAAAAAGGCTTAGAAATAGGAGAATATAGGTAATTCTAAAGAATAATAAATGATCTAGTTTGATTGTTGTGTTGAATAGTGTGAAGAGGAAGACAGAAGCATGAAGTTAAGCTACAGAGATTCATGATAGGGAGAAGTAGGCTTATAGGCATATAACCAAAATTAACGCATGCCCTAAAAGTTGTATAAAAATAATAATAATAGTGATACAAATAATAACTAGCATTTATGTAGTACCTAGGCACTGTGCTAAGTTTTTTACAAATATCATTTCATTTGATCTTCACAATAACCCTAGGAGGTAGGTGCTATTATTAGCCCCAATTTACAGTTGAGGAAACTGAGGCAGAGGTGAAGTGACTTGCCCAGGGTCACAAAGCCAGTAAATGCTTGAGGCCATATTTGAGCTCAGATCATGAGTCCCAGTGTTCTATCCACTGCATGTGGGTACCAAGTTACTAATATAATTAATTTCATGTGCTAAATTAAATTTGTTTATGTCAAGTATGTACTATCTCTGGCCAATGCATTCATCTAAAAATATCTATGTAACACTTCAGAATCTAAAGTCTCCATTTTGAAAAGGAAAAGAGCAAGTACTGAGAGGACCTATGCTCACATTCTAGCTCTTAGACTTAGACTGTATCTGGGACCACAGGCAAGTCACCTCTTCTCCACAGATAGGCCTCAACTTCTTCATCTAACTGTAAACAGCACAGGGCCTGGGACGTAGCATATGCTTGATAAATATTTAATGATGTGACTAATCTGCAGAATGAGGGCCGTAAAAGGGACCAATGAGGGCCAATGGATCATAGGTGTAGCTGGAAGGGACTACAGAGGCTATCACATCCATCCCCTTCATTTTCCTATGACAAGATAAGGAATATAAGACACTGGTTATTCCAACCTGATGCCAAAATAAACCAATGATTAAATTAATTCAGTCCACTAGCTATTACATTCTAAGAAAAAACAGTCAAGTGTATAATCTAACATCAAAGTAGATCAAAAAGCCTGGCTGTTTCAGATATATTTTTTTCTCTTTTTTGCCTTCTTTTCTTCTTTCTTTCCTCCCTCCCTCCCATCACCTTACATTTCTTCCTTCTTTCCTTCTTTCTTTCATTCCTTCTTTTCTTCTTTCTTTCTATCCTTCTTTCCTTTCTTCCTTTTCTTTCCTTCCTTCCTTCTTTCCTTTTTTCCTTCCTTCCTTTCTTTTTTTCTCTTCCTCTGTTCTCCTTTCTTTTCCTTTCATCTAGAGACTACAGTTTGTGTGCCACCATACCTGGCCTGAATATTTATTTTTTAATTGTTTGTGCTCTGTCAATTAAGCACAGCCTTTTATAAGTCTAGTGAAATTGCAAGGGGTCAAACAGCAAGCCAAAAACCAAACTGATTTACTGTAACTACAGGGTGTTCCTAAAGTCTGGACACATAGGGAATGTGGAGTTACTGCATCGAGTTCACATGAATCTTGCAAAGCGCATCAATCTTTGCATCATAAATGATGGAAATCCTATTGAAGATGTTATTGGTTAATATTCCAATTAAATAAAATGTTGTTGAAAATTTCATTCATTTCATTTCTTGAAAATATGCGTTCTTTGCCTATGTGTCCAGACTTGTATATTTACAGATTGAGCCTAGGCCCACTCAACCATAATCTTCCTTATTGTAGTTACAAGTCCAAAGTCCAAACATCCAAAGTGTTTTCATTAAGCTTTTAAAGTTAATGACTTCAGGTTGTTGCTTAAGTTTCTGGTCACAATACATGAGGAAACAGACAATCTCTCATGCATAACAAAAGGTTATCCCAAATAGTTTAAAAAATATTTTCCTCCTTAGGAAGAAAAGAACTACCTTTTCCCTCCTTCTTAGCAAAATAGATCAGGAGACTGTACTAAGGTCAATTAGTCTTTCTGAGACCTTCTGATAGATGACCTGATATGAATATCATTCCAGGGCCTAATTTCAGTCAAATAATGAATTCTGTATTTCCAATCATTAAAGTTCAAATTATAATAGATAGTATTCTCTTCCACTGTTCATGTGACTTAACTCTTTGAAGGTCATAATAGATACACTATTAAATAATGGAGACCAGACAGTGCTAACTTAATAAAACTGAAATGTCACTTTGGTGTGAATTGATTTTCCTACCTAAGGGTCACTTTAGCTTGCAAATCAAAAATGCCTTGTGTTCACACATGCTAAAAAAGGCTGTATTTTCCTGAGTTCTTTCAAAAGTGTAGATTAATGTGATTTGATTTGTATTGGGTCAGTATCTAATGGCCTCCTCCTTGGGACCTGAATTATTCATGAGCATCAGGGTGTTTTATGTGATCTAAGGCTCCTGAGAGGTGAGGATGACCAAGAAAATGCCACCAGCTCCAAAGTCAAACCTTTTTCTTAACAATAGTTTCATGGAAAAAAATACTAAAACATCACAAAAAAGAAATATAGGGAGACATATGAAGTGATGCAGAAAGAAAGCAGAACCAGATGAACTATATACTTGTCTACAATAATTTAAATGAAAACCACTCAAAAACAACTGAATTCAGAGGAAAAACAATGATAATCAATGTTGGTTCAAAGGACAGATGTTAAAAAAAGAATTCCTTTCTCCCATTAGAGATGTGGGGTTCTATGGAAAAGAATGTTTCATACAGTCAGATGCTATCATTTTGTCAGGTAGTTCTGCTTAACTTTTTCTCTTTGTTATATACGTTGGGCAGGTTAGGGGGAAATTAATGGATAGTGGCCGAATTAGAGTCAGGGACACCTGAATTCACATTCTAAGACAATTAGAAGCTGGTGACTCTGGGCAAGTTCCTTACCTTCTGAGTCTTAGTTTCCTTATCCATAAAATGGGGGTGATGATAGCACCCATTTCATATACGTTTTGTGAAGCTATACATATATAAAATGTTTGACAAACTTAAAACACTATATAAATGCTAGCGATTATTATTAGGAAGAGTTCTGCTTGTGTGTGGGTATATTGGGGAGTTAATGTAGCACTAAGATAAAGGCATCAATAAAACATTTTTAAAGTGTCTAAGGGCTGTCTGTATAGTTTTGTTGTACAAGAATATAGTTGTAACAACAATACTTTAAAAAATGAGCTATGACATGAAATTTGGTTGAATTTTTAAAATTTGTTTTGTTTTGTTCTGATTTTTGCTTTTTATACAGAGATTTTGTTTTAGGTGAACTTGTAAGCTTTTGTAATAGGACTTTGCAAGGAATTATTCTCTTAAAATACTCTTTGGACATGAGATTTTGCTTGCTTCTTCATATCTGGAATTAGTATATCTGCTACTAATAATTTAGTAGCTAATGACATTGCTTTTCACTACTTCTTGTCTGATGATTTCAAGCTAGGTGGTATCAAGTATCTCCTCTCTAAAATGGCTAAAAATGTGTTCTTATTCTGGGAATCATCTCTCTCTCTCTCTCTCTCTCTCTCTCTCTCTCTCTCTCTCTCTCTCTCTCTCTCTCTGTGTGTGTGTGTGTGTGTGTGTGTGTGTGTGTATCCAATCAGATGCCAAATCTCTTGTAAACTCTTGGCCCCACTCACAAAGCCACCACCCTAGTTCAAGTCTTCATAATTTTGAACTTGGATTATTATAATACCCTTCAAGTTTTTTGGTTTCTTTTTCTTTCCTCAACTCATGTATCTCTCCACTCCAATCATCTTCCATTTGGCCATTAAGAAAATGACTTTCCTAAAGTAAAGATCTGACCTCTCCATCTCTCCCTAATCACTGCACAGTAGACTCTAAAGGCTCCCTATTGACTCTAGAATCAAACATAATGTCCTTTGGTATTTAGTGCTTAATGCAACTTGGTCCCTTCCTACTATTCCAATTTTCTTACATGGTCTACTTGCTGTTCCTTGAACATATATA
The DNA here is from genome assembly GCF_011100635.1 of Trichosurus vulpecula. NCBI lineage: Eukaryota > Metazoa > Chordata > Mammalia > Diprotodontia > Phalangeridae > Trichosurus > Trichosurus vulpecula. The sequence continues at coordinate 130,911,635 of NC_050580.1, read as the reverse complement.
TGAATATATATATATAATATGTGTATATGTATACATATGTGTGTATGTATACATGTATATATACATGTATGTAATATACATGTATATGAACATATTCTCTTCCTTATTAGACTGCAAGCTCCTTGAGGGGTGTGGGTTTTTTGGTACATATCAAGCATTTAGCATAATGCAAGTCACATAGTTAGCACTTAACAAATACTTGTTTGATCTATTGAAAGGGGAAATGGAAATGAAATCACATATGGCAATGCTCTAGGTCTACCCACAAAAGAAAGGAATTTAGAAGAGCTTAGTTGTTCCTTCTTCATTCTTCTTTTCATGTGTGATGACTCTTTGCTCTAGCTTCTCCTCCCTAAGCTCAAACCATTTCTTCTTTTTTTTTCTAAAATGCTATGTGACAATAGAGACCTAGAATGAATACCAAGGGAAGGCTGACCTTCCATGTGAATTAAAAAGTTGAGTACAGGAGACAACCTTGTGTTCTAGGTGTGGAGTTATAAAGACCTGGGTTCATACCCCACCTGGCAGGTTTGCTTTAAGCAGTATCTTATCTACTAAATAATAGATGAACTATGATCTACTGCAGTGGAGACTTTTCATAATAGGAGTTTCTTACTCTGCATAGTGTGTTTATGTGGGGGGGTGGGGAGAAATGATTATTTTTTATTTTTTCTTATTTTTAGTTTACAACACTCAGTTCCACAAGTTTTTGAGTTCCAAATTTCCTCCCTCTTCCCCCAAGACAGCATGTAATCTGATATAGGTTCTACATATACCTGCACATTAGGCTTATTTTCACAATAGTCAGGTTGCAAAGAAAAATTATAACTGATGGAATGAACCATGAGAAAGAACAAAACCAAAAAAGAAAAAACAAGGAAAAAAAAAGATAGAACAAATAGTTTGCTTCAATCTGCATTCAGACTCCACAATTCTTTCTCTGGATGTGGATAGCTTTTTCCATCATGAGTCTTTTAGAACTGTCTTAGAACCTTGCATTGCTGAGAAATGCCAAGTCTATCAAAGTTAGTCATCACAGATACCGTGTATCTGTAATTGTATACAATGTTCTCTTGGTTCTGCTCCCCTCACTCAGTATCAGATCCTGTAAGTCTTTCCCCGTTATTATGAAGCCTGTCTGCTTCTCATTTCTTAAAACACAATAGTATTCCATTACATTCATATACTACAGCTTGTTTGGTCATCCCCCAGTTGATGGGCATTCCCTTGATTTCTAGTTCTTTGTCACCACAAAAAAAGAGCTGCTATAAGTATTTTTGTACATACAGGTCCCTTCACCACTTTTATGATCTCTTTGGGATACAGCAATAGAAGTGGTATTGCTGGGTCAAAGGGTATGCACATTTTTATAGCCCTTTGGGAATAGTTCCAAATCACTCTCTAGAATGGTTGGATCAGTTCACAACTCCACCAACAATACAATAGTGTTCCAACTTTCCCACATCTTTTCCAGCATTTATCATTTTCCTTTTTTGTCATGTTAGCCAATCTAACAGGAGAGGTGTGGTACCTAAGAGTTGTTTTGATGTGCATTTCTCTAATTAATAGTGATTTAGAGCATTTTTCAAATGACTATAGATATCTTTAATTTCTTCCTCTGAAAACTGCCTGTTCATATCCTTTGACCATTTCTCAGTTGGGGAATGACTTGTATTCTTATAAATTTGACTCAGTTCCCTGTATGTTTTAGAGATAACGCTTTCATCACAGACACTCGTAAAAATTCTTTCCCAATTTTCTGCTTCCCTCCTAATCTTGGTTGCACTGGCTTTGTTTATACAAAGACTTTTCAATTTAACATAATCAAAATTATCCATTTAGCATTTTGTAATGCTCTCTATCTCTTGTTTGGTCATAAATGCTTCCCTTGGGAGAGATGATTATTAAAGCAAAACGAAACCACAAATTTCATCTATATTATACAAATTAACATAAAATATCATGGCTAGAGACAGCCCAAAAAGACCTGGACCCACAGAATTAAAGGATCATAGATAGAAGGGACCTCAGTGGTCATTAAGTGCAACCCCCTTTTTTGATAGATGAAGAGTGTGAGTGAAGCTCAAAGAGGTTAAGAGACTTGATTAAAGTCACACAGATATTGTCTTAGGTAGGATTTAAACCTATGTCTTCCTTACTCCAAGTTCAGCAGTCTATCCACTAATCCATACTGTACTTCCTGCTACTGATATTAGTGATGTAAGCCTCAGTAACTGTACTAAGTCATAGATGGCTTGAGATATGCTTCAGTGAAAGGAGTTTCATTTTGTATTACAAAAATAAAAGTGACACCAGAAGTTTGAAAAAAGAAAGCTTCATGAAATCTAGTCTCAAAATTACCATTGTGTTTTCAGATCATGGATCAATTAAGTACACAATCCCCACAATGTTATGTTATGCCTATCATGCTGAGGTCCAACAGTAAGTAATTAAATAGCCATGCATTTTTGTCACATTGCAGAAAAAAAGAATGGTGGTGGTGGTAAATGTCTATATTCCTACAGTCATTAATATTCCACAGATGTTAGACTAGATTAGCAAGTGACAACACAGCAGGTTGGGATTATGATCTATTCAAAGCTCTCAGTAATGAATACAGAGTACTGTGATTTAAATATCTAATATCAGTCATTTAACAGGAAAGAGGAAAAATAACCTGCTCAGGTCTCACTTGGGAACTCTAAAATAGCTATTTATTTCTCTTACAATTTCAGTCATTTGTTGTTACAATCAGACACACACAAATTGCTAATAAATGTCAGGCTAAGTGCAGACTTATTTTTAAGGAAAATTAAAATGTTTTTTAACTAAATCTCAGATGGCATCATAAGAATCTATATTTCTGTAGTTTTTCAACCACAAGGATCTAAAACATTCACAAAGTATAGGCTTCAGACACCACTCTATGTCCTCAGCCCCACAGTCACCTCTCCCTCGTGTACAATATACTAGATGTGATCATTTTGGGCTGCCACTAAACATAGCTAAGCAATCTAAACCTTTATACTTTTCTACCAATTTCTCATTGCCACTTCATCTGAAAGAGGAATTTTGAAGAACAATTAATGTTAAAATTTTAATTTTCAAATTCTAAAAAGAAGGAAAGGAGAGAAAGATAGAGAAGGGAGAGATGGAAGGAAAGAAAGAAGGAAGGAATGGAGGGAAGGAGGAAAGAATTGAAGGAGGGAGGAAGAGAGAGAAGAAGGAAGGAAGGAAGGAAGGAAGGAAGGAAGGAAGGAAGGAAGGAAGGAAGGAAGGAAGGAAGGAAGGAAGGAAGGAAGGAAGGAAGGGAAGGAAGGAAGGAAGGAAGAGAAGGAAGGAACCTAGAGGAAAAAATAACTTCTGGAGAGGTGTCAAGAGATGGACTCCCCAAGGATATGATGGGACTTTAATTATAGTGAAACAAGAACAGCTTCATCAGCAATGCCATCTAAAGTGATCTGAGAAGACTTGACAGATCTCATAATTTCCTACCAAGTCAACACCAGGACACTCTAGGGAATATGAATGCAGACTTCAGCTTAAGAAGCAAAAATAAAACCTAAGCCACACTGGCAAGCCAAACGTTTTGTTGTTTTTTTTTTCAAAAGATGGACATATGCTACTTGGCATATTTCTATTCTTGTAGTCCCATAGCTAATAACTAAATCAAGTGCTTTTTCTTCTAAATGAAGTGCTTTTTACTAGTTTCCAAAACCAATGTCAGTGGTAGAGAACTCCTCTTCCATTCACCTCATAATTAATCCCAGTAGATATTTGGGCAAGAATACACAAAGCATCCATCAGTGAATGCTTTCTTGATGTGTTGGAATTCCATATACAAATTCAGAGAATGACTTAGTAAATAAATCCTACTAAGTTACATGAACGACATACGGGTTAAGTCTTTGCCAAACTACCAGTTTTGACAAAAGTCACACAATACTAATAAATACTCAAAGGCAGAATTTGAACTTGGAATCCAAGCTAAGCCCTCCAGCCACTATACTACAGTCTCTTCAGAGTACTAATAATTTCCACTAATAATAGGTTTCCAATCTCAAAAATGATTTCTTCATATTGTAAGGGCAAGCAAAGTGAGACTTTTTACTGTTTTTTTTCTTTTGGAATGCTTCTCAGTACTAAGGCAATCAAGTGGCATTCAGTGAGTCTTGCCTTTGTTTGTAGAAAGGCCCACACGCTTTTGCTAATTAAGTCAGGAGAGGTGTGAAGCCCTCCAGCCATGAAAAAGGGTATATATATATATATATATATATATATATATATATATATATATATATATATATATACACCCAGATCAGAACTGCAGGAGGAGAGGTTTTGATTGCGGACTCACTTACTGGAAGAGTGTCTTGTGATTCGACCAAATGAGACTCTAGGTAGCCATTGGAGCCCCCCAGCCTTGAAAAACCCAGATGTTGGTGCTTCGCTCTCCTATAACTATGTATGTATTGCTATAGACAGACAGCTAGAAACCTGTCTGCTGATTTGTGTTATTTTGCTCTCTTTATATAATTTCTGCTTGTATTTTTTGTTTGTGTTTTCTCTGAAGTTCAGGGTACTTTTCTTCCCGAACTAAGAGAATGATATATGTATGTTTAATTAAAATGAGATTGTAAACCCAAAAAAGTTGCTTTCCTTAGAAAAGCAGATCAAAGAACCTGTGCTAGTAGCCCTCCTGTATGCTGGTGTTATTGGCCTTACACAGCAACACCAGCTGCAAGTGGCATTGTTGTTCCACATATTCAATTTCATTGGCTATATCTTAACCAACCTTTAACCATGGTCATCTAGAACAGCTTAATTTGTGGCCCCCTCTCATGGACTTTTCCTGACCTGCTGGAGAGAGATAATCCAATACTCAGGAACTGGTCAGCAAGAAAGTACTTTCAAAATGCATATTTGTGGCCACATGTTGAGCAAATATTGTATTGTAGAAAGCCATTCCTGCTCTTTTCTAAAGGCTAGTAATTTGGAATAGCTCAAATCCCCTTCTAACCAGGCCAGCCTAATGAAGAGATTAGATATGCCAACAAGCCGTCCTTCTCCCTTTGCCCAGCTTTGCCACTCACAAATCAATCTATTAATATACATCTCCTTTTTTCTTTCTTAGTAAAAGAAAGCTAATTCCTTTTCTCTATAAAACACTTTGAAAATACTGAGGTGAAGGATATGTCACAAAAAATGAATAGCCATGGTACATCTGATGATTCTATTATAATATTAGGTCTTAAAGCACTAAAGAAAATTAAGCAACCTGAAAGAAAAATATTGTTGAGATTTCGCATTGTCATTAGTTTAGAGCAGGGATTCTTATCCTCAGGTCCATGAACCTGAATTCATGTGTGTGTGTGTGTGTGTATGCATATACATATACACATACATATATACATAAATAGATCTATGTATGTGTGTATCTCTGTGCACAGGTATATATGTATGTATACATATATACCTATATACTCATATATGTACAAGTAACTATATTTCACTGTAATTGGTTTCTCTTGTAATCTTTTGTATTTTGTTTTATTCATTTAAAAACATTATTTTGAGAAGGGAGCCATAGATTTCCACTATGATGGCAAAGGGATCCAGAACACAATAAAAGTTTAAGACCTCTAATTCTTATCAAGAATATCAGACATTATCAATGCAGTGAGGGACTGTGATGTCAAGAGTGATGAAAAGGAGCTAATTCTTTCATCTTCCCTTCCAACCTTTACCCTTTTAAAGAAGGAAAACAAATTTAATCTCTGGGGTCTTGGTTTTCTCATGTGCAAGATAAGAGTTGTAATAGTTAACCTCAACATCTCCTTCCAATACTTAAAATTATATGTTCCTAACAGAAAACAAAGAAAAGGAGAATGAAAGCAAAGCACAGAACACTTTTTACCCACTCAGAAGTAATGGAAAGAAATGAAAGTCCTCTAAATAATAAGTGGAAAAATCATCCAGATTGCAGCTCTTGAATTAGTGACAGCTGGTAATTTGAGACAGGACAGTGGGAATCCCTTCTCTCCCTCCCCTGATATAGTTGACTGTGAATGGGTTTACATGATATTTAAATGTCAATTCAATGTGGGAAGCAAAAAAGAAAAATGGAGGGAATTAAGAAAGGGACAGAGCACCAAAAGTTAAACTATTCATTTTAAAATATAGACTATTGGGGGGCAAAGACAAGATGCCAGAGTGAAAGCAGGGACTTGTTGAGCTCTCCCCCAAACCTCTCCAAACACCTGTAAAAATGATTCTAAACAAATTCTAGAGCAACAGAGCCCATGAAATAACATAGGGAGACAAGTCTCTAGCCCAAGACAGCATGGAACGTTGATGGGAAGGGTCTATCATACCAGGCTAGGAGAGGAGTGCAGCCCAGTGTGGGCACAGATCAGGCTGGAACAGACCCGGCAGAGCAGGCCTCAGGGCATTGAATCACCGGCAGCTGTGGAGGTTTCCAAACTTCTGAACCCACAAATGCCAAGGACAATTTAGCGGATCAGCCAGCAGCAAAACTCTGTTGGACCTGGGTGAGAGAAAGACATGGTCTGGCCACAGCCACAGTGGCAGTTGCTTCCACAGCTCCAGGCCCACAGATGGTGTAGGGAATCAAGTGACTGATAAGAGCGGGAGTGCAGGGATCTCTTTGCTGGCACTGAGGCAGAATTCTCTTGTTTTGCTCTGCTTGGATATTGGCTGAAGGCCTGGGTGGCAGACCTGGGATGAGGAGGAGTGCTGGTGTGGCAGAGCTTGTGGTAGCTATGGAGAGGGAATCTTCCTCATAGTTCCAAGGCAAAAAAGAATGCTTGAGATCACTCACAGAGCAGAGCACAGGCCAGGAGAGGAATAAACACCTCTCCTTGGATCTTACCACCTTGGAACAACTGAAAATTTATAGGTGCCTATAAGTAGTTCAGAAAACAGCTGTACCACACCCCTGAAGCTTGGGACAGAGCACTCTCTACTCTGCAAGCAGAGTCATACCTTGACAAAAAGCTCGAAAGTCAAATAATTGGTTGGAAAAATGAGCAAAAAGCATAAAAAAAACTCAGACTATAGAATCTTACTATGGTTTCAAAGAAGATCTAAACATACAGCCAGAAGAAGACAACAAGAAAATCATGAAAAATGAGACAATAGCTTGTTAAAAGAGATCCAAAAAATGCAGAAGAAAATAACACCTTAAAAATAGACTAATCCAAATGGCAAAAGAGGTCCAAAAAGCCAATGAGGAGAAGAATGCCTTAAAAAACAGAATTGGGGGCAGCTAGGTGGTGAAGTGAGTAGAGTGCTAGCCCTGGAGTCAGGAGAACCTGAGCTCAAATCCAGCCTCAGACACATGACAAACTTACTAGCTGTGTGACCTTGGGCAAGTCACTTAACCCCAATTACCCTGCCTTCCCCCCTCCAAAAAAATAAAACAGAATTGGCCAAATGGAAAAGGAAGTTCAAAACAACACTGATGGAAATAATTCCTTAAAAACTAGAATGGAGCAAATGGAAGCTAATGACATTCTGAGAAAACAAGAAATTATAAAACAGAACCAAAAGAAAGAAAAAGTAGAAGACGATGTCAAATATCTCATTGGAAAAACTACTAACCTAGAGAATAGATCCAGGAGAGATAACTTAAAAATTATTGGACTATCTGAAAGCTGTGATCAAAAAAAGAGCCTAGACATCATCTCTCAAGAAATGATCAAAGAAAACTGCCCTGATATTCTAGAACCAGAGGGGAAAATAGAAATTGAAATAATCTACCCATTGCCTCTTGAAAAAGATTGCAAAAGGAAAACTGCTAGGAATATTGTACCTGAATTCCAGAGTTCCCAGGTCAAGGAGAAAATATTGTAAGCAGCCAGAAAGAAACAATTCTAGTATTGCAGAAACACAATCAGGATAACACAAGATCTAGCAGCTTCTGGAATAAGGGATTGAAGGGCTTGGAATATGATATTCCAGAGGTCAAAGGAGCTAGGATTAAAACCAAGAATCACCTACCCTGAAAAACTGAGTATAATATTTCAGGGGAAAAAAAGGCTTTCAATGAAATAGGGGACTTTCAAGCATTCTTGATGAAAAGACTAGAGCTGAATAGAAAATTTGACTTTCAAATACAAGAATCAAGAGAAGCATGAAAAGAAGGTAAACAGGAAAGAGAAATCATAAGGGACTTATTAAAGTTGAACTATTTTCACTCCTACATGGAAATATGATATTTGTAACTCATGAGACCATTCTCAGTATTAGGGTAGTTGAAGGGAATATACATACATATATACACACATATATATATGAATATATATGTGTGTATATATATATATACATATATATATATGGACAGAAGGTGCAGGGTGAGTTGAATACAAAGGAATGATATCTAAAAAATAAAATTAAGGTGAGAGAGAGGAATATATTGAGAGAGGGAGAAAGGGAGAGACAGAATGGGGTAAATTATGTCACATAAAAGAAGCAAGAACAAGCTATTATAATGGAAGGGAAGAAGGGTGAGGTAAAAGGAAATGAGTGAACCTTACTCTCATCGGATTTGGCTTAAGGAGGGAATAACATACACACTCAATTGGGTGTCTTAGCCTACAGGAAAGTAGGGGGAAGGGGATAAAAGGTGGGTGATGATAGAAAGGAAGTCAGATTGGGGGAGGGGGGTAGTCAGAAACAAACACTTTTGAAAAAGGATAGAGTCAAAGGAGAAAATTGAGTAAATGGGAGATAAGACAGGATAGAGGTAAATAGTCTTTTACAACATGACTATTATGGAAGTGATTTGCATAACAACACATGTACAAGCTATATTGAATTGCTTGCCTTCTTAGGGAGGGTGGGTGAGGAGGGAAGAAGGGAGAGAATTTGGAACTCAAAGCTCTAAAAACAAATGTTAAAAAAATTTTTTTACATACAACTGGGAAATAAGATATGCAGGCAATGGGGTAGAGAAATCTATCTTGCCCTACAAGAAAGTAAGGGGCAAGGGGATGGAGGCAGTGGGGTAATAGAAGGGAGGGCAGACTGGGGAAAGGGGCAATCAGAATGCATGCCATCTTGGGGTGGGGGAAAGGGAGAGATAGGGAGAAAATTTGTAACTCAAAATCTTGTGGAAATGAATGTTGAAAACTAAAAATAAATTATTTTTTTTAAAAAGAAAAAGAACATGGACTATTGGTAATGGAAAGTTCCTTTCATCATCAGAGACAACACCTGGTCCAGTGCCCCTATTTTACAGGTAAAGAAAAAAGGCTAGTGGCAGATGTAGAGTCAGAACCAAAGTTTCTTGCCAGACAGTTCATAATTCTTTCCATGATATGAAGCTGCAAGTAGTAGAAAACAATAAGAAAAGAAATAAGGAGAAAAAAATCTGTGATTGACTGAATTTTTAACTTTTCCACCAGGAGGCAAAGACCATGCAAAAGACCAGAGTCTGAGCTTTATGGATAAAGATCAAAACCAAATTGAAAGAAACATGTAGTTTGGCTGTCTGGAGTCATGCTTTGTTTTTTGCCTTTGAAGGATATCTGGATATGAAGTAGGTTTGTGGGCTATGTCTCTGTGAATTTCATATTATTATTCATCTGCCTTTGACATAAAGCAAACAACTCAGCACAGCAGTAAGTAAAACTGCCTAACACTTTTTTCTACATACACCACTGGTCAGGGCATTTCATATATTATTCACATCACAGCTTGCTGCAGCAATTTTAAGAAGGCCTTAGAAGAAAGTTGTCCTGTGAATATAAGCAAAGAAGAATAAGAAAAACAGCACTAACTTTAGCTCTTTTTAATAAGGGAAGAAGGAAAAAGCTACCAAAAATTTTGGAGTTTCAGAGAATGAGGAGCCAAAGAACAGACTCAATCAGTTTAATGAAAATGACAATTCTAGTCACCTGAAAATAAGCAACTAACAGAAAAGATTCCATCCAGTTTGAAAAAAAAAACTCAGTTGAATAAACACTTAGCATCCATCTTACTAAAGGTTGGCCTTATGCAATGCTAACATAGGTGACAGTCTCATGGTAGGACTTCAGGAGCTTTGGGAATTGCCACTTTCCTTCAAATGTCTTCTCTATCCCTTGGTTAATGTCTGGAAATCTACCAGTAGTGTTCTAAAATTCTAATCCCTGTAAAACTGTAAATGGACTTGGGACAGGTAGATGTGTGATCAGTCAGTTTCACATCAGTGTGAATGAGTTCCAGATCCTTTCCTAGCCATAGGTTTTTGCATTAGAGCAATGGTCCTCAAATTTTTTGGTCTCAGGACTACTTTATACTCTTAAAAATAATTGAGGATCCCACTTTGCACAAAGAACTCTTGTTTATTTAGGTTATATCTATAAATATTTGCCATATTAGAACTTAAAACAACAGTATTATAATGAAAAGAATTTTGACCTCCACCTAAACCTCCCGGGGATGCTGAGGGGAATACAGACCACACTTTGAGAACTGCTGTGACAGAAAACAGGATCACTGATAAGAGATGTCCTCAAAAGAGAGATAATGGAGATATTGAAAACAAACAACATATTCCAAAATTTTGCCTCATGCTGATCCTGCCAGGTGTGACCAAAGGTTTGTTCCTTCCTTCCCTTCTTCCTTCCTTCTATTCTTTTTTGATATGGCTACTTATTTTAGACAGAAAAGACTGTTATTTTATTTTTTAGACCTTATCTAGAACATCTCATCTCTTCTTTAAAGTAGAGAACTGAAAATGACTCTCAACAAATCTAGGTAGATCCACTCTGACTAACCAGTTAACTCCCTTCTTTAATCATGTTGTTCAGTCATTTTCAGTCGTGTCTGAGTCTTCATGATGCCATTTGGGGATTTCTTGGCAAATATACTGGAGTAGTTTGCCACTTCCTTCTCTAGCTCATTGTACAGATGAGGTAAACAGGGTTAAATGACTTGACCAGGGTCACACAACTAGCCATTCTAAGTCATTGTTCCTTTTCAAGAAGGAAGGATAAACAACAATACAGGTAGTAACTGTCTGAGGCCATATTTGAACTCAGGAAGAGGAGTCTTTCTGACTCCAGACCTGCCACTCTAACCACTACACCACCTAGCTGCCCCTTCATCAAGTGGATTAAAATAAATGCTGGTTTACCTTCTACTCTTTCCCCCAATGACCCAGAGAACTCCATTTCCATTTTTAAAGGGCTTAAATTTGTGCCTTCCAATGGCAACTAAATAAAAGGTAAAGGGGAGGACCATGTGGGAGAGGTTGTAAAGATTTCTGTTGTACTAGGCCTCTGAAGATTCTTCCAGTTGAGAAAGTTTTTGAGATGTTTGTTCATGGATTCCATACACCCAGCACTAAAAGCACTATTTTTAGGACATATGAACAGCTGTGTGGATGGATCTTTCTACATGTTAAATAGAGTTCAGTAGTGCTTCCACCTCTGGGCTCTCTGAGCAAGCTATGGAGATTGAAGTGGCCAATCACCCACTTACAATTTAAACTTATAGTCTAAACTGTCAAAAATGAGTGGGTGAGTGGGTGGAAGACAGTCTAAATGCCAGAAAAATCTCCTTAGTGAAACTATACCTAACCCAGGTAATGCCATGTCTATAGTTCCAATGGTTTAATATTGCCTTCTTCCAGGCAATCCTGCTTCGAGAAGGAGGAACAAACCACAACCTCTAAGTAGACTGAGCCCCCCTGTTGGGGACTCAGCTGGCCAGCTCCAGTTGGGCAACTGGGCTTTGCTCCCACTCCCACTCCCTTACTGAGGATGTTCTGCCCAAAGGAAGGTAAATTTTGGTGGTGAAACCTACCTTGTTAACTTGGGGTTTGCTGGCTAGGTTTCTTTCTCAAAGACCAAGCCTTAAACCCTATTCACTCTGGATCTCACTGATTGGACTACAATATGTCCCTGCCTAAGCACCACCTATGGTTGTTTTTTGGGCCCTCCTGGCTAAGAGTGAATGTCAAGAGTAACTGTTTCTCTTTTGGCCAGCAACCCTGAGAGTCTTGCCCTCCCAGTTTGATTTTTTTTTGGATTAAAGGGGTTATTAAAGAGGCCTATTCATGGAATGGGTGTTGCCTCACAGTGAGAACTTGGAAAGTCCTTAGCTTAAAAAGTCTCCCATAGCATCCTGGGCCATCTCCAGTCTTCCTGATCAATATGTGGCCACTGGCAGAGACAATATAATAAAAATGACAATTTTCACCTCAATTAAGTTACTTAGTGCCATATCAATCAAACTACCAAAATATTATTTTACAGAGCTGGATAAAATAATAACAAAACTCATCTGGAACTACCAGAGGTCCCGAATATGAAGGGAATTAATGAGAAGAAATGCTAGGGAAAGTAGCCTAGCCATACCAGATACTAAACTGTACTATAAAGCAGCAGTCATCAAAACTACTTGGTACTGGCTAAGAAACAGAGTGGTGGATCAGTGGAATAGGTTAGGTACATAAGATGCATTAGTCAATGACTACAGCAATCTACTCTTTGATAAACTCAAAGAATCCAGCTTCTAGGCTAAGAATTCACTGTTTCACAAAAACTACTGGGAAAATTGGAAAATGGCAGGGCAGAAACTGGGCATCAACCAATATCTTACACAGTATACCAAAATAAAGTCAAAAGTTGATGATTTGGGAATAAAGGCTGATACTATAAGCAATTTGGGAGAGCAAGGAAGAGTTTACCTATCAGATTTATGGAAAAGGAAAGAATTCATGACACAACAAGAGATAGAGAGCATTACAAAATGCAAAATGGATGGTTTTGATTGTGTTAAATTGAAAAGTTTTTTGTATAAAAAAGCCAATGCAACAACGATTAGGAGGGACGCAGAAAATTGGGAGAAAATCTTTACAACCATCTCCTTTATCTCTGATAAAGGCCTCATCTCTAAACTATACAGGAAACTGAGACAAATTTATAGGAATACAAGTCATTCCCCAATTGAGAAATGGTCAAAGGATATGAACATGCAGCTTTCAGAGGAAGAAATTTAAGATGTCTATAGGCATATGAAGAATGCTCTAAATCACTATTGATTAGAGAACTGAAAATCAAAACAACTCTTAGGCACCACATCTCTCCTGTTAGATTGGATAATATGACAAAACAGGAAAATGCTAAATGCTGGAGAGGATGTAGAAAAATTGGAACACTGTTACATTGTTGGTGGAGTTGTGAACTGATCCAGCCATTCTGGAGAGCAATTTGGAATTATGCCCAAAGGGTTATAAAAATAGCAATATCACGTCTAGTGCTGTATCCCAAAGAGATCACACAAGGTGGGAAGGGATCCATATGTACAAAAATATTTATAGCAGCTCTTTTTGTGGTAGCAAAGAATTGGAAATCAAGGGGATGCCCATCAATTGGGGAATGGCTAAACAAGTTGTGGTATATGAATGTGATAGAATACTATTGTTCTATAAGAAATGGGGAAGATACAAACTTCATAATAACCTGGAAAGACCTATATCATATGAGGCCGAGTGAGTGGAGCAGGACCAGGAAAACATTGTACACAACCACAGATATATTGATTCTGTGATGACTAAGTTTGATAGACTTGGCTCTTCTCAGCAATACAAGGTTCAAAGACAATGCCTAAGGACTCATGATGGAAAGAGCTATCTACATCCAGAAAAAGAACTGTGGAATCTGAATGCAGATTGAGGCAAACTATTTGCTCTCCTCTTTTTTCTTTTTTTCCTCTTTTATTTTGGTTTTGTTTCTTCTTTCTCATGATTCATTCCATTGGTCATAATTCTTCTTTACAACTTGACTATTGTGTAAATGAGTTTAATGTGAAGCTATATGTAGAAGATATATCAGATTCCATTCTGTCTTGGGGAGGAAGGGAAGAAAATTGGGAAATCAAAAACGTGCGGAACTGAGTGTTGTAAACTAAAAAATAAAAAAAAAATCTTAATTTAAAAAATCTGGCCACTGGACCCAGATGACTCTAGAGGAGAAAAGGAGGCTGATGACTTTGGACAGCCCTCACTCACTCAAATCAAAGTCAATTGCAAGTCATGTCATCATTATCCTGATGTCATGGTCATCTTCAAGAACAAAGGACAAACCACACAGCTTTTCTGTACAAATACTTCTAGGGGAAATCACTATTATAGTTAACCCTTTACCAAGATCATTTTTCTCTGAGAATCTAGAGATTTGAGTAAGCTGTGGAGGAGTATTCAAAATAATGGGACAAAGGCAAGAACAGATAGATCCCTAAGGCAAAGATAGGCTGCCCAGAGGCAAATGTGCACAATGTGTTGCATATTAAAAAAAAAAAAAAAAAAAACTCACCTAAGCTGTGAGCTCCTTAGGAGCAGGGGCTGAAGCCTACTTTAGTGCCATAGACAAATTCCTGGGATTTGGCCTCAGGGCAGCTGAGTACTAGTCCTAACTGCCACTATCCAAATATCTATGCTTGGGTAAATCATTTAGTTAGGGGAGAGGGGGTTCAATTTCCTGAGTTATAAAATGAGATTTCTTCTTGATATTTCAATATTCTGTGACTCCTTTTTTCCATCTCCCATACTGCCTAACATAGCGATATGCACATAACAATATGCTAAAGAAAGAAAAATATAAGGCCGCTTTATTAATTACATTTGCCAGGGAGACTCTAATCCCCCACTGCCCAAAACAAAATAATAATTTCATCCTATCTTCTGGATAAAGCCTGGAATTATTTGATCCCTATTAAAATGCAAATAAGCTGGAAGTAATAGTACTCAAAGTAGTTATTTACACCTTGCATAAATGAAAGCCATGAGAGGGTATTGATGGAAGTGGAGAGAGAGAATATGAAATCACAGGGTACCGAAGTGTTAGAGTGTCTGTGTTCAAGAGCCAGTATTGGATTGTGAATATCCTGGCCCAGAGACAAGAACATTTAGGACCGAGTTATTCATGAAAAGGTTCAAGTTAATGGATAAATCTGGGGTTGCTCTTAGAAAGGTACCTCTAGGAGGAAACGGAATAGTTAGAGCAGGGGCAGAAAGATAATTAATCAACCACCAATTCAGGAGAGAAAGAGACTGCAGCAAACAACCAGCTTTTCAGAGGTACCTGGTCTGTGCCAGGCACTATGCTAGGTGCTGGGGATTCAGTCAGTCAAGAGGCTTTTATTAAGTACCTACTACATGCCAGACACTGTACTAAGCCCCAGGAATACAATAAAGGCAAAACACAGTCCCTGCTCTCAAGGACCTCACAATTTAAGGGGGTGGCAACATGCAAACAAGTAGGTATAAACAAGCTATATGCAGAATAAATTGGAGGTAATTGATAGGAGGGAGATCCCCCAGCACTGAGGAGAATCGGCACTCGTTTCTCAAAGGCAATACGACTTTGGCTGGGAATTCAGGGAAGCCAGGAGGCAGAGTATTCCAGGCATAGGAGAGAGCCAGTGAAAATGCTGGGAGTGTAAAAATGGAGTGTCTTTTGTGAGGAACAGCAAGGAGGCCCGTGTCTTGAATGCAGGGCATTTGAAAGGTGGTGATATATAATAAGCCCTGAAAAGAGCCAAACCATGAAGGATTTTAAATGCCAGCTGAGGCATTTGTATTTTATCCTAGAGGCAATAAAGAGTCACTGGAGCATTTTCAGGAGAGTGAAAAAGAATGGAAGATTCTATTGTTTTATACAGTGTCTATATAGTTCCAAAACAACTACTTGAAAAGTGAAAGGCAGCATGGTGGAAGAGAAAGGGGTGCCAGCCTAGCAATAGTAAAGCTGGGATTAAGTCCTTCCTTTGCAACTGTGTGATCTGATGCATCACTTAACATTTCTGGGGGCTTTACTTCCACTCTTTTAGTCCATGATAGAGCTGGACTAAATTATCTTAGGTCTCTTGAATCACTATGTAATCTGATGAAATATTTTTTAAAACGATTTCACGGAATCAGTTGGTTATAAGGTTCTGTGTGGCCATAGCTATATCAAATATATTGCATTCTAAAAAAAGCTTCTATATTTGGGGTTCATGGAATTTATGTACTTTAATTTGAGAAATAGGAAACATAATGAGGCTACTGATGAAAAAGAATGCTCAATTTTCTACCAAACAAAACCCATCCCCATAGATGCGGAATTTTTATTATCTTTCCAATGACAAATTGATTCACTGTACAGGACTTCATAATATTTGAAATTAGGAACATGGCATTAAAGTTCACAAACTGATTATCATAATTACTATCCATTTCATCTTGATTGCTTTAGCAGGAATTCCTGATTAAATCTGTCTGCCCCTGTAATTCCTGCAGATCTTTTTCAATATTTTTTTTCTGTGCTTAGAATTGAAGGAGTCATCATGGTATGGAGGACAGTGCATTGAAAATCAGGAGCCCAGAATTTTAGTCCTGAATCAGCCAATAGCTAGCCATGTGACCTTATTTACTTCTCTGGTCTCCAGTTTCCTCACCTATAATATCAAAGAGTTGGACAGGGGGTAGAGCTAAGATGGTGACTGGAAAGCAGGAATTTGCTTAAGCTCTCCCCTAAATCCCTCCAAACACCTGTAAAAAGTGGCTCTGAACAAATTCTAGAGCTGCAGAACCCACAAAATAGCAAAGGTAGGCAGGTCTCCAGCCCAGGACGGCCTGGATGGTCACCAGGAAGGGTCTATTACACAGTGCTAGGAGCAGAGCACAGCCCAGAATGGGCAGTGCTAGGACAGACCAAATGGGGAGTCTGCCTGGAGCAGGCTTTAGGGCCATGAATCATTGAGCTGTGGCAGTTACCAGACTTCTCAACCCACAAAAGCCAAAGACCATGTAGCAAGTTAGTGGGAAAACTGCTAGATTGGGTTAGAAAGCAGTCCGGCCCCAACCCTGGGGGTGGCAGAGGTGGTGCGACTCTGCTCCTGTGGCTGCTTCCAGAGCTCCTCCATCAGCTGCTTGCAGAGTCCCTGGCTCACGTGGTGGGAGGAATCAAGTGGCAGATGAGAACAGGAGTGCAGGGCTTCTTTTGCCCTGCTTGGATCTGGGTTGCAGTCTTGGTTGGCAGTTCCTGAGGGAGGAGGAATGCTGCTGTGGCAGAGCTTGTGGTGACAGTGAAGTAGAAGTAGCTCTGAAAACAGCAGTGCAGCCCCTCAAGTTTGGGACAAAGTACTCTCTATAAGCAGTCATACCCTGACAAAAAGCTCAAAGGTCAAGTAGTTGGCTGGGAACATGGCCAGGCAGCAAAAAAAGGACTCAGACTCAGACTCTGGAATCTCTTTTTGGCGACGAAGAAGATCAAAACATACAGCCAGAAGAAGTCAACAAGTCAAAGAGCCTACATCAAAAACCTCCAAGAAAAATATGAATTGGTCTTAGGCCATGGAAGAGCTCAAAAAGGATTTGGAAAAGCAAGTAAGAGAAGTAGAGGAAAAATTGGGATGAGAAATCAGAGTGATGCAAGAAAACCATGAAAAACAAGCCAATGACTTGCTAAAGGAGACCCAAAAAATACTGAAGAAAATAACACCTTAAAAAATAAACTAACTCAAATGGCCAAAGAGCTCCAAAAAGCCAACGAGGAGAAGAATGCCTTGAAAGGCAGAATTAGCCAGATGGAAAAGGAAGTCCAAAAGACCACTGAAGAAAATACCACCTTAAAAATTAGATTGGAGCAAGTGGAAGCTAGTGACTTGATGATAAATCAAGATATTATAAAACAGAACCAAAGGAATGAAAAAAATGGAAGACAATGTGGAACATCTCTTTGGAGAAACCACTGACCTGAAGAATAGATCCAGGAGAGATAATTTAAAAACTATTGGATTACCTGAAAGCCATGATTAAAAAAAGAACGTAGACATCATGTTTCAAGAAATTATCAAGGAAAACTGCGCTGATATTCTAGAACCAGAGGTCAAAATAGAAATTGAAAGAATCCACCTATCACCTCTTGAAAAAGATCCCCCCCCAAAAAAAACTCCTAGGAATATTGTCTCCAAATTCCAGAGTTTCCAGGTCAAGGAGAAAATACTGCAAGGAGCCAGAAAGAAACAATTTGAGTATTGTGGAAACACAATCAGAATAACACAAGATCTAGCAGCTTCTAAATTAAGGGATTGAAGGGCTTGGAATATGATATTCTGGAGGTCAAAGGAGCTAGGATTAAAACCAAGAATCACCTACCCAGCAAAACTGAGCATAATGCTCCAAGGCAAAATATAGATTTTCAATAAAATAGAGGACTTTCAACCTTTCTCAATGAAAAGACCAGAGCTAAATAGAAAACTTGACTTTCAATTACGAGAATCAAGAGAAGCATGGAAAGGTAAATAAGAAAGAGAATTCATAAGGGTCTTACTAAAGTTGAACTGTTTTGTTTACATTCCTACATGGAAATAGGATGTGTGTAATTCACGAAACCTTTCTCGGTATTAGGGTAGTTGGAGAGAATATACATATATAAAGACAGAGGGCACAGGGTGAGTTGAACATGAAGGGACGATATCTAAAAAAATAAAATAAATTTAAGGGGTCAGAGAGGAATATATTGAAAGGGAGAAAGGGAGAGATAGAATGGGGTAAATTATCCCACATAAAAGTGGCAAGAATAAGCAGTTCTGTTGGAAGGGAAGAGAGGGCAGGTGAGGGGAAATGAGTGAATCTTTCTCTCATCAGATTCAACTTGAGGAGGGAATAAGATACAAATTCAATTGGGTATCTCACTCCACAGGAAAGTAAGGGGAAGGGGATAAAAAGGGGGGGATGATAAAAGGGAGGTCAGATAAGGGGAAGAGACAATCAAAAGCAAACACTTTCAAAAAGGGACAGGGTCAAGGAAAAAAATTGAATAAAGGGAGACAGGATCGGATGGAGGGAAATATAGTTAGTCTTTCACAACATGAGTATTGTGGAAATGTTTTGCATAATAACACATATGTGATCTATGTTGAATTGCTTGCCTTCCTAGGGAGGGTGGGTGGGAAGCGAAGAGGGGAGAGGATTTGCAACTCAAAGTTTTAAAAGCAGATGCTCAAAATAAAAAAAAGTTGTTTTGGCATGCAGCTGGGAAACAAGATATATAGGGAATGGGGAGTAGAAATCTATCCTGTCCTACAAGAAAGTAAGGGGAAAGTGGATGCGGGGGGAGTGGGGTGACAGAAGGGAGGGCTAACTGGGGAATGAGGCAATCAGAATATATGCCATCTTGGAATGGGGGGGAAGGTAGAAATGGGGAGAAAATTTGTAACTCAAAATCTCATGGAAATCAATGTTGAAAACTAAAATATTAAATAAAAATTATAAAATCAGATATGCTCAAAAGAAAAAGTTGTTTTTGCATGAAGCTGAGAAATAAGATACATAGCGAATGGGGCAAAGCAATCTATCCAGCCCTACAAGAAAGTAAGGGGGAAGGGGCTAGGGAGGCAGTGGGGTGTCAGATAGGAGGGCTGACTGGGGAATGGGGCAATCTGAAAATATGCCATCTTGGAGTGGGGGAGGGTAGAAATGGGGAGAAACTCTGTAACTCAAAATCTTGTGGAAATCAATGTTGAAAACTAAAATAATAAATAATAAAATAATTGAAAGTGAAAAAAAGAGTTAGACAAAGAAGTTCTGCAAGGTGCCTTTGTCATATATGGAGCATTGCATCATTCTAACTTTATGACCTGGCTTCATTAATAATTATAATAACTAGTCACATTTTGACTATGACCAGATGTTTACAAACTGCTTTCCCAACCACAACCATGTTAATAGGCTACTATGAGTATTATTATTTCTATTTACAAATGGGGAAACTGAGGCTGAAAAGTGTGACTTGCTCAGATTCACAAAAGCTAGTGTCAAAGATAGAATTCACAATCTAGGTTTCCTAACTTTCAACCCCAAATGCTTTTCATTTTAATAGTTTCTTTTCCCTCAGCTCTTTCGTCCTTTTGTACGCTCCATTTAAGAATAACGCAATTGGAACTTTGAAGGAAGGGTCAGCACTATCCCAATTTATTGAGTTATTTCTAATACCATGAGTTTTCTACTGCTGAATTCTGCCCGAGTTGACATAGACTCAGAAATAACTTTTCTTTGGGCCATGTTATTCAACCAGTTCCTAATTTAATTAATAATATTGTTTTCTTGCCCATATTTCTCCATCTTGTCCACAAGAAAAGCATGAGGTGGGGCAGCTAGGTGGCACAGTGAGTAGAGCACCAGACCTGGAGTCAGGAGGACCTGGGTTCAAATCCGGCCTCAGACACTTGACGCATGTACTAGCTGTGTGACCTTGGGCAAGTCACTTAACCCCAATTGCCCTGCCAAAAAGCAAAAAAAAAAAAAAAAAAAAGAATAGCATGAGGAACTTTGCATTGCTATTCTGAAATCTAAACTATATCTACAGAATTTCCTGTTCTCCCAGTCTGCTAAGCCTGCTAATAAAGGAAATGAAGTTAATTTTGCATGATATTCTTGCTAGAAGCCTCTATAGGTCCCTGTGGTAAACATGGAATCATCATATTGTTGGTGGGGGTGGGGGGAATCAGGGAGGTTTGAACTCAGATTGATTTTCCTTCTATGGATAGCACAAAACAAAAGTTGGATGAATCTGAGGTTACCATACAGGATTTTAGGAGGACATCACTCTCATCAAAGAGGAAGGACACTTGTGTGGACTGTTTAGGCATAATTTTGAACCCTTCATGTTCTCTATATTCTCTCTGTACATTGAAATAAATACTGTCTGGTGAGTGATATACATTAAGACCTTGAATGCTTAATTAGGAACTGGAGATGCTTTTTCCCCCATGTATGGACCTCTAGGTTATGGGTTTTCTCCAAGAAAAATTGTGGGTAAGGGCAACATGAGTCAGATATTTTATTTTGGGGAAGCTCCCAAGCTTGAACTCAGTCCATGTAAGCCCAGAGTTTGGGACATGAATTAAATGTACTTAATAAAATACAACTTTGCTGGTTAATGAATTTCTGATCAACACCACTGCACAGATGAGAGCTGGACAAAAACTTCTTTTTGCATTACTGCTTGGCAATCAAAAGTAAAAGAGTAAGATAGTGTAATATTGCAAGATAAAGCAGGAAATCCAGAATCTAGAACTGCACTAAGACTTTTTTGACACTCTGTACAGCCTTGCTCAAGACCCTTAATGTATTGAACTGGCATGGTAAATTAGTACATGCATGAAAATTTTGACATAAGAACTGTCTATGAGACCTGCTAACCAAAACTAGAGGATTGAGGATCCTGGAAACTCTAATAAGACAAAATTTAATAGGAAAAAATATAAAGTCATATATTTGGGTTTAATGAGTATATCAACTATGTATTACACAGTAGTAATTCCATGGCATGTATGTATCACAGTTTGTTTAACTTTTCTCCAATCAATGCTTATCTATTTTATTTCCAACTCCTTGCTACTACAAAAGTGCATCTATAAATAGTTTGCTGTATGTGAGGACTTTCTTTTTGTCATTGACCTCTTTGGGGCATGCCTAGCAATCAAATATCTGGATGAAAGTGTATGACTATTTTAGTCACTCTCTTTGAATAATTTTAAATTGTATTCAAGGACAGTTGGACAAATTCACAATTCCACCAGCAAAACACTATGGTGTCTTTCCTACAAATTGACAACTCCCATCATTTTGTGATCTTTGTCGATTTGTTGGGTTTGTAGTGAGATCTCAGAGGTAGTTTAATTTACTTTTCTCTTATTATTAGTGGTTTGGTACATTTCTTCATATAGCTGTTAATCATTTGCAGTTCTCTTGAGAACACTTTAAGTCCTTTGATCACTTATCCATTGTTGAATGACAATGATGAATACAGAGACACATAGAAAGACTTGTATGAACTGATGCAAAGTAAAGCAAGCTGAATGAAAATAACAGTATACAGAATGTAGGAAAACAAAGCAAACAGAAATAACAACAAAAATGCCACTGAATGCTGCCAAATTTTAATTATCAAATTTAACTCCGAAGAAGGGATGTGAGAAAACGTGTCTTTTGAAGAGTTGTGCAACACTTCATTTAATGTCAAACTTTTCAATATGTTAACTAATTTTGTTGAACTTTTTTCTTCCTCTTTTTAAAACTTTGTTATTACAAAGGAGTTATCTCTCTGACAGGGAGTGAGGGAGGGAGTGTGGCATTGTATTCCCCATAGGTAGTAAAATCTTAAATTGCATAAAGAGCAGCATAATATCCAGGAGAGGTCATTTAATAAGCTGGAGCACAACTATAAAAACAACCAAAATGGTAAGGGGAATGGAGATAATACCACATGAAAATCAATTCAAAGAACTAAGGGTTTTTAGCCTAGAGAGGAGAAGGAAAACTTGGGGGTGGCCTGCTAATTGTTTTAAAGTATTTGAAAGGTTTCCATGTAGAAGAGTGATTAGACTTACTCTGGTTTCTCTATGGACCAGAACTAAAAAGAGTGGGCAAAGTTGAAGATTTGGGCTTGCTTTACAGAAGAATTTCCTAATAACTCACACTATCTAAAAGGTGCCTCCAGCAGTATTGGCTCCCCTCAGAACAGAGAGTGGATAGTAACTTACTGGGTATATTTTAGATGGCATTCTATTCCAGTAAGTGTGGAACTATATAGCCTCTGGCAAGAACCAGAAATCCCATGAGATTGCCCAGGATCATGCCCTAAGCCTTGACATGAGGCACAAGGGTCAGATTGCTGTTTCCTTCCCCCCCGTAACACTTGCCACTGAATCAGTCTGCCACCCTCAGGGCCCTGAGCCTTCATGTCCTTCTCCCTCCAATCTGCTTTCCAAAACCCTGTCTTGCCACTCTTCTAGGAGACATACATGATAGAAGAATCCTGCAGATGAGGAGAGCAGGATGGAAGAAGGAGATCAGCAAGGGGGTATGATCAACAATTGAGAAGGAATTTTCTGAGTGCCCCTCCTCTGCCAAGAACAGACTCTTACTCATTTTTTAAGAGGAAATAGTAATATTTGCACTACCTACCTCAAAGGGTGGTTGGGAAGAAAGTGCTTTGTCAGCTGTGAAGTACTATGAAAAATTGACCTTAATATGACATACTTTTACTGGTACCCACAAAGTCCCTGCACTTCTAGGGAAAGGCACAGGCAGAAGAGAAAAAGAATAAGTGAATAACGAGAAAAGGGCCGCTAGTTTTAGGAATAGTAGTCTATGCCCTGACAGCTTATAGCTGGGCCTTAGGACCACCTCTTCTAACCTGTTCATTTAACTGATGAGATTGAAGCCCAGAGTGGTAGCAACTTGCCCAATACTAGTCTTAAGATATTGGGGTTTTAGTCCTGACATTTCTACTCAACAGTCCTACTTCCAAACCAATGTCCTTGTCCTTTAGTTGTCTTTGTGCCTGAACTGTAAGTAGGATCACAGCCTGGCACGTACTAGATGCTGAATAAATATTTGATGAATGAAAATGGATGAATGATCAAATATTGTGCAGACAGATAACTCTTTCTTATAATGTTCACGGAGTCTGAAATAATGAATCTTATCCTATATTACCAGAGAGGAAATTGAAGTTGACAAAGAGGCGATTAGCCCTAACTGCCCACATAGATAGGATACCAAATGGAGCTGGGGGCTGTTCCCTGTAGCCCCTGTGCAAATTATCAGAAACCTCCCTCATTGGGAGGGAGGAAATACATTGTCTTTCAGGTTTAGGACTTAGTGTCTTATGATCTAACTCTGTATTTCCTGTTTTTCTCTTATATAAATGTATTTATATTTTTGTCCTGCCCTAGGTCACTAGGACATGGACATAGAAAATTATATCTAAATAAATGAATTATAAGAAAATGATGATAGGCTTATTAGAAAGAATATTTATAAGTTAGTATTTCTAGCATCTATAATTTCACTGATAAAGTTACTCCCTGCACTGTTTCTAATCTGAATCTTGCTACAACTTAACACATGTTTTTTGAGAGTTATTATTATTAATAAATGCATCCCCCTACCACCATCCTGGTGATCAGTCTCTGAATTTTGACAGATTGACAGTCTGCGACTAAGCCATTCCATTAAGCCCTACTCAGGTGCCTCATTGTAATATGAAGGTGACCTTGGGTTTTGGAAGGCTTTGCTGGCAGAATGAAAGCTTCGAAAAGTCCCACCAAACTGGAAATGCTTCAGCTATGATCCTGGTGATGATTGGAGGGATTAGTTGATTTAAAATTCTATAATCCCTAGAGCCTATAGAAACTCTAGAATTCATTGTCTTCAACTACTACTCCTCATTCAAAAGAGTACTCTATTTAAACTATCCCATTCAGAAAGTTGTCTCTTTTAGGTTGGGTGATCTATATAGGAAGATATTGCAATGTCCCTTAGCAACCCATTCACATTGTGATATAATAAACTAAAACACAAGCCAACTTGTGATATCACTGTAAGAATGGAGTGGGGGTGGGGGTGGGGGGGAATTTTGTATCTGTGTGAGGGAAAAGACAGTGAAAGACTGAGAAAGGAAATATAGGATTAAGGAGAAAAGGATGCTAAAGGATAATAAAGTTTACTTCATCTTTTTCAGATCTTTTTTGCTGTCACTTATGGTTTTTCAATTCACTCTTCTTTCTTCCCAGCACATTCAGTTACTGGCTTACCATCTCCTCAAAAACTCTTTCCTCCTTCAAATACCTTAGTCTCCCAGTTTCTTGACATTCTCAGTTCCCATGATACGAGTGACCATACTTTAGATATCTATCTTCCCCACTCCTGCCTCATTCAACTGATATTCACACAAGTGACAGATTTCCTACTTGTGGACCTAGCTCTGACATTCCTTCCAAGTGTATGATTCTGAAATTTTGTGTTAATGAGCTAAGTTCTCTTCACACCCTATAGAGTGTTAGCAACCAGTTCTCTTGATGAAAGAGGTGAAAACCTCTCTGCCCGCCTCTTATAGCACTTTTTCTGGAATGTACGACCCTTCAGGAGCTATCAAACATTCAAGAGTTCTCTACCCACTAAAAGTCAAACAAAAGTCAAAATCTAGAAAGAAAATCAGGAAGTGATATCCTCTGAGAATTGAGCCAATGAGTTCCTCTCTACCAAGAATGGGATTAACCATATCAAGGAAACCTACCCAGCAAAACTGAGTATTGTGGTCCAAGGTAAAATATAGACTTTCAATAAAATAGAGGACTTTCAAGCTTTCTCAGTGAAAAAATCAGAGCTGAATAGAAAATTTGACTTTCAAACACAAGAATCAAGAGAAGCATGAAAAGGTAAACAAGAAAAAAAATCACAAGGGACTTACTAAAGTTGAACTGTTTTGTTTACATTCCTACATGGAAAGATGATGTGTATGATCCATGAGACCTCAGTATTAGGGTAGCTAAAGGCAATATACATACATATATGTGTGTGTGTGTGTGTGTGTGTGTGTGTGTGTGTGTGTGTGTAGACAGAGGGCACAGGGTGAGTTGAATATGAAGGGATGATATCAAAAAAAATAAATTAAATTAAGGGATGAGAGAGGAATATATTGAGAGAAGGAGAAAGGGAGAGAAAGAATGGGGTAAATTATCTCACATAAAAGTGGCAAGAAAAAGCAGTTCTGTAGGAAAGGAAGAGAAGACAGGTGAGGGGGAATGAGTGAATCTTGTTCTCATCGGATTTGACCTGAGGAGGGAATACCATACACACTCAATTGGGTATCTTACCCCACAGGAAAGAAGGAGGAAGGAGATAAAAAAGGCGGGATGATAGAAGGGAGGGCAGATAGGGGGAGGAGGTAATCAAAAGCAAACACTTTTGAAAAGGAACAGGGTCAAGGGAGAAAATTCAATAAAGGGGGATAGGATAGGAAGGAGCAAAATATAGTTAGTCTTTCACACTATGAGTATTGTGGGAGGGTTTTGCATAATGATACACATGTGGCCTATGTTGAATTGCTTGCCTTCTTAGGGAGGGTGGGTGGGGAGAGAAGAGTGGAGAGAATTTGGAACTCAAAGTTTTAAAAGCAGATGTTCAAAAAAAAAGTTTTTACATGCAACTAGGAAATAAGATATACAGGCAATGGGGCATAGAAATCTATCTTGCCCTAAAAGAAAGTAAGGGAAAAGTGCATGGCGGCGGGGGGGGGGGGGGGGGGGAGTGAGGTGACAGAAGAGAGGGCTGATTGGAAAACGGGGCAATCAGAATATAAGCCATCTTGAAGTGAGGGGGAGGGTAGAAATGGGGAGAAAATTTGCAATGCAAACTCTTGTGAAAATCAATGCTGAAAACTAAAATATTAAATCAATTTTTAAAAAGAGACATATTTTAAAACATAAAAAACTATATTGAGGAATGATTCTCTGAAGTAATGACTCCTACAAAATAATTTGGTGATATCTTATCAAGGAGATAGTGTTTTCCTATATGCCATCAGGAACTTATAACCTTACTGTGTAAGTTGAAAAATAGTCTGAAACCTTAGCTGTTGAAACTAGTTATGAAAAGACAATATGACATAATGCAGAGGTCCTCCAAGAGTGGTTCAGGGAGTCCTGAGGGTCCCTTAGGCCCTTTCAGAGGGTCCACAAGATCAAAACTATTTTCATATTCATATTGTCATTTTAATTTTTAATATGGTAAGTTCTAATAGGCATAATCTACAAAAATGAAAGTGTTGGGAGGGGGGAAAGTCTTCAATAATTTTTAATAGTGTAAGGAGTCCCTGAGATCATGGTAGCATGGTAGAACAAATAAGTTTGGAGTTATGTGACCTGGGTTCAGATTCTACTTCTACTATTTAGCATTAACTGTGTGACCTTGGACAAGTCATTTAACCTCAGTGGGCCTCAGTTTGTGTGTGTGTGTGTCAGTTTTTCTTTGGACTAATGGAGAGATTCTTAACATTTTTGTGCGTTCTAAACTCCTCAGAATGTTTTTAAATTATTGAAAAGATATGCATACAATTAAAGAGAAGCTGATTCCATTGAAATGTTTTTAAATACATATTAAAAGGTCTTAAACCATAGGTTAAGAACTCCTACACATTACAGTGAATCTCTAAAGCCTTTTCAAGCTCTAAATCCCATGGAGATAGGTAAATATATAATGATAGCTGCTAACAGAAGTGTTTCTTCACATCTGGAAAAGAAAAGAATTGCAGAGTGAAAGAGGATTACAAAATGAATGCATCATTAAAAAAAACAGACCATCAACATATAAACAAATGTAGTAACTCCTTTTCTCCATGCTCTTTTCCGAGTTTAATCATAAAACAACCTACTCCTTTTCCTCTCGTTCCTTCCCCTCATAATTGTACCACATAGAACCCTAGCTTGATTTCTAATAAACTTCCCTTCATTGTGAATCAGTTGTCATCACAACTGTTTTCTTATACCTTTGGAAAACTGACTCTCTCCCGAATAAACTATCCCTAGGCTAAGGTCCTTAGCCACCTTCTCCAGTGCTACTTTCTCCTTCTCTCATATCCCTTGACAGGTTGGACCTAGAGAAGGAGTTGGTACACTCTTTGTTCTCTACTGCCACTTCAAGACCTTTTCAAAGCTATCATCACTTTCAGATTCACTCCATCTGCCTCTCACATGCTGTCCAAATCCTCGTTGCTCATATCAAGAAGTCAATGTGGCTTAATGGACAGCCAATCCTTACAGCAACTAGGAGAGCTATTTACTGCTATCCTCTTTCCTGGAATAATTTGTGTCTTATTTTTAGGAGTAGTATTAAAACTTCTATGTTCATTATACATTAGCTATTTTGGACAGATGTGCATTTTTATACTAAGCTATTAATTTCCTCCAATGTTCATTTGCTTCATAATTCCCATTATATATCTCAAGAAAAATTGTGTCCTTGGTTTTGTGGGATTCACTCTCTATGTGTTCTAATGTTCAATGCCTAGATACCAAGAATACTGGTCTCTGAAAGATTTGGGGTATAAGAAGACATGCTAGGAATTCCATAGGAGGTGGATAGCGTCTCCTCCAAAGTGTCTTCTAATAGGCTTTAATAACAATTCCTTGCATAAGATGTAGAATCAGGTCAGTTGAATTCTTGGCTCTTCCCTAAACTCAATATTTCATGTATCATGTCCATGCGTTCACACAGGCTAACCCCTAAGACTAGAATGCATTTCTTCCAAATCTCAGAATCTTATCTAGTTTCAAGGATCATCTTAGGTACTATACCCTCTGTGAATCCTTCCCTGATGCCCCTAGTGAGTAGGAATCTACTCTCCCTTCCTAAGTTTATCTTTAATTATAGTTATCTTTAAATGTGCTATATCCGTATCCCATCCCTACTCCCTGGTGGAAAAAGAGTGTTCATTTCTTTATTTGTATCTCCAGTGCCTGGTATACAGTAGGTATTTAATTTGTTTCATTTAATTATTTAATTTTTCTTGCCCTTTTTTGTATATCAGTAAAATACCTAAAATATACTTGGAGGATGTGACATGCTTCAATTATATATTTATAGTACTCCTCTGAGTCACCTACCCCCTACCCCTACAATTTGGACCCAAAATTTGATGACACACTGTGGGACAACTACTCCATGTTCAAGATATTCTCTGTGTCTGAACTTCTAAAACTTGAACTCACAAGCACCCACTAATGTGTTTTCCTTCAATAGACAGCCAGAGGAGATAGGTCAAAGCAAAGGCATTTATTGGAATAGCATAATAACAAAAAATCTTCTCCACAAACCTGGGGTGAACTCTTCCACCAATGCAGCCAGCATCAGCAAGAAGAATAGATATGTGTATAGGGTTCACAAGTAGAATGGCACACACATAAGACACATATTTAGCCATGACATGTGTAAGGAATTTCAAATCACACTTCCAATTCTGCAGAGCCACAAGTTTAAAGAGCTGTTGATGTCCTCATACTGCTCCTATTAGATTTGGTCTCACCATCTCTTCTAGATGTTGTTCTGCTGTGTTGTTGTTCAGATACCCAGCTTGAGACTTGAGACTCAAATAAAATCCTGAACTAGGGTTGTGCTATGGACTTTTAGAAAGCTAGGACTGGAAAGGGTCCTGACTCTTGGGGCAGCTGTCTCCTAAACAGGATCTCAGTTCTAGGCACCAGCCTCTGGGAGCCTTGCTAACCTATATGAACACTTTAAATGGATCCCCTCAAATACCCTTAGCTGGATCCTCCTGAATTGATTCAGGAACCTATGTCCTTATATTTTCCTCTCAGGTTGCCTGTAAGCACGTGTTCTCTGGTTCTGTGTTTATGCAGCAGCAGTCCATTGCGATTTGCTTTGGGTAGGGGTGGGGAGAGAGAGAAAGAAGTCCCCTGACACTCATCATGTTTTTTTTTTCTTCCATAGCTAATTCCTGAGAATGCCTTTTAAAGTCACTAGGGGCATGGCTGACCCTTAGCCAGTCACCTTTATCTTGTGGCCAATTCCTTGTAATATGCATAGACCATTTATACTCTGTTAGGTTGTTTAAGAAAACTCTTTAATTTGATCAGAGACTGCCTTGGTCTCTCTTGTTTATATTTTCGAATAATCAAATACCCATAATCACTCAAGTGGTTCCTAATAAACGAGATATGGAAACACTGAATAAGTTTAATGGGGATCTGGTTTCTCTAAACTGATGAAGACTCCCATAATGCTGGAAACTCCCTATTCTTCTCCTCTGAGATGCTAGGTTTTTGACCCAAATTATTGAGATAATGGCACCACCCACTTTGAGCACTCTGAGCAGAACAATGTAGGGGAGAGGTTAGTGGTCTATCCATTAATCTGGATAATCCTAATAATATCAGCAACACCAGGAGCTAGGCAGCAGCTGCAGAAATGCAGCATCCAAGCAAAGGACATGGTCGCCCTCCACATGCCCTTGAACAGCTGATCTTAATCACTTCCAATCAGAGGAATCAGCAAAGTCCATCACTTGGAGATTTAATTATCTTTTCTTTACTCAACTCTCATAATGAATGATTCTAGGAGCTTATTAATTTTTCATTACTGAAGCAGCATACAAAGTCTACCTGCAATGAAATTCAGATGCCTATTAGAAATTCCTTTCATTCCTTGTGTTTGGGCAATGAATGAGCAGCACAGGCTCATGTTTAGCATGTAAAATCTTGCTGAAATGGTGTGATGGATGGGTCACACATTCACACACCTAAGTGCTGTATCTCTGTTAACCCCTATATTGCCAGTGCTATTTGAGCTACATCTAACAGCTGGACAGACTTCACATCACCTCTTGCTTGTGACAGTCACAGAATCTTGAGGAACTTCCAGAATCTCAAGAATTTTGTTTTCTGAAATTCTTGTCTGCACCTTGTTTTCTTTGTCTAAATGCCAACAGGTCAATAGCTGTAGGATGTAAAACAAAATCATAGGATTCTCCCTCTCCACTAAAATAAAAACCTTTCAAAATGGTTGCTTGGTATAATGTAGCCTAAATAGGACTGAAGCATATACTTTTCATGGGGCTATTTCAATATTATGTGGATGTCATTTGAATCATCCTTTATCTTAATGGATAGAGAACTACCCTAAGGCTCGATGGAAGCTTATAAAAATCATAGACCTACAGAATTAGAAGGAGCCTCAGGGCTCATCTTTCTTCACCCCTTACCCAAGTCATGAATCTTAAGATAACCCTGGCAAGTATTCATATACCTTCTACCTAAACACATCTAATGAGAAGGGACCCATAATATCCCCAGTGAAGCTGATCACTGTAACTTTCACACACTGGTCTAGTTCTGACCTCTGAGGCCAAGCAGAATAAGTCCAATCAGTTTTCCACATAACAGTATATCAACCATCTGATGACCACAGTCATCTTGTTAAGGTGTCTTAAATCTTCAAGCTAAACAGCCTCAGTTAATTTAATGGCATCTTGCATTGCTTGATCCACTCTGGTTGCCCTACTCTTTACATGTTAATGTTTGTCAATGTCCCTTATAAAATGTGGCCTCCCCATGTCCAGAAAACAGTTTCTCTTGATCTCTGTCCCATGGCAACCCTCGCTTCCTTCAAGACTCTGTCTGGGTGTAACCTTCTGCTTAGGATCATAAGAGCTAAAGTTCAGGAAACATCTCATCCAGCCCCTTCATTTGACATTTAGGAATCTGAGCTCCAGGGAGGTTAAGTGACTTTACTATGATAGTATATTCATTCATTGGTTCAATAAATATTTATTATACTCACTGTTCTTCACATAATCATGCATTTATTTATCTTGGCACATGTTTTATCTCCATCCCTCCTCCCACCCCAAGTAAAACATAAATTCCTTGAGGGTAGGGACTGTTGTGTTCCTTTAAGGCTAGTGTTTAGCAATTCATAGGTATCTAATAAATATTCACCAATTTCAAATGACTATAGTCTCATCAAGGTTACTTACAGAGTGAATGCCTCTTCCCTTGCTCTAAATACTATACTTCTTTCTAATGTGTACCAAGATGATATTAACTTTTTGTTTGCTACATCCCACTATTGATTCATACTGAACTTACAGTCACTAAAGCCTCTAGGTAATAGGAGCTTTCTCCCTAGCCATATCCCATATTTGCACAATTGATTCTTTGAACATAAATTCAAGTCTTAATATTTAGCCCTATTCATTTCCATCTCACATATTTCAATCCACCATCTGAGGCTTCGGAGATATTTTAAAATCCTCAATCAGTCATCTAAGATATATCCAAAATCTTTCCTGCCAGTTTTATGTTATCCATCCTCCAAGTTGATAGTCAATGCTGACCTCTAAGTAATAGAGAAAACTGATGAACAGAAGAGAATGAGGATAGCAAGATGACTATGCAGAATAACCTTCATTTCTAGCACAGCACTAAATCTATGAATGGTATAGCTGGCAACCAAGATTATGACTTTTTTCATTAGGCTTTGCTTCCACTGGGTAAATCTTATACCTATCAAAGCTATTTCTGTGGGTCTTGCTAATAATGCATTTGAAGGCAGTATCAAAGGGTTGCTGCTAGTGCACCACATATTACAGTAAGCCCTTGATAACAGCTGTTAATGCACTTTGTGATTGGGAATGTTGTCTCAAGATAAAAACAGGCCGTCTGTGGGAATCAGCAAAATCAACTTAATTTCACACATGTACAGCCACTGACGTGTATATAATAAGATTAGGCAATGCCCTTGTCGGTAAACTGATAACTTTCTCCAAATATCAATTCTCTAATTAGTTTATAGTGTAGCTTCAGCGGCAACTAGGCATAGCCAGGAAAGAGCAAATAATAACTGGTTTCAAAGGAACCCACTTGCTTTAAAGAGGCTTAGTCATTAAGAAGGCAGATACTGTGTAGAAAAGTACCTGGCCAAAGTATTTACAATTCTGTTGTTTTAATGCGGTTGGAAGTATGAAGATAAAGAAAACTGCTGGCAGCCCACCCCCTTAATGACTAAAAAAAACCATAAAGCTCTTATAGACTGTCTATTAAACTATAACTTGTGTTTCCTGCACAATGTTAAAGCCTTTGGCTTATTACTTCAGTGCATTTCTCTGAAATGAATGTGTACGCTCTGGACAAGAAGCAGAGTATAAAAATAGACACTTCATATATGTGATATCTGTGACAATAATGTGCCCAAGCCATAATACAGTGTGATTTGGAGCAGAAAGCGCCATATCCTTATAGAAGGCAACAGGATGCAGATGAAAGCAAGATCATCATCATCTTCTTCATTATTTATACATTATATTACACATTCTGCAATACTTTACTACTATAAGGCACTTACACATATTGTCTGATTTGATCCTTGCTATAATCTAGGGATTCCAAGTCTATTTAACCCTATATTACCCATGAGGTAAACAAAGTTTATAAAATTTTAAATGATTTTTGGGAACCTAGTTTTAGAGCTAGAAAAGGCATTAGAGGCCATTGAGTTCAAGTTCCTCATTTTACTGATCAGGAAACTGAGACCCAGACAGGTTAAGTGATTGACCTAAGGGCACTTACTTTGTCACTGGCAGAACCAGGATTCCAACCAGGATCCTCCGACCCTAAATCCAATACAGTTTGCACTATACCAAAGTGTTGGAGCTAGAAATAAAACCATAGGACTTTGGTCTCCAGTGCTCTTTCCATGGCACAACACTGTCTCTCACAGATAAAAAATAATGATAGTCATTAGATCTGGAGTATCAATTGCAATATTGATAGGAGCTCCTAGCCTGTAACAGTGACCCAGGCATCTAGGTTAGAGATCTACCCCTGGCCAGAAGAGATAGAGGAGGTTTAAGTTGCTTCTCAAATGAGATCTTCAGATCCTTATTTCCTGAGGGGCTGATAAGCTTTTTGATTCAGGGGATTATGGGGTCCAAAACTTAGACTAGCTCAGTTCAGTAACTAATGGACAGATAATCCTGAACACCAAAGTACTGTTTTATATCCTTGCCTTTGCTGCTCTGTTTTGAAATGTGTTTTCTTTGATGTGAGAGTATAGCAGGTAGGGAATAACCCCTCTTATTAAACATTTATGCAGGAGTTTCTATTGCATTTACTATCAGTATGCTCTGGCACAATGAAATGCACAGATAATCATGGCAGGTTCCCAGATTGAATCAAAGGGAGTTACATGCAGGAAAGTGAAAGATAGCAAAGGAGACTTTGACTCCTCTGTGAGGTGTCCAGGTATTTTCTTTCTGAATCCTACACCCATTAAGATCATTCCAATGCAGCTCTGAGGCTTTTCTAGAAAAACCTTTGCAATTTTCTAATGACAGATCTACTAAAGAATCCCAACATATTATTATCATGTTTTATAGCTGCGTTTACTAATAGTAGAGAGAAGGCTTGCAGCCATAGTTAATAGTCATCCATACATATCCTCAAATGTTGGGTAATCTCCAAGGGGCTTATTTCCCATTAACATTTCCAGGAATAGCTTAGTTCACATTAATAAAGTGCTGCACCTGATTTTTTTGCAAATGATTCCTAAGCTAATTATTAAAAAAGATGATTACTGAAAGAGCTTTTTCCCCTTTAAATTGTACCTTTAAGTGGTGTGCAGTAAATGGAGAGATAGAGCTGTATCATATTGGACTATTCTCTACATGTTATATAGCCAATTGCCATTAACTCAGTCTCTAGTGTACTCTAAAACACTGTTTTATTACAAGTTATGGTGCTAAGAACCATGGGAAATGATATGCAAATTAGCAGCAATAAGTGTGACAGTTAAAACCAGCCAGACTAATCTAATGAGGGTGATCCAGCAACTTACAGGGCTATGTTTTCCTTTTTTAAGGTTAATTAGGGCTGCTTAATTATCCCAGCCAGAGAGAGTATCATTCTCTTGGAAAGCAAGCATAATTAAGTTAGAGTGACTTCCCCAAAAAGTGATATAAGTTAATAGAAAAGCTGCAATACAAAGTAGTTCTGTGCATTTGAGACCCTAATAATGACTTGATGCTTATGCAAATAAGAGGGAAAATAATAACAGTTATTTGCAGTAAAAATAGAAGACCTGAAAATTAGGGTATATAGAGGAGAGCTAGCGGTACATAAGTGTCCCCATGTTTCTCAATTAATACTGAAGGCTCCAAAAGAGTACCATGCCAATCTTTCTCTAGGAAGATGTTAACTTCAGTATAAATAAATAAACTTGTGACTGCAAATTTTTCATCTTGCTGTCCTGTGGATAGCTTATTAGAGAAGGTTTACGTCTCTGTCCTATTAACAGCCCCATTACCTGCCAACACATTTCCCAATGCACCTCTCCTCCTCAAAAGTATTCTTATGAATTCAGGACAAATTCTTCACATTTCAAAGTGCTACAGTTTCCTTGATGGGGGTGTGCACTCCACCAGTGCTGTCCGCACAGCCTTGGCAGGAAGTCTTCATGAGTTACTCTGACCAAAAAAAATAATCATGGTGGCCAGTGGTGGCTAGCTTTCTGGAGATGAGCCTCTTACAGTGCCAAGCAGTGCTATATTTAAACTATTCTAGCTTGGAGATAACTACCAGAGCTCATTCCCAGAAATTATACATTTTGAGAACTTAAACCTACTTCCTTGGCATGAAGATGTACTATAGTAGATTTTAATATAGGATAGCTACATTGACACCTCACTAACAAATTATACCTATCCCTCCATTGCAGATAGACATTGGGAGCTGTCTTGGACCCACAGTTTTTCACTTGTGGTCAATTTAATGATGATATTCTCCACAATGGACTATGCTGGTTCTCAGATGATAGACATATAGTCTGACCAGAACTGTATTGAAAGCCTATCCACCTAGGCAGGCCTTGCCAGAAATAATATTCCAATGACATGGACTTTAAGAACCACATCACTATGGCAGCAGAGTAAGATTTTAGTGAAAGAAAAAGAAATCACTGTAAATATTTTAGATACATTCGTTAATTGCATATATATACACATATATTTCATTAAACTGTATAAAGCAATTACATGACCCCAAGCTCAATTTTCTAGTATTTGACAATATAACCGCAAGAGGTACTTCTGATTAATTACTAAAAATGATGAGCAAAGCAAAACTCTTCATTGTTAAATGGGACCTTGGTTTCAAGGCATACTGGAGAACATCTGCAAATATCCAAAGATTTGAATAAAATTTGAGGGGAAAATAAGATACGGGCAATTAGGGTGCAAAATATATAAAGCCTAGAGTCAGTAAAACCTGAATTCAAACCCAACCTCAGATACCTGTTGGCTGTGTAACCCTGGGGAAGTCACTTAACCTCTACTTCCCTCAATTTCCTACTCTAAAAAAACAGGAATAACAATACACCTATCTTCCAGTGTTGTCGTGAGAATCAAATGAAATAATAATTGCAAATAATAATTTTGCCTGGCATATAAAAATGTTAGCCACCACCACCACCACCATCATCGTCATCATCATCATTTTGCAACTAACTCTGTGCTTCAGTTAGCTTGTCTACAAAGTGAGCATGGTTGGGAAGAAAGCTTGCATCATCAGCCAGGATTCAGCCAGCATGTTTTCTTAAGAGGCAGAATAGTGCCTTGCTTGTTACTATACACAGGCACTTTATATTGCCTCCATACCTGAATATAACCCCTAAAGCATGTCCAGAAAAGAATCAGTTCCTGTTACTATAAGCCTCTCTAGGATGCCCTCACTAATTCCCTTCCTTTCTACAGCAAAATGCTTCTTTTACTCTTTAGTTTGTCTAAGACTGAAATCTAGGAGATGGAAGAAAGGAAAATTCCTCTCCTTTACTCTACTGCTCTCCAGCCTACAATGTTCCAGGCACCCCCATCCCCACCCCCGCTCCTTTGACACCCTGGCTCCACAACCTCAATTTATTTACCTTAGTTAAGTAGAGTTGGAATTAGAAACTGAAGGAGCCATATATTGTAAATAAAGATTGGTACAAAACCATTTTTATAAAAACCCAGCTAAATATTTGAACAAAGATTTAAAATGTAATTTATCCCCTTCACCTGGCATTGTACATTCCAACAAAAATGAAAAACTGGCTTTCTTACTGTCAGAGGTCGGAACCAATGAAGGCCAAATGTAAAAATGGCATTTGAGGGCAAGAAAAAGCCTTTTCCTTTATAATACTTTTAAACCTCCTTTAAAATGCATTCATCCTATTAATATGTGTTAGCTGGTCCTACCTGTGTTTCGTAACCTCCTCCATCAGGACAGAATAGCAGGGCTCCTACTAGAATTAAATAGATATAGGCTACGTTAGTTCTAACATAACTCCTGCCTAGTAACAACAATGGCATATGAAATTAATCAAGCTATATATCATGGAGCTTGCATCAGATGAGAGGTTGAGGAAATAATATTTCTGGATCATATCCAAGTCCAGAAACAATTTCTCGGTGATTTTTGAATGTCAAAACAAACCATAAGGGCAAATTCAATAAGAAAGGAAATCAACAGGCAGGAAATAGAGAGACATTACGATATTGCCTTCCTTATCTTATACCTGATCCACACCAAACAAATGAGTCCATTTCAAAGAAGGTGAAAAATTCTCAATTAGCATATCGCAGCCAAGGAACATGGCTAGAATATTTTATTGGTTAGTCTTATCAGCTGGACACTGGAAGTCCAGTTGGTGAAAGGCCTATAATTATTTTTTATCCACTCGGAAGACAACAGACTGGTGAGAATGAGAAGTAAATTGATTTGTGAACAATGTTTACCCCGTTTTCTTGTCATTGTGCAGACAGCCAATTAATGGCATTAAAGATTAATTAACATGGAAGCTCAGGCACTACCTGCCAAAGAGATGATTAAACTTGGTATTATATGTTTTCTCCATAGCCAGGCAGGCAAACACTCAGTAATTAAATACTCTGCAGAAGCTTTCAGAGTGGGCATTCCTAGTGCCACTGAGTCATTCCAAGTTATGATGAGAAAGAGCTCCTACAGATGAATATAAATGAGGAGTCCTGGGGCAGCAAGTGTTTTGGCCCCACTGTGGCACCAATCAGTGTGAGTTATGGGTGTCACAGGGCACTTCTGACACCACAGAATAGAGCGATGTTGAACAATCCCTTTATTGTCAGACAGGCTATATATTGTGGACTTTCTTAAATCCATAAGAAACTGAGAGGAACAACTGGCTCGGATCCTAAATGATCACCATTCTGTTAATTGCCTTTTGTTGCACTGATTTTTTTTTCATATGAAATCATCTCCCCTCAGAAGAGTATATAGGGACTGTTCAGGTTTTCCTCAAAAAAAAAATGGTGTCCAAAAACTACAGTATTTCTAATACAAATTATTCCTAATGTGAGTTGTTTTCTCTTTTCCCTCTTCTTTCCCTCCCTTTTCTCTTTTCTATACTTTTTTCTAGTTTGTTCTCATCAGACCTATTACCCAAAGAGTTTGAGCTGTTCTTCCTTCATAGTCTTTTTTGCTATAAAAGAATACCAGAACTGAAGCAGTATAGCATAATAGAAATACATTCTTGGACTGGGAGTCTGGATACCTAGTATTTATCCCCACCTCTGCCACCAAGTCAGTGTGATATCTGTCTAGTTACACCACCTTAAAAGACTTCAGTTTCATCTTTGGTAAAATTAGGAGGTTTGAAGATATTGTTTTTAATGTCCTTACCAGTTCTAAGTCTATGATTTTATCATCTAGGCAGTAAAGTTTCCTTTACTATAAAAGTGATGAATCAGAATCATCTGAGACTGAATTGTTTTGGCTATTCAAATATCAACATCAAATCTATTCACAGCAATGTTGCTATGTAACACATGCCAATTATTAAAGAATAATAGCCCTGGGGAAAGAAAATGGATGGTGATTTTTTTAAAAAGTTTCTTCCCGAAAAGATTTCAGAAGAAGGAAAGAGAAAAAGATGATAAGTTTCCTACCTCCAGTTACTCCTATTTGATTAGAATGATCACACATGATCGGACAGAATTTCCCATACATCACCAACAACTTGGCTGGCCCTAAACCCATCAGCTTAAGTGAGTCAGATATGTGAAGCTTGCCCATCCTCAAACAGTAACTTTCTCTTTCTTGCCCAAGAACAAATGAACACAAATTCTACAGAAGCTTATTAAAGCACCGTGTCATCTTGTTCAGCATGGATAATTATAGGAAGAAGTTAAATATTTATGATGTTCCATTTTATTGCTCAAATGATAAAATTTGCTTTAAGTTCTTTTCAGCATAAGAATTATAATGATGATTTCAAAGGCCACTGGCAGCAGGGCTTGATATTTTTGATGTAATTGTTATTAAGGTTACTGAGCCATTAGAAGAAGCTACAGATAAAAATGGGCTAGAATTTGAAATAGTCTGGAACCTATTGGCATAGCACAGGAAACAGACTAAAAACAAAGGGGTTCCATACAAAAGCCTTGCTCAAATCCATAGATGGCCAACTCTTTTCTGGTTCCACAAAAAAGAGATCATATTCAAAATCCTTTTGACAATTATAGCTCATGGCTAATGTAGATATATGCTTTGCCTGATTTCACATGTATAATTGATATCAAGTTGCTTGACTTCTCAATGAGTGGGGAAGGGGCAGGAGGGAGGGAGAGAATTTGGAACCCAAAGCTGTTTTTTAAATGAATGTTAAAGACAATTATAGATTATAAACTTTGTTGGCTTGTCACATTTGCAATCTACCTATTTGTGATTAGTGCTATTATGTCACTGAAAATGAAACTTCTTAGAATTTTCTCCATCATGGGAGGAAATAACCACAGGTCTTTTGGAGTCCATTGATGGATCCTAGAGGATACTTCAAAAGATCTATACCAAAGATTGAAGCGCTTCCTCACCAGAGTGTATAGGTGAATGAGTTACTATGGTCAAAACATTCATTGTCAGCTTCTCCATGTTTAGTTAGTTGGTCTTCAGAAGATAGTCCATCTCCACAACTCCTATGCAAGCCCGTTCCAACTCAGTAGAACCTACAAGATCTTGTGCTTTTCTGAAATACTCCTCAAGGAATCTTGGTCTCCTCTGCCATGATGAGAATTCAGAAGAACACTTGCTGAAGGTAACTAGAGAGGATGAAGGATGAAGAATCATATGCCAGAGCTGCAAAGAAGGCAAAGAATTGAAATTGTTCATTAATTCAAGACACATAAAGCCATAGTATCACGTTTCTAAGTGGATAGATTCAGATTCTCCTAAAAAGTAATATATAATCTTACCTTATCCCTTTCTCCCTACATTTGATCCAGAAATCAATTTTCAGGGGCTTCCTCTGCCCTGGCTTGATATCCCAACTAATTAATTTCAATTAATTGTCCCAGTACATTTAATAGCAATAACAGTGGTTGGCTTTCTCCAGTCCACTACCATAAATTATTTGCCCCCAAGAATCCCATTAATAATAAACAGAAAATACTGATGGGCTTTCTGTGTACAAGGTATCTTGTAAAACATCGCAATGATGAGTAAGATCTCAAAGCAGAGAAAACATATTAAAACTACAATAAAAGGCAGAATATTGTAAAGAATATAAATGATATGAATATTGCACTTTGTTTAGGGTCTTTAGTATTGTACTTTGCTCACTGTACCATGTGAACAAAGCAAAAGGAAAGATTGTTTCTTGCTAGGGAATCAGGGAAGTCTCCATAGAGAAATGGTGTTCAAATAGATCATGGAAGGATGAATAGGATTTCAATAAATAGGTAGGAGGTGGAAGTTATTCCAGAAAAAGCAAACATGATCAAAGCATTAAAATGTGAATGTACATAGAATGTTTGGAGAATAGAAAGTAGGTCAATTGGTTAAAATGCTAAATGCATGAAAGGGAGCAATAAAGGAAATAAGCAAAAAGGGAGCAAAAGGGAAAGAAAAACAGAAAGTAATAGGAGGCCCTTGAACATCATGCTAAGAAACAGAATTACAGTCAATTCCATACGTTTTTAAGTCCCTAATATTCAGAGACTTTATTCTATAGCCAAGAGAGACACATTTGGCTAGTGAATTCTCTTCTTCTATTCAAACATAGCGAGAAGTGAAAGAGATTGTAGCATGGGAAAGACATGTTGATGGTAGTCATATATAATCCAGCTAGCTCTCTCTTCCCACAAGACAGGAATTCAGGGTGGGCTGATCTCTTCCCTTTGAAGAGGAGAGTGTATCAACAGCAACCTGACACACCAAGACAGAAAACTCACAGCAAGACTGGTGGAATTTTAAACTAAATATGGAAGAGAGGTAATAGCACATGTAAATAAGGAATTGAGAAAGGGAATTGAATCAAGAAAGGGAACTGTGTCAATAAGTAGGAAGAAAAAAGTAAATAAGAAAAGTAGGTATTAGAATATAGAAAAATAAATAAATACAATAATTGAGGAATGCAGTGTCAGATAACAAAGGTGTTCTATCTTACACCCAAACTACTGGCTACCCTTTTGTGCTAAAAATCTACAATAAAATTAAAATATAACTTTTGCCTTCAGTGTCTTACAACCTAACAATGCTCATGCCTACACCAATCTAATTCAACTCAAGAAACATTTATTAAGCACCTATTGTGTGCAAAGAACTGTGCTAGGTGCTGTGGTGTACAGAGACAGATAAAACAAGGTCTGTGTTCTCATAGAGCTTACAATGTAGTCAAAGTCAAGGTGCAATATAAACATGCACAAAAAACACTAATTCAAGCTGTTATAACAAGTACAAAAGAGAGACGTAAGCATTTGGTTTTATTATTTGGTTTCTGAGGAGGAAAAATACCATTATCCAGCTGGCATCATTGGAGAGAACAAAAAAGCATATATGAAGCTCCCTGTGAGAAAGAGGGCTTGAAATTTCCCATCTCCATAAAGGATCACAAATAAAAAAAAATTATATATACCTTTTGTCAGAGATTTCCTCCTGAAGTAAAGGGCCTGAATACATCCTGGAGGACTTCTCTGGCTCATTGCCCTACCTGGATGACTAGGAATTTAAGTATTTGACAACTTTATAACCCTCACAAGGGTAGTAACGAACTCCCTTTACATAGCATAGGCCCTCAAGGATCACCAGTTCAATAATAATTTTTTTAAATTAACTTAAACAAATAGAACTAGGAGTAATGACAGTCATATTGGGCAACCCTCCGCCCAGGGACTTTTGTAACTTCAGTGTCTTGCATTACTGTCTGCAGTACTGTCTAGCAATGGATAGTCAGGTATACTCTTCCACATCCTTGGACACCTTCAGTGGGCCCTGTGTCCATCTGCACAGTGCTATCTCGTAGATAGAATTGGAAGGGTCCTACGAGATCACCTACTCCATCCCTCTCATTTTCAGATAAAGAAATTGAAGCTAAAAGACGGCTTAATGAATTGCCCAAGATCACACAGATAGTACATATCCCTGGCAGGATTTAAGCCAAAGTCATTAGACTCTACTCCCAAAGCTCAATGAACTTGGACCATAGGTTCCCAAAGTGGGTGTTATCATCCCATGGTGGGAGGGGGGCACTGGAATGATCCAAGGGGGTAGTAGTAACCTCAGGTGCAAGTGGGGAGCATTAAATAAAAATAAGGGGGTGGTGGAAGCATAATGAAAGTGAAGAAGATAAGAAAATTTTGAAAAACCATTCATACATATTTCATCTGTTGCGTAAGTTAAAGTCATAGTGATTACATTATTTTCCAAATAAACACATAAATTGCAAGTTATAACTGATCAGTGGTCAAGTCCACTGATGCATTTTAACAAGCAAGTGTTGGTAGGTAAGCACATCACACATTGTCCAGCGTGCATCAGCAGGAATATATGGGTATAATGACTTGTTTATAATATGATGCTATCTGGTTACATGATGCAATATTGCATCATTAAAATTTCAATGCAGGAAAAAACACAAATTTACAATAAACTATTTGATTTAAGATGTCATTTTTAAAAAATTTATATTGTTCAAATGATGCAAATTTCAAAAAAAAATCTTAAAGGGTTAAAGAAAGTAGATTGCCAGGGGGGCACCAAGTAATTTATTTTTGAACAGATGGCAGTAGGCCAAACAAGTTTGAGAACTTCTGATCCAGATTCAATTTGGAGTTTTTGTTTTGTTTTGTTTTTAGAATGAATTTCACCTGGAGATGTAATGAGCCCAAGAGAGAAAAATAATTACCCTTTGGGGTTTAGCTCTCAATATTGGATCTGGTCTGTGTAAACCATCTTGGGATGTCTTATACCTCAAATCGCAAATACATTACCAATGAAAGGGAACAAAATCAATATTTTCCATAATGTTTCCTAACTCCCTATGCCAAATTATTACTTTGCAAAGTGATTATCATGCAAAAGCCAACAGTTTATCAAATTATAGGACCATTATTCCTTTTTATTAAAATAGTAATATTCCTTCAAGATTTAAGCAAGGGGATTCCTCATTCACTCTAGGGGATAGCACAGATATTTACCTAAGGTTAAAAAGCTTTGCTTAATTTCTAAGCCAGTCAGTTAAGCTAAGTAAAATCACTTTTTAAAAGAGCTAACCTCCTTCTGGCTATCCTCCACATACTGTAATTTTCTCTATGCATTAACATTTTTCCCTACTAAAAATTCAACCATTTGTTCAAGAGCTGTCCTCTGGCATGGTAATCCCCAGTGAAATCTTCTTTCACAT
Source organism: Trichosurus vulpecula (assembly GCF_011100635.1). NCBI lineage: Eukaryota > Metazoa > Chordata > Mammalia > Diprotodontia > Phalangeridae > Trichosurus > Trichosurus vulpecula. The sequence continues at coordinate 130,868,587 of NC_050580.1, read as the reverse complement.
GCCTTTTTCCATGGAAAAAAAATCTTTTTCCAGTCCACTGAGAAAATTTCAAAGAACTCAAGTCATTTGAATGGAATGAAAAAGTAATTTTAACAAAGGTCATGATTTTCAGTGGAATATTTCAAAAACATGAATTAATTAGACCATATAATGTTATTAAATATTAGTACAATTTCTCTCTCCTCCCCCCAAAAATGTAACAAATTCAAAGGAGATAATGCCACTGAGAGGACTATATTAAAATGCTTTTTTTTAAAAAAAAAAGCCATGTTTTGGGGAGGTTATGTTAATGGAAAGCCATGGAGATATTCTAGAATACTATTGTTTATTTTAAAACTCCATTGGGGGAACTTTTAAAAGAGAATCTATAACTGACCTAGACGAAGGAAGCACTCCTAACTGACTCTAGTAAGTAGATTACCCACAGGAACAACATTGGGAAGAGCTTGTGTACATGAATACAGTAGTCATACTGAGTGGGGTCAGATACTTTCCCTGCTCCCTTTAAAGCACTTATTTGAACTAATACTGTTCTTTTTCCTATGTTTTATCTTCTTTTCCTGCCATTTCATCAATGACTAAATAGTGTCTGTGTTTGGTTATATGATCCAAAATCTAGTCTTTCTCCATTACTATGTTGTATGTACCAAAATGAATTATAGATTTCCATGAGGGAAAATATCTCAAATTTGCTTTCTCCCATAAATGCCTCTTCCTAAATTATGAAATGTTTATTAAAAGCTCAAGTGCTTCAATTGGGATAAACTGTCTATTCCCAGAGTTTTTACTGAGCAATATTTGTCCCACTTTCTTAATTTTTCCATTGCGAATCAGCTACTCATGCTTTTCTCCTTCTTAGACCTTAGGAATTCCTCCCCACCCCAATCTATTCCAGGATGATCATGTTGGCTATGTCTAATGAAAGGTTCACAAATGTCTATCAGCACCTGTAGGTGTGTATAATCAGCATCAGGTGCTTAGTCTTCTTTAATTATTCCCTTTTCCATCTGTTCAGTACCTTATTCCTCATCTATCATCGTCAAGAAATTGATCCCAGACTTAGATGAATTTCTCTAACCTCTTCCCCATGACTGGCAGAAACAGAACAACTAGTTGCCTCTCTGGTATTTGTTTAGTTGTCTTTTCACAGCATGAATGCTGTGCTCTTTTTTAGCCAAATTGAATATGATAATAATTTGAGTTTTAAATAACAAGGAAATGAAATTACCCACAAATGATTGCTTAGGGGAGTTATTGTGTGTCTATTACTCTATAGAGTGTGCTAGTGAAAGCAGCAGTGGAACCATTTGAGAATCATTAAGTCCAGCCAAAAGAAGGAACCAGTATTAAGGAACTTGCCACAATTTTCCTGATTCGTGCAATAAGTAGAGATGGCAAAGGAAAGTCATGTCTAGTCATGATCAAGAAGCATGTGATATTTTTTAAAATTTGGATTTGGGGGAGGGGCAGGGGTTACTATAGATTGATTACTATAGAACTAATTCTGGGGTAAAATAAGGATTCATTACTACATTTACCAATGTATTGTCCTTAGAAGAAAGGAGTATGAGCAGAGCCATTGTGATGCCCACCCCACATAGTAGAGCAAAAGGCAGACATGGTAGGTGGGAAGCTTACTGGTCTAGGTATGCAGAAGTTGCTTAAGACAAATTATAATTTCACCATCAATCACTGCTCTCTTTATAGGCTATTTCCCTAATCTCTTTTGTATTAACCTTCCCCCATTCTTATGAACTCCTTTTCACTTACTCCAAATATAGCAGTCCCTTGACTGCCACAGTCTGTCTCTACTATGTATCATACTATACTGTTCATACTATACTGATCATAGGACCAAAGACTTAGAACTGGGTGGGACTTAGAAGTCATCTAGCCCGATATCCTTATTTTGCAAAAGAGGAAACTGAGGACTACAGAGGTTTAATGACTTGTCAAAGGTCATAGAGGTGGAAACTAGCTGAGCCAGGATTTACCCACACTTCTCTTGACTCCAAATAAAAAAAAATTCTACTACTTTATAGTTCATTAAAAAACAATCCTTGTATATGTAAAGCTCACTAAAGTTGATCAACTTCAGGATTCCATTCTTGGCAAAAAATCAGCCAAGAAGTAATTTCTTATCATCTCTAGTAGATGATTCAAGTAGAGTAAATGTTGTGGTTGTGCACCTTTATTTTTGATCCTCAAATTATGCAAATACATGCAAATTAGTTGTTGCCTCTAGGCTTCTGGCATACTGCCAATCTATAGCCTGCAGGGTTTCCATGCTTAGAGATACCACTAGCATAAACATTATAAAGGATGTGTATCAAATTACCTCAGCACAACCTGTTCTAAAACCAGTGTATCCTCATCAGAAGCTGCTAAAGCCCACCAGTAGCTCAATTTATATGCAGAGTCTAATAGCTTGCAGAGAGACTTGGAAGTCAGGCCCATCATATCCATTCCCAAGCTAGTCAGTCTCTGGTAGGCTCTTACATCAGGAATGTGCTAATTCTTTGTGGTAAGTGGCAAGTCTCCTTTTCTGTAAAGTGAGAATAGTGTCTCCAAAATCTCAAGTGTATATAAGGGGTTTCATTTAGCATTCATAAAAGACTTTGAGACCCTTGAGGAAATAGTTTAAACAGCTCTAAAGCACTGATCTCCTTAACACTGAATATTTTACTTTTGTGATTATTAGCTATAAAAAGACTTGGCAACTGCAGGGGTTTTACAGCTCTAAGATGTTTGTTTATTTTTAGTTAGAAAAAATGTATTTTTCATTCTCACTACTGTTTTATTCTTGTATGGTAATAAAATAAACTGGCATATTTCTGACTCACTGAGCATCTTTAAAGAAAATGGGAGAACAACATGTTTGGAGCTTCTCTGTTAATGTTTTTTTTCTTTGCTGGAGTCCTAATTTATCTGTTGGATAATTTATTAGGCAGTATCAACATTGTGCGATCCATGTTATCTCTTACGGGTAGAAATCAAATACTCTCTTGTCACTAGGAGGGATGATTTAATTAGAATTTATAACCTTATAGCATGACAGATCATAAATACCTGCCCTAACTGTAGACAATATTAAAAATAGATCAAGTTCAACCCAAATCACTGCAACCTACTGCTATAATATCTGTGATTTCCATAAGCTTACAAAAATCTACTACTTTCTATTGTAAAATGAGGGAGTTGGGCAGGATGACCTCTGAGATCCTTTCCAGCTCTGGATCTCTTATCCTGGGGTCCAATTTTCCAAAGAGCACTAAGGTGCCTTCCAGATGTCCTGTGTTGCTTGGCACTCTAGTAATAACAACTCCTATTGGCAGTTTACAGCCATCATTGTTAGACTGAATCTAGAAAGTGGCTCTTGACAACCATGTGAGATAGCTCCTTCATTCCCATTTTATAGAAGAAGTTTATTGGTGTAAATGACAAGAAAGAAAATGCATTACTATATACTTTGCTACTGCACCCTAAGAACCACTGGAACTTTTTATTTACCTTGCTGTTGAATGAAAACTCCTATATGTGTTGTCTCTACCTACTGGAATGTGAGCTCCTTGAGATCAAGAACTATCCTGATTTTCTATTTGTATCACTAATGCTAAGCAAAATGTTTTGTATGAGGTGAATGTTCAACCCATTCTTTTTAATTCACTCACTCCATTCATTCATGATGATGACATTGAGGCTTAGGTGGGTTTAATGACTTGCCCATGGTTACCCAACTAGTAGATGAAACACACAGGATTTGAATCCCTTCTTCTGGTCCAGTGCTATTCTAAAATCAGCTCATGTGAATGTGTTGGATATTACCATTAAGAAACATTAAGGTCAAAAAGTTCTTTCCAAATAGCCAATTAATGCCCATTTATAAGAACAATTCTACCTTCCAGCCTTTGGGGAAGGGGAAGGAGGAATTAGAGCCAAACTGAAACTTCAGAGGATACTTTTCTAAACCTATAATTAAATGGCTCTAGAGAAGGGTTCTGTTACCCTATTTTCCTTTAACCTTGGCTGGTTCACCCACTGCTTTTTCTGGGACTTCTCATTAATTGGCTATGTAATCTTTCAGGCCAAAGTCGTGATGACTAAAAAAAAAATTCGACACCCCAAAGATTTCTCATAAAATTTCCCATGCATTGGCTCTGAATGGATTATTGAATAGGCTGCCAAGAGAGCTAATCATTTGAATTTTTAAACCAAACTATGCAGTCACACTAAGATGATAATGGGGATGATCAAACATTCCCACCTGAAAAGTATTTTTTCTCTTGTGTTTCATTCTATAAATGAGTGAATGAATGAATGAATGAATGAGTGTTTAACAAGTGCTACATACAAACCACTCTGTTAAGTGCTAAGGATATAAAAAGAAAAGCAAGACAGTCCCTACTCCAAAAGACCGCACATTCTAATGGGTGTTTATGGGGAAAAATAATACAGAACACAACATTCTAAGCAAAGATGCTGATTGTCCACATTTTAGCAATGGGTGGCTTCACTAAGCCACTATAGCTATTCGATATCTAGTTAAGCTGTTATTATAAAATATCAGGGGGACCTAATCAGAGGGATGAGGTAGAGCTTAGTGAGCTTTCATTCAAATATCTGGTTAGAGAAACTCTTGGTCCTATAGCTTTATTTTTAAGAAATGAGTATGCTGTTTGCAATTGCATCTGTATAGGAAAAGGGTAGAAGCATTTTCTTCTGTGTTGGGTTTGGGTTTAATAACAATGACCCAGTAAAGATAGAAGCAGGATCTTTAAAAGAGAAAAGCGTGCCTTTAAGAGAGAGAGAAAAGGACAGCTGTTTCTAGATAGCAGAACAACAATCAAATATAAATGTCTTGAAGAGGAGGCATCTTCCACCACTCTCTTCATAGTACAATGAAATCCAGATAAAAAGAAAATCTGCTGACTAAAAGGAAGCCACTTGTGAAAAAGCTTTATTTGAACCTTATCTAGCCAAGAACTCAGTACTATCCCCTCAGTGGACTGGAAGGTGTAGGATGGTTTGTTGTTTTTGCTGTTTAAACAGACCTTTGAGTGGATGGGTTTATGAAGTGTGGAAACTCCCTCCGTTGCTAAATATTGGAAACTCATTTGATTTTCATCTTCTCACTGTTACCTGAGAAGCTAAATGACTTGTCCAAGGTCATGCAGTTATTATGGGTCAAATGACAGACTTGAATACAACACTGACTTTGGGTTGACCTCTAAGTCGTTGATTTCATGAACCAGGGCTTTCTGACTCCAAGGCCAAACCTCTTTTCATTGCATCATGCCATTTCTCTTACAGATTTTTTAAAATGTCTAGTAGTGTTCCAAACCTCTCAACTGGAGCTTACCTTGTGTTTTCTGATTCCAAATCTGGTATTCTTTCCATCAGGACTTTGCATGGAAGAAGAGTACCAAGTTGTGCAGTAAATTGATATCATAGTATGTGGATATGATCCCCTAGAGTAATATTCATGCCACTGACTGCTGGCTTTGGAGCTGGGAAGACTTGGTTTTAAATCTCACCTCAGATTTCATCTAGCTTTGAGACCCTGGGCAAGTCACTTAACCTCTCTGAAGTAGTTTCTTCATCTATAAAAGAGTAAGACAGTCAAGAAGCATATATTAAATGCCTACTATGTGCTAGGCTCTGTACTGAGCACTAAGAACACAAGGAAAACCAAGATATCCCCTGCCCTCAAGGTGCTCACCATCTAATGGGGGAAGATAACACATAAAAAGAAGCTGAAAAGGGGAACAAAGGGAGAGAGTGGAATTGAGTCTGGTTGAGTGGGAAATGATAAGGTGGCTGCTCTGGACACCCTCCTCACTGATGTCTACCTTTCACTATCTCCAATCATAGGGAGGGAGTGAGGGAGGGAGGGAAGGGCCCTAGGAGCAGGGACTACTGAGGGGCTATGAGTTATAGAGCAGATGTAATTAAGGAGGACTGGGAAAGTCTTCTTGAAGGAGGAAGGATTTTGCAAGGATTTGAATGAAGCATAGAAAAAGAGAGCATTCCAAGCATGGGGGATAGCCAGAGAGAATGCTTGGAATCAGGTGGATCACAGAATATATGGTAATAAGTAAGAAATAAGAAAACTGGAAAGATAGGAGGGAGCCAGGTTAAGAAGGACTTTGTTCACCAAACTGCAAATTTTATGTTTAATCAGAAGGTGATAGACAGCCAGTGGAATTTATTGAAAGATGATGATATGATCAAACCTGAGCTTTAGCAGTTGGCTGTTGCAATGAGGTAATGAGGGCCTTGTCCCAAGGTAGTGGTGGTGTCAGAGGAGAGAAAGGGGCTAAAATGAAAGATGCTAGGAAGGTAAAATTGATAACACTTGGCAACAGATTAGATATATGGAAGGAGGTGAAAGAGAGTGAAAATTTTGAGTATGACTACTAGATTGGGAGCCCATGTGACTTGGAGGATGGAGGTACCCTTGACAGTAATGGCTGTGTTTAGAAGGAGGAGGAATGTTGGAGGGAAAGATGAGTTTCAGACATGTTGAATTTAAGATATTTATGGGACATTCAGTATAAGATGTCTAACAAACAGTTAGATATGTGAATCTGGATATTAGAAGAGAGGTTAGAAAATCTTGAACAAGCAAATGTGAAAATCATAAGCATAGAGATGATAGTTGAATGTGTAGGAGATAATGAAATGACCAAACAATATAGTATAGAATAAATAGAAGAGGGTCCAGGACAAAGCCTTAGGGAGACATTCACCATTATTATTGAGGGGTCTATATGAAGACCATGCAAAAGACGTTGAAAAAGAGAAGACAGGTAGGAGGAGAACCAGGGGAAAGCAGTGCCATGAAAATCCAGAGAGGAGAGAGATTATCAAAAGTGCCAAAGGCTGCAGAGGCAACAGGAAAAATGAGGATTGAGGAAAGGTCATCAGATTTGTCAACTAATCATTGTTAACTTTAGAGGGAGCAGCTTTGGTTCAATGATGTTTTAGAGCTTTCTCAAGGAGATTAGCCACAAAATAGAGACATATGTGACAACATATAATGGGAATTAAATAAGGGTATTTGGGTGATGGGAGAGACATGGGCATGTTTCTAGGCAATAAATAGGCAGTCATTAGGCAGAGAGCTATTGAAGCTAAGTGCGAGAGTAGAGACAATAGGAGGCAAACTATCAGAAAAGAGAGGAAGGAATGGGATGACTGATACAGGTAGAGGGGTTAGTCTTGGCAAGAAAAGCCACTTCTTCATGTAAGATAGGGATGAAGGAAGTGATAGTGGTAGAAGGCATCTAAGGAATGTGAGATCAAGAGGGAGAAGAGAGAACTCCCTGCAAATGACCTCATTTTTTCAGTGAAATATGAGGCAAGGTTCTTAGCTGGGAGGGTGGAATGAGGGAAAGTCATGGGAAGGTTGAGGAGGGATGAATGGACATGGAAAAGCTGCTGTGTTAAATAGGATAGCAAATCAATTAAAGATATATAAAAGAATTGCCTTGCTCCAATGAGGGCTCAGTCAAGATCATGTAACTTGAATTAGTAGTGGGCCCAGTCAGCACAATATCATGATTTTCTCAAGCTTTGTCCAGTAGTACATGACTAGAAGGGAAGGCAGGGGATTGACCTCAGGCTGAGGCTTGGCAGGGCAAGATTACCAATAGGACAACAGAGTAGGATAGGGAATGGAGAGAAGAGGACATCATACAGTTGAACTGGTTCATCAAGTAGTCAAGATGGGGAAAGGGGGAGAGTGCAAATAGTATAGAGATGATAGCATAGAAGAACTGAAGTCTGAAAGGGCTGAAGGTCATGGTAAGAACAGGTTTAAGGGATATGAGGCAGAGGGAGAGGTATAATGGTGACAGATTGTTATCAGATTAGGAGATTTCAGAGTTCACGAACATGGAAGTGGTGGATTCATGGTTGGTGGCAAGACCAAGGGTATAAATGTAAATGTAGCTGACAGAAGAGGAAGTCATGTGAAATTAGTAAACTGAGGAACTGGGAAGTTAGAGTATTTGAGGGAATATCTTTGAATAAGTTGAAGTCCCCTAATGTGAGGGAAGAAGGTGTGGAGGAGAGAACCAGACTCCGAGCCAGACTGAAATCACTGGAGAAAGAAGAGGAGTATTTTGAAGGTAAATAGGCAGCAATTACTATAATTTTCATTGGATCATACATATGGATTGAGTGAACCTAGAACAAAAAGTTCCTGAATGATGGTGGTAGGGGGAGAATCTGTAAGTGCCAACGAGAAACAAGGAGTATTCCAATTTCCCCATGCAGACCAATGAGTCAAAGGAATGAGTGAAAGGGCACCCAGTGCTTGAATATGGAGTCCATAAAGTCTCCGTCATCAGGAGGGAGCTAGATCTAAGAACCGAAAGTTGGAAGGAGTGAGAAGGGAAAAGGTTTAAGATGAAAGCAAGTTTGTTACCTATGGAACAGGTGTCCTAGAAAGCACAATGGAAAGAGTAGGTAGCTTTAGTATAGGACCCTGATAGGGGAGGTTGAGTGAGGTGAAAGAGAATAAGGGATTAGCCATTGGGTGATGGAGAATAGGGTTTGAATGATGATAGTGGGGTTCAGAATCACTGGATAGGGAAGTTATAACCAGGAGGAAATTTGCTAATCATTTAGGAATCAGTTCAGGTAGGTTATTAACATCTCTAGGGGTTTGGCCTCAGAGTAGAGACCTCTTAGGGAAGTATTAATCAGCTTAGGAGAGGGGATCAGTGAGGGAAGCTGATGAAATGTCATTTCTTCCCTTTCTCTGAAAGCAGGAGGCCAGACAAGAAGACCAGACTGAAATGGATTGGGTAATGACTCCTACCTCACTGTGTTGGAAGCATCAAATGAGCTAACATATGAAAAATATTCTGCAGTCCTTGAGGGACAATTTCACTGAAGATCATCACCATCACAATCACCATCATCATCACTAATGTCTCAAGGGTTGTACAACCATGGGAACTGAAAAGCATTCTGTCATTTCTTAATTTATTTGATTTGATTTGATCATACATTTTTGCTTAATTTAGGTTGTATCTTAGTTGTTAACTCCTTTATAAAAATGATGGTGTATATCGTAACAGGATGAAGGATCCAAAGTTGATTTTTGAAATACATGGAAATGAGTTTGCTCAGAAGCTAGAGATCACAAAGGTAGAAGGGATGACGATAGCCCCCCCAAAATGCCCTGTTTCTAGTTAGGATAACTGGTCCAAAGTGTTTTTAATCTAAATGCAAGAGTTAGCTTTATTTTTCTTCCATAACTGTCATATTTCTAAGTACACCATGATGTCTCACACACAAATTAAAAAGGAAAATCAGGTCATAATTAAAGTGAATAGACTGAGAGAAAGCCTGTTAACTAAATTCCAATTTGCATACCATTATGCACGGCATTCAGGCTTGAGGAAGAACAATGGACATAATTGGAGGATTATACTAAGGCTTGAATTTCATATGGATCATTTGATATTCTATCTGGGCTGCTAGCAAGTCATGTTGCATCAGATCAAATCCTGATTTCATCCCTGAATTGCTAAAAGAAAAAAAAAGAACCTATTATGACTCCCTCTCCTCTTGCTTCTTCATTACAGGGATGTAATCTCTGGAAGTGGCCCCAAGAGCTTGATGCCTCACTGCCTATGTGCCTGTATTTTATATTGTTCCACTGTTGCAGAACAGTACCAGTTAATAGGAAAATAATGGAAATATGCAAATTAAATTTACCTGATGAGGAGGGAAAGACTATTTTCTCCCAACTGCAGAATTACTAATAGACACACTGTGGAAATGGAAACATCTCCATTGAGGAAACTTATGAAACATGATCTTGAGACTACAGGAATTGTCCTTCTGCCCTGAGAAATAAGCATAATGGAATTTTTCTCACTGTTTACAGACATCTGAGTGTGGAGAGCTGAAAGGGCCAAGGGAGAGCCAAGCTGAAAAATGTGTAAATTAAACTATAAAATAAAACAGGCAGTACACCGTGAGGTGATTATAGAAAGCCCTAGTGGCATTATAAAAATGTGAGGGCAAAGTCTGAACAACTTCAGATATCCACAAAGGAGCAGAATGTTGCTGAAATTCACAGGGGGTAAGGGCTGAGGTGACTTAGTCCTGCAAGCAAATGGAATAAAGAGAAGAATTAGGTATTTTAAAACAGCATCTAATTCCTTAGATACATTTCCCATCCTCTCCTGGGTTTTGCTAACAGAGTATGACATCATAGCAGGTTATCCAATTTATTGGGCTTTCTAAAGATTTTTTTCACAAAAATCATCTAAAATTATATGAAGCTGAAAGTTCAAAAATAGGTTGTAAAACTCCTTTTTTCTTCATGGTTAAGAAGATGAATTAAAGTAGCCAGGCAAATAGATTTGTTCCCATTCCTCACACAGCCCATTTTCTATCCAATCCTACCCCCACCATGCAATCAGCTGTTAAAAAATATGCACATTCAAACCTGATCCCCCATTTCCACTATTGTCAGTACCATCAACTCCTCTCCTAAGTACTCTCCTACTATGTGCTATTTCATTATCTCTGTCTTTCTCTGTCTCTCTGTCTTTCCATCTCTCTGTCTCTGTGTCTCTGTCTCTGTCTCTCCATCTCTGTCTCTCTGTCTCTCTCTCCGTCTCTCTCTGTCTCTCTCTCCGTCTCTCTCTGTCTCTCTCTCTCTCTCTCTCTCTCTCTCTCTCTCTCTCTCTCTCCCCCACCTCTCATATATGTATGTTTACATATTTATGTGTGTATTTATGTAAGGTATATATGTATGTTTACGTATTTATGTGTGTATTTATGTAAGGTATATATGTATGATTATGCCTACAGAATATACGCATCTGTCTGCCAATAACTACAGTAGAATTCATTAAACCTCAAGCGTCACTTTTTTCCAGTCCTGCAAGTGCCTTTTATTTTTTTGCATGGCAGTCATTTCCCTGTATATCCCACAATATAGCCCTTCCTCACAACAAAGAAAAACAATTAGACACAACGAACACAGTGAACTTGGCTGACAACATATGTGATGCTCTGTATCTTTGGCCCCTAGTTCTCTACCTTTGTAGCAATTGTGTCTTTTAGCATCTGTGCTCCAAGACTAACAGAAAAGCTTAAATTTCCAGGATGTCTTCCTCCAAAAGACGCACTAACGAGCAATGCTTTCCAGAGTTGTTTTAAGCCCCATGTCCAATTTCTTGAAGGTCTTGAGTATGAATTTCTATGTGAATTTGTAAGGTTATATTGATGGCCAGTTCACAGTCTTTGGCAGCAATAGAGAAGGGAATAATGCCGAATTGTTTCCATCAGCCTCATACTTAGACATCTGAAGGCTCTATGGAGAGCTTTGTTTGTGCTGGGGGAGGGGAGGCTGCCTTTTTTTAATACTAGGTCTCCCTATCTCACTCAGGCTGGAAATGCAACAATAAGTCATGGGCACCATCCCACCACTAATTCGCAGGGAAGTTTTTACCTATTCCATTTCTGACCTAGACAGCTTTACCCCTCCTTTGCCAACCTGGTGACCCCTGTACTCCCAGAGTCTCACCATATTGTAGTTGAATTCAGTGTATACACCCAATCAACGTGGCCTATTACAGCCCAAATCTCCCTAGTTCAAATAATCTACCAGCCTCAGCCTCCCTAGTACCTGGGATTATGTGTGTCACCAAGCTCAGCCAGGATCCATTGTTTTTAATCCATCCACTAATGCAGATCACAAACCCTCTCTAGTTTCATATGGGCACTTGTTGCTGAAAAAATCATCTTAAAGAGTCTCTTAGAATTAGGAAGTGTGATCTTCGAACGGCAGACACATAGTCCGTGATCTAGCCTTTCCACTTTGGTAGGACTTCTGAGAATTTGTACTTACTGAAATAGCCTTGAGAAACTAGGTTTATTGCCATACTGAGATGAAGCACCGAGAATGATTTTAGACGAAGAATCACAACCCATACCTCAAAAGAAAAAAAGTCTTCTCTTTCCTTGATGGCCCGCTTGATTTAGTCTGATTGCATAGGAGCTTTTCTCTTATATTCATTCAAATGCAGCAATGATAAACAGAGAATAGTCATGCCTCACTTCTGAAATCAGAAAATTGAAAGCAAAAGAGAGAACAGGAATAAATTAATAAAAAAGCACTTCTTAAGCCCTTGCTACGTGCCTAGGATTGTGGTATGCTCTGCGGATACAAACAGAAAAAATGGTACAATTCTTGTTGTCTAGGAGCTCGTACTGTAGTAGGGACATACAACAAATAAAAGGAAGTTGGTTGCAGAACCGCTGAAAGGCCCAAGGGTTGTAGTCGCCAAGTAGATATGAGCTGAGGGCCTCTCGGTTACATAAGGAGATCCAAGGGTAGTGCTGAGAGGCTAGAAGATTCAGAAACAGGGCAAATGGTTAGGCCTGGAAGACCTTAGGAGATGCAGACAAGGCAAAAAGTTGGAACTTAATAAAACCGTTATGAATGAACACTTTCTTCCAAAATGTAGGAGAAAAAAAATATAAAAATGTTTCCGAGCTTGAATATAAAATGTGATGGCCAATGGCATGGCCAAAAACTCTAGGGGGAAAGGTAAAGCTATCACGTAAGACATTAAGCACCACCATGGCAGAAGTGACTTGTGAAAGACATCCAGGATCTGGGGAAAGTCAGTGATAATAATAGTGGTGAGCATTTATACGAGGCCAGCTAGGTGACACGGTGGATAGGGTACCAGGCCTGGAGTCAGGAAAACTCATCTTTCTAAGTTCAAATTGAGCCTCAGACACTTACTAGCTGTGTGATCCTGAACAAGTCCCTTCACCCTGTTTGCCTCAGTTTCCTCATCTGTAAAATGAGCTACAGAAGGAAATGGCAAACCACTCCAGTATCTTTGCCAAGAAAACCCCACATGGGGTCACAAAGAATTAGAAATGACTAAAACAGCTAAACAACAACAGCGTTTATATACTGTGCACTATACGCCAGGAACTATGCTAAGTGCTTCACTAATATTATCTCATTTGGTCCTCACAACAACCCTGGGAGGTAGGTGCTGTTATTTTCCCCATTTCACCAATGAAAAACTGAGGCAGATAGAAGTTAAGTGACTCACCCAGGGTCACAAATCTAGTAAGTGTCTGAGGCTGGATTTGAACTTGGGTCTTCCTGAGTTAATACCTAATTGATAATAATAATAATAATTATAATAGCTAATATTAATATAGTGTTTATTATGTGCCAGGGACTGTGTTAAGCACTTTACAGTTACCTTTTTGTTTGATCCTCACAATAACCCTGGGAGGTAGGTGCTATGATTTTCCCCATCTAAAGATGAGGACCTGAGACACATGGAGATTAAGTGACTTTTCCAGCATTACACACCTATCAAGTATTTGAGCCTGCATTCGAACCCATGTCTTCCTGAGTTAATTCCTAATTAAAAGATTGAATCAGCATCTAGTTGGCATGAACAGTAGAAAACATGAATACCACATCACCCAATTAAAGGCAACAAAAAAGAGACATATAGAACAAAATCCAGAAGGGAAACAGTTTATTGGAAAAATTCATGTAAGGAAAGGAGCTGCTCATCAAATCCCCAGATGTGATCTTTCCACCCATCTACTCTCACATTCTTCTGGCAGGCCATCTACAAAATTCCCACCACTCCAACTGGTTCCTGTTCTTCTACTCACCCTCTACTTTCATATCAAATACAACTAACTAAAACGAGTATTTATTAAGAGCTTACTACATGCCAGGCTTTGTGTTGGGTACTGCCAATAGGAACCCAAAGAATAAACCAGTCCCTATTCTCAAGGAACTTATATCCTAAGCAGGGCTGGGGAACCTGCGGCCTTATGGCCTTAAGGCTGCAGGTTCCCCGCCCTGCGACCTAAACCAAGAACTCATTCTCACTAGTGCTGCTGCTGCTTCCTGGCGCATCACTCAGGAGAGCTTCAAGCCACCTCAAAAAACACACCACACTATCAAAGCTTCGGCTATTTGTTGAAACTCCTAAATATCCCCACATAGAGGTACAGCCATTCGCTACATTTGACCAAGCATCCCTGATGATGTCTGAGGTGGGTGGTGGGTGGTGGGTGGTAGAAAGTTTCCCATACAAGGAACAACGTCTTCTCCTCTCAGTCGAGCAGAGTCCTAAGCATCTGACAAAATTTTCTTTCTATCAATTTATGCTGTCTCTCACTCACAGACATGTTTCCTCAACCCTTCACCCCTCTAGCAGTGGCCTGGATTACCAGGATGTTGTAGAATTCCTTCACGGGCCAGTAGTACCTGGCTACCCTAAACCTCATTATTCATACCTTTTCATTTTTCTTAGCATTCTACTTAGGGTGTGCAGGAACAAAATGGTGCACAGATACCTAAACAGGCAGAAAGTACCTTGATAACATGGAGATAGTGATATAAAAGCCAGAATGGGCTGTTAACCGGTTCCCCATCCCAGTGACATCCAAATTGGAGAGGCAGACCCGACAAAACTCTTCCCAAACACATCCCTGATCATTTTCATTCTATAAGGGTACAATTACCATAAAGGGGATAAAAAGAATACAGAAGAAATGCTTATTCGTGACTACAGGGGCCCTAAGCATGGATGTGTCCTAATGACATCGCTGGATATACCGTAGGCCTGCCATATGATAGCATCTCCTTAAATAATTACATTTGTCTGAAGGAGAGTCTGATTTTGTGGGTAATAATCATTCAAACAGCAAGCCTAAAGTCTTTAAGACTGGTTGCAATGATCAGCTCTGTTGCCATCTTTGGCTCCTGGACTTCTCTCTGCAGAAACTAGAGAACAGCAGGATGAGAACAGTAAGGACAGTGGTCATTAATTACCCTCCTGATTTTAACTCGGAGATAAATGTCTGTGAAAGTTAATAGGCTGAGTCCAGTCACTATCACAGAATCACAGAACCTCAAAGTCTGAAGGGACATCAGAAGCCATCTACTGCCTCCCATAGTTGAAAAAGGATCTCCTTGACAACATACCAGGAGACTGATCAGCCTTTGCATAAAGGCTTCTGGGAAGGAGAGATCTGCTACCTCCCAAGTCTGATCAATCAGCCATTAGATGAGTTGAGCAAGTTAAAAGTTTTTCCTTCCAACGAACTTAAATTGACTCTTCACAATTTATGTCCATCCCCCACAGTGAGATCACAGATTCATTTTACCTTCATTCTTATTTATCAGCCCTTCAGAAGTTATTTTTCTTCTACTTTTTCCAATTCAAAGATCATTTTCTCTGGAAGGGAAATTTGTGTTCACTCCAATTGGCTATTCCCACCAAAGATATGGATCACAAGCCATCTGTGCATCCTCTGTGATTCTTGTTAATCTCCCCCAAGAGTTCAAAGGAGGAAGTCCACCCAAAGTGCTAGGGGACATCTGAGTTCTTAGGATATTTTGAAGATAACAATGGTGGCTCTCTTCCCTCTTGCTGCCTGCCTGGGTAGAGAGCTGGTCCTGGAGGCAAAAAGGCTTGGTCAAAATTCTATCTCTGATACATCTAGGATATGTGATCCTGGGGAAGTAAGATAATTTATCTTTTGCTGTCCCAAGTGACTCTTAAGTCTACTAATTTCAGACCAGCTGCTGACTGACAATGGTAGAAGTTCCTTCCACCAATAGTTCTGTTTTTTTGTTCTCAGAACTCTTTTACGCTCTGCAAAATTATTGAAGATCTCCTAAAGATCTTTTGTTTATGTGGCTTATAGCTATCAATTTTATCATATTTGAAATTAAAATGTCTAAATATTTTTGTGAAAATAATTTTGACCTTGTGGTTTCTTTAAGGGAGTCTTTGATGACACTTTGAAAAGAACTGCTGCCTTATACCATTGAAGTCATGGGTTCACATGCGCGCACACGCACGCACACACACACACAGGGATTCTATGATGCGTTTTCTTGAAAAGAATTGTTTCTACTCCTGTCTTGTGACTATCTGAATGCCTAGTGTTCCTGCAATCAAATTTCAGTACAGGTGGTGGGATAGAAAACTGATTTGGGGTCAGAAAGACCCAGGTTCAAATCTTACTTTAGGTGCTTATTAGCCATGTGATGTTGGGAAAATCTTTTAACTTATCTCATTCTCAGTTTTCCCATTTGTATTTTATTTCTTTTGGAGGGGGAAGGCAGGGCAATTGGGGTTAAATGACTTATCCAAGGTCACACAGCCAGTAAGTGTGTCAAGTGTCTGAGGCTGGATTTGAACTCAGGTCCTCCTGACTCCAGGGCTGGTGCTCTACTCACTGTGCCACCTAGCTGCCCCTGGTTTCCCATTTGTAAAACAAGGATAAGAATAACTACCTCATAGGATTGTTATAAGGAGATTTTGTGTGTGTATGTGTATAATATATATATATATACATATATGTAAAACATATAACCTTAAATCATTCCATAACTGTTAGTTATTAGTATTGTTACTCTCATTAAATAAAAGAGGCTGTTCTTCCATAAGTGGAATAAGTATGATTCAAATGTCATCAAAGAAGATAAAATAATTGTGTCTAATCATCCCCAGTCCTGGTTTATACTCCTGAGATTAACAATGGGGCCAGTTAGCATTAGTCTGGACCGTCGTGAAGAATGAAGTAAGCACTGTGAAGGGACAGGGGAAAGTATGATAAAACAGTCACAACGGTGTACGGAGCTATATCTATCCATCTGGTGCCTGAGCCAAGTAGTATTGACAAATGTCAAGGAGATCCTGTGACAGACATCATGAGCCTATTGGTGAGAAAGCTACTAGCTAAGAAGGAGTTCCCATGTCTTGTAGAGACAATGTAGGAGTATGGAAGCATCATGCCCTCCAGTAGCTTCCTAGTTAAATTAATCATTCTTGCTAATTTTCTAGCTATTTAATAAGTTTGGGAATTTGTCAAATTTAAATGCAATATCCTTTAAAATTATGCAATCTTTCAAAATCATCATTTTAAATTTATGCCCTATAAATTTCATAGTCCGGAGACAAATCTCTACTTGGCCTGCCCCAGTTATGGTTCTAATACTATGTCTCAGATATAGGAGACCACAGGAAAGACTGGACTTCTCTAATTAAGGGTCACTGGGAGAAATAGGGAACCTTCTTCAGCTCAGTGAAGAGGTGACATTCCTATCACCAGCTCTGAAAAAAAAGTCATCCTAGACCTGAGGATGGGCGCACCCAGGCAGTCAGCTCTAAATATAATTCTTCCACTCCCTGTTCCTCTTGCACCTGATTATCCATTCTGACACTTCTGAAATAGAATGCGCCTCTCTCCTGGCACTTTTTTAGTGACTCCACTGGGTAATCTTGATTGCTGCTTGATTGCTGGTTAAATGGTTTTAGACTTTTAAAATTCCCGAACAGGTGTGTTTCTCTTTGCACATGAGCACTGTAGCTGTCTAGCAGAGTTCCCATCCATAAATCATCACTTCCCTGCCAGAGTTTCCTCCTCATTTAAATTGAGAAAGAATCCAAAGAGCTAACATTGAGACCGCTACACACTTGTGAAAGGTCTTTTTGGAATAATTTGGAACAATTAAGATTAATTGTGAAAGTACTTGAATACAGGCTTAACGAATCCTAGCTTTTAAGGCTGTTTTCCCATATCTAACGTCAGAGGCCTCCATTTGGTATCCATTAAAGACTGTGTCCCCAAGTCACTAAATGAAAGTTGAGGAGTTAATCATTTGCATCTGGTGGGAGGTGGAAAGAACAACCCAAGACCTACTTATTTGCCATCGATTAATTTGAGAATGCAATAAAATTGAGCTAGAATACTGTGCCTGCTTTCCTACCCTTCTTTCTTTTTCCAGCCCTCTGCAATGAAACACCGAAAGCAAAGAAAATAGAGAGAGAAATTAATTCAGGATCAGGTGTGCTTCTATCACTGAAATTGTTCTTGACACACAAATAGCCTTAGCAATAAGAACTGAGTTTTAAATTTGTACCTTCAAATCTATACTTTTCTTTTGGGATTTCCCCTTCTTGAACTAAGGTTGGACATACTAATTGGATACTATATATATAGATGTACATATATATACATATATATATATAACCAATAGACAATAAAATAGCCTTTTCTATGATGATGCATACAAAGTCTGTGGTCAGATGAAAAAATGAGAAAGTAGGTAGATGGCTGGAGGGCTGAAAGAAAAGCTAGACAGAAATATTCCTCTTTAGGATGCTAATCTAATTCCAGTTTAGTAACATAAGAGGAATTTCAGTTGTTTTTCAGTCATGTATGACTCTTTGTAACCCCATTTGGGGTTTTCTGGGCAAAGATACTGGAGCAGTTTGCTATTTCTTTCTCCAACTCATTTTACAGATGAGGAACTGAGGCAAACAGTGTTAAGTGACTTGCCCAGGGTTACACAGCTAGTAAGTGTCTGAGGCCAGATTTGAACTGATGAAAGATGAGTCTTCCTGACTTCAGGCCCAGCACTCTATCTACTGTACCACCTAAGAATAAGTAACTTCAAATAGCAAAGTGCTACACAAATAAGCTATTTTTATTTCATTTTGGTCAAGGTTTTATTTAATTGGGGTTAGACACATGCAATGTGGAAATTCTTCCACAAACTCAAATCAGCAACTCAAGTAACTTATGATCTTAGAGAACTGCCTGGAACATGGAGAAGTGGTGATTGGCTCATAGTTCTACAAACAGTATTGTCAGACACAAGACTTGAACCCAGGTCTTGCTGATTCAAAAAATGGCCTTTTATCCATTATGTCATGTCATAAATATAATGTAATTATTATAATATAGAATATGAATTGCTATAATATGTAATATAAATTATAATATAATTACTATTCCAATAGGAGAAACTCAAGTTTCTACCTAGGAAATCCTCATTCGAAAAGGAAAAATATTTTACTATGTTATCATTCTCAAGAAGAAAAAAAGGTATTTAATTTTTACTACATAATTGGCTCACAGAGTTACTCTATAAACAAAGTATATTCCCTTGGTCTCACATATCAGCATTAGTCTTTAGAATAGCCTAAAAAGATTAGACTGACACATTGAAGCCATTCTCTTCTCAGTAACATAGCTAGACAGGCCCATATTGAACACCAGTTAAGGAAGACAAGAAGAATTGGGAACATTACCCTGTGTTTTCTAGATAAATTAGGATTCTGATACTAGATCTTCATGAAATGAGCAAGCATCATTTACCCCCATTCCTCTATACTGTGGCAATCTTAATGAATATAGATGGCTAACCTAGAGCCTGAAGCAGCAAACCATGATCCACCTCAAATAAGATGAATGGTCTATGTTGCAAAGATGGAACATTCAATTTGTCGCAAAGAGGAAGTCAGCATCTATTGAAGAAGGTCCTGCCACTTCCCCCTTTTGTTAAGGTACAAGTCTAATTTTCAGTGTGGGGCTTTAAGAGCCTTTCTCCCATTCAAGAATCCCACTGCATGGTGCTATAGTGACCTATATGCTGCATAGGGATTTATCTGAACTGCCATTCCAACTGATAGCATTTACTTTATAAAATGGCAGATGATGGGGGTTAAGACTTGAGGTGGGGTGGGAAGGTGAGAGAATGGTTATTCTTATAGCTCCACAGACTAGGAATACCAAATAATCAGGACATACTAATTTTATGAACACTAAATCCCTTATAGGAAAAATACGTCTTTAAACAAATGAGCTTCTTTTCATATTTTAATAACTAAATCATATTTCACCTTCTGGGAATAAAGTTTGTTGAAGAGAAAACAAGAAACTAGATGATTGAAGCAGACCATAACTGAACAGGCAGGTAAGATTTACAATTCAGAAATCAGTCATTTTATTTCTCTCCATTTTGTAAGAAGTCAATTCAATACTTGCTGTTTTATATTTCTGGAAGAAGCTGGTACTCATACTGCCAGAATGGGGTTGAAGCTTTGGATAAGAATAATAATAGGCAGCATTTATACAGAGCTTTAAATTTACAAAGTGCTTTACAAGTATTAGCTCAAATAATCTTCACAACCCTTAGAAGCAAGTGCTATTATTATCCCTGTTTTATAGTTGAGGAAACTGAGGCAGACTAAGGTTAAGTGACTCACCCAAGGTTACACAGCTAATCAGAGGCCAGATTTGAACTTGAGTCTTTACCATTCCAGGTCCAGTGCTCTATTCACCACACTATCTAGCTGCCTTTATAGGAAGCAAGAATCCATCTCCTCATCATCCCATTCCCCTCACTTCCTAGGGTAGATGTTTTTGAAGGTGACCTAGGTCCTTAGAATTAACAATCTCCACCTGTTTTCAAATTTTAGAAGTCACTGAGTATCTAAGCTACTATTACCCTCTGGAGCAATAATTCACCATGGTGACTTCATAGGTTTAAATGAAAGCTAACAGAAGCCCATTGGAGTATAATAAAAACACAGATTTATAAACTTATTGGGCTAAATGAGACATTAGGAGACTCCTGGGAGAAACAATGAAGAAGAAACTATGTTTCTTGCAGAGACATGGTGAGATAAGCAAGGGGAAAAACAGAGTTTTTTAATAATTCCTAAATATATAGGATTTCATACGAACATTCTAATAACTGTTGGGCTCTGTGAAGCTTCTGAGATTCATTAATTTGGGGGGGGCAAGCTACCACATACCTGTTGTTGGTTAACATTTGGCAATGCCATTCATGGCTGGTTTTCATTTTTGTTTGTTTTTTTTTTAATTTTTTTTTTCTGAATGCACAAGCAAGAAGAGGTCAAGCAAATAACACTGTTCAGTTGTTTCCGTAATTGTTTACTCCTTAAGCTGGGTGTGTTATCTCCCTCAGACAGAAATATAAATACGTGTTGACTCAGATGGAAACTGTGGCATCGAAAGCAGAAGCTGTGTATTTTGAAATTAATTAATTACTGGCACCATTTCCTACAAAAATGATACACATTTCAGTGAAGTGTTTGTATGTCAAATTAATTATGCTGGAGGACCAACAATTAGGTCATGCACAATAGAGGATTTTGGTTCAATAAGTTCAAGACAGGCTATTCTAGTCACCATCTTTAGAAACATGATAGGATAGTACTTTAAATAATGAGTGTTAGGATGAGGTAGAGGCAAAATTGTAAGGAAAAATTTTGATCATTGCCCTGAGATCCTTCTTTTCTTATTCTCTTCCACCCTAGGTAACTGTCTCCCTTTGATTTAAAAAAAAAAACTACTCTTGGGGGAAAAAGACTTGATACTAGTCATTTATGCTGTAATGAATTTAACATATTACTTCCCTTGAAGTGTTGTGGGCCAAGATACTAGTGAAACTGAGGTGTCTAGAATTAACCCCAACATCCCATACCACCAAATGTGGTGCCCAGATGCCATAAGCCAAAACTCTATGGAACATAATGGGTGCAGTTTGGCCTCCAGATGGATTGATATAGGACCCAGTTGTGGGTTTTTGGGGCCAGGAATTTAAACAACTCTTGAGACTCTGACGGGGCATTCCTGAAACCCTAGGGTACTTACCTTCTGACTGATTTTATCATCCTTGTATACTACTTTTATCAGTTTTTTATTGTTCTGTTAACTACATTCACCTGGGGGCCACTAACTGGTTTTATTAAAGAAATTGCATTTTTCAACCCTCAGACTTTGAGTGGTCAATCACTCAAGATAAGGAACAATGACCAGGACTTAAGTGTAGCTGCATTTAAACCATGATCCTTAATTTTTGAATGAATGTCTTTTTTTTCTTCTATTAAAGGCATTCTAAATGTTGGGGAATAGGTGGGAGAGAATTTCTTAGAGGGTAAGATAAGATAGAAAAATTTGTCTTACCTCAAAAATCACACAGTTTAGGCAACTACCTATAACATCTACTCATATGACTGACTAGTTGGTGAAATACGGCTCAGAAAAATTTGTCAAAACTTTCTTAAGCTCTTTCTGTCCTCTGTGTCTTTCCATCTATAGGAGCAAAGGATTAAAATGAGTTAGAAGGATCCTTAGAGGGTATCTAGCCCAACCCCATAATTTTACAGGTGAGGAAACCAAGGCCTAAGGAAGTTAAATGATCTAACCAAGGTCACACCAGTATTCAAACTCAAGCCCTCTGACTCCAAATCAAGCTCTTTTCCCACTGAACCATGCCGCTTCACAGGCTTTATTATAATCACCAAGATGATAGTGAAAAACAGACTTTTGAACTCACAGAAAATCAACCACAAGCATTCTCTGAGCATTGTGGTGGGAAGCGTTTCTCCTTCAGAAGTCATGACAACAGATTACGTTAATGTCACACACACCACAACCAACATGGTTTCTGACAACCCCATTTCATCAATATAGTGAAAATGATCCAGCTCTTCATTTTATAAATCAGTCTGACCTTATGATTACTGATAACATATGTCATTTATACAGTTGTCACTCAGAGTCACTGCCCTAGATTTGGTTTCTTACCCGATAACATGCTGGAAAATATAGGAAAGTGATGAACTGAGGCACAGAAATAACCATTTATTGATGATTAAAGCCTGGTATAATGGAATGAGAACTGAACTGGAGGGAAGGAGGGCAAAAGAACTGGGTTTGAAATCTTCAGCTATATTAGCTATATAACAATTTCTTAGTGCCTCAATTTCTGTAAAATGGGGATATTAATAATAAATGTTCTATGGAACTCACAGACTTGCCATAAAGAATGTTCTTTACAAATTCTTTAAACACTATATAATGTGAATTATTCATGCTACCTGTTTTACAGGGTTGATTCACACAGCATCTCCAAAACAGATCAAACATGACCTCTTTAAAGTAACATTCCCTGACAGGAGCAAAAGACAAATAATTCCTGATACAAACAGTAATGGCTCACATTTATATTTCATGTTAGACTGCAAAGCATTTCACTCATGAAACTTGTAAAGCAGGAAGTGTCACCATTATTGTTTCTAATCTAAAAAAAAGTGGCCAACAACTTTCTAAAACCCAGGAAGTTAAGTGCCTTGCCCATGATTACGCAGCTCTTCAACCCTGTAGCTAGAACCTAAATCCACGTCTTCTAATTCCAAAGTCAATGAATGTTTCCACAAATAATGTATTATATTGTACAAATTACATAATAGCTCACTATCATTAGGAACTTTCCATAGGAGCTGTGTCTGCAATTGTAAAAGATTTGCTCACTGATTTCCAGCATTTACTGAATAGGGGGGTGCAGCTGGGTAGTGCAATCATCTTCCTGAGTTCAAATCTGGCCTCTGACACTTACTGTGTGACCCTGGGCAAGTCACTTAGCCCTGTTTGCCTCAGTTTCCTCACCTGTAAAATGAGCTGGAGAAGGAAATAGCAAACCACTAAGTATCTTTGCCAAGAAAAGTCCTATGGGATCACAAAGAGTCAGACACAATTGAAACAACTGAACGGCAAGAAAAACAGCAACATTTACTCAACATATACTTAGTGACATATGAGCAAAAATCCACTTCACAATTTTATTTGTACATATTAACATATTTTCCCACAAAACTTTCTAGGTCTTTCAGAAATTCCACAACTATACCTCTATTAAGCAGACGCATTCTCCACTAGACCCGGTAGTCTCCAAACTTTTTTGGTAATTCACTCCACTCAGTGATTAAAAAAAAACTTTGCTCTTCCATATACATGCATTTATTTATTTATAAATTATATATATGATAATTATTTTCAGTATACAAATACAGAAACTAAAGAAAGGGTAAGATAATATATATGAATCATATTTGATCCTATAGTAAAGAGGAAGTCACCAATGTTTATTGAATACAGAACAGACATGATCAAACCTGCATTTTAGGAAAATCACTTTGGCAGCAGGGTGGAGGATGAATTAGTGGAGGGATAGTCTTGAGGCACAGAGACCAGCTGGGAGGCTGTTTCAATAGTCCAGGGAAGAGGTGATGAGGATCTGAATTGGAATGGTGGTTGTGGTGTACAAAGAAGAAGACATATAAGAAAGATGTGGTAGAGATAGAAAAGACAAGATTCGGCAGTTGCCAGAATACATGGAGTGAGTGTGAGTGAAAAGTTGAGGATAGTATTGAAATTATGGACCTGAATGTCTAGAAGGATGGTGCCTTTGAGGGTAACAGAGAACTTCAGAAGTTGAGGGGAAAGATAATTTAATGAGATCTCTAATGAGGAACATAACCCATCCATACCTGCTCATCCTGTGCAAATGACTCCTTGCTGTCAAAAATGGATAGAAGAATTTCTTACTCACCAGCCATTCATTGCCTGGAGTTCAGAGCTCAACCTCCAAGGAGCACCTACTATAGACATAAGGTGATTTGAAGGACAGGGATAAGGATGGGAGGTAATTTTTCAAGTGGTACCTACATAGTCGCTGCTGTGGATTCCCAGGAATGGGTTAGGTTATTACTGGGGTAGGGGGAAAGGGAGTAAAGTAAGCCCTGAGGTGCCAAAATTTGGAGCTTGGACATTAGAAGGTAGAGTCAGAGTGGGGACTGTTTTGGAAAGTAAGGATAGTGGTTTTGTTGATGATAAATCTCATAAATGTCTATTTCAGGGAAAGTGAGACACAACCCATTTTCCCATCCTCTGATTGGTTGATCAAAGCCCTTTGAGGCCTTGAGTCCCTTGAATTAGGCCATGGCTTCCCACAGGATCTGGGCTTCCACTTTGAAACCCTCAGCCTTGAACAGTGCTGCCTCTTAGAAAGTGAGATAAATCTGTGTGACTTTGGCACATTTCAGCTGAAACTTAGACATTTTCTCAGACAATCTTTACCAAGTCTGAACTCAAAGCATCAACTACCTCTAAAGAAAACATAAAACTTACAAAGCACAGTGCGTCAGTAGATGTTTCCAGGAACTTAAACAAAATATTGCTTCAGTTTATCCTATGATGACCTTTTAACTGCATGGAGCAAGATAATATGAGAAATTAACAAGAAAATGTAGTTAAAGAAAAAAAAATTTTAAAGAGTTATTTCCTGAGACCAGTCTAAAAAAGTATTGAAAATTGCTAACAAGAAAAATGACAAGTCTATAGGATTAGCAAGCATCCCCTAGCAGACAAAGCAACTTAGCCTTGTCTCTGTGTGTTGTGTATGTTTTAAGGGAATAGAAGTCAAAATAAAAACCTTGCCAATTCAAAGTTTCTCTCTACTTTATGGACTTCAAAAATTCCCTGGGACTTGGAAGGATATGCCTTAGATATTTTTCTTATGCTTATTGCCCTGGAATCTTACCCATTGCTTGCATGTACTTTTCAAAATAAAGTTTATTTTAAATACTGTTTTTCAGGGGAAAAAAAGATGTTGAAACTTACTTTATTTCATTCTTTCAGAGCTGGCAGAAAACTAGTGAAAATTAGGAAAACTACAATTTTCACTTTTTAAGGTAGTTTACTGCCCTAATACCTAACCCCAGAAGTTGTCAGATCCTTGAAGTATCCAACCTATGTGTCAGTTTCTAACTTCTAATCTACCATATTGTTCTTTTGGGTTTGGCTTTGTCTTCATGCTTGGTAGTTTTTTTTTTCCTTGTGAAACAAGTGTTTGAAAATTCATGTGAAGGAAACTTTTGCAACACTAAGGCAAATGCTTTTCAACATCCAGAGATTTAAATAAACCATAATCAGACTTCATGCATGCTTGGATTCAAATTATTCATATTAGTGAGTAAATATAGCAGCACTTCCTTTCCTGTACAAATTGTCTGAGATCAGATCTGTGGCAAAAAGCATTATTAATAAGCATGAGAAAAAAGCAGAGAGAAGCATACTACATCCTCGCAAAAAATGATTATTCAACAGTCATCTCTGGAAGTCATGTCCTCACGGGAAGCTCTAATTTTAAAGCTAAAATATGAGTTGGTGACTTTGGAAAGGTGAAAATGTATACTGAATCTAAACATTCTGAATCCTTTCAGAGGGAAATCACTGGCTTTCAAATGGATTTTAATACTATTTTAATGGTCTACATTTGTGAATTAGCTCATTAGCTCTACTGCTCCACAAGGCATATATCATCACTGTTTGTGGCCAACTAAAAAGTTAATTTTGTTTCATTTTGAAGTTTTATGACTAAGTCATAATTTAAAATAAAGTATGCGATAATGGAATAGTCTCTGAATTAGACCTGTTGTTGCTTCTAAATGATTAATCTAAACCTGATATTCCTTACTTTTCATGAATCGTTCCTATCTTCCGTAACAGATGCTTTATTCATCCCATTTCTTCTCCCTTCCTACACTAAGCAGGTCCTTTCTGGCCATTGGGAGTATAGCCAGGGAATCACAGGCAAAGAAGTTCCTAGAACCTCTCATGCTTACCCTAAACACATGATGAGCTACAGTTGACCCCTCCATCCAGGCAGAATGTTTCATTGTTGTCTTCCCCCACTCGCCACCCCAGGAATCTTCATCCTTCATGCCTTTGCTCATCCTATGCCCTGTCTTACCCTCCAACCCACAGAGAGAGACAGACAGAGAGAGGAGAGAGAGAGAGAGAAAGAGAGAGAGAGAGAGAGAGAGAGAGAGAGAGAGAGAGAGAGAGAGCACTGTTAGCCCTCAGTCTTCTTTCTCACCTACCTAAATCCTACTCATACTGTAACGGTTATCAGAAATCTTCAACTTTTATATTAAGTCACTTCTAGTTCCATGTGGCAGGCCCTAGAAAAGATTAGGATGAAAAACAACCGCTGACCTCAAGGAGTTTTCATTCTACTAGGAGAGACAAGTATAAACAGGTAAGTAAAAACAATATAATTTTAGGAGGACAAGAACACAAACTGTTATGCAGAATATATGTGTGTGTATTAGACAATTCATAACAAATATTTACTATCTTCAAGTGTTCCTTAGTGACTTAATCTGTTTACATTATCTCCCTATTTATCCTTCATTTCATGGATTATTTAAAGGACTCAGAATAGAAAGACAAAAATTAAAAAGTCACTTAACCTCCCACTCAGTTTCCTCATCTGTAAAATGGGTATAATAATAACACCTACTTCTCAGGGATGTTGTAAGGATAAAATATAGCATTTGTAAAAAGCTCTTAGCACAGTGCCCAGCACATAGCAGGTGCTATATAAATGTTTATTCCCTTCCCTTCTTTTCCTCCTTCCTAGAATACAACCATCTCTCCCCAGACATAAAAAACAAAAAACTTCTCACTGGATCCAACCATGCCTGCTAGCTACTATCCTATATCTCTTGTTTTTCACTTGGCTAAACTCACTGAGAAAGTCCTCTTCAGTTGTTGTCTCTACTTATTGTCTTCCCACTTCCTTCTAAACCCTCTGAAGACCTAGCTTCCATCTCCATCACTCAAATGAAACTACCTTCTCCAACACTACCAATGATCTCTTAATTGCTGGCCAATAATTTTTTCTCAATATTCATCATTCTAGACCTCTTTGCAGCATTTCATACTGTAGAATACCCTCTCCTTGTGAATATTATTTCCCCTCTAGGTTTTCAAGATACTCTCTCCTACTCCCCCCCAACCCCCCTCCACCATCTGTGTCTGGTCTCTTTCTTAGTCTCCTTTACTGGAACTTCATCTAGGTCATGTTCATTAAACATGGGCGTCCCCAAGGTTCTTTCCTGAACTTTCTTCTTTTTTCCCTCTATACTATTTACTTGGTAATCTCATTATATGGGTTCAGTTATTATCTCTATGTAGATAATTCCAAAATCTATATGTCTAACTCTATTCTCTGTTCTGAGTTCTAGTCTCATATCACCAACTGTCTTTGAATATCTCAAACTTTATGTCCTATAGGCATCTGGGAGTCAACATGGCTGAAACAAAATTCATTTTTTTAAACACTCCACTCTTTACAACTTCCCTATTTCTGTCAACAGTGCCACCCAAAACCTAGTCACCCAGGATTACAACCTGGGTATTATCATCAACTCCTTATTCACACTCTATGTATCTAATCTCTTATCAAAAGTCTTGCCATGTTCTCTTTAACAACATCCTTTTATATACTCGCATATTTCCAGTGACATAGTCTCTACCCTGAGCTCATTACCTCACACATAGACTGTTGTCGTAACATCCCAGTTGATCTCCCTCCTCCGAATCTCTCTCCACTCCAATTCATCTTCCCCTCACCTGTCGAAGTGATTTTTCCTAAAACACAAGTCACTCTCTCATTCAATAATCTCTAGTGCCCACCCCAATTAATTCTAAGATCAAATATAAAATCCTCTGTTTAGAATGTATAGCCCTTCTCAACATGCCTTTCCAATGTTCTTAGTCTTTATTCCTTCTACAAGAGGCAGTGACACAAGCCTTTTTGCTGTTCCTTGCACAGAGGACATGATCTCCCAGTTCTATGCTTTTTCACTGGCTGTCTCCCATACTTGGAATGTTCTCTCTTCTCACCTCCACTTCCTGGCTTTCCTAGCCTCCTACAAGGCTCAGCTAAAAGTCCACTTTCTGCAAGAGGTCTTTCTGTGCCTTGAAAAGATTATCTACAAGGGATATCTGTACATTTTCTTCTCTCACACTCTTCTTAACTCCTTACAATTCAGCTTCTGACCTCATCATTCCACCAAAGATGCTCTCTCAAAAGTTACCAATGACTTCTTAACTGCCAAATCCAATTCCCTTTTCTCAGTCTTCATTTTCTTTGACCTCTCTGCAGTCTTTAACACTGCTGGTCACTCTCTTCCTGATACTTTCAGCTCTCCAGATTTTGGGAGCTATCACTCTCTCCTTGATCTCCTTCTACACATCTGATCACTTCTCAGTCTCCTTTGCTAGATCCTTATCCAGATCAGGTCTTCTCACTGTAAGTGTCACAAAGGGCTCTGTCCTGCACTCTTTTCTCTTCTCCCTCTACACTATTTCATTTGATGATCTCACCACTTCCCATGGAATTAATTTTCATCTCTCTGCTGATGATTTCAAATCTATCTTGCCCTAACCTCTCTACTGATACCTAATCTTGTATCTCCAACTGCCTTTCAGTAGACATCTTAAACTCTACATGTCCAAAACTGAACTTATTATTTTTTCCTCTTAACTCTCTCCCCATCCCCTACCTTTTCTATTAATGTAGAGGGCAACATCATCCTCCCAGTCCCTCAGGCCTGCAACCTAGGAGTCATTTGAGACTCCTCACTATCCCTCAATCCCTGTATCCAATCTGTTGCCAAGGCCTGCTGATTTCACCTTTGCAGTATGCTGTAGCCCCTTATCACCTCATACCTGGCCTATTGCCATAGCCTGCTGCTGAGTTTGCCTGCCTCAAGTCTCTCCCTACTACAATACAATATCCATTTAGCCACCAAAGTGATTTTCCTAAAGCACAGGTCTGACCATGCCACATCCCCACTCAATAAATTCCAGCATCTCCCTGTTGTTTCTAGGATCGAATACAAAATCATCTGTTTAGCAGTCAAGGTCCTACAGCATAGAAATTTCAAAGAAAGGAGCAAAACCAACATGCAATATAATAATTACACTGTTATTTATTAAATCCAATTTTGCCTTAATGATCTTAATTCATAACTATTTGCTCCCTTAATTTACTATTTCCTGTATATTCATAAGGTCCTAGGCATTCTATAGACAAAAATTAAATATGGGGTACACTTAGCATCTAGACACAGTTTATAAAAATGGAATATCATAACATATATACATGTACATGTAAATACATATATGCATACATACATGTATGTGTGTAGAGAGAGAGATGGAGAAACAGGCAGACAGAGATAGAGACAGAAAGAAACGGAGGCAGCGGAAGAGAGAGAAGTTGTAAGGGGTCAAGATAAGGTGGCAAAAAATAAAAACATGCAGTTTTAAGACTTCCTTCAATTCATTTTATATATACTAAATATGTATTGCATTCCCATCATCTACAACACTTTATTCTAGATACCTTCAGGGATAAGAAAATGAGTAAGATATGGCCCCTTTACTTTCTTTTCGTTTTCAGATTCTTTTGATCTTTCACATTATAACATTTCCAGATGACCATAGAACCTCATTCATTATTCTGGTCACCTAAATAATTGGAATTGCTTTCGCCAGAAGAATTTCAAGTGTATGAGATAAAACTCACTCAAAACTTTGCTGAACTAATACAAAAGAACATGATCATTTTATTCATATGAAAACAACTGAAATTTATATCTTACTTTATGGTTGGAAAATGTTTTACATATATTAGAAAATGCATACATGGGAAAAAAGAAACCATTGGCTTTGAACTCTACCATATCAGGCTTTAAGGCATACTAGTTGAAGACCATATTATGGTTTAAACACTCACCTGCCCCAAATTCAAAACTCGACCAAATTCCCTTGAATCCTTTCCAAAGCTAGGGTTTTTTTTCTCTAATTCTGTGTTGTTTAGGTTGTTTCTCTCTTCTGCCATAACAAGTTGATGGTGCTAACTCTAAGTTGATTGCCTGAGGGACACCAATCTAAGTCAGCTGCAATTTGTGTCCCAGCAAAATTGTCCTACCTACTATTGTAGGTACATAGCATGTACGTAGACGTACATAGCATCTCCTTAACATCTCCACAGCATCAGGTTGTCAACCTACTTGAAAATGTTCTCCCTCCTCTACATCTTACCAACCCTATGCCCATCCAAGTCTCAAGTGCCACCTCCTAAATCCCTATTCTACACTCCCCCCAATTGTTAGTACTCCCACTAAATTACTTAGTATTTATTTCATGTATATTTTCATTTACTTTTCTATGTACATGAAGTTTCTTCCAGCAAGATGTTTTTTGAGGGACTATTCCCCTTTTTGACTTTGTATTCCCAATCCTCAGGATGATGGCTGCAACACAGACGTTTACTAAATCCTTGTCGCAATGTATTTGAAGCTGTCTTTATGTAGTCAGTTAGTAGAAATCATCGGAATAGTTATAACACAGACTTGCCACCATCTTAGTTAGGGAGTCAGCTCTGAACTGGAGATGTAGCCTTATGAAATACAGAAAGGAGTCAATATAGAGAGCTACAGAGTGACTTCTGGGTAAGAGTAAATGCAAAGGTAAAGAAGAATAATGTTGACCTTTCTATTACTGAAGAGGCAATTAAAAAGGTGACCTTATCAAGGAATTTAGTTCTCTTTTACTAATTCCTTATCCTTTCCTGCCTCGTTTCATTTTCAGTGGCTGTACCTCATTCTTTTTTTTTCTTTTTCCCCCAAATAATGATAATCAGCTTTAATTCCTGGACTCTCTTTTTGTCTCCTTGGGATTAGTGACTCAAACATTCCTTGCAGGCCATTGCTTAGGAAGAATAAGGGTAGGCTTTCCAGATACAATACCTGCCTGCTCCTGGGTGACGCCTACTTTAGTCACCAGCTATTGAAACTGGCAGCTGTGGGACATGATGAGAATGAATAGAAACCTTTTCAAATACCTTTGTTGGTTTAGTGAGGTTGGGTTGCCTTTCTTTTCCTTTTAATGCAATATATGAATGGCAATTGGCATCACATTTGCTGAGGAAGCACATTTGTTCAAGGGGCTATATAGCACGTCTTTCAGCTCTGTGTGTGTTGCCTAAGCCTTAACATACTGAAGTTCACCCCAGCTGTCTTGGTAACACAATGTTTGCTTACCAGAGAGGACATTCATGGGTTAGTTGTTCATACAGTTAAGCAAGGTATTGTATTATTTGAAATTTCAAGCTTTTCTTTCCAGGGAACTCGACTCACTGTTGCAACCTAACTTATCCCTCATGAGGGAAACTTGGTTGCTTCCTGATCACACAAATATGCAGCCACCACTTCTGCAAAACCAAAGATCAGACCCCAACCACAGCATCTAGACAACTGAAGGTGGTGACAGAAACTGAGTCAACTTGCTTTCATTTCATACCACTTGCCACATCCATTTTAAAAAGAATATAACTAAGCACCCAGGTGTCAATAGAGTGATTTTGTCCTGCTAGAAAACCTACAGCAGCACTTGGCTTCCAAGGCATATAGGAAATCTAATGCATGGTTCATAATTTGAGAGTCATACCAATCTAAATGGATGATATTGTATTTGTGCTGTGTCCAGTGGGGGACAATTAAACACACTTGTGTTATTATTGTTCAGTAGTTTCAGTCGTGTCTGACTCTTTGTGACCCCATTTGGGGTTTTCTTGGCAAAGATCATAGGGTGGTTTGCCATTTCCTTCTCCAGGTTATTTTACAGATGAGAAAACTGAGTCTTCCTGACTCTGGGGACAGCACTCTATCCACTGTGCCAATTAGTTGCTACCTTGCATTCCCACCATCACAACTCCAGCAGAGGCTTTTATAACCACTTTCCTATAGTCCTGAAAATAACCTCCTAATAGATCTTTTCACCTCCAAACTTTCTCTTATCTAATAAATTCTTCATACGGTTACTAAAATTATCTTCCTTACCCATAGATTTAGTTTTGCCATTCTTCTGTTCAACAGTCTTCAGTGACTCCTCATTGCCTGAGTCAAGGCCAAACATCTTTTCCCAGCATTCATGGCCCTCCGCAATATGGTTCCACTCTGCTTTCCCAGCCTTGGCCCATATCACTCCCTTCTATAGATGCGATGCTATGCTCATGATTGATAGGCACTTAATATATTTTCATTGAATTGAATCAATCCTATGAATTGTATTTCATGCATTTAAATATATTATTCTGAGAAAGGACTTCCTTAGGCTTCAGCAGACTGATAAAAGGTTTCTTCCTTCCTTTTCTCTCTCCTTCTTTCTTGTCTCCCTCCCTCCTTTCCTCATTCCTTCATTTCAAAACCAGTCTCAGACACCTACTTGCTCTGTGACCCCAAACAGGTCACTTACCTTCTATTTGCCTCAGTTTCCTCAAATGTAAAATGGGGATAATAATACCTATCTTGCAGCTTTTTGTAAGGCTCAAATGAGATAATATCTGTAAAACCCACTTTACAAAGTACCTGGCACATAGTGGGGGTTACATAGATGTTTATTCCCTTTCCTTCCTTCCTTTCCTTTCTTTTCACTGAGGAGGTAAGAGGAAGAAAAAAAATGCTTCATAATTGAAAAAAATAGTATTCTTTAAAGAGTGGAATAGTCTTTCCAAGAAGGTAGCAAGTTCCCCATCACAGGAAGTCTTCAAGCAAAGGCTACACGACCGTTTCTTGAGAATATTATAGGATGATTTCTTTTGTAGATGTGGCTTGAATTGGGATCACTTCCTACTCTGTGTTTCCATGATTCTGTCTTCTCCTACTAACCTATATGCTCATCTTATGTAATCTTTGCATCTCCCCCAACACCTAGCATAGTTGTCTGTATACAGAAGGCCCTTTAAAAAGGCTAGATAAATGGAATTAAATTGAATCTATAAATCTCAAATCAATTGTGATAAATGCCATCCTGTTGAAGAAAGAATACTAGACAATGTTGGAGCCAAAACACCAGGATTCTACTGCTCTGATTTCGCCACTTATTATTACTTAGACCTAACCTCTGTGAGCTTCAGTTTCCTCATTATAACTCCAGAGAAGTGAAATGATGAATCAGGTTGAATTCATTATATGCACATATGTATATATCTGCCTGTATACATGTATAATTAATTTGTACATGTAATATAAATATATAAAATACATGAATTTCTATAATAAATCTCACAATTCCACACATTTATAAATATTATCTTCTATGTGTGTTTCTGTGTATGTGTGATAGATGAAGAGAAGGATGAGTCCTGGCAGTGATAACTTTTTTCCATGTTAAAATGTCTTTCTTACCAGATCTATAATCGCTGTGACCTTATCAAGAGTTGGAAGGACCAGTAAAACTTTTTACAGGCAAATAAATTTTCAGCACTCATCCACATGAATTCATAACCCTGAGTGATGCAGTGAATTATGGGTAGATAAGAATTACTTCACTCCCACTAAAATGTACCTCCCACTGGGAAATTTTAAAATGACAATTTACTCCTAAGGGTTAGAAAAGGAAATGAGAACTAAAACCAAGAACAACTGAAATTATTTAAGCAGAATTTTTGTGGCCTGACCTGCAATTTGGCTAAGATAGCTCCATTTATGTCTGTCCTTTATTTATAGAGTCCTACTCTGATTCATAACCCCTTTGAGAACAGATGCTACAAGAATAAAATTACTCAGGAGAGCCAATATCTGTAGGAAATTCTACAAATAATAAATAAATTCGCTCAATTAAATATTTAATAAAATTCAAAAGCTGAATTTAAAGTTTAATAGAAAACATAACTTAGGAAAAAATTACCATGTATATTTCCTAACATAAAAAATGACAGTAAACTTTGACATGCTTTTAAAAAACTGAATAAGGGAAATCTATAAGTAAACCCCGCCTTTTCTTCAAACCAACTTCCAAAATGCTTACTCACCAAGTGCATATTCTGATGCTAGAAATCTCAGATAGAACACGTCTGCAGGAAAGTGAAGAATGAAACTGGGAAAAGATTTGAATACTTTTTCCAAAGTTCACCAGGCCAGCTTCTATGATACCAGATCACAAGAGAACAATCCCAAAGACGATTGTATGTTATTCACCCTTTGTTCTCAAAGAGGACCAATAACATCACAAGGATGATGTCTTAACTTGTGAGTGAATTGGATTTAAATGAGGCAGAGCTGTGCAAAGTCATCAGCCTCACTCTCTCCTCCAGATTCACTGGAGTCCAATGGCAAGACATAAGTCAAGATGACTGATGTGGATGGCCCAGGATACAGAGAGGGACCTCGGCCTTTTTAAGCTAAGGTCTTTCCCCGGTGTCACATTGTCTGAGGCAAAGCCCATTCAGTGATTAAGAGTTAGGCAAGAATTAAACCAAAAGATGGCCTAGTAAACCACCATGAAACAATCAGTCTGGAAAAGAAAGATCCTCAAAGTTTCTGACCAGAAAACAGTTGCTGTTTATACTCACTCTGAGCCATCAAAACCAAAGCAATGGGTTGGCTAATCAATGAAAGCCAGAGTGATTTGGGTTTAAAGGCAGAGTCAAGTAGCTCCATTTGAATCATACTGGGCTTTTTCAAAGCCTGTTTTTTCAGAGCTATATTTTAAGAAATCATAAATGAAAACTACACAAGACAAAGAATAAATTATTTTTATAAAACACTATAATTTTTTATATTAAAACATTTTATATAAAACATTATAAAAATGATGATAAAATAAATAGGAGGAGAAAATCTAACCCCCCAAACCCCAAGACATCTTGTGAAGTATAAGAAATCAAAAATAATATTCCTTGGAACAGAGTAACCACATGTAATGGTAGGACTTCCCATGTAGACAGTGAGACAGAAGAAGAAGGAAGAGCAAAAGAAGAAAGAGAATGAGAAGGAGGAGAAGAGGAGGAGGAGAAAGAGGAGAAGAAGGAGGAGGAAGAGGAGGAGGAAGGAAGGAAAGAAGGAAGGGAGGGAGGAAGGGAGGGAGGAAGGAAGGAAGGAAGGGGAAGCGAGAGCAGCATTGGCCAACTGACCCTTCAAGGATGGGAGACCTCTATTCTACCTTTCTACCCTGGCCTGGAAAGATACAGCAAAGTACAATCTGCAACTGCAAATAATCTGAATAGCCAAAGATAGGGGAATAGTTAAATAAATAGATTTCCATTACATGTAAAGTAAATTAGAATGCAATCCAGAATAATAAGTATAAGGAATATAATTAACTAAAAAATTTTGTGAAATAATGCAAAGCCAAAAATCTAATTAGTATAACAAAACACATTAACTGCAACTACATAATAGGAAAAATGAATAAAAACATATGGACACCAAATCTTGAAGACTTTAAGAATGAAAAATAATACATCATGCACTGAAATTAAGTAAAAATAAGCATTGTAGTTATTAAACAAGTATAGTTGATTATATTATTAAAATGTTATTTAAAATTTGAAATAAAAATAAAATATGTAGTTTCTTGTTGTCCTTCCTTCTCAAAGAGGACCCAAATCACATCACTATATTAGAGTCAAGTCATAAAGAGTCGACTGTGGTTGATCAGACAAATGTGAGCTCAGAATGCTCTCCCACAGGTTGGGCACAAATAATCCATGTGAACATTTGTGGTAGATTCTCTCAGCATGGCATGCCGAGACCTTGAGAGTGTCCTTATATCACTTCTTCTGACCACCATGTGAGCGCTTGCCCTATGTGAGTTCTCCATAAAATAGTCTTTTTGGCAAGCATATGTTTGGCATTCAAACAACATGACCAAGAATCTTGCCAACAGCGACTAAGGGAGAGACCCTGCTGTGATTGTCACAGGGCAATCTATTTCCTTTACCTTTACATAGACAGACAATGGAGGCTTGAACTCCTGAGGGATAACCTCCTCTTGCCATATAACCTAGAAAATTTCAGTCAGCCTTTGTGTGAACAATAGATCTCCCCTCCCAACTTGTAAATCTCAGCTGAAATAGAATGAGTACCAGGTGCTTTGCCACACAAAAGGAGTGTAATGGCATTCAAAACCTCTTTTTCCATTGGAACTTCAGCTAGGGAGGGATTGACTTAAACATGAGTAAACTGTCAATGGCCTCAGCACTGATTGATGATGGTCTGTTGAGAACATTATGAAAGCATTCAGTCCATCTATCTAGGATCATGTCCTTATCACTAATCAATGTGGCTCCATCAGCACTAAGTAGCTGAGATAAACCATAGGTCTTTGGCCCATAATTAGCATTTAGGGCATCATAAGAGCACTTTGGATTGTTGTTATCAACATAAAACTGAATTTCATCTGCCTTCTTACTGAGCCAGGAATTCTGCATCTCTCTAAGCTTCACTTGTGCTTTACTTTTGATGGAATTAAATACATCCTTCTTAGAGACAGATGAATTATCCTGCTGGTAAACCTTGTGGAGTTCTTGTTTTTCATTTAGCAGCTTCTGAATTTCCCCATCATTTTCATCAAACCAGTCTTCATGTCTGCCAATGTTCTGACCCCGATGAGCAAATGCAGTTCTATACACCAAATCTTTGAAGGATGCCCACTCCTTTTCTGCTACACTGTTGTCAACTGCATGTTGGCTAGACTTTCCCTCCAAGTTAGCAACAAACTGTTCTAACTCAGAGAAGTATTCTAATCTGTTGACATTAATTCTTTTGATAGTCATTTTGCCTTGGGGATTCTGCTTTTGTTGAATGCAAATATTTAGCTTGGAGAAGATATGCCTGTGATCAGTTCAGCACTCTGCACCACACGTGTCTTCATCACTCTCATATTTTGTCTGTCTTTTCTTACAATCACTTATTCTACCAAATGTGAATATTTGCTATAAGGGGGTATCCATGAAGTTTTATTGCATTTAGGTAAATTTAAGACAGCATTGGTGATGAGAAGGTCATGAGATGCACAAGTCTTCAGTAGTAAGTGACTATTGCAGTTGTTGTTTCCAACTCCATTCCTCCAAAGGATTCTTGGACATGTCTGGCAGCCTGAGTCAACACTATAATTAAAGTCACTCAGAATTATCAGCTTGTCCTCTTTTGGCACACTGATGATAAGGGTATCCAGGTCTTCATAAAATTTTTCTTTGACCTCATCAGG
Source organism: Trichosurus vulpecula (assembly GCF_011100635.1). NCBI lineage: Eukaryota > Metazoa > Chordata > Mammalia > Diprotodontia > Phalangeridae > Trichosurus > Trichosurus vulpecula. The sequence continues at coordinate 130,831,039 of NC_050580.1, read as the reverse complement.
GTTCATCATGATGGGAGCATAGGCACTGATGATGGTGGCGTAGCATTTTCCTACAAGTGGCAATTGCATTCTCACTCCTTTTGATAGGCATACAACCTTGCTGACTAGATTAGTTCTGATTGCAAAACCTGCTCCAGCTCCACAGAGCTCCCCTTCACTGTGGCCTCTCCAGAAAAATGTGTAACCAGCTCCAACTTCATATCTGCTGAGTTCTCTTACAACAAGAGGTGTTCATCTTTGAGATCTACTGGATTTTGTGTTGTTTACAAGGGTGCACACATTCCATTTACCAGTGCTGAGTGGAATCATCTTTGCAGAAGTTTTTGTGCATTTATTTGTGTTTTGACCAGAGGGTAGGATCCTCGCCTGCCATGGTAATCAGTCTAGGGTTGTGGAAGCAGATAATTTTATGGTACCTTTTCTACCCCCTTCCTCACAGCAGGAGGTGAGCAGTACAAACCTTAAAAGGCTGTTCAAGACAACCGGGACTGCCAAATCCCCCTGTTTCTTCCAGTAAGAAGATGACCCCATGGTCTGGGCCACCTCTGTGCAGGATTGTGAGTACAGCTCCTAGTGTATCTGCACCTGCTGCTTCATCACTTGCCTGTCGCCACAGGACTTGGAGATAGGTAAAAATGGCAAAATGGTATGGGTGAGGTCTTGATTCATGCATATATTGGTTTTAAGTAAGGCAGAGTTGCACAGTTGTCAGCCTTGCTCTCTCTTCCAGAGTCATCATAGTCCACTGGCAGGACAAAGTCAAGATGACTAGTAATGGCTCAGGATGCAGGTGATGACCTTGGAGTCTTTGATGTCTAACCAAGCTCTAAGCACTCAACAGTACCTACTGCCTTCATGGCCATTGGAACAAATTGTTCTTATCTACCCATTCCACCAGGGGAAGTCTTCACATGCTCAGGATAGACACCCCCCAAACTCACTGTTGAGTTTGAGACTTTTCAGTTACCCTCGACCTGAGTTACCCCACTGTCAAAACTGTTTACTGGGGTGTGGCTGCTGCGCATGCTACAGCTTCTTGGAGCCACAGGTGAGAATTAGGTGGATCAGGTGGACACCAAAGGTGGAAAGCAGCCCTGAAAAGGTCTCAGCAGCCCTCACCCCAGAGGTACTAGTCTTCCCTGAACATACCCTATACCCCAAAAATATGGAGCACTCTATATATCTGATTTCTTTTAGCTATGCTGGTTCTAAACATGATAAAAACCACCAGATCAAAATAATAAAAACTTATAGTTTGTATAATGCTAGGTAGTGTTGCAAGCACATATTCACATTCTACCTTCATATAGACACAACCCAAAGTACTGAGGAGAACTGAACTTTCCAGCTTTACATTATCCAAATTCACAAAATAGTTTGCCCATACTCGTCTCATGCCTTGTTTAAACAAATCTAGCTGGGTGAGTACATTTCTGATACAGATAGCTTACCAAAACACGAAATAAAAAAAAATTACTCCTGAATGCCTAGTACAGTCCTGAGAAACTGGATGTTGGCCCACTTCCTCTCTTTTTTATTGATGAGCAGCTGTATACTGATGGAAATATAAGAATCAGAAGTCCCCATTCCACCATCCTCTCTAGCCCACTCAGGATTTAAGATGATTACACAGTTATTTTATGTAAGAAGAGCCATTCAAGTGGGAGAAACAAATGAGTTTATTTCTCAGCTGGCTTCATAATGGATTACTCAAGGCACTATCTCATCTGTCTTGGCACTATTTTACTTTCATTATAGGTTGGAAATGGGAAGTCATTTTTCATAAGTCTGGTCTTTAACTCGCTAGAAATGGAACTGTTAAAGTTGGTACACCCTGCAAAATTGGACATCCGTTATCTGGCTTGTCCTGGCCTTGGCTGCTCAGTATTTATCATTCATCACCATGGCTTTCTTGCCATCTGTACTTTTACCATTCCAGTGACAGTGTCCTATCCTCTCTTCCTACACAAAGAAAACCTGGACACTGACTTGAAAACTGTCAAAACAAATACTGCTGAGAATCCTTTAAATACCACTCTGAAGCAATGTTTCCTGAGGGAAGACACCTAGCACTTAAGTCATTGCAAGTGCACTGGCCAAACAAACATTTCTCTGCACGGAAAGAAACAAAAGTATGAATTATTGACCAGGAAGAAGAAGAAGAAAGGAGAACTACATATTATGACTGTGGGAAGAAAAAGAAACTTACACTTATGTAAATGAATTATTTTCAAGGCAGGCATAAATACCATGGCTTCTAGCTACAATTTTCCCATTTTGTAAATGGTTTCTCCTTCTCTTCTCACAGGTTTGAACCAGTTGACCCTTAAAAGAAATTGCTGTGATCATGGAAAATGTTGAAAATCTGGGAATTCTTTCCCTCAAAATGATATTAGTCAGTTACAGTAAAACATGTTTCTTCAGATTGGATTGAGCAAAGATTATATTACACAAGTGGAAAAATATGAGAAACAAAGCACACAAAGGTGCATTGTCCAGAATATTTATGGAGTTCAGCAAATGTGGTAAAATATCAATTTCTTGATTTTCTTTAATGAACAATGTGTTCTTTCCCCCAAGAAAGGAGTAATATATTTTTAAAAATTTTCCTCAAGGAATTTTGGAGTTGGAATGGACCTGAGAAGTCAGCAAGTCCAACCTACTACCCAGTGAAGAGTTTTCTGTCTTTACCATACCCTATTTTCCTTCTGTCATTTATTTCTTCCCTTGAAATCTACCATGAATATAGAATGCTCAGTATACGGCATGCTGATTAACAGCAAGTCCTTCTAATAGATTGGTGGAAAACTCTATCTTTCCATTTCTGCATTCTGCAAAAGGGATGTGCCATAATTAGATATGGCTGTGCGAAAAGGATCAACAGACTGACTGATAAATGTAGCATTAAGACTATGTTAGCAGAAAGCTAGCATGGTTCAGCGAAAAGCGTATTCAATTTAAAGTCAAAAGATTTTAGTTCAGATCAGTCACTCACTACTTATGTCACTTTATCTTTCTAGGCCTCAGTTTCTTCATCTGTGAAATGAGGAAGTTATGCTAGATGAATTCTGAGATCCCTACTAGCCCTAAAGCTATGATCTATAGCTTTAAACTCCTCACTTATCTTTGTATCCCCATGCCTTGCACAAAGTAGACACTCAATAAAAGCTGGTTGTTGCTGTTGTTTGTTAATGGTCTCTAACAATAGAGTAAGAAATCTGACTTGGGGCAAAGACAATTTTTTAAAATAAAGCAGAGAAGGAATACATACCCTATTTTTGGTTCCAAATGGCATTCATTGTTTTTTTTTTCTTTTCTTGTTTTTTGCCTGAATTGTTTATTTTCTTTTGTATCAAAGTTGATATGAAATATTATCTTTCTTTGGAAGTCTTTAAAACAATTTGAATGAATAATTAGTCTTCCTTTGAAGACAAGAGAAAAGACTATCTGATTTCTCAAGTTGCAAGTGTCGATGTCACAGGATCTAGGATTCTATGATTCTACACAAGCAAGTGTGACCCAAGCTTATAAAACAGTAAGCCTCCAGAGGTAAGTGGCCAATTTTCTTCACCATCCCAGCACTAATCAGGCATGTAAATGGCAACTGCATTCTCAACAAGAGAAAATTAGGCCCTACAGCAAGAAAACAGTAATAAAAATGACAAGAGGTGTATATCATGAAAGATGGTTATGCACTACTGGATAGAGAATGCTTATTTCAGTCTCTGGGGTGGTTCAGGAATACTGTCATATGTTTCTATAGGCATATATAAAGTTGTATCAACCTAGGGTTGCTAGTTCTATTTTTCTCACTAAATTAATGAACCAATGCAAACAAACACACAATTATGTCAAATAATTTATCTAATTCTGAAAAAATGATTATTTGAACTGAATGAATTTACTAGATGTTTTGATGATGCATAATGTTAAAGATAAAAGTGAAGTGCTACATTTATCTTAAAAAAACCAAGTGTCTCAAAATAAAATCAGTTCCAAAAGAGAATGGGATATGGAGCCAAGGGATCTATGTTCAAATTCTAACTCTACCAACCTTGGGCAGCTCACTTTCCTCTGAGTCTTTTTTTCCATTTTGAGAAATGAGGGAGATGAATTAAACAAACTCTGAGGCTGTTTCCAGCTCTAAATCTATGATCCTATACTCCTAAGTACAGAATGGTGGAAGTATGACTTAGTGATAACTTAGAAATATAAGTAATTTTAATGAGCCAGAAGCTTTCCATGAACCATTAGTTTGGCTGATTTTTTTTTAAAAAAAGATGCTTGGCATATAATAAGCATTTTATTGACTGACTAATTCAATCTTGAGCTACATTAATAGAAATAGTGTCCAAATCATGATATCAATCCCAATATATTTACAGGTTTCATCAGGCCACATCTTAAATATTGTAGTAGGTACCATATTTTAAGTAAGATCATTGGATGTTGGATGATATCCAAACAAGGTTAAATTAAGTGATGGGGGGGCTATAGAAAAACAAAATTTTATACGAGAAAATTTTGAAAGAATTAATGTGCATCCAGAGAAAGACTAAGCTTAATCCATAATGATGAATACAAAGAACACAGTTAGGCAGAAGATATGATCTGACATATTTTGACATAAACACAATCAGGAAAACACTATATACAGTGACTACAATGTAAATGGGAAGAACCATAATAACAAAAATTGATGTCGAGCATTGCAAATACTGGCAGACTTGACTGATGTGTTCTTTGTTTTTACCAGTGCTTTTTATTTTCTTCTTTTTTATCTTTTTGTACTACAACTCTCAGATAGAGGGGGTTGTAGGGACATATTGGGGAATATAGGTGATGATAAATAAGATATTGATAGTTTAAACTATATATAATATATATTCTATGGAATAAAACCCCAAATCCCTTATAAATAAGTCAATAGCATAGAAGGAAGTTGCTTGAGAATAGGTAAAGGAAGATACACTCTCACTCAGACTAGGTATGAAGACACAAATGATAGTAATTTCGTTGCATAAGTCTCTCAACAAGCATACAGAACTGTGGGAAAATTTGGATGAGTTGAGGAGAAGAGCCCCTGACAGAGGGGAATGGGCTGCAAGTTGCAGTTTGTTCTTGCCCTAAAAGATGGAATTATCAGGCTCTATACAGTACATTCTGATAGTCCAAAGTAGTGTGGGTTGTTTTACAAGATCCTAATGACAGGTTTGTTACAAGGATTTGAGGGATCTAGGAAGACTGGGCACTTTGGAGACTACTTCTGCAAGCAAGGATCATGCTTCCCAAAATGGCAACCTACCCAGGAGAAGAGGGGTCAGCATCTAGGATTGAAGTAGGAGACATTGATTGATAGGTAAGAAACACTCATCCTTATGCAGGTTAAATTATGACTAACTGTAAAGAAATGGAATTGAAATGGGTCTTCTAAGTCAGGATACAGATTGATCTCCATCACATTTCACTGTCTTTTTCATCAGTGGATATTTCTGGGAGTGAGGTACAGATAAATAAGGCACCACAACAAACAAAACAAAATAATTATACAAATAATCATTTGAAGAAAGGATGGGGTGTGATCTACAAAGGCATTAATAAAGGAATGGAGTAAAGAAGTATAATTTATCTTTCAGAACACTGAGATGACCTCAAGCCAAGGGACATAGAGATGATAACAAATAAGTATATAGCCCAATGAATGGGGGAAATTCATTAATTAGCAAAATTGACAATAGCCTAGATAGAAAAAGAAATGAGGAAGGAGACAAATCAAATAAATACTTCTTGTAAAATGCTACCACAAATGAATGCTATTCAAGGTAAGAATTTGGACAGGAGAATAACAAATAAGGAAGAAGGATTTTGATTCTAACTCTAATCAAAGAGAGAAGAGTCAAAATGGATCAAGAGCAGATAAATAAATATAAGGAAAAAGAAATAGTAATTAAAACAAACTAAAAGTCAGGAGAAGAAATTTTGGGAAAGGACTAGAACCAAACTAATGCAAGCAAAATTAATCATAGAGTCAAAGTTCTGACCTAAAAAGGGAAGGGGGAAAATGCCAAATTTAATACATAAGAAGTAGAAAAAATTGCAAACCTAACATATATAACTTGAAGTGCAAATGGATCAAACTCTCCAATAAAATGAAAGGGAATATGAGACTGTATAAGAAAATAATAACCTAATAATTTGCTAGATATAAAATACACATTCAAAAAATAAAGATACATGAAAAATAGACACTGGAATACAATTTCTTACATAAACAGTTTCAAAAAACTGGAATTACAATGATACTATCAGGCAAGGCAAAATAAAATATTCACAATGTCAAGAATTAAATAGGGAAACTACATTATGTTTAAAAGCATCATAGTAAATTTTGAAATATCATTATTAAACTTAGATGTACCAATAGCATGGCAGCTAAATTCATAAAGGAAAAAAGTAACTAAATTATGAAAGACATAATTAGTAACATTAATAGTAAGGGTCAATGATATTTCTATCTAAGAGCAGATACATTTGAAAAACAAACTAAAAAAGGATATAATATCTCACACAGAATATGTGCATATAGACAAGGAATGTTCTTTATGGAAAAACATTAAGAAATATACATACCTTTATAAAATAGAGTATGTACCTTAAGAAAATGGATTATTCATTAAGTGAAAGAGAAAGCCTAAATATAAAAAGACTGAAAAATGAAATATACATCCTTTACAAATCACAAAGCAATAAAAATGGTAAAGGGAAATATTTCTTAAATAATAATACTGGGAATACAAACAAATAACGTGAACCTAAATGACAACTAAATAATGTAATCCTGAATGATGAATGGGTCCAAGAACAAATCACAGATGCATTTAATAATTATGCAAATAGAATATGGCTATGAGATGGCACACAAACATTTCGAGTATTCAGCTAAGGCGGTTCTTGAAGGAAAATGATATCTTTGAAAACATACATTATTAAAATATAAACAAAGAGGATGAACACATTGATCATCCAATTTTTAAAACTTTTAAAACTAAAAAATTAGAATTCCAAAACAAGAACAGACAAAAATCTTTAAAAGTAGAAGTATAAAAATGGTGTATATTAGCAAAAGTAAACAAAGTAAAGAAGAGCTTTTTAAAAAAATATTATAAACCTCTAAACCTTTAGTTGATGTGGTAAACAAAAGCAAGGAAAATCAAATAAAATATTAAAAAGGTGAATTTATGTTGAACAGAAATAAGATAGAAGGAATTAAAAAACTATCATGTATAATTATATGGTAGCACAACTGATTATCTTAAAAATGAGTGATTATGTTTAAAAATCTAAAGCCCTCAAATTAACAAAATAAGAAATAGATATCTAGAACTAGAAGACACCTTAGAAGTTATATAGCCCCACCTCTTCATTTTACAGATGAGGAAAATGAGTCCAAAGACAGGGGAAGGAAGAGAGGGAGGGAGGAAAGGCAGGAGGACTTAGAGCTTTAGAGAGACATAAATCTCATGTGACTGACACCAAAGTTGTGAGCCATATGTTAAAAAGCAAATTGATACTTCCAAAGTCCTATATATTAAAGATATTGACGAATACAGAGGATAATGATGGTGAGGTAAAGGTAATTATAATAATAAACTTCCTACAAAGGATATCTTATATTCTTTCGGATTCTTTGAAAATGGTTATTTCCTTATAATGTTTTCTACAAACCGGTGTTCAATAAATGGATGATGGATGAGAGAATGATAGCATTATCAAAAACATGTTGATTGTCTATTTGTGCATGATCCTGTGCTCATGTAAAAAAAATGAGTCAAGAAACCCAATCTATCCAATTGCCCCTCTTTCTCTACTTTCATATGAGCCCTTAAAAAAATCACTCCCCCTCTCCAGACCCATATTCTCATCCATAAACTGAAGAAGTTTGATTATAGTATTTCTAAGGATCCCTGCAACTTTAACATTCTGGTATTCTTTAGAGGTGACAAAAGAAATTACAATTCACCCATTTAGCACCTCCTACATTCCAAGTTGTTATAGGCACTGAGTTCACCAAGAAAAAACAAAAACATAAACCTTGTCTCTACATTTTTGCATCTATATACAATCAGTTAGTAGAAGGTTCCAAAACTAGAAAATAAAAACAATGATTAGAGTGAGAAGAATGGTTCTTTCTAGGAAACTCATGCATCCTATTTCAGGCCCTCATGGGTCGAACTTAAATTATTACATACACCTCTTGCATGAAGCTTTTTCTGATGCCCTCAGTGGTGAGTGTCTCTCCTCCTTCCTGAAATTGCATTGTATTTATCTCTTTGTATTAACTTATATGCTTACCTATTGTTTCCCCAAAAGAACTATTTTTTTATTGATCTTTGCATCCCCAGCATCTAGTAGAGTGCCTGGGATATAGTAAGGTCTTAATAAATATTCCTAGATTGAGAGAATTTGATTTGATTCAACAACAACAAATGGAACAAAAAAATGTTTTAATAAAACAGGTGAGAGGATTATGAATCAGCACAAAAGCTTTAACTCAGTGGACCAAGTATTTCCTTCTGATTTTTTCCTCTTTAGAACCAAGAACAGTCTTTAAAATGAGAAAAATCAATTGCTTTTCATATCTTCATTTCCCTTTCTTAGGTTTTGGTTGCAAAGGTGCTGCATGCTAAGCCTACTTCTCTGCTACCCTTCTTAACATTTTGTTACTGGAATGAGTTTTCCCTTTTGAGAATACTCAACCACGAATGTCGTGAGGATATTAAGATTCTATGCATGATGCTGCCTTCAAAGTTCTCCCCTGAGGGTCATTGACCTTTACTTATCAGCATCCTACCACACCGGGAAGGAGGAAATAATGAGCCATGTCAGCAGATCGTTGTTGGTAAGCATAGCTGTTTCTCTTTAAAACTTGCTATAATAATTCCTCTTACTAAGCATGCAACTATCGGAGCCTGCAACCCATCTAAAATACTCAGGCTATGCATAAGATAGCACTGTCCCATAATAATCACTTACACTTATCTATTGATTCCTAATTTACAAATCATGCATGTGCATAGCCTCATTCAATTCCTGCAATGACCCTGTGAAATAGAGAGTAAAAATGGAGGATGTACCAAAAACCTTAGTGTAGTTTTAAGGTATTTAAGCTAGGTAATGATACACAGAGTGTAGGGCTTGGAATCAAGAAGATCTGAGTTCAAATCCTTCCTCAGATACTTACTAGCTGTGTGACCCTAAACAAGTCACTTAAACTCCATTTGCCTCAGTTTCCTCATCTGTAAAAGGTGGATAATAATACCTCTATGTCCCAGCGTGGTTGTGACAATTTTTGTAAAGCACTTACTTGGCACAGTACCTGGCACATGGTAAATGCTGTATAAATCTTAGCTATTATTTAAGAGATCAAGGCTTAAAATTACACATGGAATTTTGGGATACTCTGTATTATTTTCAGCATTCTACAAATAAGGAACAGACTCAGAGTAGTAAACTGATATCCCGTTTCACAGTTTTTTGTTGTTCATTCACTGAGTCATATCTGATGCTTCATAACCCCATGGATCATAGTATGCCAGGCCCTTCTATCTTCTACTATCTCCCAAAGTCAGTCCAAAGTAATATTCACTGCTTCCATGACACTATCTACCCATCCCACCCTCTGCTGTCCCCTTTTCCTTTTTCCTTCAATCTTTCTCAACATCAGGGTCTTTTCCAATGAGTCCAGTCCTCTCATTATGTAGCCTCATTATGTATTTAAGCTTCAGCTTCAGTATTTGTCCTTTCAATGAGTAGTCTGAATTAAATTACTTTAAGTACTGACTGATCTGATCTCCTTGCTATTCAAGGGACTCTCAAAAATTTCACATCTGGAGACTGCAAAACCAAGACTAAAATCTTGGGCTTTGTGACTATGAGTTCAGGGCTCTTTCCACTCTATTCCAACTTGAATCAGGCAGTCAAGATGGGCTCTTTTGGCTCTTGTAGCACTTGTCACATTCTAACTTATTTTTGAGATAGGGAGGGAATACCTATCTTAGTGACACCATAGTTTAATTAAAAAAGAGTTGAATTTGGCATCAGGAAGATCTGGGTTTGAATCAGTGCTTGCATGGCCATGGGCAAATCACTGAACTTCTTTATGTTTCACTTTCCTCATCAGTATAATGGGAACAAAGTCACCGATGGTATTATTTTTTTTTCAGAGAGTTGTGATAAGCATTAAATGAACTAGTATGTACATTTGAGCTAATCTTAAAATGTTATATTAACACCAGCTACCATTTACTTGTACTATCTTTTCCGTTAGATTTTAATGTCTGTGAAGATAGGAACCATGTTTCATTTATGAGTACCTCCCTTGACGTCAGGGACATTGTCCTTCATTTAGTAAGGGCAGTATTTGAATTTTGGCTCAGTACTATTGTCTCCTGTTCCACATTCAGATGTCTTTAATGATTACATGCAGAGCAAACACTGTCCAGTCAGCAGGTGTGGACAGCCATTAACTCAATAATTAGTTATAATGAATAATCATTAATTGTAAGAAACAACAAACCCCTTTATGGCCTAACTGGATTGTTTATTTCAAAGACAATTACGCTTCCTAAATTCATAGAATCATAGTATTTTAAATAGAAAGAGATCTCAGCAACTCTCTAGCCAAATACTTACTAGGAGAAAAAGAATTTTTTTTAACATACCTAACAAGCAGTTATCCAGCCTCTGTTTAAAGGACTCCAACAAATAAATGTCCACTACCATCCATGGCAAGTGAATTAATTTAGAAGAATCTAGATTTTTCTTGCCTCCAAAAATATTCTATGAAAAGAAGACAAATAGATACCATTTTTATTTATATCAAATGGTATTTTCCAATTTGCCTAAATTTCAAAGGCATGAACATCATATCAATAAACATTTAGTAAATGCCTACTGTATGCCAGACATTAAACTATTCATCAGAAATATGGAGACAAAAAAAGGATACAATCCCTGGCTCTCAAGGACCTCATTCTCTTGACGAAAAATGTGTGTGTGTGTGTGTGTGTGCGCGCGTGCGTGTGTGTGTAAGCATGTGTATACACACACACACATATACACATATGAACAAACATATAAATGTCTCTCTATATAAGATACCTAGAGAAGTATAAAGATAAATATATATGCATGTATGTATGTACTTACATCTATCCGGATAGATGGAATAAAAGCTCTTTGAGCTCAATGAGGGAAAAAGAATTGAGAAGGGAGAAAGGCCCATTTGACTGAATTGTAGATTGTGACAAGGGGAATAATGCAAAATAAGGCTGGAATAATTTATTAGGACTAAGTTATAAAGGACTTTAAAAGCCTAATAGAGGCATTTATTTTTAATAGTACTTTATTTTTTCAATTACATGTAAGGACAATTTTTAACATTCATTTTTTTAAATTTTGAGTTCCAAATTTTCTGTCACTCCTTTCCCCCTCCCTAAAAAGGTAAGAACTATAAATAGGTTTTGTATGTGTGTGTGTGTGTGTGTGTGTGTGCGTGTGTGTGTATGTGTACTTATACATACATATATATGTAATCATCTAAAACGTATTTCCATGGTAGTCACATTGTAAAGAAGAAATAGTCCAAAATGAAAAAAATGCAAAAAAGATTAAGAAAGTGAAGATAGTACATACGCTTCAGTCTTGATTCAGATTCCAACAGCTCTTTCTGTGGATGTGAATAACATTTTCCATTATGAATCCTTTGGAATTGTCTTGGATTACTGTATTGTGAGAAGAGCTAAGTTATTTATAGTTGATCATCACTCAACATAGCTATTACAATGTTCTCCTGGTTCTGCTCATTTTACTTTGAATTAGTTCGTGTAAGTCTTTCCAGGTTTTTCCTAACAGAAGGCATTTATATTCAGTCTTAAAGAAAACAGGAAGCTAGTTTAGTTATCTGAGTAAAAGAGTGATATGGTCAGATTTCTGCTTATTGAAAATCAGTTTGACAACTATCTGAAGGATAGACTAGAGAAGGGGAAAAGTGAGTAATAGTCCAGGAGATGGAGGATGAACTAAAGTGGTGGTCATGTGAGTAGAAAAGGAATTAGAAGTTCTTTAGACATAGTACAGAGGTAGAAATAGCAAGACTTAGCAACTGATTGGATACGTGAGGTGATGGAAACTCAGTCACTCAACTAGTATTTACTTAGCACCTACTATGTTCTAGGCACTCTACTAAGTTCTAGAGAAGAAAGGAAAAAAAACAACAAATGCTCTCAAGGAGTGCCCAGTCTAACAGGGTAGACCACAGACAAAAAACTATATAGAAACTAGATATATACAGGATAAACTGAGGTTAGTCTAAGAGGGATGGTAATAAGATTAATAAGGACAAGGAAAGGGTTCTTATGAAAGATGAGATTTTAGCTGAGTCTTGAAAGAAGTAAGGAAAACTAGGATGCAGAAATGAACAGGAAGAGTATTGCAGGGGTACAGTAAGTGAATTCCCTGGGAAGAGAAACTTGAAATTTCAAATAACAAACTGCCTTGCTTAACTGTATGAACAGCCAAATAAGGAAATCTAGGCAACATAAAAATAAAAGATATCACTAAAATATTTTTTAAAATATATATTATGTTGATATTTTAATAGATCCATAATCTGGTTTGTATAGGTACAATGCATCTACTACTTCTGATCCCATATAACTCTACCATATAAATCCTAGGAAGGGGGAGTAGAAAGGGTGGTCCACAAATGTGCCTGCATCTTTCTCATATATCTCTTGAAACTGCATGACTACCAATTAAGCATGTGGACCATCCATAGGTCATCAGTCCTTGCTATATTTAATTCAAATAAATCCAGTTCAAGAAACTCTTACTAAATAGTTGCAACATGCCAATACTGTACTACGTATTGACAAGACAGAGGCAAAAGTGAAATAGTTTTTGCCCTCAAGGAGGATTTTTTTTCCTACTAGGATGAGTTTATTATACTCTACAGGGTTGGAAAGGGAGTGAGAAATGACTAGATTGCCTCCTTTTCAGGTCAGTGGTATCTTTGATTGAGTGGGATCTACCCTACATATCATCTGTATTTATAGCAAGAGCCTTGAACAAGCTTGTGTCTCTGTCGTATGCCTTGCTTGATATTAATAATTAAAAGGTCTGTAAATAAAAATTTATATTTTATATCTTTCAAGGAATCATTTTTGATCTCGATATATGCATGGAAGTTACCTTGTTAAGAAAAGAATTTTAGTGGGGCATAGCCAAAATGGCAGCATGAAAACAGGGACTCACTTGTGTTCTGCCCCAAATCCCTCCAAACACCTGTAAAAAATGACTCTAAACAAATTCTAGAGCTACAGAACCCATGAAATTACAGAGTGAAACAAGTCTCCAGCCCAAGACAGCCTGGATGGTCACTGGAAAGGGTCTATTGCATCATGCTGGGAGTGGAGCATGGCCTAGCATGGGCTGCACCAGGACAGACCACACTGGAGTAAAGCAGGTGGAGCAGGCCTCAGGGCCCTGAATCACTGAGCTATGGCAGCAGTTTCCAGACTTCTGAACCAACAAACACCAAAGACAAATTAGGAAGTCAGTGGGAAAACTCTGTTGGACCTGGTTGAGAGAACCCCATGGTCTGGCCCCAGCCCCAGCCCCAGGGCAGCAGAGGTGGCTACTTCTAGAGCTCCAGGCCCACAGACAGTGGGGGAAATCAAGTGACTGATCAGAGTGGGAGTTCAGGGATTTCTTTGCTGACAGTGAGGCAGGATTCTCTTGCTTGCCCTGCTTGGATCTGGGTTGCAGTCCTGGTTGGTGGTCCTTGGGGGAGGAAGAGTGCTATTGTGGCAGAGCTTGTCGTGGCTTTGGAGAGGAAGTCTTCCTCATAGTTACACAGCAGAAAGGAGTGTTTGCACTTACAGACCAGAGCACAGGCCAGGAGAGGTGTATCATACCACCTCAGGAAAGAAGTAGCTCTGAAAACAGCAGCACAAAACCTCTAAAGCTCGGGATAGATAACCCTCCACTCTGGAAGCAGTCATACCCTGACAAAGAGCTCAAAACTCAAGTAATGGGCTGGGAAAATGAGCAGACAGCATAAAAGGACTCAGACTATAGAATCTTACTTTGGTGACAAAGAAGATCAACACATACAGAGAGAAGAAGTCAACAAAGTCGAAGAGCCTACATCAAAAGGCTCCAAGAAAATTATGAATTGTCTCAGGCCATGGAAGAGCTCAAAAAGGATTTGGAAAATCAAGTAAGAGAAGTGGAGGAAAAATTGGGAAGAGAAATGAGAGTGATGCAAGAAATTCATGAAAAATGAGTCAACACCTTGCTAAAGGAGACCCCAAAAATACTGAAGAAAATAGCACCTTAAAAATAGACTAACCCAAATGGTAAAAGAGATCCAAAAAGCTAATGAAAATAAAAGTGCCTTAAAAGGCAGGATTAACAAATGGAAAAGGAGGTCCAAAAGACTATGGAAGAAAATACTGCCTTAAAAATTAGAATGGAGCAAGTGGAAGCTAGTGACTTTAGGAGAAGTCAAGACATTATAAAACAGAAACAAAAGAATGAATAAATGGAAGACAATGTGAAATATCTCATTGGAAAAACCACTGACCTGGAGAATAGCTCCAGGAGAGATAATTTCAAAATTACTGGACTACCTAAGAGCCATGATCAAAAAAAAGAGCCTAGATATCATCTTTCAAGAAATTATCAAGGAAAACTGACCTGATATTCTAGAACCAGAGGGTAAAATAGAAATTGAAAGAATCTACCAATCACCTCTTTAAAAAGATCCCAGAAAGAAAACTCCTAGGAATATGGTAAGCAAATTCCAGAGTTCCCAAGTCAAAGAGAAAATATTGCAAGCAGCCAGAAAGAAACAACTCAAGTCTTGTGGAAACACAATCAGGATAACACAAGATCTAGCAGCTTCTACATTAAGGGATCGAAGGGCTTAGAATATGATATTCCAGAGGTCAAAGGAGCTAGGATTAAAACCAAGAATCACCTACCCAGCAAAACTGAGTATAATACTTCAAGGCAAAATATGGATTTTTGGTGAAATAGAGGACTTTCAAGCATTCTTGATGAAAAGACCAGAGCTGAATAGAAAATTTGACTTAAAGATACAAGAATTAAGAGAAGCATGAAAAGGTAAATAGGAAAGAGAAATGATAAGGGACTTACTAAAATTGAACTGTTTACATTCTCAAATGGAAAGATGATATTTGTAACTCATGAGACCTTTCTCAATATTAGGGTAGTTGAAGGGAATATATGTATATGTATGGACAAAGGGCACAGGGTGAGTTGAATATGAAGAGATGATATATAAAAAAAATTAAGGGGTGAGAGAGGAATATATTGGGAGAAAAAGAAAGGGAGAGATAGAATGGGGTCAGCTATCTCACATAAAAGTGGCAAGAAAAGCTGTTATAATGGAAGGGAAGCGGGAGTAGGTGAAAAGGAACTAGTGAACCTTGCTCTCATCAGATTTGGGTTAAGGAGGGAATAACATATGCACTCAATTGGGTATCTTACCCTACAGGAAAGTAGGGGAGGAGGGGATAAGAGTGGGGCATGATAGAAGGGAGGGCAGATAGGGGGAGGAGGTAATCAAAATCAAACACTTTTGAAAAGGCACAGGGTCAAAGGAGAAAATTTAATAAAGGGGAACAGGATAGGATGGAGGGAAATATAGTTAGTCTTTCACAACATGGAAGGGTTTTGCTTAATGATACATGTATAACCTATATTGAATTGTTTGCTTTCTCAAGGAGGGTGGGTGGGAAGGGAAGAAGGGATAGAATTTCAAACTCAAAGTTCTAAAAACAAATGTTAAAAAATTGTTTTGCATGCAACTGGGAAATAAGATATACAGGCAATGGGGTATAGAAATCTATTTTGCCCTACAAGAAAATAAGGGGAAAAGGGACGGGAAGAGTGGGGTGATAGAAGGGAGGGCAGACTGGGGAAAGGGGCAATCAGAATACATGCCATCTTGGGGTGGGTAGAGATGGGAAAAAATTTATAACTCAAAACCTTGTGGAAATGAATGTCCAAAACTAAAAACAAATTTAAAAGCACTGAGAAAAAAATTTGTCTAAACAAACAAAAAAAAAGAAAAACCTGAGGACACTTATAGGAACTGATGCAAAGTTAAGCAAGCAGAATTAGGAGGACATTGTACACAGTAACAGCAATATTGTAAGATGATCAAATGTGATTGACTTAGCTATTCTCCACAGTATAATGCTCCAAGAAAATTCTGAAGGACATATGATGAAAAATGCTATCCACCTTCAAAGAAAGAGCTGATGGAATGTTACTGCATATTGAAGCATATATTTTAAAACTTTCTCTATTATTCTTTTTTTAGTCTGTGTTTTCTTTTGCAACATGTCTAATATGGAAATATTTTACATGTCTGAACATGTGTAATCTATATCAAATTGCTTGTCTTCTAAAGGAGGAGGGAAGGCAGGGAGGCAGGGAAAGAATATGGAACTCAAAATTTTAAAAAAGGGGCATGTAAACAATTTTTGTTTACATGTAATCAAAAAACAAAATAAAAATTAAATATATATATAAAAGAAAAGAACTTTAATGCAATATTTTTCTCTATTAAATGAAATACTTTCTTTTTCTGTAATCAACAAACAGATATAATAGGACTTATTATCTGTCAATTGTGCAACTACAAAGTTGTATATACATATATGTATATATGTGTGTATGTATTTAGTGAATGCATATACATATATAGTTACTATAGTGTAGTGTATCTTTTAAAAGAGCCTTATAGTTTATAGAAGTGAAAAAGTAGGTACATGAGTCAGTAGTTACTGCTATTTTCTCAGGTACTTTCTTTAGGTATCATTAAAGTCCAAGTAATTTTCCCCAAGGCTTTGGTATCTTTCCCTCTTTCAAATAGCATAAGAATCAATCACTCAATGTCCTCAGATTTATGTCACCTCCATACAAACCTCCCCTTTGTATATCTGGTATTATCCATTTGTTCTTCCTATAGTTGTTTAATTTCTACTTCATCATGCAGCTCATCAGAGACTATGATGTAAAGATTTAAACCCTATGTCTTGTCTATCCTTGATAGAGAAGGAATTTATTTTAGAAATCCTTAAAGGTTTTTTCTTTTTAATTTCTCATCTTTGTTTTTCTTCTTCTGATTTCATCCATAAATGAACTTAGGATAATTTAGCTTATTTGAGCTTTGCACCATCTTTTTATAAATTTGTTTTTCTTTCCACTGCTTGTGAAACTACATTGTTCATAATATTCTACCATCCTATTCCATATGTTATACAAAACTGTACAGTGGAATTGTTAATAGTTGCCACATTTCTCTGCTAGATATAGAGACCAAATCCTTTTTAATGTAAGCATTTTCTAGTCTTTTTTGGTGTGGCATTTGTGTGGCAATTGATTCACATTAGTAAAAATTACTTAGGCAATGCTGAGAATATGTGTTGATGTCTGTTCTTCTATTCATTTCTTATATCAGTGGCAACAGTGTTTTTAAATAGGTCAGGTTATAGTCACTCCAATTGGGCAAGATATGTTCTACTTTTCCTCACAAAACCAAAAAAGATAATCAAATGCTGAAATAGTTTAAGATGACAACAGAAGAGTTGTTACAAGGTTTGAGATTTTATTCAATAATTTAAAAGCTATGAAATAAAATGCTTCTTAATAGTTACTGTGCTTGAATCAGGTTTCTCCAGGAAAATAATTCATAAACCAATTTCTCAATTGTATTTCCTTCTTGTCTATGTACCATTAATTTGGAAAGTACACTGGATCCAATGGGTTTTTCATTGGCATGCTCAGTGGTGCAAGAAGTATGCCCAGTTTAAAGCAGATATGTCACCAGAGAGCATGAAATATGCTGCTGACTGCAACAGCTTTCCTTGAAGGTTTGCATGTGAGTGTGTCAAGTTGGAGCCAAGACAGTGAGAAAATTATTCTTATCCTAATGAATTCAGAGTCACTGAAGAATGTTGCAGCAATCAACTACCCTGGTGATGATAACATCTGGACCAGTGACACATACAAAAAACACCAAAGGAGTACTTTTCAGGAAGTCCTCAAGAAGGCAAATTATTTAAGCAGAGGCGGGGCAGAGATAGAGAAGAGGGATAGAGGAAAAGAGAGAGAGGAGATAGAAAGAAAGGAGAGAGGGTAGAGAGAGAGGTGGATAAGGATAGGGAGAGGGAGAAGGAGAAGGAGAGAGATGGGGGAGGGAGGTAAGGAAAGAGAAAGGGAGAGGCGGAGAGAAAGGAAAGGAAGAGGGAGAGGGGGAGAGGGAGAAGGGAAGAGGGACAGAGGGATTGAGGGAGGGAGGGATGGAGGGGGAGAGAGAGAGAGAGAGAGAGGGAGAGAGAGAGAGAGAGAGAGAGAGAGAGAGAGAGAGAGAGAGAGAGAGAGGGAGAGGAGAGAGAGAGAGAGAGAGAGAGAGAGAGAGAGAGAGAGAGAGAGAGAGAGAGAGAGATCTAGGTTAAGAGCAAGAAATGCATACACATTAACTTGCCCCCCCCCCTTACTCCCCTCCACTAAGTAGTATGTGTGTCTAAAATGAAATGAAATGCTCTGGGAAGCAAACAAGCCTTTCATCAGACATAAGCAGCTCTGTATGGGACACTTGTGCAGTCCAGCAGGAGTATAGTGTTACAGGAGAGACTGAAACACTCCCCTTCCCCCCTTCTGCTATGGGTATTCAATCCCCCGAAATCGCTTTTGAACTGCATTTGAAATTCTACACCTGGAGTCCTTGTGCTAGCACTCAGAGACCTATTCTGGTATAATTTATAGGACTACAGACCTCGCTCTCCTGAAGGACTGGGGAAGGGAGGGGGAGCGTGGGTACCCCTCAACCATATCTCTTGATGCAGATGGTACTCGAGTAGCTACATAATAAAGATAGCAACAGCAGTATTTCCTATGTGAAAGATGTCATTCTGACTATTGATATACATTTGTATTAGCACATGGATTATTGCTGTTGAAGGTCACACACCTGCAGGAAGAGAAATCGATACTGGACCATGGGCTAGTGGGAAAAAAAAACATTGCCTTGCTCTGTTTCCCTTCCCTGACAAATAAATAGACAGTCTCAAAGATCTCCTGATTTTGTTTTACTCAAGATTGTTCATTTAACACAACTTTAATGTGTTGTTATTTCCCAAAGAAAATGGATTGTCTATACAATACTTTCTGGACTTGGCATGGATAAATCTCTCTTTCTTTTCCTTTGAGGATGCAAAGTAGATGCCGCACAGCCAGTAATATCAATAATAATACTGCACATCATATTATACTGGATAGACCCCCACAGAGCACTTCAGAGCAATTCATTTTCCCATTCATCCCAGGGAGGCTGAAAAAATTTTCACACAATTCACATTTCCATCTCACCAACCTCCAATCCCAAGAAAGCAAAAGGAGAATTGATAACTAAAAAAGCACTTGTGATTTGGGTACAATGATGCTGATAAAGACTGCTAATGTCTGTTATAGAACAAAAATAAAAACCAGTAAGAAAAGAGAAACTAACCTCATCTAACAAAATTATGTTAGCATTTTCACAATGGGAAGAAGAGAGAACAGAGAAACCAATAATATTTTCATCATGAGAAAAAAAAAGATGTCAATAAGGGGTTTGTTTTGCAGCTACAAGTGAGAGGCAGAATTGTATACTGGATAGACCTCAAGTCAAGAAAATGGAGGTTCTTTCCTGGCTCAAAAAGTAAATGTTTGACCATAAACAAGCAGCTTAACTGCTCTATCACTTTCCATATTTGTAAAATGGACCAAGAGAGTCAGCATGGATATTATTAGAGAGAAGACTGGCTTCATAATCAGTCTTTCAAGTCCTTCCTCTAACACATACTGAATATGTGACCCTTAGCAAATCACTTAACTTCTCAGGGCCTCCAGGCAATTCTCTAGGACAGCGGCTCTAAAACTTTTTGGTCTCAGGACCTCTTTACACTGTTAGAAATTACTGCAAACCCCAATGAGCTTTAGTTTATGTGAGCTATACCTATCTGCGTTTACCATGTTAGAAATCAAAATATCCTAGTACTATTATAAAAGTAGTTGGGCCTCAGGGATCCTCAGAAATCTCTAGACCATACTTAGAGCACCACTGCTGTAAGATAATAAGTTACAAGTTAGATATATATCTCTACTGGGCCAGGAAGTTCCTCAATCCATTAAATCACAGATCCAGTAAAAAAAATGGGAATAACTATTTGTAGTATCTACTTCACGGGTTGTTGTGACATTCAAGGGAGATGATACATGTAAAGGGTCTGTGAATTTAAAAGCACTATAGAAATGAAAAGTTGACATTACAGACAGTAAGAATTAGGTTTAATTCCAGCCTCTGGCACATACCAGTTATATGATAATGGGCTAGGCATTTAATGTTTCAGTATCCCCATTTACAAAGGAGTTTATGGTCTGTATCAATAAAGGGAGGTTCCTCACTAGAAGTGCCTCCCACATGGCTGAAATCCCAAGAAATATGTCTTACTTTTTTTCTTTTTATTTTAAAACTCAAACAATCCTATCTTTGGTGTCCAATAGTCCTATGTCAGCCTGACTATGAAGGAAAAACACATCTCCTTGAAGTCCTCCTCTGATATCCCTTCCCCCCAGCCCCCCGCCTGGTTCATACACACATACATAGAGTTTTAGAACTGGGTAAAGGGAAAACAAACATACAACCTCCAGAGAACATTGCTTAAGCTGTGTTATATCTAGGAGGCTGAAACAACTGAACCCACTATTCAGTTGTATGCTCATTTTTTTTCTGTAAGAACACCAGATGACATAGTTACTCAGCAGCAGGACTTTTAGACAGACAGTTGACCCTACAACCCTCTGGCCACATCCCAGAAACACACAGCTGCAGCATTCCTAGTCAGGTTGTATCTATTCCCAACTAGAGCCACAATATGATTCAGCCAAAAGAAAACCAGTTAATTCAGTCAAAATGTCCATCAGATTGGTTACTTGACAGAATGAATTTAAATTGGGAACTGATTTTTAGACTGAACTGACATAAAACAAGAGTCCATTCATACATGTAGACATAAGCACAATGGAACAGAGCACATATATATGTATATATATACACATACACACATTTATATGGTGTGTCATTCTCCATCTGCAGATTATGTGCTCACAACATATACATGAACTCATATGTACTGGCGAATCTCCTCCACACTGTGGAGTGGATGGATGTGGAGAATATTGAGTCAAAAGTTTAGCACAGGAATCAGTGAAACAGAAGGGTTCATTTGATTTAAACAACTGAATATCTGTGAATCACTTATGAGATGGCATATGGTCAGTGAAAATCATTCCTATCCACCAAACCTATGTTTGGCACAATCTTCCAAAGAATCTTGAGAGCAGAGCATCAAAAACATTATTAACGAGAGCTTGAAGATGTGACTTTTCATAAATGACTTCACTTTTTGTTCATTGCCATGATCCTTTACGCCTCCTTGGCCAACAGCTTAGGTATTTATCACTACCTACCTCTTGCTCTAGGAACAATAATCAAATCAGGACTGCTATTGCTTCTAGAAAAGGGCTTGTCCACTGACTTTTCTATGGATCAAGTTACCATCTCCGTCACATCCCAGACCAAAATTGTTTTCCCTGTGTGTTATTCCCTTACACATGAAGGATTTCTCTTTTGGAATGTAAGCTCCTTGAAGGAAGAGATTGCCTCATCTTTTTTGTTTTTGTTTAGCCAAATATTAACATAATACCCAGCATATAATCACGCTTAATAATTTTAATTCTTTCATACTCTTCCCTATTTCATTTTATATACTGTCACCAGATTAATCTTCCTAAATCACCTATTTGCTCAAAAAACCTTGATGATTCCTCACTGACAATTAAATAAAACACAAATCTAAATACAATGTCCATTATAAACTGACTCCAAATGAGCACATCAGAGTTATTTGCCATTATACCCTTAGACATACCCCATACTCCAGCCAAACTATACTGTTTGATCCCCGAACATATTTTTCTTGTTTCCACCTCGATGTCTTTGTTAGTGCCATTCCTTTTGCCAACCTGTACTTTAGAATTCCCTCTACATCATACAGGACAATTAGACATGAAATATTTGCTTGAAGGCCTCCAAGACAACAGAACCTTCTGCCTCCTGGGGCAGCCTGGTCTACTCGTGGTTAGCTCTAATTCACAGGAGCACAGAATCTCATAATAAGCAGTGAGTTTAGAGGCTGTCTATTCCACTCGTACCTGAACAAGAATATCTTTCATACCATACCCATTAAGGGGCCATTAAAAAAGTGTTCTTATATCAAGCATGAATTGGCCTCTCTGCAGTCTCCAACTATTGTTCTCAGTTCTGCCTTCTGGGATGAAGAAGAATAACTGGAATCCTCCAGTTCAAAACTCTTCAAATACTTGAAGACATCGATCATATTCCT
This sequence comes from Trichosurus vulpecula, assembly GCF_011100635.1. Lineage (NCBI taxonomy): Eukaryota > Metazoa > Chordata > Mammalia > Diprotodontia > Phalangeridae > Trichosurus > Trichosurus vulpecula. Next base: position 130,808,495 of record NC_050580.1, on the reverse strand, counting down.
TACACTTTTTTTTCTAGGCTAAACATTCCCAGTTTTTTCAAGCAATACTCATCTGGAATGAATTTGAGGCCCTTCCCTGTTGTAGTCACATTCATTTGGATCTTTTATTGTAATTGGGTAACATCAGGGCCACCTTGACATTGCAAATTTCTGTACATATCATAGACTTCAACTGAGTTTGGCAGATTTAGGATCTTGATTCAAACATTAGCTAAAAATATTAACTAAAGCCTGAATCGTGATTATTGGAAACCCAGTTTTTATTATCCTATCAGAGCAATGTTTTAGAGTTTTTCTAGGTCCGTAAGAATATCTATATGAATTATAATGGCCAAATTTGCTCCTAGAAGGGAACTAAGAAAAGCTACATCCTTCCCTTTCTTTGCAAATGTTGGGGTGTTAGAATGCATAGACTTGGTTAATGTTTTTTGTTACTTTTACCAAATGGTCTTTCATTTTTACTTTCTTTTATATTCTTTGTTATATGGGATGGCTTGCTGAGTAGGAAATAGGGGGATACATTAAGGAATGGTTGTGATATAAAAACAAAAGAGAGCCATAAAATATTTTAAGAGACAAAAAAGAAAAGTTATCCCCTTCCTCCACAATCCAGAAATTTAACCTTCTAAAGCACGTCTTATATATCTAATTATCTGGTTTAATGATAAATCTGATATCATTTCCCTTTGGCCAGTCCCTCCTTTCTTCTCACTTCATCAAGATAAGTTACAATAGTAAAAGGAACTGTGATATGGGTACTAAACAAGATTAGAAAAAATGAGAGCACAAACTGGCCATTTAATTGTTCTACTACAAGAAAAATTTCTGTGATTCCCCAGTGACATTACACAGACCTGAATTTGTAATAGCAGATAAGGTGAAGATGGAGAAATGACTAAAATTAATGGCCTTGTTGCCATAGAAAACAAATCCTACAAGCTGGGATCTGAAGTTTCCCTATGTCTTATCAGGCATGTATGCATTCAGACACAATATTCTACAAGGATGCATTGAAATCTGCAGGGTATTTTTTGACATGATTGTCAGAATCTCTCAGGTCACACTTCCCATGTAAAGAGCTCCACTAAATACAAATAGACTGAGAGAAGTTTAACACATACATAGAAAGGGACAGGAAGTGAAAAGAATCTAGCCAGGGATGAAAGTTTACCACAGGGTACAGTTTCTCCCCCTCCCCGACAATGCCATGGCCCCACTAAAACTACTTTCATTACAATGGAAGCACGAATGACAGAGAAAACAAAAAATCTGTACTTTCCACTGACAAAGAAGTGTTTACTTAATGCAAGGACAATTTGTAAGTGGTGCTGTTTGCTACCTGCCTTTTTACCTCCCGAGAATTTGTTCTGAATAATAAAAATCTTGGGCTAGCAGATATTTCAAGGTGACTTGCTTTCTTGGTAGTCGGGCTGTTTCTATCAGTATTTCCTTGCCTGCTGTTCACCCGCCTTTCCTCATTTCACATTTTAGTGATTTTTATGGATGTTTTGTCAAGTAAATTATTCAGAACCAAAATAATAAATTATTCTATTTCATCTGTTTTACACCTGCTGAAGGGAGCCTTTCAACCAGTCAAGGTGATTGCCCTCTTGAACTAACAAGGGACACTTCAGCATACTAAGCAAATTTATGACATATGCTTCCTTACTATTTGTACAGTGGTGTATCCAATCCAAAGTAACCTTTGATAAATCTGTATTCACCAAAACTAGAAGTACTTAGAGCAGGGTTCTTTGGCTTAGAATCCATGGACTGCCAAGGGTTGTACATAAACTTGAATGGGAAAACATTTCTTTTTATTAAGCACTAGATATGTATGTGTGTATATATGGACACTTGTCTCATTGTGCACTCTATAATCCATCACCTCTTGTCATGCATAGCATGGTCCATTGTCCATTCCTCTGGAATCATGCATGGTCATTGTATTGATCATAGTTCTTACAGTTCATAGTTGTTGATCTTTACAGTGTGGCTGTTGCATAAATTGTTCTCCTGGTTCTAATTATGTCATTCTTCATTAGTTTATAATAGTATTCAAAGTTGTTCATTTTTAAAATAACATTGATGTTAGAGTAGAAATTGCTTTTCTGTTTCTCCTCACTTCACCAGCGTAAGTGCACATAAATCTTTCCAAGTCTTTTTGAAATCATCTATTTCCTTATTTCATATAGCATAATAGTATCCTGTCATATTTATATACCATAGCTAATTCAGCCTTTCTTCAATTACTCAACATTCCCATAGTTTCCTGGTTTTTTGCCACTACAAAAAGACTTGCTATGAAGATTTTTGTACCTAAAGGGCCTTTTTCTCTTTATTTGAATGTATCTACTACTTCAGCTTCTTGTATAGGATCTTTAGACCTTGTAAATCACATTTGGGGAAACTAACAGATAAATCATGCCAAATTATGTTTGGAGATTTTCTGAGAGTAAATGCTGGGCCAAGGTAATAAGCCAAAAAAGAAACATTGATCTTTGGGAGTTGGGCCTTAGGATTGGACTCCTAAGTAAGGAGAAAATAGGATAAAATGAGTGAGTCAAAATGTAGGGTGAGTCCTAGATTACAAAACATTGCCTATGAATTCCCTCCATCACCCCCCCGCCCCAATCTTAGTCTACTGAATGAAGCCCTATCTCCTTCATGAAGCATTCATCAGACCCAGGACCTAAGAATACTCTCTCCTTTATCTGAACTCCTGTACTTCTCTTAAATACTTGGCATATTCAAAATCCACATTATATTCACCTTGTATATGACTTGCCACCACAATTGAAATATAAGATCTCTGTGTGCTTTTGTCATATGGTCATTTATGTCTACTATCTTTTAATCAATGTCTGAAGACTGATCAAATCAAATTAAAATCCTTTTAAATGAAAATGATGATAGCTCTGAAGGGTGTTGTTTTTGATAGCTATTTCTTCAAAACAGGTTTTTCTGGGTTGGTTATGGTTTTTTTTCGGACCTTTCCTTCACTTTTTTCCCTATAAGTCTATTGGAACAGTCATAGCAAATTACTTATGACAAGGCAGTATGAGTGACTAGTTCTTGGCATCTTGTTATTATCAACAACAAACACTAAGTGTATATATGTACAGGACACTGTGTTAGAAGCCAAGAAAATTAGGTTCCCTGTCCACCACAGGGAACCAAATCGGCAAGACAAGCAATCATGGAAAGAACACCAGACAACCTGGGGTTCAAATACCAGCTCAGACACTTATTACTTGATCATTGTGACTTATGGCAAGGCACTGAGCCTTTCTCTACCACAGTTTACTCACCTGCAAAAGCATAATAATGTACTTAAACTGCCCGTCTGACAGGTTTTTCTGAGGAAAACACTTTCCAAATCTTAAAGTATTACATAAATGTGCACTATAAAAATGAGTACTTAAAAAAAAGAGGAATAGCATTTAATTTCCTACCATAATTACTTACAGGATCATAGCTCATTTTTCTCCAAGGAGAAAAAGGAGCTTCATACCTCTGATACCATGTGGCTAAATAGGAGCTCATTTGCACAACTCCCCAAGGCCAAGAAGAGAGCCTGGCCCCAGTGGTATCAAGTCAGCACACTGGAGCCTTTATACGTAAGCTGTACTTGCTACAGAATGAAATTTGTAATAATGTGGGTGCTTTGGGGACACAGTCCAAGGGGATTTAGTTTCTAGTAACAGGAGAATATTGTAGTCTTATTTATAATGCAGTCCAGTGGCAAGAACCCCAGCATTTTACTCAGTTCCAGTTTATATATTCAGAGAAGTCCTTGTTGTGTCCCAAAGGAGCTCAGGATTTAAGGGGTTAATTGAGGCAGCCATGCTTTTCACCGTGAAAGTTGGTAAGAGAGCTCAGGTGGGAGCAGCAGGGGGTAGTAAGCAGGTTCTTGTTGATGGATTATGTCCTTATTGCTATAGAGAAATTCACAGGAGGAGGTAAATGCATTGCCAGACCCTGATGTGAGGTCAGTCAAGATCTTTTAGCTGAGGAGTATTATTCCCTTTTACTTGCTCTGTGTTCCAACCACACAGACCAGCTAGCTGTTTCCCAAACTTAACCTTCTATCTCCTACTGCCATGCTTTTGCATAGGCTTTTCCCATACTAGAATGCCTTTCCACCTCTTTTCCACTTCTCAATATTCTTATGTTCTTCCTTAACACTAGAAGGATGAAGAACATCAATTGTCAAGGAAATATATTCTATAATAAATATTTTCTTTTCCTCTCTGTGCAGATGTACTTTAAATACAAATCATTACAAGTAGATATTATAGTTTTGCTGTGAAATAATCTATTTTCCTTGCTTTATGGGAAAAAATCATTTCATCCATTGCTACAGCTTGGACCTTCTAGTCATTCTTAAATTCCAGCCCCCAAGGTATTCTTAAATTCCAACTCTTCTTAAAGGTTCATTTTAGTTGCCATCCTCTCTCTCTGAAGAGTTCTTCCTAATTCTCCTCACCCCCCAGGGATCAACGCTCTCTCCCTATTCAAAATTGTTATACTTATTTCTGTGTACTTTTTGAATTTATCTTTCTACCACACTCTCCCCAACCCAATCATTCTGCAATAGAATATGAACCATCAAGGTCAGGGAATACTTTACTCTTTTCCTATCACCGAGAGTAGTCACTTAAATATTTGTTAAATTGAATTGAATTAGGGGAAACTAGGGATCAAATATCAAAGATGGAGAAGAGATCTTTGCAGAATTACAAAGAATAAGCATGACTCAAGAGAAGAGATATGAAAAGACATTGCATCTCACACCTTTGCAGAGTTGAAAGGTCAACAAATGTTGTATACTGCATATGTTTTCAAACTTTTCCCCTATGCTGATCATTTTTGCAGATTCCTTGCACCTTTTTTCTTTGTTTCTGTCTTAAAGATTGTTATTTATAAGTTCGGTGACTCCCTGAGAGAGGAAGGGGGATGGATACAGATGATTTTAAAAGACATCAATAAATATTTCTTTTTAAAAAGGACATGATACAGTGACAAAAAAGATCAGTAGAACTTTTAAAAATGAAAGTCATCTAGGACAAGGACCAATACTAGCCAACAGGCAGCTTTTATACTATAACAACTTTAATTTTTCTTTCTAGAACTTGATGCCAATATATTTGAGGATATTCTCCTTATCATTAGTCATTCATCAGTATGATGATAATGGTTTCTCATTGTACCTCTTACACTAACCTGATAACTTCTGACCTCAGTGGGGTTTTTTTAATGATTTTCTTGTATATTTTCTTTTTTCTAAAATCATAGTCACTTTTCAGTATACTCTTCCTCATGCCCTCTCTAGTCATGAAGAAAACGGTTCAGCAAAAATGATCCGACAAAGCAATAATATGTGACATGATATGCAATATTATGCCCTTGTAGTAATGGCAGCTACCTGGCACAATGGATAGAGTGCTGGACCTGAAATCAGGAAGACCTGAATTCAAATCCTGGCTAAAACATTTACTAGCAGTGTAACCTTGGGCAAGTCTCTGTCTGCCTCCATTTCTTCATCTGCAAAATGGAAATAAGTATAGTACCTACCTCCCACAGTTGTGAGGATAAAATGAGATATTTGTAAAGGATTTTGCAAATCTCAGAGTACTGTAAATGCTAGCCATTGGTATTATTATGAACTATTAATATTATTGAATTTAATCTGCGTTCAGCTGCCTTTTAATGTGGTTTTCATTTATATTGTCGGAGACACTATGTATATCATTATTCCAGTTCTATTTTCTTTGATCTATGTCAGTTCAAACTATGTTTCTATGAATTGCACATTTCTTACAGTACAGTATGTTCAATAATATGACAAATTGGCACCCACTTTATTTCAAATTTTTCCACAGCAGTCATTTTACTGGAGATTAGGGGTGGCAAAAAAAAGGCAGAGGGGCAAAAGGAAGGTAGGTGGAAGGCACAGAAGCCAAAGCCAACCTACTTTACAATTGTGACAAGGATTAGTTACATTGTCATCTGCTTGTAGTGCGGCCACAAAGCCAAATGCATAACTGGTAGTCGTCTCTGTGAACATATGTCAATAGATTCTGCATTTAGCCATTTTCAGAGATGGTCATCACTTCTAACTCCACCAACTGGACTTGGGGTCAGCTGGGATCTTTCATCCAAAAGAAATCCCTCCTCTCTGGGTTGTCCTCCTAGGGGACCATGTTGTTGCTGTCATTTACCAAAAGTCTCCACTGCTTCGCTTATGTAAAGATATAATGTGACTGAAAATGTGAAGGAATTTGCCTGGAAAACATATTGTTCACAGACACTCTGATTCTCTAACTAGCTATTCGGGAGAAAAGAAAAAGAAACCAGAGAGAAAAAGCAAGAATTTTACCTCCCTTCACCCAAGAGCCCTGCAAAAATATAAATCATTCTTTTCAGTGATGAGCAAACAGAAAGCACTGGACAGGCCAAGCATGGCCTTGCATCACAGACTTCTAGTAAAATACTGCCAGCTGTTAAGCATAGCAAGGAGTATTGAGCCACTGGCACATGGCCAGACATACAATTTCAGCAAGGAGGTGGGTCTACAACCATGGAAAAATTTATGACCTTAAAAAATGATGATACCCTTTTACCTCTCTCTGATAAATTGAGCAGGATCTGGAGGTTAACATTACCCTAGAGGGAGTCAGGGAGAAGGGGCAATTAATATGCACCAACACTGAGGGACAGATTTTTAAATGCATGCAACTTAGTTTCTCATATGCCATAAGGATTAGTGAAAATGTGTATTTTATCAGGCTGATCCAGCACCTCTTGGATGTTTCAATTTAAGTTACCCTAACTACCATCAAGATTCAGTTAGTGAAAATGGTCAAAAATGTGGATTTTTTGTTAGCGTTTAGGCATTTAGCTATAGTCTGGATACTTAAAGTCACTCCATGGATCAAAAATGGTGGTTTAGTAACTAGAAGTTGTCCCATGAACATCCAATTGAACCCACAGACACCAATTTGGCAGAATTACCAGTAACTTGATAGTAAATTCCTCAATTTTTGTTATCCCTGAAGTGCCAAAATGGTGTCAGCCAACAAGCAGTTATTAAGTGCCCTCTATATGACAAGTACTATGCTATGTGCTGAGAATAAAAAGAAAGGCAAAAGATAGTTCTTGCTATCGAGGCTCACACAGTCTAATGAGGGAGACGATATTCAAACAAGTATGTACAAACAAGACATGCACAGGATAAATTGGAGATAATTAATAGAAAGAAGGCATTCCTAGCACTGAGGAGAATTAGGGAAAGCTTTGTTCAATAGGTGAAATTCTATCTGAGACTTGAAGGAAGTCAAGGAAGCTAGGAGACAGAAAATCAAAGGGATAGGATTCCATGCACGGGGAAGAGCAAGTAAAAATAACCACAGTTGGTAGATGGAGTGCCTAATGCAAAGAACTATGTGGTAGTTTTTTAACAAGGGGATACTTAGCCTACAAATGAATCTCTAGAGTTAGTGATGGTTTGTGATAACAAAGTTTCCATCTATATATCTCTTTGAGCTACAGGCAAAGGATATCACCTTCCATATTCTTATATAAATAGATATCCATTGTAACAGGGAAGCCAAGGGCTTCAGAAATTAAGTAATAATGAAAAAGAAAGTTTTAGAGATTATATTTAAATAGGGGGATATATTGTACATGGCAGATGGAAGAGAGCATAGTAGTAACATGAAAAGAGAATAAGAGTAACATGAAAAGGAGAAGGATGGATTGAGTGAATAAGGATTACATAGTTTATTTATCCAACATATTTATTGAATGCACCTTAGGCATAAGACAATGTTGTAAGTATTTCGGGGATATAAAGATAAATAAGACATGGTCTCTGATCTCATAGCATATATAGTCTAATAGAGGATATGAGAAAACCATAATTCAACATGCATGGAAATACAATTAGAGAAGTTCCTATATGTAAAATAAGGAAACTGAAAATCTTAGATGATTTCTAAGATCCTTTTCGACTCTAAAACACTATGACGATCCCTATGATTTCATAGTACAAAGGAAAGAATAAGGAAGATTTCATGGAGAAGGTGACATTTTACGAAGGGATACTTAAAAGTAGAAATTAAGTGGGGATGGGAAAGAAGGAACTACCAGTTGGAAGAACATTAATAAAAGCACAGAGTCCATAAATTCATTGCAGGGGAATAGTACAAAATAAGGCAAAGACCGAGTTAAGGAGGGTTCTGATGCCAGGGTAATGAGCTTGCATGTTCTTTGTAGAAAATGAGCTGTAACTTCAAGTGTTTGACTAGGAAACAAATGGAAGTGAAAAAGGAAAGGAGAGTGTCATGGAGAAAGCTATGCTTTAGGAAAAATTGGATTTGTATGAGAAGCAATGAGCATTCTGAACCAGCTTGATAACAGCAGAAATGGAGAGAAGGAAAATGCATAGGCAGAACTAATAAAACCAAGATCAGGGGAACAAAGGGAGACAGAGGAGTAAAAGATGGTGCTCAGATTTAAAGTTTAGTTTATATGCATGATGTACTACCATTAACAAATAGAAAGAAGTTGGAAAGAGTTTGAGGCATTGGGAGGAGATGGTAAATTGGGTTTTGGACATGTTTTAGGGGCCAGAAAGTTTTCAGTTTTAGGACATGTTTTAGGAGCCAGAAAGTGAAGATATCTGGTAGATAGGTAGAAATTAGGGTTTAGAGATCAGGGGAGAGTCTGATTCTACGGATATAAATTTATACATCATCCACAGAGAGACAAAAGTTAAAGCCATAAGAGTGAATGAGATCACTAATGGTTAGACTATACAGAAAGAAAACAAGAGGGCCAACATACAGCCTTGAGGGATACCAACATTTAATGGAGGAGCAGAGGAAGAAGCCACTGAAAAGTCCACCAGAGAGAAATAGAAAAATCAGGAGAGTTCAGTGACACAGAAGCCAAGGGGGGAGAGAGTTTCAAAGATAGAGAGGGAGGAATAAAGGATGCTAAATATAATAGACAGGTCTAGGAGAATGAGAACTGAGTAAAAGCCATTGTTAGTGATTTAGGGGTCAGTGATGACTTTTAACACAATGACCTCAGAATAATTGATGGATATCAGATTTCAGAAGGTTAATGAGTGAATGAATGTTAAGGAAGTGGATATACATCAAAAGTGTAATATACATTTTTGAGAAGTTTGGTGATAATTAAAAGGAAAGGGATATAGACTGATAGCTGAAAGGGGTGACAAGGTCCAGAGAAAGCTTATAAGAATGGGGAGTCCAGTGGCAAGACCTACAACAACAGTAAGAATGGGAACTTGGGAATAGAAGCAGAATTAAAGGAAACAAACAAAAAAAATGAAGATCCAAAAGAGAAATTTACCACTGCTCCAGGAGTTGGGGGTGCCTTCTTGGGAGTTCTGCTCTGAGGCATGCAATCACTTTTATCTCCCCCACTGGAAATTCTTATCCCTAAAGCATCAATAGCAATATACTTGTGGGTCATTTCTTTTGAGTGTGCAAAAGCTTTACTACAGCTATGAGAATTGATCTGAGTGCAAAAGATGTACAGGTCAGCAATTATAGCCACAGTGTCAATATGCAGTTCATCCATGTGCAACTTAAATGGCTGATTTAAGGAATCCTCAGCTCTCCATCCTCCTGTCTAGTCACAGGAGTTCAGTACATCCCCAGACTGGTTCCTTCCCCACCTTCCTATCTGAGCAGCAGAGTTTTAACAAGGGTGGAACAACTGGGGATTCTCCCTGGGGTCTGACTTTCAGGGGATGTTTTCTTTGCATATACAGAGGCAGTGGTTCCACCACCATTGAGAGCAGATTCCCTCCAAGAAGACAATCCCAGGTCTTAAATTAGAAATAAGAAAAGCAGGCACCTCACACTTTCTGCCTATGGGTGACCCTGAAAACCACAGACAGATCAATGCACTTTATATAAAAACGCAGAGTTCAGATATTTATACTCAATTCTTGGAACTTAGAGTTCACAAAGTTGACTCACGAGGTTTTCCTTGAGATTGTCATTACCACTTCACCTTACTTAGTCACTATCACAAAGAAATCAATAAAAAAATTTGTTAACATTTTGATTGCTTGTTTATCTGCCTGGGTAGGAAATATTTGGCTAATAGATAAATGCTACTAATTTTCAGAATGGAGAGGAGCAGGGAAACAATAAAAAAGGGGGATTTCTAACCCTCTTATCCTGACAATGTGTGCTAGAAGGTAGAAGATAAAGAACATATACTAGAGGTATGAAGTCTTCTGGGGGAAGGCAGGCTTCTAAGAGTATACGAAAACTGAAGGAATATGCTGTGACAAGACCTAGGACCTAAGAGAGTTCATTTACAATAGAATGGGGCAGGGTGGAGGTTTCCAGAGTTTATAATGGAAGTTGAGGGCAGAGTGGAATGGGGACTGGGGGGATGATTGGAAATGAAAAAAGGGGGAGTGCTAGCAAGAAAAGTGGGTTTGCTCTTAGACATCTGAGTACTCTGCATCAGGGGCTCAGGTTAAGAGGAAGTAGGAGTTGGGTATACATAGTATGGGGGAATAATCACTGGAACTTCCACTATCAAGGGAACTGTTTTGACAAAAGGTAGCACAATGCATGGCACATAGTAAATGGTTACTATCTATTTTGTCTACCTATCTATCTGTCTAATTATATACCTATGTATCTCTCAAATAGGGCAGCTAGAAGAGCAGTGGATGGAGTGCCAGGCCTGGAGTCAGTAAGATTCATCTTCCTAAGTTCATATCTGTTCTCCAACACTTATTAGCTGCATGACTCTGGGCAAGTCTCTAAACTCTGTTTGCCTTTAGTTCCCTCATCTGTAAAATGAAGAAGGAAATGGCAAACCACTCCAGTATCTTTGCTAAGAAATCCCCAAATGAGGTCATGAAGAGTCAGACACAGCTGAAAATGACTGAACAACAATCTCTCAGGCGCTAGAGAAGAAAAAAGATTGGTCTGAGCCCTTCTGTGTGTAAAATAGCAAATAAGGAAGGAGTGTGAAAAAATACCAGCAATGGAGTCAGAAGAGCCTGGTTCAAATCCTGCCTCTGATTCTCACTACCTGTATGACCTTAGGAAAATCGTTTTATCTTCCATGAGTCTCAATTCTTCATTTGTAAAATGAGGAGGTTGGATTATCTTGCTTCTCCAGTACCTTCCAGCTCCAGACCTATAATCAGGTGCCTAGAGACCTGACTGAAAATACCCTGTACAATGTCCATGTACTACAAGTGGCTCCTGGAATCTGGAGGTTCTGAGTCCCCAGCAGATTCCGAATTCCAGGAACCAGAATATAATTTGTAAATCTTCTCAGTACCTAATTCTGTTAATTATTTTACACAGATTAATGTTTATATATATATATATATATATATATATAGAGAGAGAGAGAGAGAGAGAGAGAGAGAGAGTCCCAAAAGTCTTAGTGCAGCTTTGAGCTATTAAATCTTAAATATAATATACACATATGTATATATATATAAATGTATGTGTACTATGTCCTGCTTATGAATACAAATAATTGACACTGTCTTTGCATGCTCTATTGGTGTACAAATATGCTTTTCTGAAGAACAAAGGCTCGCCTACTGCCCAGGTATGGTTACTGTTTCAACAGCAGAAGCCAGAGAGCCATTTTACACTGTCCCCACACTCTTAGAACCCTCAGCTATTGGAGGTGGAAGGAAGCACAAAAAAGAGAGAGGGCAAAGAAAACAATTTGAAATTAAATTTTGGAATAAATTTTTGATGAAATCATGAGGATTAGGTTCCATGTTCCATTTATTGTTGTTTAATCATTTTCAGCCATATGCAACTCTTTGTGACCCCTTTTTGGGGTTTACTTGGCAAAGATACTAGAGTGGTTTGCTGATTCCTTCTCTAGCTCATTTTACAGATGAGGAAATTGAGGCAAACAGGGTTAAGTGACTTTCCCAGGGTCATACAGCCAGCAAATTGTCTAATATCAGCCTTGAATTCAGGTCTTCTGACTCTAGGCCCAGTGCTCTATCTACTGCATCATCTAACTAACCTATGTTCCATGTTCCACTAGTACTACTAGTAGTAATAGTAATAATTTAACATTTATATAACACCTTAAATTTTACAAAGCAGTTTATATGTGTGATTTCATTTGATCCTCAAAACAACCCTATGAGTTAGTGTTATTATTATATCCACTTTACAGGTGAAGAAATTGAGTCTGAGGGAGCTTAAGTCTTTTGCTCAGAGCCCCACAGTGAGTAAGTACCTGAGAAGCAGGACTCTGACTTAGGTCTACCCAGCCCCAAGTCCAACACTCTATCTATCTGCCACTCCACTGAACTACTGATTTCTCATCTGAAAGCAGATCCTACAGGGGATGAATTTAATACTTCCAAACTTGAGTGACCTTTTGTTGCCCCTTATCTAAGTACTGATGATCCATAGCTAGAAATTATCCTAGCCAGCTGGTCTCTTTAATGGTAGAAATTCTTCCTGGCAAGCATTGGAATCACAGAGCTTCCAAACCCCACTTTGTCCCACGTAAAGTGTGTTCACATATGATTTTGAGACACCTTCTCTTTGCACTCATCTTTGAACCAGGAAGCCTGCAATATATCATTTTTATTACTTGTCTGGTTTTTGTTCTCAGGGAGAAAAGATGTACAGTTATTTTCTATGAGCTTTATTGGCATTCGAGATGAAATCACGGGTAAATCTCTTGGATACACCTAAAGCAATCAGGGATGAGGAAGTGGTGTACAGTATAAATAAACCAAGTCCATTTTATTACCTGCTCCTACAGACAGCACGGAGCCATGGCCCACTTCCCTGATGATAATGGACCCTCAGTTTAAGGTTGCCTCTAATACACACTGCAGCGCACGCCTGTCACATCTCTCAGCTCATTTATAATTACAACACGGTGAACTCTGATTGTCTCATCAACCTTTCATCAGAGGATTGAAAGGGGCTTTGTAAACATTAAGTCATTAGAGCCCCCTGCAAAGGAGGTGCAAATGAAGGAAGGCTTTGCTTTCCCATTTTGGTAACACACAGCAGAAATGCTTTCTTCCAGTGTGATGATTTGAGCAAGGTTCAGGACAATGATTCTATCTAGTTCTCCATCACCATGTGTTCAATAGATTAGAGTCCATTCTATGTCTTCATAACCTCTGGGGAGGGTAGAGACAATAAGAAAGGTTGGGTGGGGGAGAGGACAACAGCAGTGGACAGCAGTAGTAGGAGCTCTGGTTCATGGGATCATAGACCCGAGGTTGAGGGAGACATGAAATGCCAACCTGCCCATTTTACAGAGGAAGAAACTGAGATTCAGAAAGAGAGATTAAGGGACTACTTAAAGTCAATCAAGGTCAAAGAGGCATCATAACACAATAGAAAGAGCCCTCCTTCCAGAGTCAGAAGATCTGCATTGAAATCCTACCTCTGATTCTCACTATCTATGAGACTTTCACCTCTGTCAGAGGAGCACCTAGGTGGCACAGTGGATAGAGCACTGAGCTTGCAATCAGGAAAATTCATCTTTGTGAGTTCAAATTCAGCTTCAGACACTAGCTGTGTGACCCTGGGAAAGTCATTTAACCCTGTTCGCATCATTTGTAAAATGAACTGGAGAAGGAAATGCCAAACCACTCTAGTATCTTTGCCAAGACTACCCCAAATGAAGAGCTGGACATGATGGAACAATAGCAACAAATTGAATGTTCACTGGGTGTTCAACACTGCAACAAACAATTCATGGGATACAGAAAATACAGAGTAGCTTAAAGCTATGCTAGGACTTTTGGAACACTCTCTATTAACAATTGGATCCTAGCCATACTGATCTCACCAAGTCCCTTTTTCATGGGGTCTATAAAATCAAAGCCTTTTTTTCATAATGATACTAAGATGATGATGATGAAGATGATGATAGCTTAAAATTGTATTGCACCTGCTATGTGCCCGGCACTGTACTAAGGGCTTTACAATTATTGTCTCATATGATCTTCACAACAACCCTAGGAGGTAGGTGCTCATTTTACAGTTGAGGAATCTGAGGCAAGTAGAGATTAAGTGACTTGCCCAGGATGACACAGCTAGTGAGTGTCTGAGACTGAATTTGAACTCAAGTCCTAGCTGAATCTAATTTCTATTGTGATAAGTATCAATAGATATAACCCACATAAACAGTTTGGGGTCCTCCATAATTTCAAGAGTATAAAAGGATCCTGAAACCAAAAAATTTGAGAACAACTGACTGAAAAACACTACAAAATTAAACAACTTACTCATGGCCATACTCAGTGTTTGGAAGGCTCCAAAGGAAAATGTGGGAGAGAAGAATTAGACTGACTTGCTAAACTGATGGTCTATAGAGCTGTTGTGTTGACCTCATTGTTGTATGTCTACGAATCCTGAACAGTATGTCATCACCATGCCAGGAAACTGAATCACTTCCATTTGAATTGTCTTAGGAAGATTCTGAAGATCACTTGGCTGGATAAGAAGCCAGATACTGAGGTCCTTTCTCAAACTAAACTGCCAAGCTTTCAAACTCCACTTCACAGAGCACAACTCTGATGGTCTGGCCGCATTGTTCAAATGCAAAATGTAGGCTTGCCAAAAAGACTATTTTATGGAGAACTCACACACAGGACAAGCATTCATGTGGTGGTCAGAAGAAGCAATACAAGGACACTCTAAATGTCTCTCTTAAGAACTTTGGAATTGATTGTGTGACATGGTAGACACTGGCATAGGACCATTCAGAATGGTGTATCCACATCGGAGAAGGTGCTGTGTTCTATGAGCAAAGAAGAATTGAAATAGCTCAAAAGAAATTCAAGATGTGCAAATTCAGAGAACACATCCCAAAAATTCACATGGACTGTTTGTGCCCAACCTGTGGGCAGCTCACATTGGTCTGATCAGTCACAGTCAGACACACTGAAACTTGACTCTAGCACAGTGATGTCATTTTGGTCCTCTAAGAACCAAGGACAACAACCAACCAACCATTAGTTAGAACTTGAACTCAGACTTTCTTCACTTCATGTCTCACTCTCTATCCATCTAAACACCTTGTCTCTCCATTCTAGAAAAAATCATAGGAAAAATCTCTTTGATGGAGCTAAAGAAATCAGGTGTGAGGAAGTAGTACATACTTGTATGCAATTAAAACACTCTTGCCCCTTCCTCTCCCATTACAGAAATCCTATCAGATCCTTTATGGTGCAATTCCACTTTCTAAACTATCCTGGATACTCCAACCAACACCGGTCTCACATCATCCTGATTCTCCCATAATGTTGTCTGTTTTGTAGCAGGTGCTTACACCCAATTTAGCAGTTTAAGTACACTATCTTCCGCTGGTTTCAGATGCTTTGATGTGGATAAGTACTGTCTCACCAGCAAGATTGCAAAAGGCAGGAAATTTGCCAGAAGTGTCTTTTATATGTCCCACAATGCAAAACATCTAGTAGGTACTCACTAAATTATTACTGAAATGTCTTGAACACAGATGGGTAAAGACAACTGGCGAATAATGCAAGACAAGAGAATCAAGCACTAGCATTTAAGGTTCTAAAATTCACATCTTGAGAAGTAAAGGAGGGGAAAGACCCATGTGGACCTCAGCAGCCAAGCAAAGTTTCCCAGGGAAAATGAGACTATGGGAAAACACAAATCTGATCTCTATTTGAATAGTACCAGTGAGAAGAAATTCACTGACTAATTCCATTTGGGGAATGTTCCTCATGTTAGGAAAAGCATAGGCCCTACAACCGGGTGGCACAGTGGGAAGGACACTGACTCTAGAACCAGAGAATCTAAGGTCAAAATCCATCAACTACCTTGGGCAATTCACTTAGTTTTCCTGGGTTTCAATTCTCTCATCTGAAAAAAGATGTATTTGAACGGGATCACTGGGGTCCCTTTTAGCTTTAGATAATCCTATGAATCATGAGTGAGTAATGATCTAAAAGTCACTATCAAATTAAAAGTAACCTAATCATCACAGGCATAGATGAGCTCTCCTGCCTTGGCAATAGAGGAGGCCAATGGGAGGATCCAAAGAGTGGGAAGTCCCATGATGATGCTATTAGAAATTGCTTCTAAAAACACAACTCGCCTGTGGGAAACACTGCCAAGGGGGCGTAGGAGAACAGTCCTCCCAGCTCCTTCTGCAAGATCCCTCGGGCATCCTATCTTCCGCAGACAAATGATATGATTCCATAATTGCAGGGGACCTGTGCCAGAAAGGGAAACCCTTTCTTTCGTATGAAAATTGGCATCAAGTCACCCCCAACAAGGAGGAGCCAGCCAAAAGTGTTAATTGGCCCACAGCTTCTGCTTAGAAGAATGTGGCACTGTGGTCCTCAGGAGCAAGATTATAGGGTTACAGTGTCTCATAACTCTAAACATTCACTCAACTGCTCATTATGAGGTTTTTTCTTCTGAGAGAGAACTGTTCTGTGCCTTTGATTTTTAGTGCCTTTCAAAAGCAACTTTTCTTCCAGGGAAACCTTCCAAATACCAAGCAGTGCGCCCAGCATAAAAACAAATCTCTCTCTCCATGCCATGCTTCATAATTTGTTGTTTTTTTTTTTTTTTTCTGATTGCCTCTGGTTACGAATCACTGAGGAAAAGTGCTTGAAGATCTCTTCTCCTAGTCTGCAGGTTTGGCCCTTCGTGTTCTTCCTCTCATCCATCCCAGGTTCTCTTCCTAATGGGTCACTTATAAGGAAGGCAAAGTGAATCGATGACACAATTTCTATTTACATATGAGGTGTATCGTCATCACCTGTGAATGTTTTTGAACATGGCAATTGACAAAAGGACAAAGCTCTCTCAAACTTTAAGGCCAAGGTATTTTTTTTAATGGTAGTATAGTTTTTAAAGGGAAAGAGAAAATTCTGTGAATTCTTACATTTTCAAATAAGAAAAGCTATGGTGGGTGAGAAAAAGGAGAGGGACAGTTTGGGAAAAAATGGAAATGTTTTAATGTATATATATTTTACAAAGAAAAGCCATGATTTATTATTTTTGTTTTGAAATATGTTTTTAAAATGGTGTGCTGGAACCAAATATCCAAAATTATAGTCGTGTATTGGCTATAAGAGCTAATAGCTAACATAGAACATTTCAAGTACAATGCTCTTTAAATATTTTATCTCTTTTGATCCTTACAAGAACCCTGTGAAGTAGGTGCTGTTATCATCCCATTTTACAGGTGAGGGAATTAAAAGAGAAAGAAGTTAAGTGACTTGCTCAAGGTCACAGAGCTAATAATTATCTGAGATAGGATTTGAATTCTGGTCTTTCTGACTCCAAGTCCAGCATTGTGTCCACTGTGCCACAGTGGCTCTGATCGATGGGTCGGCTGATCTTTGAAGTCTTTTGTGTCTTTGACAGTAGTGGTTTCACGAAGATCATTCTAAAAATATAGAACTTCCATAAGTCATTGTTCTAATAGGATGAGAAAAGGAAAATAAAATTATGGTGAAACAGTGATAAGGTCAGAAAAAAGCTATTTACCCCATAGGGTGATGCTGTGGGTTTGGTATAGATGTCCCAAAGAGGGCAAATCCCCTGGCAAATACTTCAATTTTCTACCAAGTCATGGAAGACAGAAATGATAAGTTTAGGGAAGGATAATGCTTTAGCTCTCAGAGAAATACATGAATAACTTAGGATACTCAATAAGAAAGAGAAGTAGGAAGGAGGAAGGTGTCCCTGTCTGTGATGAAGCTGAGTGAGATATAATGTGCTTAGTGGAGGGAAAGTTGTCCTTGGAGGCTGGAAGAAATGGGGTCAAGTCCCATCTGCAGCATTCACTGTCTCTGTGACCCTGGACAAGTCACTCAACAACTCAGGGTAATTAGTCAACAAGCATTTAGTAAGCACTTATATGTGCCAGTCACTGCAGTCACTGTGCTAGGAATACAAATAAAAAGCAGAAAGACAAATCTTGCCCTCAAGGAGCTTGCATTCTAATGGAGAAAGACAACACATAAAATAAAGTTAAAAGGAGTAGGGAGAGATTAAGGTACCCCATGTGGAAGCATGTAGAGAAAGACCAGAGTCAGGAATGCAGCTTAGAGAAGAATGAAGACATGGCTGGCTTGGGTACCATTTTTTCTTTATTATTTTTACTTTCAGTTCTAAATTCTCTCCCTCCTTTGACTTCCTCCCCCACTCACTGAGAAATTAAAAAATATGAGATTGGGTGCCATTTTAAAATGGAGATCATGGGAGGAACTATCCAGTCTGAGGGAGAAGCCACAAGTGTGGAAGGTACTTTCAATGTGTGAATTCCAGGGTTGGTTTAAGTTTACAGGATAAAGAGTTTTCTGAGGCAAGATAAAGAAGATCCAGAATGCAGCCTACAGAAGAAGGCAGGAAACTATCCAAAATTATAAGTTTCAAAGAAAGTACCAACCTCCATTGGTAGAGAGAGAGCTTCCGCATCTGGGTATTCCCAATAGTAGTGAAATCACAGGTATACTGTGTATCCCTTTCTGGACTTTCAATGTGTTGTTGCTGATTCATCTAAGTCCTTATTAAAAGCAAGAATTTGGCTCCAAACTGCAGGTTTGGCACCCAAATCACAAGAACTATTTGGACAAAAGCTACAATGGGGCCTTATCATAGCACTATCAATAATGACCTATACTATGGATTTCCTCATGTCTCGGTCTTTCTTATCATGAGATACTTCTAGTACTTCAATGATGAAACTCTTTTGGATTATATCCCAGACAGGACCATATTATGTGATTCATTCATTCATTTAAAACACCAAATTTTACATAATAGCACATAGCTCTCAGAAAATAAATAAATGAATACTGAATAATTTCCTCCTGCTTCAAATACATTTGTACATACACAAATATGTCTATACACATATACGTCTACATATGTATGTATATACATATACACACATATATAGACATATACAGACATATGTATATATATATTATATGTCACATTGTTATATGTTACATATTATATCCATATATGTATGTCTATGTATATTATGTATTATCTTCCATTTATGGTAGAATTTTACAATTTACTAAATATTTTCACATTTATTTCATTTAGTTCTCATTCCAACTCTCTATGAGTTAGTCAAGGCAGGTATCATTATCCCTGTTTTATGGGTGAGTACACTGAAGCCTGAAAAGTCTGTGGCATAGTCAAAGTTATATAGTTAATTGGTTAAAGACAAGATTTAGGCTTCATTTTTCAGCTTCATTCAACAACTATATCTCTACTTTGTCATTTAGAAATCATCAACTTGCTTAGCTTTGTCATTACCATGAAATCAAACAGATAGGGTCAGCTAACAAAGAATATTGTAGCATTTTTGTTGTTCAGTCATTTTCAATAGTGAATATACCTTCATTACCTCTTTTGGGGTTTTTTTGGCAGTCATACTGGAGTGGTTTGCCATTTCCTTCTCCAGCTCACTTTACAGATGAAGAAACTGAGGTAAACAGGGTTAAGTGACTTGCCCAGGGTCAGACAGCTACTAAGTGTCTGAGGCCAGATTTGAACTGAAGAAGATGAGTTTTCCTCATTCCAGGTAGGGTACTCTGTGCACTATGGCGCCACCTAGCTGCTCCAACAAAGTGAGGAGTTTTCACTGTCTCACTCACATTACATATTTCTGGTATTCCTTCCTTTTCTCAGAATCTTTTGCACATATAGCAGACCACTTCCTACCACATCCCTCTTTTTGCTGTTCAGTCGTTTTTCAGTCATATCCAATTTTTTGTGACCCCATTTGGATTTTTCTTTGCAAAAATATTAGAGTAGCTTGCCTTTTTCTTCTACAGCTCATTTTACAAATGAGGAAACTAAGGCAAACAAGGTTAAGTGACCAGGGTCACACAACTAGTAAGTGTCTGAGGCTGGATTTGAACTCAAATCCTCGAGCCCCGAGATTAAGGGCACCACCTAGTTGACATTATCGAAGCTTTAGAGTATTATTTATGAGAGCCGGAAGGAACCTTACAGAGACAATACTCTTATTTTAAGGATGAAGAAACAAAGGTCCAATCAAACAAGCAACCAAGCATTTATTAAACACTTAGTAAATTCTAAGCACTGTACAAAGTGCTGGGGATAAAGGGGATAAAGCATTAAAAAAAACCCTTGCCCCCAAGGAGCTCATATTCTAAAAGAGGAGATAACCTGTATATCAAATACAGAGTAGATATAAGGTTAACATTGAGTGGAAGCAATAGCAGCTAGGAGTATGAGTCTTAAAGAAAGCCAGGGATTCTAAGGGAGGGTGGCGGGGAGGGGTAAGTGGTGGAGGGCAGGAAGGAGGAAGAGCAGAACTATGGAAGTTATGCTGATTGCCCAAGACCACAGAGAGAGTGGATAGCAAAGCCAGGGATTCAAGCCCAGGTTTCCTGTCTCTTCCTTCCACTATACCATGCTGAATGGGGAGGTGCTCCTCACACCAAGCACCAAAGACCCAATGCCCAGTCCATTCTCTGTCATCCTATGAGCCAGAAAGGTAAGGGCCATATGCTATACAACACTGCCCCCTAAAATTCACTCTCTATTCAGTTTGACCTAAGTGACTTTTCATCTCTCTTCCAGTTCTGCAATTCTTCATATTCTCTTCCTTTAAAGTAAGGTTCCAGATAAGCAGGATCCAAGGCCATTGAGGAGAGGAGGTGATACTATTGCCACTGCTAATATTCTTATCCTAGCCTCTGCTATTGCCACAGCATCTCTCACCGAAATTGTGGGAGGAAAGAGGTGTGGAGTGAAGGGACAAATACCATCAAGGACTAGAGGTCTTCTTGCCTACATGTGACCTTCTCCATCCCCATTACCACTTACCCTCTATTCCCTGTCCTAGTCACCTAAGTAACCCACATCAACTTTGAGAAAGCTGCTCCTGTCCTGTGAATAGCAAATTCTCTCCTTCTACCAAACTCCAGCACCTGCTGACATCACATAGCATGTATGAGAGGAAGGTTCTTAACAAATTATTCATGTAATTTCTCTATCTCTTTCTCCTCTGCAACAGATGTTGGTACATGAGCTACAACAATTTTACATTGTGTTTCATAAATATGTATCTGAAGTACTGGTCACATTAGACCAAATGCCCTATCAATCAACTGACAAACATTTATTAAGTACCTATGTGGTGGTCACTGTGCTAGAGGGACAAGGGTGAGATGAGCCCTATTTTCAAGAGGCTTACATTCTACCAGGAGAATAAAGATACAAAATAAACAAAAAATGAAATGATGCATCATGTTGTTGTTGGATATACAATAAAACCAACTCAACCTCCTTCTCCACACACATACCAAAATAATTTTTGGAGAGATGGTTTTGACAATGTCACTGCTCCAAAGTTTTGTGAATGTTGTATCCCCCTGCAGAGTCTAAAATGATTGAGGGGAAGATTCTCAGTTCAGTGCATCAAAAAAAAAAGAAAAGAAAAAGAAAAAGCTGGCATTTCCAAGACCATTCCCCTTAATATTTTTATGGAAGAAAATGGGTTATAATTCAGCATGTTAAAAATTGATACCCATGTTTACATCTACGAGGGCCATGCTTTATCATAAATAAGGAACAGAAATAGCTTAGCTGAGCAATGACCCAGGTTTCTTTTCATGAGAGCCAATATGAAAAATTATTTCTAGTCATCTTCTTAGAAAATACCTCTCCATCTTCAAAAGTGGGAAAAGTAGCTGTAGTCAGAAGACCTGGGCCACATGCCAGCTTTGCTGCTTCCTACCCCTATGACCTTTGGCAAGTCACTAAACAATTCTGAATCCAGTGCTCCTTTAGTACATAATAAGAATAAAAAATAATGATAGCAGCACTTGCTTCATAGGGCTGATATGAAGATCAGATGACAGAATGTAAAGTATTTTATAAACCTTAAATATCCCACAGACATCTCAAACTCAACATGTCTAGAACATAAAATTATTTTCCCTCAAATCCCTCGAATTTCCTCTTCCAAACTTCACCAGTACTGTGAGGGGCACCGTCAACCTGCCAGCCCCCAGTTTTACAACCTTAAAGTCATAGTTGATGCCTCACTTTTAATCACCCATATTACCAATCATTCACCACAATTTATCATTTCTTTCTCCATAACATGTCTTACATACATTCCCTTCTCTCCACTCACATAGCCACAATCCCAGTTCAGCCTTCTATCACCTCTGCAATAGCCTCTTATTTGGCTTAAATAACTCAATGGTCCCCCTACCCCAATCAATCCTCCATTCAGCTAGTACAATTATTTCCTTTAACCCCAGTTCTAACTGTTTTACTTCCATCTGCCCTACCCAAATTCCAGGAGATCCTTGTTTTCTCTAAGATTAGATATAAATTTTTTTTATCTGGGATTCAAAAGCTTTTCACAACCTAGATCCAGTCTACCTTTCCAATCTTCTTACAATATTACTCCACTCCATTTACTCTATGGTCTAGGTGGCATAGTGGATAGAGTGTGGGGCCTGAAGTCAGGAAGACTCATCTTCCTGCATTCAAATCTGGCTTCAGATATTTACTAGCTGCGTTACCCTGGGCAAGTCACTTAACCTCATTTGTTCCTCATCTATAAAATGAGCTGGAGAAGGAAATGGCAAACCACTCCAGTACCTCTGCCAAGAAAACCCCAAAAAGGGCCACAAAGAGTCAGACATGACTGAAACAAGCTGAACAACAACCAAACATGCCACCTTACCTATTGTTCTAGACACATGACATTCTATCTCCTATCTCCTTGCCCTTACATTAGCTATCCCTCCATACTTAGAATGTACTCTCTCTTCCTTGTTAGCTCCCTGGTTCCCTTTAAGGCTTGGCCCAAGTTCCACCTTCTACATGAAGCCTTTCCTGAGCCCATCAGCTGCTTGTATCCCCCTTTAATACTTTGATATAAACACACACACACACACACACACACACACACACACTACATATATATATATATATATATATACATGTATATATATATATATGCAGTATCTACATATTCATGAATGTGCATGATGTTTCCCCCATTAGTATATAAATTCCTTAAGGTAAAGGACCACGTGACTCTTGTATTTGTATCCCTACTGCTTAGTACCATGCCTGGCACATTAAGCCCTTAATAAATTCATACTGATTGATTGCTACATAAATATAAGATCCTATAATAATCATGATGGTGGTGATAATGACAATGATTTATTTGCTTTTTCCCATTAAATAAGGCAAAGACCCAAATGAGTGATTACAGTTTCCTAAAAGCAGAGTCTGTTTGTGGCTTCTGGACAATCCTAGTCATGATAAATAATTTAATTTATTAATATAGGCTACTGGAAAGGTTAAAAATAAGGATTGGTGATTTTCATTCAGATTCTGATTCTGAAAAGATCAGAATAAAGAAAGATGCAAAGCCATGCGGCCTCAGAGAATATAGCGGCACTGTGCTATAATGAAAATTACATTTGGTGTCAAATGTTAAGTTCAAATCTGGACTCTCTCACCTGAATGACTGAGCAAGGCACGTAATATCAGTTTCCTTATCTATAAAACATGGAGGTTGAACTCGATTATCTCTAAGGTCCCTTCCAGCTCTGAATATATGATCCTAATGAACAAGATTTTCATGAGAAACAGAAGAGTACAATGGAAAGCACAATGAAGTGTGAGTCAGAAGAGCAGGGTTTTTAACTCTTTAACCATATGACCTTAAACAAGTCACCTGACCTCTCTGAGTCCATTTCTTCATCTGCAAAATTGGAATAATGATGCTCTTCTTACCTGTCTTATCAGATTGTTGTAGAATCAAATAAAATAGCACATGTGAAAGCGCTCTGAAAAACAGTATTATGCAAATGTAAGTTGTAACAGACATTATTAGCAGAAAGTTATTGTGGGGAAAGGGTTGCATTTAGAGTCAGAAATATTTGATTCAAGAGTCAGCTCTGCTACTCATTAGTTTTGTGACATGGGGTGAATCACTCACCTTCTTTCTGATTAAAGATGTGATATGTACATAGTTTAGCATATGTTTATAGATTTGCCAAATGGAATGTTAAAAAATAAAATAAATCAATGAGATTGACAAAAATATGTACAGTTATCTTGGCACCTCAGAAAAGGCTAAGTTTAAATAAAACATTTTTCCAGTTTCTTAAATTTAGACCATATTTAAGGGATTTAATATCACTAAGACACCTATCAACTACTGAGAGGCCTAGTGGATTGACAGCTGGAATCAGAGTCCAAGAAGCTCTAAAAGACTAAGTCTGTGTCCACCTCTACTCCTAGGCCAGTATCTGTGAAATCAGCATAACTATGTTTTTTTAATATTCTGTATCTATGGAATATTTCTCCAAACTTCTTTTTGGACTTCTCCTTGCCTCCTACCTTTAGATCAAATAAAGCCTTTTACTCAGTGTAACCTAAATGATAAAAAGTGAGTTTTCTTTCCATGTCCTCAGTAAAACTCTTCTCTCAATTCCTCAGTAAACTCCTTAAGAGCAGAGCTTATTTTCCATTTTGTCTTGGCATCCCCAGCATCTAACTCAGTGCCTTGAACATAGGAGGTGCTTAAAAAGGATTTGTTGAATATAGTTCAATTCAATTACTTATACTAATAAGACATCTTTCACTTATAGCTACACACTTGCTCCTTCTCTTATCTTTCCCTCTGAGAATATCTTTCCATTAACTATTTGTTGGCCTAAAATTATCTGTTTTGAGCACATTTCAGCTTCAAACCATTTGAATAATAAGACCAATCTGGAATTGTTTACTCTCTTCTTACAGGCCATGTAGACAATCAATGCAGAGAAGTCGGGTAAGGTAAGGGAATAGAGATATCTTGGGGAAAATAACACTAGGTGGTTAGATATACTTGCCTGCAACATAAATAATGCAATTTGGACTTTACAGCTGATAAAGATAACTGTAGAAAGTAAAGGGAGATATTATTATGTGTATATTCTTATATATAGCATGAATAGCATATTAATATCATATCTTTACAGTTAGGGAATAAATGATTCACCAGACTTCAATTCTCCCTAGCACCAGTAAGTGATACATGCTTTAACTGGAAAATGCTGATCTATTTTTAATAAACTGACCTTTTCAGTTGAACATTACTAGTTTTAATGAGCCTACAAGCCTGAGTTGATTGATTTAGTAATATAATGTTCCCAGACTCCAATCTTCTTTATATATATAATTAAGTTGCTTATTGAGAATACTTGCCTTTGGGCCATCACCTCTCAGTCATCAGCTCATTATTATAGAGCCCATTACATTAATTCCTCATTCATTGCACATAGAGAAATTAATAAAATATTCTGACCATCTTTTTTTTCCCTCTTTTGGTGAAATGGTTACTTTGGCAGGAAATAGGCATTAACAAATGGAACTGCAGTTTAGAGCAATGTAGGCTTTTCTGTGGGGGATAAGAAGCTAGAAAGATGAATCATGAAACCTCTCTGACTGGGACCTCCAGAGTCAGGCAACTTTCCAAGGGCCAACAGGGAGAAATCTCATGCTTCTTTATGCCAGTTCCAAGAGACTGAATCATAGGAGGAAGAGCTCTGAACAAAGAATATAGAATACAGTATCCTGGGAGCTTAGTGCAAGCTTACAGTAAGGCTCAGGGACTCAGTAGTATTTTCTCCCATGACACAACACTAAATGATCTATTTTGGTATAATAAAAGAGACAGCACATATGTTACATAAAACTATCAGTGTGCCAGGGATGACAAAGCATAACTCAAGGGGAGCCAAATATTTTCGCTGAGGCAATGTCTGTCTGTATCACTGGTCTCCAAAGAAAACCTCGAAAAGGCAATCTAGCCTGCTTACAAGTTCCAATGGGAAATCAAGGCAGAAGATGGAAATATATCCAACCAGAAGTTTGCCACAATGCATTACCTTAGCAAACAAATCATCAAAGAACTGTGGAATAATACAACTGGAAAAGAATGTAAGAAATGATCTCATCCCTATTCTAATTCTACAGATGGAGAAACTGAGGCCTGGCATGGTGATACAGTTTTTAAGCTAATTTAATAATTTATCGGAAACCAGGTTTCGTGTTTCTGAGCCCAGTGTTCTTTCCATTATGTCACATTTTGCTATAGTATACATTACATTATCTCAGAACATC
Source organism: Trichosurus vulpecula (assembly GCF_011100635.1). Taxonomy (NCBI): domain Eukaryota; kingdom Metazoa; phylum Chordata; class Mammalia; order Diprotodontia; family Phalangeridae; genus Trichosurus; species Trichosurus vulpecula. Next base: position 130,782,291 of record NC_050580.1, on the reverse strand, counting down.
ACAGACTTTCCAAGAACTCATGCTAAAACCTTCCTAAAATTAAGTGAAAAATATCAGGCATTCATGAATCCATGTTATTCTTCAATTCTCCTCCTTAAAACAAAGTTTAAAACTAGACATTTTGAAGAGGGAATCATATGAAAAACCAGATTTAAAAAGAGTTTAACAACTCCTGAAAATCAGGGTCTGCTTCTTTGAAACTTTCGAAGTTGTCTTTTGAAACTAGCAAACTAAGCCCTTTTGACTGATTATTCTATCCACCATGCCTGGAGCTATGATTCAGGGCATGAAAAGTAGACATGTTGGAGGGGTAGGGAAGAATAATTTTCACAGTGGTCCAATTTAAGCTTTAAAAGAAGAAAAAGCAAAACTGTCCCTTCTTCCAACTTTCTTATGAAAGGAATGTTTCTCCTCTTTCTATAGGTTAGCCTTTAAAGCTTCCCATTCCTATGGCCCTCTCCCATGTGACACAACCAATTTCATATATATATATATATATGTGTGTGTGTGTGTGTGTGTGTGTGTGTGTGTGTGTGTGTGTGTGTGTGTATGTATATGTATGTATGTATATATATGTATATGTATATATGTGTGTGTGTATATACATATATATATGTATATATACACACCCTCTCGTACTTTATAAGAAAGTCATTAAGTCATTCTAGGCACAAGAAGCAGTGTTGCATAGAGATAGAGAACTAGCCTCAGAGTCCCGAAAACCTAGGTTTATTTCTTGTCTCTGACAAATATTAGCTCTGTGATGCTAAGTGAGTCACTTAACTTTGCAGTTCTCCAGGAAATTCTCTAATATTCTCTCTACAAGTTGCAGCTTTAGGCAACTTTCTAAAAATTGCAGAGTAATGGAGAATACCAAGGGAGAAAAGATAGAGAAAGGAGAGTGTCAAAAATCCAAACATTGGGAGTACTCACCAAGACAAAGAAAATAAAGGCAGAAAAAGAGGGTTTAAAACGGGGAAATGAAGTATGGTGTCTCTCTAGTTTAATTCAAAAAAATTTATTAAGCATTTACTATGTGGAATACAATGTAGTGGGAATTAGGGACACAAAGAAAAAATTATACAGACCCAGCTCTCAGGGAGTTTCTATTCTAGTGGGAATGGGTAAAACAGTAACTGGAAGAATAAAACGAGGCTTCATGGAGGAAATGGCCTTAACTGAGCCTTGAACGAAGACAAGGATTCTGAGACAAGAGTGCATTTTTATGAGCACAGAGCACAGGTTCCATAAATGTATACATATAGAAGAATCAAGCTCAGAGAACAACCAACAGTCTATTTTGGCTAGTCAAGAGTGAAGAAAGGAGAGTTATATGAAATAAGCCTCAAAGAGTAAGTTGGGTGGGTATTATAAATGACCTTAAGCGTCAAGCAAGGAATTTGAGTTCTGTACTAAATGCAATGTGGAGTCATCAAAAGTTTGTGAATACAGGAGTGACATAGTGATCTCTCCCTGGGCCTTAGAAAGACTGGGATGGGAGATGATAGGGGAGATGAGAGATGGGAGAGATAGATTGGCGAGAGGAGAGAACAGAAACAGAAAGAGTAATTAGGGAGATAATAGTTGTCCAGGGAAGAGGTAGTGAGAGTCTGATGGTGACCTGGCATTGAGTTGGCAGAATAGAACAAATGTGAGAGATGTTAAAAAGGGGAAAAATCTGACAAAACTTGGCAACTGATTCTATATGGGTGACAAGGGAGATAGAAGAGTAAAGTATAACTCCTTTTGTAATGCCCAACTGATAAATTTTAGAGAACATGATCATGGTGGTGACCTCAAAAGAAATAGAAATTTGGAGAACAGACAGGTTTGGATAGAAGATAATGGGTTCTTTTATGAACATGTTGCATTTGAGGGGCCTGAGGGATTTCTAGGAGGAGATACACAACAGGTGACAATGTTTGATGGAGGTTCAGGGAAGATATTTGGAGTAAATATAAATTTGGGATTCATCTTTGCAGAGCCAGTGGGAACTGAGAAGTTTTGCAAGAGTGCAGACAGAAAAGGCTCAGGAAAGAACCCTGGAGAATATTCATGCTAATGGAACAGCAGATCCATGCCAATCCAATAAAAAAAAACCTGAAAAATGACCTGACTAAAAGGAATAGCTGTAGCTGAGGGAGAAGAGAATATCTAGAAGGTAGAGAAGATCAATACTATTAAATGCTACCAAATGATAGCGTATAGGTTGTATGGGTGTTCCAGGAGGACTATCACCTCTGATGTGGGGGCTTGCTGAGCCCTTTTCAGGATTGCTTATTCACCTTTGGTGTCCACCTTTCACCCAACTCTCACCTGTGACTCCAAAAAGATATAATATGCACAGAGGCCACACCCCAGTAAACTGTCTTGGCAGACCAGCTAAACCAGGATGAGGGTAACAGGCAAGACTCAAACCTGTTGGTGAATTAGGAGGATGTAACCACCAGATGTGAAGACTTCCCCTGGCAGAATGAGCAGATGAGAACAATTTGTTCCACCGGCCATAAAGGCAGCTAAAGCACTATAGTGTGCTTAGAGCTTGGTCAGATATTGAAGGTCATCCATTGCATTCCCTTTTGTCTTACCACTAAACTTTGATGACTCTGAAGGAGAAAGTGAGGCTGAAGACTTTATACAATTCTGCTTCATTGAAATCCAATTCACCCTGGAATCAAGACATCGCCCCGTGATGTCACTGGTTCTCTTAGAAAACAAAGGACAAACAACAACAACCAAATGGTCCAAAGGTGAGCACTTACGGAAAACAGGACTATCAGGTTAGGCAAATCCAAGTTCAGTAGTATCCTCTAAGGAAGCAATAGGAGTAGAAGCCAGATTTTAAGGAGTTGACAAGAAAGTAGGAGATAAACAAAGGCCTTGGGGTAAATAAATTTTTTCAAAAGTTTGGCAGTAAGTAAAGGAGAGGTAAAGGTTGGAATGGAAGTTAAATGAGCTGTAAGTCAAACAAATACCTTCTAGGATTGGAGAGACCTCAGTCTGTTTGTAGGAAAATGGAAAGCTTCCAGAAGAGAGGGAAAAAATTCAAGTTCCATAAGAGATAGCAGAGATGATGACATCCCATGGGTTGAGTTTCCATATATTTTTTCCTAGTCACCACTTACTTGCTTACCCTGTCCATCATGGGGCATAGTAAAATAATTGCAACACCTAGCTAGATTGATGGTGAATCTGAATAAATTCTTGAAAACACTATTTCTAGTTTTGCAAAGATAATGGAATCATTTCATTGACAATATGAACTATTTCTTTTCTCCAGCCTGGGCAGAATATTGGCTTTTCTGATGGATGAGAGAACATTAAAACCATTTGGAGAGAATGACAGAAGAAAGAGAGAAAGAGATCAATGGCTTTAATTGTCCTGGATTATAACTTTAAAAGTTGAAGAATTTCTAAAGCCATTTAAGAATCCTCTTAGGGTTTCTTTTTCTCTTAATTTGCTAGTGTTGCCCTGCTTTAAAGTACACTTCTGTAAGTATTAAAGATGCCAACCTTAACCTGTTCTATGATTTATTGTCTAATTCAATACTTTAACTGACAGCATCACCTACTCAGCCATTAATCTGTTTGTTTGCCGGTCAAATCGACCTTTGGTGAAAAATAGGAACAAAATAAGAATGTAGAAACATCCCAAATGGGACAGACCGAGAATCATTCTAATTTATATGAATTTTCTACACAGGTGTTATGTTGTTGTATAGGAGCCAAATCAGAACGAATGATTATATTTTTTGAGTAGAGACACTTTCCTATAGGAGTAATTTTCTGACTTTAGGATATTAATTATCTTGTAATTTTCCCCCACCTGAATAAGAAATAAAATTATACTAGTTTTATGCTAAGCCTATTTATGGGATGAATAAAAACTCATAAAACATACAGACTAACAGCTTCTTGGTCATACTTAACAATACTTAAAAGGTTCATGATTTCATTGATGTAGGCACTTCCTCCCTGATGGGTATCACAGCCTATTCATTCCTTGGTAAAAATCTTCATTAGCTGCTGTAACTGAAAAAAAAAAATCATCACCTAGTGGCCAACCCTCTGGCAACAAAGCTTTCTGAACTTAGCCAAGCTGATCCTTCAGTGATGAAAATAGTTCGACGAACATTGAGGAACATTTGAATTAGGGCAATAAAGAACCAGTGAAGACTACAGACAAGACATAATTAGGAAGGTCACCTTGTCTAATCTCATTTTGTAGATAAAGAAACCAGAGCTTGAGGAATGTGAGACCTGCTTGAACCCCTCTTCACCCAAAGAAGGCCGAAAACCTGGACTAGTAAATTGAGAAGACAATTTGAGTCCTTCTAGACTGACGTAATAATAATAATCCTTTGAGATGCTCTCTAAATGAACTCAAAATCCTTCTGCTGTATCAACAACCACATGACCAGAATAAGCTTGCACAGACATCCTAAAGTCAGGGGCACTTCCTTGTTTTATGGAAACTGTAATTTTGGCTAACAAAAGGACAGTCATTCTCAGTCAGGGGCTCTTCCTTGCTTCATGGCTTTGTAATCTGTGCAGCCTCACCCCAAAGTGAGCTCAGTTTATGACTGCAGCTCCTATACGCATGCCCACCTGCTTTGAGATAAATTAACACACATATGGCCTAATTTTGTTTATCTTTCTTAGACTGAACTCTGGAGGTAGACAGGAAATAAAATAACTTGCCCAAGGTAACACAGGTAGTAAGTAGCAGATATCTAAATATTTGGTGATTGATGAATAAGCTGAAGCAGAAGATGGCACATTGAGTTGAGGGAATCCCTGGTAGTTGAGTTTGTCTAGAATAGAGTATATGAAGTGGGGGTGTGGTGAGGGGTAAGGGATTGACAAGTCTGGAAAGGTAGATTGAAGCCAGAATGTAGGAGACTTTAAGTAACGAAATGATGTTTGCATTTTGTCCTAGAAGACAAAGGGAATCACTATACATTTTTAACATGATTATGACATGGTCACAACTGAATTTGGAATATGACTTTGGCATCAGGGAGGAGGATGGGTTGGAGAGGGAAGAAACTGGAAACAGGAAAATCAATCAGGAGGATATAATATGTATCCAGGCTGGAAATGATTGCGAAGTAAACTAGGGTGATCAGTGTGGGTGGAGAGAAGGGAATGGTTCTTGTACTAGAACTGGAAAGACTAGGTAACTAATTGCATTTGGGCAATGAGGGCAAGGAAAGTATCCAAGAAGACTTCCTTCATAATGCCAAGGTTACAAATGTTGGTCGTTGTTCATCCCTTGTTTTCTAGAACCAATAACATCACACACAAGTGATGTCTTGACTTCTGTGCGAATTGGGTTTAAGTGAAGTGGATTTGTACAAATCATCTGTCTCACTCTCCTCCAGTCATTGAAGTTCAGTGGCAAAGCAAATGTCAGGATGAGTGGCAATGGCCCAGGATTCAGTGGATGACCTTGGCATCTTTGATGTATCACCAAGTTCTAAGTGTTTCACAATGCTTGCTTCAGCTGCCTTCATGGCCATTGGAACAAATTGTTCTCATCTGCCTATTCCACCAGAAGAAGTCTTCACATGCTTGAGGTAGGCATCCTCTTAACTCACCAATGGAATTAAAACTCATTGGCTACTCTCAACCTTGTTCATCCCATCTGCCAAGACAGTTTTTACCAGGGTATAGCTGCTGTGCATGCTACAGTTTCTTGAAGCCATGGGTAAGAGTTGGGTGATAGGTGGACACCAAAGGTGGGTGAGCAGCCTTGAACAGGGCTCATAAAGCCCTCTCACCAGAGGTGCTAATCCAAAGCAGTGATGCTCTCAATAAAAATTGGAAATTTAGAGACATGGATGATACAAAGAAAAAACAAAATATTCCCTGCCCTTAAGAAGCTAGAGGGTTGGAATGGGTGAACAAGAAATAGACATACAGAGATAAATAAATAGAAGGTTATTTGAGGAAGGAGAAAATGCTAATAAATGGTGGCATGAGAAAACGTTTTATATCAGAGGTGACACCTAAACTAAGTCTTGAAGGAAGTTACAGATTCTAAAAGGTAGACATGAGGAAGAAGTACACTCCAGCTTTTAGAAACAGCCTGAACAAACACGTGGAAGTGGAAAGTGAGACAATAAATCTGGGTAACTGCTTTACCAGCCTAGCTAGAAAATATAGTATATGAAGGGGTATAATATGAAATAAATTTGAAGGATTAATAGGATTAAGATCCTGTAGCCTTTTTTATCTTAAGGCTGGAGCATATTAATTATTTTATATGCAAGAGGATAATATTATATGCAAATGAATTTTGGTTATTCATTAAAGCAGGACCCATAAGAACTCTATTTAGCATGACCCCCATTTTGCTGGCAGTAAGATACTATTTGTACTTGAAAATGATGACTCTATTTTTTTTTAATACAAGTCTACAATTCAGGCAGGACTTCTTTCCCATTGAGTCTGAATCAGTAAGATCTTCACTTACAAAAGTATTTATTTTTGGTAACAACTGTCTCTACCAGCACTACTGGAAAACAATGTTGCTTATCCTACTACTCAAAGCAAAAAATCGAAGTTTAGCTTGTCAAGACAAAGACAAAAGACAAAATGTAGCCATCTCAGTTGTTCTACTGTTTCCCTGGACAAAAGTCTAGTTCAGTGAAGGAAAAATCTGACTTGTACATAAGAGCTGATCGGAAATGATGCTTTCATAGAGTTGACATTAGAGCAGGACCATAATTTATAATATATCTGATTAGTTTCTGTTGCTCTTTAATCTCTCCTGGTTAATAGCTGTCACTAATCATTTAAAGTAAAGTGATGGAAGGTCTGGTGTTGAGTCATTGGATTGCATTATCAATTAATGCAAAAAAATTAGGTTCATAATCAGATATAACCATATCCTAGCAAGTAATAATACCTGAAAAGGCAAGAATCCAAAGTTCACCAGCAGGAAGCAGTTTCAGAAGCTGAGACCTTCGTCCCTGACCCCAAAAGAACTTAGATCCTATTTGTTTGAGGCGGGGAATGATGAGGGTACAGTCTCTGGGAACTCCCTTGAACCTGAGGGGATACAGTCTCTGGGAGCCCCCTTGAACTCTCTTTGAATTTTCCCACTAGATCTGGCCTTCCCCTGAGGCCATAAGCCTTTCCTTATCACTAGGCCCAAATCTCTGCCTGGCCTAGCCCTGCTGCTTCCCACCTTAATCCTACCAAAATCCCATTCTCTTGTTTCCTGGAGTCTTGACCTCTGGTAACCCCAGTCCCAACGGGATCCTCCTTGGACTCCTCCTCAAGACACTCACTAAACCCCTCCTCTAGTCACCCCAGACCACCCCTCAATCCCTCCCACGATATTTCTGTATATAATCTCCATCTTGCCTCCATGAAGGCACTCAGACTCAATCTAGCTCAGATTGAATCTGGCCCGCTTGTGAAACAAGCGTCACAAAAGTTAAGATTCTTAAGACAACCCAATATGGTGAATCCTTAATAAACTTTGCTTTTTCCTGAAAAAAAAAAGAATCAAAAGTTCATTCATTGTTTCTATGACTAAATATTTACAGGTTAATGGCCTTAAGGAAAATAGGAATACTTTGTAGGAAATATAATCAGTTCTCCAGGGAAAATGGTGAGATGACCAAATTTTTAGGTCTTCAGAAAAAAAAATTCATCAGCAATGTGCTTTATACCTTTCAACAGTGACCTTATTAAAAGGTATTTGCTTAATAGGTTGTCTTCTTTCATTTTAAAAATATCCTTGTTTTTAAAAATGGAGGAAGAAGCAAGACTGAAAATAGTTTATTATCTGTATCTCAGTGAAGACATCAAAGTTGGGTTTTTCTTTTATAAATTAACAGAACAGGACCATCTTTATCTTTCCCAGTCTCTTTGTCCCTTCATAAACTGTCCAAGATATACTGAAGAAGGATTTATTATTAAAAGTATGTCAAATAATTTAAGTAAGGGTTTAATTATTTTCTCTTACAAGGAAAAAAGTTCTAAAATGTGATATATATATATATACATATATGTATATTAGATAGATAGACAGACAGCTAGACAGACAGAGATATATTATGTGTTCAAAGTATGTTAATGTCTAAATATTAACCCAAGTGCTCATGGATGTTAACTAAGTTAAAACATGGAAAATTGTTGACATGTGGCTTTACCTTCAATTTCATAATTGTATGCTCCCTGACAGATATGCTACATTAAATTAGTTGTACCAATCAGGGAAAAATTGTGAGGACAAAATATTGTTTTTATATCCAATTATCAAAAAAGTATTCTAGGTAATCTTAAACAATAGCCAACAAATATTAAACATCAACCATTTAATTTCAGGCACCAACCTGCAGTTGAACATTATTAACCTATGCACCAAAATAAAATTAATCTACTAAATTTTAAATTCCACTTACAGTGAAAAAAAAATGTATGCTGCATAAACCTTCCTTCCTTATATATACTACCTTCTACTTAGTAAACTCCAGTGGCTCTCTATCACCTCTTGGATCAAATGCAAAATCCTCTGTTATTCAAAGCTCCTCATAATGTGCAACATTTCTGGTCTCCCACACACACACAAACATTTTGCAATCCAGTGACACTAGATTCCTCATTTTTCTTTGCACAGATGCTCTATTTCCCAACTCTGGGTATTTCCACTGGCTATCTCCCTATGCCCAGATTACCCTCTCTCCTCATCTTGGTTTCCTGGCTTCCTTCAAGTCCAAGCTAAAATCCCACTTTCCACCAAGAAACCTTTTCCAGTCCCTTTAATGCTACTGACTTTCTTCTGTTGATTACCTCCAATTTACCCTTCATGTATCTTGTTTGTACAAAGTCATTTGCATGTTATCTCCTCTATTGGACTGAGTAGTCCTTGAGATTAGGAACCATTTGGGCAGGAAGGTGGGGGGTGTACCTTTTCTTTGTATCCCCAATGCTTTGCATGATGTTTGGCCCATAATAGGATAACAAATGTTAGTTGACTGAATCACTGTCTAATAAAGTACAGCAGTACATATATACATACACATATACATATATACATATACATACACATACGTGTGTGTGTATGTATTCTCACAATTTCATCAATGGCAAAGAAGCAAAGTTTCTCTAAAGCCAACAAATGAGATAAGATATAAAGTGCTTCACAAACTTGAAAGCACTATCTATATAAATGTTGGCTGTTATTATTGTGTTATTATGGCTATTTTTAAAATCTCCAACTTGACCACTTCCATAGTACATAAGAAGAGAAGTCCTTTGTCCCTGTTGAATAAGGACAGAGCCAAGCAAGATAGATTACGATGGAAGGATTTGTTAAAGGTCTCAAAAACTGTAAGTTTTGTTAGAAAACTATTGGCCCTTGTGGCATTTCTTGTTAGTCTGGTCCTTATAAAAGCCAAAGCTCAAATTAAGTCCCCTGTGTGTATGCCAGCTTAGTATTCAGGAACTTTTTTTACATTTGTGGAAACAAAAGATACTTGAATTCTCTAAATTTAGAATTTGTTAATATTTTGCTGAAATATATTACTTGTAGTCAAACTTATTTAAAGTTATAGGTTTTTACCTTAATTAGCAGAGAAGTTTAGATGAAGTACTAATCTATAAAAGGCAAAACTGAAATTAAGTCCCCTATGTGTGTGCCAGTTTAGTATACGGGAACATTTTTTCACATTTGTGGAATCAAAAGATTGTCCAAAATATACTTGAATTCTCTAAATTTGGAATTTGTCAGTATTTTGCTGAAATATAATACTGGTAGTTAAACTTGTTTAAAGTAATAGGTTTTTTCCTTAATTATCAGAGAAGCTTAGAAGAAGTACTAACCATCACTACTTTCTGTATTCACAATTCTTTTGGACCTTTCTGGGAGTTTTATATATGAAATTGACATGGAGGTCTTGAAGAAGCAGATGAAAATCTGGTCTGATATACATAGGCATTCACATTCTCATCAGTTCTCTATAAAGAATACTGATCAGCCAAATATACACTGGAGAAAACCAAATCACTGGTTAATGGACAGCTCCTGGTCTTTGGAATGAGACAATCATTTTTCAAAATGACATATGGAAGAATCCATCTGTCACACAAATAAATAATCTTCTCTCAAAATTCTAGCCATTTTTCCTACCATTATCAATATATCAATACTCCTCTCTCTGGTCTTTTCCCATGTCTTATGCCAAGTTGAGTGTATGAGGTGATTTTTTTCCCCATCATGCAATCTAATTAAAGTTTCTTCTAAAAGAGGTGGGAGATGGTTCTCTGACCTTTTTTCATCTCTCTCACTATCGGTTCTGCTGGCTTCACTCAGGGACAGAAGTTTTGATACCAGAGACTGAAAGAAAGTCAATAAGTGACAGCTAGAAATACTCTGTGGCATTGATCATAACATTAGGTTTTAGAAGCAAGACAATGCAGTGGGAAGACCTAAAGAAATTCAACACTGTGTTCACTTCATATGGTGCAGAATATAGGAAACAAAAAAGAAGAAAAAGAAAAAAGGGAACATGGTCATTACCAATCGTCAATCTGGAAGGGAATTGGAGGTCATTTAATCCAGCTTCCTATGTTTATGTAAAACTACCTACAAAGAAAAGACCATTAGTGACTTTCTAAAACTCTCTACAAATTAGAAAAAAGAGCACAGAGCATGATTCTTTCACCTTCAGGATGAATGAGATCTCACATAATCCTAGCAGTGAAATCCCTCCACAGATTTGTGGATAGGATGTTGTTACCCTCAGTGTTCCATTTATGCAAGAGCATGAAACAGAAGCCCACACACAATGCTATAAGCTGACTTTAAAGTGTAGTTGAGGTGAAAAATTAGGAAGATTTGAAGAAATGTTAAGGAATTCTTCTCTGCGGAACTGGATGGCACAATGTTGAGATGCTTTACAAACTAGGAGAGAATAATTAGGGGCACTGTTTCTTCTTTTAAAAAAGCAAAGCTTGAAGGGATTTTCTTCTCCTCCCCCCGCCCCCCTCTTGTAAAGATAGGCAATGATCGTCAGTCAAATCACCACATCCCATTTAAAGTAAGTGTTAAGAAGCTAAGCTAAATACACTTATCAAGTGAGCATACATCACAGTTGCTTACCAGGTGTAAAGAAGGCCTTGAATCAAAGATACTTCAATTAAACGTGACAAGACATCTGCTCTAATTGAATAAGGAAGTTGGTCATGCCTTGATAAGTTTGTCTAAAGGAAGGAGGGAATTGAGAACTGAGGAAAGATTTCAAGGGTCCTACTATGCAGAGGAAGGGGAGGGGCTATCAAGAGCTTAAAAAGAATTCATAACTAGAGGCCATGGCCTCTATCTCATCCCCTTGTGACATTTTCCTCTTTGTTCCCACCTCAGCTCCTTACAAATAAAAGGTATAATCAGTGTGAGTTTGCCTGATAATTGTGATCTTGTAAGTAAAAGAGTTGTTCTCCAGAGGAGTTGCAGCTCCTCTCTTCCTCTTACCCCACCTTAATCCCAGGTCTTTATTCTTTCTTCCTTTCCTTTTAAAACCCCATTATTTTGAATTTTAGTTATGACTATTCCATTACCTAATTTGCCCTTCCTCTTAGACCCTTATCTGTCCCTCCCTTTCTTCCTCTTCATTTTTTTTCTTTTTAGTTTAATGTATTTCTATACAAAATCTCCCTCCTCTCTCTCTCTTTCTCTCTCTCTCTCTCTCTCTCTCTCTTTCTCTCTCTCTCTCTCTCTCTCTTTCTGTGTGTGTGTGTGTGTGTGTGTGTGTGTGTGTGCTTGTGCGCTCAAGCTCTCACAGGGAGTGGGGGGGGGGGATGTGAGGTAGGCAGGTGGGTGTAGAGGGTGTTATGTTTCTATTCAGTTTCCTTTATCCAACTGAATCTGAAGTTCATAAGATGCTACTCTCCCCACCTCTTCCTCTATGACAATAGCTTTCAATAGACAGACAGACAGACAGATAGACAGATACACTCTTCATCTCATGCACCTCCATTGTGAAAAAAGTGATTTCTTTTTTTTCCTTTCTTACCAGTATAGACCCCATGTGCCCACCATTTTTGTCTTCTACTAAGACCATTAAAACAAAACCACTTACTCTCTGTCATGTTTACTTCTCTATGATCTTAAAAAATATTAGTGCTCTGAAAAGATAGTTCTTTCTTATTATCCTATTAATATGTGGACAGTTCATTCCCACATATTCTCAATTTAACAAATACGTGGACTTTTATTTCTCTTGGTGCCTATGTTTCCATTTCAAACTATCTATTCCACCCTGGCCTTTTCATTAGGAATGCTTGGAAAAATCTCTATTCTATTAAAGTTTCATTTTTCTCCTGTAGAATTATACTTAGTTTTGCCATTTAGGATATCTTTGGTGGTGAGCCTTTATCACTTGGCTTTTAAAATATCATATTCCAATCAATCTTAGTAACAACAGCTACTAAATCTTCTATGAATTGTATTGTTGCTCATTGGAGCTTAAAGACCTTCTTTTTTTTATTTTTACTTCCTCTAATATTATTTCTTTGACCCAGAAACTATGAATTCTCACTTTGACTTCCCTGGGAATTTTCACTGGGGAGTTTCTTTTCAGAGGTGCAGTGGATTCTTTCTCTTTTCACTTTGCCCTCTGCTTCTGAGAGTTCTGGGCAGTTTTCTTTTATAATTACTGAAATATGGTAACCAGATTTTTTCTCATGGTTTTTGGACATTTCAATAATTATTAGATTATTCCCCTTGACCGATTTTCTAGGTCAACAATTTTTGGTATATTATTTACTAATTCTTTTTTTTTAGTCTTTTGAAATATTTCTTGCTGTCTTATTGAGTCATTGTTTCTGACTGGCCAATTCAAATTTTTAAAGCACTCATTTCTTAACTGAAGATTTCACAATTTGTTCTAAGGTATCAATTTTCCTTGCCATTCTTTTGGCTGTAGTTTTCTGTTTGGTTTTTTTTTCCTCTCTCCTCCCCCTCATGTATCTCCTTTTTCATTTCTTGCAGGTAGCCCTACAGTCCTTATATCCAGAACATTTTTTCTTTTAGCTGGACTCTTGGGGTTGCTATCCTCCCCCTGGGTTTATACCCTGAGTTTCTCTCAAACCAAAGTATCTCTGCTTGGTATTTTCCATAGTTTGATTATCTTATCTGTTTCAGTACCTACTTAGAGAGGACAGTATTTGGGTCTGTCTGACCTAATTGAATGCTGTAGGCAAGGCCTATCTAGTCCGGGGTATGTGGCCTAAACTAGGCCCCACAGAAGTATTTGATGAGAGAGAAAGAGAAGGGGCAGGAGGAGAGGGAGAGAGACAGAGAGAGACAAATAAAGAGAGGGAGGGAGGGAAATATCACCCCTACAGGCAACTTGGAATAGAACACTTAGAGAGGTGGGGAACTTCAGGCCTTGAGGCCATCTGTGGCCCTCTAAGTCCTCAAGTGTGGCCCTTCAGGACCTAGAGGGTCATATGTGGCCTTGAGGCTGCAGGTTCCTGTAATCCTGTAATTCCATTAATAGGCTAATGTGACCATATGTGTTTAATCACAATGTTTTGCTTCTTTAAAACTCCAGCTCACAACTGTGATACATCCTGAGTCATGTGCAACCCATTGGGGGAGGAACTTGCTTAAAAGGGAAGTTTGCTTATAGGGAGGCTTGCTTGCTTGAAGGCTTTCACACCTTTTGGTAATTAGGCACTGATGTACAGTGGGTTGTGATGCCTTCTGGCTGCACATATAATACACATACACACACACACACACACACATATTCTGAGGTTAGCACTTTGCTTCAGGGCTCACTCATGGGAAAAAAGTTCATGTGATTTGGCCAGATGAGACTCTGGGTAGTCATTAAGGAGCCCCCCAGCTTTGAAAACCCAGATGTTGGTGCTTTCCTCTCTGGTAATATGTATGTATTACTTTGGTCAGACAGTTAGAAACCCTGTCTGTTGATCTATGCTAATTTCTCAGACAGAAGCCCTGTCTGTTGATCTGAGCTGTTTTCTCTGCTTGTATTTTCTCAATGTTCAGGGTGCTGACCTTTCTCCTGAACTAAGTGAATGATATATATGTTTAATTAAAGCAAGATTGTTGACCCCTTTAAAAGCTATTTTTCCTTTAAAAGCAGATCAAAGAACCTGTGCTAGCAGGCCATTCTGGGTATTCTAGGGTGCTTGCTGTTACAGTTCCCCACACCTGAAGTCTTAGATGGATGCCAGGAACTGTACCTATCTCCTCAAGGCCTGAGGGAAAGTCCAAGAAAAATCTGCTCCTTCCTCAATTTCCCCTCCAGGTGCCTGTCCATTAGTGGATACTATAGCATAGGATAGAGGATGAATAATATCAATGAATAGATGAATGATGGGTAAAGCACTATGCTCAAAGAGTTCACATACTAACAGGGGAAGTTTTCAGCTGTGAGCTAGAGAATCCACTTCTTAAATGTTAGGAATTGTGATAGTATCCCTAACTTTTCATTAACTATAAATGCTCTAACATATCAGAGGAGGAAAGCAAATGAACCTGAAGTGCCATTTTATTACCCTTGACTTAAAGTGACCTAATTACCATGACAAGGTCCTACTCTAATATGACAATTTGCAAGAATTGCCATGTCCAAATGACAGCTGTGAAATATTTTTATAAGCTTGGTGAGCATCCTGAAACCAATTTGGAGAGGAAGGGAGAGAAAGAAGAAAATAGAAGCAGAGATAGAAAGAGAAACACACTGGCAGTCAGACAGAAAAACAGATATAAAGAACTGGAGGAAGAGGTGGTATGGAAACAATGCATCAATGTATTCAATCAAACAAGCTGAGAACCTTTAGGTTTTTCTCTACAATTCCAAATAACCAGTTTGACTGAGGGTCTTTGGTTTTTTTTTTTGCTTTTCAATCACTTGTTCTGGTGCTCTGTAATTACAGACAGAACTAGGCTTATTTTTTAATCTCCTTTTGTTCACCTGAGCAAACATAAAGGTAGAAAGATGAAAAAATGAAGAATAAAGACATTAGTAGAAAAAATGGGGCCATTTCTACACAGTATAGTTAATTCTGGGCATAAAGCAAAAGGTAATGAAAGAAACTGCCCTGTGTCAGGAAATGGAGTTTCTAGAAAATCAAACTTTTCTATCGATCTCTAGGATGGTGGTTGACCTGTTTTTCTTCCTGTTGTTCAATTTTCCAAGTCTTTTGATTTACACTGGTTTTTAAAAATATGGAAAATTTAAACATTCAAGAGCTCAGTTGCTCCTTCCCTCAAATGTGGCTATCCATCAAACAAATTAAAAGATAAATTTAAAACATGTTTTAGACAAGTGAACCATGAATATGGAGAATAATCAGGCAAAAGTCATTAATATGAATGAAAAGGATTATGAGGGTCTCTTACTTCTAGGTCACTGATTCAAAATTGACTTTGATCAATCAAGATGAAAGTGTATTATTATTTGATGGCAACACTGATTTGAGGGGCTAGCAAACACAGTCTTGGTCCAGTTCTCATTTAATGAGGGTCATCATAAAATATGCCCTTCCCATAAGTTTTATTTGACTGCTCAGAGAAACCATTTCAACCAACGAATGAATGGATCATCATATATGAACATTAAGGAAGCCATAAGGAGCAAGGAAAAACTCATTGTCCAGTCCATTAGTAAAGAACTTCACAATGTCAATCCCCCCATTGACAGCTTCCTGAGGCCTTCCTGGGACAGTAAAATACTCAGACCTAAAACTAAGCAGCCACAGTTATCAATAAATATCCAGTTTCTTAGGGTCATTTTCAATGACTTCCAAATATAAAAGATATGCTGTATTCAACTGTCCTACATTTTACATAATGTGTACTCCTGAAAATTTGTATGTAAATCAAACTTTGTCAACTGAATCATGTTTTAAATAAACTATGGAACCCTCCCTATACAGAGGATGAATCGTTTTCTAAAACAAATAAATGATTGATCCATCATAAGTGGAATAGGCAGATCCTACTCAAAGTCATAACTAGGGAAGTACAACCAAGGGCTTTACACAAAGGTACTGAAAGTAGTAACAAACAACACTTGTAGTCTTCCAGTAATTTAAAAAAAAAACTGAGCTCAGCTCAGTTTCAGCTTTGTTTTGAAGAATAACTAGTTAAAATAGAAACCTAATAGGTTGTATACTTACACACACACACCACACACACACACACACACACACAAACACCCTGCCTCACCAGCAGTGTTTGAAGATGTTTCCTGCCACTTACCCTGGGCACAAAAATTGCTAATTGTGGCTCTGAGTCTGTGATTTCAAGGTTATGCCCTAAGGCAGACAAAATCCTCTTCCCATTGGCTAATATCTAAAATTCATCAAGCTCTGTTTGTGCCTTTAGCTTGATATATTGATGCGGTGCATACACTTCTAGCAGTAACACTTTAAGCCATCAGTGAATAAATTGTTAATAGTGGGCCAGTTTCCAAAGGGAAACAGGAGAAAGGGCATGAAGACATTGTGTGCTTTATTACAAGAATATTAATCAATGTCAATAAACATTTATTAAACACCTACTATGTGCCAGGCACTAGAAGCTGTCATTGAGACAGAAATGGGTACAGAATGGGGATACTGATGGCAAGAAAGACATGCTTCACCAAATCTTGTGAAGAATCTTTTTGTAAAGAAAATAATTACTATCTAATGTATTTGCTTGGTCAACCTATAGTTTCATATATCTGCTTTGATTTGGAGCAGCTAGGTTGTGTACTAGGCCTGGAGTCAGAAAGACCTGAGTTCAAATCTGGACTCAGACATTTACTAGCTGTGTGATCCTGGGCAAGTCACTTAACCTCTGTTTGCCTCAGTCTCCTCATGTGTAAAGTGAGGCTAAAAATAGCACCTGCCTTGTGAGGATCAAATGAGATCCCTAGCATAGTGCCTGGCACATAGTAAGCTCTATATGGATGCTATTTATTATTATTATTATTGATTTAAATGAAAGAATCTTAAAGATGGAAGGAAGCTTGATAGCTTTCTAGTCTGATCCATCCACACCTAAACAAGAATTCCCTCTACAACATGCCCAACAAGTTAGTATGTACAGCCTCTGCCTAAAGGACTCCAATGAGGGGGAACCTACTACCCCTCAAGGAAATCTATTCCATGCTTGAATACCTCTAATAATTAGGAAGTTTGTCTTTTCATCAAGCCTAGTTTTGCTGTTTTGCAATCATATACTTCAGGAAGAATTCCTGATTCCACTTTCTGAGGATGTAACAACAATGTGGCTTGCTGCTGCTATAGGCGTGTAAGACCCAACAAGACCGGCCACAAGAACTGCTTTTCTAAGGAAAGCAACTTTAAGGGGTTAACAATCTCACTTTAATCAAACATACATATATTATTTACTTAGTTCAGAGGGAAAAGTCAATACCCTGAACTTCAGAGCAAATATAAACAGAAATTACGAACACAGACAATATAAGCAGAGCAAATAACACAATTCAACAGACAGGCTTTGTCTGATCAAGATATCACATACATAGTGACCAATAAGAGAGGCACCAACATCGGGGTTTTTTTTCCAAAGCTGGGGGGCTCCAGTGGCTACCCAGAGTCTGAACACCAACACTGTTCCAGTGAGTGACAGCCCCAAACAAAATGCTAACCTCTGAGTTTTTATACCCTGTTCAGGGCCTGAAGGTTTCACACCTAATCAACAAAAGGATGCGGGCCTGGGACTTTGCACCTAGTAAGAGTTAATCAAAGGCACTTGATTACTTTAGCATTCTAAAAGAGAAAACAGTATTTTTTTAAAAATCCCACCTTAATTACCAATTCAGAGGACAAAGGAGAACAAGTCTTTTCCCACTTCCTACAGGACAACCACACAAGCACTTTAAGACAACCAACCTGTCTCTCAAAATCTTCCCTCCACTCCCAGGCTAAACACTGCAACTTCCTTTACTCAGCCCAAGCATGATAGAAATTTGAAGCTCATCACCAGGCTGGTTGCCCTCCTCTGAACACACCAGTTTATGCATATCTAGTCTGAGAAGTAGTCTCCAAAACTGAGTGTAATATGCATAATGACCACGAAAAAAGTGCACTTTCCAAGTCCTAGACACTTTGCCATTATTCATATGGCATAAGACAGCAGGAGCTTTCTTAGCCACCATATTACACTGCTGACTGATTCTGACTTTGCAGTTCACTAAAAGTCTCACATCTTTTTCAGATGACCTACTATATAATCACATCTCTCCAGGGTCTCACACCTAGTAAATGTCAGACAGGATTTGAACCCAGATCTTCCTGACTCCAGATACTATCCACTCTACTTCACTGACTTTATCTGAGTTGTTGATAAAAAATGTTGAAACTCTTGCCACCCCACCTACCCAGATCCTTGTACTAGTGGCTTCCTTTCAAGTTGACAATGAACCATTCATAACTATCCTTGAGTAAATAATCTGGCTATTTGACCAGTTGTGAATCCATCTAACTCTATTGGCATCTAGCACATGCCTGTTCTACAAGAATAGCACGAGAGACTTATAACATCCTTACTAAATTCTAGATAAACTCTACCTACAGGGTTCTCCTGATCTCCAGGCTAGTAATCCTGTGAATAAAGGAAATAATATTAATCTGGAAAGATGTAATTTTCATAAATCCATGTTAACTCTCCCTGAAAAACTGCTTCCTTTCCTAGGTGTTCACTATCCCTTTAATTACATGATCTACAGTTGTTGGTTTTTTTTTTTTTCAAGAAACCTGTCATGCTACTATATAGTTAAAATATTCAGTTCTCTTCTCCCACCCCCTTCCCCACCCTGCACCATTTTTAATGAGAAGAGCATTTATCCTTCACTGTCTTCTGTTCTCCACAGTCTTTCTAATATCAGTGACAGTGACCCAGCAATCATACCTGCCAGTATTTTCTATATCCTGGGGCATAGTTCATCTGCACCTGGCAACTAGAATTCATCAAGAACATCTAGTATTCTCTTGCTATCTCCTTGCTTATCTATAACTCAGTATTCCTGCATATTCATGCTACCTCAGTTGCCCTTGTTATCTTTCGGACATGGCTTTTTAAAAAAATCTCTTAGATAACTCCTCATTTTCCTCTTTAGCAAAATCATTTATCTTTGTGTCTTCCTAATTTTATTTTTAAGAGCTTTCTATCCTTCAGTTAGATTCCTCTGTAGAATTTTACACATGCACATACACACACACACACATATACACACACTTTATTTGTTTTTTGATCCCTTTAAAATCCATTTTCTCAAATACTACAAAGCATGTCAGACTATGCCTGGCTTTTGTTTCCTACTATATCATGAATTCTAAGATGAAACAGGCACTACTCCCCAAGAATCCCATTGTTCCTTCCAACAACCATCTCTTCCTTTTTGGTAAGAATCAGACCCAGAACAGAATTTCCTCTTTGCTGGTTCTCCCATCTTTTGCAGGATGAAACTGTCATTAAGGCAAGTCAAGAAATCATTAGCTGCTTTTCTTTTGGCAGAGAAAGTTCTAGCAGATGTCCAGATAATTGAAGTCCCTCGTCACTACTGTATCACACCTCTGTGCCAGGCTTGTGATCTGTTTCCCAAATTTCTCATCGATTTCCTCTCTCTGTCCAGGTGTTCTGTGGTAAAATCTGATGACAATATCATTTCTGATTCTGCCTGTTTGATCCTCATCCAAATGCTCTTCCCCATACTTCTTCCCTCTGGTTTCTGGATTTCCTCATGTGAGGATATTGTCTTAATTAGAGCCATAACTAGTCATAACAGCACCTGGGGCAAATTAATTTGGGGAAGGGGTGCAGCACACAATAGCAACAACACACTTGGCAGCTGGACAATGAGTGTAATCATTCCAGAAGATGTGTAGCTTGGGAGGAAAGGTAGGCTCTAGGAGAAAGCTACCAGGTTAAAAGACCTTGGAAGTGTTAACCAGGGTACTATTGTGTTTATGTGATTGTGTGTCTGTGTGTCTGTGTGTATATAAAATACTGAATAAAACAAAAAAAGTAAAAAAAAATTAAAAAAGGAATCTGTAAGGTGAGACAGAGGAATGGTTATTGCACACACACACACACACACACACACACACACACACACACACATACACACCAGCCCATATCAACAATCTAGAGCCAAATCTCATTAGTCCTATGTAAATTGTAGCTCTATTCTTAAAATGCAAACTTATTCCATCACACCCACTACCTTTGTATCTATCATTCTAAGTTTAATAGGTTGGACTCACTTCAGTACATCAGTGGCATAGTGAAAGGACAGATGGCCTTGAAACCTGGAAGACTTGGGTTCAAGTCTCACCTTTGTCATATACTGGCTGTGTGACTGTGTACATATCATGTAACCTCTCAGTGCTCTAAGCAACTGTAGAAAATTATAAACAGCAATGAAAGTGACTTGTAGTAGCAGTTTCCTCAAATGGGAGTTCCCTAGGCCTAACTCAATCAACAGATTTGTTTTAATAACAAGACATGATGAACTCATCTTTATATCTGATATCAAAGCTGATCTCGTGCTACCTATCATTTTTATTGGGTCCCATGTTGGTCAGAATTAGTAATCCATCAAAAATTAGACCATTTTGATGAATTTCATCAGGAAAAAAACTGGCTTTTTTATGGATTTCAACCCTGGAAACACCACCCAAACAAACCATTCTGAAGCAGAATCCAAGACATTGGCATTTTCCCCCCAGATCTTCACCCCTCAGCTTTGATTTGTAGATCAGAGACTGGAATCTATAATCATTCAAAATTCAAGGTTCCATTTCTCTTCCACTACTAACCTGGTACCTACAGAAAGCAGTAACGGGGTACGTGATAGAGAGAACAATCCAATTTGTCAAATACCATCCTGTTTGGATTCTGCTCATGCTCCTCTCAGGATATAAATGCAGTCTGACAACTTATACATAAGGAGCAGGACTCCAGGTCACACACAGACTCCTAAGTGCCTTTGTATTGTTCTGCACTATGTAGTATTGATTCCAGACACTGTTACAGAGTAAAATTGAAAGCTTGTGCTTCTCTAGCATGTCAAACACTCAGGGCTGTCTTTCACATAGGGCTTTGCACCAGCAGCCTCAAGAACAGTCCCTTTAAAAGCAAAGTGGGGCCCTCTGAGGCTTGTTTCCTCACTCTGAAAGACTTCAATCAATTAAGTAGGGTGGGGGGAGGAGGCGGGAAGGACCAGTCAACAGTTTCATCATTTTAACACGAGTCCACAGAGCACTAGGACTGAGTGAGATTGGAAGTGTGGGGAGGAGATAAAAGGAGGAAAGAACTAAAGGCAATATTAGTGACCACAGTGAAAATTTGATTGAAATGCCCACTTAGGCTTCTGCCTGTACACTCTCCCTTAGGTCTGGAGCCTTTTTAGAACAAGAATAGTTTTAATAAGGTACAAAGGAAAACATTTTTGCACTTGGGTTGGTGTTTCAGAAGTACCTGGATCTTACACATACAGAGGAACAAGCTATCTGACTGAGTGTTCCTATCACACTTTAAGTCTGGTTGGCACTCATTGGTAGGGATGTTATTTCTATACTTTAAAAATAGAGTTTCTAGTTTTAGGCCTGTAAGCTTTGGATAAGCTAATATACAAAAAGATATAGCATGTTTTGAATAAAATATGGGGTGGGGTTTGGAGGAGGGGGGTGTTTTAATTTTTGTGTGTTCTTTTTGTTGTCATTTTGAATTTACACATAAGCCATGAGGGCAGAGCAGGTAAATCAGTAAGTAAAACTTCCTGGAATTGCAAGTGACCTTGAGGTTTCTCTTTCTAACCTGAGTGAACTACAGAAAGCAAAAGAGCACAATAAATGATTGAAAGAAAAGTAATGCAGGTGTTTAAAATGCTATCTATTTTTAATCACATAGGATGTTAGAAACCAAGGAAGGAAGGGCAGGTTTAAAAATAATCACTAGGAATTTAAATAGCACCATATTTCAAGAAGCTCAAAAACTTCGATATCTCTTCTTTACAACATCTTGAGAACTACTGAATAGGCAAGTGCTACTATTCTAGTGTTTGAGAGAGAGCCATATAAAAAAAAGGTCAAGAGATGAGATGGAGGAAGGTCATTCCTTGACTTCGTAAGATCTAAAACTATACCTAAGACACTCTTAGCTTAGTTAATAGAACTGGGTCTGTGGAGAAACCCTAGACCATTTCTTTCTTTTTCTATCTACACCAACCAGCCCACTCCCATTTATTTCTCATTTCATGCACAGGTCAATTTTATTTTTAGAATGAGAGAGACACAGAAAGTACAGGTAACTTATCTTAGGTCCACAAGAGGAACTGAAATTTATTCTAGCCTGCATATTATACCATATTTTGTTAGAAATATAAACTCAAACTCTATAATCCTTCAAATTTGGTCTGAATCTAGAGTGGGACTAGAAATGTACAGTCTGCTATGATAGACTAAGAAGGGTAGCATGATATAGCAAAGAAAGGGATGGCCTAGGAGTCAGGAAGACTCAAGTCCATATCCTGCCACTGACACAGACTAGCTGTGTGTCTGTAGGCAAGTCAGTTAAGCTATCCATCAATGAGACCCTAAATTATAAATTACAGAGGACTGGCCAATCTGTGTCACTGAGTATCATTTCTACTCTGGGAATTCCCTATATCAATGAAATCACAGGTCTGGAATTTTTTAAAATACATACCTATAAAATCATCATTAAAGCCCAAACCTTACTGATAAACTACCCTGCAATAAGGTCTCTTGAACATTTTGTAACTTTAGTCCTCAAGATGGAAAAAAAATTGTATTCTAGGACTCACAGTGTTAGAGTAAGATTCCAGCAAATTTCAAAGAACCTTTTTGTGTCCATGAATATATATGGAGAAAGAGAAAGGTAAAGCTTTCTCCATGCGACAGAAGCAATCTGGGAGTTACCATCTCTTCTGTCAGTCTGGAATGACCTTTGAATCTTTTCATTAAAACTATAATTGGGAAGGGAAAAACATTTATGTCAAAAAAATCATGAGCATATGACTGAGTCCATTATCTGAGTTGCTATTTGTTGATGTCCGCATTCAACTACTGTATGTAATTACCCATTATGTCTTCAATGAAAAATTGCTGCTCTCTGCAGTTAGACACATCCCATATCCAAATATTTTAATAACTTTAAAAGGATGGGCAATCTTCTGAATATACAAGAGGGGATTGAGAATTTATAAATGTATAGATCCATCAATTTTATAATTCTGTGAGTACTAACTCACTGTGTGTGTGTGTGTGTGAGAGAGAGAGAGAGAGAGAGAGAGAGAGAGAGAGAGAGGGAGAGAGAGAGGAGAGAGATGTAACCCCTATCTCAAAGCCCCTCTTTTGAGAGAGCCATTAGAACTTGGGCAAAAGAGTAGCTTTGGGAATATCCATTTGGTGACCTTGTCAGGGATGGATTGGAGAAGGGAGAGAATGAAGGCAGGGAGACCAAATAGATGGTTATTACAATATATGCATTGTTATATATAATATAATAATAATATATGGTATATAAAGGCCTGAGTTAGGATGGAGGCTGTGTGAGCAGAGAGGAGGATGAATATGTGATATTAACAAGGCTTGTCAACTAATTGGATAAAAGGGATTGAATAGAGGGAACAATTGAGGGTGGTTCTGAAGTGGTGAAACTGTGAGACTGGAACAGAAATAAGGAAGATGGATAAATATTCTGTACTTCTCTGTGTACATGTTTTCCCCCTACTTTCCTCCCACCACAGAAGAATGTTAAACTCTTTTAGAGCTGAAATTATTTTGGTTATATCTTTATTACTGAAGTTCCTAGTATAAAACCTGGTATATAGTAGGTGTTTAATCAGTGCTGGTTAAATAGAACTGATTTATTTTACCATGCCTTACAAAATGCAAAGACTTGCTGGGAGGATCAGATAGGAATGTGTATGAAGCTCTCCCTCAATTTGTCCTGCATTCTAGTAACACAGCTCTCCAATCTGACACACTTAGAGCTACATAAGACACTTGGCCCAAACATGAGGGAACATGTTGTCCAAATATCCTGAAGTGTCCACAGCACGTTGAACTTCTTGAACAGGAATGGAGGAAACAGTGTTGGCATTCTCTACATTGGCCTGGCCCACATGGCCTTGAAGCAGTGTACACCGAACACAAAAACTACCTCAGGCCTTTTGTGAATGTGTGTGTGTGTGTGTGTGTGTGTGTGTGTGTGTACATAGGCATGTGTTCTGCTGCATAAGTTCCATGTCCTGACTTTTATAGCCCTGCTACAGTACTTACTTTTTAAAGGTCAAGATTTACATGTTTATTTTGACTGGTGCCTGGCCTAATCCAGAAAAAAAGGTACAAATAGATGAATAGCTTGCAAATGAAATATACAGCTCATTTTAGGAAATCTCCCAACAGAGAACTGCTTTATTGCATTTGAAAAAAAAAGTTAAGATTTGGGTTCAGTTCAGGGTGGCCAGAGGGCCAAGAACCAAGTCCCACAGAAGAACATCTGGTTGGCGAACACAATGGAACATAGCACCTGCAAACATGCCACGTGTTTGCCTTGTAACTATTTGTCCATTATCCACATGAAAATATGTTTTTAGGTTGAAAGGAGTTCCTCTATGCCAAGAAAGTCTGGTGTGATAAGGCTGCTTGTTTGTCTTGGAATATTCCCCATCCCAGGATGGGCTCTCCTGTGCCAGATCACACCTCTGGGGCTTTTCTCTACTCCCCTCTCAGATGACTTTCTTGCATGTTTAAAGCTAGATCCTGGGAAGGAGCCATGGTTTTAGGGGCAGTGAGTGTGGGCTGGGATGGGTAAGGATTTCAGATTATACTTATGATATTATTTATTCCTCTGTGCTATTTTCTGGCTGGGCTTTTCACTTCTGAGTCTCTGGAAAGGTTTATAAGTATCAGAGACACCACTAAAACCAGCCATTTTAAACACCCACACTCATAGGAAAGTTTATCACAGCTGCTAAGAGTATTAAAAGGGAAAACTAAGATGACCAGGAGCATTCTAGAGATAGTAATCATGACTACAAGATGGGGGCAAGATTTTCAACTCTGAAAGGAGGCAACATAGAGTGATAAAGCAGTACTGGCATTGGAGTCTCAAGACATGGGTTCAAAGCCTAGCCCTGCTACTTATTATTGATCTGTTTGACTATGAAATAACTCAGAGTCTAGAGCTAGGAGGAATCTTGGGATTATCTAGTTTAATATCTCACTGTACATGTAGCACCAGAGATGTCCTAATGTGGCCTTTTATTAGTCCATTAGTTCTCAAAGGGTAATCATGGATATTAATCCATGGTTCATAAGCCCCCATTTCTGCTTAAACTGTACCAACTAAGCCTGAATAAATCATGATTGCATCATAAAATAAAGAATATTTAATTAAATTCAAAGTAAATAACAAGGAATTAAATCAAGCAATGCATACCCTCACCACACTTTTTTCCAAGCTACCATTGATCTCCCTGTAGGGTGTTGGTCCTGTGTAGAAGGCTGACTTCAGCTCACCTATTAAGCCATTGTGGGCCTACCTTACGGCATCCACTACACACTAGGAGCAGCATAAACCAAGTCATTTACCACAGGCTGGTGGATGAGTGTCCACAGTAGTAGTATTAAGTATGCTGAGTCTCTCAATGTGGCACTACAGGCTACAAGCACGCATGACAAAGGGTCAACACAAGAACTGGAGACTGCCATCGTACTTATTATTGTTTCCTCCTTGGCACAGGAACTTTGAAATTACAGGGCATCCTAAGATTGCTCCTCAGTACAACTAGCTGGACAGGATTTAAAAGCCAGGTCCTCCCAAGATTTTCTGAAACATTTTCCTTTCAAACCTAAAGTACTCCAAACCTTCACACAACATTCTGAGACAAGTAATTAAGGACATTCTCAGAAATATCATCCTGAAACTCTCTCAATGAGTGAGGCTTTGGGGACCATGAAGCACTGTCAAAGTATGGAAGTCCCCCAAGTGGCTTCTTATATCCAGATGACAAAACAAAGGGTCAGAGAAGGGAAAAATCGTTGCCCAAGGTCAGGTTGGTGGTTACACAGTAGCAGAGTCCAAATTCAGTTCCAGGTCCTCCAACTCTAAATCCAGAACTCTTTTCACTATTCCATGTTGCTTCTCTGTAGACCTCACTTTCCTAATCTATAAACTAAGGAGAGTGGACTAAATAGTTATAAGTTCCTTTTGTTTCTAGGTCTTGTCAATATAGATATTAGTAGTCTTGGTTCTAGACTCAGAAAACTCTCAAAGATAGCAACCATACTGGTCTTTGTGCTCTAAACAGTAATCTCATCTTAGGTAATTCCATTTCCCCTTTACAGGCTCCTGAAGTGATGGCAGCTACAGTGGTCTAAGAATCAAGAGTGAGAAGAACCAGAAGAACATTGTACACAATGACAGCAATATTGTAATGATGATCAACCATGAACAACTTAACTACTTTGATCAAGGCAATGATCAAAGAGAATTCCGAAGGACTTGTGATGATAAATGCTATCCAGGTCCAAGGAGAGAGCTGATGAACTCCGAGTGCAGACTGAAGCATACTTTTTCTTCTACTTTCTTTATTTTCCTTGTATTTTTGTGTATTTTCTTTTGCAGGATGGCTAATATGGAAATACATTTTACATGACTTCACATGTATACTCAATATCCATTTTGCTTGCCTTCTCAAGGGATAGGGAAGGAAAAGAGGGGAGACAGAAAATTTGTTTCAAAAAATTTTGAAACAAATGTTAAAATATTTCTAAAATATAATTGGAAAATATTTAATAAAATAAGTAAAAATATATTTTTTTAAAATTTTAAAAGAATCTTCAAGAAAGTCCATCATCAACCAACAAAAATTTGAACAACAAACTGAAATCCAGAGCCAAGGAAACACAGAAGACTTGACAAAATACTCAGAGGTGAATATAAGAGCTTAATATTTTGGGTTCACTTGTACCAGAGAGAATGGTATCTTCAAAAGAGCAATGAGCTTCATGTCAAAAGACTTGGTTTGGGATTTTACCTCTCTGATTTAGTAGCTGGGTGATCTTGGGCAAGTCACAACCTATTGATCTCAGCTATCTCATTTGTAAAATTGTATCTATCTGTTTCCTTATATATTGTTAGTCTAGGGGATATGATCAGATTCAAGATAACTTCTGATCAATATTTTATTACTGGGGAGTGAGTGGGAGTGGAAGGAGGACCCCAAGCTCTAACCAAGGCCTGAACTCTTTCCCATTGAATATCAGTGAATACCAGTTCCACAAAGAACACTCATAGCACTTCACCAAGAAAACCTATTTATCCAAATTGGTAACAAATCAGAAATGAGAGAAGATATACATAGGAAAATATATTATGTATATATTTATATATGTGTATCTATCTATCTATATGTAGATATCTATATTTATCCATTTATATCTATATCTATGTATATGTATATATGTGTGACAGAATGAAGGAGTTGTGCCATTAGAAGTAAGTTAATTAAGTTACAGAGGGAGAAAGAGAGGAGAGGAAGAGGAAGAGGAAGGGGGGAGGGGGAAGAGGGAGAGGGAGGGAGAATGAACAAGAATCTTACCCAAGGGAGAGTTTCTCAAAGTCTCTAATGTAGCAAGCTAGGGTTAGGGACATGATGTAAGCCCTTAACCTGTCAGTGCCCCTAGTCAACTCTCTAAGGCTCTAAGTTGCAGCACAATCCCCAGCCTGCATCCCCAGAGGAAGTTTGCTCTAGCAATTCTCTTTAGCTATAAAATCACAGATCCGTACAAAAATAAATAAGAAAATAAAATGTGAGCAATGGGAGCGGCTAGGTGGTGTAGTGGATAGAGTGCTGGGTCTGAAGTCTGGAAGTCAGAAAGACTCATCTTCCTGACATCAAATCTGGCCCCAGAAACTTGCTAGCCATATGACCCTGGGCAAGTCACTTAACTAAATTTCTTCATCCTAAAATGACTTGGAGAAGGAAATGGTAAACCACTCCAGTATCTTTACCAAAAAAAATGATGTCATGAAGAGTTAGGCATGACGAACATGACTGAACAACAATAGCAATATCATTGCTATCAAAAATGGCAGTGGATTGGAGTGGAGTAGGGGATCACCCAGCACAATGGAGATTTCCCCCAATTTCTTCTTACATGACAATGATAACAGTGGAATAATCAAGCTATCTACCTGTCATTCTTCACTCTTACTATATGACTAACCCATCTTCTTTCTCTATCATATATATTTCTCGAGTACATTGTTCACTCATTTTCTCCTTTGAAGTTGCTCATGAGGCAGCCTACTCACACTGACATTGGTCTCTGTTAACCTCTGAGGGTATTCATTTTCAAGTCCTTAGAGACTTTTGAACTCTATTTCTTACAACCATACATCAATATTGGTAGAATGCTGATTTTAAAAGATGTTTGGGGTCACTAAAAGATCTCTGCATTTTTCCTAAAGGCAATCTAGCCCTCTCTTCTCCTGTTTAATCTGGCCCCAACCTGCCTATTTGTACTGAGGTAATAATAAAGAGTTTGTGTATACGGGTTGGAGAGGAAGGCATGAAAGAGATATTTTTACTGAGTTCCTAGTGAAATTCCAAGCTCAATTCCTTCCCCCCAATCCTCCAGTTTCACTTTGGAAAAAAAAATCAAGTCCCCACAAATGGGCAAAGTCTCATACCATAGACCACAATTATTGGCAAGGCAATTTTGATGAGAAAGACCCAACCCAACCCATGGGGGAAAAAAAAACTTAAAACCAACAGGAAGATGACCATAAACTTCAGTTGTGATTCTGGTACAAAGACTGAAAATTTGTACCAACTGGAGTGACACAAATTCTACAAGCAGACAGTGAGTCAACAAGCATTGAATAAGTGCTTTATTTGTCTTAGGCTCTGTGCTAAGGGCTGGACATATGAATAAAAGGGAAAACAGTGCCCGTCCTCGAAGAATTCACATTCTAAAGAGGAAGACAATATGGTTGGCTGCTTGTTGTCCTTTGTAATCAAAGAGAACAAAAATGACATTACTATGTCTGAGTCAAGGTGCAGTGTATCTGACTGTGGCTGATCAGACCAATACGAAGGCACAAATGGTCCACATGAACATCTGGAGTGGAGACGCCCTAAATTTGTGCATCTCACATTTCTTTTGAGCTATTGCATTTCTGTTTTGCTCATATAGCACAACACCTACTTTGACGCAAGCACATGATGTTTTCTTGGTGTATCGTCAGACCAAAATTAGCACAAATGGCAGAGAATCAATCCATACTCTTTTGCGTCCCAGCTTCAGAGGCTGCATTGAGTACACAATCAAGTGCAGGGGGGTAAACTGTCACTCACCAATTCTCCCTCTACTTTAGTCTTGGGTAGTAGTCCTTTCAAGTTAAATATTTTACTTACCATCAGTGCGGTAGCTGACCTTGATGCCGTTTTCATCCTCATTAAAGATATCTGATAACACCCCTGAAAAATCTTGCTGAAAAGCATTGGAGCAAGTACACAGCCCTGCTTCACTCCACTAGTGACTGGGAAAATGGGAGAGCATTGTCTATTATCCAGAACCAGTGTAAGCATGCCATTGTGAAAATGACATACAATACTGATAAACTTCTCTGAGCCACCAAATTTGCCCATGATCTTCCACAAGCTCTTACTACTGACAGCATCAAAGGAGCTGGTCAGATTGATGAATGCTGTGCACAGACCTCTGCTCCACTCCTCAAGTTTCTCCTGGAGTTGCTGGGCAGCAAACACTATATCAACTACTCCTTAACCCTTTCTGAAGCCATACTGGCCCTCAGGTAGATAACCATCTTCCAGATGAAGGAACAGTCTATTAAGGAGGACTCTGGCAAGAATCTTACTGGCAGTGACTAAGAGAGAGACCCCCTCTGTAATTGTCACAGGACAGCCTTGTTTCCCTTTCCTTTGTAGAGATGGACAATGGAGGCATCTTTGAACTCCTAGGAGATAACCCCCTATTGCCATATAACCCAGAAAATTTCAGGCAGCTTTTGTAGGAGCAATAAACCCTCTGCCTTGTAAACATCAGCCAGAATAGAATCAGCACAAGGCATTTTGCCACACAAGAGGAGCCTATTGTCATTCAAAACCTCTTTTTCAATTGGAAGTTAGCTAGAGAGGGATTGACTTCAACCTGAGGTAAATGGCTTCAGCATTGGTTGATGATTATCTATTGAGACTGCTACAAAGTGTTCAGCTATTCTCTTCAGGATCATGTCCTAATCACTAACCAATGTGGTTCCATCAGTGCTAAGTAGTTGAGATAGGTCTTAGGCCCATAAATGGCCTTCAGGGCATCATAAAAGCACTTTGGATTGTTAGTATCAGCATCAAACCGAATTTCATCTGCTTTCTTATTGAGCCAAAAATCCGGCATTTCTCTAACCTTTGATTGTACTTTACTTTTAATGGAATTAAATTCTTTTTTCTTAGTGACAGAAGAACTATCTTGCTGTAAACTCTGTGGAGTTCTTGCTTTTCATTTAGCAGCTTCTGAATTTCCCCATCATTTTCATCAAACCAATCTTGATGTTTGTCAGTGTTCTGGCCCAGATGAGTAGATGCAGTGCTGTACACCAAATCCCTGAAAACTACCCACTTCTTTTCTGCTGCACTATTGCCAGCCATGTGTTGGCTCAACTCTCTCTTCATGATAGTAACAAACTGTTCATGCACAGAGAAGCACTCTAATCTGTTGACATTAAGTTTTCTGGTAATCATCTTGCCTTGGGGCCACTGCTTTTGTTGAATGTGAATGTTTAGCTTGAAGAGGATAAGTCTCTGATCACTTCAGCACTCCATGCCACTCCTCCACACCACCCATAGCCCTCTTCAATCTCACATTGTCTTTTTTCCTCACAATGACATAGTCTATTAAATGCCAATGTTTGCTGCAAGAATGCATACATAAAGTTTTACTGTGTTTAGGTAAATAGAAGACAGTGTTAATGATGAAAAGGTCATGAGATACACAAGTCCCACCTTAATTACCATAACACCAAGATGGCAGAGTAAGCAGTAAATTGCTCTTATCCTCCCTTATTTTGAAAAAACCAAGAGAATATTGCCCCAGGAAAAATACTGGAATAGTGGAGCCAGCAGAGAGATGGCGTATGGTGGTCTTTTAGCTCAGGAGGCTAGGGGGATTAATGGGAAAGGTCCCTGTTGCTGTGACTGAAGGGGACCAGTACAGGACAGGAGATGTCCAGCAAGCCAGCAGCAAGCCCCCTTCAGCACACCAGTGGGGGATCCTGAGCCTCAGGGTGGAGGAGCAGGCAAGCGCCAACACCAGGCACACACCACCAACAGCTCGGCACCAGGGTAACCACCAGATCACTACAACATCCAAGGTCCAGCACCTGAGGCCCCAGCACAGAATATCAGTAACCAGGCCCCTAGCCCCCAGCACAAGAAGTCTTAGACAATGCCCTCTGGGCCCCAGAAACAGAGATCAATGAAAGCCAGAAAAGAGGCAAACAACATGAACAAGGGGAATTAAAAAATTCAATGACCATGGAGAAATATCTTGGTAACAGGGAAGATCAAAACACAAATTCAGGACAGGACAATATGGTCAACATACCCAAATCTGAAACCTCAAAGGGGAATATGAACTACTTTCAAGTCCTAAAAGCCTTCTTGGAAGAGCTCAAGAAGGATTTCAAAAGTCAAATAAGAGAGATAGAAGAAAAAATTAAAAATACAATTGGCAATGGCCCAGGATGCAGTGGATAATCTTAGCTTATTCAGTGTCTGACCAAGCCCTAAGCACTCCACAGAGCTTATTTCAGCCATCTTCATGGCTTTTGGAAAAAATTGTTCTCATCTACCCATTCCACCAGGGGAAGTCTTCACAAGTTTGGGGTAAATACCTCCCTAACTCACCAATGGATTTGAGGACCCTCAGTCACCCTCACCTTCATTTAGTACCTCTTCTGAAATGGTTTTCTAGGGTGTGGCCACTGCATGTGCTACAGCTTCTTGGAGCCACAGGTGAGAGTTGGGTGGCAGGTGGACACCAAAGGTAGATGAATAGCACTCACACTAGAGGTAGATCTTCCCTGAACAACCATACACCCCAAAGAGGCAATATATAACTAGGTAATTCTAAGAAATCTACAAAGTAGAGGGGAGGTAGCCTGAGGAGGAAAGGCACTAGTATCTGGAAGAAACACAAAAGGCTTCTTACAATACTTGGAATTTGAGCTGTCTTGAAAAATATCCAAGGAAACCAATAAGTGCAGGTAAGGAGGTGGAACATTCTAGACATGGAAGCAACCAAGACAAAGGAGGTGGAATATGAAGTTTGAATGACTGTAAACAGTCCAAAGTAGCTGGGTCATAAAGTACATGCAAAGAAATTAAGTTTAAGAAGACTAAAAAGGTAGGAAGAATCCAAGTAATGATAATCTTTAAATATCAGGAGTTTATTTTTGGTCCTATTAGATGTAGTAAAGACCCATTAGAGTTCATTGTGGAGGGAAATTTGGGAGAATATGGGTGACCTGGTTAGATATATACTTTAGAAAAATCTTTTCCTGACAAATGCTGAAGGGGATGTGGGAAAAATAGGTACACGAACGCACCATTGGTGGAACCGTGAACTGGTCCAACCATTTCAGAAAACAATTTAGAACTATGTCCAAAGAACTATATAACTGTGCATACCCTTTTACCCAGCAATACTACTGGTATTAGGCTGAATATTGGCAATACTGCTGTCTGTGCCCCAAAGAGATTAAAGAAAAAGGAAAATAATCCATATGTACAAAATATTTATAGCAACTCTTTGTGTGGTGGCAAAGAATTGGGAACTGAGGGGATGCCCATTAATTGAGGAATAACTAAACAAGTTATGGTATATGAATGTGATTTTAAAAAAAAAAAACACTGTAAGGTGTAATGATAAAGAGGATGGTTTCCAAAAAAAATCTGGCAAGGCTTATATGAACTGACACAAAGTGAAGTGAACAGAACCAGGAGAACAACATACACAGTAATAGCAATATCATGATGATGTTCAACTGTGAAAGACTGAAAAAGATGATGGGTAAGCCAATTCCAGATGACTCCTGATGAGAAATGGTATCTACCTCCAAACAGAGAAGTGATAGACTCTGAGTACAGACTGAAGCACATTTTTTTATTTATTTTGTTTGTTGCTTTTTTTTTTACAAAATGGCTAATGTGGAAATATGTTTTGCATGATTTCATATGTATAATGTATAATACAAATTTGGAACCAAAAATAAAAATGAACAATTAAATGTAAAAAAGAAAAGAAAAATCTTTTTTGTAGTTGAGTGAAGGATGGATTGGAATAAGGAGAGACTTAAATCAAGGAGATGAGTTAGAATGTTATGGTAGTGGTCAAAGCAAGAGGTTATAAGGGCCTGAACTAGGGTTGTGGCCTTGTGAATGGTCATCTATGTACATGGGATTCAACTCACCAGCAAAAATAGTAAATTCCAACAGAACTGCCCCTACTGTCATATGTTGATGCCTCAGTGGCCTCACTTTCCCCACTCTCCCCGTTGTCACTCTAGATAAACCATTTGGCAAAACTGGTTTCCTTAAGTTATTTTCTTTTTTAGCACTTGGGTATGATGGGTTGTGGCTCCAAAGTAGCCAATGACTACTACCATGGGCCCTAATCGCCTATTGCCAGGCTTCTCCTAAGTCATGTGACACTGGCACAACATTATTGGTGCTCATTTGGGATATTTTAGAGTAAAGAGTGAAATAGATCAATTTGACCTAATTAAATCCACATACAGAATTTTACCCTTCTCGCAAATGACTACCACAAAAAACAAACCTACAAGGAACAACTTGGTATTTTAGGCAGTGTTTACTACAATGGAAATAGCACTCAGGTTTTCCTTTTCTAGAGCTCTATTCCCCAACTTATGAGCAGAGGCATCCTGCTTGGAATTATTCTTCTCTCTTCCCCTTTTCTTTCTCTATCCTGTTTTTTTCTTTCCCTTTTTTATACCCCACCTTTCATCCCTTCTAAGAGATTGTTCTAGGGCAAGAGTTTTTAACCTTTTTGTTAATGGTCATAAACCTTTTTGGCAGTCTGGTAAGGCCATGGAACCTTAGAATAATATTTTAAATGTATAAAATACATAGAATTACAAAGGCAACCAGTTATATTGAAGTACAGGTGGGTATAATAATAAGCATATTTGATTAAGGTGGGATATCTGATTTTATCACCATACCACAGTGAAATCATTCAATGAATAGTACCATATGTACACCTACTTTATGCAATCTTGTATCATTTTATAATTAAAAAATGAATGTGATTAGCATTCCATGTGTAACAGCTGCAGATGTCCCAACAAATTTGCAATAAAATAATTTTTAACTTTGTTTTCAACTTTGAATTTCATGTTTTGGCTGAACTTCTTACTCACTGTGTGGCCTTAGGCAAGTCAGTTGAACCTCCCTGTGTCTTAATAAGTCAACCCAGCTGGAAAATTGAGTAAGAAGTATGAACATCACATCAAACCAGATGCTGAACTGAGCTCTTTTCTTATTAAATAAATAGGGGTGGCTAGGGATAAGGAGAGTTGGAAAACTGTTTTTAACATTCAAGAACAACTCTAAGAATCAGCGCTTACTCTGTTTATTCTAAATTTCTTCCCATTTGGCTAGAGGGAACATTCCCTGAGGCTCACCTGGCCACAATTCCGCTGGTAAATCATGAGACGATCAGATCAGACCTCAGTTGTACTTTCATGTTCATTCACGAATCTGGATCAAATGCACTGACATTGAACTGGACATAATCTGCCCTTGGAAGAGCTTAACTCCTTAAGATCCAATCCAGTCTATTTATTTCAGGTTGGACATCTGGGAAATAGGGTCAGGATTCATGCAGAAGATGTCTTTCAGTAATATGATCA
Organism: Trichosurus vulpecula; assembly: GCF_011100635.1. NCBI lineage: Eukaryota > Metazoa > Chordata > Mammalia > Diprotodontia > Phalangeridae > Trichosurus > Trichosurus vulpecula. The sequence goes on along the minus strand of NC_050580.1, from coordinate 130,747,295 downwards.
TAGACCTTGGCTGGTCCACTTAAATAGAACACTACCAACTACACGAATTTACTTCTCAAGAAAAATCATTAGGAAATACAACAGATATCTTAAGTGATAACAAAAAAAAATTAGAAAGCAAGGAAAATAAATCACAAGTCCCCAGACTGGGTATAGTGGTATCCATAATCCCAGCTACCAGAGAGGATGAGGTGGGTGGATTACTTGAGCTCAGGAGTTCAGATCTTCAGAAGGTCTAAAGCCAATCAGTTGTTCAATAATGTATTACCAAGGAAAGATGCTAATGAGAAGAGTGATGACGATTTTGACATTTAATTTGGCTATACAGAGAGCTATTTTTGCTATGACTCCACTATCAGTAAATAGTCATTTCTTATCTCTTAACATACATGGGTAGTAGTTTACATGTAATATGCTCAAGTGAAGCAGCTGGCACTATTAAGAACTGTCTCCTTCAAGCCCTGTAGGGCATAAGATTTCACACATTCAGCTGCTGTCCCCTAGGACTTAACAAGTCTTATAAATATCTGCATAGCTCTTCATTATGCCATTTTGTTTTGCCTGAAAGTTACATATTTCTGTACACTACAAAAATCTGTTTCTTTGTTAAGCAGTATAACAAGGTGAAGAGAGAGGAGGGAAGAGACATGAACACAAAAATGAATTTTCTTGAACGTGAAAGACCAAAAGTCTAAATTTCATGTGGAAAGCCTATTTTCCACATGAAATATTGCAAAGAAACATCCTCTATTCATTCCTTCTGATCTTCAAGGCTAGTTTATGCTTTCCTCACTCTCTGGGAGAATTCTCAACAGAAACACCATCATTGATATTCAAAACCTGTCCCTTTCTTAAGGAAGTTCACCTTTGACAGGAGCTCTTCTCTATTTCATCCTGGGGAGACTAGAAATGTCAGTGTATTGATTCAGAAGATTATTCAGACTATAAGACTAGGGCTTTAGACCATTTCCAGTCACTTCTATAAAGCACCCATTCCTTCCTCCTCACCTGATTTCTGCTTAGAGATACTTAAAGTATTGAATCTTTTTGCTGTTGTTCCATGACTGAGATCTCTATTTGTATATAGTTCATTAACTTGAAAAATGGGTGGTTGCTATTTCAGCCATGGGTCTGAATGCCATAGTATATCCATAACTTTGTGGCTGTTAAACTCTAAAATGCAATTAGCTAGCTTCTAATTCTTTTTTCTCATCTTCAAGCCAGGAAAACAGCAGCCCAATGTCCCAATGTAAACTCTCAAAATGCCTTTCTATCAGCTATATTCCAGTCAATTATGGAGAATAATAAACTTCATGACAGATAAAGCCAGACAAGGAGAGCATATGTATTGAGCTCAACCAATCCACTAGATCAGCTTTATTCTAAAAATCCTTAGGCTAGATTAGGGGGGATAGAGGATTACCACCTTAGTCCTTCATATGATTCAAAATAGAATTCTTCAATGGACAGTTCTTTACTACCAGGGTCCCCTAGAGATGCCATCTCCTAATTTTTATGAAATCAACACTCAAAATTAACTTATCCAATTTCCCTCCCCACTCTTGATGTAAGCCTTGATTCACACCAAAATGAACTCTTTTCTTCAGCCTTATACTAAGAAATTAATTTTTTAAAAAACATTCTACAGCCAGAATCTTCCTCTATAAACATAGGAGGCATCATGGTATATTAAAAAGAACCCTGGATTTAAAGTCCAAGGACCTGGACTTTAGTTCCCTCTTACTAGCTTGTGACCCTGAGAAGGTCACTAAAGTTTCAATATCTTCCCCTTTAAAATCAGGACAATGGATTGTATGATCTCTAAAGTCCCTTCCAGTTCTAAATCCTATAAATCAATGATTTACTACATTCAAAAAGCCAAGGTTGGACCCTCTCTGCAAAGCAGGCTGGGTAAATTCTTAGGCTGTCTGGCTATCTCATTGTTTGCAATGGCAGCAGAATGCAGCTGTTCCCCCAAAACCTACTTCTTCCCAGCTAAACTCCCTCTTAGCCTTTTTTTCTGAACTTGGCTGAACAATGACCTCAGCTGTGCTGATTCTCTTTCTCTCTGGGTCCAACCAGAGGTGGACCTAAGGTCAAGCTTATCATCATAAACAAAATGGAGTTTGAAATTATCTGTCAGAGTCAGATCAAAGATGACTTTCCCTTTAGAAGACTGAGCCTGAATTAGCATCAGGCATACCCATGTGAACGTGAGGTTGACTGAATCACCTGGGTAATTGCAACAGTGATGATTTGGCTTTGGACATGGAAAACTAAAGCTTTTCTGGCAAGGTCTGTTGTATTACCAGCTGGGTGCATTTCCCTGAGTGTACAGACATAGGCTTACAAACTCACTTTTTCCATGGCTTCCCTTAATGCTGACCACATTAAAAACAAATGGACAATGAGTCAAGGAACACCAGGGAACTCAGTATGGGCATAGAGGTAGGGAAAGATAGAGGAAATCTACTTGAGTGTCATTAGTGAGAAGACTATGTACCTTTTTAAAGAAAAAGATGGCCGTGGGAGCACAGAATCATCATATAAAAGCTGTATCTTTCTCACTAAACTCACCCCTCTTCCAAACTTCCCTGTTACCCATAGAGAGCACCACCATCATTTCAATCATCCTGGTTCACTATCTTAACGTTATCTTCATCTCCTTATTCACATGAAGTCCACATCCGCTCAGTTGTGAACCTTATCATTTCTATATCTGAAACATCTCTCTCATATGTCCCCTCCTCTCCATACTCACAGCCACATCCTGATTCACCTCTCTTCACCTCTCACATGAATTATTGCAATAGCCTTCTATTTGGTCTCCATACTTTAAGCATCTCCCTACTCCAATCTGCTCTCTTTACAGCTGCTAAAGTGGTTTTCTTACTCACTAAATTCCAATGGTTCCTTATTGCCACAAAGGTCAATTACAAACTGTGTCATTTGGCATTTAAAGCCCCTCACAATATAACACCATCCTATTTCTTGCAGTCTCACTCATTACTCTCCTATACCTACAGTACAGTCTAGCTAGTCTGACTCTTATGTTTCTCACATATAACACTGCCTCCTGTATCCATTGTTTTTTCCCCTACCTGGAATGTGTTCACACTTATCCTCGGCCTCCTAGAACCAATAATACCCTTCAATACTGTGTTGGTAACCCAAAAATGGGCTCCTTAGCACTTAGTCAACAAGTGCCCTTGACTAGTTTGGTTTTCCCCCTGAACTGAATGCTGTTTGTATGTTGGACTGGAGTAAGCTTGTCGGCCCCTTCACCTTGCTTCCCTTGCTTAAGCTGATCAAAAGAAGCTGTGCTTTCCCGGTCAACCCCTTCACCTTGCTAAAGCAGATTGAAAGAACCTGTGCTGCTTCCCCCCCCCCCCCCCCCCCCCCCCCCCCCCCCCCCCCCCCGTACCTTACACCCCCACAGAAGCCGGATGGTTAAAAACAGCTTCCATTGGAGCCAGAGGCTGCTACAGCTACAGCTACAGCTGAAGCTGAAGCTGAAGCTGAAGCAGGAGCTGCCGGTAGCAGAGCTGACCTACGGGAGGAAGCTGAACAAGGACTTGAGGCCAGTGGGTAATCTTTTTACCATAGAGGGGAAGCATGTATATGATTTTGCTGTACACCATCATGCTTCTCTGTGGCCTCCTGGTTACTCTTGTGAGGCGAACTTATTGGGCCTGGAAGCTTTTGATCAAAATATCAAAATGGGGATGCTGGTTTGTGGATTGGTTACTGTGGAGCCTAAATATATGCTTTGATCCTTCTGCCTCTTATTTTGAGAATTTCTTATATCCGGTGGTACCAAACCTTTCAGACATATATATGATCCTCTTTGAGATTATAAACTCTGCCCTCCTAATACAAATACTCAGTTTGGGCGCCATTTTTTAAACATGTAGCTTTTTCTGATCTCTTTAGTTGTTAGAAACCTTTCTCTGGAAACTACCATGTATTCATTTTGCTTATAATATAACATTATAATAAAAGTATCTTGAGGATAGTGATGATTCCACTTTTATTTTCACATCACCAGTGTTTAGCAAAGTTCTTGCCACACAATAGGCACTTAATAAATGCTTGATGTCTAAAAAACAGATTTGTGCATAGTCAACTACCCAAAACTGTGTGGATGATGGCATGACTCCATCATCCAAAGGGCACTGGTTTTTAATTTCTAGTTATGTTCATAAAGAATAAGAAAGTGGAAAACTGATTATTTTAAAATATACATAGACTTCAGTTTCAAAAATTTAGTGCTAGAACTTCATAGATTATCTAGTCCAAACTTTTCATTTTACAGATGAAGAAACTGAGGTTCATTATTTGTATAGTAGTAAGTTTAAGACCAGTTGTTCTTATTGTTCATCCTTCATTTTCAAAGAGGACCAACGGCATCATGGGGTGACATCTTGACTTACCGGATTTAAGTGAGGCATGGTTGTACAGTCATTACCTCACTCTTCCTGAGTCATTAAAATCCAATGGCAAGACAAAAGTCAGGATGACTGAGATGGCCCCAGATGCAGTGGATGGCCTTGGTGTCTTTGATGTCTTCCCAAGCCCTAAGCACTCCACAGTACCTGTTTCAGATGCCTTCATGGCCATTGGAACAAATTCTTCTCATCTACCCACCCCAGTAGAGGAAGTCTTCACATGCTTGGGATAGATATCCCCCAAACTCACTGATGGGTTTGAGGCCTGTTGGTTCCCTTCAACCTGGTTTAGCTGGTCTACCAAGACAGTTTTACCAGGGTGTGGCCCTTGGGCATGCTGCATCTTCTTGGAGCCACAGGTGAGAGCTGGGTGGATGATGAACACCAAAGGTCAATGAGCAGCCCTAAAAAGGGCTCAGCAAGCCCTTGCACCAGAGGTGCTAATTTTCCCTGAACACCTCATGCACCCCAGGTTTCAGACCAATACACCACTGCCAAACCAAGTACCATTCTAATTAGCTGCATTACTACTGACAAATCACTTAGTATCTCTTGACCTTGGTTCCCTTCTTCAATAAAATAGAGTTCAACTAGATAACTCCTAAAATTCCTTCAAGTTCTAATATACTAGGACTCGAAGCCAGTGAGCATCAATATAGGAAGAAGAGAAACAGACTGTGAGGTAAATATGACAGACAGCTTGGTGAGGTCACAAACATGTGTGACATGACAAAACCTCAAAGAGTCTTGAGGCTGAGAGCAGGCAGTAAGGTAACCCACAAGCCCCAACTGGAGAATATCTGTTATATTGGCTATACTTCTGGCATTCTTGGGTGCTGATATGGGGCTTCCTCTGACTCTTGGCTAGGTACCCTAAGATCCTATTAAGAAGCAAATTAGTTGACCTACTGACCTCAATTCTAACGTGCGAATGCATACAAATGCTAGTGCCTAAACTGCCGAATATTTCTCAAAAGTCCTTCCCTTACATCAATGCTAGGAACAATAGAGTTTATCCAGTGTACAAGAAAGAATTGATTTGCTTGCTGATAATAAGAACTAGCATTTATATGGCACTTTAAGGTTTCAGAGCCATTTCTCAGGTGAAATTCAAACCATAGTCTTCTTGCCACCAATCCCAGCACTCATGGACACACACGGGTACATTGGTGTACAAGTAATAACAAGATGACAAAATTTCAAGAATCTGTGGTTTTATGAATGGCAGTCCTCCCATCACTGAGGATCATATACCCTCTAGGACTTAGAAGAAAGTGTTTTGAATATTTTAAAATCATATGGATCTCATGATCTTCCTTTGGCCCATCTCCTCCAAAACAAAACAAAAGACACCTATCCTTTCTACCAAATGAATATCCTTATTTTTCTTTAGTGACCACCATTCCTCAAAGTTACCCAAATTCACAATGTTGAAGTCATTCTCCACTCTTACCCTCTACCTTCACACCTCCAATTTACAATTAGTTATTAAGTCTTACCAATTCTACCCAAAGAGCATCATTCAAATTCATCCCCTTCTCTTTCATCACATGGTCATTACCCAAGTCCATGTCGCCATTTAGCCAGATTGCTACAATTGTGTCTTAATTGGTCTCCCAGCTTCTAGTTACTTCCCTCTCAAATCCATCCTCCTAAAATCTTCCTAAAGCACAGATTTACCTAAGTCACTCCTTTGTTCACTAAGATCCTACCTATGTCTCCCTACCTCCTCTAGGATAATATGCAAACTCTTATGGTTTATGCACGGAGTCTTTCAGAGTCTGGCTCCAGCCTACCTTTCCAGCTTTTTTCCCACATTACTCCTCTTAAGCACACTATGTTCTAGCTGAACTATTCTACATGCTGTTATCCAAATTCTCTCCCTGGCTTTTGCACAGACTGTCCTCCATGCCTATAATATACGACACCCTAACCTTCACCTCTTTAAATCCCAAACTTCCTATGAGGTTCATCTAAAGTTCCACAGCCTATGAAAAGTCTCTCTTTTTTCTTAGTTGTTAATCCCCTCTTCCTCCTCAAATTATTTTACATTTATTTATCTGTTAAACTGGAACATCTGCAGGCATACCCCTGTAATCTCTGCTATGAGGAAGCTAAGGTTGGTCCACTTCGTGAGTTCAAGAGCTCTGAATTACAGCAGGCTAAGCTGAAGTAGGTTTGGCATTAACATGGTAAGCATAGCAGTGGGGTACAAGGTTGCCTTAGAAGGGGTGAATAGAAGTCATAAAAAAAGCAGGATAAAGCTCCCATGCTAGTTAGAATGGAACCAGGCCTGTGAGAAGTCCCTGCCTTTCCAACTTGAGTGTCACAGGGAAACCCAGTCTAATAGCAACAACAATCATAATAAAAGCAACAGTAAGATAATGATAAATGATGATAATAAACTATCACATCATCCTGTTAGAATGTAAGTTGCTTCCAGCCAGGTACGGATTTTCATTTTCTTCAGCACCTAGTACAGTGCATTATAGACAGTAAACACACACAAAATGCTTGTTAGACTGAATTAAATATGAAAGCTTTCTGACCAGGCATTCAAGATGTTCATATTTGATTCACTAAATAGCATACACACCAATTTGATGGAAATGATGGAAAGTTGGAGCACAGTTCACATAGGCAGAAAAAAAATCTGAATTACTCCCTTTACTTTATCAGAATGTTTGAATGCTGAGCATTTTAACTTCAAATTGGGCAAAAAAAGCTTTCTCTTTTACCAAAAGGAACAGACTATAATTTGAAAAACATCATTTTCTACAGCTCTTCTGGGAAAAAAGGTGTGGGTTTCTCCTTTGTTTTGTTTTATTTGTTTGTTTTCCAAACAATAAGAACCTTTCCTCAAGAGAAAGCTGGATTTGGGGGATGCAAGAGATTTCCTATTTTATCTGACCTAGCAACACATTTCAACCTGTTTAGGAAGAGAATTATGGGAAGGCAATTCCCAGCCATTCCACAAGATGTGTGTGGGTTTCCAGGGGCAGTCTAAAGTGGTCTCTGCTGTCCCTCATACATTACACAAATATCCATAGCTGGAGGCTTTATTGGCATTCCTTCTCTTTGGAAGTATTTACCACTGCAAAATCAGCAATGGTGTTTTGCCACTGGCTCAATTCAAACCATTGAAAACAAATAAGCAGCCAGTCTTTTCACGGGCCAGAGGTGAGGCCCTTCCCCCACTGACAGAGAGCAAGTCACAGGCAGGGTTGAAGTTTTGATGCCTGGCTTTGATTGATAGCTTGAGATTCAGGAAAATGGAATGACCTAAGCATCCTTGTCCCACTCAGTTGACCCTCAATGCCAAATGCAGCCGGAAGTAACAGCAGTCATAACTGACCATCCATCCCCTCCTCCGGCTGGCCTTAACAAAGTTCAACTTTTTCTTCATGGGTCAAACCAAGACCATGCCCACTATTATTTTCCCATCAGAGTCTATGTCTAAGACTAACCTCACAGCTAAACAAAACCAGCAGGGCAATTACATTTCAGATGTCTCTTGGAATCTGACTGCTTCGTAACCCTACACCTCCCACCACTGACCTCCTGGAGAGAAAATTGATGTACTCCTGCTTACATGAGGAAGTGTATTATGCCCAAGAGGCACTGGGTTGCAATCTGACATTCCATTCTGCTTGTGTGCAAAATGGTTCCTTCCCTACCCTCCCACCCGCCCCCAACTTTTGGCTATTGACACCAGTAGGCATTGGATTCATTAGCCTAAGAGAGAAGTTATCCAAGTTGTCTCTCTAACAGGAGAGTATTATTAAAAACACATTTTAGCTATGAGGAATAAATTGACACCTCAGCTTTTTTGCAGTCTGCGGCTATAAGCTCCCATTAAGACTTCACTGAGATTCCAGTCAGAAGATACTTTTTATATATATATATATATATATATATATATATATATATATATATATATATATATATATATATATTCTTCATACAGAGAGGATAATGTTTAATATTAACAATTCACATTTACAAAACATTGTAAAGTTTTATAAGCCCTTTCCTCAAAACAACACTGTCATACAGGTAGATCCTCCACGTGTTTAATATGTGTTCATTTAAGAATGTGTAAGTTGAGGGGCATCTAGGTAGTGCAGTAGACAGAGTGGAGTCAGGAGGATGAGTTCAAATCTGGCCTCAGACACTAGCTATATGACCCAGGGTAAGTCACTTAACCCCAATTGCCTCCCCAACCCCCCCCAAAATAAAAAGAATGAGCAAGCTGAGTCTCAAGAGGCCTAAAGGACTTGCCCAAGGTCATATAACAGAGGTAAGCCCAGAACCCAGACCACCTGACTCTACGTTTACAATTCTAAGACACCATACAAATATAAAAGCTATTATTACTCCATATTGCTTCACATATTATTATTTGTAAAAATTTATGTTTGAAATAAAGTTTTAGGACACAATAGTAATATGATTATAGTTTTTATGAGTGAGATGATATAAACACTCTCATAATATTAGCTCAGGCTCAGAAAAAAATATTTTAATGGATAGCAATTTGTCTCTCCAGGCAATACTAACCAATCTCCAAAAATGTTCCCAACAGATTGAGATTAAATCTTCCATACAAAAAGAGCAGCATGCCATTTTATTATTAATGATTTTATGAGTTTGATTTTCTTTCTCGAGGCACATAGAATAGTCATTTTTATATTCATAATGAAAAAAATTACTCTCTAGGGGTAATACAGAGAAGTCAATTCCCAGCCTTTTTCAATCCTTAACATATCTGTGAACACCATCCTTTGGGTACTACGGAAACTCAACTATTGATATTGGCTTCATTGGTACCATATCCAATGTATAAGAATAGCATAATTAGCCTAGATAAGTTAATACATCTTCCAGCGCACCTAATGTTCCCAAATAATCATACACCAGTAGGAATCACAAATACAAGTGGACAACAGGGAATGGGATGACATTAGCGCTGCATGACCTCTGAGAATAGGGTGGTGATAATCTTACTATACTCTGTCCTGGCCATTCCATCTCTGAAGTATATTGTTCAGTTCTGTGCACCATATTTTAGGAAGGACATTGATACATTGCAGGGCAACCAGTGTTTAAGGACCTCAAATTTGTGCCAGGACTCATTGAAGGAACTAGGGATGGTTAACTTGAAGAAGAGAAGGTTGGGAGAGCTGGGTAGTAAGGGGAGAAGGAGGACATGATATCTTTCTTCAAACATTTAAAGTTACCTTTAAAGAGAATTTGTGTCACCATCATAAAGAATTAAATTTGTTCTTTCTGGCCCCAACAAATTCCCCAAGAGGAGTAATTTGTAAGAGTTGCAAAGCTTGAGATTTAGGTTTAATATGAAAAAAAAATTTCCTAAAAATTGAAGCTATCCAAAGGTGAAATGTGTTACTCAGGAAGTACTGAATTCTCTTTCATTTAAGGACTTCATTTAAAGGGTAACACTGTTATAATAATCAATCACTAAACACTTATTAGGTACATACTACGTGCAACGTACTGTGCTAAATAGCTCGTTTTATGTCTAGGGGGCAATATAATGGTCTCCAAGGTCCACGAAGTCAACTTCAGACTTAGGAAATTTATTTTAGACAAATATTTCTGAGTTCAGTCATAATCACTATGAGACCTGAGTTAGGAAAATTCTTAACATGTAGGCAGAGGTTGGGGGTCTCTGTAAAACCTTATAATTTATACCTATCTCTAGTTAACACACCCAGCCTTATTGTAATTGAGACAAAATTTACGTTACTGGAAAGGTTTGGGTAATGAAACAGCAAATTACAATACTATGTCTATGGATAGATAGATGATGGGAAGAAAAGCTGGATAAATTCTTGGGAATTCCCTTAACCTGGATCTTCTACTCTAAGACACCTCTAGAGCCAATAACCCTTCATGATATCTCCTCTATCTGTGATAGGTCTACTTTTCTCCTCAAAGGTTTACTTGAAAGTCATAGGTTCCAATTTCTAAAATTCTTCCTCATTCTAGCTAACTCACTGCATATATACAGGACCCAAAAGGCATAAGGAAATCTCCCATCCAAATTAAATCTCTTATCTAGTGTCATTACACTTCAAAGACTTCACTCATTATAAACAAGATCCTTTGATTGAATGAGATATTCTCACCCAGTTAAGGTGACAGAGTTAAAATGGGATGGGAGTTACTTCAACCCCATACTTTACTCAAGTGAGGCTCTTTGACTGAATCCAATCTTGATAGAACAAATCAGATTAATAAAATTTGGACTCACTCAAAAGGCCACATCCAAGGCCATAGATGGCCACATATGGCCTTGATGCCACAGGTTCCCCACCCCTGGACTAGATGATCATCTGCCAAGTATGTTGAAAAGATTCTTTTTTCCAACAGGAATTAGACTAGATGGCCAGTGAATTCCTTTCCAACTCTGAAATTCTGCGCACTGTCTACAAGTAATAAGAGAGATATGTATAATGATAGAATCAAACAAGCCACATGAGCAGTGTTTTGAATTGCCATGATTCATTCTTTTACATCCATTTCCAAGAAAAAAGGATTTCAATTATTTTCCTTCGGAGTTGCAATTGAAGCCATTTGCACTCTCTAGGAAAATGAAGAAATGGACACAAAGGAGGCATCTCTCTCCATCTGCCTTGATATCCTTATTTTCAGTTTAACCCTGAACTAGCCTCCTTTCCCTTTGTTCCAATCAAACTTTCTTCTTCAAGCCCAGAGGAGTGTGATTCAGAATTCATAGCATCTCCAAAGACAGAGAATATGATTTATCAGCCCATGAGCCTGTGGTACAGAAGTAATTGCATTAATACTGCCACTGATAAATAGGGCTTTCCTCAGCCTTACAAGCCACTGTGGGCTAATTATTCTTGAGATTCTGTTTGACTTTAATCACAGGGTGAATCATTTCTTTCCAAATGTGGCAGGTATTAATGGCAGAGCATTTGTCCTAATTAATTTTCTAGGGCAAAGAGCCTTTTCATCTTTAATTAAAGACATAAAAATGACCAAAGTGTGTGAGCCTTGGTAAGAAATGGAACCACTCATCTCCAAGAAATGAACTCAGGCTTCTTTCATCCAGCAAATAATATTATGCTCTTTTTTTCCTCCAGATGGCTTGTAACCAAGTTACCTTACTGCTTTTCAACTGTGGTAGATGTCACATGAGTGTGAATAAGATTCAATACTACAAAGAACACTTTGGTCCTTCGAGCATGCTTTTTGACCATTTGTATTTGTCCAGAGGGTTCACTTGATGCCTTGAACAACCAGAACCAATTGGGTATTCTGTTCGACACCCATCCCCTAGTGAAGGCAAAATAAAATATAAACACAGCATACAGATAGATGGATGGATAGATGAATAAACAAATAAATAAATGGGGAAATAGATAAGTATTTCCTGTTAAGAAAGAAAAAGCAAACAAAGAACAAAGGGATGAATAAAAGAAATAGAGAAAGGTTTGAGTAGAGTTGCTATTTAGTCCCAGCTTGTAGGAGGATATAATCATTACCAATTAATGTTTATTGAATACGTGCTGAAAGGGTTTGATCCTTTATGGAATAAGTCTTTTTCCTCAAAGACCTGACATTCTTCACTCTGCTCCCAGTGAAATTGGTCACGTGACATACTAGGATCTCACATCAGGGCAAGCAGGACAAAAGTTAATATTTTATTATCACCACTTTAATCCTTCTACAGAACCTGAACAAGAAAGTGCCAGGCATTAGACCTCTGTGCTACTGACAAGGTCTGAACAGGACAAGGACAAGTTACTGTCCTGATAAGCTGTTTGCATGGTGCCACTTTGAGCTTTGCACTGAGTTGTTGGCCAAGAAATAGAGAGGTACACAAATCTAGGGCACATTGGCTCCCAGGACTCCAGCTATCAGAGGGCCAGTTATAGCTGCCAAATATACATTAAAAGAAAACTGTCCTTATCTGTTTGCACCCCAGAGTGGCTCCTGTGCTGCGCAAAGAATGGGGGTATTTGGTGAACTCTACAGGGTGACCTCTGTGTTTAATTATTCTGATGGCAACTGTTTTAATGTACCTGTGGTGGGAAGTACAAGTATATATGTCTAATTAGTTAAGGGATTTTGTATGACAGCTGATAGATAGTACTTACATAACACCTTTCCCTTTTCTGTTTCTTTTGAGTTACACAATCAATGAACAAAGATCTGGGAAAGGGGATTTCGCAAAGATGTTTCCCTGCATTATCTCATCTGACTTGATCCTCCCAACAACAAAATGTGGTAGGCGCTAAAATTGTCCCCATTTTAAATATGATGAAATTGAGGCTGAGAGACATTAAATGACTTGCCCATGGTATCAAAGCTAGTAAGTACCTGAGGCAGGATCTTAATTCATGTCTTTTTTACTCCAAACTGGAAGCTCTTATCAATTGTGACTCCTAATGGCCCTTACTACAAGTAGAGTCCCCAAAGCTCACCAGACCATGGAGAGTCAGCTAAGAATGAGGCTTCCCTCAAAAGAACAGGCCAATAAACCTAGCCCCAAAACGTTTATGGGAGAATTCAAAATTCAGGTTTTTCTAAAGAGAAGACAAATTGTCATCTGGGACCACAAAAGGAACAGACACAGAGTGCAACCAAGAGGGAAATTAAGGTGGACAAAGTAGGCCTAGAGAAACATTAGTAGAGGACAGCTTTGAAAATTGAGTACCACCTAGTCTTGCTACAAGTTAGATTTCTTTTTGTTCATTTTGAATTATCTTGCCCTGTTTTATTATTTCTGAATTAGTAAATATATTTTCCCTCCTTAATAAGCCTTAGAAAACATGCTTGTAGTGTGGAGGATATAGAAACAGGAAGTAGAAAGATGGGGGTGGGGAAGCCTCTGAGATAGAAGCAATGACAGTAATTAGAATCCAGGTAGAGTAGTTAGTCCCTGAATTTAGGGATTTAGCAAGTCAAGGGACCATGAAATTCCAGGAGGCTTGGTCCTTGAGTTGGAGTCTAGAGATCAGGGATATTGAATGAGTACCTGTTTTAAGAGTCCCATAAAATGACTTAAGGAGACACAGAAAGTCAGTGAGGCCCAGATCCCTCCTCCCTTTTGTTGTTGATAAGACTATCCACAACAGGTTTTTATAACCGTCTCTATTCTCTTTCCTCTCCCTCTCTTCTAAACTCTCTAGTCTGGCTTCTGACCTCATCATTAAACCAAAACTGCTCTCTCCAGGGTAAATAAAGAACCAGGCCAGGAGTCAGGAAGACCTGAGTTGAAATCTGGCCTCAGATACTAACTAGCTGTGTGTCCCTGGGTGAGTCACTTAGCTCTGTTTGCCTCAGTTCATTATCTATAAAATGACCTGGAGAAGGAAATGGCCCCCAAATGGGGTCATGGAGAATCGAACAGGACTAAAACAACTGAACAACAAAGCTCTTTCCACTAATGCTCTGTTGGTTGCCTAATTGACCCCTTAATTCTAGTACCTTCCACTGTTGATTATCTCCAGTTTATCTTGTATGTAAGTTTTTTCTACATATTTGTTTACATGTGTCTCTCCCATCAGACCGTGAACTCTTTGAAAGCAGGGACTCTTTGGCCTTTATTTGTATTTCCAGTGCTGCGTACAGTGCCTGGCACGTAGTAGGCACTTAACAAATGTATATTTACAGACTGACTGACTAAAGGGTGTATATCCTAGCAATACTTTACAATACTAGTGAAGTGTACTGAAGTCAGAATTCTGTCCCAAATCCCCTTTCCCAGATGTTTGTTCATTGATTGTGTAACTCAAAAGAAATTGAAAAGGGAAACTACTCACCGAAACCAAAAAAGATTATTTACCTCATGACCAAACACATTTTAATTAGTTGCTTTAGTAGGGGTGCCCCTATTAGCATAAGTTTGGGGCCACAAATTTTTTTTAATTTATGGAATAAAATGAGTATTTCCATAACATAGTACAATAATAATTCTTTAAAAAGATGATTGTATGTGAAACTGCAAGTCTATTCTGCATGACTTTCTAGAGAACAGAAAGAATGGTAAGAAAGGGGAGGAGAAAAAGGAGTAGATAGATTATCTGGTTCTACAGAAGTTAGAGATCCTGGGAAAAGGTCTGACTCACCTTGGAGATATCTACCCAGTACCTCTTTGTCAGACTTTTGTTAGGTAGACAAGCATAGGCTTTAAAGTTAGAGGATAATTTAGTGGTCATCTTCATGTCATAGATGAGAAAGCAGTCTTGGAAAGGTTACATGAATTGCAGAAGGTCATTTAGATATTGAGTAGCAGAGATAGGTGCAAGTTCAGAGTTACATAATTTTAATTGTTTTTGTTTTGTTTTGTTTTTTTGAGGGGGGAAGGCAGGGCAATTGGGGTTAAGTGACTTGCCCAAGGTCACACAGCTAGTACATGTGTCAAGTGTCTGAGGCCAGATTTGAACTCAGGTCCTCCTGACTCCAGGGCCAGTGCTCTACTCACTGCGCCATCTAGCTGCCCCCAGAGTTACGTAATTTTAAATCCAGTGATCTTCATGACACACCATGTTGCCTAGTGGTCTGAGTTATAAAACTACTATTAGACTTTGAAGGAGAGAAATATTCAACATCAAACAGCTCTCAGAGAAAATTTCAAGTTGCTGCTATCACTGCGGCTCATCATTTTTAAATGTTCTAGACATTAATTGCAAGAAAAAAAAATCTTGCTTGTTTGCCCATCTGATTTCCCTTTATCCATTCCCTGCCCCCTCCCCAAAAAATCTCATAGGTGATTTTAGAATGAGAAAATTTATGCTCTTAAAGTCTGGTGGCATTTGATATCCAAAGTTTCATAAGAGGATATTCCAAAATCCTATTCTTTCCTTACCATGAGTGTTACTATAAAATAAGGGGTGAAGTGACTCGTCCAAGGTCACACATTCACATACTGGTCAGTAGTAAAGCTATGATTCCAAAGAGGTTCACCAATTGAAAATCTAATGTTCTTTTCATTGCGCCACACTACCTTTTCATGTCGAATGAATGAATGTTGTCTTCCTCTCCCTAATTCCAGCCTTATCCCTATATGTTGCCTTTCACTGCCCAGATTCTTTTCAAATTTATTTCCTATGCTGTGAACTCTGCTCATCTTTTGACTCTCTCCATCCTCAATCTCTATGGAGTATTAAAACCGCCTAAGCTTGACCATATCTTTTAGCTAAGGTGGGATTCAGAAGCATGTAAATAGCTATGATAAATAAGCAGGTATAGCATTCTCAGGACACTTATAGCCACAGTCTTCCTATAACTACACACAATATTGCCCATCTAATGCTTCACCTCAAAGCCTCATAGGGCCAGACCAGTTCTACTACAAAGTTAATGTCCATAGCAACTTCAACCTTAGGAAAACAAAGCATTAGCAAGACATAGATACAAACTCATTTAAGTCAGCTTGATTACATATGATTTATGCTCTATAGGTATGTAGCACTGGATGTGTTAGTAACGTTCCGGAGCTATAGCGCCAGCTGGTACCAAATGTATATGTCTAGTACATGCCTTTTAAGGAAAGCATCTGTTATTATTTGAAAGGAGACAAAAAGAACTGATGATAACATAAGCAATAAATTCTCTTTTTTCAAATATATAGGAGTTGCATTTTTTTCACTGAAACAGGAGAAAAAGCTAAATACTATTACCTTTTCCCCTCTCCAAACTTCTGGGATCATAACAGTACCCCTCCTCAGCAGCTCCCTTCCAAAAAAAAGTCACTTGGACTTGAGTTGACACTGAAGGCAACTTGAAAAATGGTGCTGATTGGTTAAGGAGTAAAACCACTGTGTTGGCCAGATAGCAGTAACCTGTGTCATTATCTACTACTGGGGATGTCATCTCTCAGGGTGATGGAGAGCCCTCCATCCTGACAGTTGAGGTCTTTCCTAACCTTCCAGGAAGTGATTAGTCTGTCAGCAATGTCACTCGTCACCCAGTGTTTGGATTTCAGTACAAATTCAGACAGGGACACTGAGAACCAAGTGGAGAATAGTGCATTTTACACAAAAATGAAGTAAACACAAGCAGAGGAATGGAGCTGAACTGATGGCCTTAAATAAAAGGGATGATTTACAGCCCCTTTCAAATCATTTTATGCATCTCAGTCACCCTGTTTGGGAGGTCAGGATTGTTCCTCTCATTTCCAGAACTAAGCTGTGAGGAGATTTTAAATCACTGAGGTATATGTTCTCCTCACCACTAAGGTCAGAATTGTTTGCCCAGGAACTGAAGTTGTCTAGGTCATTGTAGGCAGAAAGAACCAACATCTTTTTCTCACCCTGATAGGGGTTCCATCCTTATGCCTTTGTTTGCAACTGCAAATCTCTCATGCCTATCAGTGACCTCCATACCTTTATCACTATGCCTCCCTGATTTCAGATCTGCTGAGAATGAAAGTAAAGACTAGGAAAGCTAAAGAGATTTGCTTATTATCCAACCAAAAACCATAATCAGGCCTAGGATTTAAACCCACAGCTGCCTATTTCACTTGTGATCGCCTTAGTCTAGAAAACCAAAACTGGAAGTATAGCCAACACATTGGCAACAACACCAAAACTCACTTCCTGTCTTCTTCTTCTTCATCATAGTACCTGATGTTGAAGCAAAAGGCTACCCCTGGAAATGGGGCTCTGAATGAAGTATTTAAAAGTCCAGGGGACCTTTGAAATTACTTAATGTCACTTCACAGAATCAGAATCTTTGATCTCTCCAAGCTCAACCTCCACATATAACCAATGAGAAAACTATGATCCAGAGAAGGTAAATGATATAGTAGAAAAAACCCTCTGCTTGGAATCCTATATCCTTGGTTTGTGTCAAAGCTCTGACACTTGCTGGTTTGGTTACCTTTAGCAAGCTCAGTGATTCATAGGATCATAGATTAAGAGCTGAAAGGAATCCCTCCTTCTCCTTCTCCTTCTTTTGTTTTTATGATGAAGAAACTAAGGCTAACAGAAGCTAAACAACTTGCCCGTTATCACACAACAAGTAAGTGGTACTGGCAGGATGTGAATCCAGCAAATCTAGTACGGCAGCCACTAAGCCTCATTGCTTCTGAGTCTTAGTTTCATCATCCTTAAAATGGGAACAAAAGTCATTGCACAGCTTGACTCATTGAGTTAAGAAGAGAATGTAAGTAAATTATCATAAATCTGAAAGCACCACATAAATTGTAGCTTTGATCATTCTTATTACAGGACTTTGAAATATAGGACTTAGAGTAGGGAAGGGACCCTATACATGTTTGAAGTCAAATATTTTATTTTAAAGGTGAAGATACTGAGGATCAGAAAAAATGAGGTGACTTTTACAGGCTCACCCAGCTAGTTAATGACAGGGCATGAACTAAACTCCAGACCTCTTGACTTTCAATTTCAGAGCACTTTCTCCCATAACACTCTTCCTACTATTTTTGTCTGTGCTTTTCATGAGGCGAACAAACTTTCACTAGGAATTGAATGAATAGACTCCCCCCAAAAGTTGTAACATGGTAAGAAACTGTAATTGTCACCTGACTGGTCTGAACTTAATCTAGAAGTAAAAAGCTTGGGAATAAACAGATGAATAACTGAGACCAGCAACCCTCCATCCCAACAGATGCCTTTAAAAGTCAACCAGAAGGATGAAGACAATGAGGTAAACCTGTGTAAATGGATTTCTGTTTAGAGCTAATGGAAGGCCCTGAGGGGAAAAAAATTCCCCCCTCAGCAGGGTAGCTTATCCTACTCCAAGTTTACTGCTACCTGTTAAAGATGCCCTGACCTGGAAGAAGAAAGCTATGAAGAGTGAGAAATACATACACCATGTGTATGGATTTGGGAGATGTCTTTTCAGGACTGAACTTATCCTGATCACATAAGCCCAACTTGTTCAGCGCCTTTAAAAGCCCTGTTAAGTTGTTGCTAGGTCTCAGAGAGAATTAAGTATGCACAGGATGGAAAGGAGAGCAATGGTGAGTGGAAGGAGACAGAACAGGTTTGTATCAGCCTCTGGGGGAAAGGGATATGAAATGAAATCAATCTGCAGGCAAGGTATCACCACCTGTGTGCAGCCCACCATCAGACAGGCAGGCTGAGCTGGCACTGTGTCAAAGACCCATTTACTATACACTCTAGGGCCCTTTAAGTGGAATTTCAATTGAGAGGCCTATGAACACCTTTCCAAAAATATTACAGAACTTGACGAATTGCCCAACAGTACCTCACACTGGGGCAATGCGTCCATGGTAAGCTAGACGGCAGTCGATACATCTAAAGTGCTTGTTTGTGCTGCGGCAGCCTCGCTCAACTGATAAACTGCCTTGCCTGTAGTTCTTCTTAATTTAGAATTCATTACGTCTCTCTTTCCATGAAAGATAAACCAATAGCTGCCCTTGACAGCTGTTTTCTCCGGGGTCATTCTCTCTATCCGCCCATCTACTCTTTCTTCAGGGGGTTTGTGCACTGTAATGTTAGCTCTATCAATTTCATTCAATTCTTCCATTGTAATCTACAGGGACCAGGGAGGACAGCAAAGCCAAATGTCCTTAACCATTTATACACTGCAACCCAAAGAAGGGGAATCATTAAGAAGGTAGGGAACAGTATGCAGCATTAAAGAAAATGCTAGCACAAAGAATTCCGGGAGACCAGGGAGCAGAGGATATCCAGGGAATTATCTTTTCTACTAAAATTAACAGCCTAGTCCACAGGGACCCTTTTGGCATCTGAATGCCCTACCACCCCAGTTTTCTCTCTTTGGAGTAATTTGGCCATTTACTGTTTGTATACCCATATGACTGGCCTCAGGATTCACAGGGAAGTCTATTCAGGCCCCTAGGGAGGGAGTAATACATTGATACATCATGGACTCCATTGGTGTAGTTCAGATTACCAAAGAAACAGATCAGGGTCAACAGGCTTTGGGAGAAGTGCATTCCCCTTCTAGAATAAGGAAGGATCATTGCTATATATTGCGGCAGAGTTAGGGGAGGAGGGGAGAAGGGAGAGAGAGAGGGAGAGAGAAAGGGGGAGAGAGATGAGGGGAGGAGGGGAGAGGGGGGAGGGGGGAGAGAGAGAGAGAGAGAGAGAGAGAAAGAGAGAGAGAGAGAGAGAGAGAAAGGAAGGTAGGTTTAAGAGAAATTACCCTCTAAACCCTGCAAAGTGCTTTGAAAATGTCAGAGGCTGAGCAGATCCTCTAAATCTGGCACACTCTCCTGGCTTACATAGAGAGAAGAAATTTCCAAGGGGGTCTGCATAGGATTTGGTTGCATGATTAGGATGGCTGCTATAAAGGGAGCCATGTGGGCAAATCCCCAAGCACCACTTGGAGATTTTATCCTGGGATGCTCCATGTACAGCAACGTGAGGTGGAATTTCTGACCATGTTAAAACTGGAAGTTTAAAAATAAATGATCTGGTAAATGAAAAGAAAGACAGGAATCTGGAAGAGAGAAATGGAGCCCAGTTCAAGTATGGTTGAATTAAACTCATCCATAACATTTAAGAAAAGTTTAGAAAACATCTGCCCCATATCTGGACCCTGGGGGCAGGGGTGGTAATAACCACAACCTGATGTTCAACTGAGCTAAATTATTTTTTAAACTCAGATTATCCAAAGCTTGGCATCATAGAGCTACCAAAATATTTTTTCCTACAATATCTGAGCTACTTTTAAAAGAATAAAAGAGATATGAAAAATTGGCCAGTAATTAATCCCTAATCTTGTAAGACCAATAAGAGGGGTCAGTTATTTCAGCAACTGGAGGAGATAGAGGCTGTTTCCCTGAAGTTGACTTTTATTTGGCTTAAATTCACTGACAATTTCCCTGGTCCCTGATTAATTAAATCTAACCATAAATTAAGGTTGACTGGTAACACATAGGAACTCTAAAATCAGAATTCTGAAAAGGGGATCAATAAATACGCTTTAATTTTAAGTTTAATGAAAAAAAAAGCAAATAGAAGCCAACAAAAGATCCCTTATCATCTCAATTAAATACTTGAAAAAATGGCATACTGTTATTAATATATAAGGGCAACCCTACTGACTTTTGTCATTTTATATCATTTTATCAGTAATCATAATGAATGTACAGTCATACACCCACATTTTGGACGAGTTCTTACAACCAATGGTTCAAATGTTTCCAACACAAAGATTAGGGATATAGTCTGGAACCATGAAACAGAGTAAAACTAACTGGTTTATACATGGGTCAAATCCTTGACCTTGGCCTCATTAGTTCTGTGCTCTAACCAGCTGAGCTCACCAGTCACATGTAACCTCAGTGTTGGCTCCAGGTCAGTTATACCAAACAGTGATGCCAATAGGCGTAACAACATTTAATCCAAGGTACCCCTCCTCTACTAGGACCTGAGGCTGTGTTTCAATCCAAATTACTCACCCACAGCCTGTTGTCTTTAAGATCTGGCCAATATTCTTTCTACCCAGAGAAAACTTGTACTAGCCAAATGGCAGTGGTTAGGAGGGGTGGGTGGCACAAATACTGGCCTGCTCCTTGAAGAAATCTGATTTTAATGAGTTTACCCAGGCTCAGCCACTACCAATTTTCCCTGAGAAATTGCATCGAGTCTTCCCTCTGTAGATTGAAAAAGGGCAAGAGTTAGTTTCAGGCAAAACCATATCGTGCTTACTGCTTTTCTGTGAGACCAGCCTTTCCTGAGAGTCCTAGAGCTTTGGTCTACCATTCTCTCCCTTCCCCAAGGCTCTGGCCTCACTTAACTCCCTCCCTATTTTTCTCTGTCTCCCATTCCCACCTGCCTCCCCCCTCCCCCAATCATACCGCTTCCCCTTTCCTTTTCCCTTTCCAGGATTCTCCTTCACCTCCTTCTCCTTTTCCTTGCTGGTTTCTCATTAAAGGTTCAAAGGCTGCCGAGGCAGTAAAATGTAATTAGACTCTTGCTGTGGGTGATGGTATCAGCTCGCCCTGTTGACTGGCACTTGACTAAAAGCCTGCTTTTTCCTCCAGCACTGTGATTGAGTTTCCCTCCTTTGGCCACCAAGGCTCTCTCTGCCCAGTTCCAAAGTCCTAAGCAGTCACAAATCTGCAACACAGCCAGAAGCACCTGCTAAATACAAACCAGCAATCTTAATTAGAAAAGCATTCATTCCCAGTGTGACAGGTAGCTCACTTAACCCTTTGTGCTCCCTGCAGAAGTGGGAGGAGGATGCTCATTACAAGTTTCCTCCCTAGCAGAGACAGTCAGTTCTGCCTGCCCATTGGTTATAACATTTCATGAAAGCACCTAGCCCCTGGCATATTAGAGATGAAATGTCAGGGGATTGCAAGGATAGAAGTTACACAGGCTTCTTCCTTTCTGTTTTAGATGTTGCAAATGTTAAGAATGTACCCAGTGTGCTGCAGATACTAATGAAGGCAGCGGGCTCAAGGAATACAAAATACTTTTGAAGCTCTAATTGAATGAAGATGAGTTTAGGTAAGGAAACGAACTACTCTAATCACTTAAGGGGGAAAATGAATTGAATCGGGTTCCCTAGTCAGAAACACTGGAATATGGCAATTAAGATAGCACCAGGAGGTTTGTGATAAGCAAATGGAATACATAAAGGAGATTTTCAAATGATATAAAGATGTTTTGCTGCCATGTCCACTTTCTCAGCAAACAACCCATGATTTCCTGGCTTTATCATAGTTCTGTGCAACTCAAGAGCCAGTTTTGAAGCTGTGTTTTCTAAATAAAAAATTAGAAAAGAGCCATTGGCCATTATTTCCTAATTAATCAGAAAAGGGAAATATTTGGTTGGCCAAGAGGAGTTTGGATTTAATTGTGTGACAGTTCTGTTAGAAATGTCTTCATTTTACACAGCCACATCACCTCAGGTTGTCTGTTTCTAATCTAAGAAAAAATCTGTGCGAATACACTGCCTAATCCAGGATTTCAGTATCATTCAATTTCATTTATTTCAAATATTTTGAAGATTATACTCTATGCAAGACACTGCTAGGCCTTGAAAACATAAAAAGAAATGAAACAGCCACTGCCCTCAAGAAGCTTATATTCAGCAAAAAGAGAATACCTGCAACATGTATATAGATAAGTAATGCAATGCATACATAAAGTAAACATGAAGTAATCATGGGTTGAGGATTTGCGGGTTAGGACTGACTAATGGGAAGTATCTGGAAAGGCTTCCTGCAGTTTGGTCATACCCAACAGGTAAAGAAACAATCAGAAAAAAAAAAGAAATTTTAAAAAGAAACAATCAGGACCAGACATACTGGTTATCACCTATATAATGAAGTTTGCAAGGCATTTCAAAAGCCCATAATCCCCAAATGTCTACCCTATCCAAGTGCCTGAAATTTAATCATTAAAGAGTTATTTCTTTATATTAAGAATCCCTTCTGAGGCATTCTTTTAAAATGCAAATATCCCTGAATTTGCCCATGCATTAAGCTTTTATCAGTCTCTAACACTTCAGTATAACATAGTTCATCAGGTCTCTCCTCCTAGAACCACGGAATGCATGGAAGCATGAGGACATTGAGGGGCAAGGAAATACATAAAAAGGGAAAAGATGAGATCCAAATGGCTAACTTCATCTGCCCCCACATTCTTGCCCAAGTCTAGACCCAGAAAGACAGAAATGTATGAAGAATTTATAATCATGGTCCTAAATGGCTCCAAACTTGGAGGTACTCAGAAATTTCTAGCTCTATGTGTCTATAACATTAAGTAGTGATGCTAGCAAAGGAAACTGGGTAGTGATTAGTTCTCAACAAAGGCTCTCTTTTGTTGGATGACCATAGACAATCTTGTTCCATTATCACTAGAAGGTGGAGAGTATGTTATTTCACCAAGTCTCCACTAAGAATGGCAAGTTTGTGGGAATAGAAAAATGAAGCCACACAACCAGTTCTTTTGCCAGCCCTAATTCCACCTTATTTCCCAGCGAGAGTAAATCTCTTCCTTGTACTTTTCCTGTTCCAGACTCCACCTTTTTTCCTCCCTCTTTTAAGCTTCCTCTTCAGACCTAAGTTCTAGTCTCAATTTGGCCACATTTGTGTGGCCTTGAAAAAAATCCCTTAACCTCTCAATGATCTAGCATAGGCCAATGATGTCAAACTCAAATAGAAAGAGGGCCTCTAAATTGTACATAAGGATCCCTGTGGGCCACATATTGGCTTTAAAAAACATATTTTAACATTGTCTGTGCTCTATTGTACTTTTATGGGTTTAGTTTTGTCAAATGCTTACCAATTACATTATAATGTACTTCTATTGCACTCAGCAGTTCATATGTTTGACACCTCTGTAATACTCAAAGTTGCAGAGAAAGTGCAAAACTACTTTGATAGAGGGAGTTCCCTTACATGGGAATTCCTTATACCAAGTAAATCCCAAGTCCAGGCCCTATCCTTTGAAAACACATAAATGTAAACCAGTAGTTATGTTCTGAATATTATGTTCTTTATTACGTTAGATGTTAGTGGAAAATTAATTTATTAGCATAATCACTGTAAACAAGCATTATTTGGGGAATTTTTTATGTATCTTATCCATTTTCATCCATTCATTCAATATACATTTATTAGTCACCTAATAGGCAAAAAGCTTGTGAGTCAGCTAGGTGGCTCAGTGGATAGGGTGCTGGGCCTAGAGGCTGGAAGAACTGAGTTCCAATCCACTTGGACACTTACTAGCTGTGTGACCCTGGGCAAGTCATTTAATATGTTTACCATAATCCACTGTAATGGCAAGATACTCCAGTGTCTTTGCCAAGAAACCTCCATGGACAATAACAGTGTGCTATGATCCACAGGGTCATGAAATGTCACACATGATTAAACAACAACAAACATCAGACACAATGCACTGTGCTAAATTCTAGGGATAAATATATTGAGATGTATAGATATATGTATACATCTATAAATAGATATAGATGTAACACATCCCCTGCTCTCAAGAAGTCATCAAGGAATTTATAATGAAATAAAGAGAAAAGTCATGAAACACATTCTTTCTCATGTTTCACTTTTCTCCTTAGGAGTACTACATAGAACATATATGGAACAGGGTGCTCCATTTTGAGATTTGCATTTTAGAGAGGACATTAATAATCTGGAACTCTCCTAACTGTCCAGTCTTCTTACTCCCTTGCTCCTCCTGCATTACTACACACAACCCCACATACTGGGCAATCCAGTGACTCT
The DNA here is from genome assembly GCF_011100635.1 of Trichosurus vulpecula. Classification (NCBI taxonomy): domain Eukaryota; kingdom Metazoa; phylum Chordata; class Mammalia; order Diprotodontia; family Phalangeridae; genus Trichosurus; species Trichosurus vulpecula. The sequence continues at coordinate 130,722,635 of NC_050580.1, read as the reverse complement.
GGCCTCCTTACTGTTCATCAAACACAATACTCTATTTCTCACCTCCATGCATTCTCAATGGCTGCCTCCAAATCAGCAATGCTCTTCTGCCTCATCACTTTTTATCTTCCTGGCTTCCTTCAAAGTCTGAGCTAAAATTCTACCTTCTACATGAAGTCTTTTCCAGTCCTTCTTAATCTTACTGCCTTCCTTCTGGGATTATGTCCATTTTACCTGGAATATATTGAATATATCTTGCTTGGACAAAGTTGTTTGTTTGTATGTTGCTTCCCCTCTTAGACTGTGAGTTTTTAGAACATGAGCTGTTTTTCTGTTTCTTTGTTTTTTGTTTTCATTTTTTTTAAGTTTCCAGATACACTCACTCTCTCTCTCTCTCTCTCTCTCTCTCTCTCTCTATATATATATATATATATATATATATATATATATATGTGTGTGTGTGTGTGTGTGTGTGTGTGTGTGCGCGTATAAATACACATATGTATACATATAGAAAGTGTGTGTGCATATATATGTATTATATATATATTATATATATATATATACACATATGTGTGTGTGCATGTGTGTGTATACATATATATAAGACTGACAGATCCAGAGGTGGTCAACTTGAAAGATGAACTAAAAACTTGACTATATGAAGACTACCTATGGAGCTAAAGATTTGTACCTTGAGGAAAAGAAGACGAGAAAAGAACAGAATTATTCCCTCCAAATATTCATAGGTATTGTCATGTGCAATTTTTCAGCTTGTTCTCAAAGAAATGAACAAGAACTAATGGTTCAAACTTAAAGGGAAGCAGATTTCAATGCAACATTTGAAAAACTTCTCAATAATTAGAGCTGCTCACTACATTGTGTGTATACATACATATACATATATACATATGGGTATGTGTAAATATGGATATATGTACATACATACATACATATATATATCACTGTAAACAAAAGTCTGTTGCACAGGTTTTACTATATGAAGCCAGAAATCTCCTTTCATTCAGATCTTTGGCTAGATCATTTCACTTACCAAACATATATATACTCTTTTTTTCTAACACTCCACACATACATTTCTTTTTTATGTGCAGTGACTTTTTCAGAACATACAAGTCTATAAAAGTCAAACAGAGGATCAAACACCTCCAGCTTCCAGTAATTCTGCCTAAAATGGAATGTCCTTCCCTCTCATGTGTAGTGACTTTTAACATAACATTTAATATGCCCTGGAGTGGGGAACACATCTTTCCCAGTGAACCATGGCCAGCAGAGAGTTGGCCCCTCCTTGGATTCAATCATCTTGCTGACCGATACTAAGGAAAATTTGAAGAAGAGGAATCATTGATAATCTGTAGCCATCAGACATGGTGACTGCCGAATTCAAGGAGGCTGGTTTTCCTAACCAGAGCCCCATATTTTAAAGTATATTTGAAACTATTATGTCAATAGCTTCCTCCTTAACAGAAATACATTTTTCTTCCAAAGAAAAATGTTCGAACTAAGATCTGGTCATTTAGCTAGCAATTACTGGTGATTAATTTAGAATGCTATTCTACTTTTAAAGTTATTTTGTTATCTATAGGAACTCTATCTCTTTCCTACTCCAATTCAATCTCTTTCTGTTCTAATAATCACACCCACCAGAACCTATTTCCTTTTTTTTATATATATGTTCAGGGATAGCAACACAGACTGAATTAGGAACTATGCCCCCTGCCTGGTAAACAACACAAAAAGGACCCAGTCCGTCCATAAAAACACAGTGAAAACAGACTGCTATTTTTCTGAAGATCCCAGAGTAATTAGGATTATTTGGGGGGGAAAAACCAAACATCTAATTTGCTTAACAAATTTGTCAAGTTTACCATCTGTGCCACAACAAAACTCTGTTTTCCCCGTTCTTTACCTCTTAGCTCTGGGACTTAACAGAAGAAGAGAGAATGGAGAATGTACAATGAACAGAACCTTTTAGAGAAGATGGTTGATCAACATCTCCAATGGCACTCAAGGGTATTGGCAATTTTGTCAGATGGTATATGACATACAGAAAGACTAAATGCAATAGAACTTAAATAGCTAAAATTTAAGTACTGTTATTATTTTGTATGGATTATTTTAATATTTTCATACAGAATGATTCAGATCCAGCTGCGCTTCACTGGCTCTTAGATTAGCCCTATCCTTTCACGAGTGGTGCTGATGTTCTTTGTCTAGTGATGGCACGGGTTGGTAAGGCCCCACTAAGATGGACTCTGCCTCCTTCCCTCTCTGATATGTTTCTGTTAAAGTTCTTACAAAGACATATTTACACAATCTTTAATTGAATATTAAGGGTAGTCACAGCAAGTTAATATCAATGAACCTCAGTCAGCAAGCATTTATCAAGTTTATCATTAAGTACTTGGCACATGGAGACAACATGGAAATAAGTCAGTGCATAAAAATAGAAACAGAGTAGATGGAAGATAACCTGAGAGAAGTTACCAGCGGGTGAGGGAAGAAGCTGGAAAGGCCTGTTTCAGGGGGTGAGACTTGAGCTGAATCTTGAAGGAAGCCAGTAAAATCAAGAGATTGAAGCGAAGGGGAATGGTCATTCCAGACATTTAGAATATCCAGTGTGAAGGCACAGAGATGGGATATGGAGCATTGTATTCAAGGAAAGGCTACTATGCTGGAGTAGTTAAACTGTAGCCTGTGGTGTGGATTGTGATGTATAAGAAGGCTAGAAATATAGGAAGAAGCCAAGTTGTGATGAGTTTAAATTATAGATGACTTTATTTTTGATTCTGGAAATAATAGGGAACCACTGATGTTTAATGAGCAGAGGTTTTATGGATGCATTAGAAAAATGCCTTCGCAGCTGAATGGAGGATGAATTGGAGTGGGGAAAGATGAAGCAAGGAAACGAGTTAGAAGGTTATTGCAATAGTTCAAGTAAAAGATGATAAGCGTCTGAACTAGGATGAGTGGAAAGAAAGGGACAAATACAAGGCATGTGATTAAAGATTGGATAGATGTATGGAGCAAGTGAGAAGGGGAGGTGAGGATAACAATGAGGTTGAAGACTTGTGTGTCTGGAAGGTTGGGGGTGACCTCAACAATAATAGCGAAGTTGGGAAGAGGGGAGAAAAAAGATAATGAATTTTGTTTGGGGCTTCTAGTTAGAGATGTCTAGAAGACAGTTGTAAGACTGGAGATAAGGAAAGAGATGACAGCTGGATAGATGCATCTGGGAACTATCTGCAGTGGAAGGATAATTGAACTCATAGAGGTGATGAGATCACCAAATGAGACACTAAGGAGGGAGAAGAGAAAGGGAACCAAGACAGAACCATGGAGGACACCCAAAGCAGGCATGGATGAAGAAACAGCAAAGAAGACAGAGAAGGAATGGTGGCACAGATGAGAAGAGCAACAGATGAGGGCAGAGTCATGAGAGCCCAGAGGTGAGAGAGAATCTAGGTGGAACAACTATTTCAACAATCCAACTAGCAGCTGCTGTGGAGGGTGTAAAATCAACAACAACCAGCTCACAGAACGTTGCAAAAGCCCAGGTTCTTTTGACCTGCTTTACTAAGGAAAGCAACATTAAGGGGTTGACAATCTCACTTTAATCCAGCATACAAATACCATTCACTTAGTTCAGGGGAAAAAGCCAGCGCCCTGAACTTCAGAGCAAATACAAACAAATTACAATCATTGACAGAGAGACCAAATACAATTCATAGTTACCAACTTCTAAGTTCAGCTCAGGAGCTCATAACAAGGGCTGGCCCAGAGTCACATGCACCACCATGGCTGTGGGTCAGAGCTCTGGAAAAAGAGAAAGCCAACCCCTGGTTTTGTACCTTTTTCAGGGTCAAAGGTGAGTCACACAGGCGACTCACCCATGTGACCTAAAATCATCACAAAGATGCGACTTAAACCCACGTGGTCTAAAAGCCTCTGATGTCACAAACATGTCACTCAAACCCATGTAAACTAGGCTTTCCCTTGAGGCAAGGAGGTCATCAAGGACTTCTAATTTGATCAAGGAAATAAAAGCCAAACTCTTCAAGGGCATTTGGTTGAATTAAGTGCTAAGAGCCCATTTTGATTGCCAACACAACAACTCAGCATGCACATTTTCTAGTCACGTCAATTCACCCTTAGTCCCCTCCACAAAAGCATGAAGCAGGCTCCAAACCTAGAAGTTCAGTTTTCTCCAGTCATTCCCAGAAGGAAACTGGAGAAGACATTTTCCTAGGGCTTTTTACCGAGGATAAATTGTGATAGACTAATGTCCAATCTATTGATAAAATACAGAAACTCAGGGCACTTTACTGTTTTCTCCCAAAGAACATCCATTGTTTATGAGTTGGTTGTGACAGCAGGACTGTGCTAGCAGGGTGTGTTACATATGAAATAATTTTCTTAAATGCCCTTTCAGACTTCACATTCTCCAGTACTAAAAGTGATGGTGGAAATTATATTTATCTTCCTTTATCAAAAAGTAATTTTTAGCTACTTTTAAGTGACTATACTAGAATGCAGCTCTTTGGCTATCTTATCTAAAATCTACTTCACTGGTGTGGAAAGGACCATGTTTTAATATTTTAGGGATTTTTTATTTCATCGATATGGGCCTTACCTCCACCAATGCATATCAGAAACATTTCATACCTTGATAGAAAGTCTTCAAGAAATATGAGGGCCAAAAACAGTATCACCTTGAAGCCAACCTGGTAGTGAGTCTTCTCAGATTTAATTAAGCTTGTCCTTGGATGAAATCCATTTACAGACTGTTACTGGATCCATACCTGCATTGTTTCCAGCTTGGTAGGACCTGCCAATGTTTGCACTCTGTTGGCACAGCCCTTAAGAACCATGGTGTCAGTGCCACACCACAGCAAGCCATTGGAAGAATACTCTAGTAGAAGAAAGAAAGCCATATTCCATTTTTTTAAAACTCTCTTGGGCCCCTTCAGGAATAGCCCCAGGGTCTGATACTTACTGAAGAACTCCCTTTTTGTTCAAAGTAAATAGAACTCAGATTATTTTCTAAATGACAACAAACTTCTCCAAACTGAACTTTTCTAGACCTAGTACATGAGGTTTATAATACCACTTTATCAATTATAATCTCTTTTTACTATGCTGCTTTAGTGAACACCCAACTGTCCTATTAACACTTTGCTGTAATGTTCTTTAATTTTAAATTCATACCAAGAAAGGTAGCAAAAGCCAGGCCATTTGGCAGAATAATGGAGGGGAAATTATTCAGGTTGTTCAAAACACAGAGGGCTCTGTGGGTCACTAATCACTGTAAGCCATGTTACTTTTTTAGTATTTCAGCATCCAGGGCAAAGTCAAATTCTCCCCATGCACATATTCCCCATAAGTCCACTACACACTTTTAGAAACATCCTCACTTCTTTCAGAATGTCACAAAGATCCACTTCAGCAGGGTCTATCATGAAGTGACACTGATTTCACGAGGGTCTATACAAACAGGGCAGAATTTTCTAAAGTCATTAGGTGCCAATACTGGCCTGGCAAAGTTTACAGAAACAAACATACACACACACACACACACACACACACACACACACACACACACACACACACTTTGTCAAATACTTGGTGAGAGGAGAGAAGCTAGGACCTATTTTCCACTACAACTTTTTTCACTGAAGACTAAGCCTATTAGGAAGCTTCCTGAAGTGATCTGGTTCTTCAGCTACTTTTTGTCTTCAAGACTTTGCAATAGGATAATATAACTTGCTTGTGGAAAAAGTAGCAAAATTGAGCCTCCAAGACACTGTCTGCATTTCTCTACATTTCCTTCATGTATCTGGAAGGCATAAACAGTAGATTCTGTGTATTTTCATATAATTAATCTCACCATACCTAAACAATAACAAATAGGGCATTACGAACTCACTAGTATGTATGCACATGTGTGATATGTGTGTGTTAACATTTGGGTAGTCTTTCCTGCTAGGTAGCACAGCATATAGACCTCCAGACCTGGTGTACAGACGACTCCTCTTCCTGAGTTCAAATCTGGCCTCCGGCACTTATTAGTTGTGTGACCCTGGGCAAGTCACTTAACCTTGTTTGCCTCAGTTTCTCATCTGTAAAACAAGCTGGAGAGGAAATAGCAAACCTCAGAGACTCAGACATGACTAAAATGACTGAACAACAACCAAAGTCTTTCCTAAATATGAATTGTTACCATGATTAGAACCTAGGATCATAAAACATAAAATACCAGTGCATTTATGTGACTTAGATTAGAACCTAGGATCATAAAAACATAAAATACCAGTGCTTTTATGTGACTTAGTATAACCCCTCAATTTATAGATGAAGAAACGGAAAAATGAGTCATTTGCAAAGGCCTAACTTCCAAATACATAGATGACGGATTGGTATAGTGGAAAGAGGCCTGGATTTGGAGTCAGAAGACCAGTTTGAATTCCAACCTTATTACTTACTACCTATGTGACCTCTGACAAGTCACTTAACCCTTCTGGACCTCAGTTTCTTCAAGCATTAAATGAGGGGTGTTAAAATAAATGCTTTCTAAGATCCCTTCCAGTTCCAAATCCTATGAGCCTATGATTCAGAATGTCCCAAGAACATCGCAAAAGGAAAAAATTCTGACTGAAAAAGCTGCTTCTCCCAAGATTATTAGTAAGTGTGAAAGAATTGAAAAGTGAAAGTTGAGCCTGGGGGTGGGGAGGGACAGAAAGGGTATTTATATGGGTGCAGACATTTTCTTGGCTCACTTTTAAAAGTGTAACTTCTATTTAAGGTTTTCAGTTCAAATTATGAAGAAAAAGCAGTCCAACCATCAGCTAAGTGTGCTGAGAAGGCACTGCACTGACTGAAAGTCAGGTCTCAAAGGCCAACTCCTCAGAACTCTCCAGTTAGCTCCCAATGTGACCCTTAATCTTTTTTTTTTAGGGTGGGGGGCATTCTTACGGAGAAATTCATTCAATTTGTTATTTCTGAAGTTATATGAAAGAGTCCATGATTACAAAGTGATTCAACAGGACTTCCAGTAAAGACGGCAGAACAGTCAGAAAGCCCACAGAGACAGCACCCAAAACCCGGTCACTGATTAAGAAAGATCACCCAAACCCCTACTCATCCCATCTAGAATACTGAGGGAAGAAGAGTGAAAATACAAAAAAAAGTAAAATCTAGAGAGCCACCCTGGAGAGATAATAAGGGCAGCTGCTGTATGAGGCACTTCACTGACCTATAACTTCACTGACCTACAACCATGCAGCTGAGAAACCAGTCCTGAGCTAGACCTGATAGGCTGCTTTCCTCTTCACCTTCATCTGTCCCCTACATTTCCCCAAAATATTGAGTTGGAGGGATAAGGAGCACTAGGAACCTTTTTCCACCTAGTCTTCTCACCTATTTTCCTACCAGTCACAGCCCTTGAGCCCCATGGGTGCTCTAGGAATGCCCTGGTACCCTACCAGAGAATCCAGGCCTGAGCAGAGGAAGGGGCAGCCCCTACCTTCATCTTCTCTGTACTGACCAGAGCATGGTGAATTTTCTAGCCTGGGGACAGCTAGGTTGTGCAGTGAGTAGAGCACAGGCCCTGGAATCAGGGACCTGAGTTCAAATCCATCCTCAGACACTTGACATACTAGCTGTGTGACTGGGCAAGACACTTAACCCCAATTGCCCTGCCTTCCCCCCTCCAAAAAAAAAGAATTTTCTACCCTGACTTACTCTAACTTAGCCAAGGGTACCAGAGACTTTCATTCCTCAATCTCTATCCTCCACAATAAGGCTATATCTGGGGGATAAAAGTCATCTAGACTCCCTGTTGCACTGCTGAACCCCACCTCAGTCAGAGATAGTTCTTTCTTGCCCTGCCACCCTCATCTCCATCTTCTAGAAAATTCTCCCCCTTCTCTCCTCTGACATAACAGTCTTCCTCTCGTCTACTTCTGCCTTCCAGATGGTAATCAGTGTTGTTCCCTTTTCGCAAAAATTGCATATTCTAATAACACGACCATATTGCTTGGAAACTCAGAACTGACTTCAAAGAAAAACAGTATCTGAAAGAATTTATCATCAAAAATCAAAAAATAAAGGAATATTTATAAGAAGAGGAAGAGGAAATATGGACTAACCAAACAATGAATGACTACCCAAAATAACAATATACTTTGTCGATAGTTACCTTTAGCTAATATTTAAGACAAATGTGGCTAGAAGGATAGGATAGGTCTTATAATCTTTTGTAAAAGGAATAATAAATTTGGTGTTTACAAAAAATTGTATATTTTAAGGATTAGCCCAAGAAGGTAAAGAACATTCGAAACATCTATATCTATCAATAAAAATGTATTTGATAGTGGAACGACAACAAAAAAAAAAGGAAAAATGGAAAAGGGAATGACAATTCTAAAGGTAACACTCTTCTATTAAAAATTTTTTAAGAGATCAAATCATAGTAAATAAAAGAATTAACTTTAAAAAAAATAAAGGAATTAACAGCTTATAAAATCCAAAAGTATAACCTGTTTTATTTACTAGTTTCACTAAATGAAGCAGTACTAAAAGATTATAATAGACTGATGCCCTTTAGATAGCACCAGGGAAAAGAGGAAAATGGTTAAAAAAATAAAGAAATCAATTTTTTTACTTATAGAGAAAAGGGAAAAGAATAGCACCTACTATGTGCCAGGTACTGTTCAACATGCTTTTTACAAATATCTCATTTGATCTTAAAACATAAAATGATGAAAAAGTTCACATTTATAGAGAGACTTACTAGAATAACATCAGACTATTCAGAAACAACAAAAAAAATCTCAGTTGAATACAATTTAGAATTTATAACAATAAATGTAAATGGTTAGAAGCCCATTAAAAGAAAAAAGGTAGAAAATAAGGAATAAAACTTATCAATATGCTGCTTAAACTATATATCTATAGTTTATATATATATCTTATACATATAGTTTGTATACGTCTTAAACTATAAACAATATATCTTATGTGGAATACATATATGTGTGTATGTGTGTGTATATGTGTGTGTGTGTGTGTGTGTGTGTGTGTGTAACTGACTTTAAGTGCAGAAGTTGTTCTAAAATAGAGGAGAGGGCCTGGACCTAAGATTTCATTAGTATAAGGAACTCTCAGATAAGAGAACTCCCTTTGCCTCTGCAGATTAGCATTTTCTCGGAAACTTACAGTTCTAAAGTACAGCCGGGATCACTAAGACATTAAATAATTTAGTTGGGATCACATAGCCAGTATGTGTTAGAAAGAAAATTTGAACATAGGTCTTTCTGATGCTGAGGCAGCACTCTATTCACTATGCTAGACTGTATCTCATAAAATTATGCATTTTTATTTTTTTTTTAAAAAGAATTGTAGTCATTGTATCGCATGAAATGGAATTCAAATTAGAAAAAAAGTAGAAGACAAACAAAAGGACATTACATAATAGAGAAAGGAAAAATGAATGACAAATATATAATAATTCTTAATTTATATGAACCTGGACAATTCAATAGTTAATTCATAAAAGACGTAGATACAATGAGAAAATTTTATAAAATCATATTAGCAGATGATCTATGCATTCCATTTTCAAGACACAAAAATTCAAATATATATTTGACAATAAAGTATTACCAGAGTTAATGCTTTATTATTAGATATATAAAGATAATTATATGGGACAAGTAAGAAATCTATTTTATGTACACTTGAAATGCATACAAAAATAGAACTTATGCTGCCATAGAGAATGTCAACATGAATTCAAAAAAGTCAAAATTACATAATACTGTATTTTCCAACCATAATGCCAGAAATTTAGAAATAAATAATAACATGAGACAAAATAACATGACACAAGTTATAAAATTATGCAGAAACTGAAAATAATTAATGTTTGCTTTAAAGAAGAAATCAGAAATACAACAGAATTTTTAAATGACAATAAGGATGTCATTTATGAAAACTGAAGGGATGAATGCAAAGATACCTTTTAGGATTAAATTTATATCAATGTATGCCTACTTTATAAGAAAAGGAAACAGCAGGCCCCAGGAAAGGAACAATGAAATTATCTAGGAAAAGTTTTAGAGAGAAATTTTAAAACCTATGAATTGATAAATTATTAATAAATTTCAACAAAAATGAGGGAAAATTCAAATTAACAAAATTACAAATGAAAAGGCACAGATCATAACAAACACCAAACAATTTTTTAAATTCTTTGGAAACACAACAGAGCTATATTGAAAGAAGCCAAAGATTTTAAAGTAAATAGATAATTATAAAAATACAAATTTCTAAAATATACAACAGGAAATAAATAATACAAATGACCAATCTTGGATGAAGAAATATGATTTCATCAAAGAATTACCAAAAAGTCCAGACTTCATTCAAGCTTTCTAAAAATAAATAATCTTTGTTATAGATTATTCATAAATATAGAAAAGTATGAAATATTTCTTGGTACTTTTATGAGATAAGTATGCTGTTAATTTTTAAACTCCTTAAAAATAACCAAAAAAGGAAATTAACAACACAATGAATAGAGATGCAAAAATTAAATACTAAATAGACAGCAGACTATAAACAATATCAAGAAAATTTTTCATCATGACCATTTAGGATTTGTATCGGGCATGCAAGACTGGTTCAACATTGTAAATGAATAAAAATAAATGAAATATAAATATAAATAAAGGGAACCATGACAATATTTTTATATAAACATATTCAGAAAAAAACTTATGATAAAAAAGTTTAAAAATAGAGGGACTTTTTTCTCAATACAAAAAGTATCTTTGTTAAGTCGAGCCAACAATATATGAAATGGAAAAATATTAGAAGCATTCTGACTAAAAACAATAAAGCAAGGATGCCCATTCTATTTTTATTTTATATAGCATTGTGTCAAACTATTCCTTACATTCTGATAGAATTTAAGTTTTTTTAAAGCAGGGACTGGTTTAATTTTTGTCTTCATACCATAGTGTCTGGCATATAAAAGTTCATTAGTAAATGTTTATTGATTGAGAAAATTCTGTAATTACAAAGTAAAAAGATATTTGAATGAACATTGGAAATCAAAGGGTTAAATGTGATTTTTCAAAATTATATTATAGTGTATATGTAGACTAAACCTACAGGATACAAGACTAATTCACAAAAACCATCTGTATTCTGATTTGCTAGCAAGTGATCAAGATGACATAACAAAAAAAAGAAGTCCTTTTTACAATTTCAACCGAAATAATCCAATAGTTGCGTATTAACCTACTTAGGAATACATAGGACCTGACAAACAGCTATGAAACTATAATAATAAACATAAAGGAAAAACTAAATGACAAGAAGGACAATCAATATCCATACATGGTTTAGCTTAAATATCAATCAAAATACCTAAGGGTTCATTTCTAGAACTAGATGAAATCATAATTAAATTTACATGTGAAAACAAGTGAGCAAGAATTTTTTTAAAAAAACTTAAGAGTTGTCCCCCTGGAAAGATATAACTTGAGTCATGATACAATTGATAACTATATAATCTTAGAGGATAAGTAGCAACTTGTTCACTGAATCTCAATATACTAGAATAACAGGAAGCTCTGTGAAACTTGAAAGTCATGATTTTAAGACAAATAAAAGAAGTATGATTTTATAGAATAGGTAGTAAACTACCTATTATAGGAGATCATTGTTCTCAAGAAATGGTACATACTACAAATGTGAGGAGCTATAATAATAACAGCAATCTCCTAAAAACCAAAACCATTATCCATGAAATGATAGGGATGGTATTAGGTAGCAAATTACAATGACAAAGTGATATCCGGCGAGGACTTTGTGTGCCTTGAGATGGCTATAATAAGAAGCATGAAACATTGGTCAACTAGACTCTAATTGTTCCTATGACTCCAGGAAATAGAAACTGGAAGGTGGCAAGGACACATAAGATCCATTTGGCTTAAATACTTCACAGTGGTACATGAATTAATAGTAAAGCATTTTGCCAGCTCTCTCACGTTTTCCTGATGCAACTTTTTTTAATAGAAATCATATAACTCTTAGCAGAGAATAAAAACACCAACAATATTTATAAATATACACCAATTATATGATTGTATACTTCATACTCACAGCTTGTACCACGAAAATTATCTGTAAGCACTAACAAGAACATATATTGGCTAAGAAGCAAAAAAAGGTGTGCCAAGAAGTCCCAAAGGTATAAAGAGCAATTTAGTATCAATTTGGTAATTCCAAAGAGTGGAAGTAAATGTATTGAGTTTGTGGATTATTGCAAAACCTCTTACTCAGTGCTGCATTCATGGTTTAGTCACGTACTTAGTAAACACATTAGACGAAAGTATAGTGAGAATACTAGAGGATTTGAGACCTATGCAGAATATTTATTTAAAACACCCTACGAATACCTTAACATCAAGAACAATTCTTGTAAAATACTGTGTTTTTCATGAATTCAGTTTAAATCCATCATCATTCTGCTTGACCTTAAAAACATTAACAATACCATCATCTCTTCTCAGTAGAAGAATGGATTCCAAATTAAAAGAGTCAAATTAATCCTTGGAGCATATGGATGCCATCAAGGTCTATAGGTCCACTAGAAAACAAATCAAACAGCTCCTTCATCTTGTGGAATCTTTCTCCTTTAGATTCAAATTTAATTATTTTAATATGCCAAGGAGAGAGACTAAAGGCATTGGCCTTGAATCTGAAGGTCACAGTGAACCAATGGAAGAAAGTAATACCTATAAATACATTGGTCACATCTAGACATTGAATTCAAACATATGGATGAATAGGCTATGACTAAATAAAATAAGAGACTCACCTCCTGAACTCAAATCTCAATGGGAAGAACACATTTAAAGCAATCAATACCTACCCAATACCAGTCTTAATTTTCTAATTGTAAAATGAACCCTAACAGATTCAGAAAGTACCCTAACAAAAAAATCCATTCAATATCAATAAAACATAGGGTTTATTACCCTAAAGCAGCTTTAGGAAGACTGATTTTCCATGCTAAAAATAAGGAAAGAATTGATACATTATTAGAGCACATGACAAACAGGTAAAAATCTAGAGAAATAATTTTTGGAATAATCAAACGCAACTTCACTAAGTAAAGTTTGCTAACATGCATATGCCTTTTGATTTGTTAAATGTAAACCAAAGTTGCTTGCCATCAGATGAAGGAAATCTCTAAATTAAATTAAATCCAAGTGTGGAATCAAACAGTCATCTATGAGTGATATGATTTCACACGAGTGACATCCATATAAAATGAGCCAACAAAATGTCAACAAAAAAGCATCAATCAAATGTTTGAGTCATGTGGAATTCTTTGTGGAAACAGGGAGGTTTGTGATGGCAATTCAGGACCAAGTTATTGCTGCAAGAAATTAGAGAAGGGTTGTTCTTAGAGAGTCTGGATGTAGTAACCAATGTAGGTTGACAATAGCTAATAATAATAATTAAGGTTTGTAAGGAAATTAGGGCAACAACGCAACATGGATCTACAAGCTGAGAAAAAATAATATTAATTGAATACCTATTAAAACATAACCTAGTAGCCAGTAACTCATTATCTTTCTTAGAAAGATAGTGGCAGCAAATGATATAATGGATAAGATGTTGAGCCTGGAATCAGGAAAATGTGAGTTCAAATCTGGCCTCAGACACTTACTAGCTGTGTGGCCTTGGACAAGTCACGTAAGCTCTGTCTGCCTGTAAAATGAAAATAATAGGAGCTATCTCCCAAAGTAGTTGTGGGGGAGGGGGGAAAAAGAGATAACATTTATAAAGCAATTTGCACCTGTAAAAAACCTATATAAATGCTAGCTATTATTTTCATAGCTGTTTCTTCTTATTATTATTAGAATAGCCGATGAAAAGCTACCATACTACAACTACAGACCCCATCATATCTTGGAGAGCACAAGTTTAAAACTACATTAGAAACAGACTGTTTTCCTAGGCCATACTGTTGTCCACATTCACCTTTAACATGACATTGATTCATAAAAATTTAAGAACAACATTTTTAATAGATGGTCATGCCCGTACTCGTAATCTCCAAGTTACATGGAACAAAAAGCTTTCAAACAATAGAAGCCTAATGAAGGAGATCGAAATGAAGCATATCACATCCCTGTCATCCTGTCTGCTTCTGGAGTTGTGCAAAGGATGTTTTCAATGAGCTCATATTCTAATACTTTTATTCAACTACAAAAAGCAGTTAGTTTATCTTCTTATGCAATTGTTCATAGAACACCAAATTTAAATAGTAGCAGGATAGTGATGGGTCCTAGAACCACTCTATCTGAACCCCACCAAAAAGATAAAAACCATATGACTGTAATAATAACAATAATAATTTCTGTTTTCATAGCATTCTAAAGTTCACAAAGTGCTTTCCCTATATAATTTCACTGAATCTCAACAACACCACTATGAGGTAGATAGTACATGTATTATTTGTTCAGTAGTTTCAGTTGTGTCCCATTCTTCATGACCCCATTTGGGGCTTTCTTGGTAAAGATACTCCAGTGATTTGCAATTTCTTCCTGTAAAATGAGCTGGAGAAAGAAATAGCAAACCACTGGAGTGGTTTGAGGCAAACAGGGTTAAGTGACTTGTCCAGGGTCACGCAACTAGTAAGTTTCTGAGGACAGATTTGAATTCATGAAGATGAGTCTTCCTGAGTCCAAGCCTAGTGCTCTAAGGTCCAGAGATGTTATGTTAGTCATATGACATTGAAGAATGGGGGAAAAAATGCTGAAGCCTGGAGACTTGGGTTTGCATCCTAACTATTCACTAACTATGGATGAGTAATTTCCTTTCTTAGAGTCTGCTTTCTCATCTGTAAAATGGTCATAAAAATATTTGCACTATTTCAAAAACTTTTTTATGATGAAAGTACTTTGAAAACCCTAATATACTTTACAAATAAGATATATTACTTTTATACATGTAGCAAGTGTCAGAGTCAGGCTACAAACTCAGGGATCTCCTGATCAAAAGTCTCAAAAGTCCACTATTTCAATAAATTCACAGATAAATTCACAATGGGTTAAAGGAAGCAAAGGAAAACCTCCTACCTTTTAAACTTAACATCATGAAGCATAACTATTTCCTCTAAAAACTACCACTCTCAGAGGCCAAGTACTGGCCTAGCTGGAGTACAACTACACAAATGTTATGTTCTTAAGCTTTCACATGCTTCACTATCCCTGTAAAATCACTAACCCTTTCCATGATGGATTTAAAGGAAAATGTGCTTTTTACTGGCTATTGCTTACGATTTAACACTTAATTGCAAAGTGCTTAGAAATTTTCAATCACAGATATGTTGTAAAGTCATTACATTTACTAATGATTTGAGCTTAGTAAGAATTACTGAAAAGCAGTAACATTTTATTGCAAAACATACATTTAAGCAACTTAATATGAGCAATAAAAATAGTTTAAGGAAAGAGAAATTGCTCTATAATATTCCTTTACTCTTGGATTTCACATTACTTAGAAAGCCACAGAAACGTCAAGGAGTCTTAGAGGATATCTAGTCTAACCTACTACATTTAGAAATTCTCTCATCATCCCTAAGAAATATTCATTCAATTCTCCTGAGTACTTCTAGGGACAGTGAACTCACTCTCTAAGTGTCCCATACCATTTTCAATAATTCTAATTTTAGGCAAGTTTTTACTTCTATTGAGCTGAAATCTACCTCTCTGTTACTCCTACCCACTGATCTCAGTTCTGTTCCCTGGAATTAATTCAGAAAAGTCAATCTTTCTACATGATTGCTTTCATATGTTAGGAAAAACATGACCACACAGGCAGACCGACAGACAAATACACACACACACACACACACACACACACACATACACACACACACACACACACCCCATCTTCTCTTCTTCAAGTTAATTATCTCCAGCTCCTTCTACCAATGCCTATAGAAAATAAATTTACCTCTTCTCACCACAATTTCAATTCTCTTCAAACTAAATAGATATAGACTGACCAATATGGTGGCATTATCACTAATCTCCTATTTTCTTCTATAAATGCACCATAAATATTATATTATCTAAAAATTATCTTTTACTTTACCAAAACCATAGAAACCTCAGCAAATAGTGACATTTAATTACATAACTACTCATCTCTCACCTGTACTAATAGGAGAAGAATGGTGTGAATAATCCAAAATTGTTGCTTGAGAAGGTATGCCATAATGTGATTTTTGTCATACCATATAAACTTCGCTGTGTTTTGCTTTGACTTGCATGAAAGCTAATTTATACTCCCGGGGTAGGTATTACAGAACAGTAGAGGAGAGGAAGGTATCAAAAGAACATTAGTCTATCAAATAAAATATTCCATTTATTAACACTCAACCTCTTCTCCTAGATATTCTCTCTTTTGGGTTTTTGTGGTGCTGTTCTTTCTTTGTTCTCCTTCTGTCTTTCTCAGTTTTGTTTGCTGAATTTATCCCTATTCTACCCCCGATCTACAGGTACATTCCACCTGGGCCTTCTCTCTACACTAAAATAGCTGGTGAACTCATTGGTTCCCATGGGATTAATGATCATCTCTATGTAAATGGCTCCCAGATATCTATATCTATATGTAGCCCTAGTTTCTCTCCTGATTTCCAGTCCCTATCATGAACTGTCAATCAAATATTTGAAACTAAATTCCCATGGACATCTCAAAATCAGCATATCTGGACCAGAACTCATCTTTCTCCTCATCAAAGTCATTCTTCTATATGTCTCTGTTTCTACTGAAGGGATCCCCAGCCCTCCAATCTCCCAGGTTCATAATTTCAGTATTATCTTCTGCTCCTCAATCTCCTTCACACCATATATCCCAAAAGTTACAAATCTTGCCACTTCTACCTCACTAACATCTCTCACATTCATCTTCTCTCTACTGATATGACAACCACTTAGGTCCAGCTCTTACCACTTTTTACCTATACTAGTGAAATGATCTCCTAATTGTCTCTCTACTCCAAATCTCTTCCCACTCCAATCTACCCCACACACAGCTGCCAAAGTGCTTATCCTAAAATCCAGGTCTGACCATGTTGTTCTCCTGTTCGGTAAATTCTATTGATTCCCCAATGCCTGTTTGGCATTTAAAGTAATTCAAAACCTGGACATCCCAATTTTATTAAGTATTGTTCCCCTTCATATACTCTGAGGTCAGTCAATCAATCCGCAAGTGTTTATTAAGTGCCTACAATGTTATGGGCACTATGCTAGGTGCTTGGAATACAATGACAAAAAATGAAACACCTGAAGGGTACATAACTCTCTCTTTCCTATCTTTTCCTTTACACAGGCTGTTCACCATGCCCAGAAGTCATGCCTTCCTCATCTCTGCCTCTTAAAATTCCATTTCCCTCCAAACTAAAATGAAGTATTGCCTTCTATAAGAATCCTTTCCTGAGTTCCCAGCTTCCAGGGCTATTCCTCCAATAAATGTCCTTGTATTTATTTTTATATACTCATAACATGTACTTGTCATCTTCTGCAATAGAATGTCAGCTCTTTAAGAACTCCAGCTGTTTCATTTTTTACTTCGTTTCTAGCACCTACCTCTTTTCCTGGATCATAGTAGATGCTTAATAAATGCTTAAGGTTTGATTGACTCATATTCACCAAAGTAGAATTTCTAAGTACTGGAAATAGAGTTCTCTAATTAGAAATCATTCAATTATTCTGTTCTTTTTATTATAATATGGCCAGCTTTAGCTATGATTCCAATCTTTTGTGAAAGGTTACAATTTCTCTTGCTCTGTAATATTCTCACCACGATTTCCACACTCAAAGTAATGAAACCACTTCAATGGCAGAGAACTGTCTGAGCAGTAAAATGTTAGCCTGCAAAGATCCTTAGTGATCACCTAGTCCAACTCCCCCCTTTCATATGAGGAAACTGAGGAACAGTGAGATTAAATTACTATATAAGATAATGGCAGACCTAAAAAGTCAGACCTGGTTTTCTGGATCACAAAACTCAGTTATTTTACCTCATTAAATATTCTTAAGTTTTATACAAAGTTTGGGATGGGCAGCAATGGCTTAAAGGTAGATTTGAATACAATATTTGGTATAATGGAAAGAGCACTGGATTCAGAAAGAGATCTGAGTTCTAATCTTGGTTCTGCCCTTTACTGGTTGTGGACAAGTTAACTAATCTCGTTGAGTCTCACTTTCATATTACTAAACTAGGGATAGCAGCATTTGTACCTGACAGAGTTGTCAGGGCCAAATAAAATAATGTCTGCAAAGCCCTTCGTAAATTGTAAAGTGCTATTTGAGGGTGACCTGTTACTATTCATGAACCCTATGAAAGGTTTAAACAAATTAACAGAGTATGGAACAAGCATGGGTTTACCTGTTTACATAAATACCAAGCTGTCCCAGGATTTCTAATAATATTTACTATACACTTCATGGAGTATATAACAGGAATTTGGGGGGAAAAATTTAAAGCTTTTAAAGTCTTCAGTGGCATTTGTGACAGCCCAGATGGCAGAATCTTTGGCAACACAGGTATCCAAAATAGCAGATCCATGCCAGGCAGAGATTTTCCATAGACATTAAAACTAACAGAAATTTAGAAGAAAAAAACAGAACATCTCTGATACTCTTGGCAAAATATCTTTGAGAGAATTTACACAAAACAACCAAAATCCAAGTAGTATCCTGTCTATAAGTCCAGGCCAAGCTACTATTTTTATGAACTAGTGACATGGGACAAAAGGGGGCACACCTGATCATTCCAGACTGTTGAGTTAAGAGCAGATGTTGGGAAATTAACTTTTTTCCACATAAGAATTGCAATAAGTCTGGAGAAAGGCAGGGATGGTGAAAAAAAGTGAGAACTGGAGGGCACATTTCAAACACAATTAAGAGTTCTCCAAGGACATTTGTTTTTTGGACCAGAGCCGTGATTTCATTGGCATAGGAAACTGCCTGCAAGGAAACACCCTCTGCAAATGCAAGTCAGTATCTGTTCTGCAACTTAGGGGCTCAGAGAGTTCCCTGAGGCACTGAGATGTTGAGTGACTTGTCCAAGGTCACACAGTCACCATGTGTTAGAGGCATGTCTTCCTGACACTGAAACCACCTTACTCTCTACCATACAGACTACTTATCTGGGGATAAAAGGGTGAAATGACCCTTCAATCAAATTGTAGATCTCTTCTAATACAACTCTAATAGCCACATTGTGACTGGCTGGACTCAAGCTTGTGATTAGTCATTAGTGGGGTTAAAAGGGGATGGATAGATAGATGGATAGGTAGGTAGGTGGATGGATGGATAGATGGATAGATGGATAGATAGATAGATAGATAGATAGATAGATAGATAGATAGAGATGTGGATATAGATATAGTTATAGATACTGGAAGAGGCAATACAGCTCCTTGGAAAAACTCAGACACAGGTTAAAATCCCAGCTCTGCTACTCAATCCCAGAGTAATCATGGGAAAATCAATTTATATCTTTGAAACCTTAGTTTTTTTTTCAGGAAAAATAGTGACTTGGACTATAAGGACTTTACATTCTATAATATGTTGTTCAGTCATTTGTCAGTCATGTCTGACTTTTTGTGAACCCATTGGGGTTTTCTTAGCAAAGATACTGGAGTGGTTTACCATTTCCTTCTCTAGCTCATTTACAGATGAGGAAACTGAGGTAAACAAGGTTAAGTGATTTGCCCCAATCTCACAGCTAGTAAGTGCCTGAGGCCAGATTTGAACTCAGGAAGATGAGTCTTCCTGATGCCAAGTCCCACATTCTATCTACTGAGCCATCTACCTGACCCTGACATTCTATGATACAATTCTACATTCTACGATCCCAGAAAACCTGGGTTCAAATCCCAACACTAACACTTATGGCTTGTGTATAGGGACTGAACCTGTGATTATATTAATGTAGAGAACTCCTAGATCAGCATAACCCCCCACTTCCATACTAGGTTAGCACCTTCTCTCCAACTTATGATCTTACAGAATTGCCCAGATCAAAGGTGTCAAACATGCAGCCCTCACTGGGTACTGCTGGAATCAGATTAAAATGAAATTGGGAAATATTTTACAAATTAAAAGAATAATATAATAAAACATAGAAAATGTTAGTATGTGATTTTCTAAGTTAATATGCCTCACCCAAACAGATTTAGTGGCCCTCATTTCTTTATGAGTTGGACACCTCTGACCTAGAGAAGTTAAATGACTTCCTCTAGATCACACAGCCGGAATATGTCATAGGAAGATTGGAAAGCTGGGTCTTCCTGACTCTGAAGTTAGGTCACTATTCATGACTCCCTTCTGCCTCTCAAATTTATATCTTGTGACAGTAAGTGAACCATGTGCCTTTTCAGAGCCTCAATTTCCTCATCTGTAAAACTGTGACAATGAAACTTTTATTGCCTTTGTCATAAAGTTGTCATGGAGAAAAGTGCTGAATGCGAGTGAGTTGATACAATTATAAAAGCCTAAATATTTTATGAGGTCATAGGATTAAGACCATGTAGATCATGTAGACCAACCCCCTTATTCTAAGTCAATGAGACCCAGAGAGCTGAGATTAAAGCAAAAATGTTCCCATTCTGAATCCAGTGTTCTTTCTGGCCATCTTTAAGACATTCTCTGCCCTCCTACCTCTACCTCCCATGGCGTACTCTCAACTTGCCCCCACCCCAAGCTCTGATTAGTGAGCATTCATTATAAGTAGCCCAGACTGGTCTCTTGTTCCCTCAGCTTCTTCTTCTTCTTTTTTTAGGTCTTGTTTTATTTTTTTATTATTGAAATTTGTTTTATTTTTCATTATGTACAATTTGCCATTCCTTTTACATATGTAATAATCATGTAACTTTCTTTTTTTTTTCCTTCCCTCCCCTGACTCTAGAGAGGGTTACCATTAGACACAAATATATATGTATGTGTGTGTGTGTGTGTGTGTGTGTGTACACACATATTATATATACATACACACATTTATGTATACATAAATATGAAAAATCATTCTATACATACTTCAATTTATCAGTTCTTTCTCTGGATGCAGATGTCTTCCTTCATAGGTCCTTTATAGTTAATAGCCAAAATTAGTTAGTTGCTCAAAGCTGTTCTTAAAACAACATTGCTGTTACTGTATACAATCTTTTCTTGGTTCTGATCATTTTACTCACACAACTTGTTTAGCCATTCCCCAATTGACAGGAATCCATGAAACTTCCAGTTCTTTGCCACCACAAAGAGAGCTGCTATAAATATTTTAGAACATGTGGGTTCTTTTTCTTTTTCCCTAATCATCTTTGGAAATAGGTCTAGTAGTGGTATTACTGGGTCAAAGGCTATAGGTAGTTTAATAACCCTTTCAGCGTAATTCCCAAGAGATATCCCCATTTAAAATTCTAGACAGTATAAAATAACTAAGAGTACACCTCACCTGTTTGGTTGGCTAATGCCTCAGCTGTTGCTGCTCTCTGGCCATCTTCATGCCAAACCACTATTCATGTGCCCTCACCTCCACTTTCCACCAATTAAATCTACCCCAGCTTTCCTGAAAAATACCTGTTAATCAGATTTCCTACTACTTCACTCACCATATCAATGACATTCCAGATCATAGCATTTCTTTCCAGCCACCACTCCTCATTTGTTTTAAATATAAGCTCCCTAAAGGTGAGGACTGATACTTGCAAAGAATGAACTGTCTTGACTTTTGTATCTCAGTCAATCAATTAATAACATTTACTAAGTATCTAATATGTACCAGGCACTGTGCTAGGTGCTAGGGATACAAAAATAGGCAAAAGACAGTCTCCCTTAGACTGTTAAGGAACTTACAATCTAATGGTGGATACGACAGTGTTTATCATGGTGCCTTTCACAAAGTAAGTCTTTATTTAACAAATAATTTTTCATTTATTCATTCATTTTATCACATCACCTTGGGCTTATTTTTATTAAATAAATACTCCTATGAACATACAAAGTGCCTCAACTAGTTATCATGATGAGTGTCTCTTCTATGTGATACAATTGGTATGGTCTATGCATTCAGATCCTTTATTTATTGATGAGTTTCAAATATTGAGAGTATATTTAAATATTTTATAGGCATAGGGATATATGTTTGAGATGTGACTTTTTTATATAAAACTTTGCCATTTTGAAAATGTAAATGAGCAAAAGTTTAGTTTTTTAGACTTAAATGGCATTTTCTGTCAGACTTCTGAATCCATTAGAGTGCACATCATAGAATCATAGGACCAAATGCTAGATTAACACTAAGGGAACATCTGGCCTAATTCTCTCATTTTACAAATAAACTGACATTTAGAATAGTTAACAGGATTTGAAATTAATCTTCTTATACCAAGTATACTTCTCCTTCCACAACTATCACAACCCCTTAATTAATCCAGTCATAACATTGGGATGCCCAAAGAAGGTCTGATGGAGAAAGGTCCTAAATTCCTTGGTAATATGACAGAGAGAACCATGAATTTAGAGCCAGGAGCTCTAGGTTTTAATTCCAGATCTGCTATTGACCTTGCAGTAATCATTCAAACCCTTTGAGCTTCAGTAATCCATCTGTAAAATGAAAGGGTTAGATTAGATCAGGGGTAGGGAACCTATAGCTTCAAGGCCACATGTGCCCTTCTAGGTGCTTAGATCCTCAGCCTTTTGACTGAGTCCAAGTTTTACAGAACACATCCTTTTATTAAGGGGATTTGTTCTATTAAGTTTAGATTCAGTCGAAAGGCCATTCTTGAGGACCTAGGGGGCCACATGTGGCCTCAAGGCTGCAGGTTCCCCACACCTGGATTAGGTCAACTCTAAAGTTCCTTCTAGCTATAAATTCTATTTAAAAATTGAACATTTTCAATTGTAGGTCAGAATGAAACATAGAGTATGACCACTTATGAACTTCTCCCAATCAATACTATCATCTATAGGGCACTGAAACATCAATAAAATTCTTCAGGTAAAGCATACCTAGTAGAGAGATGGGGACCAACGAATCAACAAATAGACCTCAACAAAGTAAAAACTGCTTTCAGACATCACACAAAACTCAGTATCTCTCTTGAAGCTGTTAAGCACATGATCCACTGTTTGGTGTTTTATTTAAATTATTTATGCCTTTGGGAACCACAAAAGTTAAGAAAGGATGTAAGCTCCAAGAGATGTTTCTATTACCACCACCAAAGGACCAATCTTAACCAAAAGAAATTTGTTCTTGACCAAGAAGCCATGTTTTATCCTTCAATAGGATAAAATGGCTATTCACGTGGCTTTTATTTTCTAGGAGTTTGGTTTAGAAAGTGAGATTTCCTCATTTGTAGTTCCCACTCAGCCATTAGCAGTTGACCAAAAAAATAAATAAATAACTGAATGTTTATCAGTCTTTCTCCCCTGGAGCTTTCAGGCTGAATGGCTCACATAGTTCAGGGCAATGAGAGAAATCTCTACAAGAGAGTGAGAGACCCAAGTTCACCAATGGCCAAGTAAAGAAAAGGGTCAGGTGACTTTCCCAGGACAAGCAGTACTGTACAGCTGGGGGAACTTGAGTCAAGATGTGGTGGGGTTTATCTCTAGAACTAGGAACCATGAGGGAAAGTTGCAAAGAAGTTGGTGTATACTTGAAGCAAAGAAAAGAATACCAACAGAGCTATCCAAGAGAGGAATGGGCTGCCATGGGAAATATGTCATTCACCTCCCTGAAGGTCTCCAAGAAAAAGCTGACCGATCCCTTGTTGAGTTTGTCGTGAGTTGTTAAGGTACAGTTTAGAATAGATGGCCTCTGAAACGCCCTCTGATTCAGAGATCCCTTGATTCTGACCATATGCTGCTTTATAAATGTGTAAACATCTCATTGGATACTCCTTGTAGACAAAGGCTGCTTTGCTTCCTATCTGTTGCTTGTGAAAGTGACAAAGACTGAGGCTACTACATGAAAGAATGTATAGAATGCTGAACTTCGAGTCAGGGAGACAAGTTTGAATCCTGCCTCACACATTCGCTAGCTTTGTGACGCTAAGTCACTTCTCTGAGCTTTAGTTTCTTCATCTGTAAAATGGGCATAATAATAGTACTGGCCTCCCAGGGTTGTCATGTAGGCAAAATAAGACAAGATATTCAATCACTTTGGAAATCTTAAAACACAATAGCCATATTAGCCATTTTCAATATTTCAAAAATAAATTTGGGAATAAGGAAATTTACAATGGGAATTTTTTTTCACTGACAACTGATGATTTGTGGCTGAAGGAATTACTGAAACAGTTTTTAAATGACATTTATCTTAGACATGACAGTCCAAAGTTAATTTTATGCCTTAAAAACTGGAGATGATATTGTGCAGGATGATACAGAGATAAAGATAGCAGCCAAATTCCATCACTTTAATCTTTCTCCTTCATCTTAAACGACTTGACAGGCCACCTGATTTCTATCCCCTGCTTTTCATCTTGGGGTAACAGTGTTTGAAAATGCAATTCTGGACAGTTTGTAGCATGCAGAGGTCTCTTTGGCTTATTAATATGCAATTCCTAGCTCAAAGCTCTCTTTGGTACTAACCCTTGGGAATAAAAATGAACTGCAGCAAATCTTAGGCCGTCAAACTTTCCATAGCAACCAGAATAGGTAGCACTTTAAGGCTAGCTGTTCACACCAAGTAAGTCAATGCAAGTTGTATTACCAGTGGGTCATCATTTGGTCTATATCATTCATCAAATACAATCTTCTCAACTTCCCACCAGCCTCCAGTGAGCCCAAGGAAATACAACATTCTAGCTCCATCGATGAAAATTAATGGTATCCACTCAGTATATTGGCAGCATGGAGAAATTTACACAGCCAGCTATACTGCTGAAAAACTGGAAATATTTGCTTAACAGAAGCACATTGATTAAAGCAACACCAAGATCAAATTACTTTCCCAACCCAGGCAATTTTACCCCTGAGGGTAGCTTGGAAGTTTATTGGCAGAGCAATGATAAAAAGGTTGTGTGCTCTGTCTACATACTGTAGTAGGGGTGTTAATCACAAAAGAAATTCATAATTTCTTTTCCTGAACCCAGAGTCTTCACTCACTTATTTTGATCCTATCATAAAATTTAATGAGGATGTTAAACTATTTTCGAAGTTTTTTTTTTAATTCTTCCACTTTGGAGGAAACACTTTCATTTCCATGGCCAATTAAAAACTATCTTTGAAAAATGAAAATAAAGCTCATTTGAATTGAAAGGCTTCCAAAGTTACCATGTCTCTCAATTCCTTCTGAAGCGAATAGCAAATAAAACAAGACACTAATGTCTCTCCTAACTACAAAGGCAAGTACAGCCCCCAAACCATTTAGTATGTGATAATTATAAACAAAGAAAAACGATTAAACAACACAAAGAGAGGTAATAGCTAGATAACCTGAACATGGGCCTGCAGGTTGTAATTCAAGAGCTAGAGACTCTCTGAACTATTTTTTTTCATTCTTTTCCATTTTGAAATTGGAAATTAAGACATCCCAGGATTCATTAACCCAACATAAGGTTCTTCATTAATGCCAAGAAAATTATTCTATTTTACTTAACATGGGAACTTAAAACACCTTGTAAATGGATAGCTTTTGACTAGCTCAAAATACATCAGTTGAAATTATTTTTTAAAACACACAAATTAGTGTTTCAGGGACTCATAGTCACTAACTATTTGGATCCTATGACCCCAATATAAGCCTGCCCAAGGGAATAAAATAGAAACAGGATCAAAAAATGATACCACTGGGGGGGGGGGGGGGCGGAGCCAAGATGGCGGCTGGTAAGCACGGACTAGAGTGAGCTCCGAACCCGAGTCCCTCCAAAAACCTATAAAAATGGCTCTGAACCAATTCGAGAACGGCAGAACCCACAGAACAGCAGAGGGAAGCAGGGCTCCAGCCCAGGACAGCCTCGATGGTCTCTGGGTGAGGTCTATTCCACACGGAGCTGGGAGCTGGGAGCTGGGAACGGAGTGGAGCAGAGCCCAGCCTGAGCGGCATGGACGATCCAGACCAGAAGCCGGGCAGAGGGGGCCCTAGCGCCCTAAATATGTGAGCTGCGGCAGTTACCAGACCCCTCGACCCACAAACACCAAAGACTGCGGAGAAGGTTAGTGGGAAAAGCTGCAGGAGTAGAAGGAGTTCGCGGTTCGGCTTCCAGCCCCGGGGGCAGCGGAGGTGGGGCAGCTACAGCTGTTGCTACTTCCGGCTCCAGGCCCACCTGGTGGGAGGAATTAAGTGGCGGATCAGAGCAGGAGTGCAACAGCCTGCTGAAGATCTAAGCCCAGTCTGGACTGGGGGTCCTTGGGGAAGGAGGAATGCGGCTCTGACAGAGCTGGCACCTCCCCCCAAACTTAGAACATAGAACTCGTTAATCTACAAGCAGTCATACCCCAGTGAAAAACTCAAGGGTCAAGTTAGTTGGTTGGGAATATGGCCAGGCAGCGAAAACACGCCCAGATTCAGTCTCAGACTTTGGATTCTTTCTTTGGTGACAAAGAAGACCAAAACATACAGACAGAAGACAACAAAGTCATAGAGCCTACAACAAAAGCCTCCAAGAAAAACATGAACTGGCCCCAGGCCAGAGAAGAACTCAAAAAGGATTTGGAAAAGCAAGTTAGAGAAGTAGAGGAAAAATTGGGAAGAGAAATGAGAAGGATGCGAGAAAACCATGACAAACAAGTCAATGACTTGCTAAAGGAGACCCAAAAAAATACTGAAAAATACACTGAAGAAAACAACACCTTAAAAAACAGACTAACTCAAATGGCAAAAGAGCTTCAAAAAGCCAATGAGGAGAAGAATGCCTTGAAAGGCAGAATTAGCCAAATGGAAAAGGAGGTCCAAAAGACCACTGAAGAAAATACTACTTTAAAAATTAGATTGGAGCAAGTGGAAGCTAGTGACTTGATGAGAAATCAGGATATTATAAAACAGAACCAAAGGAATGAAAAAATGGAAGACAATGTGAAATATCTCCTTGGAAAAACCACTGACCTGGAAAATAGATCCAGGAGAGATAATTTAAAAATTATTGAACTACCTGAAAGCCATGATCAAAAAAAGACCCTAGATACCATCTTTCAGGAAATTATCAAGGAGAACTGCCCTGATATTCTAGAGCCACAGGGCAAAATAGAAATTGAAAGAATCCATCGATCGCCTCCTCAAATAGATCCCAAAAAGAAATCTCCTAGGAATATTGTTGCCAAATTCCAGAGCTCCCAGATCAAGGAGAAAATACTGCAAGCAGCCAGAAAGAAACAATTTGAGTATTGTGGAAACCCAATCAGAATAACCCAAGATCTGGCAGCTTCTACATTAAGAGATCGAAGGGCTTGGAATGCAATATTCTGGAGGTCGATGGAGCTAGGATTAAAACCTAGAATCACCTACCCAGCAAAACTGAGTATCATGTTCCAAGGCAAAAGATGGAGTTTCAATAAAATAGAGGACTTTCAAGCTTTCTCAGTGAAAAGACCAGAACTGAATAGAAAATTTGACTTTCTAACACAAGAATCAAGAGAAGCATGAAAAGGTAATCAAGAAACGGAAATTGCAAGGGACTTACTAAAGTTGAACTGTTTTGTTTACATTCCTACATGGAAAGATGATGAGTATGATTCATGAGACCTCAGTACTAGGGTAGTTGAAGGGAATATGCATATATATATATATATATATATATGTGTGTGTGTGTGTGTATATATATATATATTTGTTTATGTATATATATATAAGTGAATGTGTATGTATGTATATATCTATGTGTATATGTATGTGTATGTATGTGTATATATATGTGTTTATATGTATATATATATATATATATGTAAAAGAGAGAGAGCAGACACAGGGTGAGTTGAAGATGAAGGGAAGATATCTAAAAGAAATAAAATGAAATTAAGGGATGAGAGAGTAACATACTGAGAGAGGGAGATAGGGAGAGATAGAATGGGGTGGATTATCTCGCATAAAGGTGGCAAGAGGAAGCAGTTCTATGGGAGAAGGGGAGAGGACAGGTGTGGGGGGAATGAGTGAACCTTGCTGTCATTAGATTTGGCCTGAGGGGGAATACCATACATACTCAGTTGGGTATCTTACCCCACAGGAAAGAAGAGGGAGGAAGATAAAAAAAAAATAAAAGGTGGGGGGATGATGGAGGGGAGGGCAGATGGGGGTGGAGGTAATCAAAACAAACACTTTGGAAAGGGGACAGGGTCAAGGGAGAAAATTCAATAAAGCGGGATGGGTTGGGAAGGAGCAAAATGTAGTTAGCCTTTCACAACATGAGTATTGTGGAAGGGTTATACATAATAATACATGTGTGGCCTAGGTTGAATTGCTTGACTTCTTAGGGAGGGTGGGTGGGAAGGGAAGAGGAAAGAGAATTTGGAACTCAAAGTTTTAAAATCAGATGTTCAAAAACAAAAAAAGTTTTTATATGCAACTAAAAAATAAGATACACAGGCAATGGGGTGTAGAAATTTATCTTGCCCTACAAGAAAGGAAGGGAAAAGGGGATGAGAGGGGAGGGGGGGTGATAGAGGGGAGGGCTGACTGGGGAACAGGGCAACCAGAATATAAGCCATCTTGGAGTGGGGGGGAGGGTAGAAATGGGGAGAAAATTTGTAATTCAAAATGTTGTGAAAATCAATGCTGAAAACCAAATATGTTAAATAAATAAATTGCATTTAAAAAAAAATGATACCACGAATACCACCAGTCATCATCACCCAGCTGTGTTCTTTACCTAAGGCCTAGAACAGCTTATAGCATAGCCCAATGAACAAGACTTTCCTTAAGAAGACAGGCAACATATGGAAACACAAACACAGACACACAAGGAAATCCATACAGACAACCAGACCTTCAGAGTCATATTTCCAGACCATGAATAAGGGTCACCTACCTCTTTTATTCTTCTTAATGTCAACACACTCAACTCTATAGCCAGAATATAAGCATCAGTTTCTGGAACACCAGCAAAGAGATCTAGTATCTTTTGGCTTTCCTAACATGTGTATAGTCTGCCTCAGAGTGAGTAAGGGTCTGGTTCTTTCTTAGGGCTATTCCAAATAGCTATTTCCCTGATTATTGTAATAACAAAAGAATAATAACAAACAGCTAAAATTTATATACTTTTCTAAGGTTTTATAAAGCGCAGATGCTATTATTATCCCCATTTTACAGATGAGGAAACTGAGGAAGACAGGTTACATGACTTGCCCAGAGTCACATAGCTAGCAAGCATCTGAGGCACGATTTGAATACAAGTCTTAAATCCAGGTCCTGTGCTCCATATACTATACTAACTCACTGGTAATATACTCTATCTTCATGAAACCATCTTTAAGTAACTCATTTCCAAGAGGTACAGAATTCAGATGGTTTGTCCCAGGTCACTCAATGCATCAGAGACAGAACTCTCCTCTAAGCTGCCACTCAAATGTAAGACAACATCTACAAAGAAAACCTCAGCTATATAACACAGTTATTTTACAAGAAGGACCATACTTCTATAATGTTGTAAAGTTATGATATTAATTAAGGTGGGACATTATTTTTTACTGTTTTAGAATGCTAAATTAATTGTCTTTGATTGAGCCTTACTAGGTGCAAAGCCCCAGGCCCAAGCCCCTAATTACCAGGTGCTAAACCCATGCAGACATGAAGCCCCAGAGCCCTAAGGGGAGTTCCTAAGACCAGAACCAATGGAAGGAACCTAAGTTCTGGTCACTCAGATGACGTTTGATGATGGCTAAAGACTGTATAAAAAGAGAGAACAGAGTTGTTTGCTTGGGGCTCTCATTCTTGGAGGAGTGTTGATGTGGTGACCCTGGGCAGCTGTAGTTAAGAGCCCCCCCCAGCTTGTGAATCCAGATGTTGATGGTTTATTGGTAATTATGAATTGTGATCTGGTCTGTTTATATTGTGTATGTTCGTACCTTGTTTGTATTTGCTCTTAAGTTCAGATTGCTGGCTTTTCCTCCTGAACTAAGTGAATGATATTTGTATGTTGGATTGAAATAAGATTGTTAACCCCTTAACATTACTTTCCTTAGTAAAGCAGATAAAAAACCTGTGCTGGCATCATTTTTGTTGTTGGGCTTGTGTTGGTCTTTCAACCCCCACAACAGCTGCTATTCGAATTGTTGCTACAAAGGTCCAAGGAAATATTCTGTTGAGCAAAAAAAAGTCAAGTTCCTTACACATATCCATAAAACAAAGACAGATCTACTGTCCATGTGGAACTCTGGCTCTTCAGCCACCCTGCTCTTGAAGAGGTTCAGATCCCACTTATCATTGGGATCTTTGCCACAATCCAGCAAGTAAAGGAGGGCCTAAATTTTAGTCTCTCTAGTACCTGTGAAGGACAATATCCTGGCCTCTAAATGTGTGTGTGTGTGTG
Organism: Trichosurus vulpecula; assembly: GCF_011100635.1. NCBI lineage: Eukaryota > Metazoa > Chordata > Mammalia > Diprotodontia > Phalangeridae > Trichosurus > Trichosurus vulpecula. The sequence goes on along the minus strand of NC_050580.1, from coordinate 130,692,076 downwards.
TGTGTGTGTGTGTGTGTGTGCGCACATGCAAGTGCACACTGTCCCTTCACCTCTCAACTGTCAAAAGCATTCTCCACATTACAGTGAAACTGTTAGCCATTAACATAAATGGTCACCTAGAGAGATGAGAGTGTTTATGTACATCATCATTTGTTACAGGAAGATTTCAAAGTGACTTTTTGCTTTCCCAAGTCCTATTCCTAAGACTCATTTAAATCTTTAAAATATACGATTACATATGCTAAAAGATTTAGAGTTTTTCAGATCTTTCCCTTTCCACCAAGGAGCATAATGACCCATACACATATATACACTATAGCTCATTCCAGCTCTGATTATGACATACAGTGGGCAGTAAAGAGACATTTTGAAGAGTAGTAAGCAAGGGCATCCTGGCTTAGGAGAAACTTCATGCTCTAGTTCCTGGCAATTGCTTTGTGAGGTTTCAATTTAAGTAGGAAATTGCTATTGTAACCTAATTATTTCATATCTCACTTGAGCACTTGGGTAGAAACACTGGTTCTTCGTGACCGGCCCAAGAAGGGTGTCAAGAATGAAAGTTAAAACTTTGAATCATTTCTGCACCCCATTATTAGTGGCATTTTAATCAAGATTTTCTTTATGTTAAACCTAAATATGCTACTTCAACACATTCTTCTTAGTTATGCCCTCTAGGCACAAAAGACAAAGTCTAATTACATTTCTAAATAACAGTCCTATTTTTTTCAAAATAGCTATCTTATGCTCCCTAAGTCTTCTTTTCCTTCAATTGATTATTGTATGGCATAGTCCCAAATTACACAGTCTTAGTGATAACATTTAATTGCTCAAAATCTTTTAGTGGCTCCCCATTGCCTGCAAAATTAAGTGCAAACTGCTTCTATCATTCAAGGTCTTCCACAGTTCTCTCCTCTTAAGTTCCAGCTATATGGGACCATTCTATATTCCCTGTTTATACCTAGCCCTTTGTTCATACTATTTTGAGCTTCCCTCCCCATCTCTCCAATTATTAAATTCTCTCTTTTCCTTCAAGATGCAGCAGAAGCCCTACTTCCTGTATTAGACCTTTTCTGACCACCCCAAGTTTGTTAATTTCTCACCTTGAAAATAGTCAGAGAACTTTACCTAGACTACTCTTTTTCACTCAGCTCACTGTCCTTTATACTATATTTAATTGTATACATTTGCTCCTCCTCATTGGCCCATCACCTTTAGATTATTAATAAGCTCCTCTAGTGCAGGGGTTCTTAACTTGCAATCCACAAATCCCTAGGGGATCCATGAAATTGAATGGAAAAAATACATCTTTATTTTCACTAGCCTATAACTGAAATTTAGTATTTCCATCATTGAACTTAAAAACATTTTTCTAAGTAGGGGTCCACAGAGCTCAACAGGCTGCCAAAGAAGGCTGTCACAAAAATATAAGAACTCCTGCTCTAGTACAAAGTCTTGTGACATATCTATCTTTATATCCTCAGTTCCCCACACAGCACCTGTATATAGTAAGAACCTTATTTTCAATGAATGAGGAAATGTACAAACTAGTTATTTTTTCAACTGAAAGTTGGGTTAGAGTTCAACTTTTAATAAAATCAGAAATTAAAACAGTAATCACAAAATTAAGGACAGAAAAGATCTTGAATTTTTTCTATCAAACATTTCATTCATATCACTAATGTCAACATGAAATGTGAGAATTCTATTTGTTGTTAGAGACCATCAGAGAAGTCTCTTACCACTAATTAAAATAAGCATGATCACTGAAGTAGAGAACATGAAATAATTATAAAAAGCAGTAGAGGAGATTAGGATGGAGAGAGGGAGGTCTGGAAGGCCAGGATGAGTCAGATTAATGTAATCTAGGGAAATGGCATCAGCTCAATTAGAAATAGAGGCCCCTAAAACTTCCTGTGGGCTGTATATTGACTTAGAAAACCACATACAAACATCATCTAGATTCTATAGAATTTTTATCTATTTTGTTAAATATTTCCCAATTACATTTTTAATCCAGCAAGTGTTGCCCTCAGGAGTGATGCAGGCCTCATGTAGCCTATAGGCCCTGCCTTTGACACTTCTGGACTCTAGACAAGAAAAGGAATGGGAACATGATGCGTAAAATCATAGGTTTCAGAGCATATAAATCATCTACTCCAACCACTTCATTTTACAAATGAGGACTCTAAGATCCAGAAAGGATAAATGAGCTTTCTGAGGTTGAACAGACAGTAAGTAGTAAAGCTATATTTTGAACCAGTCATCTGCTTACTCCAAATGCAATATTTCTTCTACTGTTACAGAACACTCTTTGTATCACAGCAAGCTGGGCTTCCACATTTAAATAACTTGGTTTACAAACTCTGTTGTTAAGTTCCACAAGGACAGGGTCTGTTCTTTTTACTTTGCATTTCTCCCAGCATCAAGTACAGGGCCTTGTATATTGTAGGTGTCCAATAAATACATAGATTAAAGCATATTTTTCTTTCTTTTTCTTTTTTTAAACATAGCTTATGTAGAAATTTGTTTTGCATGACTTCATATTTGTAATGGGTTTTGTACCTCTTGCCTTCTCAATGGGTAGAGGGAAGAGGTGAGGGAAGCGAGAGAGTATGGAATTGAAAACAAAATAAAATCGAATAGAAAAAATAAATACTTCTTGATTCAGGAAGTCAGCAGACCTAGATTCTATCAGTAGTTATGCTTCCCTTTTGTTAATTACTAAAACTGTCTGTCTCTCCATTTATAATACCAGGATTGATGTTCTACAATTGTGGTAAGGATCCATTTCAACTCTGGGGTCCCTTGATACCCAAGGTTCAGTGAAAAGTATTTGGGGTAATAGCAATTATACAAATATTTTGAGCTCCAACCCTGTACCTTGTCTGCCAATAGACCATAAGCTATAAACCAAATTAGCCAAGGATTCAATTTGGACAATCATTCTCTAACCTACCACCACCCCCATACTGAAAAAGATAGACTATTCCATAGATTCTAATGCCTACAAGAAGGAGAAAGAACATTCTTCATATGAATGAGGCCTCTAGAGTCGCAACACTGTCCTCCTAACTATTCCTCAAGTAAGACAATACATCTCCCAACTCAGTATTTTCACTGGCTGTCCCCATTCCCAGAATGCTCTGTCTCTTCTACAACTTCTGCTTCTCTGGCTTCCTTTAAGTGCCAGCTAAAACCCTACTTTCTAAAGAAAGCTGTTCTTCTTAATTCTAGTACCTTTCCTCTGTTAATTATTTCCACTTTATCCTCAATATAGCGTGTCTGTACATAGTCATTTGCATGTTGTCTCTCCCATTAGACTGTGAGCTCCCTGAGAGCAGAGACGGTCTTTTACATTTCTTTGAGTCACCAGCACATAGCCCAGTGCCTGGCATATAGTAGGTGCTTAGAAAATATTCATTGGTTGACTGACTGACATCTACTAAGACTACCTGTGCCTCACTTTTACTTCATTTTACCTCTGTAGCTACCATTCCATCTTGCTTCCAAAGGTACCATTTCATCCTCTGCTGGATTTTTTTCCTTACAGGCAATATTGTCACACAAGAGTGAGACTGCCTAGGTCAATACGTCTGAGATCTGATTAATATATAGTCAACTCTTTTCTCAGGTTGGCCTCCAGCCATGCCTAACCAGCATACAATGGATTCATCAGACAGCTATGAAGATTTTCATAAGACTTTACTCATCACCATCCCTACCCCTAGATGAGCTGGGGCAAGTGAGTTTCTCTATTCCCATCATGTATCATCATGTCCATGGCATATGACACCTAGACTATGTAAACTACCTTGAAACTCTGATGAGCCTCAAGGATGAATCTGACAACATTGGAGGGAGTAGGGCAAAACTAGAGACCTTTGTCTTATATTCCTACCACTTCAGAAAAAAAATCCCTATTCCCCTTACACATGATCAAAAGACAAAGTATTTGGGAGACGAGATATTCATCGAACTTTAGATTTATAAGGGATTATAGAGACAATTTAGTCCAAACCACAGCTGAGAAAACCAAAGCACAAAAAGCTTAAATAATTTACTAGTTCTACACCTAGTTGGTAGCAGAGCTGAATCCAGAACCCAAATCCCTTGATGACCAGACCAGAAATTTTCCACTTATACCACATCGTCTTCCTAACAGCTAAGCAAAAATTCATGGGAAAAAAAGGATTCAAGGGTTTTAGTGGCTTTCAAGGTCCATTAAATACCAGTCCAAAAAACCAATCCCATTAAAAAGAATTGCTAAAAAGATTTCCTATTAAAAGATATAGCATCCAGAACAAGATTGTGACAGTCCTATTGTGTTCTGCCCTACTCAAATCATAGCTAAAATTGGGGGTTTTGTTTGTTTATTTGTCAGGCTGGGTCTCCCTATTTTGTCCAGGCTGGGAGTACAGAAGCCACACACAGTCCATCCCCACTGTTGATGGACACAGAAGCTTTGATCTATCTATTTCTCACCTGAACCACTTTGCCCCTTCTTAGGTGGCCACCGCACCCCATCACAGAGGCTCACCATGTTGGGCCTGGACTTAGTGAACATACTCTATGACTTCATCCCTACTACAATTTAGAATTCCCAAACTTAAAAAATCCACCACATTCTTCCCTTGTGCAGGGATCGTGCCATGAAACCTGGATGTTACAATTGTTTGTTCAGATCTCAGAAGCACATTTTTTAAGGATGACGTTAATAAACTAGAACAGGTTTAGAGAAGAGGAATCAATATGGGAGAACTTGAAACCATGCTATACGATGATCATTTAAAGGAACCTAGGATGTTTAGCTTGGTAAAAAGAAGACTTCTGGGGGATGTGATACTTGTCTTCAAATATTTAAAGGACTGTCACATGGGAATGAAATTTGACTTGCTTTGCTTATTTTGAGACCATAGAACTAAGAGCAGTATACAGACATTGCAGAAATGAAGATTCAGGATGAATAAAAGGGGGAAAAATCCTTAACAACTAGAGCCACTAAAGAGTGAAAGGAGGTGTGGTAAGTTCTACTACCAGAGTCTTCATGGCCCCTTGTCAGCCATGTTGTGGGCAGGATCTCCATTCCCATATCGATTGAAGTAAATGTCCTTTGAGGTCTCTTCTAGTGCTGATATTCCATGATTCTCTGATCAACAAAATATGTTGTCATTGTGAGCACCTCAGTGATAGATACCATGTCTCTTTCATCTTTTTTATCCCCCACAGTGTCTAGCATAGTTCCTTGCATGTAGTTGATGCTCAACAACATTGCATTGGACATAGAATGAATTGTTACAATTAATCAGCAAGAAAAAGTATAATGAAAGGTTTTAAGTACTGGCCTCAACAACTGTAGTGGTGTTACTCAGGAAAATGTAGAAATCACATGGCAAGGAAGCCTTGGGTAAGGAGAATGAGAAAGGTAAAGCAAGGAAGCAAACTATAAAACTATTGAGTCCAACAGGATGAATTGACGATGCTTGTTTTGGGGAACTCAAATCTGCTGGTCCCCTTACTGGAAATAAGCATCAATGAAAAGATACATCACATTTCTGTAATATGAGCTCAACATGTAGTATATAGAAGATTAATATTGTGTGGAAAGCTCTAAGTCCCACTAACTAGAGTAAAAGTAGAATGTTGGTGGTACTTATAAAACCCTGCTAATGTTTGGGACTTGAGTGGACGAATGGGAATGAGAAGGGGAAGAGAATCAAAATATATAAATATAGCAGATAAAAATATATACAAACTCAGTCTGAACGTAGCACAATATTTTACAACTGAAAATAATTTGCTTATTCAGCTTTTAGAAAAGAAAGCAAACAAGCAGCCCTAGCATAAAACCACCCACCAAAACTATTCATACTGGGATTGAGGGGACAAAGAGGAGGGAATCACCACTGATTTTATAACTTCAAAGAAAATGGGCAGGGGGGGGGAGGGGGAGAAACCTGTTCTAAAATAGCAGTGCTCTGAGCAAATGGCAGAACAAGTGAGTCATCAGCTGTTGTTTGAGCGTGTGGAAGAGCAATAAATTATGTTAATCAGAACATGGGCTTTTTTTTTTTTGCAGTTATACAAAACACCCCCTCTTCCGTATGTCATCTCAAAGACAGCAGGAGAGGAAGAGCAAATGTATTCACGCACATGCACACACACATACACACACACACACACAAATATGCTCAGGCACATGTTAGAACCAGCCTCCACCCTTGTTTGCCCCAGGAAAATCCTTTTAACACCAAATTGGTGAGACCTGGTCAAGGCAAGCAGTATGAACTCAGGCTGAGTTATGAGAAGGGGAGAGTAAATTAGTGTCCAATCAAACTCATTGAACCAGAAATAGAGCCATTACTTACCATCAGGCATTCCAGTGAGAGACTATCCCTTTTACTCTAGACAGAAAGCAAAGGTGATTAATGGGGTCAATGGCCATTCACACCATAGGCCTGGGAGGATAATAATTTCAGGGTTATTAGTACTCACAGTTTAGTTCTCAGAGGTGTCAGGAAAGGCAAGAGAAGGTGGTCAGAAGATAGGGGAGATGGGAAGAAGACTGGTTTTAGCTGGCAGAATCCATGGTTTAAAGAAAAATAAAGTCATCCAAGCCCCATAGTCCAAGATGAAGGAGGATCTGAACTATCGAAGTCGTCATGTTGAATTAAATCTCCATTCAGACCTAGCAGGTCATCAGCAAAGGGCAAACACATTGTACCTCCTGATGTGAGACAACCTTATCAAGAGGGAAAGAGGGCTAAAAAGGCATCACTTTTTAATTTAATTTAAGGTAGTCTGCAGCAAGAGCTCCCAGACTCAAAGAATCAACCTCTTCAAATGCTATTTGAAGTTTCATTCCTTCATTAGAGTTTCATTCCTTTAGTCTTTGTATTATAGAAATTGAAATGTGAAGTGCTTTGTTTGGCATGTAAATGTCTTCGCAACCTGGCATTTTCTTATCTTTCCAGCTTTCTTACACATTACTTCCCTCCTCAACCTAGATGGCCAGACATACTGGCCTCCTTATTGTTCCTCACCCATAGTGCCCCATCTCCTCTTTCCCTATGGGCCTTTGCACTAGTTATACCCCATACCTGGAGCATATTCCCTTTCCTCCTCTCCCTCTTGTTTCATCAGAGTCTAGGAGTCTAGACTTACTTCAAGACTCAGTTCAAATGTCACACCTTGCAGGACACTTTTCCTGGTCCCCCATTAAATTTTAAGCTCCTTGAAGACAGACTATTTTTGCCCTTTTTTATCTCCAGTACTAAACAAAATGCCTCTCACAAAGTAAACAATAAATGCTTGCTGATTACTCAATCTGAAGGCATTTTGGTCTTGCAATTTTAAAACATGAATACTCCTGGCTTACCTCATATATTACCTCTTTATCCATTAAAATTTTAGTTATTAGTTGTTGTTGCTTGTCCTTTGTTTTCGAAGAGGACTATGACATCAGAAAGTTTATGCCATGACTTGTAAGTGAATTGGATTTAAGTGAGGGAGGACTGTGCAAAGTGACCAGCCTCACTTTCTCCTCTGGAGCCATCTGGGTCCAGTAGCCAGATATAGATCAGAATGACTGAAGATGGCCCCCAGTTATTAGTTAATATCTTAGCAAAGATTCCAGAATAGTACATAAAATGGACACCTAGAGGTTTGAGGAATACCTGAGAAGGGATGGGGGACAGAAAAAAGAGGTGGGCAAGCTTGTAGAAGAAATACCCAAATCACTCACACCTTGTATAGATATATTGTGATAGTCTCTTGACCTATCCCCCACCACCACTACTCTCTCCCCACTCCACTCATCCTCTATGTCACTGCCAAATTAATTCCAAAGCATATAGGCACATCATTTCCCTTCTTAAAGATTAGGAGGGTCACTGAAAATTTTTGAGCATGTAAGTGATGTGATTAGAGTCCTGTTTTAAGATTAGAGTGCTCTGCCTGGCATTCAAAGCCTATCATAATCAACCAGCAAGCATTATGAAGCACCTACTATAAAGGAGGCAAATAGAAAGACAAAAAACTAAACAAACAGATTGCAATGTGCCCAAACTCTTTTTGACTTTACCTTTTACTACTGAGTTACACTCTATTTGCCAGCCAAACTAAAATAATTCACAGCACTTTCCATCCATTATTTTATGTGACACTCACATTCTCTTACTTTAAAGATGTGGGGACAAAAATAGAAAATTCCAATGAATTATCATGACCTACCTTGTAGTATATGTTCTCCACTTCCCTACAAGATAGTAAACTCTTTGTGGACAGGGCCTGTATTTAATTTCTCCTTGTATGAACCCTGGCATATATTACAGTAACCAACTAGACCTTCAACAAATATTTGCTGAATTAAAGTAGAATAAATATCATTAATTCAAACTCTCAGATTTTTTTAACAACTTACAGATTTTTTTAATTTATTTAACATATTTAGTTTTCAGCATTGATTTTCAAACTCTTGTGAATAACTTACAGATTTTAAACTAAAGTTTATCTGGTTTTTTTTAAATTTCCCAAGATGATTTACATTGTACAAAAAGTAAATATTTTGCTAATTTAAGAGTAAAAGCCAATATCCTCTTCCTAAGGGCATTGCCAAGTAGCAATTTATGTGAAAACAACTAATCCATGAGTTTTACTTAAGTCTTCTAAGGAAAGAAGTCATTTTGGGTAAGTTCTCAAGCCCATCTGAACACAAGATTTCATTATTATGAGTTTGGAAGGGCTATTGAATATTGGAGGGATATTGAATTACCTGAGTGAGTGTAGTCATTTGGATAACATACCAAAAAGCTGCCATTCAATCAGAAGCTTTCATGGTTGGCTCAGAGAAAGCCTAGAGAAGAACTAGAATAGGCCAATGAACATGCTCAAGCATGTTCCACCTTCAAACAATCACTAAATCAACTAGAATTTGTTAAGTACCTTCTATATGTCAGGGAACATCTATATAGGGCAGTGAAACGGCACAGTGGAAAGAGTGCTAGGACTGCAGTCAGGAAGACTTAACTTCCGGAGTTCAAATCTGGCCTCAGACAATTACTAGCCGCATGACCCTTGGCAAGGCACTCAACCCTGTTTGCTTCAGTTTCCTCATCTGTAAAATGAGCTAGAGAAGGAAATGGCAAAATGTTCCAAGATCTTTTCCAAGAAAACTGTAAATGGGGCCACATAGAGCCAGGCACTACTGAAATGACTGAACAACAACAAATATGTCAGGTAATATGCTAGTTTCTGAAGACATTGAGACTAAAGTGAAATAACTCCTATACTCAAGGAAATTACGTTCTGTCAGGAAAGACAACCTAAATAAGTGTGTTGTACATAGACACATAGACATACACACACACACACACACACATTTGTCTTTATGCATAGATTTAATATACATTTAGGTACTGTACTTGTAATTTCATAGATGTAGGAAGCTCACAGGTAAAAAATAATTCCATCTACTAATGCAGACCAGCATCTTCCCTGCAATGTATAGTTTTAGAGAGTTGCCTGGGGCATTGAGAGATTAAGTAATTTACCCATGATCAAAAAATCAGCATCAGAGGAAGGACTTGAACCCAGATCTTTTTGGTTTTGAGACCAAAGCTCTATTGACTATGCCATGTATAATGTGTGTGTTCAAACTAAGGTACTTTTAGTAGATCTGTGAATTGGTCCAATCATTCTAGAAAGCAATTTGGAACTATGCCCCAATAAATCACAGAAGCGTACATACCCTTTGCTCCCAGCAATATCACTTCTAAAGAAATCAAAGAAAGAAGAGGGCCCATGTATACAAAAAATATTTATAGAAGCTCTTTTCATGGTAGCAAAAAAACCTTAGAAACTAAAGGAGAATACCTAAATAAATACCTTTTGGGGAATACCTAAATAAATTGTGATATATGAACGAAGTGTAAAATTATCGAGCCATAAGATTAAATGGATATTTTCAGAGAAAACTGGGAACATATATATAAACTGATACATAATAAAGTGAGTAGAACTAAAACAATTCACACAATAATAGTGATACTAAGAAAGAAAAACAACTTCGAAAGACTTGAAAATTCTAATTAAGGCAATGACCAACCATGACTCCAGAGGATCAAATATGAAGCATCCTACCCATCTCCTACCAAACAGGTGATGGACTCAAAATTCAGAATAAGACATACATTTCTAGACATAGCTGATGAGGGAATCCTCTTTGCTTAAATATGCATATTTATTACAAGATAGAAAGGGAAACAAGCATTTAAGAAGCACCCGTTATATGTACTAACTACGATGCTAAACTCTTTACAAATATTATCCCATTCAATCTTCACAATAACCCTGAGAGGAAGGTTCTATTATCATCCCCATTTTACTGTTGAGGAGACTGAAGCTGACAGAATTTAAATGATTTTCCCAGGGTCACACCGCTAGTAAGTGCTTAAGGCTAGATTTGCATTCAAGTCTTCCTGACTACAGGCCCAGAGTTCCAACTACTTTACCACCTAGCTGCCTCTAATTAAAAAAAAAATGTTTCCCTTCTTTTTTTCCTTTCCTTTCCTTTTTTCATCTTTGTTGTTGTTCATTCAATTGGGGAGGAAGGAGAAGCTAAAGAGCAATTAAATGGTTTTTAATTGAAAAAATAAAATATATCATATATTTGGTTACAAACCATATACAAGATGATTGAAGGGGAAGGTACTAGCAGTTGTAGTGAGTGAGAAAAGCCACTTCCCCCTACTCCACCCCATCAGCCTTAGAGAAAAGATGCTGATCCAATCCAACGCAGCAAGCACTTATTAAGGTACTACTTACCATACCATTCCTAACTCCAGGCCCAGGGCTTATCCACTATACCACCTACCTATCCTGGCTTAGAAAGTGGGGACCCTTTTTAAGGTAAAAGGCCTAATTCTTTTCAAGGGTCCTTTGAGCCTCCTGTAATTTTGACTCTTCTAAGATTGTGGTGTTCTATGACTCACAGCTATATGGCATCACCAGTTATTTTAAAGGGTAGACCTTTAGGGCACAGGGAGCACTGAGATCACTGAAAGCATTTGCCAGTTTTCCAGATGTGCCCCAACCTGCTTGCTGCCTTCTGCTCAATTCCTGGACAAGCTCATCGTCCATCTATGATGTCACCAACTTCTATGTGAAGCCTTTCTTCATCCCCCCTATCCAATTGCTAGTGCCTATCCTCTCTACCTTGTATCTAACACCTTATAAGTAGACTTTTGGATAAATTGATTGAACCCCAGAAAACTATCTATCCAACTTCATATCATAACCTGGTTTATAGACATCCTTAATCCACTTGGTTTTTCCTGTGTGGATTGCCAGGTCATGCTCTTTTATGTATCCATGGATCTTGTTGAAGGAAGATAGTTTTCTGGAGTTCAATCAATTTATCCACAAGCCTACTTAAATGATGGCTCAGTGTCAGTAACTGGGAATACAATTCTCCTCCAACAAGGTAATTCCCACGCACATGTTAAATATTATCATAGGTGCTTAAAAATAATAAATCAGTGTTTTTAAATTGTTCTTTAAACTATTTCAAATTAGTAAGGCTTAAATGAAAACTCTAAGTGTTGCTGCTTTTTCTTCATTCAGAGCTTGACCTGGATCCTCCCCCCCCCCCATATGGGGCATGGTCTAGAGCATCAACTGTCCATACACAACTGATGGGTGGTCCCTTCTTGAAGCCTGCTTCTTCACAATTGTCCAATTCATCAATCAGACTAATCTCCCACCCGCTTACAAGAAGCAGGTGGTTGCTATGTATTAATTTTATAGTTCCCTACCATTCTCCAGAGCTATTTTCTGTGCTGGAGAATTACCCAGTCTTTCAACTATTTGATATGGGGTGGTTTTATGTCACTCTGAAGTTTTGAGTTTTTCTAAAACAAGGCTATACAGTAGTACCCACCCCCTTCTTTGCTGTGTTACTGGCAGTGAACGCAAGCATCATACTATTGCTTGCTCTTCTCTGTGTTATTCTGAGTGAAGAACACAGCTAGATATTAGATTACATTTAACTGATCTTTGGTATTGACTATATATCAGAAAAGTAACATAACAGAGCTGGACTTAAAATCAACATCTGAATACCACTCTGGCATTTAATGGTCATGACACCCATGGCAAAATCATTTAACCTCTGAGCATAAATTTCTTCATCTGAAAAGTGGGGATAACCATCCCTGTAGTGCCTAACTCACAGGGGTGCCACAAGGTTCAAATGAGATACTGCATAGGTAGCCCTTTGAAAATTTGAGTATCACAGAAGCATTGGCATCTTCACTGAGTGTGCTCCATAGCGGGAACTCTCTCTCCTCACCTGTCTCCCGGTTTCCTTTAAGTCTCAGTTAAAGTCCCACCTTCTACAAGAAAACCTCCCCCAAGCCTCTTTAATCTTAATGCCTTCCCCCCACCCCAGATTATCTCTAGTTTATCCCATATGGATTTTGTATGTACGTAACTGTTTACATGTTGTCTCTCCCATTATACTGTGAGCTCCTTAAGAGCAGCTGTTTTTTACCTTTCTGGAAATACAAATCCCCAGAATTTAACGCAATGCCTGTCACATAGTAGGAAATTAATAAATGCTTCTTTCCTTTCCTTCCAGGGCTGTTGCCTATCTCTGGGTGATGGAGTATGATTTGGCACTTATTAAAATTGTGTGTTTGTGTATCACAAACACACGCACACACATACGCAAGTACAAAGAAGTTTTCAAGAGGTAGATGCTAACAACTGGAACAGTCAGGCAATGCATCTTGTAAGAGGAGGCATTTGAAATTAACCTCAAAGGGGTTCTTCATGCTAAAGGCATGAATGAGAAGAGAAAGTATTCCACAAACATTGGGAACAGCCTCTTTAAAGACACAAAGGCGGGAAATTGAATGCTGTGTATGTAGTAGTCCGATTTGGATGGAAAACCCATTATGCAGAGGGGGAGGGACATAATATATAATCACTCTAGACAAAATAAATTGGAATTAGATTATAAAGGGGTTTTAAATACCAAACAGATTAATTTATATTTTACACTAGAGAGAAAAGGGAGTCACTGAAGTTTCTTAAATAGGGGAGTGACATGGGCAGACTGTGATATTTAAGAATAGCAATTTGACGACCATTTCAAAGATGAATTGGAAGAAAGAAAAGGGAGGATGGAGGGAGACCATTCAGAAGGGTATTTCAGTGATCTATCAGAAAAGTGAAAGGACCCAGATTAGGCCTTATGAATAAAAGAGAGTGAGGTGGATACAAGAGATATTATTGAATAACAATAAAATTTAACAACTGATTGTTTATGGAAATTGTTTAGGGAGATAAGCCAGCATAGAGAACATAAGACATTTATTTGTCCCATCTGTAAAATAAAGGGATTGGACTAGATCACTTCTGAGATCCTTTCCAACCCTAAATGTGCTTCTGATTTGCTGAGTCCTTAACAGGAATCTGAGGAATGTACACTCTCTTTCCTTACTTTTGTCTCTGTAGGCTTTGAATGGGTTAACTACTACAGCAACCTCTCCTAACAACAGCTAGAAATAGAATATTGTCCTCAGGCTGTGATCAACCAACAATAGGTTAAGAAGTAGAGGGAATCATTTTCCAAGGGAATCATCTTCTAAGGGAAGTGGCGAAGCTATTTAAAGTTACAGTGGAAAAACAAAGAATATCTTTCAGTGACTCCCAGAAGATGGGTTAGATGTGATATAATGGACTTTTTTCTTTCAAAAAAAAATTCTAATTTGCATAATGAGCTTAACACCTCAGTGACTTTCTCCTAGATTAGATGTGTAGGGGACCAGCTGTGGTCCATAAAGGACAAGATATATTCTTTATTTCTGATTTATATAAAAATGACATTGTAACACTTCACAACTACATAGTTCCATTAAAAATCCCCTATACCACTCAGCCAGAAACAAATACAACCTGTGTCCCTCATTAAAACCAGATACCCCACACATGCTGATGGCTGCAGGGGGCCTTCTTGTCACTTTCAAACTAACAAAAAAGCAGGTGATCAAGGGTGGTGGTCAAACGCTAGACAAGAATACTTTACAACTGCTAACAGACGTCTTTCTGTAGCATCACAAATGTTGGGAAGTATTTCATGGGGCAGCCTCTACCAGGATTAGATTTTGTATATAGATCATATACTTAGAATTCAAAGGCATCTTAAAGACCAACGAAAGCAAAATCCTCATTTCACAAGTGAGGAAACTGAGACACAGAGAAATTAAGTGTTCCCTAGGCCTCACGGGTAGTATGTTATAGAGGTGCAATGGGTTCACTGAAGAGGAGGATAGTTTCCAAGAATTTGGCCAGAGAAGGAATCCATACTGTCCTTTCCTCTTCTCATGAATGACCTTTTCCCACTTCTAAGCCATGGATGCTGAGATATTCCCTAAATCACTGAAAAAACACAGTCTATGAAGTGACCAACCACTTTGTGTTAATATAATCATAGGCTCCCAGGTTAAAGGGTAAAAGGACTTGAGGGTTGTCTAGTCTAACTCATTTTAAAATAAAAATTTTAAATAATTTAAAATAATAAAATTAAAGAAATTGAGTAGCAAGGAGGTTAAATGACTTATGTAAGATTATACATGCAGGAAGTGGCAAGATTAGAACCCAAGTCTTCTGATTCCAAATCTAGTGCTCTTTTCATTGTACCATGCTGTACTTCAGAATCACCAGAAACTGAGAGCTAAATGGAGAAGAGCTCAAATCAGCAAATTGGTTCAGTAAAAGGAAAAAATTGATTAAACTGTATTGCAGTATAGACACATCCAACTAATTGTATCTTTCACTTTTCAACTGATTGTGTTAACACCATCTAAATAAGTCACCCCCCCAAAAAAAATGGCCAAGTCCTCGATTCTTCATTTGCCAACAAAGGATCCAACAATATTAGGAAATTTTTAGGGGCATGAATTCTGCTTTAGTATGAATTCAACCATGACTATCACATTGGAGTTCAGTAAGAAACCCTGTATCTACAAAGCTCTCAGATTTAATTTGACTAGCAATTTCTCTACTTAAGATTCAAAAGTTAAGTTGTCACAAGATGTTTTTTATCATCTGCTATGTGCCAGACATTGTACTAAGCTCTAGAAATACAAAGAAAGGTTTAAAAATATAGTTCCTGCTCCCACAGGGCCTGGAGGAAACCATTTACACACAACTATGTAGAAACAAGATATATCCAAGATAAATTGGAGACAACAGAGGAAAGGTACTAGCATTAACGAAAACTGGGAAAGGCGTCTGGTAGTCGTAGGGACTGAATTTAGCTGAGACTTGATGAAAGAAGACAAGAAGTGAAGATGAGGAAGGAGAGAATTCCAGACGAGGACAACCAACGGAAATACAGTACTTTGTGTGAGGAACAAGAAAGCCATTGTGACTGGTACATAGCGAGAAGTAAAATATGAGAAGATTGGAAAGGTAGGATGGGATCAGGTCATGAAGGGCTTTGAACACCAGATTATTTGCTCCTAGAGGGGACAGGGAAAAAGTCCGAACTCACTAAATTCAGGATACATTGAGATCCTTGGTTGTTCTTCTTCTGCAAATCACCCAATCTACCCATGCCTTATGTTCTCCTTAAATAAAATAGGGCATTTTTTTAAAAATTGGTCTCTAATATCTACCTGACTAAAAAAACCTTTGAAAAAGAGAAATATGTAGAAATACTTAGATCTTTTACAAAGAAATGCTTTGTATAAACATAAGGCATTCTTTTTTGCTATTATCTAATATTAAAAACTACTTATTAAGTAGCTTCATAATAATAGCATTTTTATAATGCTTTAAGGCTCACAAAGCACTCGACCTATATCACATCATCTAATCCTCACAGCAACCTTGTGAAGTAGGTGCAAATTTTATTTCCACTTTATAGTTGATAGTGATTTCAAGCAATCAATCAATAGACATTTATTAAGCACCTGCTACACAGCAAGCCAGGGATGGGGAACCTGCGGCCTTGAGGCCACATGTGGCCCTCTAGGTCCTCAAGTGTGGCCCTTCAACTGAATCTGAGTTTTACAGAACAAGTCCTTTTTTTAAGGGGACTTGTTCTGTGAAGTTTGGATTCAGTCAAAGGGCCACACTTGAGGACCTAGAGGGCCACATGTGGCCTCCAGGCTGCAGGTTCCCCACCCCTGTACCCACACCCAAGGCCTAAAGCTTGTAAGTATCTGGTGCAGGATTTGAATTCAGTTCTTTCTGACTCCAAGTTGAGCCCTTTCTCTATTATACTATCTATATTTTTTTACATAGTACTGTGGTACTATGAGAAATGTTAAGACAGTACCCATTGCTGTGTTTGGATCGAGTCCTAATTAGTTTTCTCAATTTTATGTGTGTTTTGATTTGTGATCCCTATTTGGTTCTATCAGTTTTGTTTTATTCTTTTTCTTAGATTGATGGCCACTTTTACTTTAATTCTTGTTGAATAATCTGTGTCTTTAGAAATTGGAAATCTTGAGAATTGGAAGTAAATTAATAAAAGTCCTTGTAACCTTCGGATCTTGAAGTTAGAAGAAGAAATGCTGGTCAAGAACTCAGTTTTATCTCACCTATTTAAAAATATGTGTTCAATGAGCTTTAGTATGTTGTACCTAGAATTGTCTGAACTACAATACAAGAATTGTATTGATGTCATATCTAAAGGATGACTCACTTTAAATTAAGGATGCAGAAACTCTCCTTACTCACATTCCCATAATGCAATGAGCCAAAGTCTACTCCCAGTATGGTACCTTAGATATATATCCTTCTGATGAATTAGCAAAGAAGCATTCTGAGTCCAGAGGAAGAACGTCCTTGAAGTGGTGGGTAACCAGGGTCACATGTTACAAAGGAAAATTTTTTAAACAACAAATAGCAAAGACCTCTTCCTCTTCTTCCCTGAGCAATCTCTCGTGATATTCTTACAGATCATTCGCTTTGTCACAAAGCTTCCCTGTAGGTAGAAAAAAGAAGACTGTCAGTGGTCACCAGCTTTCCCCCTGCTTTCATACCAACACAACTAATGATCCCAGTTCAATTTTATTTTTTTCCTTTCATGATTAGTGTCCTCTTACCATTAAAATTGTCCTTTTGGGGACATAAACCAATGAAACCGTTGATATTTTTGCCTTCTGCTCTGAAAACCAGTGGCCAGCACTGAGAGTTTTGGCTCATTCTCTTCTGGTTTCCCTCCACTTCCCAAAACAGCCAGGTCCCAAAGCTCAAGCCCTCCAAATGCTAACAGGCCCCAAACAGAGCGTGCAGCATATGGCCCCTTATGATCTGTCTTATGATCTCATCCAGTTGGATGGTTATTTTTACAGACTGGTATTAAGAAGCATAAACTAGGAATTTTATACACTGGTACATTGGATATTCGGCTGCCTGCTATGCAGATGGTGCATTCCCAGGATTATAAAGTATAACAGATAGGGCTTTATTCTCTCCCCTTCAGACCCAAGGCCCTCCTGGGCAATACACACACACACACACACACACACACACACACACACACACACGCACACACACACACACCACCCAACCACACCACATCATATGTTCCCCTCTCCCTCATTCTTGCTCTCTCAGTTCCTCTGTTTTCATTCTCCCTCTTTCTCTTTCATTCTCATTCTCTCTCTCCCTCTCTCCATCCATCTGTCTGTCCCTCCCTCCCTTCCCCTCTCTTCCTCCCTCCCTCTCTCCATCTGTGTCTCTCCCTCTCCTTTTCCTTCTCCATCTCCATTCCTTCACTCCCTCCCATCTTCATCCCATAAGCATTCTCCTCCATTTTATAATAATGGTAATATATTTCTTCTCTCAGCTCAAGTTGCTGTTGGTAAGTAGAGGATAATGAATATTTCCTAAGTAGCATTCCTTGGAGAAGCCAGTTGTTACATGTCAGATGAAACAGAGAATCATCCCAGTTAAGCTACAGGTAGGCACTTCCTTACCTCTGGCACACTGTACCCTGCACAGCCCAGAAACACACAGAACAGTCACAAAGTTGCCTAACTTCTTCCCTTGGGTCAAGCACCCCTTATCCTCTAAGTGTCATTATACAATGAGCTCAACTTCACTTAGTGGGAGAAGGAATATTCCAGGCAGAGAACCTTACAATGTAGCAACAGCAAAAGGATTGGAAAGCTATTAGGACCTCAGTCCCAATCAAAGAAAGGAATAAATGTAATGGGCCTAACACAGGTTTATAGGTCAGGGCCATGGGGAGAGTCACCAATAAGTGCCAGCATTGCTACTGGTACAGGAATCCTTTCTGTAGCATCTGAAGAGCCTAAGCAATACCAAAAACCCTCTGGTTTACTAGCCTTGCAATTAATCTGAATAAGACACCTCATCCCATTCTTTCTTCCCTCCCATTCCTATATGTCATGGTTGGGTTAAGAGAGTTCCCCATGTGAGATGTAAGATTTGTAAATGTTTTAAAAAAATAAAAGGTGATTCATAAATGCATCATTTTATAATAGGATGGAGAAGAATAATGAGTTGGTATAGAAATATTCTTCTCAGTCATGCCCTTCTTCTGCTAGTCAAAACTGTTCCTCAACACTCAGAAAATTCCCTAATGGACCTTTGTAGACTTTGTCTGCAAAGCCTCCCCTGTTTCATAAGGGGAAAGTTCAAGGCTTTTTTCCTCATTCCACATGGCTTACAAATGGAAATCCCACAGCTTTATTCTCTGTATTCCATACTTCATTTATATATGGAGTTTGTTTTTTTTGCTACCAACCCTAAAATGTGCTAACTCAATTAGTTTTGCAGAATGATGAGGTCCAAGTCATGGACCATATCCCAGATGGGTTAAACAGCTTTATTATAATCCACGGTCAGAAACCAGGGGTGGGGAACCTCTAGATCCTCAAGTGTGGCCCTTCGACTGAATCCAATGGCTACACTTGAGGATCTAGAGGGTCACATGTGACCTTGAAGCCACAGATTCCCCATCCCTGTCACAGTCCATTCCTCTTGTTCTGACATCTAGAAAGCAGTGTTCTACATTACCATGGCATTTGATATGGAATATCCCATTTCATTCTCACAAAAACCTTGTAAGGCAGTGAAAATATTGTCTGCATTTTGCAGATGAGGAAAATGAATCTCAAAAAAAGTAAAAGGTCTTGCCAAAAGCTACACAGCTAGCAAATAGGACTGTTGGGATTTGAACCCAATTCACCTGAATCTTCAGTGCCCATTCCACTAAGCCATATTTTTCAAATAATGACCTTGGATGACCCTTGGGGGGGTCCTCAAAGGATAATTGGATGTAGAAGTTATAGTTTACAGTGATCATACTGCATGAACTTTTTAATGGTTCACTGAAGCCTAGGGATAACCCTAGGTGGACCAGAGGTCTGTGCTTTTCCCT
Organism: Trichosurus vulpecula; assembly: GCF_011100635.1. Taxonomy (NCBI): domain Eukaryota; kingdom Metazoa; phylum Chordata; class Mammalia; order Diprotodontia; family Phalangeridae; genus Trichosurus; species Trichosurus vulpecula. Next base: position 130,672,653 of record NC_050580.1, on the reverse strand, counting down.
TTGTTAGATCTTAGCTTAGAGAGATATAGAAATTCCCTGAGGCAGCCTAAGCCCACCTTAAATGCCATGCCTATTATTCTTTTTCCTCTATCTGGTTCCTCATGAAAAACCTCCAACAGCTCTTTGACTGGAAAACAGCAGAGAACCCCTGCTTGGCTTCTGACCTGCTTTCATTACAGAGGTCAGACCAGTTAGAACCACATGGAAATTATGCACTCAAGTGTTTTGATCCATAGAATTGGAGTATAAAATGTCTTTGAAGCCTCTAGTGTCTAGGGGGAGGGTTTTTAAGTATCCTGGCAGAGCACAGGGTAAAAGACAGAGGTAACTAAGACCCCAGTTTAGCAGGCTCTTACAGATCGTATGTTCATAGCTCAGAACCTCTCTCTGTTCACATAGAACAGCAATGAATGTTTTTAATGTACACTCATTGCACTTTTTTCCCATTAAGTCTCCAGGATTACAGGATTGCCATTGGATTTGACACCTCAGTTGAGGGAATATCATTTCTACCTATTTTGATTTTTCATAGCTTTATGATTTCATTAATGTGGATAACTCCCTCCAACTGTATCAATCATAAAGATTATGCCTGCTCATCCAGTACAACTGTTGCCCGTGCCTCCCAGAAATCTACCCCAGGAAGTCCACCCAATATGCTGGGGGTATCCCCCTACTTCTATTGACATTACATGGATGCCAATGTAGCACATAGGCTCTCTCTTGATTAATGATAGCTTATATTACATAACCAGTCCATGTTTTTTTCCCAGTCATTCATTTGAATGATGATGACATCCTCTTTCTATACAATTTCTCTTTTGTCTTGTGATCAGACCTGCTGACACCCACCATGCTATTCTCCATTGGCCTTTAGGTGAACCTCAACTTGAATTCTTTAGAGACGGTGCTATTCCATGACTAGAAGTCATATTATATCACTGGAAGAGTATTGGTGCTAATTTTTTTTAATGAGCTTTTGTTTGGAGACACTGAAATAACAATTTCCCAAAGGCAATACAGCCCACAGCCCACTGTTGTCACTTTTTCAATTCTAGACCCACTTCGATAAATGTTGGCCTGTCAAATGCCAAGATGTCAAATATCTACCCTGCTGTCCAACCTTCAGCAAATCCTTTCATCTCTTTGGGCTGATTCAGTTTCCTCATCTATAACAGGAAGGGGTTTTACCACATGAAGTGTACTATACTTCTAAGGCCTCTTTCAGCTTTAAAATTCTATCTGAATTCAATGACTTTAAAAGAGCATAGCGGTATCCAGACAGATCACAGAACATTTTTCTGGGTCCTTATTCTGAGAATATCCATCAAGTGACTAAAATTTAGCCCCCAAATGGCTACCAAAGTTCTGAAAACTGTACAATTCAAATTTGCCTTCTATTAACTGGTTTGGATTATTTCAGAAGGCAAACAAGCATCTTTGTACTCAGCTGGGTGTGAGATCTCTGTTTATAGCCAATTTTTAAATGAAAAGAAATGACTCAATTGCGATTTACTTGAAGTGGGAAGGCAAGAGAGGCAGGATCAATACTTAGAAAGCTCTCTTTCATCAAGGCACTGAAATTGTAAGCAACAATGCTCTGTGCTCCAGTGTGAGTGTGTGTGTGTGTGTGTGTGTGTGCGCGCATGTATGTGTGTGAGACATTCCATATACACAAACACAAATAACTAAACTAAGGGACCATCTCAAAATTAACTAACTGCTTTCTAAGAAATAGTGCTGGCTTTGGAATCCTTGTTACTTTCAGGAAATCTGAAATCCAACAAGCCTAGATTTTGTGTCTACTTTTAACGAACATTGGTGATCTTTTCAAAGAGATCTCTTGCATGTCTGCTGGTCACGAGGTTCTCTGTTAATTTTTTCCCTCTATTAAATCTCAAGATGATGCAGAAGGGATATGTGTTTTCTGTATCCACATTCTGAGAATGTGATTTCAATTGAAAAATTAAACAGCTCCAGGTTCAGGCATGAAAATGAGCTTCTACCAAGAGAAAATGACTATGAAGAAGGAAAAGTTCTCAATCGACTTGCAAAATAGGATACATACATACACATACAAACACATGGAGAGAAAGGCAGATAAGATCTCTTCATGACCTTCAAGAAGCCAAGTATATAGCATATATTGTTTTACTGGGCAAATCTCCCTGTCTCCCTCCCTGGGGAAAGGGACTGTCCTTCATCTTGCCAGCCTGACAGTACTGAATATGAACGGGTGGGTTGAAGAACAGTTTTAGTGTGACTTATGTTGATTTGCAGAACGATTACAGACTAATTCATGGGTTAGGGAATGGCAGGCAGCATAACTCAGGGGGAAAAGAAAGAAATGGAAACATCCCCCTGCATACTAAAATAGCAGGGTACAACTAGAAGGCAAACAAATAAAAAACTGGAAAGTTTTCTTGTGTTTCATTCTAAGTTAAAAGGGAAACAGTCCTGAAATTCTCAACCACACTTCAAGACTTGGGAGTAAAATGTTAGAAAGAATGAAACATGGTAGCCAGAGGAGTATGAAATCCACCAGAGAAGTTACACTGTCTAGCAGGAAAAATAATTACATTGACCACCTTATTACTGCCCCAGTCATCGTCTCCATTACTTGTTTGAAAGTCCTCATGCTTCCTCTCATTTGGACCATTCCCTTTCCTTATCCCCATCTCCTTCATTTATCAAGATCAGGAGACAAATCACCAGGCAGTCTTTTCCTAGGAGAGCAGACCTGGGACACCCTATAGAAGAGCCTCAATCTAGAGAAAGAATAATAGCTCTTAATATACCATTGTTAACTAGTAATTGCTTTCTTTTTCTTGCTTGCTTGTTCCCCCTACCCACCCCACACACACCTTTTAAAACTATGGGCAATTTCTTCCAGCTTAGGAGACTGCTTTCTTGAAGCTTTTGTTTAAAGTCTTAAAAGAGAAGCCTTTCCAAAGAAATAATTACAGCCTATATGCCCCACACTTTTATCCAATATATTTTAACCTTATTTCAACCCTTCTGGAATGAAGGCCAGTTTTTTTGCACCTTGGAGGGACTTAAACTCTCCTATCTTCTAGGATCTTCTTTTCTGCCTTCCTTTTTTAGTCACTGAAAACTCCCCATTTGTTTCTAAAGGTGAAATTAGATGCCTTCCCATTCAGCATTGTGCAAAGTTTTAAATTAGATAAAATAATAATGGTTATCTCTGAATGTCAGGGCAGCCTTCACAGAAAGAAATTAGTTTTTCAAAGGAACATCCACAAAGAATCTTAGCCGTTCATTTGGGTTCTTCCAATGTTTTTGTTCCCTCTGGAGTGATCCAAGCTTCCAAGACAGAAATAGAACTCACACAGATATTGTTTGGACTCATTTCAAAGGAGCACATTTAGGATCTAACACAAAACATCAAACACACTGCTGGTTTGTATGATCTTTAATCTTAAAAATACTAGCAAGTAGGTACAGCAATTTGCATGAAAAGATATCAATATAAATATACAAGAAATTCACTGAAGAACTTGGATGTATAAAATATATGTTCAGAAGATGGAAGTAAGGATGAGCAATAGAGACTGAGCTCAAAAAAATTATGCATTCCCTTAAGACTACTGTCAGGAATGGTAAAGTTCAGACTAAATATATGCTGATGATCGTGAGAGGTGACAAACAGGGTTTAGCTCTATTATGGCCAAGAGGAAAAGCAAAGAATAGAGAGGGTGCCTATCATAATTCTAACAGGAAACAAAACAAAAATGAAAATATTCAATTCTTATTTGGCTTCTGTATTTTTTTTCTATGTAGGGGAATTTCATTCGCTAACACTCTAGAAAATACTGCATGAATATAGTTAATAGGTAATTGATGATCATAATTACTGAGGATCTTTGGTAAGAAAGAAACATACCTGCTTTAGACCTAGTTGAACTGTATTCAAGAATTTGTGGACATAACTGCTGAATCACTGTTGGTAATCTCCAAAGAATTATAGTTAACAGGAAAAAAATCTACAAAACTGGAAATGAATTCAAGATTCTAACAGAAGAAGGCAATTGAGTTGATTAATGATTTAATATCAATTTAGAAGACCTTGAATGGAGTTCCCTAGGGATCTGTGCTGGTCCTTGTGTGGATTAACACTTTTTATCAATGGTTTAGATAAAGATATACATGGCATGCTTATCAAATTTTTTAATGAGATGAAGCCAAGTCAGAATTCAAAAAGATCACTGGTATTCTAGAACATTGCGCCAAATCAAGTAAGACGAATTTTAATAGAGGAAACAGGTTTTACACTTGTCTTCAGGAAAGCCAATTCCACAAGGACAAGATAGGAGATGCATCTACCTAGCATTTTGTCTTTTTAAATCTCTAGGAGTTTATTAGAGGACTGCACACTCATTGTGAATCAATGATGTGATATAACAGTTAATATTATCTTAGGCTACATTAAGAGAAGCATAGGACCCAGGAATAAAACAGTTATTGGTCACATACCATTCCATGATCAAACCACATCTGTATTATTGCGTTCAATTCTGGGTACCACTTCTGGAAAGAACATTTATAAGCTAGAAAATATGCAGAGAAGTAGTGAAAGGCCTAAAAATTTATTCCCTATGTGGAATATTTGAAGGACCTGGTGACATTCATCAAGAGAAGATTTAAAGGGGGAAATTACATTTATCTACACCTACAAAGGACTTCCACATAGAAGAGGGATTGGATGCTACTTGGAGGGCATGAGTAGAAACTGTAAAGAGGCAAATTTAAATTTGAGGTAAGAAAAATCCTCCTAACAGTGAGACTATTAAAAAGAACCCAGCCTGCCCCATAGCTTCAAAGACTAGATAGCAACTTATCAGGCACACTAACAAAGGGATTCTTTTCCAAGTATGTGTTGGACTAAATGAACAATCCAAAATTCTATAAACTCTTTGGGATACAGCCCTAGAAGTGGTATTGCTGGGTCAAAGGGTATGCACATTTTTACAGCCATTTGGGCATAGTTCCAAATTGCTCTCCAGAATGGCTGGATCAGTTAACAACTCCATCAACAATGTAACAGTGTTCCTATTTTCCCACATCTTCTCCAGTATTTAACATTTTCCTGTTTTGTCATGCCAGCCAATCTGACAAGAGAGGTGTGGTACCTAAGAGTTGTTTTGATTTGCATTGCTCTAATCAATAGTGATTTAGAGCATTTTTTCATATGACTACAGATATCTTTAATTTCTTCCTCTGAAAACTGCCTGTTCATATCCTTTGACCATTTATCAATTAGGGAATGACTTGTATTCCTATAAATTTGACTCAGTTGCCTGTATAGTTTAGAGATGAGGCCTTTATCAGAGACACTGGTTGTAAAAATTCTTTCCCAATTTTTTCTGCCTCCTTCCTAATCTTTATTGTATTGGCTTTGTTTGTACAAAAATGTTTCAATTTAACATAATCAAAATTATCCATTTTGTATTTCATAATGCTTTCTATCTCTTGTTTGGTCACAAATTCTTCCCTTCTCCTCAAATCTGACAGGTAAACTATCCCTTGCTCTCCCAAATTGCTTATAGTATCAGCCTTTATATCTAAATCATGAACCCATTTTGACTTTATTTTGGTATACGGTGTAAGATATTGGTCAACGCCCAGTTTCTGCCATACTATTTTCTAGTTTTCCCAGCACTTTTTGTGAAATAGTGAGTTCTTAACCCAGACATTAGACTTATTGGACTCGTATGTACAAAAATATTGATAGTAGCTCTTTTTGTAGGGGCAAAGAATTGGAAATCAAGGGGATGTTCACCAATTGGGGAATGGCTAAACAAACTGTGGTGTATGAATGTAATGGAATACTATTGTGCTATAAGAAATGAGAAGATGTACTTCATAATAACCTGGAAAGAATTACATGATCTGATGCTGAGTGAGGGGAGCAGAACCAAGAGAACATTATATATGAGTATACACACACGGTATCTGTGATGACTAACTTTGATAGACTTGGCTCTTGTCAGCAATGCAAGGTTCTAAGACTGCTCCAAAAGAGTCATGGTGGAAAAAGCTATCCACATCCAGAGAAAGAATTACGGAATCTGAATACAGAATGAAGCAAACTATTTGCTCTCTTTTTTTTCTTTTTTTTTGGGGGGGGGCGTGTTGTTTCTTCTTTCTCATGGTTCATTCCATTAATTATAATTCTTCCTTACAACTTGACTATTGTGTAAATAAGTTCAATGTGAAGGTATATGTAGAACTTATATCAGATCACATGGTACCTTGGGGGGAAAGGGGAGAGGAGAGGGACAGGATAAAATTTGGAACTCAAAAACTTGTGGAATTGAGTATTATAAACTAAAAATAAAAAATAAACTTTAAAAACTCTATAATCTGTTAATTAGGGCAGCTAGGTGGTATAGTGGATGGGGTCAGGACAGGAAGACTCATATTTGTGAGTTCAAATCTATTCTTAGACACTTATTAGCTTTGTGACCCTGGGCAAGTCACTTAACCTTGTTTGCCTCAGTTCCCCATATGTAAATGAGCTGGAGGAGGAAATGGCAAATCACTCCAGTATCTTTGCAAAGAAAGCCCCCAAATGGGGTCACAAAGAGTTGGACACCATTGAAATGACTGAACAAAAAAAAATCTGTGAATTATCATATGTGTAGATGGGCACAAGGTTTCTTAACTTTCGAAAAGAAGGAATAAGATCTCTAAGTATTGTGGACGATGTCAAGTCCTAGAAAAAGCAGTTAAAAGAATTAGAATCATTAAGAACCAACATGGGTATATCAAGTATAGGCCACACTAAACCAACCTTATTTCCATTTCTGACAAGATCACTAGACTGATAAATCAAAGGGATATTATAGACTAGTAGATTTTAGCAAAGGTTTTGACGATATATCTTATAAAGGATTTTTGTGTGTAAGATGAAAAGATGTGGACCAGATGATACTAAAGAGTACTGATTAAGAGTTTATTCACTTTGGGGGAAGAATCTAGCAGAGGGATCCAGGGATCTGTCCTTGACTCTATGCTAATCAATCTCATTATCAGTTATTTGAATGAGGGACACTTGGTAATGCATGTCAAATTCATAGATAATAAGAGCCCAGAAGGGATCACTACTTCACTGAATGATGGGATGAGGATCTAGAGAATTTGAACACCATAGGATGGTGGGGCAAATCTCATAAGATGATATTTTAATGAAAATAGAGGTAAAGCACCCAAACATATTTAGATGAAAAAAAATCTACTAGGCAAGAGTTCCTGTAAAAAAATAGCTGGTAACTTTAATGGGCTATAAAGTCATTATTATAAGTCACCACATAATCTGACATGGTATCTACAAAGGCTGGTTTGATCTTGGGCTATATTAAAAGAAGGCTGATTTCTAGAATATGAGAGGTGATAATTCTCTTGTACTCTAGCCTGGTTCATACAAAATCTGGAGTACTACACCCAGTTATTAACACCACATTTAAAAGCATAATACTGACAAGCTGATGCATTTCCAAAATGGGGCAAGGAGGATGGTTAGAGGACTAGCTGTTAATACAGAAGACGGAGATAACAGGGAGATGGTTAGTCTACCAGTTTCTATTTGGAGAAACTCTTAATTCCTTCCAACTGAGGGAATTCCAGTATGTTTCCAGGCACTCAATGGCAACGCAGAGCACAAGATTTAGAGAGGAATTTCACAACTAGTAGTTGGATGAAGGTCACTACTAGAGTCTTGGCGTCTTTCGGAATGCTTTGGGAAGGAGATTTGGACCCTGTTAATCCTCTGGGATTTTAGGAAGAACACTGTAGGCATTTGTTAGAGTTTCCCCCGCAGATGGGTTACTGTGTTTCTCCCCAGAACAATGACCCCTAAGACAACTTTAAACTATCAGCAGAGAAATTCTGTTCCTTCTCCCCACTAAATTACTTGCTTCATGTAACATTACCATCATGCCATAAAGGCAACTGAAATCTGCCTAGTTCTAGGCTGCTTCATTGATAGAAAAGCTGATAACATTATGGATTAGTTCCCTTGCTGCCTTCCTTCCAAACATGAATATTTAAAATGATGTGACACAAGTATCAACTGAAGAAACTGAGAGCATTTAAGCCTAGAAAAGAGAAGATTTAGGTTGGTCATGATTACTATCAAAATGCATTTTAAGGACCATGATAGAGAAGAGAAATTGGTCTTATTTTGCTTGATCCCAGAAGGTAGAACTAGGAACAATAAATAGAAATTCTAAAGTCATATTTTAGCTTAGTAAATAAAAAAAAAATTACTAACAACTGGAGTTCCAAATGTAGAAGGGAATAACTCCATAAGTAGTGAGTTCGCCATGAATAGAGGATTTCTGAAGATTAGACAATAATGAATTGGAGACATTATTGAAGGGATTCATGTTTAGTTGTGGGTTGCACTGCTAGATAATCTCTAAGGTCCCTTCAATCTCTAAGATCATATGAGACCTCCAAGGAAATTCAGGGCTTTAGATGTAGGGTTCAAATTTGGGGTATTTCTCTTTTTACTAAATGGGGTAACTTTAAAGGGAATGAGAGGTGCAGGTACCAAAAGTAACAGCACTACAGAAATTGAATGGGGATGAATCAAGTAAGCCTGACTTGAACCTTTAATCCATCACAAAATTGCAAAATCAGGTCAACTGTAACCTCAAGAATCTTATTAGATCCCATGTTATCTTCTATGCCCAATGGACAATAAAATTGTGTATGTCCTTTGACTCAGCGATACCACTATTAGGTCTGTATCCCAAAGAGATCAAAGAAAATAGAAAAAGATTTGTTTGAACAAAATATTTATAGCAGTTCTTTTTGTGTTGACAAAGAATTGGAAATCAAGAGGATGCCCATCAGTTGAATGGCTGAACAAATTGTGTTATATGATTGTGATGGAATACTACTGTGCTATAAGAACTGATGAGCAAGATGGTTTCAGAAAAACCTGGGAACAGTTATATGAACTTATACAAAGCAGAGTAAGCAGAACCAGAAAAACGTTGTACACAGTTACAGCAACACTGTAACGATGATCAACTGTAAAAGACTTAACTACTCTGATCAAGACACAATCCAAGCCAATTCTAAAGGACTCATAAATAAAAATGCTACCCACCTCCAGAGAAAAAACTAATGAACTCTGAGTGTGAATTGATGTTCCTTACCTTTTTTGCAACATGGCTAATGTGAAAATGTGTTTTGTATGATTTCAAATGTATAATTGATATAATATTGCTTGCTTTCTCAAAGGGTAGGTAAAAGGTGAGAGGGAGGGAGAGAATTGGGAACTCAAAAAAGTTTTAAATGAATGTTAAAAATAAATTAAGCTTTTTATTTCATGTTATCATTGGCAGGGTTTAATATTATTACATATTTGGAGCTGGAAAGGACCTGACATCATTTGGTCCAACCCCCTCATTTTACACATGAGGAAACTAAGACTAAGGTCCAGAGGAATTGCCCAAAGTCTCATCCACTACATCCACCACAAATCATACATATAGCTATGGACAAGAGTCATAGAATTTCAGACTTGCAAGGGATCTCAGCAGCCACCAAGTCAAATTATAATTGAAAAATAAGAATCCTTTCTACAACAACCAACCAGTAGTCATTCAGCCTTTCCTCAAAACCATCCAGTGAGGAGGAACACACTATGCCCAAAGGCAGTCCTTTCCCCTTTTTGATAGCTCCAATTGTTCCAAAGTTATATTGGGTAGGAGTTACTGTTTCCCTTCTTCTGGACACTATCTTATTAAGGTAGCTGAAGCCTGAAAGGCTGCCAAGTAATACTGTTGATTTAGAATGAGTTTGCAATCAACTCAATTGCCTAAAGCCATTTCACATCAACCACTATTACAACCCATCTCTGCCATCCTGTACTGGTGTATCTGATGTTGTGAATTACAGTGTCAGGCTTTACATTAATCCCCGATTACATTTTTTTTAATGCATCTATGATTTCAGTGCTGTAAGAAACTTCCAGGGTGGAAATCCCTCAATAATTGAGATCAGCAGGGTTCTGCAATTTGTTGTCTTACAGAGTTGCTAGAACACTGTTTTAGTAACTTGACGAGAGTCACACAGCCGATCGGTGTCAGAGATGGCACTTCCTTGCTTTACGGCTGCTTTCTACTTACTATGCAAAGCTTTTTTACCAATTAAATTTAAACTAATTAAATAACCATATTGTTGAAACCTTCCAGGAAAATAATGATAATAAATACATTTATAAAGCACATTAATATTTATAAAACCCTTTCTCCACAAAAAGAATATGTAGCTCTACAACCTCAAGTGCATACTGATTTGACCTTGGGCAAATCACTTAAGACTTTTGGTTCTCATTCATTCATTTGTAAACTAAAAGGAATTGGACTCTAAAGTCATCCAGCTCAAAAATCTATGACCTGATTATCATCCTATAAAATGTTTAGCACAAGTCTTACCATCAACTTTTGACAGATGAGAAAACTGAGATTCAGAAAGTTTAAATGGCTTTTCCAAGGTCACAGAGCTAATAAACTCAAATTCACATCTTCTAATTCCAATACCAGTACATTTCCCATGACACTGGACATGAAAAACCTTGTGTTTATTTGTCAGTGTGCCGGCTCATTTTTAATTTGTTCTTAAGAGCATCCACTCTCTGGAACTGCTTCCTCTGAAGAGGTGACTAGACTACTTGACCTCAGAATCACAGGCTTTATAGCTGAAAGCCACCTCAAAGATCATTTGATCCAATCCTGTCATTTTACAGATGAATACCTGGGGCCCAGAAAAATGAAGTGACTTGCCCAATATCACAAAGAAGTAAAAAATAGAGCCAAGACCTCAAAGATCCCATCTGTAATTGGCATGCTACTCTAGAATGTATTTTTAGATCCTGATTCCATCACACAACTATTTTTAGCTCTCCATCAGCTGTGTCATCAGTAAGTGTAATAAGCATGTCAAATGTCTCTTCAAGTTGTTTATAAAAAAATATTGACTGGAGCAATATTGACTGAGGACAAAATCAGTGCCACATCACTACAGACATCTTCAAGTTGGCATTAATTAATCAACACTTTTTGCACTCAGTCATTTAACCAGAGAGTTGAAACAGCTAATCCCTAGAGAGGTAGATGGTTTATTAGCATGACACACCTTACTTGTAGGCAGAGTAGGTTAACTAATCCAATTTCGTACACTCCAAATGGACCCATGATCAAGAAATCACGTACTGCACAAACCCAGGCTTTTTAGAATTTCCAGCACTGTTTAAAGATTTTATTCCCAAAGGGTCATGTTCAAGGCTACGTGGGCATTATAACTAAGATAAAGTATTGCATCGCCAGATAGCACAGAATCGCAGAATTTTGAACTTGGACAGGATGTCAGTGGCCACCTAGGCCTATCCCACAGGAATCTTCACTACAACATAACTAACTGGTGGTCATCTAACCTTCAAAACACCAGTGACCAAAGTAGAAATCTAACATTTACATTTTAGGTTAAATATATACAATAGCCCCTTGTCTAGGTGGCAGTTCTTCAAATATATGGAGACAGCAAACATTTCCCACCCACCCCGCTTCTCCAGTCCCTTGCCCAACAACAGCAACAAAAGGCAATTTAGCATGTATCAGGAACTGTGTTCACCTCAGGAAATACAAAATCTATTCTAATCAGTCCTAGTTTCTTCAACTGATTTTCATGGGGCACAGACTCAAGCATTTTACCATCTTGATTTTTCTCTTCTGGACACCTTAGATGGGTGATGTCAAACTCCAATGGAAATGGATCAGGATGTTGACTTACAAAACTATATGCAGGACAGATGGAAAATAATTGACAGAGGGAAGGCACCAGAATTAATAGGGATTGGAAAGGCTTCCTGTAGAAAACTGACTTTACCTGGGACTTGAAGGAAGGTAGAGAAGAGGAGGGAGAGCATTCAAGGTATGGGGGACAGCCAGAAAAAATATCCAGAGCTGAGAGATGTGTCTTGTTCCAGGAACAGCAAAGGAATACAGTGTCACTGGATCAAAGATTTCATGGGGGTGGGGATTATAAGGTGCGCAAGGTCATGAAGGGCTTTGAATGTCAGAGGATTTTTTATCTGATGCTGGAGATAATAGGGAGATGGCAGAATTTATTGAGTATGGAGGTAACATGGTCAGAATAACCCATTTCATCCATGAGTAGCATTAATTGCTAGGAAGTTGTTTTGTAAAACCACAAATTAACATTACTCTGTTATACAGTACTTTTATTTATTTTGTTAAACATTTCCCAATGACATTTTAATCTGGTACTAGGTAGGGAGTTTAGCTTGCTGGCTACGAGAACAATACCTCTGCTCTAGATTATTCATGTCCTTCCTGAATTGTGGCACCTAAACTATCAGACGTCTAACACTTTAGTAGAAATTTGTGTCCTTGAATAATTTATTACCATGACATCAGTTGCAGCAAAGATTATGAAAGAATGGTACATGTAAAGGTAAGTTTTGATTATGGGGTAGGATCATTGAAGAGTAAGGAAAATCAAAAGAGAAAGAAGATACTGAACATTTGAAATGGAAACATTAAGTTGGAACAAGTGCTTCAAAAGGAAGAGGAAAAGAACAACAAAGACAAACTGTGCCTATTTCATAATTTTGCCTAGAGCCAATCTGGCCCTTTATTCAATTAATTCTCTAAAACTTATCATGTTTTAATATACTAAGACCTATATGCATAAAAGTCTTTTATGTTTTACGACCACATCTATTTAGGCAAGAGATCTAACCAGGCCTGTGTCTTTTCAATAATACAACATTTTCATTATGCTGTTGAAACCAAGTTAATCTACCACATTGCTGAAATGGAAAACAAACATTTCAAACACAGGGTGTTCCAACTGGTTCCAGAATATTTCAGCACTCAGCAGACAGGTGCTTCCTGCAAAAAGAGGATCCTCATTATTCTCTAAAAGTCAACAGTATTAAGGAATGAGAAGAGGGGGAAAACGTGGCCCAGGTTAATTAAATACCATGATCACAAAGTTAGCAATTGTTAAACCAGGACTAAAGTTCAGGTCTCTTTATACCCAGTCCAATATTCTTTCTTTTAAGATAGTTGGAAAACTCCACAACTCTACCAGAAAAATAGACTTCACCGTGTGATTATGAAAGTTAACTAAATTGGGCCTCTTGCCTACTAAGCAATATAAGCAGGTTATAGTGGGTGATCTCCACTATGTGTTGGTTCTTCCTGTTATTAGAATGTGAGCTCCTTGAGAGCAGAGACTATCTTTTCTATTTGTATTCACACTGAGTAACAGAATTCTTTGCTCATAGGAACTACTTAATAGATACCTTTTCATGCATTCATCTTAGTCCTTTCAGCTTTGAAATTCCATGATTCCACTAACATTCTACGACAAATTTCTTTATAAAACCTAATTAATCAAAAGTATTCAATCACATCAACACTTAGAGAGTTGAAAATAGTGATTCAAAGTTCTTTCAGATTAATGTTCTAATTTATGTGTCTTTATATTCATATTTTTAGGGTAGAAGAAGAATTGATAGCATGCAGTTATATGAGCCGCTGATAGTGTACATGTAGGTATGTTAGTGTATGTATATACACATACATACATATAGTCATACATATAGACATACATACATGTACCTGTATATGCATGCACATGTATGCACATGTGTTGTATGCCCATGTATACACACATATGTGTATACATATAAATACTACACACACATATTTGTGAGTGAAGTGCATGTTTAGTATTTATATATGTGTGTACACACATGCATACAATTCAATGTACAATGAGCCAGACTCAAAATTGAAATTGAGGAAAATGCAGATCAGGACTGCTTATGAGAAATGTACAGTCCTTTCAATGACTGCAAGCTGAAATAAGATATAGCTTTAATTAACCAAGGAAATGTGATTAGTGAGCCAGTCTTTCCAACTCATCAAAAGCCAATATAAAAAGCATAGCATTCTGAAGATTAACTGGTTAGTAATGGTTAGTGGTCAATTAACATAAAAGTATTGGGTTCCTGCCCACTATGGAGCACACTTATATTATAATGAAGGCAACCAACAGACCTAAAAAAAGAGAACACACATTATTCTGTAAACAGTGTTGTGATCAGCAAGGGAAACCCCAATGCTATGCCTAATTCAAACCAAAGAGATCACCAGAACCTACAAATATCTAGGACTATGTAGACAAATCGAAGAGAGATTTATATGAAATATAAAATGTCATCAAAAATTTTGTATTAAATTTCCATTTTTCTACTTTTTCTCCCAAACTTCATTTTATTTCAAGTATAGAGAGCTTCTAGTGTGGAAACACCAACTAATGCTAATCAGCAACTTCTCTGCAATTTGTAGTCTTAAAATCTGGGGTAGTAACAGGCAAGGTGACTTGTCCAAGGTCGCACAACTAGTATCAGAAGCAGAAATCAAACTCAGGTGTTTCAGACTTCAAAGTTATTCTCTATGGGCTCTTAGAAAAATTAACTGCCCTCCCTCACCATAGAAGAGCTGCATTTTTAAAAATCAGAGTATAGTAGCAATTTATATGAGTAACTCTCCAAGCTTCATCCCCAAGTTAGGAAAGATTAATACAGTGCCCACTGAGCCCCAAACCAAATTACTTTATTTTTTCTTTAAAACCTAAGTTCCATTTGTTTTGCTGTAAGAATAAATGGTTGTCATTATATTTTTTTTTAGATGGAAGCAACTGCTTAATAAACTCATAAAGGACATTTTACTTAAATTGATTCACAGGAAATGTAACAGAAGGAGGTGATTTGGAGGGTGCCAAGGTAGATGAACATTTGTGTTTGAACTGGGAGAGAGTTTCTTTAGTCAACTGTTGTCAAGATTGTACTCTCATCAATCCAACTCACATATATTCATGTTAGTACAAAGCAACTTACACCTTTCCAAATAAAGGAAGTAGATTGTCCTCAGGTTTATTATGTGGGAAAGTCATACCCTTAATTGTGTATAGCACACTATACAACTGAGGTATAAAAAGGCACCCGCTGAGGATGAACCTACAGCTAAAGTTCCCAAGTCATACTAGGTGATCATTTAGAAAAGAAGTTGAGGTTTTCTTGCAAGGTCAATCAGTCTATCCCTGTCCACTCATCAAAAATCAAACAAAAATTCTTTGTACCACTTTTCTTTTACTTGAAAGGATGATATATTAGTGTTGCTAGAGTCTTGTGTGTTTGAAAATATGCAAAATGGGTTATTAAAAGCCTGGATTATTGATTTATAAGTATGAGTCAAATTCATTGCAAAATAATTTTCCAGTTTTATGCTACGTAGGCATTACCTTTCTTCCAAACAAATCAATAACCTTGTTGAACCCTGCAAGTTCATTACAAAGGACTTACTAAACATCGCCTCAAAAGTCATCCCAATCATCTTGTGAAATCTCTGACGGATCATTGAAATTCAAAAAAGTTAAATAACTCCTCCTACTTTCAAACCAAGTTGGTAGGAGAACTGATCATAAAAGTTAGGTCTTTTGATTAACCACAATGTTACAGCTATGAAACTAAGCACTGGCCCTCATGCCCGGGACTAAAATAATTTAGGATGAAACTGAGGAATTAAGTGAGGCTAACTAAAAGAAATCCAATATACATTATCTTTGTCTTCTGTTCTCTTGTGTGTGGGCCCATGTCTGCACCAGTGCAGTTGAGCAAAGAGGGGACATGTCTAGCATGTTTGCCAACCAGAGTATCATTCCCAGGGTTGTATCACCTTTCCCTGTAGCCTTCCTTCCCTTGTCACAAATCTTTCTCAATTATGTTTGTCCCATGTGAAAAAAAGAAATTCTGATGAAGACTGGCTATATGCAAATTACTTTGGCCAAATATAATGTTTGTGATCTAAGACTTTAGGGGAATCATTTAAGTTCATCATTTTACCTTAACTACTAGCTCCCATTAAATCATTCAAGTGTATCTGTGTTCTCATCAAATCAGGAGTGTCCTCCAGGTATGCATATTAAACCCATCCATGTATTTCAACTGCTATCCAGCTCTTCCATGTCATCCTAAGAGTTCACCGCAAAAGATCTACCTAAAATGCTTTAGGGCTTCCTCATGTTCTTCCAACATCACAAGGTTACCAGTGATGAATTTTGACTTTCCATCTGTCAGGTCAACATACATTTATTAAGTGCCTACTATGCTCCAGGCACTATGCTAAGTGCTAGGGATTCAAAGAAAGGCAAAAGACAGCCCCTGCTCTTAAGGAGCTCCCAGTCTAATGACCCCTTACAACATTCAAACAACTATATACAAATAAGATATATAAAAGATAAATTGGGGGTAATCAAGAGAAGAAAGGCATTAGCATTGAGGAGGATAAGAAAGGATTCTTATGGAAAGTGGGATTTTACCTGGGACTTGAAGAAAGCCAAAGTATCCAGAAGACAGATGAGGAAAAAGAATTTCAAGCACGGGGGACAAGGGACTTGCCATTCTTTGTTCTTGCCAGATGACCATCTCTTTTCTTCCTATTCTACAATTCTTTGATGATATCTTTAACTCCTGTTCTTTGGAGTTCTTTGTTGATTGTATGTTGAAGCCTAGTCATACCCACCATGTGCCTCTCTATTGTGATATTCATTTCTAGTTCTTCAAGTGGAGTCCTATTCCAGATCTTGCTGCCATACAGCAACACTGGTTAAATGCTTGTACTGTGCCAAAAAATAAAAAGGTGGGTCTCTGCTTTCTTGGGAAGGTAGGAGTCAGTAAAATAACCTTGGAATTTCTCAAAAGCAATCCAGCCACCTTCCTCCTTCCGTTCATTATCTACATGTTACCAGTACATATTACTGAAAAAGTTCTACAATTTGTCACAATACACACTCTTCATCTACTAGGTCTTCCCGTCATGGATGGACAGGCCAGACTAGTTTGAGGGATAACAGATCTCTTCTAAGAGGCTCTGCAATGTTCTGAGGCTTGATGCAATCAGCAAAATGTTATCCACAAGTAGAGTCATCTAGAAGATCTCACTAGCCATGGGGAGTCACCTTTCAGCCTAGACCCCACTGAATCATCTCCATCATAATGCCAATCATTCTCTTTTACTCCTTTCCTGATGTTTATTATCAAAGGGTCATTGAATAATTTATGTTGTTCTATCTCCCAAGGAATCTTGAATCATTTTGATGTATGGGTGGGAGACATTTTGCTGTAAAATAGACTATACAGGGTATTTTGTTCCCCTAAATCAATTTTTTTCATAATAAATAATCAAACAATAAATGCTTTTCAAATAGCAAACATACAAACAACCAATAATAAATATCTTTCAATTAATTGTAAAAGATGATCAACTGTTAAAGTATGATTATTCCTTAATAATACCGTCACCAAGATTACCCTTGTTGAGTGTAGAGAGAACTTTCAAAGATTTTGTAGAAATGAGAAAGTAGGAACAGAGGGTTGGAGTTATTCATGTGCTCACTTTCACCTTTTTTCAGTATTAATAAAGTCTGGGATTTTTTCCACCTTTTTGTTATCTTATCCTCCTTTAGATACCTTGCATATGGGTCTCTAGGTGCCCTCATAATTGTATAACCTCCAGTATTGATCTGCCCTAAAAACATTTGGTCCAGTCCAGCTTTTTTTTCATCTTTGTTCTCTATAGAACCATGTCTACCTCCTTTATAAACTCATCTGGGATCATGATGTTTCCATTGTGCTCAACGGAAAAAAACAGGTTTAGGTTTTTTTATGGTGGTTATAAATCTTTTCCATTTTCTTCTTACCAGAGTCCATTTTTATACTTGAGTGCCTTGAAGGACCACCCACTTTCTCTAGTGTGACTCTTTTGTTATCTTATAAAACTTATTTAGAAAATAAAAAAATGCTTTACTGGGTTTTTGTCAAAGATTAGGTCCAACTGATTATTTGGATAAAATTGGCCAAATTCTAATACTAATGCATTTCAGTGAATGACTGCCATTTTTTGTATACTAGCCTCTTAGGGAACCATATGTTTAACTAACTGGTTTTCGTGTAGTTTAATTTTTAGTTTTTGATTTCTTGCATCATTAGCCAAACCAAGATCAGGACTAGAAATATAGAAGCTACAATGTTACTACATTTCTAATTTAGACTGGAGAAAAATTCCATGGAAAGAATCATTACATTTCCAATTAAATTTTCTTGACAAGAGGTCTAGCTATTTCTCTTTGTGCGAATTAATGGAACAATAATGTTGTTGTGTTATTTTAGTCATTTTCAGTCATGTCTGATTTTCATGACCTTGTTTGGGGTTTTCTTGGCAAAGATACTAGAGTGGTTTGCCATCTCCTTCTCCAGCTCATTTTACAGACAAGGAAACCGAGGCAAACAGGGTTAAGTGACTTGCCCAGGTTCACACAGCTAGTTAAATATCTAAGACAAGATTTGAACTCAGGTCTTCCTTACTCAAGGTCTGGTGCTCTATCTTCTGTGTCGTCTAGCTACTGCACAGTGATAATAATGATAATGATAATAACAACCAACATTTATATAGCACTTACTATGAACCAGGCACTGTGCTAAGAGTTTGCTCAGACCTTGCTCAGGCATTGAAGACACCAAGGTCATCCAACATCAGTCCATCACCCATTTTCTTGACTTTTGTTTTATCACTGGACTTCAATGACTCTGGAAGAGAGATTCAGACTCATCACTTTGCACAACTCTGCCTCACTTAAATCCAATCCACACACAAGCCATCACCTGCAATGTCATTGGTCCTCTTTGAAAACAAATGATAAAAAATAACCATTGCTAATCATTTACAATTATTATCTCATTTGGCCCTCACAAAAACTGGGAAAGTAGATGCTATCATTATCCCCATTTTATAGGTGATGAAACTGAAGCAAAGGGAGGTTATGCAACTTGCTCACAGTTACACAGCTAGATAGTATCTGAAATTGAATTTGAACTCAGGTCCTCCTGATTCCAAGCCTGGCACTTTATCCATTATGCCATCTAGCTGCCTCTATATGCCCAGCTAGCATTGCTAGAAAGGTAACTTCTAATATGTTCTGTCATATTTATACTTCTCTGGTATGTGAGCACACCAAACTTGTTGAGCCTGAACTAGCCAGCCTAAGATGCCAAGTGAGATCTCAATCTCAAGACCACTGGTCTAAGCCGTTAGAATTTAAGCAATATGGATAATCCAATAGTTTGGTCATATATGTTGAGTCAATCACCAGGAAGTAGGTGGCATGGTAAGTGCCTGATATGGCACTTATATGGATGGCACTTAGCTTATAGGATTAATGAATGGGTAAAAATGCACGTTCATGATCCAAGGGCATTCCCAGTAAATCTACAGCACCTAGGGTTGAAGCGACAATGAAACAGAGCTTCCTAAAGCCTAACAAGGGTGAGGAAACTGTGGCCTCAAGGACACATCTGCCCTCTAGGTCCTCAGGTACGGCCCTTGGACTGAATCCAAACTTCACAGAACAAATCCCCTTAATAAGAAAATTTGTTCTATAAAACGAACTCAGTCAAAAGACCACAGTTGAGGACCTAGAAGGCTACATGTGGCCTCGAGGCCATGGGTTCCCTATACCTGTCCCCCAAGAATCTTAGCAGACAGGAGAGGCCCACAGAAATAAGTGTTCTAAGAAACTACTGGATGGCTTTCTCATGCATTTTAGGCTGAGGAAGCTCAGGGCTACCTGCTCTGTTCACCACACTTACTGGATTTAAATAGCCCTTAATCAGGAGCTCTTAATTTGTTTTGTGTCATGGGCTCCTCTGGCAGTCTGGTGTAACCCATGGACCCATTCTCAGAATAATGTTTTTAAATAATTGAAGAAAATGCTAAATTTTAATTAGAGGTTAATAAAGATGTAATTTTTCCCCATTCAAATTCAGAGATCCCCTGAACAATCCACATACCCTTTATGGATCCATGGAATTCACGTAAGGACTCCTGCCCTGGATAGGTAGAAGGTAGGAGGCAGATAGGAGGCACAGTGGACAGAACACTGGGCCTGGAGTCAGGGAGCTCTAAGTTCAAATCTAGCCTCAGATGCTCACTAATTGTATGACTGACCCGGGGTAAGTCATTTAGTCTCTTTGCCTCAGTTTCCCCAACTGTCAAATGGGGATAATAAGAGTACCCACCTCACAGAGTTATTGTTAGGATCGAATGAGAATTACTTAGCACAGTGTCTGGCATACAGTAAGCTCTATATAATAGCTTATTCCCTTCTCCCCATGGATGGCTTCTCCTGACGTACTCTCATTACTTTAACTTCTGGTAGACATTCCTTCTGTGGAAAGATAGGAGAAGCTAGAGGGAAATCCAAATGCCCCAAGAAAATTGGGTTCCTATTCATTGCTATATCAGCCCTCCAAGTTTTAGACCTAAGCCCAATACCTAGGCTTGAAAGAGGTTAAAGTTATGATTTCTAAGGCTCATTTCTTCCTTGTCTCTGCAAGGTCATATGCCCTTTCCATGCTCCAAAGTATAGACTTTCCATGAGTTTTTGTTTTTAAAAGAGGGAGTCAAAAATAAGAAGTTGGAGGAAGACTAAATTTTGACTAATTTTTGTCTTTAATGAAGCTTAACTTTGGGTAAAAATGACTTAGAAACACAAATCCCACTTCCCTACCATTGATCCATCCATTTATATGATATTATATGATAAACATTTCCATTTGGAGGTCTTTATTGAGATGTTTTTAGTGGGATGCAGTTATTTTCTGCTTTGATATCAGACGACACAGGTGTTTTTCAAGTCTAGGATATAACTGTTATTAAAAATTATTCCTAGAAGTCCCTTTAGTACCTTGGGGCTAGGGGGAAGGGGAAGACACAGATAGACAAAGCTTCATATGGAATATTCCTTACCTACACCATTCTGACAGGGACTGTACTGACCTTAATAATAATGTCCAGATTTGAGCATGGAAACAAGCAGAAAATGGATTTGGAAGGATCTGGGAGTTATTAACTGCAATAGAAATCCTCAAAGCTTTTAAATCCTGTTTGCAGCTGCAAAAGAGAATTCTTAAAGCAGGATGCAAGGTGCTATTGTTAGAAGAATAGAGCCTCTGTTGGCAATTTGAAGCAAACTCCTTCCTTCCTTCCCTCACTCCCACCCCCCCAACCCCCATCAAGAGAAAGAGGAGAATTTGGAGGGAATGCAAAGGGCCAACTTGTACTTTAATTAAAGGGAAACTCCCTCCTAATCTAAAAATGGTGCTAATGGTGCTGGCTTATGATGGCTAATTACAAAATGCTAATATACTCAATTACCACAAATATTAGGAACAAAAGAAGGGGCTTACAATGGAAAATAAAAATACAAAAAGAAAATGAAAAGTTTCTGAGTTTTATGTGGGTCTAAAGAATGTGCATTTGGGCTTATTCTAATAGTTCAGATGTTCTCCAATTCCTCAAAGTTTAGAAATTGGGGGAAATATGAAGGGATATCATTCCCACATACCATGAAGTCTAAATAATTTCCAGTAGAACATAAGCTCCTATAAGAGCATGAGCTTTTGTACCATTGATATGTGGTAGGTAGGTAGGTAGGTAGGTAGATAGATAGATAGATAGATAGATAGATAGATAGATAGATAGATAGATGGATGAGACAGATGGATGGAAGGACAGATGGATGGACAGGCAGATAGATAGATGGATGGATGGATGGATGGATGGAGATATGCCTAAGGATATCAGTGCCTTACACAAACAATCTAGTAAATTAATGTTTGTTCAATTGAATTTAATTTCACTAGAGGGAAAGTAAAGGGTAAATGTGAACAATTAAAATTAGATTTGTATAGCATCACAGAATTTGAAGGGCCTTTGCATGTCATCTAGTCTAATCTCCCACTTGAATGTAGAAATTTCCTCTAAGACAGCCTGCAGATGTCAGCTTGAGCAGACTACATTTTAACTGTCTCAGTTTCAATACTTCATCTGGAGCTCAGGGTCAGTCAGTTAAAACTCTGGGACTTCTTTCACTACTGCATCACAAACAGAAAAACAAAATGTCAGAGTTGGAAGATAACTCAGACCACCTCTTTCACCCTGCACTGTAAGAAATATTTCCTCTAAAATCCACTTGACACATTATTTTGCTTGAAAATATCCATTGAGGGAGAACCCACTATCTCTCCAGGCAGCCTCTTCCACTCGGGTACATCTAATTACCAGTGAGTTTTTACTTACATCAAACCCAAATCCAGCTCCCTGCAAATCTCATGTACCTTTTCTAATTGTTCTAAGGCCAATCAAAAATAAATCTAATCCCTCTTAACCATGACACCTCTTCAATTCCCTCAGAGCTTCTCTAAACAAATTATGATTTTGACCACAGTTCTGGCTAATTTAGATTCTATTTTATTTCTTTCTCTAAAAAGGGAATCCTAAAACTTCAGAAAGTCACAAAGATTTTCCACCCTAAACCTTTCTCCAAAAAGATAAAAAGTTAGACTTAATTCATTTAGGCTGCCTCCCCACTATGGAAAAGATTCAGAAATGGTATGTAGCAAGCTTTGTGATCATCTTATACCCCCTAAGACATTGCAATATAAATAAAGACCTGGTATAATACAGTCATCCAATAACCTATGTGTTTGTCCTATTGCCCAGACAAAGAATTATAAAGAGAGCCACTGTACTTTATCAATGTTGCTGTCTAAGTTATTACCCATTTGGAGCCAATAAAATAAGCAGACTTTTTTTCCCAAGAGAGATTAGTATATTTCACTTTAAAATATTTCACTGTCAGATTCAAATGGTATTATAACCATCATGAATTGGCAACAGTCCCAGAATATTGAGAATAATGACAGCAGATTCTATTGAGAGCTCACCACGTGTCCAGTTATCAGTGTAAGCAGCCAGGACATTAGCAAAGCAAAAGCACATTAAACCAATTAATTAGAGAAACTAACAAGAATACCCCATCATGGAAACCACAGCAAGACCAAAAGCTGAACATTGAATCATGGTGTATTAGTTAGGTAAAATAACCCACAGGTTGATCAACACCCCAGAGAGTCCTTTCTTTGTATCTCATAGGTGCACAATAAACGTATGTCGATGATGACAAAGATGGGACTCACAAAAACAGAAACAGCAGTTTCAAGAACCTTTGAGTACTTTCATTTATAGGGATTGGAGAATATTTGGAAGTGGGGGAGACAGAGACAAGGATCATGTCAGGATTGCTACTGCACTGAGGATGCTGACCATTAGCCAGAGAAGTCTGGGTCCTAAAAGATTTAACTCATTTTGAGGAACAAGACACATATCCTAAACATTATCTCACCACACAACCAAGGCAGGGGACAGATAGTCCTGGGATCTGCAGTCATATCCTGATTGTGCTACTTCATGGATGGTACCTTCCTATTTTGACTTTTAACATGTCTTTCCAAGTTTCCCTATCCAGATTCCAATCTACTGAGATTGGTTTGAACCCTCCAAGCTAACCAAAGCTAAGATTCAACTTCTGCTCCTTCCTAAGTCTCATTCCTGCACTGGATTTTTGAATGCCAGCCCTGGTCTCTATTGATCCATTCTGTCTCATGGCTGCTCAAGACTTGAAATTTATAGTGGCCATAGAGAAAGACTAGAAATGGTATCCAAAATTTTAAATTATCAACAGGGAAAAAAATAGAAGGACTTGTGAAGTCATACACAAATCTATGAAGGATCTCTGAATTTGTAGGCAACTCTGTAGTGGGAATTCCCTCCACCAAGGTCCCTCTACCAAGGCAGATCACAACCTGTAGAAGATTTATTTTTTTATTGTTTTATCCTTAACATTCTTTTTTATTTAATATTTTTAGTTTTCAGCATTGATTTCTACGAGATTTTGAATTACAAATTTTCTCCCCATTTTTACCCTCCCCCTCACTCCAAGATGGCATATATTCTGATTGCCCCATTCCCCAGTCAACCTTTCCTTCTGTCACCCCACTCCCCTCCATGCACTTTTCCCTTACTTTCTGGTAGGGCAAGATACATTTCTATGCCGCATTGCCTGTATACCTTATTCCCCAGTTGCATGTAAAAACAACTGTTTTTTGAACATCTGCTTTTAAAACTTTGAGTTCCAAATTCTCTCCCCTCTTCCCTCCCCACCCACCCTCCCTAAGAAGGCAAGCAATTCAATATAGGCCACATGTGTATTATTATGCAAAACCCTTCCACAATACTCATGTTGTGAAAGACTAATTATATTTTGCTCCCTTCTATCCTGTCCCCCTTTATTCAATTTTCTCTGTTGACCCTGTCCCTTTTCAAAAGTGTTTGCTTTTGAGTACCTCCTCCCCCTATCTTCCCTCCCTTCTATCATCCCCCATTTTTCTCTCCTTCCTCCTTCTTTCCTGTGGGGTAAGATACCCATTTGAGTGTATATGTTATTTCTTCCCCAAGTTGAATCTGATGAGAACAAGAATTACTCATTCTCCCTCACCTGCCCCCACTTCCCTTCCAACAGAACTGCTTTTTCTTACCACTTTCACATGAAATAATTTATTCCATTCTATCTCTCCATTTCTCCCTCTCTCAATGCATTCCTCTCTCATCCCTTAATTTGATTTTATTTTTTAGATATCATCCCTTCATATTCAACTCACTCTGTGCCCTCTGTCTGTGTGTGTGTGTGTGTGCGTATTCCCTTCAGCTACCCTAATACTGAGTTCTCATGAATTATACGCATCATCTTTACATGTAGGAATGTAAACAAAACAGTTCAACTTTAGTAACTCCCTTATGATTTCTCCTTCTTGCTTACCTTTTCATGCTTCTCTTGATTCTTGTGTTTGAAAGGCAAATTTTCAGCTCTGATCTTTTCACTGAGAAAGTTTGAAAGTCCTCTATTTTATGGAAAATCCATATTTTCCCTCAGAGCATTATACTCAGTTTTGCTGGGTAGGTGATTCTTGGTTTTAATCCTAACTCTATTGACCTCCAGAATATCATATTCCAAGCCCTTTGATCCCTTAACGTAGCAGCTGCTAGATCTTGTGTTTTCCTGATTATGTTTCCACAATACTCAAATTGTTTCTTTCTGGCTGCTTGCAGTATTTTCTCCTTCATCTGGGAGCTCTGGAATTTGGCAAC
This sequence comes from Trichosurus vulpecula, assembly GCF_011100635.1. Taxonomy (NCBI): domain Eukaryota; kingdom Metazoa; phylum Chordata; class Mammalia; order Diprotodontia; family Phalangeridae; genus Trichosurus; species Trichosurus vulpecula. The sequence continues at coordinate 130,647,481 of NC_050580.1, read as the reverse complement.
AATATTCCTAGGAGTTTTCTTTTTGGGATCTTTCTCAGGAGGGGATCAGTGGATTCTTTCAATTTCTATTTTACCCTGTGGCTCTAGAATATCAGGGCAGTTCTCCTTGATAATTTCTTGAAAGATGATATCTAGGCTCTTTTTTGATAATGGCTTTGAGGTAGTCCAATAATTTTTAAATTATCTCTCCTGGATCTATTTTCCAGGTCAGTGGTTTTTCCAATGAGATATTTCACATTGTCTTCCATTTTTTCATTCCTTTGGTTCTGTTTTATAATATCTTGGTTTCTCATCAAGTCACTAGCTTCCACTTGCTCCAATCTAATTTTTAAGGTGGTATTTTCTTCAGTGGTCTTTTGGACCTCCTTTTCCATTTGGCTAATTCTTTCTTTCAAGGCATTCTTCTCCTCATTGGCTTTTTGGAGCTCTTTTGCCATTTGAGTTAGTCTATTTTAAGGTGTTATTTTCTTCAGTATTTTGGGGTCTTCTTTAGCAAGTCATTGACTTGTTTTTCATGGTTTTCTCACATCACTCTCATTTCTCTTCCCAATTTTTCCTCTACTTCTCTAACTTGCTTTTCCAAATCCTTTTTGAGCTCTTCCATGGCCTGAGACCAATTCATGTTTTCTTGGAGGCTTTCTGGCTGTATATTTTGGTCTTCTTTGTCACCAAAGAAAGATTCCAAAGTCTGAGTCTGAATCTGAAAGCGTTTTTGCTGCCTGTTCATGTTCCCAGCCAACTACTTCACCCTTGAGTTTTTTTCAGGGTATGACTGCTTGTAGAGTATGGAGTACTTTGTCCTAAGCTTGAGGGGCTTCCCTGCTGTTTTCAGAGCTATTTCTACAGAGCAAGCTCTGCCATACCAGTGCTCCTCCTACCCCAAGAACCGCCAACCCAGATTGTGACTCAGATCCAAGTAGGCTCTGCAGTCCTGCTCTGACCTGCCACTTGATTCCTTCCACCATGCGGGCCTGGGGCCAGAATCAACTGCAGCTGTAGCTCTGCAAGAAGCCTCAGAGGTGTACCACCTCTGCTGCCCCCAGGGCAGTGGCAAACCGTGAACTCCTTTTACTCTGTCCCCAGCAGTTTTTCCCACTAACCTTCTCTGTTGTCTTTGGTGTTTGTGGGTCAAGAAGTCTGGTAACTGCCACAGCTCACTGATTCAGGGTGCTAAGGCCTGTTCCACCTGGCTTCCAGTCTGGTTTGTCCTGCTGCCGCCCACGCTGGGTTCTGCTCCACTCTCCTCCCAGCTCTGTGCAATAGACCTTACCCAGCCACCATCCAGGCTGTCCTGGGCTGGAGCCCTGCTTCCCTCTGCTATGTCGTGGGTTCTGCAGCTCTAGAATTTGTTCAGAGCCATTTTTATAGGTGTTTGTAGGGACCTGAGGGAGAACTTTAGGCAAGTCCCTGCTTTCCAGCTGCCATCTTGGCTCTGCCCTCCGAATGTCCCCCATAGATGATTTAAACGACTCCTAGGGATTTCCCTGACGTCAATAGAAGTTAAATGATTGGCCAGGTTGACACCAATGATAAGAGTCAGAGACAGGTCTTTCTGACTTCAAGCACCACTCTCTATACCCTATGTAACACTGACTCTATTGTAAAACCCATACCAAAAAAAAAGCAAACCAAAAAAACCCATTCTATTATAAGTCCTTTAAAAACATATTTCTACATATTAGCTTTATAAGATGGAGAAACAGAGAGATGATTTCCTTCCTTCAGAAGCCCAGAGGCAAATCCAGGAAAGTAACACATGAGGCTTTTAAACCTAGAACTGTACTCTTTCCTCCAAATGTTTTTTCCTATGAATAGAAAAACTTTTGGGGCAGGGAATAGAATTGGATAGCAAAATAAATAAAGTCCTAAGTTACATGCAACTTTTCTTTAATAGGAATTAATATTTTAATCAACCATTACAAACTGTACAAACAATTTTTGGTGTAAGAGAGTTATCTTCTTCAGTACTTTTGTTAAATCATATATCACTAAGGCCTTCTAGCCACTTGGGGCAAGACATGGCAATATCAGCTATGATCCTCAAGGCCCTCTGAGATCTGAATCAAAGGGGATAGGAACAAGATTCCAAGAAATCCCAGAACTCCAGAGAATGATGGTGCTATATCAGAGTATACCAGAAGCATAGATGCCTTGTGACTCATCAACTGAATGAGAGTCTTTCCAAGTTAGTAATTTGATTAAGTAAAGCAAATATTTATTATTTTTCTTACTGTGTGAAAGGCTCTGTGTTAAGGTGCTGGAAGGGATGCAATGTTTGCATAAGGTATGGTCCTTGCCTTCATGAAGCTTACGGTAAAAAAAGAAGTATTTTAATATGACATGACATTTTAACATGATACAAATAACTTTAATATAAAATGATAAATGACTAGAATATATAACAATGCAAAATTTTTAAAAAGTCAAACCACTCTCAGTCCTCAGCAACCTCCTTCCACTTCTGTAGTCACAGTAACATAGTAGAAAAAAACTGGCAGAAAGTTCAAAGAATAACTATCTTTAGACCATCTACAAACATTGATTCAGTTATTGGTACCTTTTAATGTTTGACTTTTGTCCAATTACTGAGAAGATGACATACTACTTGAGCAGTTGTGTGAGTAGTTGTGTGAGTAGTTGAGTGAGTTGTGGCCTGAGCCACAACTATATTGATATCTTCACCATAAATAAAGCCAAAGTGAATGATGAAGTTGCACCTAAGGGGAATGATTCCTTCCAAGTTCTTCTCAAAGAGCCAAATAAAGAAGTTGTAGAGTTTGGTTTCATCATGTACCCAAAGGCTACAATAAAAGTCATAAAGTGCCTATTATTTGTCAGGCACTGTGCTAGCGGATGGCAATCAAAAATACACAAATTAAACCATCCCAACCCTCAAGAAACTTACATTCTGTTCAGGTCATCTTGCTTTGTGGAGATCATTGAGAAGACATTACACTATGTGCACAAAATATTCAAAAGTAAGGGGGAGAAATTTATAAGCAACTTGATGAAGTTGTCCAAACAACTTGTATACCATGATACTCAGTGACTTCACTGTAAAAGTAGATATATAGGAGGGTGGAAAATATGATTTGACACCAAAAATTAAAGATCTAAAAGTTTGTATTATATTCAGGAACCTAATATCTATATATCATGAATATTTTTTCAAGAAAAGAGCCACAAGGTCTTGCACATGGTATGTATCAAATGACATCACAAAAAATTACTATCTTATAGGACAGGAAACAACTAGTTACTAAGATGGCAGTAATTTTAGAATCAACTCTGTGTTAAGCCAGATAGTCTGGCTAGAGCAAAGATTTTAAAAAATGTATAGAAGAAGAGATCAATGGGTAAATAGTGCATTTGTAAAAGCTACAAACCAACTGATTTAAAAAGCTAATGTATCTAAGAAGACAGAAAATGGTTTAAAGCAAAGACATAGCCTTTCAATAGAATCACATCTTAGAAAAGTCATATCTATGCTAAATAATTACCACCAAAAAAAGAGTATTAAGGACCATTGAAGTTGCCTCAGCCAGCAAAGAGTTACCTACCTTGCCAAAGAAAGAGACATGGAAATCAGGACTTAGAGCCACAAACTTAGTCTCAAAACATTACAGAGAAGGCTGAAGGAAGATTACAAATGGAATCATTCACAATATCACAAAAGAAATTGAAAGGGAAATACTTATAGAAAGTTTTATATAAAACCTAGATAAATCAGTCATCATGAGACCACTTGTTGTCTGGAAAGACAACAAATAGACATGAAATGGAACAGATCTTACAGTGTTTATATAACAATCTTTTCATCAGTAATAAAGATAAAAAGAACAACATTTGGGATCTACTGAACAATAAGAAAGCAAAGCTGAGAATATGTGACAAGATACATGGAGAAGAAATTCATGCTAGAAGCAAGACAATTTTAAAGGCACTGTATTACTGTTCAAGATATCTCAAAGAAGGGAAGATTTCGAAAGTAAAAATTAAAAAAAATCAGAGATGGACCTGTTACCTAAAAAGGGACCAAGAAGACCAAAGCACCAAGGATGCATATGTCTATATTCTTATCTTTATAAAATCTATAAAAGAATCAAATTATTCAACAAGTATTTAAGTGTCTGCTATGTGCCAGGCACTATTCTAGGCACTGGGACACCAGTACAAAGAATCAAATGACCTCTGTTCACAATGAACTTACATTTCAATCAGAAAGAGAAAAGCATATAGAAAAATATACAGCATAATATAACATTAATAAATACAAATATATATATTAGTTAGATACAAGGTAGTTTGGTAGGGAGGGTATTAGCAGTTAGGTGAGGGGATTCTACAAGAAGGTGCTTGAGCTGCATTCTATGGGAAGAAAGGGACTTCATCAAGAAGAGGTAAGGAAGGGAGTATATTGCAGGCATAACAACCAATGCAGAGACATAGATATAGAAGCTGGAATGTCATGTGTTGTTGTTCATTATTCATTTTTGAAGAGGACCAACGACATCACAAGTGATGTCTTGACTTGCATGTGAATTGGATTTGAATGAGGCAGAGCTGTGCAAAGTCATCACCCTCACTCTCTCTTCTAGAGTCATTGAAACCCAGTGACAAAATAAAAGTCAAGATAACTGGTGGTAGCCCAGGATACAGTGGATGGCCCTGGTATCTTTGATGTCTTACCAAGCTTTAAGTGCTCCACAGCACCTGCTGATTCAACCACATTTATGGCCATTGGAACAAGTTGTTTTCATCCACCCATTCCACCAATGGAAGTATTTACATGCTTAGTGGTAGACATCCCCCTAACTCACCTGGATTGAGGCCTGTTAGTTACCCTCAACCTGGTTTAGTTTGTCTGCCAAGACAGTTCTACCAGGGTATGGCCACTGAACATCCTACAGCTTCTTGGAGCCACAGGTAAAAGCTGGACAAAGGTGAATGCCAAAGGTGGATGAGCAGCACTGAAAAGGAAAGCCATGGATCTTTGTCCTGGTGCTAATGAAAGACATTCTGCCAACCTCAAAAAAAGAATATACTCCCATGTCTTGTCTTTTTTACATTGGCACTGATTACCCACATGATCATATTGTCCAAGTTTATCCCAGGTACCAAAGGTAGATGAACAGCACGGAAAAGCCCTCACACTGAAGGTGCTGGTCCTTCCTGAACACTCCCTATACTCCAGTATCATGTATAAGGAGAAGAGAAGAGGACAGTTTGGTTGTCCTACAGAATGCAAGAGAAAGAGTAAAGTTGCTTGAGGCTGAAAAGATAGGTTGGGGTCACATTGAGTAATATTTTAAAAGCTAAATAGAGGAATATAAGTTTTTTATCTCAGAACCATAAGAAGTCCCTGGATTGGGTTGAATAGCACTAAAGGCTTCCCTGATAAATACAGAAGAATAGAAACAGTAGGCTTTAGCAGATAATTTTCTCCATTAGATCATATTATCACAATCAGACAACTGAATGAAAGAGCAGAGAATACACGATTCCACTATTTCTACTCTATTTCTTTCCAAGAAGTATTTTTATTCTGCTCATAACCTCAAAAAGGGCTTTGCCTTGCATAAATTAAAATAATACCCTTTCAAATGTAGATGCAACAGATAATTTTCGTAAATCATCTTCTCAGCACCAACATTAAGCAAGGCATCAAAAGGGACACACATTTTCATCAAAGATGAAAAGAGAATAACCTGAGCAGAGTTCAAATAGCAAAGGGATTCTCTAAAGATTGTGAAATTCTCCAAATTCTCTAAATTATAACTGATATTATGCTGATCACACCAAGCCTCAGACAAGCATTAGGATTCCTTGAGAGATTATTTTAAAATAATTGGCCAAGACCTTGACATTAGTGAAAATTGAATGAAAATGTATACTGTCCAAATTATGACATTCATTTAGATGGGAAGCCCATTAAATTACTCCACTGCTGTGTGTTTGTATATATCTTGGATAGGTGTTGCAAATGGACAATAATCTAGACCTAGAATTGAATAGAAAAAGATCAGGCTGGATTTCATTAAAGAAATTGAAAGCTGTTTGCTTTCACTGCCACCAAAGCCTATCTTTTTACTTCAAGTATTTTCTTAGTGATATTATCTGGATATAATTTAAAGAACACCACAATCTCAAAATAACGAAAATTGTAAGAGGCCTAAACAATGTGGGAAGATGTATGGAATGTGTAGGCAAGGTGTAGAATATTGCCAATGAAAAATTGCATGTGAGAAGCAGTGAAAGGTAAAAGCAAGGCCATGTATGACTGAAAGTGGAAGTGTGACAAGTAGCAAGAGAGAACAGCTCAAGTACGGCACAAAATGATCCAAAGAACCAGAAAACCTTCAGTACCATGGATAGATCACCTAAGGCTAAGTCTTCTATCATTTTTTTGGAGATGTGAAGAAATGTTTTTATTGCAAGCATATTGAGCAGAGAAAGGTATCTTCACACACACAGTACTGATCAATCTGCTGGTAACTTGTCCAAATTTTCATTGGTTTTAAACCATGTTGTCTTGCTTATTGCAAATCAGGTGTATCTCATCTCTGATATATGGGACATTTTCTTGAGAATATACAGGTAATAGTCCATGTAGCCTGAAAGATCTTCAAAAGCTACATCATCTACCTAGGCCCTAGCTTGGTTGGAACAAGAGTAGGGTAAACTAGATAGAGTTCTGATATGGAAAAACTACAAGTAGCCTTCAGCCATGGATCTTTGTCCTTGTGCTGCCTACCCAAAAAAAGAACATACTCCCATGTCTTGCCTTCTTTTACATTGGGACTCATTGTCCACATGATCATATTGTCCAAGCTTATCCCAGATACCAATTGAAAGACAGAGAAACTACTCACCTGAAATTTTCTTGGGAGGCCAAAGCAATATGAGGGAAGATCTTCTATTTTGCCCTTCAGGACCTATAGCCACTCCCAAGGGCTTCTTTACAGCTCATGAATGGTTAGCCTCACTAAGAGAAGAAATAGAACAGGGAATAAATTTTAGCAAAGTATGGACGAGAATTTCATAGGATGAAAAAGTTTGGAATTGCTGTGATCTATTTCAAATGAATACTGATAGGTAGATAAATGGAGAGATTAGATAGATAGATAGATAGATAGATAGATAGATAGATAGATAGATAGATAGTTAGAATCATGGTTCCTTCAAGTTCTCAAATAGAACTACACAATGGATATATTGGAAGAGTGTAAGCAAAGGGCTAATGAGGTTTGATGGTAAGAATATTGTTTATAACAAGAAATATCCATTAAGACTCCATGGAGGAAGCACATTTGAGTTGATTTCAAAGGACAAATAAAAGTATATATATATTAGAGAGAGAGAGAGAGAATAGAAATTCCAGGCATAGAAGAGTATAAATTTTAAAAAAACATAGTACATAGCTTAGCTTAGAAAAGTAGGCTTCACAGAAAGGGACATCCTTTAAAATGTTGAACTAGTCCATGTATTCCTCTTCTTGTGCAAGAGAAGATACATTTCCCAATTGCAAAAGCAAGAAGAGTTGTCCTTTCCTTTCTTCTAGGTTCCCCCTTAACCCAGATTTACTCCGTCATGTAGAAAATCAGTTGGCCATCCCTTTGTGCTATACTCACATTTTGTGCATGGTGTCTCATGGAGCAATCTTTAGTTGCAAAGGAAAGGAGACATTGGAGGTGAAGCCAAGATGGCAGAGTAAAAGCAGGGACTTGCTTGAGATCTCCCCCCAAACCTTCCAAATACCTGTAAAAAATGACTCTAAACAAATTCTAGAGCTATAGAACCCACAAAACGACAGAGTGAAACAAATCTCCAGCCCAAGACAAACTGGAAGGTCGACAGGAAGGGTCTATCACACTGGGCTGGGAGCAGAGCACAGACGAGTGTGGGCTGTGCTGGTGCAGACCAGGCCAGGGCAGGCCTCAGGGAATTGAATCACTGACAGTTATGGTGGTTTCCAGACTTCTCAACCCACAAATCCACAAAGACAAAGTAGAAGGTCAGTGGGGAAACTCTGTTGGACCTGGGTGAGAGAATGTAGTCTGGCCGCAGAGGTGGTGGTGGCAGCAGCGGCAGCAGTGGCTGTTTCCGGGGCTCCAGGCCCACAGATGGTGGAAGAGATCAAGTGGCTGACCAGAGGGAAATTGCAGGGATGTCTTGGCTCGCATTGAGGCAGGATTCTCTTGCTTTGCCCATGCTTCAATCTCGGTCACAGTCCTGGGATGAGGAGGAGTGTTGGCATGGCAGAGCTTGTGGCAGCTGTGGAGAGGGAATCCTCCTCACACTTCTGAGACAGAAAAGAGTGCTTGAGGTCACTCACAGTTCAGAGCACAGGCCAAGAGAGGGGTGAACACCCCTTCAGTGGTCATACCACCTTAGAAGAACTGAATATTTACAGGTACCTAGAAGTATTTCTGACAACAGCTACACAAAACCCCCTGAAACTTGGGACAGAGCACTCTCCACTCTGGAAGGAGAGTCCTACCTTAACAAATAGCTCAAAAGTCAAGTAATTAGGGGCAACTAGATGGCACAGTGAGTAAAGCACCGGCCCTGGAGTCAGGAGTACCTGAGTTCAAATCCAGCCTCAGACACTTGACACATTTACTAGCTGTGTGACCTTGGGTAAGTCACTTAACCCCAATTGCCCTGCCTTCCCCCCTGCAAAAAAAGTCAAGCAATTGGCTGGGAAAATGAGCAAACAGCATAAAAAATCAGACTATAGGATCTTACTTTAGTGACAAAGAAGATCAAAACATACAACCAGAAGAAGACAACAAAGTCAAAGCTTCTATATCTAAAGCCTCCAAGAAAAATACGAATTGGTCGCAAGACATGGGAGAGCTCAAAAAGGAGTTTGAAAATCAAGTAAGATAAGTGGAGGAAAAATTGGGAAGAGAAATGAGAGTGATGCAGGAAAATCATGAAAAACATGATGAAAATCATGAAAACAGAACCAAAAGAATGAGAAAAATAGAAGACTACAGAAAATATCTCATTGGAAAAACCACTGACCTGGAAAATAGCTCCAGGACAGATAATTTAAAAATTATTGGACTACCTGAAAGCCATCATCAAAAAAAGAGCCTAGACATCATCTTTCAAGAAATTATCAAGGAAAACTGTCCTGATATTCTAGAACCAGAGGGTAAAGTAGAAATTGAAAGAATCTGCCCATTGCCTCTTGGAAAAGATCCTATGAGAATATGGTAGCAAAATTCCAGAGTTCCCAGGTCAAGGAGAAAATATTGCAAGCAGCCAGAAAGAAACAATTCTAGTATTGTGGAAACACAATCAGGATGACACAAGATCTAGCAGCTTCTACATTAAGGGATTGAAAGGCTTGGAATATGATATTCCAGAGGTCAAAGGAGCTAGGATTAAAACCAAGAACCACCTACCCAACAAAACTGAGTATAATACTTCAGGGGGGAAAATGAATATTCAATGAAATAGAGGACTTTCAAGCATTCTTGATGAAAAGACCAGAGCTGAACAGAGAATTTGACTTTTAAATACAATAATCAAGAGAAGTGTGAAAAGGTAAACAGGAAAGACAAATCATAAGGGACTTATTAAAGTTGAACTGTTTATATTCCTACATGGAAAAATGATATTTGTAACTCATGAGACATTTCTCAGTATTAGGGTAGTTGATGGGAACACACACACACACACACACACACACACACACACACACACACATATATATATACATAGACATAGGGCACAGGGTGAGTTGAATATGAAGGTTTGATATCTAAAAAATAAAATTAAGAGATGAGAGAGAAACATATTGGGTGAAGGAGAAAGGGAGAGACAGAATAGGGTAAATTATCTCACATAAAAGAGGCAAGAAAAAGCTGTTACATTAGAGGGGAGAGAAGGGGAGGTAAAAGGGAATGAGTCAACCTTATTCTCATCAGATTTGGATTAAGGAGGGAATAACATACACACTCAATTGGGTATCTTACCCCACAGGAAAGTAGGGAGAAGATGATGGGGGGGGAGATAGAAGGGAGAGCAGATTGGGGGAGGGGGTAGTCAGAAGCAAACACTTTTGTAAAGGGACAGTGTTAAATGAGAAAATAGAATAAATGGGGGGCAGGATAGAATGGGGGGAAATGTAGTTAGTCTTTCACAATACGACTATGATGGAAATGTTTTGCATAACTACACATGTATAACCCATATTGAATTGCTTGCATTCTCAATGAGTGTGGGTGGGGAAGGAAGAAGGGAGAGAATCTGGAACTCAAAGTTTTAAAAACAAATGTCAAAAATTGTTTTTACATGCAACTGGAAAATAAGATATGCAGGCAATATGCAGGGTATAGAAATCTATCTTGACCTACAAGAAAGTAAGTGGAAGAGGATAAGAGGGGGCAGAGGGGTGATAGAATGGAGGGCAGACTTTGGGAGGGGGTAATCAGAGCGCATGCCATCTTGGGGTGGGGAGTAGGGGAGAGATGGGGAGAAAATTTGGAACTCAAAATCTTATGGAAATGAATGTTGAAAACAAGAAATTAATTAATTAATTAATTAATTAATTAATTAAAAAAAGAAAGGAGACATCATTTTGAAAAGCCTGAGTTTGTCTCCGCAGAGAACCTAAAGTGAGTATTCCTCTGGCTACAACCACATTCTCCTTTTCTACCATTCGTAGGACCCATCTGTGTGACAGGGATCAGGCTGAGGAATTTCCATTACCCTTCTATCCTCTTGCAGTAGATAAAGAGAACATGGGGAAAGGGAGCCAGGACTTATTAATCTCACAATTACTTCTAGATACATCTTACAAATGATCTAGTGCTATACAAAAAACAGTAACAGGCTGTAAATTTCAGGACCCACATAACCTCAGGGGTCCTAGTTTGGGCCCTAAACACATGGGCTAAACTGTCCAGGCAGTGCATCCAGGTGTTGGAGGCCCAGCCCAAATGCCATACATTGTCAAGTGATCTCAATCTAACTCCCCAGACAAAAGACAAACCTCATAAGGTGCTATTTCTGGCATGAATTAAATCAGGATTATCAACTTAATATGGTGATTACACAGTGGGAATAAGGTCCTTGTTTCAAGGTGCACAAATCCATGAGGCCTCAAAAAAAAGGCATCTGCCTCTCGCCCCCAGGGCTTGTTGTCCCAGCAAGACACAGCCGGTCAAATTCCTTGCACACATGGGCAACGGTGTCCTAGGAATGTAACACTAAGGCTAAGGTAAATAGGAACTCTGATACACAAGAATAAAGCCAGGGCAGAGCCAGCTGAAATCCAATTTTATAGCCGCCCAAACCACATCTGAACCGCAATATGTGTGTGTGTGGCACTGAAAGGACAAATTATTTCCCCATAGTTAGCAACAGTAGCTCTGAACACCAGAAAACCCAGCTTCCAGCGTTCTTACTGCATACTTGTGGCAGACATTGTGTAGACTTTTGGGCAAGTCTATTTGTTAACTCGAATTCTGTGTACTTTGTGGGTAGTGAGGGTGTAACAGTTAAACCAAAACCCTACTGAGAAAATATGCATGCTTCACTTGTCGGGGGCTCGCAAATAGACTAAGTTAGAATGCATGCCCAGAACAAGAGGACTTTGGCTTATTAGGAGCCTCTATGAAGGGTCTTATAGCATTGGAGTTAGCCTCTTCCTCATTCTCAAAGGAGAGTGGCCAGTTTATCTTTAATTTGCCAGCATGTAATGAATAGATTCATTCTTTCAATAATGATTCACTTGGCCCAATGAAAAAAGGAGCAAAGACATGGAGAAAAATTTGAGTAAATTGGGGGCGAATAACTAAAGTACTTAAACTATTCCATTCAGAAAATATTTATTAAGTAGGTACTGCATAAAGGGCACTGGACTGGTTGTTAGGAATGGAAAACCAATATGGTTTCTGCCCTCAAGGAAGCTGTGTACACAGCATGCTGGACTTGGAATCAGAAATACCTAACTTTGAATCCCAGGAACACCTGACACTGGCTTTGTGACCCTGGATGAGTCCCTTTACCTCTATGAGTCTCAATTTCCTAATTTGCAAAATGGGGATAATAATACCTGTAGTACCTATTTTATAGGTTTACTGTGAGGTCAAAGAAGATAGTGGACTGAAGTGCTTTGCAAATTTTAAAGTGCCATGTAAATATGTAATTACACATATATAATAGCACATGTCACATATTATTATATTTTACTGGGGTGAAGGGTAATAATTTACAATTTGTTCCACAGGTGTCTTACATGAATCCCAACAGATATAGCATTGTCTACTCTGAACCTTCATTCAAGACTCTGGTACTTCCTGTAAAGGGCAAGAGGTTTTCCTTAATGGTTTTGACCCAAGCTTCCCTGCCTATTGAATAATTACAATTCATCTAAGAATCCCTAAATCCTTCAGTTACAAATTCATTCTGCCCACAGAGCACCCATAAACAGACAACGGAACAGAAAGGAATTCCATTTCCTGAATGATATGACTCCTTTGAATACCCCCAAGATGGGGTCTGCCTGACTTCTGTTCTTAAGGAGTTATAGCATAGCTAAGATAAGGGAATTGTTCAATGAGCTTCAACTTTTAGTAATTTATCAGACCCCTCTAAAATGTGTTTAATTATAGCTATAGAACTTCAATTTAACGCTTACATAAACTCACAGAAAATAGCCCCTTTTTTTCTTGTGGATTTTGTTTCCTTCTCCTTAACAACAAATTCAGAAAAGTTCAAATAGATGTTTTTTGGTTATGTGGGGAATGGGAAGAGGTGGGAAGTGTGTATACTATGTGTGTAGTACAAGATTACTTTACTCTCTTAAAAATCGTAGAGGACATCAAAGAGCTTTTATTTTGTGTGTTATATCTACGTTTACCACATTAAAAATGAAAACTGATAAATGTTTAAATATTTATTACATAATTTTAAAATGATAATAAACACATTACATAATAATTAACATGTTTATGAAAAATAACTATCTTTTCCAGAACAAAAAAAGTGATGAAAGTGACATGGCTTTTTTGGAATATTTTTGCAAATTTCATTAATATCTGGCTTAATAGAAAACAGCTAGATTCTCATATCTACTTCTTCATTCAATTGGTTTTGATGTTTTGGTTGAAGTATATGAAGAAAATTTACTTTAAACTAATATGTATATGGAAAAAGGAGAAGCGTTCTGATAGGCACATAAACTTTAGTACTGTTATGCCTCAAAATGCTCCTAGGTATAATTTTGAGAGGCAAATGATATCTCAGCAGTATTATGCCAGGTAGCTAGGTGGAACAATGAATAGATAGCAAGGATTAGAATCAAGAAAACTCATCTTCCCAAGTTCAAATCTGGTCTCAGACACTTACTAGCTATATGACCCTGGGCAACTCACTTAACCTTGTTTGCCTCAGTTTCCCCATCTGTAAGATGCGCTGGAGAAGGAAATGGCAAATCACTTCAGTATCTTTGCCAAAAAAACCTTAAGTGGGGTCATGAAGATTTAGACATGATGGAACAAGTACTATGCCATGTTTTGACTACATAGACCCATTGAAAGAGCTTCTAGTTTCAAAAGTGGAAGAAAGGGAGACTATGGGCAAAGTAGGGACAATTGGAGTAGTTGAACCCAGGAGCTGACTCTCAGGCAGTACTAGCTTGCCTAAAAGACAGGACTGCTAGACAGCTAGAGTGACGGACCTACTTAGGGAAAGTTGGGTTCAAATCCTACCTCCAACATTTACTGTTTGTATGAGCAGGGGAAATCACTTAAGCTCTCTGAGCTTCAGTTTTCTCACTCGTCAAGTGTGGATGAAAACTCCTTTAGACTTCTCTTTTCAATTCAATAAGCACTTATTAAGAACCTACTATGTGCCAGAACCTAAGGATATTTAAAAAAAATAACCCTGTCTTCTTTCTACTAATGGAAAACATGTACACAGGTAAGTAAATACAAGTTATTGTGTGGGATGGTGGTAGAGAGGGGAAACACTTACTATGGGAGGGCAATGGGAGAGAGGTTTTGTGCAGGAGGTGGCCCTCAGGCTCAGTTTTGAAGGGAGCTATGGATTCCAAAAAGCGGCAGTGAGTGGTAAGAGCATCCCAGGCATAGAATGTTTTGAATAAGCAATAGCAAAGGATCTATGAAGGAAAAAGCTATCTGCATCCCGAGAGTAAACTGATAAATAGATGTGTAAAATGATTTTTACATATTATGTACATATATGTGTCTAATAGTAGCCATCTCTAAGGTGAGGGGGAAAGGGGAAAGAAAAAAGGGGGGAAAAGCAAGTTATGTGATAATTTTAATACATATTTGAAAGCAATATCAAGTTGTACACAATAAATTTGCATATCTGATTTTTCCCATTCTACTATGTTATACAAATGTTTGTTTTATTTCTGAAGTTTAGAACAAAATAAATACATTTAAAAAAATAAGCAACAGGAAGCAGGGAAGCTTGGTAGAAATAGATTGAGGTGGGAAATGTGAAATTAATTTTAAAACCCAGGAAGGCAGCATTGTGTAGTATAAATGACCCTGGGACCTGGAAGACATGAATGCTATTCCTGGCTCTGCCACAGGCTAGTCATGTGATCTTGGACAAGTTAACTTCCTGGGACTTCAGTTTCTTTATCTATAAGCTGAGGAAAGTGGATTTGGCAGCCTCCAATGCCCCTTCCAACTCTAAAATTCTGTGCTTCTAGATTTTACCCATCTCCTTTCCCTTCAGTATTGATTGAAGAAGAGATAAGAGAACACATGTATTTTCTATAAGGAAAGGGGAATGATGGGAAAATCTTTTCAAGGAAAGATATGTAGAGAGGCTCCACACATGGATAGAGCAGCTTGTAAGACAGTAGGTGGTGGGGGCCTGACTGTCAATTCAATTGGAATAAATCCAAGGGACCTATTTAAATTCCTAGGAGCAAATAGTTTCATTTGAGTTTCAGATCAACAGAAAAATTAGACTCATTTTGAATAATAAATCACAAGAAAAAAGGTTAGGGTTTGCTAAAATGTGTAGTGATTCCACTGAGTAGATGAAGTCCAAATTTCATTCTCTTCAGGAAGGAAATTATAGCACTAGAAAATATTGTGAGACATAAACAGTCCCAGCAAAAATGGCAGACTGGCTTGGGGAGTGGGATGGAGAATACAAGTGTGCCATAGGCCCGTGGTAAGGCGGAGGATAGTTCATCAGATGTCAGGTATTTTTAACTTAGTGTTTTTGCTGGTATGGGGGAAAACCAATAACACCCTAAAGGCAAAGCTGCAAGACCCATCTACTGTTAGTATTACATGCAAATTAAGAACAACTTTCTAATGTGAAAGACAAAAGAGCATTATCTCCCGTAAAAAGGGGGATGGGTTTGTAACTCCTTTGTGGAGTTGTAACTAGCATGAGGGAAACTGAGTTTTTCTCCTGGGTGCCAAATTCTGAGAGGGGCAATGTTTCCTTTCTGGGAGTGTGTACTTCCTCCCTATGTCAGCTACCAACCCTAGGGTTATATTATTATGGTACCCCTCTCACCATCACCCCCATAAACTAGTGATAAGGCACAGACTTCTGGGAGGTGAACCTCTTTTCTCTCAATGTGATTGTATCTGTGATCAGACTGCTGTCCCAACAACCACCACCACATTATATTTCCCTAAGTATAAGAATTCCTAGTCGCAGATGATGATAATAATAGCTGTCATTGATTATTATTACCTTAAAGGTTTACAAGTTGCTTTACATATGGTACCTCGTTTGTTCCTCACAAGCAATCCTATGAGATAGGTGCTAATGTCATCCCCATTTTTTTCCGTGAGGAAACTGAAGCTAAGAAATATTAGGTAATTTGCTCAAGGACACACAGCTAGGAAATGTCTGAGGCAGGCAGAATTTGAACTTGGGTCTTCCCAAGTCCAGGTCCCAAACTCTGTCAACTGTGCCTGCATAACAAAGAAGGGCACATCCACACAAGCTGCTTGGTATTCACAGTAACAGGGAAGATGCCATATCTTGACCATTTTCCAAAGTCAGGAATAAAAGCAAAAACAAAACAACTGAGTTACCAGCATCTGCCCACAATACTCCAGGGTCATAAAGGAAAGTGTGGGTCTATGAGAGGAGAGGATTTCAAGAAGAAATCAGTGGGGGAAGAAAAGATGGATTTCAGGGGGTGGCAGGTGGTAAAAAATAAAATAAGACTAAGGCAAACAAAATAACTCAGAATGAACAACAGGTGCAGTAACAAAGCAGCAGGGAAAAAGATGGCTCCTACGGAGGAAAGGAATTGGGCTGGCTGCCTTCAGAGGAAAAAATTCTTTTCTAAGAACTGCAGAGAGAAGGAAAAGAGCAGGAGGCAGAACATCTAAGAGCCAGGAAGACAATAAGCAAAGGAGAGAAGGAAATACTTGGGAGGGAGCTAGTGAGGAGAGAACCTGAGAATTCAAAAGGTGTCAAAAAGGGAAAGAAAGGATGGACTTCAAAGGGAGCCATGAAGGACTAATTAAAACCATGAAAAGATGCTGGTAGGAATAAATAAGCAATCTGAGAAGCATATCAGCACAGAAGAGCAGCAAGATAGGCTTCAGAACTCTAAAGGAAAAGCTAGTGAAGAGAACAAAATGAGAACAGGGCCATTGAATTTATGGGGCACTAGGAAGTGATTGAATGATCAGAAATTTGGGGGAGGGGCATTATTTGAGGGTGAATTAGGGAAGAATTGTGCCACTCAAATACCTCTGACTAAGAATATGACTGTGAGAATAAAAAAAGGAGAAGAAAACATGAAAACATTTTGAAAACTATAATAGAGTTATAGCACACATTATAAGGAGGCCTATTTTGCAAATTGTGACCCACTGTGAATTGTTTGAGTTCCGAGTCTCACCTCATCAGGTCTTCCTAGATCATTTCTTATCATTGGATGCAATTCATAAATGGTTGGTTAAAAATTTCAGGCTCAAAATGGAACAGTTTTGTCCACTTTGACATCTCATTGCCAACAACTAAATATTTATTCTGAAGAAAATGGTTTTAGTAGCAGGTCTGGAGACAGACAGAACTATTCCCGAGGGGAAGACCCTGTCAAAATCAGTCCTGAGTGTCCATGAAGCAGAAATATCTTTTTATGTCACCAAATTGAGGGATTACACTGATGATAGACACTAATCTTCAGCTACAAAATGACAGATATTTCTCTTGGGACGGGTGTTAACTAAATACCACATTCTTTCCTTAAAATATGCTCAAAAGAAAAAAAAATGTGGAGCTACCGTGTTAAGTTCCCTCTGTCAGGATTTCCTGCCCTGACCATGTAGGCAATTATTTCTGTTGCTGGCGTGGAGAGCATTAAATAAATAAGGGGCCTCAGTCCTGCAATGTGCAGTGATCCTTTTCAAGGCACAGACATCATTTATTTGAGCTTTCGGTATTATGTTGTTTTTGCCTTTGGCTGCTTTCTCTGAGCTGCCCAACTGGAAGGGTGACTTGGTGGCCCTGGGCATCAGGTTGACTGCTCAGGTTCTATTCCAGCATCTGGTTAGGCTTGGCGGAACCACAGGTTTACATCCTGGAAGATTCAAACAAGCTTTCCATCTTCTCTGGGGGAGATTTGTGGACTGCTATGAAGTTCACTGTGTGGGGTCTTTTGGAAGAGCCAGCCTGTTTTGAAATCCACTGCCTGTCTGCTCTGCATGGGCATGAAAGATTCCAGGGCACTCTCTGTACATAAACTTTGCCTTGCTGTCCTTGGCCTAACAGAACTCCAAACATTCCTCCCCACCCTCTGTGCCATGGTGAGAAGTCACACCAAGTACCAGCCCAGATGAGGGAAATTTCTAATCACTTTTGCAGCCAAAGGTTGGGGGGGCGGTGAAAAGAAAGGGAAAAGAAATAAGTATTTTTAAGCACCTACTATGTGCTAAGTGCTTTACAAATGGCATCTCACTTGATCCTCAACATAACCCTGCGAGACAAGTGACAATATGATTCCCATTTATGGCTCTTCTGATGCCAGGAAAGAAATAGAAATGAATACTGGTATCCACACATATCAAAATATTTATAGCAGACTTTTTTGTCATAGCAAGGAATTGGAAACAAAGTGAATGCCCATCGATTAGGGAATGGCTCTCTAAACAAACTCTGGTATATGAATGCAGTGGAGCATTACTGTGAAATGATGAAATGTGATGAATACAGAGAAGCACAGAAAGATAAGCATTAATTAATGTAGAGTGAAGTAAGCAGAGTCAAGAAAACAATACCCACAACTATGTAAATGGAAAGGCCAACCAACCATATATACACACACAGAAAAAAAAATCAAAAGTGAATGTTGCAAAATTATAAAGAACAAGCATGGCTCTTGAAAGAAGAGATATGAGAAGGCATTCCTAACCCACACCTTTGTAAAAGGGAGAGGTCCATAAGTGTTGCATAGTGCACATATTTTCAGACTTTTTCAATCTATTAATGAGTTATACTGATTTTTCCCTCTTTTCCTGTCTTTAAAAAATACCATTTGTTATATGAGATGGCTCTCTGGGAGGGGGAGGGGATACTAGGAGGAAACTAAGATGCTTTAAAAAACAAAAGCTGTAAATAAAAACTTGCTTTTAAAAAAGAAACAAAATTAGTCTCTCACTAATACTTCATCATTCATTATCTTGTTGGTAGATTTGAATTATTAGCAGAGTAGACATGTCCATATTTTCGCCATAGGAACACAGATTACATTTAGGAGGGATCTTAGGCATCAGCTGATCCAACATTCTCATTTTACAGAATTAAGGATACTGAGGCCTACAAAGGGAAAATCACTTGCCCAAGGTCACAAAGAAAGTAAGTGGCCCATGGTCTGGTACAATACCCAATATGCTTCCATAAATGTTAAATGATGGAAGTAGTTTCTATAGACCAGGGATTATTCTCTTTCTTGGAGTCATGAACTCCTCTGCAAATCTGGTAAAGCTTGTGTATCCCCTTTCAGAATAATATTTTTTAAATAATTGAAGGAAATCCCAAAAATTTCACTTAAAGGCTAGTGAAAATAAAGATTATATCTCTCCCCAAGTTCACAAACTTCTTGAAATCTACCCTTGGATGAGGAAAGGGTCCATGGACCCCAAGTTAAGATTCTATACATGAACTATGTTTTAGCATGACACCACAGACCCAGGATTGAAAAGAAATTAGAGCAGGCCAAAAAGAAATAAGACTGAGGTAAGTGAGGACTTGATTAGACATTTAGATGTGAGCTATCACTATGACTTCTTTCAACTGCCAGAGTTTCTAGCTTATAGGTGTGTGGTCACTTTGCCATTTATAAGCTAGGAAAGGGTCAGCGAAAACACTGAATTACTGAAAGTTCTCAAAGTCTGCCTGCGTCCAGGCAGCAGAATAAAGTATGAGATTCAATGTGTTTCAGAATCTCTGTGTGTAGAAAGGCATATTACAAAGTTAATCACTGGGATTGTTTTAAGATTAGCCTATGCTAACTGAAGGGGCAGCTAGGTGGCACCTGAATTCAAATTTGAATTCAGACGCTTACTAGCTGTGTGATACTGGGCAAGTCACTTAACCCTGCTTGCCTCAGTTTCCTCATCTGTCAAATGAGTTTAAGAAGGAAATGGCAAACCAGTATCTTTACCAAGAAAAACTCAAATGGGTCATAAAGAGTTGGACATGACTGAATAACCGAACAGGCTGTCTTAACTTCCTTGGAAACTCACTCCACTGAGACCAGTTTCCTAGGTCTACAAGTCCTACATTTTTGCCAGACTAGTTTGACTCATCACTTTGAAAAATAAAATAACAACTCATATCCCCAAATGTTGAGTGAGAGAGATTCTGTTGCTTTGGTAGAAGGGACTAAGTAATTAAGGGATTTCCATCCTCAATCTTCTTTGTTAAGTTGACAGTGAATCTTCCCACCTATAACTCCAAGTTTTCCTAACAATGCCTCACATTTTACCCATCCTTTTTTTCACATGAACTTCTAGAATGAAAGACAAAGGAATGTTGGCATGAAGGAGGCCCCACAAAAGTGTGACTGAGAAAGAAGAAAGAGCCCAATAGAGGCTGGCCGATTGTGCTATATTCAGTTGCTGCAGCAACTAAAAGTTAAACAATGATGTGTGGAGGAGAGGGCCATTTTCTTTGCTGCATCAAGTTGTCATGGAAACCAGAATTCTAAAAGTAAGTGGGTTAAGAGTTTTCTTTACTCTTTAGAAATATGCCTTCCCTTTCAGATGGTTGGCCTATGTCCCTGGCCCCTAGCTGGGGACTTTTGAGTGTCAAAGGAGGCTAACAGGTGAGGCAGATAATAGATTGCATACCATAGGTGACTCCTAGAACCAGGAGCTCAGAAATAAATTGGATTCTTCCTGAAGTCTGAGAGTATAGCATATGCCTCAATGGCCTGAGCATAAGGGGTCAATTCCACCCCTGTGAAAATTTCCCACCTCCATGGTAGAGAAATGTGTTCTCTTTTTCTCATGTTCTCCCTTCATGCTTTCCTCCCTTAGATATTCTTTCCCAGCATTCCCATTATCCCAGGAGCCATCAAAGGGCAAAACAGGTGCTGAAGATTTTAGCTTCATCACACACACACACACACACACTCCAGCCAAAAGGCTGTGATTAGCTTCCTTCCCTCCCTCCTTCTTCAATGCTTTGTTCCAAATTCATGACTAGGTTCTTTTCTGAACCTATTCAGTTCCGGTGCCTCTCCGGTAATTGAGCTCTCAGCTTCTTCCCCCTGAAACAATAGCCGGGGTCCTGGGAATGCTTTTCCAAGTTGTCCATTATCCCCCCACAGGTTCAGGTTACTGTCTGCTACACAAAATAAGGGATGTTGCCATTGTCATTGTTCGGGCTTTTTTCATCCTTCTAGCTAAGAAGGAAACAGGGTGATCAGCTGACCTGCAGAACCCTAGAATGTCAACCAGGCCTGTAAGTTCTGATCTTGGCTATGCCACTCAGAATATGCTGCAAAGTTTGTTTAGCCTTCATTTCCTCCATTCCCCAATATTCAGCACAGAGACCCTCTGAAAGCAAATCAATGGTAGCAATGAATTTTTTGCTTTATTGACCAGGATGAGGATCTCATATTGCATCTCTCTCAGTAAAGTGTATGCGCAAGCCCTTCAATGACTTTACTGATTTGTTGCTAAGTTTTAAATGATGAAGGTCAGCACTAATATCACTATCAGAGAAACATAGCTTTAGAGCTAGAAGAAAATGTCAAGATGATCAAGTCTAGTTCCCGTATTTTGCAGATGAAGAAACTAAGGCATACAGAAGTTAAGTGACTTACCCAGGATCACACAGCTAGTCGGTGTCTGGGATGGGGTTTCAACCCAGGTTTTCCCGAGTCCAAGTCCAACATCCTATCTATTACACCAAGCTGCCTCTAAAAGTTCTAGAGTTAGAGGGGTCTACCTTCTGGATACCATCTGGTTCAACCCTCTCACTTGACAACTAAGGAGACTGAAGCTCATGGAGGGTAAGTAATTAGCTCAAGATCACACTAGTAATAAGCATCAGAGGTGTGATCTGACCTCAGACACTCTGACTCCAAACCCAATCATTTTTCCCAGAATCAATCTCGGAAGCATTTTTTTACTATTGCTTATAATTTTATGTTTTGGAACTATTCCTATACACATAGACAGGGAAGGGGGAAAAGAATGAGTACTTATTAAGCACCTATTATGTGCCAGGCTAAATAGGGCTAAATAGTAAAATAAACTGTGCTTTACATATATTATTGCATTTGATCCTCACAACAACCCTATGAGGTAGTAAGTGCTGTTACGGTCCCATCTTTACAATTGAGGAAACTATGGCAAAGTTTTTTTTTTGTCTAGGAGTCACACAACCAGTTAATAAATATTTGTTGAATGTGTGTACCCTTTGACCCAGCAATACCACCACTAGATCTGTTTCCCAAAGAGATCATTAAAAACAGGGAAAGGACCTATATGTGCAAAAATATTTATAGCAGCTCCTTTCATGGTGGCAAATAATTGGAAACTGTAAAGATGCCCATTAGTTGGGGAATGACTGAACAAGTCATGATATATGAATGCAATGGAATACTGCTGTACTATAAGAACTGATGAGCAGAGTTTAGAAAAACCTGGAAAGACTTACATGAACTGATGCAAAGTGAAATGAGCAGAACCAGAACACTGTACACAGTAACAGCAACATTATATGATGATCAGCTATGAATGACTTAGTTCATCCCGGAAATGATCCAAGACAATTCCAAAAGATTCACAATGGAAGATGCTCTCCACATCTAGAGAAAGAACTGGTGGAATAATAACGCAGATCAAAGCATACTAGTTTCATTTTTTGTGCTTTTTTTTCTTTTGGTCTGTTTCTTCTTTCACAACATGACTAACATAGAAATATGTTTTCCATGATTGCACATATATAACCTATTTCAAATTGCCTGCTGTCTTAGGGAGGGGAGTTGGAAAGGAGGGAAGAGGATTAGGAGGGAGAAAAAAAATTTAGAATTCAATTTTTTAAATAAATGTTGAAAAATTGTCTTTACATGTAATTGGAAAAAATAAAATACTATTTTAAAAGAAAAATAAATAAATATCTGCTAAACAAATGGGAGAGGAAATGCATAATTAATGTAATAACAGAAAAGCCACTGAATTTAGAATCAGAAGATTTAGGTTCAAACCTTGACTATTCTTCTTACAGCCTGTGTGATCTTGACCAAGTTTCTTACTGTCACTCCTGGGCCTCGGTTTTCTCATCTGTAAAATAATTGAGTTGGGTAGATGATCTCCAAGCTCCTTCTAATTCTAATACTATGTATTTTCAGCAGAGAGATTTTATTCTATGCCATAAACATGAGCATTGTCATCTTCTTCTGGGTAAGAACACCAAGCTCTATTTCTCCAGCACTCTTACTTTGGGTCAGAAGATTTTCCAGTCTTTTTTGGATTAAAGAAACCTGAAACAAGAGACCATACTTAAAGAGTATGTAACGACCACTACTCCACAAGAGATTGATCTGTGGATATTAGCCAAACCAAACTGCTATTCTTCTGTTAGGATTTCAGAGCAGCTAGCTAATAATCATCCCTTAACTCTTGCCCCTATGTGGGTTCCACATCTGGCCCTATTCATATTTGTTTCTATGAAGGTGTCCACCAATAAAATCACTTAATTCATTTGCCACACCCCACATGAGCAATGCCCATTACCTTACATCCTTGTATATGCTTCATTGAATCATCTCTATTAGTAATTGCTCACCAATTACTTTAGGAATATATTTAATCAAAGTAAATATACAGAGGTACACACACACAGCATACGCCTGTTTACATCAGTGTATTAGCCATGTATATCATAATCTATGACTTTCATTTCATTCTGTTACAGACCATACTCCTGCCCCATACCTATTCCTGTGCATCACAGAGGGTAAAAATCTGGAAACTCAGTTTTTGGCAAGATGAGTTTTCACTCACAAATTGAGGAGCAATCTGGGGGTTTACATATGATGAACTAAAGAAGCACAAATCATCTGGTATTCCTCCCAGAGGCTAAATATCCTGGTATGAGTGGGAAGGCTGCCAGGGTTGTTTTGCCTATTGCCAGCACTGTCAACACTTTCACCATAGTATCCCACTGCATGTCAGTTGTCTCCATCTCCTTGTCTTTCAAAAGTCCAGCATTCAAGCAATTAGCTGAGTATGAAGTCCCATTTATTGGGGAGGGTCAGTACTTCAAAGATCATAAGCCAGTGTCAGGTGAAGCCTGGTGGCAGGAAAATAAGCATGGCTATTAGGATTCTCTCTCTGTCTCTGTCTGTCTCTTTCTCTCTCTGTCTGCCTCTGTCTCTTTCTCTCTCTCCGTTTCTGTCTATCTGTCTGCCTACACATGTGTGTGTGTGTGTGTGTGTGTGTGTGTGTGTGTGTGTCCTTGGTTGGAATCTACAAGATCTCAGAACTTTTATCTAAGTGTCCTAAAAGACGATCCTAGGAAAGACACTCATGGATAACATGGACCAATAATAGTTTGACCAAAGGATAACAAAAATGCCTATGTATTGGTAAAACTTAAAATGAAAGGAACAGTATGATACCTAGAGAAACCACAAGTGATTTCTCCTCTCTGGAATGAGGATTGTGTGAGAGCCAGATCAAACCAGAAGAGCTATTTGAGCATTTATACCTTGGAAATCAGCAAATGCTACAAATCAGGGCTTGATTTATTGTTTTGTTGATTGTCTAGATTTTTAAAAGTGATGAAGAAAAAGTCAATAATTCAGATTAAACTTGAAAGTGGTATGTGTATGTATACATCTGTATGTTAGTATGCACGTATGTATGTATTTTTTCAGATATTCCCCAGCACACCTGGACCGCATTACCCTCCTCTGTAAAATGAAAGTTGAATTACATCATCTCTCAAGTTCCTTCCTGCTCTATTCCCTGGCTCTATGAAGCATTTGATTATCTCAGTCAGTTCCTTCAAGAGGCATTTATTCATTGAACTGATACTTATTCAGTACCTATTATGTATAATGCTGCCAGATAAATAAATACAAACCCTAAATCCTTTACTTCTTCTAGATAAATAGAGGCCCTGTACTCATTTACTTTTTTCTAGCCGAAATGGCCAGTGTAGCACCGTAAAGGACATAGTTGTGCCTTGAGAATATTACCTGTCATCATGAGTTATCCCAAGGAATGCTGGGATTTCTCCAGTGTTTCCCTACCCAGAAGAAAGAAGACTAGTGAAAGTTGAGACATTTTGACCCTCTGCACCCATCTCTAACTTACTTGTTTTGTATTTTGCGGGAGGTGGAAGTTATTGTAAAAATTTTGCTGATCAAAACAAAATTATCAATATACATTGTTACACCCTCCTGAAAGCAACATCACCAGTGTGGTGAAGGTATGAGGGTGAGAGTTAGGGTAAGGGGGAAGAAGAGACTGGGTTGGTGAAAAACATTTCTGAACTAGTAACTACCTCAAAACCTTTCAAAGTTGATGTGAGGGTAGACCGACAGGAGCTCAAAATCTATTTGATAAGCTTCTTTTGAAAAAAGACAATTAGTGTCCCTCTGCACTAAGCATATTTTTCCCCAGTGTCTAATCTATGAAGGCAGCTATTTCACCTTCCCACATCAAGAAAACTCCCAGAAATATTAAGTGGCAAGTGAACCACAATGTGGAAATCATAATAAGTAACATTTTTATAATACTTTACATAGTGCATTACTCACAGCCTCATGAAATAGGTGCAGATACAAATTCTACAAATTCAGATAAGAAAACTAAAACTCAGAAAGTTTAAAGGGCATGCTCATGGTCATATGGTTAATCAGTGTATGCACTGAGATTTGAACTCAGGTTATCGGATCTAACGATCTTTCATTATAAGGACAAGGCCTAGATGTATGATTACACTGGTTTAAGAAACTGCCTCTCCAATGTAGGCCAGCACCATCTCTGAAATTTAATGGTCTTAGTTAGTCAGAGTCCTAAGAGTCTAAGTAATTCATCCAGGGTCACATAGCATGTGTCAGAGGCAGGATTGGAACCCAGGGCTCCCTAGTTTTGAGGCTAGCTCTCTACCCATTGTCCCATGGTGTCTCTTGTACAATTTGGCCTTCCTGAATAGAGAGGCCTGTGAAATAGACATATAAGGCATTTTATTGTGTTAAAATAAAGATGGGAGGCCATTGAGGAGTTAAGCTTCTCAACATGCATTATTGCTTTAATGATAGCTACTTTCTCAGCTGCTTATTCCTTCCCTCTCTAAAACTGGGGAGGTCTCTTGTTCTTGAAGTTGCCAAAATGACTTTCCACTGGTCAATGAGATCCTTTCCTTCATTCAAGTTCCATAATTAAATTTATGGAAACAACATCAGGGATATCACCTCTGGAAACCTTCTAAGCAAAAGTTGAGCCTCAAAAACCTTGTAGCCTGCATTGTACACAGAACCAAATTTCTATTTAGAAGGCATTTCTTAAAAAGACAACCTTTAAAAAACCTCATTTGAAATCATAAACCAGTGCTTAGAGAGAAAAAACATGTATTTTTCCAGGTGCCCCAGTATGAGAAAACTTTATGGAAGATGTGAGTCTTGTCTTAGGTTTTAAAGGATTAATAAGATTCAGTAAAACTTTAAAGAAATTGCCTGGAGGACCATCCAAATCTTCAACAGCCTTTATCTCTCTAGCATTTTTAGTGGGAATATGACTTCACAACCGTTGGTTTTTAAACCCTGGCCTTTTTTATTTTTTAAGGAAAAAAAAATCCTAACATTTATTTAAAAGGCTATGCCTGGTGTGATTCATACTAGTAGGTGATATTCATTTGGTGTGTTAATTCCCTTTGTAAGGCCAAAGAAAAGATCACCTATTATCAACAGTAGGAAAAACGTCCTAAGAATCAGTTATCTAAAAATGGGATGGATGGCTTCAAGAGGTAAGCAAAGGTTGAATAATCACTTTGGAAAATATTGTAAAACAGAGCTCCTGATCAATTACAGGTGGTATTAGATGACCTCTGAGTTTCTAAGATTCTATGACATTTGGTCATGGTCTGTCTTAGCCAATGAGGCCAGGTGAGCACGTCAGGCCTAGAAAGAGTCTAAAGGAGAACATAGAGTACACTTCCTGGGCCAGAATCTGTTTCCTGCCATCTCAACACCATGAAGTCTGGTCTAGTAGTTGAAGGAAAGACTTGGAATGGCATCAAATATAGAGGTCACAATCCAGAGTGGAGTAAAAGAACTGCTGCTCTTAGAACTGCTCCAGATCCAAAGATATCTATCTCCCTTACTGGCAATGGGAGTTGCTTCTTGGAGCAGTCACTGTTTCCAGAAGATACTTGTGAAAATTAAAATAAAATATTCCCTCAGAAATAGTAACACATTAAGTTTGTATAAAACAGGATTGTGGATAATTTCAGAGGGGTGGTGCATGAACTCGGATGAGGGAACTCTTACCTCTTTATTTTCACTAATCTCTAAATAAAATTTATCATGTCCTTCAGTTATTTTAAAAATTAGTCCATAGCCTTCATCAAATTTTGAAAAGGTCCATGACATAAAAAGGACTGAGAAATCCTGGATGAATGAGAAGGGAAGAGGAGAAGGAAAGGGATAGAAAATGGGAGAGGGAGAGGGAAAGGAGACAGAGGGAGAGAGAGGGTTAGAAAGCTTTAATGCAAGGTAGGGAAATCAGAGTTTATTCCAAAAATAATAGGAAGATGTTTAAGGTTTTTTAGAAAGGGAATGGTCTATAACACGTTTTAGGGAGATTTAACTAGCATTGCTGTGAAGAATGGGCTAAACAAAGTAGAGAGAAAAGGTGATAAGATGAATATGGAGACTATTGGAATATTCCAGGCACAAAGTAATGATGGCCTGCCATCGTTTGGCGCTACCAGATTATCTAACTATATCCTTCAAAGTCACCTCAAGCCTTGCCTTCTCCCTGAAACTTTCTCTTACCACTCCAGCTCTCAGTGATTAGTCCCTCCTACGAACTCAAGAAAGTTCTTTTGTTTTTCTCACTTATTTGACAATGCAGCTTAGAATAGCCCTTTTCTCTCCCTGTGGCCAGGATTCCTGGTGGTGAAAAAGAGGGCATCTATCTGCATAGAGACTTTGACCTCACAACTGGAGGCAGCTGGGGTCTCTGGTGAACAGTGAAGGAGAGCAAGAGAATTTCACCATAAAAATCAATGAGGGCCAAAGGACAGGCAAGATGAAAGATAGAGTTTTACTCTATATGTGTCTAAATAGATAGAGATTTGGAGAGATACACACATATCTTTACATGTAGGGAGACCCTACAGAGAAAGGTACTTTCCAGTCAAGTTGAGTGAGAGGAGAGGATGGTTTAATGCCTCACCTCCCAATCTGCTCCTTCCTCTCTCAGGTTTTTGGTCCTGAGTTAAGGAGAGAAGGGTAGCCCTGGCAGTTTCAGAATGAACCATGTATTCATTTTGCTCATTTATATTACTGTATTTCTTTTCATGTCTATATTTTCCCCCAGTTGGATAGTGACTTGAGAGCAGAGTGCATCTCCTATATACTTCTCTATAGAGTTCATCTCCTATATACTTCTCTATGTCCCAAAGATATAGAGCCTTTCCTTATATGTAGTAGGTACTTAATAAAAAAGAAGAAAAATAGGAGGAAGGAAAAGAGGAAGAGGAGGAGGAAGGAGAAGAAAGGAGGAAGGAAAAGAAGAGGAAGAGGAAGATGAAAATAAAGAAGAAGAAGTAGAGTCCGCTCCCACGCCTCAACGAATTGGAGGAGGGAGATATGGAGGAAAAAGTAGTAAGATAAGGAAGGGAAAGAGTAAGAAAGAGGTGGAAGAAGTGAGGTCAAAAGGGTAGAGAACAGGTAGAAGGATAGGATGAAGAAAAAAGAAGAAAAAGATAAAAAAGAAAAGGAAGGAAGAAGAGGGGAAGAAGAAGAGGAATAAGATTGAATATTAGCTACCTATTACTTAGCAGACAGAAGGTATGAGACAAAAGGCAGAAAAGTCTGAATAGGGTTCAAATTCTTCAGACTCTAAAACATAGAATCTGACCTAAGGGTGCTTAATTCAGGTAGAATCCACAGTGAGGCATGGAAGGTTTTAGGCATCTCTGGAGGAGGAGAATATCATCAAGAGGAAAAGAAGAATAATGAAGGGAAGGATGAAAGGGATACTGAAGGCTTCTTTTTTTCTGCTTCACTATTTTGCCTGGATCTGAGCCGGCTTACTTTCTCCTCTTCAACCTCAGTGACAGCTTTATGTAGGATTGTAGGCTCTGAACATCCAACTCTGAGGATAAGCCTCCTAGTGATTGGCCTTGGATTTGTGTAACAAAAGAAACACTGTGTATTGGAAAAGCTCATGGGGAGGGGGCAGAGTGTGGAACAGTCCTTCAGCATCAGCTCCCTGGACGATCCCTCTATTAGCTAAAGAATGCTCTCTACAATGCAGTTTAATCCAAATTGGGTTCGAGCCCCCAGCCTTGGAGTTTGATTGTAATACTATATTTTTATTCAATGCAAGATCAGAGGTCTGTTGAAACCTCATGTTGCCAACATAAAAGAACAAAGAGATTTAGTTAATCCCAATAAAAATTAATTCTGCTTATTTTTTTTTCTGACAAGGAAGAGAAAGAAAGTGGGAAAAACTGGGTATTACACTTGACTCAGAAACAGTAAAATCCCTGCTGTCCTTAGATGGTTAAAACATGTGGCTTTAGTGGTCTACATAAAGAACAGCAATTACATACCTCTCCCTCTTGCCAGCTTGTTTGATTGTCCTAAACTTCTAAACAATTTTTTTCCAGTGATGATTTTAGGGGATGGCAATTCCACTAGCCTTGAATTATATAATTTAAGAAAAGAAGTAGTATCAAAGGAAGAGGTGGGGTAGAAGGAGAAAGAGAAGTCGAAGGTATAAGAGGAAGAGGGAATATTTCTCTTTCTCCTAGGTTTATCCTGAGAAAGAGCACAACAGAAAATGAGAAAATGGTCAGAATAGGGTAAGGGGGCTTTCTAAATTTGCTCTGTATCTACTGGCTGGATATAGAATCCCAGACAACTAGAGGTGGAAACAATCCTTAGAATGCATTTAATCAAATTCCTTCATTTTACAGACTAGGAAGGTGAGGTCCAAGAAATGCCATGTTTAACAAATTTCCCCAAGATTTCATCAACAGCATGCTCAGAACTAATGGAATAAAAGGAGCAGGGTGTTGCCCTGAGCTAATTTATCTAGGAGGAGACCTGTACAAATTCTTCAATAAGAAAGAACATTTATGATAAATATAATATCATACAATTAAAACTGGAAGAGAATTTAGAGGTCAACAGTTCCAACCCCCATTTTACAGAGAAGAAAATAGTCATAGAGAAGTTAAGGGATTAAGCCAGGGTCAAACAGATAATAAGTATCTGAGGTGGGATTCAAACCCAGGTCTTCCTCCAAATCCAACAGTCTATTCAGCCTTTTTCAATTCCATCTCATGAGTAAACTCCTCTCCTTTCACATGCACACACAAAGTCACAATTTATGTATATGCTTTGGGCAGCCTTCCCCATAATGAATTTCTTGTTTGGTCTTTTGTCACACCACAGCAGGGACAGATACTCACAAGTATTTTTTTTTCCTTTTTGTCTTTTAAATGTACCTCAGGTTGAAAGCCACCAGATGAGGTTCAGTCTTCCACTCAGGCCCACACAGGAGAAGAATAGCTTGCCCATTGTCGCTCTTTTTCTCAAAACAAGAAAGGAACTACCTAGGTATTGGTGAAGGGTCGGCCAGGACAACCAAGTGAAGAACCTGGTTCAGCCTAACTAACAAGGGCTTTTGAATAACTGTGTCTTCAGTCAGTCAACAAACATGAATCAATTATTATGCTGAAGTCACTGTGGTCAACATTTACATTCTTTCTCATCAACATGTCTTCTTTTTTCCCTCCAGGATTTGCTTTATATCTTACTCCACTCATGTTCAATGATCCAAAAGATAGTGATGCTATTTGTTTTGTTTGTTTTTACTGCAAACCCCAATAGAAAGGGGAAAATGAATATTATTTTTCTATATGTATACAATGATGATAATAATAAACAGCAATTATAAGGTTCTTTATATGTTATTCATTTGATCCTCACAACAAGCCTATGAGGTGGGCGCTCTTACTATTTCCATTTTACAGATGAGGAAACAGAAGGAGAGAAAGGTTAAGTGCCTCAGTAGGAAGTATAGAGATTGGAATGGCTAGCTAGTGTCTGAGGCAAGATTTTAATTCAGGACCAGCCCTTTCAGCCACTGAAATACCTCTAGTAGTAGCCTATAAATTAGGCCATCTAATTAATCAATGATGATCAAACTCAATTGGAAACAAACCCCTGCAGGCTGCATATTGACTTAGACAACCACACATTAACATTATCCATGTTTTATTATATTTTTTATTTATTTAAACATTTTCTGATTAAGTTTTAGTCTGGTTTGACTGCACGCAAAAGTTTTGCTGGCAATAAGAAGGACCACTGCCATAAGTTTGACATACCCAATCTCGATGAGGAATGACTTATCCAACACCACACAAATGGGTTTACAGGAAGCAAACAGTACAATGGACACTTTGAATGCATCTCTTAAGCTCAAAGGATTCCCAGACTCTTCATTCATTCCTGCCACCGCTCTGTTCTGATATGTAAAAAGTAGTAAGAATTCTGCACTCAGTTTGCAAAAGGGAGAAAAGCAGATTGGAGAGATAATGTGACTTGCACAATCGCCCAACAATCAGTCAGTGTTTAGTGAGTGCTCACCCAGCATGTTTTAGTGGGAGAAGCATTGGAACCCACTATTAGGCAGTAGCAAAGAACTGACTATTGTCCACTGATTGAGTAATGGCTGAGCAAAGTGTGGTATATGAATGTAGTGGAATATTATAGTGTAAAAGGAAATGGTAACTATGAGGAATTCCAAGAAACATGGGAATATTTCTATCAACTGATGCAGAGAGAAGTGAGCAAATCCAGAAGAATAGATACAATGACCATAACAACATAAATGAAAAGAATACTAAAAGGAAGAAAATTCTGTATAAATGAAAAACCAATAATAAACCTGGGAAAACATTTAACGAAATATACTTTTATTCTCTCCACAGGGAGATAGAACAGAAAGGAGCAAAATATTGCATATATTGTCAAATGCAGTCTCCATTATCAGCTGTTTTTCCTTAATTGTTTTTCTTTGTTATAATGGAGGATCCACTTAGAGTAAACATAAGATGCAGAATTGATTGTGATACAAAAAAATTATTACTATTTTTTTAAATAAAAGGAAAGAAATTATCCCATCAGTCAGAAAACTTGTGTCCTAGCTCCAAAACTTACTATATGAAGTTGGAAAAGTAATTTATTCTCTCCCAGCAACAGTTTTTTGTCCTGTTGAATAGATAATATTTGTACTATCTACCTCAAAGGATTATAAAACACATTTTGATCTTACAAGGTAATATCAAAGCACTCTTTTTATATGGCTCTAAGAACGGCTTTTGCATTTTTAAAAACAATAAAAACTTTTTAAAATGTAAAACCATTCTCATCTCATAGCCCTAACTACAGCCTGTCACAAACAGGATGTAGAGGGGTATGGGGTGGGATGTGGCCCTCTTGGCATAGTTTGCCCAACCTTGCCCCATACAAAAAGTAGATACTATTTATTTCTCAATTCCACAAACATTTATTATATCCTCCCTCCTCCTTTTAAAAATAGTTAAGTAGCTTTAAATGAATTTATGAGGAATGGTCATAAAAAAGCTGCAGATACAATAAATGGTTCTTTTTTTAATACAAAATCCAAAGGGAAAGAAAGAAGAGTAAGGGGCGGGGGGGGAAATGGTCTTCTAAGAAGAATTTCATTCCTTCAACCAACTACTTAAGAAAACTTCATGAGATGATATGGATATATGGATTATCTGGATATAGAAAAATATGTATATATATATATATATATATATATATATGTATATACGTGTGTATGTGTGTGTACATGTGGGAGAGGGTGTATAAAAGCCTATTGCACATGAGCTCTTCACATCAGAATTCTCTCTGCAGTCACATGCCAAATAAAAGTCCTGAAGTCACTTAACCTATCCCTTAGGTTGTCAGAACTTGGCCCAGGATGTTGAATCAGATTAGATCTGTCTCCTTAATGAATTGGGGTTTTGTGTCTTCCAACCTGTGTTGAAATTTACAAGCAAAAGCAAAGAAACATTCTGTATGCCTCACTTGGCACCACTTAGGGTTACTAATTATACTGTGTATTTCCCTGGCAGCTTGCGTGAGACAAAGTGGCCAACTCTGCATCCTTCACTTTGATAGAAGAATCTCCTGGAAAGGAATGGAGTATGGATTTGCTTCTTTTGTCTTTTTAAAGATATCGCATAAGCAGCTGCCCATTGCCAGAGAACGCTATTTGTTCATTTTTAGATACAAATGAGCTACTTACGTGGATACTGTTACCAAGCCAAAGGTACAAAGTGATCATGCCAGGACAAGTCAGGAGAACGACTGGTACACCTCCCTGGTAAACGAAAAATATTGGTTCTTCCTGGATCTTTCCTCCTCCCCTCCCTGAAGCTCCCAAAGTTTGCCAACATGTCTCAATCCTTCCTTCTCACAGGTAGTTTTGATCTACCAACCCTAGTAGTTTCTGAACCTGTTTAATAAGGGCTAAACTGTGCACTGAGGCTCAGTGTTACATTCTGTCCAGGAGACCAAATGAGGACTATTGGGTAAAAAACAAAATTATCTTGACAAGCTAATGTAGAACACTATACTATCCGCAAGATGTCATTCTACGGGATCAGAATGATTTCTGGGGGATAAATAACATTGATTTCATGTCAAAAAGAGATCTGGAGATTACTGTGTACTACAAGTCAAGTCCAAGTCTTCCAGGTAGTTGAAAAGCTCTGGATAATACTAAGGAAGCATCCCAGAAAAATTATGAGATGATTGCATCTCTCCAAGCCTCAATACCCCAACCTGTAAAATGGGATGATAATATTTGCATTATCTACCCCAAGTCAAGAAATATTTAGTAAGCACCTAGTATGTGCAATATGCCATGCTGGACGCCAAAGATAAGAGGGCAAAAAGAAATAGTCCCCGGCTTCAAAGAGTTTACAACCCACTAGGGTCAAATACAGAGTTATTATGGGGAAAATGTTTTGTGAACCTTAAAGTGCTATGAAAATGTAAGTTGTTAGCTGGAACCCCCTGCAAGCAAATTACAGTATGAAGAATTTTAATAGATAAGCAACCAAATGAATAGTGATTTTAGAAAGATACTCTATGGGAAAAGGCTTCACACAGCAATAAACAGAAGCAGTAATCCAATTTCCCAGAGCTAAAAGAAATCAGGTTGGACTGGGTAAAAATGAGGCAGCAAGCCAGTGCCTCTCCTTTATAATCCCTTTGTGTTTCCTTTTCATGGGAATCTGTATCCTGAGCACAGCTGAATGGATTTGCTTATGGGTACTGTTTGTTGGCCTAGAGAACTGGAGAAAAGAGGTGGGGGGAGGTGGAGAGAACCAGGGAAGGAAGAGAATTCCTTAAGGAAATATGGGTGGAGGTAAAGCCAAAATGTATGGGCAGGCCAGTTTGCTGAGAGTTTATGTTGCTATTTCTTTGGAAAGAAGAAGAGGTCCTAGCAATTCATGAAAATTATTTATAAGGCTGTGTATCAGGAGGGCAGAGTTTATAATCTCAAAGAGGATCATAAACATGTCTGAAAGGTTCGGAATCGCCGGATATAAGAAACTCTCAAAGTAGAAGGCAGAAGAATCAAAACATTTATTTAGGCTCAACAGTAACCAACCCATGAACCAGCAGCCCCATTTTGATATGTTGATCATAATCTTCCAGGCCCAATAAGTACTCCTTGAAAGAGTAACCAGGAGGCTACAGAGAAACATGATTGCGTAAAGCAAAATCATGTTTCCCCCTTTTATGGTAATAAGATTACCCACTGGACTGAAGTCTTTGTTCAGCTTCCTCCCGTAGATCAGCTCTGCTACTGGCAGCTCCTGCCTCAGCTGTGTCTGAGTCTGTAACTGAAACTGCAACTGAAACTGACGATGTAACGGTCGCTGTAACTGACGATGTAACTGTCGCTGGCTCCAACCGAAAAAGGAAAGAGAAGCTTCAAGCTGTCCTCTCCCCTCTTTTAGGGTTTTTGACATCATCAAGCTCCGCCCAAATGACCAGGGCCGATTGGTTCCTGAGTTGGCTCCTCCCCCTAGGGTAGACCAGGTTCTGGAGCTAACACCTCCCCTCAGCCAGCCCCATGACTCATCACACAGGAAGTTCTGGTCCTGCCCCGGAAGAGCAAGCCCCAGCGTCCAGGGAAGCTCAATGAGGTAAACTGAGTCATTCAAAGAAAACAAAGGCCATTCTGGCTACAGGCTGCAACATAACTATGTTCTAGAAAAGAGAAATCT
Organism: Trichosurus vulpecula; assembly: GCF_011100635.1. Classification (NCBI taxonomy): domain Eukaryota; kingdom Metazoa; phylum Chordata; class Mammalia; order Diprotodontia; family Phalangeridae; genus Trichosurus; species Trichosurus vulpecula. The sequence goes on along the minus strand of NC_050580.1, from coordinate 130,612,456 downwards.
GGAAGAGAGCTTTATAAAATTTTCAAAAATATAAAGGAAACAAAGATGTGGCGTGAAATGATTATGAGTGGATTTCCGTATTTTAAAATAAAATATTTATATTTTAACCAGATTTGTTGGATTTCCATGGAGAGATTTTGCATGCGCTTTTAAAAAAAACCTCACCAATAAAAATTATCCTTTTAAAAAAATCTATTAAACCTAAAAAAATATTAAAGATGGATTGAATGAAAATGAGCTTAAATTTTAGCACAGAATATGCAAATTAAGAATCGGGGAAATTTGCTTCTCATGAAAGGATATTACCAGGCACTGGGCTAAGCACTAGGGATACAAATACACTACGAAGGAAACCTGTAGCCTCCTTCTCTGAAGATTTGGTCAGACCTAGGAAGAACAGACTGCACTCTTTTAAATGCATATTTACCCCCAAACAGAGAGATTGAATAAATGCCATCTCAGGGTGTTATTCAGCTCTATGATTCTAAGCCAAATGCTTCTAGAGCACTTTATCCTGGATTTGGGAAGGCACATGGCATAAAACTTGTGGGAATATCACAGTGGAAAGAGTGATGGAATCAAAAATGAGTTCAAGTCTGCCACTTTATGTCTGTATAACCTTGGACACTTTGAGAATTAGAGAGGAATGAAAAGACTGGACTAGATGACCTCCAGAAGTTCTTTTTCAGTTCTAAACCTAAATAGAAGATTATTCTTTTACAAGGTACACAGATAGGGGTAGACAAAGATCTGTTTAAAAAAAAGCATTGGGACTTTTTTTCTAAAAATTTAATTCAAAACAATTCCAAGTTCTTTCTCTATAGTTCTCTGGGATTCTGCTACTTACTCTTATTTACTTTGCCTGACTTCCAAGAAGACTGTTGTGTCAGGCAAGATTTTAATTTGTAGAAATAATTAGATTGTCACATAATGTGACAATATGCTTTTTGTAACTAGGGACATCCCAGGATGCCTTAGGGTTATAATTCAGTTAGTAGCAATGACAAGCGTTCCATAGATGCACACCTCCCTGTCATCTCTTATAGCCTAACAGCAACAACATAATCTCATACTACAGAGCTTGTCACCTCAACCTGAACGTTGGTCAGGCAGTGTCATTGTTGTTCAGTTGTTTTAGTCATGTCCAACTCTTCATGACCCTATTTGGCATTTTCTTGGCAAAGATACTGGAGTAGTTTGCCATTTCCTTAATCAGTACATTTGACAGATGAAGAAACTGAGGCAAACAGGGTTAAGTGACTTGCCCAGGGTCACACAGCTATAAGTGTCTGAGACCAGATTTGGCTCTTCCTGACACCAGACCTCGCACTCCACCCACTGTGCCACCTAGCTGCCTTGTGCTGTTTTCTCATTTCCTTCATTTTCTTCCAATCTTTTGGGCAGGCAATACCAGAGGTGTAAATTCACCTTGACCAAGATATATTGCCTCAGCCTTGATATATTAGCACAGCCTTGCAAACAGAAGTTTTGAGTTCACTAGCCTATATAGATTAAGAAATGTAATTTTCACAGGTTCTTCCATATCTATTAGTAGGATAACATAATGCAATCAATTAACAAGCATTTATTAAGTACCTTTGTGCCAGGAATTGTGGTAAGCACTAGAGATGCAAAAGTATGTGTGTGTGTGTATATATATATATATATATATATATATATATATATATATATATATGTGTGTGTGTGTGTGTGTGTGTATGTGTGTATGTGTGTATGTATATGTATGCCATATCTATATGTATATATATCTGTACGTGTATGTGTGTGTGTGTGTGTGTGTGTAATGAAGGCAAAGCGAATACAAGATAGTTTAAGATTAGGGCTTGGCTTTAGCAGCTGAATGGATCAGGAAAGGCTTTGTGTAGAAGGTGGTACTTAATCTAAGTTTTAAGAAAACCAGTGATTCCATGCACTAAATGTAAGGAGGAAGACAAAACTGCATGATTCCACATAATAGATGTGAGGAGGGAGATATGTCCCCCTCTCATCCCTCTCCCCCCGCCCCCTGGAGAATCTCATTACCAGGGAAACTCATCATCTTGGAGATTGCTTCAGCTCTTGTACTCATATCTCATCTGTACCCTCAGGTGTCTCTAGCCCTATGATCATAGGGCTGGAGGGTGAAGCAAAAAAACTCACTCCAAAATTCGCCTTTATAGAGGGCTCGGAATTCCCAGGTATCTCTTCATATCCTACCAGCCACTCTGCTTAGTATCAATTCCAATATCATCATGGCTCAGCACCAAGTATTAACTCCACTCCATGATTTTCGTGTATTGAATTTCCCCTATTAGAATACAGTAGGCACTTGAGTGTTTATTCTATTCTATTATGCTGCACTATACTGTGTTGTTTTGTGTTCCACAGAACCTTCTAGGTACAGGGAACAGCTAATGTAAAGACAGAGTGACAGCTGATGAAGTGTGAGGACCAACATAACTGGACCACAAAGAGGAGTGGAAAGGTAGGAGGAACTTAGATTATAAAGTTTTAAATTCAACAGGGCCATTGACTCGGAGATTTGGAACTGAAACAGCCCTTAGAGGCCATCTGTTCTAACATTTTTATTTTACAAATGAGGAAACTAAGGCTGGGGAGAAGGTTAGTGCCTTTCAGAGTCACACAGCTAATATGTCTAAGGCAGGACTCAAATGCAGGTTTCTGATTCCAAGTAAAGCATTCCATCCAAAATACATCTCCAGCTCGGAGAACTGAAATGAGGCACTGCTGCCTAGCACGCTGTATGACTAAGTGTGTCATCTTGCTCTCCATCTTCCTTCACACACCTAGTGTATCAACCACAGTAGAACCCAGAGAATAAATAAGTAAACTATAATCAAGTGCTATCCCATTTTTAATTTCTGGGTAAACTGAGGTAAGAATTTCTTACCCATGGGCAGCTAGGTGGCACAGTGAGTAGACCACTGGCCCTGGAGTCAGGAGGACCTGAATTCCAATCCAGCCTCAGACACTTGACACACTTACTAGCTGTGTGACCTTGGGCAAGTCACTTAACCCGAATTGCCCTGCCTTCATCACTCCAAAAAAAAAAAAAAACCATGAAAGAATTTCTCACCCACTCGGAGAGCTGGACTCTATGTTCCCTCCTTCATACAAATATTGTGACCTCTAATTATTGGATTTTCTATTATTTACTTGCTCTGTTTAAAATAAAATTTAAATAAAATACATTGAATCAGAGATATACCTAGGATTTCTTTCATTTGTGGCAAAAACATAAAAACAATTGATTTCATGGGAGAGAAGGAGAGCCCTGCAGTGCCCAACCAAAATACATTCACACTAAGAGAGGGAGTTGTCATTCCCCAGAAATTTGGCATGTACCTCCAAAGAATTTGGAGAAAACAGACTCTGGGAGAGGGTATGTTAGGTCCAGGCCCCTGAGAATGGTGGCCCAGGACTGAGCAAAGAAGTGGAGTCATACCACTTGGCACAGATTAGTGGGGAATCATCCAGTATAGGGCACAAGAACGGATTTCTATGGGAAGGAAATGTACTCCCCGTCAAGCACCAGGAAATGCAGTTTCTGAGATGTCAATAATATGGGGCAAAGCTCCAATCACCCTGCCCTATGTCATTGCATTTGGTTTTTAAGAGATAGATACTAGCAGAGTGAGGCCAAATAGCCCTTCTAAGTCTAGGATGATTAAATACAGGCATTGATGAATCTTTTTCTTAAATTGTTATTGATGATGCTTGTTTGAACATCACGCTCATTACCCTACATATACTTCCTCTCTCTCACAGAGATTTGTCTCTTATAAAATAAAATTTTTTTTAAAAGTTTATAAAAAAGTTCTGAAAGATTACCCAGGTCTAACAGTAAATACAATGCTCTACACCCATAGTTCCCAAACTCTGCAAAAAAAAGAGAAAGAGGTGTCTTCTCTTTTGAGGGGCCAATCTTAAGTGTTAGTAACAGCTTCTGGCCATGCCTATATTGGCAGGCCCTAGAACTTAATAATACTAAACATACTACTTGCTATCTTTTCTGAGAAAAAGAGACCTATCATCTTTTAACTGTACCTTTTTGTTCTTTTTTTAAATCCTCCCCATAATATAGGCACCCCCACAGTACCTAAGTACACTGCTCTTCAAATAATAAGCATCTAAAAAATGTTATTCATTACACTCCATCAAAGGTATCTGTCTTCATGGTCAGAGTTAGTGTCATGGTAAAACATGTGACTCAAAGAAAATAATTTAGAGTATTAGGTCAGAAGAAGTTTATTCATATAGGTACATAGTTATAGGAAAAAGTCTGAAAATGAGTTTACTCACCAATAAAATAGATAGTAGATATTTTGTAAACTAAGATAAATTTGCTATATTATAAACTAAGATAAATTTGCTATTTTATAAACAAAGATAAATCTGCTATTTTGAATCTGTTTGTAACTGTCTTTGCAGACAGAATAAAGGTATTGTTTGTTTTAGGAATTTGCTGACAAAGCACCTTGTTTCTTACACAGTTGTCTGGGAGAACTTACCTTTCTCTATACTCAGCCTTGTAAAGCTAACTGAGACAAACGTAAACAGCATCTTACTCAATCTAAACTGAAATGGAAGCTATTCTAAAATGGAACCACTCACACGAAGAGAAAAAATACAAGGCCCCCTCTCTTTGCTTCCAAATCATCAATTATGATAATATCCATATAATACCACCGGGATGGAAAGGTCTACGTTGCCAAAGTATGTTTGTTTTGTTGTTCATGAGCACTAGTAAGACATATCTCCACACCACTAACTAGAGCCATATCGAAAAACACATTTATCTTGGGTTGAAATATTTGGGAGTGGAGTTTGTGGTGTAGAAAATGGTCTGCTTACAATGATGATACGACCCTCACTCCTGTTGGGGTAGGGAAGGAGGAGTCCTCAAGAGAAGAGTGACAGCAATAAGATCCTGGAGGTTGCAACTACATCACAAGGTAGTACACAACAGCAAAGAACCATTTTGGACCACATTAAGTAGGCAAGGCCCCATTCACCTCATGTTAGTTACATCTCTGGCACTACCAAGGGAAATTCATTCAATTTGGTTTGATTTTCTTGGAGAGGCTGGAAGTAGGGCGAGACAATTTGAGTTTATTCCCTTAAGTGATCTGGAGTGGTATCAGGGGCATCAGAATCATACTTAATAATCTTTAAGGTCCCTTCTAGCTCTAAATTCAATGATTCTAGAATTTGGAATCAAAAGACCTGTGTTCAAGTCTCAATTCTATTACTTAAAAACTGTGTGGCTATGGATGAGTCACTTAAACTCTTGGAATCTCAATACCTTTGCATGTCTAAATGATCTCTAAGGTATTTTCCAGCTCTTACAGTTGATGAACCTTTGCTTTCAATCCCAAAAAGGCAGCTTAATTACTAATTAATACGGATGTGTTGTGCTTCCTAAATATATCTTTACTCCTTTTCTTCCTAGAGTAAAAGATTTTAGGTGTTTTGCTAATAATCATTACTATAATTACTTACATACATACACACACACACACTCACACACACACACAAGCTGGCAAGCACCGGACTCCTTTACAACTAATGTGTGTTTTCTATATACCACTCAGACAAATGGAGACATAACCTATGTAATAGGAAGGAAAACAATGAGTAGCCTTCCTGCTCCGATCTGCATACAGCCATGGTGATCTGTTTAAAATAAATGGTTCCAGCTGTAGAGAAATAATGGGTTCTTTACACACACACACACACACACACACACACACACACACACACTTATACATTTCATTAAAAACATATCTCTAGTAATGTCCCATCCCTAAGCCTACTAGATAATTAAATACATACCAGTGGACAGCCCTGAATTTGTTTCAGTAATTTCCACTGTAGAAAATTATTATTCTGACAATTAGATATGGTGCATTGTGCATCTTGTCAAGAGCACAAATTCCTTCTGACACTTCTGCACCTGCCACACCCCCATAAGAGCTTAATTAATTTGCTCATTGATGAAATCTCTAAATTAATTGAGGGACCTACCTGCTAATAAAATGATGAATGACACTGAAGTAATTTCTATCCAAAGTGCTTAGTGTTCAGGTTCATTTGCATATTTGAAGCCATTTTGAGACACTCATTTTTTTAATAGAACTTTTATACACAACACATTTTCCCTAATAAATACTATTATTGTAATTAGCAAGAAACCATCTTGGGCTAGAAAGTTTAGCTAAAATAAAGACAATGTTGTGATTTCAGTTTTCTTTCCAGCCCTAAAATTTCTCAATCACAGATGAAGCTCGTGTTTGCCCATGTGGAGAAGTGATCTCCATTCCCAGTAATTACGGTGACTCAAGGAAGCTGGCATTTTGGAAAAAGGTTTATAGCTCTGTCACTGTTTCTGTATCTTGAGCCCCTCCCTTGGAATTCTTCCTTCTGTCAATCAAGCTGTAGGGACTTTTGGAAACGAAATATGAAAACTGTTCTAGTCAACCAATTTCCTTTAAGCTGCCAACCTCTTAGTTTAGTGAAATGTAAGATCAGATATGCCCTATGGTGGGAGATTTTTCCTGAAAAGTTTCAGAAGCTGTCCCCTTCAGGGGAAATGAAAGGAAATGGACTTCCCAGTCTTTTACTATATATCTAAATTCCCATGCCTCATTCAGTCTAAAACTCTAAACGGGGCTTGAGATGGAGAGAAAAAGGGATCTATTCTTTGCATCCCCCCCCCCACTATTTTCCTGGAATAATTAAACCAAATCAACTGATATCCATTGTGCAAGGATATGAACAAGGTAGTGTGGGAAATACCAAAATGTCTAATACACAGTTCCTGCCTTTGAGAAGTTTACAGTTTAGTTGAGGAGATAAGACACAAGTACGTTAAGTTAAACAACAGTGTGACATACTGGACTTGAATTCAGGAGACCTGGCTTCAAATCCTACCTCAGATGAACAAACAATGACATGGGCATGTCACTTAATCCATCTGGGCCTCAGTTTCTTCATCTGTAAAATGAGGATATAGATATTTGCACTATCTATCTCACTGGTTCTTATAAGGAAAGCACCTAGGAAACCTTTACCTATGTGTATGCCCCCACAAATATTTCCTTATATTCATTTTATATATGCCTATGTATGTACATGTTGCACTACCTAGGTAGAAGACAAAATCCTTGAGGACAGGAACTATTTGCCTTTGGCTTTGCATCCCAGTGCCCTGCAGAGTGTCTATCGCATAGTAGGTGGTCAATAAATGATGGTTGCTTAGTTGACTGAAAGTATCATATAAATGAGTCATGATCATAACAATGAATGAAAAGAGATAACAATTCAAACCAAAAACAAGAGATTTTACAAGACAATATTTGATTATCCGATGGATGACACAGACAACAATTTCTATAGAAGTTCAAAAGAGTGGGAGATATCACTATTTAATGAGGGGATTCGGGAAGACCCCATACAGAAGGCAGAATTTGAGCAGCTTCTTAAAGGGTGGATTGGCCTTGAATAGATGAAGAGGGTTGGGAAAGGCATTCCATCCAAATGGAAAGAACAAAATAAACAAAAGCATGGTGACAGGAAAGCCAAAAGCATAGACATGGGATATTCACATCGACTTAAGCATTTGGTTGGAACAAAGGGGCCACATGTAGGAAAGCGCTGGAAGAAAGGGCTGGAAAGGTAGGTTGCTATGTAGAGACTAGTCTCAACTCACTCCTATAAGCAACAGGGAGTCATTGAAGACTTTTGAGCAAGAGGGTGATAAAGAATGTGTTATTTTTAGGAAGTCTGATCTGGAAGCGTCATATAGCATATGCTGAAGGAAAATAGACTAGAAGAGAAACCAATTAGGAGACTAAATATAGTAGTCTAAGCATGAGCTGTTAGGAAGGTGAAGGAGGGGATGGCAATAGGAATAAAATGGAAGAGACAAGTATAAAAAGATATTGGTAAGGAGGGTTTAGTGTGGAGATAATAAAGAAGAGCTAAAGATGACTTCAAAGCTCATATCTATCTTTTCTATGGATTCTTGAAAATCTACTCCAAGACTTGTAGATACACATACCTGATAACACTCAGCATTCTCTTCCCTACCTCGAAGATCACAGGATTATAGACAGAGAGCAAGAAGAGACTAAAGAGGCCATCTAGTCCAACTCATTCATTCTATAGATCAAAAAACTGAAGCCTGGAGATGTTCAGTGATTTTCCCCAAGGTCACATAGGTTCTAACAAGTGACAGAGCAGGAATTTGAACCCAGGACCTCTGGCACTGAATGTGTCACCTTTTCTACTGTATCACATAGACATGGTTCTTTCCTCTCAAGGTTCTTGTCACTTCTATATAACAAAATAATCTTCCTCCTTGGTCAAAGTTAAGTCCAAAGTAGTAATTGATCTTGTTGAGTGAAGTTTGTGATCTTTATATGGAGGACAGGAGGGCATTCTGGAGGCCTGAGGTGGCTCCTAGACATAGGAGTCTCTTCTATAGCTATATTTAAAAAATAGCAATAGGTTTGACAGCCCTGAGTTGATGTCACTATCCTTTCTCCAAACTATATCAAATCTAGGTTCCAAAGTCTATAGTTATTACTGCTATCCTTTCTAAAATTATGTTATATTTACTTATCTGCTTAGATGGTATATCCTCCAATAAAATGTAAGCTTCTAGAGGAGGGAGACTTTTTATTTTTGTGCCCCCAGTACCTGGTACATAGGCATGTATTAAATCCTTATCATTGGTTTTGTTGTCGAGGGACAAGAAGATAAAGTTAGAGCTAGAAAAGACCTGAGAAGCCTTCTTCTGACAGAATTTGAGACTTGGAAGGGGTCTCAGTCATTATCTTGTCCAATTCATACTCACAAGGAATCCCCATAGAGCACTGACCCCAGAGTAGAGCACCAACCCTGGAGTCAGGAGGACCTGGATTCAAATCCAGCCTCAGACACTTGACATACTTCCTAGCTGTGTGACCTTGGGCAAGTCACTTAATTGTGTTTGCCTCAATTTCCTCATCTGAAAAATGAGCTAGAGAAGGAAATGTGAAACCACTCCAATATCTTGGCCAAGAAAACCCCCAATGGGGTCACAAAGAGTAGGACATGGCTGAAATGACTGAACAACAACAAAAGAGGGGGAATCCGCCATCTATGATCCTATTATCTTAAGTCTCCTCAAAGTAACCCAACCCACTCTTGGACAGTCCTAACTTAATGTGCTCCTTTGCAACTTCCATTAATCACTCTTGGCTCTCTGCAGTCAAATGAAACAAATCTAATCCATCCTCAACATAATCACTGTTCAAAAACTTGAACACAGCTGCCATTTCTCCTCCCCCACCCCAATCTTCTCTTTTCCAGCATAAACACCCACAATTCCTTCGGTGAGTGAATAAATGGAGAGCAATAGCATGTTTCACTCTCTAGAGTTTGCCACCAGGCCTCAGTTGTCTTTACCCTTCACTCCTGTGCCTCCTTTCTCTCATTGGTGAGCTCCTCCTGGATCCTCCATTTTGAGAAAGGCCAAGACAATCAATGCTTCACTCTCCAATTTTGCCACCAGGCCTCTTCCCCCTTCAGCTCCTTTTTAGGTTTCATTTTCCTCCATTACATTGTAAGCACCCTGAGAGCCTGAACTGTCCCTCTCTTTGCTTGTATTTGTATCTGTTTATCACAGTGTCTGGTACGTAAGTGCTTGCTGACTTGACTTGAAGAAGCTTTTATTAATCACTATGTGCCAAGTACTGTGCTAAGCACTGAGGTTACAGATAAAAAAGTGAGACAATCTCTGATTCCACGTTCTTAAAAAGGGAGAGATCACAAAAAGAAGGGCTCAGTTTCAGGACTATTTGGGTCCATATATCCTCATATAACATGGACTCGAGGCCTTTCATTACCTCTGAACACAGAGCTGTCCTTAAACAGTGGTAGCCGGAACTGAACATTCTGCTCCAGATGAGATCTGGCAAGGGCAGAGTATTAAAGAACCAAAAACCATGCTGCTCTCGCAGCCCAAGAGCCCATTAGCTTTTATTGCCGCATCACACAGCTGACTAATATTTAGCTTGAAGACTGCTAAAACTCCTAGATATTTTTCAGACAAACTGCTATTTCCTCCACCTTGTGTTTATGGGAGTTAGTTTTTGGTGCCCAAATATAAGACTTTACATTTTTCCTTATTGAATTTTATTTTATTAGATTCATCCTGTGTTCTATCCCACCGATATCTTTTTTTTTTTTGATTCATCCAGGATATTAATGATCCCTCCCAGCTTTGTATCATCTGCAAATAGGATGGACATGCCATCTATGCCTTTTTTTCAAGTCATTAATACAAATATTAAACAGCACAGGGCCCCCCTCAAATCCCTAGAATGCTCCACAATGCTCCTCCTGCCACGATGACACGGAACTATTAATGACTATCCTTTGAATGTAGCCATCCAAACTACTTCTGTACCCATTTAATTTGCACTATTATCTAGTCCACATCTGTCCCTGTTCTCTACAAGCATAGTGTAAGATATTTGATCAAAAGTTTTGCTACATTTCAGGTAAATTCTACCATTAGCATCTCCTTCATTTAGACGAAGGCCCTCAATTAACAGATGAGGAAACTGAGGCCCAGAGTAGTTAATATGACCAAGGTCACACAGGTAACAAGTGTCAGAGATAGTATTTGAACCCAGGTCCTCTGACTCCACAGTTGATACTCTTTCCAGTATGCCATGCTTACTATGTATCTGACTAGGGTATGGGCATAGTCTATTATGAACTCAAAGATGACATAGTCACTTTCCCTCAGGGTCATAGCCACTTCCAAAATGCCAGTCTCTCCTCCTCACCTAGAATTAAGAACAAAATATAAGTTCCCTTTGGCGCTCCCTCTACCTTCTGACATATGAAAGACAAATCAAGATGCTATACTTTTACCAAAATTCAGCTGCCAGCAGTCCAAGTGATGGAGCTACTTCTTAAGAAAATTCACAACAAAGTTCTACCGTGCTCCCCACCTACCTCAAGCCCTGAGTTTGGGTAGGATACATGTATATGTTATATGATTAATGCTATGTCATCTAGGTCAGTCACAGAATGTTTTAATTTATTAGCCATCTAGTAAAAAAAAACCTCTAATTTTATGGGTAAAGAAACCAAATCCCAGAAGGATATGTGAAGTAACTTGCCCAAATCAGAAGAATTCAAATTCAGAATTTGGAAAGAAAAAATTTTTTTTCATTTCAATTCAATAAACATTTGTTAAGCATCTGCTCTGTGCCAGGCATTGTGCTAAATGCTTGGGATACAAACAAGAAAAAGGAGGACAATCCACACCCTTAAGGAGCTTATAATCTAATGGGGGAAGAAAACATACAAAAGGAAGCCAGCGAGGGATGAGGGAGAGTACTAGAGGGTTTCTTGTTCCATGGAGTTGAAACCAAGCAAAGCTGCAAATGCAAAGTGGTGTCTAAATCCAATTTCCGCACTCTATAAATGAAAGCTTGGGAAGGAGTTCAGTACTCCACCCTCCAGACCTGGAATCGGAGACTAGAGGAGGCCAAGGAAGGAGAGAAGATGTTACATCTCCAAGGCTTGAGTTAGCAGCGTGGTGATAAGATTCTGAGTGATCAGTTTATCCTGGAAGGGGAATCTTGTTCCATGGAGTTGAAACCACACAGTGCAGTAGGTGTAAAGTAGAGTAAGGTACCTTGCCAGGGACATTAATATCCTTTTAATACTTTAATGTATTGGCAATCTCACAAATTATAGATATTCTCCTTAAAGGCAAAGATCCAAACCCATTCCCACTTTCTCCATTCTGTGTACTCAATGCCTAAAAGGCCTTTTTCTGGTACTTTTAAATTTTCATGGATATCAGTGTAACTCTGGGGTTATCCTATTATTTTCCTTCTGTCTTTGGCAGTTATTCGTCTTCCTGATGATGCCTCCTAATCAATTTCTACTGTTTAAGCCTACTTATACCACGTGCCTTTCCACTGATATGAGATCTCCTGCAAATTTGATTATTATGAGGTGGTGGCATTATTCTCTAACTCCCAGATACTATGAGAATATTTGTATTCAAAATTTGGGCTTTTGCAGCAGAGAGAAGTTTGAGATCATTGAAACCACTGCATTTTGCCAAATATGATTCAAGCCAACCCCTTCTTCTATTAAGTTTTGGCCTTACCTCATTGTCCATGTGCAGTGCTTGTGCATGATGGATTGACACACTTGGGTGCCCATTCAGTTGAATATCATAATCTAAGTAGTACAAATTCTTTATCCACTTTCATCTTATTCTGTGGATGGCTGAATCTATCTCCTGTGAATGGCCATATATGTCATTACATTAGAAAAAGCTCCAGATCCCAGAATGGAATGCAATGGCTTCACTAAAATTGCCATAGTACATTCAATTGATATCTATTTTTCAATAGTGTTGAATTGTACCTGACTTTGGAAATCAAGTATTTTGAGCTACTTTATCCATCTTTAGGAAAAAATTAACATGGATTAGTCCTGTTTGAGAACTAATGACCAATTTGGATTTCAAGGTGCAGGAGGAAAGAAGAAAGAATTCTCCACACTAATCATGATTATACCCAACAATCCACTCACACTTTGGATACGAGAAGAAGCAAAATAAAAAGGGTAGGTCTAGGGAGGAGGTGACCATAGGGAACAGAGGGGAAATGACTAGGAGAAGGTGGGAAAAACACGTTGTAGTGTTTATGCCTGCTGGGAGGCATAAAAGTAGAATTCTAGTTGCCAAAAAAACCTGAAGCTTAACTCCCTCTTTCTACTTCCCCTCTTCTTTTCAATTTAAACAACTGAGTTCCACAGGAGAACAGGTCATTTGACAGCCAAATAAAGCTAACTGAGTCACTCAGGGGGGAAACTAAAAGTTAAAATGGAAGTTTGTGGGATTTCTTGGTCATCAGCTATGTTCACAAATCACCTCTTTTATCACTTGTATTTCCTTTAAGCTCATTGATATTTGAATACTGGCAAGGAAAGCCCATGAGAAAGCACTCTTCTCCCACAAAACTGAGCACTTCCAAAGAACTCGGCAATCCTGCCAACTTCCCCACGGCTTTCAGCAGGGGCCGAGTATGAGAGAACAGGGAGCTCAGGCAGCCAAGCAATGTTCACAGTTAAACGTTCTCAGAGAAGGCACCAGTTCTCCCGTGTCCATGTTTAGGAGTTCAGTGATTCGTTAAGGTTGAGCATGCTTATTAATCTGTGAGAAAAACAAACAATTGTCCCAGGGTTTGATGGAGAAAGGAAGGCAGAGTTTTGTCAACAGGGAGGTACACTCTTCAGGCAGATTTGGGAATCCCCAAGGGTCTAATTGCAGAAGTTTCAAATAGCAGATATGAAAGCTAAAACCAGATGGTTAATTTATTTTCAGAAAAAGCCAACCAGTCAGTAGGCTGGCTTCTCCTTATTTTCCCTTCTACTTTAAAAATACATACATACACAGGAGGGAGGGAAGAAAGGAGGGAAGGAGGGAGGGGGAGAAAAGGAGAAACAGAGTGGGGGGACAGGGAGAGGAAAAGGAAGAGAGGGAGAGGGAGAGAGGGAGAGAGGGAGGGAGGAAGGGAGAGAGAGAGAGGAAGAGAGAGAGAGAGAGAGAGAGAGACAGAGAGAGAGAGAGAGAACCTCCCCTCTCTATCCTCTCTATCATTCTACATCTTGCCCCCATTTTGAGCCACACTTCTGAAACTGATAAGGACTAAAAGCATCATAAGCATATTTTGTTCCTGGCCTACTGTGTTTGGTCTAGTTAGACCATAGGAGTGCCAGATCCACCTGGAATGAGAGCTCAGTTTCAGATATTGCACAATGCAAAAAGATCCAGTGAAAGCAAGGCATTGTAGCTGCTGAAGCCGTATCATTAACAGTCAAGAGAAGGACTATATCTAGCTATTGGAGATAGAGAGAGGAGGCCTGAAAGACTTTGACTCTGCCTGATGATTCCCAACAGCAAAATTAAATAATCTCTGGTTACCCAAGTTAGAACAAGAGAGACCAAGCAAGCAGGCTTGACATAATGGAGGCTGCACCAGAGCTATGACAAACACTGCAGTCTGTTTACTCAGCTTTTCATGCTACATTTGCCTGTGTAAAGGTCACTGAGAATTGAGACCATTACACAGCTCAGGCAGAGTTGAGGCCCAAAATAGCATCACGTAAAATGCATGGGCTACTGCATAATGCCATCACTCCAAGAGTACCAGGCAGCAAGCACCCTTTCCCCTTTCCCTCCTGAACCTGAAGTAGGCATTGATGGTCAAAGTTCATCAGTTTCTGACCTGGACTATTACAGCTGGCTTTAGCCAACCCAACCCAACATGGCTCATTGTAAAGGAAGCTTAATTTTCATACAGAGTGGCAAATTTAGTGACCTGAGAGAGGGGGTACTTAATGCCCAGAGAATTACTCAGCCCTGACAACCAGGCCCACGAGCAGCTGAAAAAGCATCCTGACGTTCCAAAAACAAGGTGCTGCCTAATTATTTCAGGATCTGTGCAAGCCAACTGCTGGCCAAACAGAACTTGTCACTTTGGACTATGGGGCAGGCAGAATATGAGTATGTAAAAACACATTTTGCTCCTATTAAATGCTTGCTTGCTCTGAACCCTGCACTATGCTACACTACAAAGATAATGTTGTAGAGTAGGAAGAAGGCTCAACTAGCTAGTTGCATGTCTACAGGCAAGTCTTTTAGGGAACACAGTGCTACGTTTGAAATCGGGAAGATCTGAGTTCAAATTCTGGCTGAAACATTTCTTACCTATTTGACTCTGGGTAAGTCACAGTTTCTCTCAGATTCATCATAAAATGAGAGGTTAGACTTGGTGGACTCTAATGTCCCTGCCAGATCTAATCCATGATTCTATGAACCCTCTATGAGCTTCCTCAGTTTTCTTATATGTAAATATTTATGCTATTTATTATTAGGATTATTAGGAGGAAATGCTTTGTAATTTTAAAGCATTGTAAAATTGAGTTATTGTAAATATTATCGCCATACCTAAGACAGGCTATAAGATAAATAGAACACTGGAAAGAAAGTCCAGATTGTTGAGTCCAACCCTGGCTGCACAATTCTGTGTGAACTATTTGTCCATTTCATCTAGCTTTTACTCAACTTTTTCATCAAATATAAGGATTTTCAGGACAAGATTTAATCTACCAAGTAACCCATATGGTTCTTAGAGAAAACTCTGACAGCTGCAAGATGGGAGGGGGCTTAGAATCAAGGCCCCACCTCCCCCACTTTATAGATTAGTGTTCAGAAGTCCAAGGGGTAGGGTTAAGTGACTAGCTCAAAGTCACACAGCTAGTTAATTAGAAGCAGAGCTGAGACCGACCCTAGACCTCTTGATTCCCCAGGCTAGTGTTCCCACGCAGTGTGGGAATGAGAATCAAGGCAATCTGAAAAGACAAGTGAAACCACAACTAACAACCAAATTTCCAGGCCATATCTCAATCCCGAAGAAGGTTCCCCTTGTTTCTCTGAAAGACAAGAGCGAAATAATCTTTCTCTGGCCTTAGCTATGGATGCCCCAAAGTCCTTAAGCTGTTGCTTAAGCACGGTAAGTATTGATGGCACATTTTGCCTCCCTTCTTGAAGCCACTTGCTATTTCCTACCAGCTGTCCTTTAATTTTCTAAAAAAGCTCCTTTTGCCAGGCAAGCAACAACAGGGCTTATTTCACTCCACTCAGTTCCCCTCTGCCTGAGCTAAGTCTTTGAAATTACAAGGCAGCCACTGGTGACATTCCTGAGCCTGATTTCCCTTCGGACATCCTGAGCCCCAAGTGAATCTTGGCTGTATTAGAATCGTTCAGAACAAGCTAAAGGGGGTTAATGTGGTTAATCTTCCCATTCTGTTGGACGCTGGGATCATTGCACATGCAAGGAGGATAGAGTGGTGAGACACCCATATGTGCACCGTGCTGTTCTGCCTAAGTGGCCCATAATAGCTAGTAGCAGCTGAAGCAATTTGGAATGCATCACTTACTCCAAAACACACTGACCCCAGCTGGAGGAGAAATACTTTGGGGTCCAACCAAAGTTTCTTTCTTTCCCTTCTCCTCTCCATCATACTGAAAGGGAATTTAGAGCCTGGGATGTGAAGGACTAACAGGAACACTTTGTTAGAAGCTAGCAAACCACTAAGGAGGCAGTCCACTTTGCTCAAGTGGAAAGATGTTTTCACACTGTGCCCTAGGATCAATATTAAAACAACAATAACCGACATTTACATAGCACTTCAAGATGTGCAAAGCATCTTGCTAATATTATCTTATTTGAGCCTCACAACAAACCTGTAGAGTAAGTATTACAAGTGCATCCCAAAAACCTAAGTGTAGCTCTAGGCTTATGCCTTCGTTGGGACTTTTGGAACACCTTGTAGCATTCTCATTTTGCAGATGAGAAAAACAAAGACTTACACGATTTTCCCATAATCATACAACTAGCACATGGGATTTGAATGTAGGTTTCTACTGATGCTGAGTCCAACATTGATGGCACCTCTCCCTCTGTACATACATACATACATACATACACACACACACACACACACACACACCATCTTCATGAATTATATTTGCATCTCTACATAGCTGAAGTTGCAAAGAGGCAAATTGAGGTTTGAAATCAGGGAACTTAGATATTAGAGCTGTCTCTTTGTGGAATAGGCTGCTCAGGACAACATAGGGATTATAGTTTAGATCAGAAGAGACCCCAGTCCAACTAGTCCAAGCACCTCATTTTAAGATGAGGAAAACTTCTGCCCAAGAAGGCAAGCAATTTGGTCAAAGGTCCCACAGTTAGTACACATAGAGGTGAGATTTGAACCCAACTCTTTTGACTCCAGAGGTAGTACTCTTAGTAGAGTTCTCCCTCATTGTAATCTTGAGGCAGAAGTTGTATGACTCCTGTCTGTATAGTTAGCAGGGGCTTCCTTTCAGGTCTGAATTGCTAAAGTCCCATCCAACTCTACTGTGATTCTATGCAACAAATGACACCAAATGAGAATTTAGAAGAAAAAAATAGCACAGGCTATGCTCTCATGACACAAGATATATAGTGGATATTTCAGAATTTTCCAAGGTTGTTAATTTACCATCAGAAATATTTCAGACAGTGATTCATCAGACAAAAGTCCATTCTCATCTTTTTAATAACGGCTTAAAGCAAATTGAGCTGAAATGTGAATAGAGTAGAAAAAATTTGAGGAAGAAGTAGAGATGAGATATTGTGTTTTGCAACGAATGCCACCATACCCTCGTTCCTTTCTATGCCCCTCACAGAAGATAAAAACAGGCTTGGAATTAGGTTTGGGGTTTTTCTTATTCTGTTTTGTTTGTATGAAAGCTGTAGCTTGAGAGGAACACAGGGCTAAAGTGGTTGAACGTTTCTCTGTCTTGCCTCATTCACATTCCCAGGTGAAAAGCATTTCATTCCCCTTTAGCCCAATCTGTCTTGAACAACATCTGCTTTAAGAAAGCTGGGACGGGAAAAAAAAGAAGAAGAAAGGAAGGAGAAAGAAAGAAAAAAAAAAGCCAAGAGGAAGAAAACAGCTTGGGCTTTCAGGTTAGAAGGGCATTCAGTTCCCACCAGGGAACCCCCCCTTTCAACTGCAGACAACTGCTGTATTTGACATTTCAATGGGAACCAGGGGAGAGAGAATGAGAGGGAAAGGAGGGAGCAAAGGGGACTACATAAAGAGCCCTGAATGAGAACAGAAAGCAAAAAAAAACTGCATCTCTTTTAATTCTGCTACTGGTCTTTTCCCCTCTTTTTCCCCCCAAAATGTGACATGCAGGAGAAAAGAGGTTTTCTTTCTCTCTTTTTTCCTGACATTTAAAAACAATACATATATATATATATACATATACATATATGTATGTATGTATGTATGTATATGGGTGGGTGGGGGACTGGGTCTGACAGAGGAGGAAGATATCTCTAGAAGAGTGAACCTTAGAAAAGATTCTGTTATCTTACTTGGGGGCTTTCTTTAGGTAGCCATGGCTGGATTTATAAAAAATGGTTTTAGTGAGAAAAATAAAAGAAGTGTGTTTATTAAATAAAAACAAACTAACATCACACAGATGGGGAAGAATTTACCTTCTTTAAGCACAGTAAGAAAAGATATCATTTTGCTAGAAATTATGAAGGAACATTGAAGACGAACCACTCCCACATAGATAAATTGAGCAATATTCTGATCTTTAAAATGTCATGTAATCACAGTATGTTAGAGCCAAAAAAAAATTCATGATCATAGGATCTAAGATTTAGCTAGAAGTGACCTGTTTATACATGGGGAAATAGGAGTACGGAAATGAATTGCTTTGCCCAAGTTCATATGGCTATCATCAAAGGAGGGATTTGAACTTAGATCTTTCTCTCTCGGGTCTAGTCCTCTCTCTACTACCCCAGCTAGATCATCTGAACCCAACTGCCACATTTTGATGATTAAAAAAACTGAGGACCCAGGAAAATGAAGTCACTCCCTCAAGATCCCAGGAACAAGCTCTACTAGCACCCAGGATTCTGGACCTCAGTTTCTTACCTGTAAAATGAAAACATTGCATAACATTATCTCTGAAGCCTCTTCTGCGCCCTTGTCATCCTGATGCCTCTCTCTTTCCCACAACCAAACTGACTTAATGGCAGCAAAGTGACCTCTACCCCTTCTGTGACCACTAGAGTTCCCTTCTGAAGCCCAGGCAGGATTCATGTGTTTTGTTGCTAATTTAGGAGGAAAAATAAAACAATGTGTATATTTAGACCTGCCTTCATACTCCAATTAATATGTAAGCCCATGAAACATTCAAAAGTGATTATATGTATGTATATGTATATACACACACATCTATATATATATGCATACACGTACATGTCTATGGATGTGTATACACAGACTGAACAACTGTCTAGAACTAGAATCTTTTTTCCTTCTCTTTAGAGTACAATGGGACGGAGCTGAGTGCCATAATGACTTATAAAATACAAACTGAAACAGCTTCAGTTTCTTGATGTCTAAAAATATGAAGGAGTTGGACTAAATTATGTCCAGTGTCCCTTCCAACTCCAAAAGTCTATGACTCTGCAACTGGGAGGGGCAGAGTTCACTAGCGATCATTCGGTCCACCCTTAGGGAGGTGTTTGGTTTGACTGTGAACATCTGCATGATTTCCTGTCTCCCACCTCTTACCATCAATGTGGGAAGGGAGCGGACAAAGAAGGAAAATATCTTTTCATGAATTTTGGTTCAGACAATATTTCTCACTATTCTCTTTATCCTTTCCCTGGAGATTTGTTTTTGTCAATCATTTTTTCAGTTATGTGCAACTCTTCAAGACCCCATTTGGGGTTTTCTTGTCAGAGATATTGGACTGGTTTGTCATTTCCTTCTCCAGATCATTTTACAGATGAGGAAACTGAGGCAGGCAGGGTTAAGTGACTTGTCCAGGGTCACATAGCTACTAAGTGTCTGAGGCCAGTTTGGAACTCAGGAAATTGAATCTTTCTGATTCCCTGCCCAGTGTTCTCCATCCATTGTGTCACACCAACTGCCCCTCATTGGGGAACCCTACTTCAAATAAAAATGACCTATGCTTGTGACCTGAAAATGTTAGTTTGCAAAGGGAAAAATGACTATTTAGCTCACAGAGATTCTCCTTGATTGATGATCCTTGTATCTGTGTGATGACTTTTTATTCACATTTGACTGATTGTAATTCTGTGTGGAGAGGCAGTATGACAAAGTGGATAGAGTGTCAGCCTCAAAGTCAGAAAGACCCAGGTTCAAGTCTGGTCTCTGACACTAGTGAGCAAGTCACTTACTTAGCACTGAATGCAACTAACTCTTATGCAGAGAATGGGCTGACCTGCTGAGCTTCCTCACCAGGAGGCTCCCCCTAAATTAATGAAATCAGAGTTCTATTCCCTATCCCCTCTAATCCTGTCTATGAAGAGTAAACATCCAAACTTTCCATCTTATTAAGGCCTTTCCATGCAAATCCGAGCACATTAAGACTCTCTGTTGTCACTGAGCAACAGTGATCCCAACTAATGACTATTCAAAAGGTCTTTAGAATGACAAATTCAGGGAAAAAGAAGCCAGAAAAAAAGTCAGTATTAATGTGTTTGAGAGAATTACCTCCACAGCATCTTGGCACATAGTAAGGCCTTAGTAAATTCTCGTTGATTGATGGATTTCGGAGAGGACAGCAGCTGTCATAATGAGAAGCTGGTTGTCACAGCTGTGCTATCTACAAATAAACACTACTCTCTCTATATATTTTTCTTACATGTCCATTTTGCAAGCAATTAATCAAATATTGTTGAACCTACTAGTCTATGGTGACACAAGTTAGACTAGTGATTACCATAAGTTTGTTATTCCGCAGCACTTCCTCCATCCTAATTATCCTTTATGAATGAACTCACTCCCTACCTATATTCCAGGTCACTCTCCACCAAATAGGATAAAGGGGAAGGGAGAAGACAGGGGAAGGGTTCAGATTTCCATACTGTTGAAAACAGAAACCAGACTATCTCCCAGTCAGGAAAACCTGGATTCAAATCTTGCCTCAGGCACCTATCAGCTATGTGGCCCTGAACAAGTCATTAACCACTCAGCCTCAATTTCCCTGATCTGTAAAACAGGGATAAGAGCTGGAGCACTTGTTTCATGGAGTTGACATGAGCCTCAAATGAGATAATGTGTATAAAAGCACTTTTAAGCCTTAAAGTACTACCAAAGGGCCGGGGGGAGGGGACAGAGGTTGTTCCCAGGTATAGGCTAATCCAGGGGTGGGGAACCTGTGGCCTCAAGGCCACATGTAGCCCTCTAAGTCCTCAAGTGCAGCCCTTTGACTGAATCCAAACTTCACAGAACAAATCCCCTTAATAAAAGGATTTGTTCTGTAAATTTGGACTCAGTCAAAAGTCCAACCCAAGGACCTAGAAGGCACATATGGCCTCAAGGCTGCAGGTTCCCCACCCCTGATCCCTCCTACCAAAGAAGCTCAGGCTGGTGGATAACCTGAGTTCAGAATTTCTAAGCTGACAAAAGGACTAAGCTGATCAGGTGTCCACAATAAGCCCAAGACCAATATGGCAAGCCCCCAGCAGTGGGCAGCCACCAGGCCACCTACAAATGGACAAACCCAACCCAGGTCAGAAACAAAGCAGGTCAAAACTTCCATGACACTCAGTAGTAGGATAAGACCTGTGGGAGGCCAATGCACTTCCAGTTGACACAGAGAGTTGCATTCTGATTGACATAGAGAGACCCAGTCTCAAAAATATAGAAAGACAGACAGACACAGATAGGCAGACAGACAGACAGACAAGCAAGCAGGCAGGCAGGCAGACAGACAAGCAGGCAGGCAGGCAGGCAGGCAGGCAGGCAGATATAATTTTTTTTTTGGTAGATTTCAGGAAGAAATGGTCCTGGAACAAATCTGTATCCTATCATTATTCTTTTATGCAGGGTGTTCCAAAAGTCTGTTTAAATTTTAGGCTAAAACTGAGCTAAGAATTTTGGGGACACCCTATATTATTTTTTGAACTACTCTGCAGGTAGATTAAAAAAGGTTCTTGTCGTTATGGTTGCTGTTTTCTGTTCTGCTCACTCCAGAGAAAATGCTATAGAGACAAATAGGTAGGGAAGAGGTGATAAAAATATTCTTATCTATTAGTGGTATAGAAGTAACAGAACTTGGAATCAGAAGACCTGGGTTCAGATCATGATTCTAATCCTTACTAAACATGTGGCAACTTAAAAATCACAGGAACACATTTCCTTATCACCAAATTGGGCATAACAAATGCTTATGCTACCTCAAGGCTGTTGTGAGGAAGTCCTGGGATAAAGAAAATCACATATGTGCGCAGGGTAAGGGCAGGATTTTTTATATTGATGTTATTTGGGAATCTACCTGCCCAGGAAGTGCTTTGGCCTTACCGAGGACTTTACACAGAAACTGAATAGCTTTCACCTCCAGCTAGTTTAATAGTAGGCAAAGCTTTCCTGATACTACTCTTTCAAAATGGCTCCCTGTGAAACATGTCAGGCTGAGTTTACTGATGCCAGTCTTGATGCCTCTCCTTTATATGCTGCTTGAGCATAATTGTATACTTCTTACTCCTTTTGACATTAATGGCATTCCAGCTGCTAAATTTGGCTCTCAGTGTCCCATAGAAGCCAAACTACATAAAATAGCAAAAAGATGGTACGACAGAGAAAACAGTGGCCTAGGCATCTGGACACTGGCACTCTAGTAGTACCTTTGCCACATATAGGGCAAATCATTTAACTTTCTAGACCTCCATTTCCTCATCCATAAAGTAAAAACTTTGGACTAGAAGATTTCTGAGGACTCATCCAATTCAATGATTCTACCACTTTAATGTCAGAGATGAAAGAACTGGGACACTTGGTATGTGCTGTATCTCAGAAGATAAGTGAGGAAAGTTTTAGGTAGTTAGGTAGGAAAGGAAATGAATTTCCCATTTGGGTCCCCAAAATGGCTGTTTCAAGGGTTAAAGTTTTCTTTCTCTGTCTCTCTGTCTCTCTCTCCCTTCCCTTCTCAAACTTTCTGACTTTCTGAGGCAGACAAAGGGGCTAAAGCAAAATGGCCTTTTGGGTCATTGCCCATTTCTCACTTCCAACCAACAGAGCATGGGAATTATGGAAAACAAAACCAAATTATTCTAGTGACTAACTCTGAGGGGTGGGCAGGTAAGCAGGAGTATCCAGGAAAGCATCAGCCGGATTGCTGAATCTTCTGAACTAACCTGGAAACCTTACAAGGCTCCAGAAAAGAAAAAAAGCCAAATGAGTCCCTTCCCTTTGACTCTCCCTGAAATGAGCTCTGTTTCACTCCTTTTGGGCTTTACTGGCGGCAATAATGAAAAGAAGCAGCTTTAGTACACTCAGTATTTACTCAGGAGCTTAGCAGTGTTGGCTCAACAGTCAACATTCAGTCTGCCAGAGGCAAGAGGTTGTCAAACTCTGGCTGGTGACAGGGTCCAGAGCAACCACAAACTGAAGGAGACCTGAACGTCTGCCGCTCTGAAAGAAGTGTGCTTGCGTGACAGCGATGGAAAAAAAAACAGATGGGCAGTGAAGACTCTCAAGCATTGATTTTATTGGCACTAGAATTTGAAGTGCTGGCTTCAAGAGGTAGATAGTAGGGTCAGGTGGCTAGAGTACCTAGAGAAAGGAGGCCTGGATTCATATCCCACTGACTGACTCTGTGGCACTGGGCAAGTGTTTCAACTCTACAGGCCTCAGCTGATCATCTTTGAAATGAAGGGGTTGAGCTATCCCTTCAAAAGTCCCTTCAGGCTCTCAATCAGTGATCTAAGAGAAAAGGGAAGAGGTCTGGGCAAACATCAGCCCCAGATTTTGGGGATATACGAGAGAAAGATCATCTTCCCAAAGCCCCTGAGCACAACACACAGCTAGGATGGGAGGTTTCTTTGTGACTACCTTACTTTGTCTTTTAACATTCTCTCCGCCCTGAAGCAGCATCCTCCTGGACACTCCCACTTTCAGATGCTTAATTTGCATCAATCACTCTAAAGCATGCCTGACTCTCAGATAATTCACCTGCAGTTTTGTCTCATTTGTGACAGCATTTAAACATGCATCTGCTTCTGCAGAAATGTCCAAGGACAAGCAGCGTCTTCATTCAGCCAAGGTAACCGGATCAATCAGGAAAGCTTAGAACTGAAAGGGATATTAGAGATCACTTAAGTAGAGTGGCCCTGGCCCTCACCTTACATCCTCCTACCATGCTAAACTATAATCTATAGGAACCTAACTCTTGTGTGTGTGTGTGTGTGTGTGTGCATGTGTGTGTGCATGCGCGTGCATCTGTAAGCAGGACTTATAGACAGACCACTGAAATTTCGCAGACAAATGATACTGGGCAGCGGTATGGGGGGGGGGGAGGACGGGACAAGCATAAAGTCTAGCTTTTGTGAAAAGACGCATGTCAATAGTCGCAACACTGGCCTAGCAGCAACTCTTCTACCACACCGTATCTCCCAAGTCCTTGCCTTCACTGGCTGCTTCCCACATCCGGAATGCTCCGCCTCCTCACCTCCACTATGGGTTTTCCTTGCTTCCTTCAAGACTCAGCTTATATCACACCTTCTGCAGGAGACCTTTCCCAGCAACCCCCAACCAGCTGTAATGCCTTCCCCTCTCAGACTAACTTAGATTTGCTCTATAACAGAGACTTTTCAAAAGTCTTAAAGCTTGATAAGCATTAATAGTTTAATACCGCCATAAGACTTTTGGTACACCTCTTTATTTTGTATGGACCTAGTTATTTACATGTTCCCTCGTTTAGAACGTAAGCTCTTGGCAGGTATTTGTATCCCTGTTACTTAACCTGGTACACAGTAAAATACCTAATAAATTCCTCTTGACTTACTGCCTGAGGACACTGATACAGAGGGAAGATGATATGAATGACGAGGCCCCACAAATGATTACTGGTAGACCTAAGAGTAGAACCTGGGCCTCCTGACCCCACTCCCATTGACCTTTCTGTATCATACTACCTGACCATTCTTTAGAAAGTCTCAGTGACCCAAACCCAAATTATGATATTTCAAGTGATCGATCAACCAACAAGAATTTATTAATCATCTGCTATGCAATTTGAGAGAATAATTGAATATGAAAATAAAAGTCAAAAGATATTGAGCTTTTATATATTTAAGAAGCTTCAAGTGAAAGAGTTCGGCCTTCCTTTTCTTTGAAAGGTGCAATCTTGACAATTTATCTTCCTAAATTCAGGAGAGACAAAGAGTGAAGACAGTGACAATGGCTGCTCCTGTTATGCTGTTTCTACCTAAACAATCCTGAATGTACTTTCCTACACTGGAAAATGAAGTAGTGGAAAGCACATTGGACTAAATCAAGAGACCTGGCCTCTGCCAACTAGATCTGCCCCTACCTAGAGATAAATCCAACTTAGTTATATTCTTAAACTAGTTTAAGACTATGGCATTCTCCTGCTCAAGATGCTTCCATGGCTCCCCATTCCCTCTAAGATAAAATACAACTTCACCCTTTCCCATTTAAAACCCTTCGCAATATGCCTCAGACTTGTCTTGCCTGGGTTACTGCACATTACTCCCACACTCTGTATTCCAGCTACCTCCTAGTGGTCCCCAACTCTGTGTCTTTACCTGAAATACATTCCCTGCTCACCTCCACCTCTTAGAACCCCTAGTTTTCTTCAAAATTCATCTCAAGCAAGCCTCCCTACACAAATTTCTCCCTGATCCCCCTGGTTGTTAGTGTTCTCCCCACCATATTACTTTGTATTTACTTTGATGAGATTTTAAAATTTATCTCCATACATACTGTTCACACACACACACACACACACACACACACACACACACACACACACACCTATAAATGTAAACTGCTTGAGGACAGGGATAGTTTTGTCTTTGTATGCCCAGTGCTGGTACAATCTCTGTCATATAGTAGGCTTATAAATAATCATTGATTTGAATGAACTGAATCAAAGTGGGGAGCCCCACAGGACCCACTCTAGTTTGCCAGTGCTAGCCAGAATCCCTTCATTGTCCCTCGCTTCACTTTGGTCACTTATGAGCAATCATCTCACTCCTTTTGGAGCCACTCTTCTCTGCACCCAGGATGGTTCCCCTTTCTCTATCTGTATCTTCCACACTCCAAATCCATTCCAATTAAGTTCAAGTCATCAAGTAAATAGTAACCACCTACCAGTGCAAGGCACTGTGTTAAGGATGGAATACAAAGAAATGGGGGGAAAGGCGAACAAGTATGTACGAAACAAGAAACATGCAGGATTAATTGGAGATAATTTTAAAGGAAACATTAGCATTAAGGGGGACTGGGGAAGGCTTTTGTAGAAAGTGGGATTCAGCTGAGATTTGAAGGAAAGCAGGAAAGTAAGGGCCAGCCATTGAAACACGTGGAAATATGAACTGATGCAAAGTGAAGTGAGAAGAACCAGGAAATCACTGTACACAGCAACAGCAAGACTGTAATATGATCAGCTAAGAAAGACTTAGCTACTCTGATCAACACAATGATCCAAGATAATTGCGGAGGATTTGTGATGGAATATGCTATCCCATGTCCAGAGAGAGAATTGATGAACTCTGGGTGCAAACTGAGATATAATTTTCTCTTTTTCAATTTTTCTTATTTCTTTGTGGTATGGCTAATATGGAAACGTGTTTTACATGATTTCACATATTGATGTATTGTTTGCCTTCTCAATGGGTTGGGGAGGGGCTGGAGAGAGGGAGAGCATTTGGAGCTCCAAATTTGGAAATTTGAAAATTTTTTTAAATGTTAAAAATAAATAATAAATTATTAAGAAAAGAAAGATAATGGGGGGGGGGAGAAATGCATAGAAATTGGAGATGAAGTATCTTGTATAAGAAATAGCAAGGAGTCCAGAGACCCTGGATCATAGAGTAAATGTAATGGAGTAAGGTACAGGAAAACTGGAAAGGTAAGAAAGGGCCAAGTTAAAAAGGCTCTAAAAGCCAAACAAAAGATTTTATATTTTTTTTGCTAGAAGTAACATAAAGCCACTGGAGTTTTTTCAATGGTGGGGATGAAGATTAGGTAAGGGTACTGTTGCTTCTTTCTTTGAAATGTCTCTCTCATTCGTTACCCTTATCTGCCTTTTACTTCTAAAACCTAGTCAAAACCTCTCACCTGGATTATTGCACCTCCCTACTATTTGATATTCCCTATATACTACATACTTTTTTCAATCCATCATCTCATCTCCATTGGAACTCTTTCTAAGAAACCATTTTTGTTATTCCAATCCCTTGCTTAAAATCCTATAATGTCTCACTACTGCCCAATGATTAAATACGAAAGTCTCTGCTGAGCTTTTCTTTCCTAAGGGAAAAGGCCAATGGGAATATTCCCCAAGCATGTGCTGACACAAACAGACCAAGTTTTATGGGAATTTATGCTTAATCTAGCATCTACCTATCTGGCCCCATTCTATTCATCTGAATACATTTTCCACTAATGCCCCATATACACCCTGTGCTATAATTAGTTTCTTCCTGGCCCAAAACACATACACAGATAAAAGCAATCTAAAGTAATATGAGAAAGAGCCTTAGAGAAACACAAAACAAAATTTTTACATGAGGTTTGAGCGGGGAAGGTCAAGGGGAAAGAAAATGACTCCTCATGAATATCAGGAAAGGCTTTACAGATGGGGTGATTTGTAGTGAACTTTCAAGGGTAGATTTCAACAAGCAAAAGCACTGGGCAAAGGAGGATGTTCTGGGTACAGGAAACAGTGTGAATAAATGCATGAAGGTAGGGAAGTCTGGGTATGTACAGAGGGCAAAAACAAGTTGTTCTCTATTTGTGTGTGATCTGGGGTAAGGTGCTTCTCCTTCCAAGGCTTGGGTTTCCTCAGCTATAAAATGAAAATGTTGGATTAGGTGGCTTCTGAACTCTCTTCCAAACTTTAGCATCTATGAACATTGTAGGGAGTAGCCGGAGATAAAGGCTGAGTAGGTAAGATGAAACAAAGATGTTTAAAAATTAGACACTGAGAACGCTTGGAAAGGAGGAATAGCTGTAAATTCAAAATTTTGAGGCCCACAGTTGCCATCAATTCCCTGGGCCTATTTAAGGCAGTCAAGAAGTAGCCTTGGGGCAGGTGTTGGCTGTTCGTGGTTGGAAATTGAATTGGGTGGGGTAAAGGAAGGTAGATGGAAAGTTCAGAATTGGACTGAAAGGGCATTGATTCAAGAAAGGTTGCAAAGATTCTATGCATGTAGAGTAGACAGAAAAATAAACATCTAGGATTAAGAGAAGCATGGAGCTAGTGAGCTTTGACTATGCACAGAGCAGTAGTCTGGGAAAGGCTATGTAAGAGGACAGGGCACATCTGAAGTCTAGCACTCCTGCTAGACATGCTAGCTAAATACCAGGATGGAGAGAGCAGGGATGGGAGACTTAAACAAGTTTTGTCTCACACAGCTCATTTGGGTGTTTCCAAGTTCCCATTAAACTTTTGGGGGAAGAGTGTCTGGGAAGGGGGAGTTGGAAATGAGAACAGATGATGCCAGGGCATAGAGAAACATGAGTGAAAATTTTGTGACAATGAGGGCCTTGAGTGCTAGGTAGAAGAGTCTGAATTATACTCAATAGGAAATAGGGAGCCACTGAAGGTTGCTGAGCAGAAATGACATGACCAGATCTAGGCATAAAATGCACAGCTATACAGATTCTCCATGAATCATGACCTGACTATTACAACCCACCCTGACCTCTTTTTTCCATGAACATTGTACTCAGTCATTATCATATAATTTAACATAATCTTCACTAGTTTCATGTGGTTTTAGTTTTATCTTCCCAACTAGACTATAAACTCCTTAGGGAGCACTGGAATGAGAGTTAAAAGGTGCAGGGTTAAATCCTAGTTCTGCTTCTTATTAATTTGGGGAAGAAACAACCTCTCTCAATCACAATTTCCTCATCTTTACTATTAGGCAACAATAGATGGGAAGGGAGTTAATTAAACTAGTGACTTCCACAATCCTATATCCAATGAACAGTGTCCTACTCTTCTGTTGCAATTCCCAGTCAATCAACCAATAAACATTTATTAAGTGCCTGCTGTGTGCCAGGCACTGTGCCAAGCACTGAGGATATAAAAACAGGCAAAAAGACAGTTCCTACCCCAGCAGAACTTGCAATCTAATGGGGAGAAACACACCAAACACAATAGACAAAGCAAGCTATATACAGAATAAAAAGGAGAAAATTAATAGGGAGAAGGCACTGGAATTAAGAGGGGTTGGAGAAGAGAGTGTTCCAGTCATGGAGAATGGCCAGAGAAAATGGTCAGAGACAAGAGATGGAGTATCTTGTTCAAGGGATAGTCTGTTGTTGAGCAAAAGTTGGATACAATTAGTTTTTGTGGAGTAAATGAGGGAAAGGTGGCCTAGGTTGTGGCTGTGGAGGGCTATGTTCCCTATGATGCAGGAAGTTACTATGGCCCCTCGAGAGGGACCCTGGTTTCCAGGTTGTTCTAGCAAATAATAGGCAACTAGAACAAATTTTTGAATTACAGTTACAGCACATACCCCAGCCAGTTCCCCATTCCCTGCAAGTTGTCCATGGCTTTAAGATTTACCATTGTCTCTGAGAGTTTTCTATGCTCACTTATTTTAACAGAGTTCATGCCTGATTGTTTACACCTTGCTTGCCTGAATATGGAGACTTCCTGCAATAAAAGAAATGGGAGAAAACTTGATTCAGAATCGAGCTAAAGGTAAAGAGATTCTTGGCTTCATCCCTACCATGATTCTCCATCCTTCCTGGAACTCTAGCCAGAATCCTTTTCACCAAGCTCCAGAGACAGAGCAGAAAATGGTATTGATTCTTTCCAGCACTACTTTTGCACACTGAAAAGGATAAGTTTCTTAAAAATCTTAAACTAATACACTTAAGGTAAAAGGCAGAGAAAAGGAATTTAGTAAAAGTCTTTGACCTCTCCCTGAGAGAAAACTATTAGATGTTCCCAGGTTGAGAACCACAAACTTCTGCTAACTAAATCACGAGTTGGATTTATCTGAGAATATTTGTGTATGAAACCTACAACTTCAAAAGGAGCAGCTTTTCCTGGGCAGGGTATTTAGTCTGTTCCTGACACACTTTATGGAAAAACTCCCACTGGAGGCAGGAGGGAGAAAGGAGGGAGAGGAGGGGAAAGGGGAAAGAAAAAAACCAACACATTTTTGTGGGTTGGGGAAAATATTCAACACTTGTCATCCTTCCCTCAAACTTTTCATGAAAATGATTTCGTTTATGGGGTCTGGATAATGAGGTTGGAAGTGCTGGTTTCACTCCAAAAGGCTATTCTGTCCATGTTTTACATGCATTCTCCTTCTTACTACTCACCTAGATACAACCCTAGTTCAGGCCTTCATCACCTCTTGTCTGGACCATTGAGATAGCCTCCTATTGAGTCTTCCTAAAGCAAGCTTCTTCCAACTCCAATTCATCCTCCGCTCAACATATGGGGGAAAAAGTTAATCTAGGAACCTAGTGTTTGATAAACCCAAAGACTCCAGATCCTAGAGTATGGACTCAGTCTTTGACAAGAATTAGTGGGAAAATGTACAGCAGAATATGCCAAGACTCATACCTGCTACCATATACCAAGATATGCTCCAAATAGATACATGACCTAGACACAAAAGGTCACATCATAAACAAATTAGAGCAATGGTTCCCATTTACTGATGTTTGTTGGACACTGGCCTGGGTGCGGTAAGCACAGAAGCATAGAAGGACAGGTAGTGACTATAAATTTAGATTGTACTTTTTGGTATCAGGGGAGGAAACGAGTTTCTGGTTACAGTGACTGGGAGTATGAGGCCATGGTAGTTAATTTCCAGAATGACCTGAGAATAAGTATGACATCTGAGAGTCTGAGCCCCATACGGTGCATCTTGGGGACTGACCCAAAAGTTGGCAGTGAGAGAAAGTAAACATACTCCAGGACTTACCATGGAGCTCCCCATGAGACATAGTTGCTAATATTCCTCAAATTATACGTGCCAGTGTGGTCTGAACAATAATAAGAGAAGGAAGGAAGGAAACATGTATTTGTTAAGCATCTATTATATGCCAGGCACTGTGCCAAAGTGCTTTACCAATAACAATTCTGTGAGGAAGATGTTATTATTCCCCATTTTACAACTAAGGAAACTGAGGCAGAAATTAAATGACTTGCCCAGTTAGTTTGATCTTCACACTATACACAGAGCCACCTAACTGCCTATCATGAGAGCTATAAGATTAGATTTTTATCAAACAAGGAAGGAATTAGCTTCCAGATCTATAGAGAAGGAAGAGTTCACAGCCAAACAAGGAATAGCAATCACAGAAAATAAAACAGATGATTTTAATTACATAAAATTTAAAAGATTTTTGCACAAATCTAATGTAGCCACAGTTAGAAGGGAAATAGTTAATGGGGAAAACTTTTGCGGCAAGTCCCTCTGATAGAGTTCTCATTTCCAAAATATACAAGGTATCATTCAAAGTTAAAAGAGGAAGAGCTATTCTCTGTTAAATGGTCAAAGAATTTGAACAGACAGTTTTCAAGGAAAGAAACCCAAGCTATCTATAATCACATGAAAAAATCAAATACTACAAATGAGAAAAATGAGTCTGAGAAAGGGCAAATGACTTGCCTAAGGTCACACAGGTAGTAATTGGTATATCTAGTGATCATTATGCTATGTTTACATAAGTGCAACTATAATATTCAATTATCATCCCTATGCTATCGATTCTCAAATCTACTTATCTATCCCTAACTTTTCTGCTTACCTCTAGGCTTGCATCTCCAATTACCTATTGGACACCTCAAACTGAATGTTTTTATAGACATCTTAAACTCAATATATCCAAAACTAAACTCATTATTTTCTCCCCCAAACCCTCCCCTCTTCCTAACTTCCCTTGAACTGTTGAGTGTACCACCATCTTTCCAGTCGCCCAGGTTCACAACCTTCTCATTCTCTCCCATCTTCCATGTCCAATCTCTTGCCAATGCCTGTCAATTTTGCTTTTGTAACATCTCTTGCATACATCCTTCGTCTCTCCTCTGATGTTGTTACCTCCCTGACGCAGGCCCTAATCACTTTCCCTCCCAGACTTTTGCAATAGCCTTCTGGTAGATCTCCCTGCCACAATTCTCTCCCCATTCCAGTCCATTTTCCATTCAGCTGTCAAAGCTTCCTGAAGCATAGGTCTGACCATATTACCCTCCTACTCAAAAACTCTAGTTTGTTTGATTACCTCTAGGATCATATACAAAATCCTCTGTTTGTTATGCAAAGCCTTTCATAATTTGCGCCCATCACAACCTTCCCCATATTCTTAGATCTAAGACCCTACTACATACTCTTCGGTCCAATGACACTAGCCCCCTTGCTGTTCATTGAACAAGACACTCCATCTCCCATCTCCAGGAATTTTCACTGCCTATCTCTCATGCATGAAATGTTCTCCCTCCTCATTTCTGCCTCCTGGTTTATTCTACTTCCTTCAAGACCCAGTTAAAATGCCACCTTCTACAGGAAGCCTTCCCCAATCATCTTAGTTCTAGTGTCTTCTCTCTCCTAATGATTTTCAACTTATCCTGGATATAGCTTGTTTTTGCATATTGTTTCACATCTTCTCTCCCATTAGGCTGTGAGCTCTTTGCAAACAGGGACTGTCTTTTGCTTTTCTTTATATCACCCATGCTTAACGCACTGCCTGACACATAGTCGACACTTAATAAATGTTTATTGACTGATGACTGACTTTTCACAGAAATAAAAGTAGAAGTAAATATGTTGAGAAATAGTCAATGTTTATAGTTAGGTGGTGCCAAATAGTCAAAATATTTTTCAAACTGATCTACATATTTCATGTTATAGTGACATCAGACTTTACAGAATTAAAATAATAAAATTCATATGGAGGAACTAAAGGTCAAGAACATCTTCGGAAATAATTTTTAACCAGCAAAGTGTAAATAAGGCTTGACATTACCAGATCTTAAATTATATGATAAAGCTGTAAGTGTCAAAACTATCTGATACGGGATAACAAAAAGAAAAGTTGATCAGCGGAATAGATTAGATAAGAAAGATGTAGAAAGAAACAAAGCCTTCTAGTCCCCATTAAACTTAAGAACACTTTCTACTGGCTACTGGAGAAACAACTCTCTTTATCGAGAGCAGTATCATACAGCATGAGATAATAGCATTAAGTGTAATTTCCCGTAACTCACAGCCCCTCCTTCTGTCCTAGTAAGGTCATTTGTCCTTGAAGGTAGCACTGTAGTGATCAGGCATAAGCCTAGCCCTTTCCAATCATTACATTAGCAATTTTGTCCACTTCAATAGGCCATTTTCCAGACTAAGAATTTTGAGAAATTTAGCTCACAGGAAAATATAAAACTGTCTAAAAAACTATCCTTTCATTAATGTTCCAATTTTGCTAATTACCCATCAAGAGTCAATGTCAAATACTGTCCAGGACCCATTATCTCTGCTACTATACCCTATATCACCACCTACCCCTATTAATTTTGCATTGTTTTCCTATTTTATTCTGACCTCTAAAGTCCCTTCCATCCCTAAATTGATAAAACTCTAACCTAATCTAATGTAAACCCTGTCCCAAAACTCATTTGTATTGGACTTTCTCCTTATTGGTAGAGATGAAAGTGCTACCCTACATGAGGGGCAGGAGCTTCAGTTCTCAGCCAGTCCCCACTTTGGGGACTCTTCAAGGAGTCTCACTTCACAACTCTCCAATAGAAAGTCTTCTTCCAGTGGATTTCAAGTCAGCTCCCATCTTTTAGAGAAGAGACAGAAGAAGTCAACCTCACTTCAACTTGCTGAAGGAAAAGACTCTGGGAAGACATGAGAGGAGTAGGCTATCTCCATTATGTCCCTATTCCCAGCTTGCTACTCTAGAGGCTTTGGGGAGTTTCCCTTTAGGTGAGATCCAGGACCCACTCTCTTGGTTGAAATGAGTTATCTCACTCTCAATGGGAGAGCTTCTTCATTCTGTATTTTCTGCCATTGTATATTCTCTGATTTCTGTTTTACTACTGATTTGGATAGATGGGTTTCTTTGCTATTTGCTATGAGTGTTCATTGTGGAACTGATATTAGATGGGGAAGGAGTCAAGCTGTGGATATAGAACTTGAGGTCTTCTTTTCTCCAAAAATGACAAAGCAATCAAAAGTTAGATGGAACACGACTATATCCTCTTGGTAAATAATATTTAAGGAAGCAGATAGACATACCTCTAGCATGGTACCACCTCTCTCTGTGGAGAGCAGAGTAATGGCCTCTGGCTCTGATCTCCTGCTTCCCCTCCTGGCCTTGAAGAAGAGTGGGAGGAGAAGAAGCTAGAGATGTCTATTTTACCTCCCTCTGAGCCACTTGCGGACAGGCCCTCACCAGGAATGGAGCTTCACTACACAGGTGGGGCCCACTCACTCAATTCTTTCACTACACTATAATCAAAGTAATAACAGGATTACAATAATAAAGCAGTAACAAGATCCCAATAATGAGGCAAAATTATCAGAGAGGACAGTTTGCTTCCATAAATTTAAAAAACAAGATATTTCTTTCTGTTATTCTGGACCCATGACCAAAGGAAGTACAAAGAATAACATAACCCCATACCCATAACATTCAACTCTAGTTCCCCATTCACCTATAATGATGTGCTTATCCAACACCTGGAGTGGGATGGGTTTCCCCTAAACGGAAAATTTTTGAGGAACCTGCTTATGTGAAGGAGCAATAAAGGTTTAAGGGCAATCTGCCCATCAGTTCTTGAGTAGAAAAAAAAATCTTTCAACCTAAGTGAATTGCAAATCAGTTCTTTATTGAACTGGGGCAAAGTTTATAGACAAGAATAGAGGAAAATACAGCTAGAGAAGAGTTTCTTACCCTGTGGTGGTGAATTTATTTTCTAATTTTGATAACTGTATTTCAATATAATTGTTTTCTTTTGTGATCCTATATATTTTATTCAGAGGCAGCTGGTGGCACCACAAATAGAGCCCTGGGCCTGGATTTAAGAAGACCAGAATTCAAATCTAGCCTCAGACACAAACTGTGTGGCCCTGAAAAAGTCACTTATCCTGTTTTCCTTAGTTTCCTTAGCTATAAAATGGGGCCAATGATAGCATCTTCCTCTCAGGGTTGTTGTGAGGATCGATGATAATATTAGTAAAAAAACACTTTGCATAGTGCCAAGAACATAGGAGGCACTAGGCAAATGTTTATTCTCTTTTCTTCTCCTTTACTTAATGCATTTAATATTACTCTGAGGGGTCCGTAGTCTTCACTAGATTGCCAAGAGAGTATGTGACATAAAAAAGGTTAAGAACTCCTGAGCTAGAAGTAGCAGACTAGATTAGAAAGAAGAAAATTTGGAGTTGTTCCTGGGACATTGCTAAAATAATTTTGGGTTGAACCTGGTTAACTGGGAGTGACTAAATTTTCAATTGACCAGTGATTCTTAAGTGTTGGACTGGGGAATCATTCAAAACTTATTCAGGATGGCCTTGCTGAGATGACAAGAGAAGATGAGTGGGGACAACGCTTTTGGAAATCCTCACCCAGGGTGCTGCCCCTAGCAATAGAAAGAGGTAGTAGAAAATGAACTGAACTTGAGATCAGAAGAAGGGGGTAAGTTCCAGGTCTATTGCTCTATGTGTACATGAGTCTTTGAACAATTCCCATAAGCTCTCCCAAATAAGGAGCCTAACACATCATTAGGCTGATGGTCAAATTCAATCACATATGTAAAAACTGACAAGGGACACAAATCTATGCTATCATTAATTGCTCTGCTATAAATCAAGACCTGCTCTCTGGGACAGAACAGTGGATTTGGAATTGGAAACACCCAAGTTCAAATCCTGCCTCAGACACTTTCTAGCTGTGCAACCCAGGGCAAGTCTTAACCTGTGTATGCCTCATCTGTAAAATGGCCTGTTTCCCAGGGTTGTTTTGAGAAAAAAATAGTTAATATACATAAAATGATTTTACAACTTTAAAGCACCACATAATACTAGCTCTTAATAGTATTAACAGGACTAATAAAAATATAGCTTAGAGTGCCAGGAATTTGGGGGGCCTCCTCTCTAATGCTTCTTCTACCTACCCTTAGAAAAGATAGTTCTCACTTCTCTTTTAACAGATGTAGCTCTTCTTTCCATTCTTTTAACAGTGTCCTATGTTGGAAGATATTTATGAAGAAAACGTTTCACAAGGAATCTCAGGGGATGCATTAGAAAGCTATGTCATTGTTATTTGTCCTTCATTTTCAAAGAGAACCAGTGACACTACAGGGTGACATCTTGATTCATGCATGAATTGGACTGAAATGAGGCAGAGTTGCATACAGTCTCACTCTGTCTTCCAGAGCCATCAAGGTCGAGTGGCAAGACAAAATTCAGAATGTCTGGCAATGATCTGGCATGCAGTAGATGACCTTGTCATCTTCAGTGTCTGACCAAGCTCTAAGCACTCCACAATGCCAACGTCAGCCACTTTCATGGCCATTGGAACAACTTGTTCTCATCTGCCCATTCCACTGGGGAAAGTCTTTGTATGTTTGGGGTAGACATCCCTCTAACTCTAAGACCTAAGGCCTGCTGGTTACCCTCAACCTAGTTTAGCCCGTCTGCCCAGATGGTTTACCAGGGTGTGGCCACTGTATATCCCACAGCTTCTTAGAGCCACAGGTAAGAATTGGGTGAAGGTGGATTCCAAACGTAGATGAGCGGCTCTGAAAAGGGCTCTCACCAGAGGTGCTAGTCCTCCTTGAACCCACACTTTCTTATGTAACTGTAATCCCTAGCTGAAAAAGATTCAGTGACCCAAATACCAGTTGTGTCTGGATGGTGGAGCCAACAGAGAGGAGGGTTGGAGCCCAGAATTTTGGCTAGACTAGGAAAGCCTGCATACCAGGAGGATCTTGGTTTGGGTTTCTGCTCTAGCAACAAGTTGAACATGCAGGTGTTACCGGGATGTCAAACAGCTGAGTAATACTAACCAGCTAAATCTTTCCCTAAGAAGGCAAGAAAAAGCCGTTGCCTGCTTGTCACCTTGGTAACTTGACATTTATATGTCCCTATGCTAAACATTTGGATCTTTCCCCTACCTTTTCCAAATGTGTACATGTTTTAGGGGGAGAGGTTTGTTTTTCCAGTTTCCCTTCCACTGTGACTCAGTCTCTAGGTAAATATGATGGTTTCTTGGTAATAATGTAGGTTAGCTAAGATAATAGAAGCCTTGCCTCATCCCATTGTACCTGGCAGACAAGCATGGGATTTCTGGTTTGCCAGCCCTCATTAACAACAAAAATATATTCAGTTTCCTGAGGCAGCAATGAATGAGATTTCCACTGTCACCAAACACTTGCTAAGCTCCATGAGGTGTATGGTGCCCTGTAGCTATGAGACTAACTAAGCACATAAGGAGGAAACCTATATGGTTCATTCCCTACCTTCCTACTACAATAGAGGCTGTTAGGTGGAATAAAGAATGGATTTCTGGAATTTGGAGTCAGGAAGAACCAAGTTCAAATCCTGCCTCAAACACTTACTGACTATATAACCTTAGGCAAGCCACTTAACCTCTCAGCCTCAGTTTCTCCCTCTGCAAAATAGTGATAATAATAGCACCTATCTCTCAAGGTTGTTGTAATGATCAAATTATACATATGAAGTGCTTTGCAATTCTTAAACCATTGCATAAATGTTAGCCATTACTTCTTATAATAGGGAGACAATGTTCATCTGAAATCTTAAAGATTATAGTCTACTGATGACCTTAAAGATCATCTTATCTAACCCTTGTATTTGAAGGGTAAAGAAACTGAGGTTCAGAGAAGCTTTGATAAAAAAGCCAGTTAGACCCAGATCACAGACTCATAACCAGGTACTCTGACTTGCAGGCCAGTGCTTTTCAATTTTACAAAAGCTCCTCTCAATCACCTTCACAGGCATACAGAACAAAGGTAATCTGCATAGCCTCTTGGTATGTTGAGAGGGAAGAAAAGGTAAGGTTGATTCTAGTTGGTTTTTCTTTCCATTAAGAAAAAAGTTGGGGGGGGGGGCCAAGATGGTGCTGTGAAAGGAAGGAACTACTGGAGCTCTCACAAATTCTGTCAGATACATCTAAAATAGTGAATCTGAACAGATTTGACGGAGTTAGATGCCACTAGTAGACTGAGAGGGGCGGGAGTGCCAGGCACACGGAACAGCACCAGACCACACCAACCTGGAACAGCAGAGGAACCCAGCCAGTGCACCAGTCTGGGAGAGCGCTGGGCAAGCAAAACATGGGAACAAGAGCAGGCCCAGGGTGGAAGTACCAGCTACAGTGGCGATGGAGCCCCAGTCCTCTCAGCCCAGAACAGGAGTCTGCTGGAGCTACAGGAGACACCAGTGCAGAGCCTGCAGCTGTGGGAGCAGCTACCCCAGAGGCCTCCAGCCCATACACAGTCTAAAGGTTTGAAACTCTCCTTCTTGAACTTCCAGGAGCCATAATGGCCAGGTAAATCAGCTCTTCCTCCCTCCTTCACCCAGACAATACTACCTCGGGAGAAACAAGGAGCCAGAAGTAGGGCCTCAGTAGCCATATAGAGAGAGAAGTTGGGGAGAGGGCTCTTCTTGTGGTGGCAGAAGGAGACTAGTGCAGGAAGAGAGGTGTCCCAGCAGTCCTCACCTCAGCAGAACAATGAGAGTAACTGAGCCCCAGCAGGGTGGAGCTAACAAACATCAACACCAGGACCCCAGATGTGCTTTTGCACAGCCAGGGGAAGTGGCAGACACCAACACAGACAACAGCTGAGACCACCCTGCTGTAGAGCAGTCCCAGGGAAGAGGAGATCTCCAGCAACCAGACCTCACCAAACCAGAGGCCACAGCACACAAATCCAGTGAGCAGGCCCACAGATCCCAAAACAAGAAACTAGGGACAGAGCCTCCTGAGCCCCAGAAGCAGAGATCCACTTTATAAGCCAGGAGGGAAAAAACACCATGAAAAAGCACACTAAAAAGCCAAAGACCATTGAATACTATTATGGAGACAGGGAAGATCAAAATACCAATTCAGAAGAGGACAGAATGGACACTATACTCACATCTGAAACCTCAAAAGGGAAAGTGAACTGGTCTCCAGATCAGAAAGCATTCCTGGAAGAACTCAAGGAGGACTTTAAAAACCAAATTAGAAAGGTAAAAGGAAAAATGGAAAAATTTCACTGACGAAAACAAATCTTTAAAAAGTAAAATCAGTGAAATGGTTAAGGAGAATCAGAATATAAATGGAGAAGATGTCTCGTAGAAAAGTAAAATCAACCAAATGGAAAAGGAGATAGAGAAGCTAAAGGAATAAAATTAGAATTGGGCAAGTAGAAGCTAATGACTCTATGAGACATCAAGAATCAGTCAAACAAAATCTGAAGAATGAAAAAATAGAAGAAAATGTGAAATATCTGATTGGAAAAACAACTGACCTGGAAAATAGATCCAGGAGAGACAATCTAAGAATTATTGGCCTACCGGAAAGTCACAATGAAAAAAAGAGCCTGGACAGTATCTTCCAAGAAATCATAAGGATAACTTCCCTGAGGTACTGAAACCAGAGGGTAAAATCATCATCAAAAGAATCCACCAATCACCCGCTGAAAGAGATACCAAATTGAAAACTCCAAGAAATATGATAGCCAAATTCCAGAATCACCAAGTCAAGGAGAAAATACTGTAAGCACTTAGAAAGAAACAATTCAAATATCACAGAACTATAGTCAGGATCACGCAGGATCTTTCAGCTTCTACATTAAATGACAGGAAAAATTGAAATATGATATTCCAAAAGGCAAAGGATCTTGGACTACAACAAGGACCAACTGCCCAGCAAAACTGAGCATAATTTTCCAGGCAAGGGGATGGACATTCAATGAAATAAGGGAATTCCAGATCTTCCTGATGAAAAGGCCAGTGCTCAATGGAAAATTTGATCTTCAAATACAAAATCCAAGAGAAACATAAAAAGGTAAACAAGGGGGAAAAAACCCTTGTTAATCAATAAGGCACATTATTTACACCCTTATATAGGATTATTTTGTTTTGTATATGTTTTATATATAATGTCAATCTTGAGAATAGTTCAGTTATTACGACAATTGAAAGGGATATACATAGACTGTGGGTGTCAGTATAAAATAACTGATATAAGGATAAAAAATATAATATAATAATAAAATAATATAATATAATATAATAATAATATAAAATAAAAAATATAATATATGAAGGGATGGTTTTGGGACAAGAGATAAGGAGGTAGCAGAAAAGGGTAAATTACATCACATGAAGAGGCACAAAAACATATTATAGTAGAGGGAAAGAAGGGAGGGAGAAGAGCAATATTTGAGCTCTACTCTCATCAGATTTGGCTCAATAAGGTAATAACATACTCTGATAAGTATAGAAATCAAGCTTGTCCTACAGGCAGTAGGAGGGGGAAAGGGAAAGAAAAGGAAGGGCGGTGGTCAGAAGGGAGGGAAGAAATAGCAAGAGGAAAAATGTAAAATAAAGAAAGGGATTCAAGAGGGAGGGTAAATTGAGGAAGGTAGCGGTCAAAAGCAAAATTCTGTTGAGGAGTGGGAGAAGGGGGAAAGAAAAGCATAAACAGGGGGCAAATAGGATGGAGAAAAAGCCATCTAGGAATCATAACTGTGAATGTGAACGGGATAAACTCTCCCATAAAACAGAAACAGATAGCAGAATGAATTAAAAACCATAATCCTACAATATGTTGTTTACAAAAAAACACATCTGAAACGGGGGGATACCCACAGGGTAAAGGTAAAAGGCTGGAGTAGAATATATTGTGCTTCAGCTAAAGTAAAAACAGCAGGGGTAGCAATCCTAATCTCAGACAAAGCAAAAGTAAAGATGCAATTAAAATAGATAAGGAAGGACACTATATCCTGCTAAAAGGCACCACAAACAATGGAGCAATATCATTATGTAACATATGTGCACCAAGTGGAAAAGCATACAAATTCTTAGAGGAGAAGTTAAAGGAGTTACAGAAAGAAATAGACAGCAAAACTATAATAGTGGGGGACTTCAACCTCCCCTTCTCTGAACTTGATAAATCTAACCTCAAAATAAACACAAAAGAAGTTAAGGAGGTGAATAGAATTTTAGAAAAGGTAGATATGAGAGACCTCTGGAAAAAACTGAATGGGGATAAAAAAAGAACATACTTTTTTTCTCAGTGATACATGGCACATACTCAAAAATCGACTATGTACTAGGCCATAAAAACCTCACAATCCAGTGCAGAAAGGCAGAAGAAGTCAAAGCATCCTTTTCAGATCATGATGCAATAAAAATTATTTGTAATAAAGAACCATGGAAAAATAAACTAAAAATTAATTGGAAACTAAATAATCTAATCCTAAAGAATGAGTTGGCCAAAGAACAAATCATAGAAACAATTAATAACTTCATTCAAGAGAATGACAATAATGAGACAACATACCAAAACTTATGGGACTCAGCAAAAGCAATTCTTAGGGGGAAGTTTTATATCTCTAAATGCTTATATGAATAAAATAGAGAAAAAGGAAAGCAATGAATTGGGCATGCAGTTGAAAAAGCTAGAAAAAGAACAAATTGAAAATCCCCAATTAAATATCAAATTAGATATACTGAAAATCAAAGGAGAGATTAAAAAAATTGAAATCAAGAAAACTATTAAATTAATAAATAAAAATAAGAGCTGGTTTTATGAAAAAAAAACAACAAAATTGATAAACCTTTGGTCAATTTGATTTAAAAAAAAAAAAGAAAGAAGAAAATCAAATTACCAGTATGAAAAATGAAAAGGGTCCCCTCCCCTCCCCTCCCTCTCTGGGAGTGCACGGAGGGGGCGGGCGTGAAAGCGACCTGAAGCAGAAGAGGAGGGCTGTGCTGGCCGCCAGGGACCCAGCGCCCACCTGGCCACCCCTTCCCTCCTCCCATACCCTTCCCCTGCCGCGGGCTCCATCACAATCAAGGCGATCCTCATCTTCAACAACCACGGGAAACCCTGGCTCTCCAAGTTTTACCAGCCCTATAGTGAAGATACACAGCAACAAATTATCAGGAAAACTTTCCATTTGGTGTCTAAACGAGAGGAAAACGTCTGTAATTTCCTAGAAGGAGGATTGCTAATAGGTGGCTCTGCCAACAAATTGATTTACAGACATTATGCCACATTGTACTTTGTCTTCTGTGTGGATTCTTCAGAAAGTGAACTTGGCATTTTAGGCCTAATACAAGTATTCGTGGAAACACTAGACAAGTGTTTTGAAAATGTCTGTGAACTGGATTTAATTTTCCATGTAGACAAGGTCCACCGTATTCTGGCAGAAATGGTGATGGGGGGAATGGTTTTGGAGACCAATATGAATGAAATTGTTACTAAATTGATGCTGGAAATAAACTGGAGAAATCTGAGGCTGGCTTAGCAGGAGCTCCAGCCCGTGCAGTATCCATTGTAAAGAATATGAATCTTCCTGAGATCCCAAGAAATATTAACATTGGTGACATCGGTATAAAAGTGCCAAACCTAACCTCTTTTAAATAAAAAGGCTACTCTCAGGTAAAATCCAGGAGGGAAAAAATCATCTAGGTTTACCATGCAATTGTTTACCAAAAGAGAAGAAGAGAGTCTTAATTTTTGCTGTTGGATTGATTTAAGAAAAGGTATTGTATAGAATCGTGTATAAAATCAGTATATTAAGATTAATATTTCTTTTGTCTTGGCTCAGTGATTTTTAAGAAAATGAGCAGTCCCTGTGTGATTTTTTTTCTAAATTACATTCCTATTCCCTCATAAGGCATGTCATCTTGGTTGCTACAGTATTTTGAAAATGTATTTAAAGTATTCATTTATTATGTACAACTCAAAACATTGGGGCATTATGTATATTGCATGGAATTCTATGAGTACAGCATTCCTTAACTCTTCCTGCCATTTGTCATGATTATTTAAAAACTACATATATGTTGCAAAAAAAAATTCTGTTCTTTTTTAGAAAAAATAAACTCCAAATTAACCAGAAAAAAAATGAAAAGGGTAAATTCACCTCCAATGAAGAGGAAATTAACACAATAATTAGGAATTATTTTCCCAATTATATGCCCACAAATTTGACAACCTTAGGGAAATGGATGAATGTTTACAAAAAGATAAATTGCCCAGGTTAACAGAAGAGGAAATAAAATACCAATTGAGCAAGCCATCAATGAACTCCCTAGGAAAAAAATCTCCAGGGCCAGATGATTTTACATGTGAATTCTATCAAACATTTAAAGAACAATTAATTCACACTCTTTATAGACTATTTGGGAAAATAGGTGAAGGAGTCCTACCAAATTCTTTTTATAACCCCAATATGGTACTAATACCCAAACCAGGAAGAGTCAAAATAGAGAAAGAAAATTATAGACCAATTTCCCTAATGAATATTGATGCAAAATTTTTAAATAAAATATTAGCAAAAACATTGCAGCAATTTATCATGAGAATAATACACTACAAACAGGTAGGATTTATTCCAGGAATGCAAGGCTGGTTCAATATTAGGAAAACTAACAGCATAATTGATCATATCAACAACAAAACTAGCAGAAACCATATGATCATCTCAATGGATGCAGAAAAAGCCTTTGACAAAATAAACACCCATTCCTATTAAAAACACTAGAAAGCATAGGAAGAAATGGAGCCTTCCTTAAAATTATAAATAGCATCCACCTAAAACCATCAACAAGCATTATTTTTAATGGGGATAAGCTAGATGCATTCCCAATAAGATCAGGGGTGAAACAAGGATGTCCATTATCATCCCTATTATTCAATTTAGTACTAGAAACGTTAGTGTTAGCATTAAGAAAAAGAAATTGAAGGAATTAGAATAGGCAAAGAAGAAACTAAATTATGACTTTTTGCAGATGATATGATGATTTACTTAGAGAATCCTAGAGAATCAAAAAACTACTTGAAATAATAAAAAAACTTTAGCAAAATTGCAGGATATAAAATAAACCCACATAAATCCTCAGCATTCCTATACATTACTAACTAAGCCTAACAGCAAGAGATAGAAAGAGAAGTTCCATTCAAAGTTATTGTAGACACTATAAAATATTTGGGAGTCTACCTGCCAAGACAAACCTGGGGCCTATATGAACACAATGATGAAACACTTTTCACACAAACAAAGCCAGATCTAAATAAATGGAAAAACATCAGTTGCTCGTGGTTAGGCTGGGCTAATATAATAAAAATGACAATTTTACCTAAATTAATCTATCTATTCAATGCCATACCAATTAAACTACCAAAAAATTATTTTACAGAGCTGAATAAAATAATAACAAAATTCATCTGGAAGAACAAGAGGCCAAGAATATGAAGGGAATTAAAGAAAAGAAATGCTAGGAAGGTGGCCTAGCCATACCAGATATTAAATTATACTATAAAGCAGCAGTCATCAAAACTACTTGGTACTGGTTAAGAAACTGAGTGGTGGATCAGTGGAATAGGTTAGGTACTCAAGACAGTAGTCAACAACTATAGCAATCTACTCTTTGATAAACCCAAAGAATCCAGCTTCTGGGCTAAGAATTCACTATTTCACGAAAACTGCTGGGAAAATTGGAAAATGGTAGGGCAGAAACTGGGCATAGACCAATATTTTATACCATATACCAAAATAAAGTCAAAATGGGTTCATGATTTAAGTATAAAGGCTGATACGATATGCAATTTGGGAGAGCAAGGAATAGTTTACCTGTCAGATTTATGGGAAAGGAAAGAATTCATGACCCAACAAGAGATAGAGAGCATTACAAAATGCAAAATGGATAA
This sequence comes from Trichosurus vulpecula, assembly GCF_011100635.1. Classification (NCBI taxonomy): domain Eukaryota; kingdom Metazoa; phylum Chordata; class Mammalia; order Diprotodontia; family Phalangeridae; genus Trichosurus; species Trichosurus vulpecula. The sequence continues at coordinate 130,567,849 of NC_050580.1, read as the reverse complement.
TTTTGATTATGTTAAATTGAAAAGTTTTTGTATGAAAAAGCCAATGCAACAAAGATTAGGAGGGAAGAAGAAAACTGGGAGAAAATCTTTACAACCAGTGCCTCTGATAAAGGCCTCATCTCTAAAATATACAGGGAACTGAGACAAATTTGTAGGAATACCAGTCATTCCTCAATTGAGAAATGGTCAAAGGATATGAACATGCATTTTTCAGAGGAAGAAATTAAAGATATCTATAGGCATATGAAAAAATGCTCTAAATCACTATTGATTAGAGAAATGCAAATCAAAACAACTCTTAGGTACCACATCTCTCCTGTCTGATTGGCTAAAATGACAAAACAGGAAAATGATAAATCCTGGAGAGGATGTGGGAAAATTGGAACACTGTTACACTGTTGGTGGAGTTTGAACTGATCCAGCCATTCTGGAGAGCAATTTGGAACTATGCCCAAAGGGCTATAAAAATGTGCATGCTCTTTGATCCAGCATGACCACTTCTAGGGCGGTATCCCAAAGAGATCACACAAGTGGGAAAGGTACCCATATGTACAAAAATATTTATAGCAGCTCTTTTTGTGGTAGCAAAGAATTGGAAATCAAAGGGATGCCCATCAACTGGGGAATGGCTGAACAAGTTGTGGTATAGGAAGGTAATGGAATACTACTGTGCTATAAGAAATGGGGAAGATACGGACTTCATAACAACCTGGAAAAACCTACATGATATAATGCTGAGTGTGCAGAGCAGAACCAGGAGAACATTGTACACAACCACAGATATATTAATTCTGTGATGACTAACCTTGACAGACTTGGCTCTTCTCAGCAATACAAGATTCAAAGACAACTCAAAAGGACTCATGATGGAGAGAGCTATCTACATCCAGAGAAAGAACCATGGAGTCTGAATGCAGATTGAAGCAAACTTTTTGCTCTCCTTTTTTCCTTCTTTTTTTTTCTCTTTTGTTTTTGTTTGTTTTGTTTCTTCTTTCTCATGATTCATTTCATTGATAGTAATTCTTCTTTACAACTTGACTATTGTGTAAATAAGTTTAATGTGAAGTTGTATGTAGAAGATATATCGGATTCCATGCCATCTTGGGGAGGAGCGGGGACGAGGGGAAAGAAAATCTGGAACTCAAAATCATGCAGAACTGAGTGTTGTAGACTAAAAATAAAAAAATCTTAATTAAAAAATCTATCCAAAGGACAAAAAGGAAAAAAAATTGTATTCTCTTTATAGGAGGGCTGATATGAGGGACCAGATAGAGCCGAAACTCGAGAATTTCAAGGTTAGGGCAGTATCTACTGACAGAACAGTCCAATAATTAATCCACACATTTAAGTGCCTACTATATTCCAAATGTTGTCCTGGGTACTAGGAATAAAAAACAAAAATGAAATAGCTCCTGTCCTCCAGGAATTAACATTCTATGGATGAACCATGCATAGGGAAAACTCAGGACTATCTCCAATTTACTAGCCTTGAATCAATGTCTCATATGTGAATACTGGACTGTCACAGAAATTCTGATAAAAATCAAAGGTAACATAAATTGAGGAAATTTCTACAGATTTTCACCACTTTTGACCTTCTGAAGAATGCATCATTTTGATTGATTCACAATTCATTATTGTTATCACTCAATAACCATTGCTTAGGTGTGTTTAGAACAATGTACTTGGGACTAAAAGAAAGAGCAAGTTCAAACTACAGATTTAAGAGTTGGAAGCGATCTCAGAGGTCATCTAGTCTAACCTTTTCATTTTACAAATGAGGAAAAATGAGGCACAGATGACTTGCCCAAGGCCACATAGATGGTGAATAGAAGATCTGGGATTTAAACCTAGCTCCATTTCATGCGTTATTAGTGACTTGCCATTGGAATCTGAGCTCATTATGGGCAGGGAGTGTCTTACTTTTTGGTCATATTTGTATTCCCAGTAGTTAGTCCATTCCCTGGCATAAATTAAATGCTTGACTTGTTGACTTTGACAGCATGCTTCCTCTCTAAGACACTGTTCTACCCTCATGGAATTTATAATCCAGTAGGAAGATAAGATGTAAGCTCAAACAACTATAATACATGATATAACTTTTGCCTAAGGCTTTCAAAGCAAGATACCATGTAAAGTCTAAAGGGGAAAGTTTATATCATTTCTGGAAAGCAATTGGAACTATACCCCTAAAGTTTCTAATCTCTACATATCCTTTGACCCAATGATAGCACTACTAGGCCTAAATATTTCATGATTGGGGGTTGATGGTATCATCTTGGCTAATTAATTGTGTTGGTTGAGGAGTAAACATAAATGCTTGCTAATTGAAAAAAAAATTTAATCCAGAAATATTTACTAAACAGAATTATAATTGTCCATCCACGAATCTGAGTCACACTATGCCACCAATGTACACAGTGTTCATATGGAAGAGTGGGCATAAACATATAGATACCCCTCTGCACTGGGTACCATGTTCCCAGGCCCCCACCTTCAACTTCCTTTTGTTTTTTTTATCCATAAGAATGGTTGGCATGGAAGCTCTTTGAGGGTAGGGACTGACTTTCTTTCTGCTTAAAGTTGTATTCCCTGAGCTTAGCACGGTGCTGGTATATAGTAATCACTTAATAAATGCTTCCTGATTAACTGAAGACCCTTCAGAGGGTGTTCACCAGACTGAAACCCTAGGTAATAATAGGGGGCAAGGAAAACCAGCCTTTCCTTTACCCAACTAGCACTGGTAAGCCACAAAGGATTCTTCCTCATCTAATCAGCTCCCAGCAGCAGATGCCACCAGTCACCTGGGAGTAGGGATAGAGAGGAAGTGGATAAAATCTTCCCTTAGCTCTCATTCAGATCTTTTCCATGAGCCCATCCATAAGGCTGAATCAAGCATCAGGCATCTTGGCTCTGCTGAGCTTAGTACACTTTGAGTGCCATGAAACAGGCTTAGTTCTTTCTCCAAAGCTCTGATTCTTCCTTCTTCCCTGTTTTTGTCTCTGCTCTCCTTCTTTGGTCTCTGATTGCCTCAAATCAGGGTTTCCTTATATTAAGTGACTCACCTCTACAGTAGCATAAGAAACCAAAACTTGAATTTCTGTAAGATGTGACACCAGTAAACAACATAGAATCATCCCATATTAAACAAAAAGTTCTCGTTATCAGAGTTTCTCAATAATTAACCTCAAAGTCTTCAAAATAGTCACATGTAAATTAGCTGCTGGGATCAACACTGGCCCTCTTTGCCATCAGTATTTTTTTCCTCAGAGAATTGTCCATCTTTCTGCTTATTTCTTTCCACAAATACCTAGATGGTTATGGATTCAAGAGCTCCTTGCAATGATGTAAATCACAACTGGTCCATGCATACCTATCCTGTGCAGTATTCATCCACGTTCTCCCCAATGTTTGCCACAAGAAAATTCACCTAACACGTTACAGGTCTCCCTTACTTTCTCCCAGGCTCTCAAAGGTTCTAGTAGCACACTAGAACTTGGTAATCTGTGATTCCTCATTCTCACTAGCTCATCTTCTCTTTCTGGCATACAATTATTTGATGATGTTCTTTATTCCTTTTCTTCAGATTTCCCCATTATTTATATAGTGCAGTGTGCTTATATATACCATATACCTTTCCATCACCATCTATCTGATGCTCATCTCTAATTTTTTGTAGGCAAAGGTATTCCAGGTCTCCCCACCGTACAACAATGCAAGTAAATATTTGAATTAAAAAGATGGGCCTTTGCTGTTTTGCAAAGCTGGGGCTATTATTGTTTTGATAATCTCGAAAGCCATCCAGCTCACCTATTCATTTTCGACTCTGGGCCCAGCTCAGTGTCCATGTTGTTTGTCCCCGACATATACGCCATTGGACCGGTTCTACAGGTTATCTATTCAGACACGCATTGAAATCTGGGCAATAGACATTCTTCATTACTTTGGTCTTTCCTGTGTGGAAGGGACAGGGCTAACCCTTTTGAGTGATTGGTGTTCTCTCAGGAGGCCCTGCATTGTTCTGGGGCTTGATGCAATCAACGCAAGATCTTCCATAAACAGGAACATCTGGAAGATCTCACTATCCACAAGGAATCCTTTCTTAACCAGGACTCGAGATCACCTTTATAACAGAGGTGAATACTTTCAGCAAAAATCTCTCTCACTATTTTGTGCCTATCCTGGTGTTTATTATCAGAAGTTCTAGAAAACAGGGCTATTTCTGTCATTACTGCTTCCAAGGAATCAAATGGTCTTAATTATATGAACAGGAGACACCTTGTTGTAAAAGAGCTTCAAGGCAAAATTTGATTCTGTTGAGCTGTATGCTTTCTCAGAATCAATAAACAATAAGTACAATGGATCTTCTATTTGTCCCCTGATGGCCTCACAATTATATTACCTCCAACACAGACCTCCTCTATATATAGTTGATCCAATCCAATTGCTTTTTCCATCTTTATTCTCTTTAGTGCTATTTCTATTTCTGCGATAAGACCCTTAGGTAAAGGACTACGGTATTAGGGTCCGAGTGGGTTGGTTCTACTGCTTTGATAGAGAAAATAGTTCATTGTGATTATTTTTATAGATCTTTTCCATTTTTCTTTTGCTTGTAGTTCCCTTTCCATTTTCACCCTTGAAGGTCTCCTGGGATGACTTCTTGTAGTTGGATATCACACCAAATTTTCTTTAAACTATTTTTATCATCTACTGCTTCTCTCTGCTGTATAATCACTCATCATCCTTCTTCTTGAGATTTTACAGATGAGTTTAAATTCTAACCAAGGGTAACCTTGAAAGCCGTATCTCTCTTTTGGCAAGTATGTCAAAAGTATCCTAAGGTACTTCCTGATCTCTGATATAATAATTAATTTACATAGGTTTAACTTCTGGATGAAATAACTATAGTCAATGTTGATGTTATTCTGTTGTCCATTTCCCATTTTTTATTTTCATCAGCTTGTTTAAATAATATAAAATTAAATATATCCTCTTGATTATGCACTCTATCTTTTTTTCATTCATATACATTCCTCTTGCATCCAGCATATGATCTCAGGTCAATATCAAAATAGAGGGCAACCAGTAGAGCTTTGACTTGTGCCACAACAATGGCTGCTTGGCTCTGGAGAGGGAAGAATGACTTTTAAAACAAGTGCTCATTAACTTTTACAAATAGCAACTAGTTAATAAACCAGATTAAGGTAAGGTATATATTCGGTCACTTATTTGGCCTTGAAATTTTATGAAGGAGAGATCCTAGGCCCATTTTCAGACTAGTATTTTATTTACAGAATGTGATTAGATTATGCCCCTTTGAAGACTGCTGGAAGATTTGGCTCTGGAGACAAGTGCTTCTATTGAGTCAGGGCATTAAATGAAGTCATCCCCACCATGTCCCATGACATTGTAACCATCATCATAGTGGAGCTATCACCTAACAGCATGATGCTACTGTAAACAGACTAGTAAAAGGGATGAGTGCCAGAGACCACAGAGAATTGAGTGAACCTAACTACCCATGGACTAAAGAAGGCACCTTGGCTGGGCTATTTATAATCTTAGATCATAAGGACCTAATAGCCACAGTCATTGGAATGACTATTCTCTTTGAAAACAATTACTCTTCTTTCAAAATAGCCAGAGATGACAAAAAGAATGACATATCAAATAGCCTGACAATGTGTCTGTGAAGGGCAAAGAGAATACGATAACACTATGTGGGGACCTAGGGAGGTTGCGACCCAAGCAACGAGTCTGTATTATCCAGACTAAAAGTTTGGGCAAGGTGTTGCAAATTTATGAGACAGTTAATGGTGTAGAATGCTGTAAGGCTCAATATGTATTGAGCCTATCATGAAGGTGAGACAGTGCAATGACTGAATATATATGAACCAATACATTTTTACTATACATATTTGCAAGACAACTACTTTTAATTCTTCTTTAAACCAATGACTATATTCAAACAGAGGAAAAGTTTTATCCTGGACATAGGGGTTGTTCCTGAGTCATCTGTCTGCACAGTTAGACCAGTGACTTATCAGAGTTACATCAGAATTTATTAGCTGAAATAGTAACAACAAAATAAAGCAATGAAAACAATATGATATTTTTATTTTTAAAAAAGGTAATCATTTCTCAGTTTAAGGAAAAAATAAAAGTAGTTGTCACTAACTGGTGCTCCTCGGGTCTAGCACCTACCAATTCTTTTTTTAAGAAAATATGTTATAAAAGTGTGAAGCTTCTGTTTAATCTACAAGTCTTTGGCCACTCTCACTTCTTTCACCTGAAGCCCACTTCCCCAACTATTTCTCCACTCTCACTTTTTCCCATCTTTGAATTAAACTCATTATGTATCAGAGTATCTATTGATTTCAGTCTTCTTCATAGACTTTCTATATCACTTTGTCCTCAGATAAAGATGGAGATCTATAAGCAGCAAATATTTTCATGGCAGTCTTTCTGCAAATATTTTTCATTAATACTGCAATACAGGATGATCAGATATCACAAATAAAATGATCCCAGTCCTAAAGAGCCAGCACTTTACATCTGTATTTCCAGTATCTTGCACATAGTGGGTAATTAATAAATGCTTATTGAATTGAATGACACAGAATAATGAGGATTTCAGAGATAGGGTCCTCATGCCAAATAATTTATCATGGAAGGAAGAAAGGAAGGAAGGAAGAAGGTAAGAAGGAAGAAGAAAGAAAGGAAGGAAATGGAAGAGGAAGGAGGGAAGAAGACATATACGTATGCATACATTTATGGCATGTGAATACATATAAATAATATACATTATATATATACATATATATATACACACATACATACACATACACACACATATACACACCCCTTAGGGTGATACTAGACATTTTCCAAGACTCTATTCTGTACCTTCATCACACACTACTAGTCTCTAAATAATGTAAGTGCTAATTTTAAAATCCCCAGATCAGATGGGACCTGAAGTAATACTCTGGACCCTCTTCCTAGATTTCAATGCACCTAGCTCACTCCATAAAGGCAATTCCACAGACAGCACATTCCAATGTTCAAGGACCCCTTCATTCTTTAATAGTCAGGAAGTTCTTTTTGATGGGAGTGTTTCCTAGAAGCCGATCTAAATTTATACCAACTTCAATGACTATAATTCTTTCAAGGCAAGTTCACTCCCTTTCTGGTCGTTCTCATTTCACATGTATCTGAAAAGGGGAGAGAGTCACACCTCTCTTGGGACTTCATCTTCCGGCCAACAAAGCCCAGCTGTAGCTAAAAATGTAAATTTGCTTTTTAAAGAAAAACAATTTTTTTTCTAATCATAGGACCATAGATTTAGAGCAAGAAGGGGTCTCAGAGGCCATCTAGTTCAGCTCTGTCATTTTTCAAAGAAGAAAACTGAGACCAAGAGGGAGGAGGTATAAGCTCTGATGCCTGCAAACTGTACTGACCCATTCCCCAAATTACCCACCTAGGTAGATGACAATTTGCTAACCATTTATATGGCTCTGAAGGTTTTTACTGCTAACTCCTCACAAGAGTATGCCCCCTTAGCTAAGTCAGAATTCTAGCCCCATATTCTAGGTCTTCTGGCTAACCCTCCTTCAACATGTTACTGAATAAATAAGCACTTACTGGATACACACTATACATAAAACATCTCTCCTAATGAAAACAGCATGAAGAAGAGAGAAAGAAAAGACAGAGAGAAATACATATAAAAAATCTCCAAACTAGGCAACATTCACCAAGCTGATTTCATTCACCGAAACTCGAGGAGTTTATAGATTTAGAATAGGCCTTGTCCCCTAGAAATTAGAGAAGTGGACTGTTAAGCAAGAAGGCCTGAGTTCTAGCAATTGACAAACAGGTGTAAGTACTAACTATTACAGGCCCAGTGCTAGACAATGGGGATACAAAGACAAAAGTGAAATAATACCTGCCCTCAAGGAACTTATGTTCTTTGTCTGAGATAACAGGCACGTATATAGGTTATATATAATTCATCCCTGAAAAGGAAGACACTAGCACTTGGAGGGTGGTGAGGATGTGGTGGCTCTCTAAGTAGAGAGAAAGGGATATATGCAAGAGATGCTACAGAGATAGAAACGATAAAGTTTGACAGCTTTCTGAATATGTAAGTTTAGTGAGAGTGAAGTCAGGGACGATAGTGAGGCTGTAAACCTAGGTGACTAGAAGGATGGTGGTGCCCTTAACAGAAATTGAGATGCTCCAAAGAGGAATGGGAATGGTACAGAAAGATAATGAGTAATGGTTTTTGACACACTGAATTTGATAGGGCTAAAGGACTTCCCGCTGGAAACATTTAATAAGAAGTTGATTATGTGAGACTGGAGCTCAGGCGAAAAATAGTATTAGATATCTAAATCTGGGAATAATATGCATAGAAATGATCATTTAACCCATGAAAGCTGATGTAAGTAAGAGTAAGTATAAAGTATATCTGCCAAGTTAGAGCACAGAGAGAAAGGGGCCCAGTCAGAACCATGGGGTTCTTTCTAACCCACAGTTAGAAAGTATGATGTGAAAGATGATCCAACAAAGGAGGTTCAGGAGCAGTCAGAGAGCAGAACCAAGTGAGAACAGCTTCACAAAAACCCAGAAGGAAAGGGCGGCCAAGAGTGTGAAATGTTGCAGTGTAACGAACAGTGTGAAATGCCATAAAGTCATTAAGATGAAGACTGAGAAAAGGCCACTAGATTTGTCAATCACAAGAATATCACTAATTTTGGAGAGAGCAGTTTTAGTCAAGGGAAGTTGGAAGCCAAATTACAGAGGGTTTCTCATCCTAGGTCTGCCACTTATTGGTAGTATGATTTTGAGCATATTACTGAACCTCTCTGAAGTTGTTTCCCAATCACTAAAATGGGAATAATGCTACCTACAAGGGGACCAAACGAGATAATATAAATAAATAGTCTTTGAAAAGCACAGCACACTATAGAGGTACTAGATGGGATAGCAGATGGAGCCCCAGAGTTGGAGTCATGCTGCTTCAGACACAAATTATGTAACCTTGGGTTACAAGTTAACCTCCCTTAGGTTCAGTTACCTCATCGGTAAGATGCGATAACAATAGCACCCCCTCACAGGATCATGGTAAAGACCAAATGAGGTTGTGTGTGTTTGTATAAATTGTCTTGCAAACATTGAAGTGTTGTATAAATGTTATCACACTAGTATAAACTAATAGTATTAATAAAAATTAATGATTCAAAAATTCAATGTGCTCCAATGTCTCATGATGGAGTAGAAGTGTCCCTGGACTGTTCAAAGGCTCTGGTACCAGTGTACAAGCTCTGACAGGGCCTAACAAGTTGGAAAGGCTTCAAGTGTGGACCCAGGAATGATCAGTGTTCCTCTTGTCCTCAGTCTAGTGAAATTCAGAGATGTTTGTCACTAGATTAGCCACAGGGTGATAAATTTTTCAGTCACTCTAAGTGATTTTCTCCTAAGTAGTACATGAATTGTGCTCTAGTGAAAAGAATACCATACTTTTGAATTTACAGATTCATGAAATACTAAAACATTTAAACCTGTCTTAGGCCCCCTGCAACCCTTACATTGAACAGAATGAAGAAGTCTTTACCAAAAAGAAAGAAAGGTGGCTTGTATTTACACAGAAAAAAAGCATTGGATAAAGAAAGAAGTTGGTTCATTCATTATTATGGAAATGTTCAAAATGACAGCTTCTTAATCAAAAAACAAATGATGGACATTTGCAAATGCTCCCTAACAATCCTGAGGAGATGTTCCAAGTTCATCTGGCTACTTCTTCCCAGTTTATGCATCTTAACAAATGGCAATTAACAACTGAGGCCATTTTCTTCTGCATCTGGCCCTCTTCCAAAGTCTTTGCTTCTAAGATTAATACAAACATTGAAAATGTGTCAACTAAGTTGGTTAAGTGGCATCATGTACATGGTATACTGCATAGCCATGGATAGGCTGAATTTTTCACTTGTTAATTGACTTGGCACAATCATGTTACCAGTTTAGCCTCAGAAGATGTTTCTCAGAAACACTAAGCAATTTAATGAAGACTATAACACTTCTTTTTATTTTCTTGCTCCCTTTTAGAATTGACTCAAATTTTTGATTGCATTACTCAACTTTACATTTCACCAATTAGCCACAATATCACTTTTACATAGTAGGAGTGGTGGGAGTAACACCTGTTACATTAGTATTTTTATTCCTTATATAGGAGTGTGAGTTGTCATGGCTAAAAAAATCCATCAACTTTACTGGTGATGAGCCTCTCCATACACAGCCAGCAAATATGATCACCGAATAACAGATTCAGCCTGTTGCCAAGCTAAAAGCTTGTCCTGGAAGCCTTTCCAGCTTCATAGAACCTTCCTCAACTTATACTCCCCTGGAATTGTCTTCAAGAATGAAAGGTCACTTCATTATAATTATGCTCCAGAATTTTTGTGTAATATAGTGATGGAAAAGAAGACAGAAAGTGGTAAGAGTTGCACAGGGTTTATTTAGTTCATTTAACTGTGAGCCCCATTAAATGTAATATTTTTTGTTCAATGACCAACTAACATACTTTTGCAGGAACTGAGCTATACTAATATTGATAATCTCATGATTAACAAAACCAGAAGACAAAAAAACTACAACTAAATTGAAGGATAGTCCATAGGTTCTCCTTGGAGAAACAACAAGAATTGGCATCATGAGCCCAGAGACAATAAGTAAATAATCCAAGAAAAGATTAATCATCTTGTTTCAAGGTGTCCCTGTTTAGCTTGAAAGACAAATACAAAAGATGAAGAAATAAAACAATTCTAAAACTAGCAACCAGATCCTCAAAACCAAGTTAATTTTTTTTGCCTTCACCCCTCCAAAAAAAAAGAAGTTAATTAGCTTGCACAATATCACACAAACACTATGTGTCAAGAGCAGAACTTGAACGCAGGTCTTCCTGTCTTCGAGGCAGACTCTCTATCCACTATGCCAGGCTGCCTTAATAAATGACTGGGAACTGTTCTGCAGAGACAAAATTACTATAACTAGGTTTAGTGGAAGCAGTGCTAATCTGATTCAAAAAAACCTTCTGTCCTGGTCTTGGTGCTATCACTACCCAGATACATGACCTTCATTTCTCTGTGTCTCAGTGTCCTCATACATAAAACAAGGAGATTGAACTAAACAATGTCTAAGATTCCTTCCAGCTCTTACAACTAGACTCTATGACTCAGTAATAATTATAGACACAATCTCTTCCCTTTTTTGGTTGAGGCTGGGGAGAAGGGGAGAATATGGACACGGAACACTGCATATAACATCACACTCATCACACTTCATTTTAGGTTGTTTAGTTTTGCTGAACTAGGCTTTTTCTCTCTTTTTTTATTCTTCATCGTAAGCAATTAGTCTCTTGGAGGGGGGAAGAGAGGAAGGATACATTAGGAAATATAGCTAACATAAAAACAAAAGATAGCAGTAAAAATTTTATTTAATTAAGTGAAATAACCTGAGCTTAAAAAATCATCATGCACTTAGTTGAGACAGTTTAGCAAGCAGAGCCTCCTCATCTTACAGATGAGGAAACTGAGGCACAGAGAGGTGATATAACATGCCTAGAGTTACAGGGATAGAGCCTTGGGTAGGATTGGAACCTCAGACTTCTTGACTTCCAGGCTAGCACTCTATTAATGTCGCCTTGCCACCTCTGAAAATAAAGAAACTGATTTTATAGTTATTCTCCTTATCATCATTATTATCAAAACCAAAAGTAATTAATTCTCTAATGGCAATTACTCATATAGCCAAATAATCTATATGGAATAGCTTATACCATCTATAAAAGATGCCTTAGCTACTGCTGTTGGTAGAGAGAACAAGGTAAAGGAGAATCCCTCAGGTGGTCCTGGCACAAGATGGATGAGAATAAAAGTATTTTCCATTTGCCAAGAACCTTTTCATTAATCAAGGGAAGTTAGAAACTGAAAAATGATCAAACACTCTTATGGACTCAATCCAAGAATAGCAACCAGGATTCCACAGTTTTATTGCCATGATGCTCTAGGCAGCCTCTTAGAAACAAGAGTCTAAACTCCATGAGGATTCTTGATGTAAAGCCAAAATGGAACAGAATTGCCAGAAAGATGCCACCAACAGTGAAACCTTAGACTTCTCATGAACATGGAAAATCTCCATCAGGTTCATGGGGTCTTTCACAACAATCAATTTTCAAAGTGCTTTGGTATCTATGAAATCTATGGATGGAGGAAAGAGAAACTTTACTACTATTTCTGAGATTGCTTTAGGTTTGAGTGCAAAAGTTTCTGGAAGCACCAGTTCTTGGTTCATACAGTTAAAATGCTGGAAATCCTCCAAATGTTTTTTTAAAACAGAAGCACAAATTATGTGTGTCCTCTGGTCTTTCTGCCATTTATCTGTTGAGAATGTTAGGACTTTTCTTTAGTCCACTGCCCTCATAAATGTGTGAGATTGATGACCTATAGCAAGAGCAATCCTCTCCTCTTTGCCCTCCCCAAATGAAGATAGTCAGTGGGAGGTCAAGGTTATCCTTGACATCAGGCCTGATATCATTTACTCTCTTCCCTAATGGTGAAAAAGTATAATAAAAAGCCTATTAAAATATGCTAACAATACTAAATTTAGGCAGGTAGGTAATACAGTGGATAAAGCACTAGACTTGGGATGAGGAAGACTTAAGATCACATACTGACTCAGACATTTAGTCAAGTGACTTTGGACAAGTCACTTAACTTCTCTGAGCTTCAGATTCCTCATCTGTAAAATGAGAAGGTTAATCTCTATGACCTCTAAAGTCACTTCCAGATCTAAATCTATGACGTTTGAGGAAGGCATGACAAATGTTAGTGGGAGCCAAGTAACCTTATTAAGTGGTCTCTGGGTAGATATCCCTGGAGGCGACCAATATCAAAGTGAGACCCAGTGTGGAATCAAGAAGAAAATTTATCTAAGGACCTACCTACAGCCATGATGCCACAACAGGCTATGACAATAAAAGGGTAGGAAATTCCCTTCCCTAGGTAGAACCAAAGGCTTATAATGGCTAGCTTGAAATATCAGGGAAGAGGTGAAATCTGGAAAACAACCTCAAAAAGAATCAAGCCCTGAAAGTAGAGAAAGCAATGAGGGATAAAGACTTGAGAGAAATAACAAATGTGAGATACACTTAGAACGGATCTCAAGTTCATCATTTACCTATACGCAGGAAGTGTGGAATAATGAGAAGAAAAGGCCCAATACTTTAGTTGAAGTAAAACAGGAAAAGAGAAGACTAAAAATATTGGGAGGAGGGAAGAAGGAAGAGAAATGGATAAAATATAAAGGTGAATAAGGAAGGTATATTCACATACTGACCTAAGGTGGTATGATAAAGCAGTGAAAAGTATCATCAGTGTAGCAACAAACATTTCCCAATAAACTCCCAAAGTAAAGGGTTGAAGCCTTAGCAAATGACGCATTTAAAACTGGTCAGAATCCCTAGAAACTCAGGAGAAGCAATACTCCTACATGAACAAGGATTTAATTTCATGCCCTTTGAATGTCCTTCAAACATCTCAAACTCAACATATATAAAACAGAACTCATCTTTCCCTAAACTCAAGATTACCCCTCACCTCACTCTTTTGATCAAGATAGTGGACATTGTTCTAGGCATCACGTGAATCTATGAATTATCCTTACTCTGAAGATATGTCATCCACTTTCTGAATATAGGATTCATCCTGGATTCTTCCCTCTTTCTCTTCCTTCATATCATTCAGTTGCCAAATTATGTCAACTCTACCAGCACATCTCTCACTTCTGTCCCTTTTGTTCATTTATATCACAATTACCCTAATTCATGTCTTCATCACTTCTCACCTGACCTATTGAGTAGTCCCCTAACTAGTCTCCCTATACCCCTTTCCAATACTTCCTTCATATAGCTGCCAAATTGATAATCACCTTCTCAAGAAGCTTCAGTGGCTCCCTGTGACCTGTAGGTTTTCCTTCCTTCTTCCAAAAATAGGAGCTTTAGTCCATCCATGTCCAACCTGTACAACTCTTGTCCATATTCTCCAGTCAATCTGACACAGGGGATCCACTCAACATTCTGGATGCCTTTCTCACATCCTTTTGACATTGTGTGTGGATACTAACCAGCACATAGATTCTCAATTGTTTCTCCCTTTTTGTTCCAACCATTTTTTCTGATCCGTCCTTCTTTATTTCTCATACATAATTCCTTCTTTTTAATATGTTCCAGGAATTACACATATAAAGAATTCAGAGAAGCGTGGGAAGGCTTGTATGAGCTGATGCAGAGTGAAGAAACCAGGACCACAGTGAAGTTGTACATAATGATTAAAGTAATTTAAATGATGACAAGAATAAAAGGCAACCAATCAGGTCAAATAAAACAAAACCAAAATTGGTTCAAGATTGCTGACATTAAAATAAATTTTGTCCTACTCTGCTAAGAAATGGTCTAAAAAACCATAAGAGTGCTAAGCTTATATATACTGTCAGTCATAATTTTTATGTTAGCTTAGGTTAAGTATTTTCTAATAGTAAAGGAATGGGGGAAGGGAAAGGTGATTATTGGGAAGTAATTGATGTCTCAAAGTAAAGTGTAGAAAAAAAGAGTAATGTTAATTTTTTTGATAGATGTGGAGAGCAAAATGGAGAGCATAATACATGATGAAATGTTCTCTGGTCTGTACCATAATAGGAATGTCCCTGCAGGTGAAGTCCTTCACTCGATTATGAATATCTCTTGAGGTCAAAGCTCCCATGCCAATCAGCAGTGGAATTGAGCCCAGGGTCCATGCTCTCTCCCCACTCCACCCCCAAAAAGGCACAGAGATGGGAGATAGAGTAATGTATATGAGGAAGGACAAGTATTCCTGTAAGATTAGACCATAGAGTACATGGAAGGGAATTCTGTGTAAGAAAAGTGGAAAAGTAGAAAGGCACCATCTTGTGAGTAGCTTTAAACACCAGCATCAGAACACAGCTGAAGTATTATCATGACTTACGGATACCACATTTTAGGAAGGACATTGATAAACTGGAGACTGTCCAGAAGGAGAACAGCCAGGATGGTAACACCTAACAAAATGGAGCAATTCAAAAAATGGAATGAACTGCCTTGAGAGGTTTGGTTTCCCTCTAAATGGAGGGCTTCAAATAGAACCTGAGGGACCACTGGTCAAGCATGTTGTAGAGAAGAGATTTATTCATCTAAGGGTTGTACTAGATGGTCTGTCAGGCCCTTCCAACTTGGAGGTTCTGTGATTTTAGGAAAGTTTGCCTTTAGGCAGCCTTACTTAGCCTCTCCTATCTTCATTCTTCCTTCATCCTATATGCTTTCTTCAAACTCTAAAGTTCTATGATACCTTTCCCAACTACTGCCTCCAAAGCCCAAAGGTGTCTAATGCTCTCCTTGCTTTCCAAGCCGACATAAATAGTCAGCTATTCTGCTGTCTTTGAAACTGGCTCTGCCCAGAAAGATCAGTGACAAAGTGTCATTCCACATTTTGTCAAGATAAGACAAGGAATCATAAAGTGACTTGTTTAGGATCTCAAAGGCTACCAGGGTCAAAAAGAGGAACCTGTAAAACCCAAACACCTTAGTTCATGGTATTATAGATTTTGTGCTGAAGAGTATGTTAAAGGCCATTGAATCCAACCTCTATATCTTACAGATAAGGGAACTGAGACTCAGAGAGGTTTAAAAGACTTGCCCAAGGTTAAAGAGAAGTGAATGTCTGAGGCAGGATTTGAACTCAGGTCTTCCTGATTCCAAGTTCAAACCCCTATTCACTGCACCATTCTGTGTCCTTCAAAATAAAAGAAAGCAAAAGAAAATGAAAAACTAGTAAGATTTAAGAACTCTATCTCTCAACAAATAAGCTGTCTTTTTGTTGTATTCAAGTAGAGAGTGAAGAGTTAATGAGCTATTAGTGCAATGGTCTTTCTCCCTTCTCCTTTGTTGACAGAGGCAGTCCAGCTGTGGCAAAGCTCAGTGCCTTGGGTGGGGGGGGGGAGGAGCAAGGCAAGGACTTAGAATGCTTTGGCAGTTGAGCTGCAAGGGGCTCCAAGAGGCCCTTCCAAAGCCCAGTTTAATTCAGTACACCTGATTCATGTCCAGACAAGAGAGACAAGCATGAAATTCTGACTGGGAAAGAAATGGTCTGGCCATGTCTTTTCTAACACTTACATTGATTTGCAAGAGGTCAAATTAAAGAAAACTGACATTTCAAAAGGCCACCGTACACCAAAAGTTCCTTTTTGTAACCCTCCAAAAAATCTTTCCATGTATCTTTAAAACCCTACATGATGCACACAAGTAAAAGGTACCAGTTTTGCATTAGTTCTCACTATTTACTCCCTCTTTTCATCTCAGTATAAAGAAAGATCATTTCACAATGATTACACAGTTATACACACAGCCTCCCATTTCAGGACCTAAAAGTTCTACGTCTGTGAAGCAGGAGTAAACTAATAAAGTCTGATAAGATCTCCATTTTACAAATGGAAAAGTTGAAAGGAACTCTTTGTTAGGCAAGACTATGTTAACCTAGTTTCAACTGCCACATACTGAAGCAATCCCTTTACATAGTTCAGTCTACCGGAGAAAGCCAGCTCAGCCAGCAAGTTCTAGGAATTCCCCTCCTCCCTGTTACCTATTCTGGGACATCCCTCCCCTTCTCCTTCTACCTGTTACTTCCTGGAACCATCCTGTCCCCATTTTATACCTTTGTCATCAACAGAGCTAGAAGGGACCTTGTATATCTAGCTGCCTCATTTTACACACAAGAAAATGAAGGGTTGTACAGTTAATAAGTTTGTAAGCAGGATGTGAACCCAGTTCTTCCTCACTCTGAATCTACTTCCCTGTGCACTGTATCATTCTCTATCTCCCATTCTGACATCTCCACAAAGTATGATTTCCTGAAATTTATCTTCTTATTTCTTCATACTTTGCAGTGAGAACAATCATTTTGGACTTCCATCACCAAGCTCTGTCCTTCAATCCTACCTATTACCTTCATTTACAGAGGTCTCAAATCTTCTTCAAGATGTGTTTCTTAAAATTCTTTGATCAGTTATTTATTCTTTCCCTTCTGCAGTTTCTCTTTCCACCTGGATACATATTCTCCATGAGAGAATCAAGAATTTTACTAAGATTTTTCCACCAAATGTTTTAGGTTGTCAAGGCTTTATTTTTCTCATTTTCCTTTCTTCCTAAATTGATTTTAATTTCATCTTCATAGAAATAGGAGACTCCTCATTTCTTTTATCAACTTACAAAACAAGCTGAACATTCTTACAGCAGATCTATTTTTGCTTCTAGGAATCCTGATCATGCTCTCTTCCTTCCTTCTGGGTCCTTTAACCCATTAACTTTAATTCATGAATTGGAGCCTTGTAAAAATTACATTTACTCATTTCTTCAATCATTCTTTTCTTTCTTTTTTTTTTCCTTTGAGGTGGAATAGGAACTGAGCACAATTGATTTGCATGAGAGTGTAAGCTGCTGAAAACAATTAGAAGCCACTTTGGAAGCTTTTGTCTACCCTCTTTAATCTTCTTTTGACACCAATTTTAGAAGCCTCTCAGTCTCTTATTTCTGCTTCTGTACCCCTCCTTCTATCCTCCATCTATCCTAGACAGACATGTGGGGAAAATCCTTTTCCACTTATTAAATAACCTTCCTAAGAAACTAAGAGCGTGAGGCTGAAATTCACAAAAACAGGGATTTGACAAAATGTACAATTCATGTTTATGATTCTAACCTAACTTTTATCTAATCGTGAATCCATTTGGCTGCCACACAGTCCTAGACTCCTTTCCTGGCCACAACATGCCTCTGAAAATCATTATCGGAATTCCCCCTTTTTAGGCCTTCATCATTTTCCCTCTCCTTTTACTCCTTTCCTTTCCAAGGAGAATCTCTGCTTGGGAGGTAGCTGAATGGTACAGTGGAAAGTGACCTGAACCTGGAATCAGGGAGACCTTCAGATCCTGCCTCTGACTCTTATCAGCTATGAGAGCACGGGAAAGTCATTTAATATATTAGCCTTAGTTTCTTCATCTATAAAACGGGGATAATAGTACCTCCCTCCCACAGTTGTTTTTGATATTTGTAAAGTGTTTGCAAACCTTTGTAAGCATCAAACCTATGTAAATTCTAGCTTTTATGATGATGATGGTGGCGATGATGGTGGTGATGATGGTGAGGATAGTGATTTCCTCTTTCCAGATGGTTAGAAAGTCATTCCCAATTATAGAAAGAAATCTTTTTGTCAACCCCTCCATCAGACTCATGGGTAGACATGAATAGAGACACTTGTATCTCAAACTGCATGGTCTTTCCCTGTACCTTCTAAAAATATATAAGATTTATTCTCTCATGGGTCTCCCATTAGAGTTTTTCTGAAAAGCATTAGGGGTTTTTGATACTTATGATAGTACCTAAGACTTCAATACTGAACCTTCCCTTCCTTTATTAAACACAGCTAATATGCATTCATTCTAATGATGACTCTATCTGTTCCTTTGGGGCCAATTTATTTTTGACATGACTGAAGTGTCTCTAGTATGCTACACAATCACTCTTCCCACATACATGACTCGAAGGTAGAAAAGGGGAAACAAGGGTGTGGAATAGGGATTGTGCAATGTTTTAAGAGGAAAAATTTAGAAGGAAGTTGGATTCTGCACCAATATAATACTTTAAGGCAGGCCAGCTAAAGGGAAGTAAGATCATTTCGGGTGCTCTTAAAAAGAAGTGGATGGCATTCTGGCATTCTATTTTATCTTCCCCCCCTTCTTTAAGCATCACTTGTGAAAATTCTTCAGTACATCCTGATGCCGTCTCCCATATCCCACTCCTATAATCACAACGCTCAGTTCTAAAACCCAAAGAATAGACTCAGTAGCATATTGCCTTCCACCCCTCTCTGAATCCAATGATCTAGAGGGAACTTACCTATATGGATGAGAGAAGCTAAGGACTGGAGAGGCCAGGAGTGGGCCATGTTTTCCATCCATCAGTCAGCTAAATGAATTGCACTTTACAGGAGCTGTGAGGGCTTCAATTGCAAATCTTTCAGACTTCACAGCTATAAATTTTCCCTGCTCCTATTAATAAAATATAATAGCAATTCTGAAAATAATGGCCTATTATCTAAAGTCTCAGAATGACAGAACAATCAAAAGGAACATGAATTATAGGACCAGAGAAGTAGGAAAACGTCTGCTTCTTGCAGGGCAGCACTAAAAACATATGGCAAATCAAAGGGATAATATACAGTCCAACAACCTGTTAATAAAATTACTTATAGAACAGTAACAAGTTGCAGCAAAGGGTCACTTATTTGCATAGGATCAGATGAAAGCTGCTCTCATAAAACTGGCAGACACTTAATGTTATAACCCAAACTCTCAGCAGGCTGGTTCTAGTATACTACAACATTGTTTTCTCTCCTTTCTTCTTCTCCCCTCCTCAAAAGAATATTTTAGGGGATAAGGGGATGCTGATCTGTTAACTTTAGAGATAGAATCACTATTTTTCTTTCAATTAGGCATAGCTAAAGCAGCATTTAGATATGCTTACCCTTAACCCTACTTAACTTGGGACCTACCAAGGTTTGTGGAATCCAGGTTATGGCTGAACCCTTTCCAGGATGTTGGATTGCGAATGATGTGGGATATAGGCAAAAAAAAATATGCAAGCCATGGTCAGAATCTCAATGGAAACAGACCAAGGTCAAGTACTGGACAATAAGTTATGGAGATCAAAAACAAGAGGTGTCATCTGGAGTCTGAAAGAGAAACAAAATAAAAATCAGGAGTCATGCTA
This sequence comes from Trichosurus vulpecula, assembly GCF_011100635.1. Lineage (NCBI taxonomy): Eukaryota > Metazoa > Chordata > Mammalia > Diprotodontia > Phalangeridae > Trichosurus > Trichosurus vulpecula. The sequence continues at coordinate 130,547,952 of NC_050580.1, read as the reverse complement.
ACGTATGAGAAGGGCCTACCAAGAAGCAAGGCTCCAGGTTCAGGATAATTGAATCTGGTAGCAGGCACATACATTGCACTGCAAATCAAACTAGATGAAGTCATCCCCATTTGTCAGTCATGTTTTCTATGGGCACCTGCAACCAACCTCACCTTCCAGTTTTTACTGTAGTTCCTTGAACTAGAAAGCTCTCACTGTTCTCATAATTTTTCACTGAATCCATGTTGTATTAGATGGTAACTGTCTTTAGTGACAAAAGAGTGAAGTCTTTGAGAAGTAAGAAAAAAAAGTCTTGTAACTCTCTCCATGAGACATCAAACAAATGTAACGGGGCAGTTTTGCAATGTAATCCATTCTTTATAAAATACAAGGCTCCTAAAGCATTTAACTTGGACAATGGAAAGTCTGAATAGACACCAACTGTGCATTGAATTAGCATTACACTTTTGGAGGACATGTAGAATAGGACAAAACTTTAGAAATGGGATCGGTCCAGGACCTAGGGTTTATTTCAGGCTACTACTAAAAATTTAGGGTAAATGCATCCATCCATCACAAAATGGCCAAAGTGATATACAAGTTGTCAGGTCACTGCCATTCTGAAAACTTCTCAAAGGACTGGTTTTGTTGTAGAATAATTAGGATATTGCTTAGTGAAAGTTAGTAACTTTTTTATACCAGTCAACCACCCAAAGCTATCCAAAACTGGTTTTAAGTTCCACAATTCAACTCAATAAGCATATGTTAAATGTCGACTATGCATAAAGCATTGTGCTTAAGAAATGGGAATGCAAAGGTAAAAAAGTCCCTTCTTTTTAAAGATGTTTCACTTTTTTAGACCATCAGGTGTCCAAAATTTCCCTGAGGGAGTTGAACAGATGATTCTAAGTTGGAATTTGCATCTCAAATATCTCTTTTCCTCACTCCCCCAAAATAGACCCAATCAAATAAGATCATAGTAGTGGTTACCAAACAGCTTGCCAAAACAAGAGCATTCCATCCTTCAAATAGTTTCTGCATGGAACATAAAATATGTTTCAAGGTTAATCAAAACCTTCTTTATTGATAGAGAGCCAACAACAATCGGTAGGTTTAACTATACAGATTACTAACTATTTGGGATGCAGGACATTCATAGACTTCATAGAATCCAAACCTAGAAGAGACTTCAGAGCTAATCTATTACATGGGTACTTAAATAGGAATCTTTACTACATCCTTGAAAAATGTCCGTTAGCCTCAGCCTGAAGACCTTTATGACAGAGAATTCACTTCCTGACCTATTCTACTTTCGGACAGCTCTGTTAGGAATATTTTCATTCTATCAAGATGAAATATGACCTTCTATTCATTGTTCCTTTTTCAGCTGTCGAGGGCCAAATCAAACTGAATTTGCCTCTTTGCAATTCCCACCCTTTGCTCCCAGTTTCACCCCCAGGGCTTCGAAGAAGAAACTTAATCCCTTATTCATGTAAGAACACTTCAAATACTGAAGTTATCTCCCCTAAATCTTCTCTTCTTCACACTAAACACTTCCAGTTCCTTTAGCCAAGGCTCATACTTTATGAGGCCAGAATCCCTTTACCATCCTGGCTGCTGTCCTCTAGAGAAATTACAGTTTATCAATGTGCTTCCTAAAATGTAGCACACAGAACTGTCCATAACACTTCCAAAATGATCTGGCCAGGGCAGAGTACAGTGATACAATCACCTTTATTCCTGTCACCTGAATACTACTATACTTCTCAATACAGCCTAAGATGGTATTCTCTTTTTTGACTACCATATTATTATGAACCAGTGTTGTTAAGTTTTCATTCTACTAAATTTCATTCTACTAAAACTATTGACCTATGTCAGGTAAACTACGATCTAACAATACATCCCTCATATCTTACTTGTGAAGTTGATTTTTTAATGAGTATAATATTTTTATCACTATTAAATTGCATTTTATTTAATTTGGCCCAATATTGTAGCCTATCAAGATCTTTTTGGATCTTCACCCAGTCATCAACTGCATAGATATCCTTTCCAGACTTGTGTTCTTTAAAAATGTGATAAATAGGCCATCTGTGCCTTAATCTTAATTATTAATTTTTTTAATGTTAATCAGCACAGGGCTGAGCAATGACCTCTCAGGAATTCCATTAGAAACTTCTTTCTAAACTGAGGGGATGCCCATTGATTGGGGAACAGCTGAACAAGTTGTGGTATATAATTGTAATGCAATATTATTGTATTCTAAGAAATGACAAGTGGATGATTTCAGAAAAAATCTGGAAAGGCTTACATGAGCTGATGCAGAGTGAAGAGCAGAACCAGAACATTGTACACAGTAACAGCAATATTACAAGATGAACAATTGTAAATGGCACAGCTGTTCTCAGCAGTACAATGATCCAAGACAATCCCAAAGGACTAATGATAAAAAATGCTCTGTCTTCAGAGAAAGAGCTGATGACATCTGAATAGAGACCCAAAGAAAACTATTTTTCACTTTCTTTTTTTTTTAGTTCAAGTTTTCTTCCACAAAATGACTAACATGGAAATATGTTTTACATAATTGCACATGTATAACCTATATCAGATTGGTCATTGGCTTGGGGCGAGGTAGGGAGGAAAGGATAGAATTTGAAACTTTTAACTTTAAAAAAAATGTTAAAAGTTATGTTTACATGTTTGGGGAAATGGAAGGAAGGAAGAAAGAAAGAAAGGAACTTCCTTCCAGGGTGACACTGAATTATTAAAGACTATTCTTTAGGTCCAGTCATCCAGTTCCAATTCCAACTAATTGTAATATCTTTCCATCTTGTTCACAAGGACAACATGAGAGATTGTGTTGAAATGTAGGTAAACTATATCTACAGCATTCCCCTGATTTGCAAATCTAATTACCTCACTGAAAAAAGGAGATTAATTTAGTCTGGTTTAGCTTCTTTCTGAGGAAGTTATGATGATTCATTGTGATCACCTTTTCTTTTTCTAGATATCCACTATTCATTTCTTTAACAATACGTTCTATAATGTTGCAAGGATTTAATGTTAAGCTTACTAGCCTATAGTTCACAGACTTTTCCTTCTTCTCTCTTCCTTTTTAATTTTTTTTTTATTTTTTGCAAATCAAGACATTTATCCCTTGTACCTCTCACAGTTTCTATGATCTTTCAAAGACCATTATCAGGGACTCAGCAATCACTTCTGCCTGGGAAGCAGTTATGAACCTGGTGATTTGTTTTCATCAAAGCTGATAACTATGCTTTTACTTTCTCTTTATTTATCTTGGCTATCACCTTTTTTAGGTCATTTTTGTTTTTCCCTTTCCATTCCAAAGATCATTCTCCTTGACAGAGAAAGCCAAAACGAAATAAAAATTGAATAGCTCTACCTTCTCTCCAACATCTGTAATCACTCCATCCACCCCAAGCAATGGCCCCATCACCAGTTTTGTCTTCTTATACTCCAAACAGAACTTATTATCTTTCCCCCAAATCCATCAGTCTTCCCAACTTCCCTTTTTCTGTCAAGGGCATCACCTTCATTCCAGCCACCTGAGTCATCCTCAATTTCTCTCTGCCTCATCCCCCATATTCCGTGAGCTGCTAATACTTGTTGATTCTATCTCCACAACATCTTACATCCATTCCCTTCTCTACACTCACATTGCTTCCAAACTAGTTCTGGCCATCATCATCCCCACCACAGAAGATTGGAATAACATCCAAATTTAAAGCAAGGGAACCAATTTCTCCCCATTCCAATTTTTTCTCCCCACTCGTGCCAGAAATAATATTCCTCTTTTTGTCAACTTTAATATGAGGAGTATATGACTATAATAGAATATGATTGTCTCATAGAAGATGCTGAAAGGTACAGAAAACTGGGAAGATTTATGTGAACTGATGCTTAATGAAATAAGCAGAATAAGAACATTGTAGATAATAAAAATAGTAAGAAAAACAACTGTGAAAGACAAGAACTCAGATCAATGCCATGCTCAACCAATATTCCAGAGGACTAATGGTAAAGCATGCTACCCACCTCCTAAAAGAGGTAATTAATTCAAGGTGCTAAATGAAACATATATTCTTGCATATAGCCAATGTGGGAATTTTATTTGCTTCACTGGGCATATTTGTTAACAAGGGTTTGGTTTTGTTTCTAGTTGTTTTTTTTTAATTTGAACAAGGTGCTAGGAAGAAGAAAAATACTTAAATTGAAAATATCAATTTAAATTTAAAAAAATAAAATGATATTCCTAAGCACAGGTCTGATTACAGGTCACTACCTCACTTCAGAAGCTCTGGTGACTCCCTATTAACTCTAGCATCAAATACAAATTCCTCTCCTATTTGAAGTCCTTTGTAACCTGATTCCTACCTATCTTTTCTCATCATTTTATATAGCACGTATCCTCTATGCCCTATTTGCCAAACTGGCCTTCTTGTCATTTTTGTATGTATGGCACTCCATCTCCTGCCCACATGCATTTACATAGGCTATCCCCAATTTCTGGAATGCAGACCCTACTCATCTCTGCCTCTTAGAATCTCTGTCATACTTCAACATTCAGCTCATTTGTCACTTCCTATATCAGGTTTTTCCCAATCACCATGATTCTACTGCCCGTCCCACCACCAAAATAACATTGTTTTAACTTTATATGTGCTTAATTGTACACATGTTGTCTCCTCCCCCACAACCCAACGAGTAGAATGTAAGTTTCTTAAGGGCAGACACTATTATATTTAAGTCATTGTAGTCCCAGCACTTAGCACAATGCCTACTATATAGTAGCTAATAAAAGCTTACTGATTCCCTATATAGCTAAAATAAATAAATAAATAAAGACAAGAAAGCCCTTTCTATTGATGAGGGTCCTGTGAATCCACATTATTCTTATTAAACAACTCTCCCTATTTTTCCTCATCAGAAATATTTCTCCTTATAGCTTCAGAATTTCACGGTTGAGAGCTTCGCATCTTTCCTGGAATAATTTCAGGAGGGATACAAAAGCTGTCTTCAAGTACGTAACCTTCTATTATACAGGGTGTCCCTAAAGTCTGGACACACAGACAATTGACAGCAATGTGGAGTTATTGCATTGAGTTCATGTAAATCTTGCAAAACGCATTCACCTTTGCATCACAAATGATGGAAATCATATTGAAGATGTTATTTGTTAGTATTCCAATTAAATAAAACGTAGTTGAAAATTTCATTCGTTTCATTTCTTGAAAATATGCGTTTTTGCCTACGTATCCAGACTTTAGGAACACCCTGTATATAACAGGCATTTATATGTATACTTGCTGGGCCCAGAGGGTGGAATTAAGAAAAATGGGGAGAGGTAGAAAGGCAGATTCCCACTTGATATGAGAAAAAAATCATCCTAATTATTTGAGCTGCCCCCCAAAATTGAATTGAACGTTTTAAGGCATAAATTACCTACCACTGGAAGTCCTCAAAGTGAAAATGGATGACCATTTGCCAAGGATGCTTTTCACAGACAGGTCCCTGGACACAGAAAGATTGAACCCTGGAATTCCTTTTAATTTCAATTCTGTGCTTTAGTGGAATTTGACTTATGTTAATGCTGCATAAGATCAAATTAGCTTTTTCAGCTTCCATGACACACCATTAACTCTTGTTGAGCTTCCAGTGCACTAAAATCCCCTGACCTTTTAAAAAAACAAAAACAAAAAACCGTTGTCTAGGCCATAGCCTCCCTCCCTAATCTGAATTTGTATTACTGATTTTTCTAGCTCCTGTGAGACTTACATAAAACCTCACATTAAATTTTACAATTGGCTCATTGTTCTAGCTTGTTAAGTTATTTTTGGATGCCAGTTCTGTCAACCAACATGTTAGCTGTCTCTGCCTGCTTCAAGTCATCTGCAAACTCCAGAAGCACCATTTCTACTCCTCCATCCAGGTCAATGATAAAATTTCTCCACAGAATGAGGCAAAGGACAGATTCCTGGAATATAGAACCAAAGGAGCCTTTCTTTAACATTAAAATCTATTAATCACCACTATTCTGACCCGGTCATTCAACCAGATTCAAATTCATCGTCCAGGCCATATATCACCATCTTGTGCTAATCACTGTCTCTATGCTGATGATTCTCAAATCTACCTTTCCTGCCCCAATCACTCTGCTGCATCTTGCATCTATAACTGCCTTTCAGACATTGTGAACTGGATCTTCAGCAGACATCTTACACCCAATATATCCAAAACAGAACCTGTTGTCTTTCTCCCTAAATCCTACCCCTCTACTACCCACCCTGTTACTATAGAGGGCAACACCATCTTCTCAGTCCCTCAGGCTCACAACCTAGGGATCATCTGGATTCCTCACTCTCTCTCATCCCCCATATCCACACTGTTGCCAAGGATTTTCAATTTCACTCTACAGCATCTCTAAATTATGGTCCCTTCTCTCTAACACTGCAGGTTCTTATCACCTCTCATCTTTTTATTGCAATAGTCTGCTGGTGGGTCAGCCTGCATCAAGTGTCTCATCATTTTAATCCATCTTTCATTCAGCCACTAAAATGATTTTCCTAAAGCACAGGGCCAATCATGTCATACACACACACACACACACACACACACACACACACACACATCCCTCCCTACTCAATAAACTCCAGTGGCTTCTTTTCACTTCCAGGATCAAATAAATGCAAAATCTTCTGTTTGGCATTCAAGGCCTTTCCTAACCTAGCATGCACCTTATTTCCCAATATGTACTCTTCAATCCAGTGACACTGGCCTCCTCACTCTTCTAAAAAAAAAAAGGAAAAGAAAAAAAAATACTCCTGCTCTCACTTCTGGGCATTTTCTCTGGCTGCTTCCCATACCTGGAATACTTGCTTTCTTCTGCTCAGACTGATGACCTCTGAATTCCTTTAAGTCACAGCTAAAATCTCACCTTCTACAGGAAGCCTTCCCTAACACTTTAATTCCAGTGCTTTCCATCTTTTAATTATTTTTATTCATCTTATATATAGCTTGCTTTATGTATTTATATTTGTTTGTGTGTTGTCTCCTCCATTAGACTGTAAGCTCCTTGAGGGCAGGGACTTTTACCTCTTTTTGTATCCACAGTGCTTAGCACAGTGCCTGGCATGTAGTAGACACTTAAAAAATGTTGACTGATTAATTGCGGGCTTTCTTCTGCTTAGGTTTTCTTCTATTGGTAAAATTTTCATAGCTGTTTGATTCTAGAAGCCAACAGGAGACCATTTAAATAGTAGGAGCCACTTGAATTTCATGGAACTCAGGATGTGCCCAGGCCATTCATACTCTTCTCTCCCAGCTCTGCTCTTGACTATATGAACTTTTCCACTTTACTCCTTTCTCCATTCTGCCCCCACCCTCCTCAGCTCCTTTTTATGTGTTTTTATTGCCCACTAGAATGTAAACTCCTTGAGGTTAGGGGCTGTCTTTTTTTTTTGGCTTGTATTTATATTCCCAGTGCTTAGCACAGTGCCTAATACAAAGTAAGTGCTTAATAAATCTTTTATCTATCCCTCTATTCCTTGAATGTATCAGTCCTCCTCTAGGTAGAATGACATTGAAGAACTCTAGTAATGGGAAATTAATTTCTCATGAAGTAGCTTATTATATATATTCTGGACAAGTGTCAGGCATCACATAATTTTTTGAGCTTGTTAGAAACTTAGAGGCCATCTATTCTAATATGTTTATTTTCTAGATGAGGGCACCTGAGACCCAAAGAAAGAGAAAAAGTCATTTGCCTAAGATCACCAAGCTAGTCATTGGCAGAGGTGGAGCTAGCATGTCGTTTTCAACTCTCACTCCAGTGCTTTTTTAAAAAAAGTTTTATTGTTTTCTTTTCTTAAAATCACCAGTTTCTCTCAGTAGTCCTCCTCCTCCTCCCAGAGAGACTTTCCTTTTAAAAATGCTATGAAAATAGCAAAGACAAAAAAAAAAAGATGGAAAAACTAATATAATTGATCAATATATCGAAAAAGTCTGAAAATAAGTGCAATATATATTTGCGGTCCTCCCACCTCTACAAGGGGTGAGGTGTGAATATCTTTTTATATCTCTTCTTTTGAACCATGTTTGTCCTTTATTATTTTGCAACATTTGATTTTTTTGTTCTTTCCATTTTTGGTGTTGTAGTAACGGTGAATGCTGTCTTCTTTGCTCTGTTTACTTTACACTGCATCGGTTCTTGTAGCTCTTTCTTAGTATTCAGCACATACATAATTTCTGATAGCACAGTTATACTTTATTACATTCATGCACCACAATTTGTTTAGCCATTTCCCAACTAATGGGCATCAGCTTTATTTCCAATTCTTTGTTACCTAAAAAGTGTTGCCATAAATACTGTAGAGTATATGGGAACTTATTATCAACCAATCACCATTTCTTAAGTGTCTACTACATGCCAGGCACTGTGCTAAGCTCTGGAGATACAAAAAAAAAGACAGAAGACAGTCCCTGCCCTCAAGGAACTTATAATCTAATGGGGGAGTGTAGCCGGAATGGACTTTGTTTTCTTTGAATGACTCAGCTCGCCTCGTTGAGCTTCCCTGGACGCTGGGGCTTGCTCTTCCGGGGCAGGACCAGAGCTTCCTGTGTGATGAGTCGTGGCGCTGGCTGAGGGGAGGTGTGTTAACGTGGTCTACGGTGGGGGAGGGGCCAAGTCAAGAACCAATCGGCCCTGGTCGTTCAGGCAGCGCTTGACGATGTCAAAAACTCTATAAGAGGGGAGAGGACAGCTTGAAGATCCTCCTTTCCTTTTCCGGTTGGAGCCAGAGACACCTACAGCCGAAGCTGAGCTGCCAGTAGCAGAGCTGACTAGAGGCTAGTGGGTAATCTTCTTACCGTAGAGGGGAAGCATGTATACGATTTTGCTTTATACCATCTCGCTTCTCTGTGGCCTTTTGGTTACCCTTATAAGGCGGACTTATTGGGCCTGGAAGCTTTTGATGAAAATATCAAAATGGGGACGCTGGTTTGTGGGCTTGTTATTGTGGAGTATAAATACATGCTTTAGTTCTCCTGCCTTCCTTTTAGGCACATATGAGATTCTCTTTGAAATCATAAATTCTGCCTTCCTAATACAGGGAGACAACATGCAAACAAATGTATACAAAGCAAGCCACATACAGGATTTAAAAATAGGAAATAATTAAAAGAGGAAAGGAACTAGAATTAATAAGCGTTGCTGAAAGTTTCCAAGAGAAGGCAAGATTTTATTTGGGACTTAAAAGATGCCAGCTTGGGGCAGTGGATAGAGCACTGGGCTTGGAGTCAGGAAGACTCTTCTTCCTGAATTTAAATCTGGTCTCAGACACTAACTAGCTGTGTGACCCTGGACAAGTCACTTAATGTTGTTTGCCTCAGTTTCTACATCTGTAAAATTAGCTGCAACCAAGTCTTCTTCCCTTTGCCTTCCTCCTACTCCCTATGAATTTCCAAATGAGAATGCTTCCCACCATTCTACTCCCATTTCTGGTTCTCCCACCTCCATTCTGTTCCTAGAATGTTCTCTTTACCCAACTCAGTAAAGTTCCCTTCCTTCTATCTCCTCTGGATTAATGAAAAGAGAAGGAAATGGCAAACCACTCCAGTATTTTTGCCCAAAAAAAGTGGGGTCATGAAGAGTTGAACGTGACTGAAAGAACTAAACAAAAACAATAAAGGATGCCAAAGAGGTCAATAGTCAGAGTGGAAGAGGGAGAGCATTCCAGGCATGGGAAACAGCTGAAAAATGTTTTATTTCTGGAACAGTAAAGAGGCCAGTGACACTGGATCTAAGAGTACGTGGTGGGCTAGGTTATGAAGGACTTTGAATGCCAAACAGAGGATTTGTATTTGATCCTGGAGGAAAAAGAAAAACACTGGAGGTGTGTATGTGTGTGTGTGTGTGTGTGTGTTACAGAGAGATGGAGACAGACACAGACAGAGACACAGAGACGTGATTGCACCTATGCTTCAGAAAAATCATTTTAGTAGCTGAATAGAGGACAGATTGGAGTACGGGGGACTTGAGGCAGGCAGACCCATTAGCAAACTACTACAGTAGTCTGGGGGCATTGTCAGAGGAGAAAAGAAGGCATATTTGAGAAACGTTGCAAAAGTGAAATCAACAGGCCTCCCCCAAAGTGGATGGGAGAGGCGGGGTGGGAAAAGAGTGAAAGATAGTGAGGAATCCAGGATGACTCCCAGGTTGCAAACTTGAGGGACTGGGAGGAGGGTGTTGCCCTCTACAGTAACAGGGAAGGTGGTAGAGAAGTGGGGTTTAGGAGGAAAGACAACTTCTTTTCTGGATATATTGAGTGTAAGATGTCCACTGAACATCCATATCACAACATGTGAAAGGCAGTTGGAGATTCCTCCTACCAGATCAGAGGTCAGCAGAGATACTGGGGCAGGAAAGGGAGAGTTGAGAATCATCAGCATAAAGATGGTAATTAAATCATCAAGTGAAGTATTAGAGAGGGAGAAGAGGGCCCAGGATAGAACTCCAAGTGACACCTACACTTGGAGGGTGTGATCCGGAGGAGGATCCAACAAAGGAGACAGAGAAGAAGCAGTCAGACAGATAGGAGAAGAACCAGGAGAGAGTGGCCTTTGAAGACCAAGAGAGAAAAGAGTATCAAGTTGGAGAAAGAGATCAACAGTGCTGAAGGCTGCAAAGAGGTCCAGGAGAATGAGGACCGAGAAAAGCCTGCCAGATTTTGCAGCTTAGAGATCATTATATACGCTCTCTACATACAGTCATTATAATGAAAGGAAACTCCTTAACTAATCCTAATTCCTCCTACCTTAGAAGCTAAAGACCGATTACTACATCAGTAAAATGGGTCATGGCGGTCTCCATGATTTCTATGCCGATGTCAATTAATCAATTCTTAAAGAGAGTGAGCCCCCAAATAACAGGTATCTTCCCTGTGAGCCATGTGTTATTAAAGAGGGGAGGGGAGGGGAGGAGACAGCGGAAGGGAAGGGAAGAGACAGGAAGGGAAGAGAGAGGACGGGAGAGAAGGGGAGAGGGAGAGAAGGGGAGAGGGAGAGGAGGGGAGAGGGAGAGGAGGGGAAAGGGAGGGGAGAGGGAGGGGAGGGGAGAAGTTCTACAATCTAGTTGGTCTTAATGTAATCCACTGGTAATCCAATGTAATTAATTGGTCCTGATGAATCCACTACTGATATATAATGATACACTAGCTTCTTTTTTCTGGGTAACAATAAGCAGTTTATTAATTGGGCTAGCAAATAATAAATTGATGGTCAGTGGTCTCTCTTGGTAACTAAAGACAGATACTCTAGCTTCTTGACTATAGTTTATTTCATTTTTGTCTGTGTGCCCAACATCTTGCACATAGTAGGTGCTTAATAAATACTAATTAAATTGTATTGGTCCAGAGAAACCAGTAATTTGTCGTGAAAATGACAGAATGATCACCTACAAATTAATGCTTATGCAGAGATAATAAAAATTTTAAAATACTCTAGTGATTTAGCCAGCAATAATATTTTAGCAGTAGCATTCCTACATGGTTTTGTGGTCTGAATGTTATAATATGGTTTCACGGGATTTATCAAACCGGGTAGAAGGAGCAATTGTTTCCTGACCCTAAATAAAAGAGGTGAGCTATAAGCTAACACATGAAAGAAAAAGAAAATTATGCCAGTGGTGCCTAATGCCAGAAGGCAGATTATGTAATAAAATTAATAGGGTCTATTTCATGATCACCATTTTAATCAGAAAATGGAATTACAGCATAGGTAGGGGCTTCAAGGCACACTCAGGGTAAAAATTGCAACTAGACTGAAAAGGGAGTAAACCAAACTGGCTCACTCCCATCACTTGAACTTCAAACCACTAGCTACATATTATTATGGCAAGGAAAAGTTCCAGCAGCTTAGCTGTGACATATTTGCCAGGAGAGGAGAAAAATGTTAATAATCTGAGTTAAAATATTATAGAGAATAGTCTAATGAAAGCACCCCTGGACCTTTCTTCTGGCATGCCACCTAATTTATTCACTAGTCAGATGCAATTTTCATTTAATCAAGAGCTATCTTGTCTAACTTTCAAACTGACAGTACCCCTGCAGAAGAAAATAACCTAATGCATCAAGATGATAGAAATTTTTCTACTTCTTCCACACATTCCTTCACTGCCAACAAAATGCCAGGAGTTTTGCTTTCTTTGCATGTTTTGGAAGGTTTATAAAACTGTAGCAGCCCCAAATTTCATTAGGGCTGTGTAATAACACATCCTGTCCACTGAATAATGGTTGCCAGATGTGCAGTCTGTATGTACCATCTGCAAACACCGAGCCACCTGCTCAAGGGTGTCATTTGCATGGGTCTATTGGAAGGAGAACACTCTTAACCCTGAATTTGCCCCCACCCATTGCATTCATCCTGGAACAATTTTATTGGATAACGGAGGGAGGGAGGAGAGAGTTGGAGCTAGAGTTCTTTTCTATTATTTTCTCCCTATTCCCTGAATTTCTGCGCACACACACACACACACACACACACACACACACACACACTCACACACACACATACTCACTCGCTCACTCACTTTTCCAAGCTGGCAGAATATTTGCTCCTCCTCTCCTCATATTCCATTCCCCTCCTTTCATTGGAACACAGACTTTTTCACCTTTGGCTGGTAATACCATGGAAGAGGGAGGCTGTATGGGAGGATTTTCACTTTCTAATTTCCAAAGGCAAGGGTCAGTTAGGAGTTTATAGACTCAGACCGATCAACACCATATATACCCTGATATTGCAAAAACACTCAGAATTATTCTTTAAAACCCTCCTACCAGGTCTTCTTCCTTTTATCTTCCTCCTACTCCTTACCAGTTCCCAAATGAGAATACTTCTGACCATTCTACTCCCATGTCCAGTTCTTTTCCCTCCTCCACCCTGTTCTGGGACCAATCTCTTTGCTGAACTCAATCATGATCCCTCCCTTCTATCTACTCTAAATTAATGAAAAGAGAAGTAGCAAATTCACCTTTAGCCCTCCCTGTTTGGGGAGAGAGTGTACAATCATGACCATCCCTCTACATCATCACACTTATACTTACCACTTTGGTTATAGAGGATATTTAATGTTTTCATTCACTTCTATTTAATCATTCAGGGCCTAAGAAGGGTCTGTGATTGCATTAATTTATGGAACTTCCCATGGAAGAATTCCCTCCATCAAAGCAGACTGAAGATCAAAATCTGTCTATGATTTGGCCAAATTCTAAGGAGTTGCCAGAGCCTCAGTGAGCTTAAGTGATTTGCTCTGAGTCAAGCATCTAAGTGTCAGCAGCACAATTTGAACGCAGGGGTTCCTGGCCACAAGTCTAATACTTTATCCACTATACTATCCTGTCTCATATTTGGGGTTTATCTTGTCATATGTTCTATTATACAACATACATCAATGACCTTGGTCCCCTAGAACCAAGATTTTGACTACTTAGCCTCCCTACATGGAAATCAACACTTAATAAGGGGTTTAGGCTTGATTGATTGAACATATAAATAAGGCCTCTGAGAAAAGGTTGGCTCTTGTTCTTACCTTCTTCCAGAAAAGCAGAGAGATGATGGAATATCTCATTCATTCATAGTTTATCCTAACACACACACACACACACACACACACACACACACACACACATACACACACACACATATGCACACACCCCTAAGAAGCCAGGTAAAATTTTTTAAAAATCTCAGAAAGCTGTTTTTGGAAATGCCATGTGGTTAATTAGGGGTTGCAAGTTTTGCTGGACATAGATGATTCTGGCTCCCATACATGCCACCCAGTAGTAGAAAGTCATAAATATTTTAACAGGGGAAGGAGAAACTTTACACTGTAGCTACCCTCTAAGAGGGAAGGATTCAAGGTGTCCTGAGGTGAGAGGTTTTGCTGACCACATGTTTAGAAGAAAAAAAAAGCCAATATTGGTCTTCTGTTTCTCCACCTATGTTCAGAATCACCTACTTCTGCTGCTGTTCTTCAGAGGAAAGAAGCAAGTCAGTTTATCATCTAGTTTCTAAACTTACAACATTATCTCCTTTTAAAAACTTCATTAAAAAAATCACTTACCCACTTGCTTGCTTCTCTGTTTCCTAAAAAACCGGAATCATCCTGGAAAATAACTTCTACTTGGCAATTGTTACAAATCTGTTGGTAGGGAGAAAAGAAGACATGGTTTGTTTTACCTGGTGCCTGTACATCACTTTTTTTTCAGTTCAAGAACTCCAAGTAATGTATGAATCTTCCTGGTATTGTGCCCACTTCAGATTTTGAGAATCTAAGGTGCTGAAGGTAGAGAGGAGCTTTCATGCAAAGTCCAGCAGGAGTCCAGAACCGTCAGCTCCCAGGTAGCTTATGTCCTGAATGGATCAGACTATCCAAAGTTCAGAGGATCATAGATTTAGAGCCAGAAGGGTCTTCTGAGGGCATCTAGACCAACTCTCCCCTTTTATACATAAGGTAACTGAAGCCACAGCTTCAGAGTGGCTTGCCCAAAGGTAAGTGACAGAAGTGAGATGAAACACAAATGTGTAAAAGTCCCCTAATTTCACGTCTCCTCTCCCAGATTCCCTTACATTCCCAATAACTCACCTATAGGACAGTAAAATAGCACAAGTCATAAAGGCTACTAGAGCCTAAGTTGGTTTAATAAAAATTAACATACAAGAATCTAGATTTATAAATCAGACAAATCCATTAGTTATTATTTCCTTTATGAAGAGATATTTCACAAAATGGGCAGGTAGGTGGCATAATGGATAAAATGCTAGGTCTGAAGGCGGGAAGACTCCATCTTCCTGAGTTCCAATCTAGCCTCAGATACTTAGTAGCTATGTGACCCTCTATAGGCTCCTCAGTGAAAGGGTAGACCTAGAAACTTCACCAGAAATGGGATATTATTGCATGTGAACAAATGATGACTGTATTCAGAGAAGCTTGGGAAGGCTCATATGAACTGGTACAGAACTAAGAAAGCAGAACCAGGAGAACAGTGTATAGGATAGAAACAAGAGTGTCAAGGAAAACCTCAATGAAAAATTTCAGAGCACCATCATCATAATAGCCACGAGTACTTCACAAATACTGCCTCATTTGATTCCACTCACAACCCTGGAAGGTAGGTGCTATATTATCCCCATTTTACTGATGAAGAAACTAAAGCACACATAACGTTAAGTCATTTTTCAGTCGTGTCCAACTCTCTGTGACCCCATTTGGAGTTTCTTTGGCAGAGGCGCTAGAATGGTTTGCCATTTCTTTCTCCAGTTCATTTTACAGGTGAGGAAACTGAGGCAAGCAGGGTTAAGTGACTTGTCCAGGATCACATACCTAGTAAGTGTCTGAGGCCAGATTTCAATTTAGGAAGATGAGTCTTTCTGACTCCAAGGCCAGCATTCTATCCACTATGCCACCTAGCTGCCCATGGTCATAAAGCTAGGAAATGTCTGAAGCCAGATTTGAACTCAGGTCTCCTGATTCCAGATCCAGCAAAGAGGATTTGGCTGATTTATTGATCAGACATCAGGAGAGTGTTAGTGAAATATACTTTCCACATCCAAGTAGAGGAGGCCACAGACAAGAGGTGTGAGGTGAAGCATACCATTTTCAGACTCGGCCAATGCATCGATTTGTTTTGGTTGAATATATTTATTTGCATGAGGGAGATATTGTGGGCCCAGGAGAAATGGGAAGTGACAGCGATATTTTTAAAAATAGTAAAAGGAACAATTTTTTTTAATTTCATCACTCACTAGGAGGAATGACAGCTCCTTCTCTCATTTTCCCAAAGCTGATTATATACTCTGCCTTGAGGGCTCCTTCCCATCACCCTTGTCCCTACAGCTAAAAAGAGCATTCCTTAAGGAGAGCAACCTGGAGGCTCAGAATAGATTATTTAAAGTTCCTAAGAACACATTTATATGACCTTGGGAAAAAAACAGACATAAGCAGAATATCACAGACACTAAAAGTTTGATGGGACCTTAAGACCAATCAAATCCAACCTGTATCTACACAGAAAGTCCTTCTGCAATATCCCTGACTGGTCGTTCTATACAGCCTTTCTTTGGAGATCTCTAACAGAGAGAAATCTAATTCCTGTCCCAATACCTTTGGGAAGACTTTCTTGTATAGTGTGCCTCAACATTTCCCTACAATGTCTATTTATGGCTTTTTTTGCTTTCTGAGGCCAAACAGAATTACCCATGGGTGCCCCCACTAGCATAAATAACTTCTTTTGTAATTGTATCATGTAGCTTGGAGGAGTCCTAGGCTCTTCCATGGCAGAAGACTTGAGTGGCTTCCATTTGTGGGTTGTCTCTTACTGAGGAAGCAGCTATAGCAGTTCATCCAGTTTCACGGCTCACTATTTGGTTTAGATGGACTATGGTGAATTGGTGTGACTGAATCTCTCAGTCACATCTGATTGAATGACTAACTGAATGAGAATGCAATTGTTAAGTATTCACTATGTGCCAGGCACTGTGCTAAGTATGAGAGATGGGGGGGGAGGGAGGAAGGGAGAGGTAGGGAGGGAGAGAACCCTTATTCAAAGGAGTTCACACTCTAACTGGAAGAGACACACACAAAAAAGGTCAGCTTCAGACAGATGGGAAAGGCTTAGAAGTCCTAGGGGCAGAGCAGCTGGCAGTGCCCAAGAGCTCTTCACTCCTATCAGAAGCTCACATGACAGTGCCAAGGGTCTGAAGAGTTCAGAGAGAAGGAAGATGACAAGATTTGCTTGGAGGATTTTAGGAGGTTAATAGCATGGCAAAGAGTAAGGCCTGGCGGTCCTTCAGCTCATCATAAGGAATAGAGTTAGTAGCTCCTATCTCATTCAATCGCTACAAGCATTCAAGCAGCCTGGGCAGGTTCTGGGAGACCCAAACCAGGGAAGGGGGAAGGCATGACGTGGCCTAACTTACTGCTATTTTCTCAGTAAGAAACAACCCATGGATGGAAGCAGTTAGAGTCTTATAGGTCTGAAAAGCCTAGAGCAGCCATACTCAAAACTGCAAGGCACACTTGAAAGAAATGACCCTCAAATGGGTGAGTGCACAAGACAGCACCAGAGTGTGTTCTACAAATGCCAGCTGACAAGTGAAATTACTATGTGTGGAAATTTAAGATGTAATCATTGAAATGCAGTCCTAATCAGGCTGGTGACCTTCCCCATGACATTTTAAAGCAGCTGCCCACATTTATACTGTCCTCCAGAGCCAGCAGGAGCTCTTTTGTATGCTGGAGTTGACTTTGCCAAGTGCCAGCTTGGGCAAATCATTTTTTATGTATCTGTACTTTGTAATCTCTTGTAGAGAAATGCAAAAGAACAAGAGGAAAAAAATAAAGGATGTCTGGATGTGTACAATTAGTTATCTTTTGGGATCTCTGAGCATCACAGAACATTTCTGAAATGTTTCTGTTTCAGCAAAACCCAAATCAACGTTGGCTGTGGGCATCTTTCCCTGTCATTTTTTAAACCACATGTGCATTCTGAGTAAAATTTAATCCGTATGTTTCTGATTCCTTTACACTTAACTCATCCACATGGTGTTAGGAAAGAGCTACTTGTGATGTCCAAGAACCCTTCTTAGACTTTTATGAGTTTTTTTAAGATTTTTTTTCTTAGAAATAGGAAGTGCCATTTGGCCAAGTGTAAACAAACTTGTTGGATGAAGATGGTTAATTCAGTTAGAGACATTGAACCCACCAACTGTGGAGTAGAATTTCGGCCTAGAAAAATCTTTTTCTCCCTGGCCAAGAAGGGAGAGTAAAGAACATATGGGGATGGTGGGAATGAGCAGATAAGAAAGGGAAGGGGGCAGTACAGTAGCTACTAACCTGATAACTGGTACAGAAGGCCCACAGAAGGGCTTTTGGCTCACTTCTACCCTTATTGGTTCTGTCATGTGCATGAAAATCAAAGGCTTAACATCAGTCAGTTCCCTCAGACGACATGACTTAACGATGCTCAGGGAAAAGATCTACTGAGAAAAATACAGTGCTTCGTGTTTTGCTTCTAATCATTTTTAAGTGGGGGCAAGACAGAGAGTCATGTCTGTGCTGAAATCACTGACCCCCATGTTCCCATTTTTGGAACCCACTTAACCCTGACATTCAGGCTTAGCTTCTCCTCAGGCCCTGGGACCAATCTAGCCAGAGTTCTAGGCAGAAGAGTTAGAAGAACCCATAGATTCAAAGTCCTAGCACCTCAGCATCATGTCTTTTATTTCTGGTCCTGCTCTGATCTTGTGCCCTATGTTTTGAAACTTGGTTCTCCTGTCTTTTATACTATAGCTACAACCACTGAACTTGCATCCTAGCCCCAGGAATACAGTCTCTTTCTTGGTAACTTGATCCATTCCCTACATCCTCTAGGACTGAGGTCCTGACTTGGTCATACCATTCTTCCCCTTGGTAACCTGCCCTATTCTCCATATCCTCTAGTACTGGAACCATGCCTTGAACCACAGTTCCAACAACTGGGTCTCATTATCTGATGCCAGACCTTCCTGAATCTGACCACCTACCTGCCTGGATGTCTGCCTATGGCCTGTCACCAGACTACTCCAACATTAGGACACATTCCTGCTGCTGACCACTGGACCTCCCTGATGCTGACCACCTGCTTGCTTGAATCTAACTATTGCCACACTCGCTTGATGCTCCAACTACCTATGCAGATATCCTCCTGGCCCTACCCCAGCAGCTCCATGTAGCCTCCCAGTCCCAGCTGCAGCCAGGTCTAGTCTATATGTAGGCCTACAGAGACATTATCACAACTACTCTCCACACCTTTGACTTTGGCCTTGTAGGAGTCTATGGAAAAGAGGCAAGTTAGTACAGAGTAAATTAGTAAAAATAAATGAATGAACAAACAAACAAATAAATAAATAAATAAAAGTTCTTCTACAAGAGAAAGGAATCTGAGACACCAACACTGAAAGTCATAATTTATGAAAGCCGACACATCTGGGTATTATGAAAGAGGCCTACATTCTTTCCTCTTCTTTAGCCAAAATTTTGATGGGCTTTTCTTTACACTACTATTATTCCTAGGAGAAGAGGCAACCCTGTTTCTTTTATTTCTCCACATGCCATCCCCATTACTTACATCTGAGGCCATTATCTAGTAACTTCTTAGATCTACCTCTAAGAAGAAAGGAATCAAAGAAGGCAATAGTGTGCTAAAGAAGGCATCTGCAGATGGTCAAACTCTGAGACAAATTTACATTCCACAGAGGTCAGTTCTGGGCTGCTTTTTGCAGCTGGACACAACGAAAATATTCTTTCTCCTTCCCCTCTCCTACCCTCCCTCAAGGAGGTTTCATTGACTTAGGTCACAGCTGTCCCAGAGGCCCTCTGAGGAGACCTGAATGAGGGCAAGGAAGGGGCAGGGAAGGGGATTAAAATGCTGACTGCTCTGTTGATCGTTTCCATAGCTTTGCTGGAAAATTGCTAAGTTAGCATCCCCTGGCCCATGATAACAATTATAATAGCTAGCATTTAAAGTTGGCAAATTGCTTCATATGTGTTATCTCATCTGATCCTCACAATAGAGGTAGGTGCTATTATTATCCCTGTTTTGTTTTGTTTTTTACAGATAAGGAAACTGAGGTTAAGAGAGGAGGGACTGCCCAGGGGGAACACATCTAGGTAAGTTCCCGAGACAGCATTCAAACTCAGGTCTTCTTAAATCCAAATCTGGTATTCTGCCTACTGTACCACTGAGAGGACTGTGTCTCTATAAGGGACCTTCCCAAACTCGCTTGTAATGAACTAAAAGAAATGCCATTTCTATATGGCTGGAGCCTTTTGGTCTCTGCCTGTTAGTGAGGCTCAGAGGCAGCCACCAAGGACAATGTAATCGCTACCTGCATCACTCCATCTTGTTTAATGAGCTAGTGAGCCCTTATCTCCTTACTGTGATTCACACCATGAGACTGAATACATTTCATTCAGAGTCAGGCTTACTCTGCAGCCTGAATCATTGCTGTCATCGTGTCCTTTGGCAACGTGTTTTATCTCTGTTTTCCTCCTGTGCTCCCCAAAGGAGAGCTGTTCCCTAGAGGCTAATTTGGCAGACAATTTCCGTGTGCCATTCTGCCCATTCCCTGTCACTAGATCTTGCCTCAGAATTACTTTTGCAGTTGAGGAAAGGATTGGCCCTGATCCATCCAGACTCTCTCAGCAGGTCACCCAGCTGACCAAACAATCAACATTTGCCAATTGGCAATCCAGGATTGGGAGCACAGCCTGTGGCTGTGGAACAATGCGAAGCTCATTGGGTCATCGAGGTGTTGAACCTATGAATGGGGTTGGCCAGCTGTCAGGCCCCATCAGAGGGTGGATGGATAATGGAGTCGGAGCTTGTGAATCCTGGCAGACTTCTTGGGAGCCATTTGCATGATCCAGACCTTTCTTTCCTTGCCAGCAAAATGTGAACTCTGTTTTCATGAAAATTAGAACAAAGACCCAAAATATCAGGCTAGAGAATGAACTGTAGCATTATATTTGACTCATCTTTCTATGTCTACTCATCTCTTGACTTCTCTCTGTGTGTCTCTCTGATTCTCTCTCCCTTTTTGTCTCTCTTTCTGTCTCCATCTCTGTGTCTGTCTGTGTCTATCTCTGTCTCCCTCTCACTCCTCTATCCAACTCTCTTTCTTTCTCCTCTCTCTCCCTCTCTTCTCTCTCTCCTCCATCTATTATATTCTATTCCCCACCTCTGTGACTTTGCACAGATGGTTCCTCACATTAGAAGGCACTCTCTTCTTAGGTAGAGAACAAACAGGTTCCCTACATTACTTCAAAGCACAGAAGAAGTACCACCACATGATTTCCTCCAGTTCTTTGTGCACTCTTCCAAAGGAAACTATTTTTATTCCTTTGTATTCACTCATCTGTGTACATATTGCATCCCCTCCAGTAAAACATAAGCTCCTCGAGGGCAGGATCAGTTTCATTTCTGTCATTTGTAGCCCAGCACCTTGCATGTAGTTGGTTTTTTGTTGTTTTTGTTTTGCAATTCAATTGTTTCAATAATGTGTGACTCTTCATGACTCTATTTGGGGTTTTCTTGGCAAAGATATTAGAGTGGCTTGCCATTTCCTTCTCCAGCTCATTTTACAGATGAGAAACTGAGACAAACAGGGTTAAGTGACTTGCCTAGGGTAACATAGCTAGTAAGTGTCTAAGGCCAAATTTGAACTCAGATCTCCCCAATTCTAGGCCTAGCAGTCTATCCACTAAGCCACCTAGCTGGCCTTGCACATAGTAGGCATTCAACAAGTGTCTGTTGAATTGAAATGCCTCAATGTTAAAAAGTCTACCTCACAGATGCTGTACCTGTTAAAATATTATTTTAAGCTCACTGTCTTGGCAGCCCCTGCCAAAGGCACAAGTAGAATCGACATCACTGAAAATGATTAGAGTCAACATTTTATAGCCCAGTTATGATGATGATTTGCTAGTGCTTTTAATGCTAACGACAAGTTGGCCCTTCCTAGCTTTCTAATGTTATTCCATATTTGCTAGTACTCAAACAGTTCCTATCTTTTTTGTCTTTGCACTCATTATTTATCCGTCATGCCTGGAATGCTTCCCCTCCTCACTTCCACCTTTGTAAAACCCTGGCTTACTACAAGACTCAGCTCCAATGCCTCCTTCTGCAAAATGTCCCCAGTTGCTTTCTGCTCTAAGGCAACCTTCCAACAACACCGTATCTATCTCAAATGTGCCTGTTTATACACAAGCTGACTCCTCCAACAGAAGGTAAGCCCCTTGAGGGCAGAGGTTGTGTCTGCAAGCTGTAAGTGCCTAATAAATGCTTTATGATTGATTGATTCTTAGTAACAGTTGGTATTTATATTATTATATAAATTATTTATATTATGTAATGGAATCAAAGTTAACTACAGAACTGATACAACAAATATCAGACAATAGTCAAAAACCAGTCATGGTTGCTTTCTCTATTGTGAGTCACTACCAATGTGTTTCAATCAGAATAGAAAAAGAACCCTTCTATCAGAAGAATGAAGAAAATGGAGTTTGCTTCCACAGTTATTTGACTTGGCACAGCACTGAAACTTTGGCTATAGGAACAAGTTATAACATTAGAGACACAGAATCTCAGAGTTGGGACACCTTGGAATCATCTAAGATTACCAATACCCAAATAGGAATAGCATCTATGATATCTCTGACAAGTGGTCATCCAGCTTTCCCCTAAGACCTACTAATGATGGAAACCTACTACTATCCATCACAGCCCATTGAACTTTAGGGAAATGTTTGCTTTCAGGAATTTTTTTTTCTCTTATATCAAACCAAAATCTGCTTCAGTAAAACTTTTACCTTAGTTGTGTTCCTAATTCTACCATCTGGGCCTAAGGAGAGCAAGTCCAGTCCTTCCAAATCACTACAACCAGGTCCCACTTTCCAAGTCTTTTCTTCTCTAAATATACCCATTTCCTTCAACCAATCCTCTCTCACATAACTTGATTTCTAGTGCTGTCCCTGTCAATTCTTTTCAAAGAAGCTACTACACAAGCTGACAGATAAGAATGGAAATTAGACCCTATGTATCTGGATGGATAACTGTACATCTTGATCATTATGTGCAATGAATCTGTGGGTACTAACAGTACAAAAGTTCAAAAATCCTTTGAGCTATATACAATTGAGACTTGACTCTCAAAAGATTCAGAATCTTTACTGGATTCTTGAGTATCTGAGTCATCCATCCAGGTACATGAGACCTCTTCTGGGTCACCCCTAGATTGGGCCAGCCAAATCAATCCAAAGTGCCCATTTGCCAGGTTCTTTGTTGGTTGCTGGGAATATCCAAATATCCCCAACTGAGCAAATCCAAAGAATGAAACAATCTCTACTAGTGAGGGGCTTAGGTTTAGGATTGAAATGCAGTAAAATTTTACTTGTGGGCCATAAAATATTTAATAAAGAGAAGTTTATTCAGCCATGAAAAAGATCAGTAATGATTGAAGTGCAAATTATGTGAAAGGCAGTATGTAAGCATTGAGGATAAGAATATTAAAGCAGAGATAGCCCTCTTCTCAAGGAACTCATAATCTAATAAAGGGAGATGACACAATAGGTATAGGAGAATTCAGCTACAAGTAAGATGGAAAGGCCCATACCCCTCCCCACCCCATAATCCATAGGGTGTAATCACAAAGCAGATCTTAGTACATCTTCTCTAGTATCATCACCACTGTTAAAATAATGTTTCTAATTCTGAACCATTTGGTAAGAATCTTCTTTTCTGGGACTTCAGTAACTACAGAGGCAGTTGTCAGTTCCCATCTTCACAGGGTTGCTCCCCAAGATGACGGCAACAAGAGCTGGGCTAGAAACAAGACCAAGTCCTAGAGGATTGCCTGAGGCCTAGAGAGCTTATGAGACTTGCCTGAGGTATTCAGTGATTTCTGAGCTCAACATGAAGAAAAAAAAAGACATTGCAGCCAAGAAAGAAAATCCCATGAGTAACCTAGTACCCAGAAAAAGGGACAAACTAGTTCTATTCTACTCTGACCTTCAAAGACCATATCTGGATGACTATATTCATTTCCGGGCACCACATTTTTGGAAAGACAAACTGGAATAAATCCAGAAGAGAATGACTAGGATGGTAAGGGGACCAGAGAACACACTACAAAAGGATTCATTGAAGAAACCATCAGTGCTTAGACTAGGGGAGGGGAAGACTTAGGGAAGCTATAACAGCAGTTTTCAAGAATTTCAAGGGCTGTTATGGGGCGGGGTGGATTAGACTTGTCCTATTTGCCCCTTGAGTGTAGAGCTAGGAAAAGTAAGTAGAGTTGCAAAGAGGTAAATCTATTTTTGATGTAAGGGAAAACTTTCTGACACTGAAATATCCAGAAGTGGAGTCAGCTGCCTCAGGAGCTAGTGAGTTTCTGCATAGTAAACTTTCCAAAGCAAAGATGAGAAGATGACTTGTTGGGGATTCAGGTAAGAGACATTTAGATATGGATTTGACCAGACAGCTTCTGAGGTCCTGTATAACTCACAGATTCTTTGATTTAGTGATTTACTCAGTGGCACAACTGCCATTGCATTTGACTGAGTTACAAAACCAGCAGTCCACTAAGGATACGATGTACTTTCAAATGTTACAGAATAGGGAACACATTCAGGTATTTGGCCCAGAAATGCAGGCTTGGACTCTGCCAAGCATATTCCACCCACAAGATGCTGGAAAGGACTTTGCACAACATGATCTCTGCCTCCTGTCACTCCTCTCCAGTTTCCCTTGTATTTTGTGACAGAAGGAGGAAAAAAAAGAATCTGTGTTTGGAAACGCTAATACCAAATTCAAGAAAAAAGCAAATATGTCTCAATCTGGGTAAATCTTCAGTTTCCAGATGTCCAAGAAGAGAATAAAACTGAAGATTTAGAAGTAGTAGAAATGATTGATAAAGACAGAAAAAATGAGATCGATAAATTTCCATGATTGTTTAGAGAGTATTGTGGGGTTTTTTCTTCTCCATCTCCTTCCCCCTAATTTTCTTCTCCGAAAATGATTTTTTTCTGTACCTGTTAAATGCTAAGTGATCATAATAACTTTATTATCATGTTGATGGTTTTTCTGGTTCTCCAAATTTTGCCTGCTTCTCAAACTGGAAAAATAAATTGAAATAACTGAGGCCCCCCACCATTTAAAAACATGTAGCTCTAAAACTAATGTCTATGTACTTCAATTCATTAATGATTTCATAAATGGGAGCACTCCCACCAATGGTGCAGATTGCATCCTACCCAACCTTTAACTCATACAACTCATCCATATCCTCCTCTAGTAAATCCTCCATAGGAAGAGTCAACCAGTGTACAAAGGGTCTTCCTCTACGTCTTTTAACATTTTGAGGGCAACAATGTAATCCATCTTGATTTCTAAATGACTGACTCACCTGAATTTCCAGTCCTACATTTTTGGTGATATATTCTCATCTGGGGCTTTTTTGCATGCTATTCAGTGTCTCTAATGTACCAGAGCCTATTTAAACATAATGTATATTTCTCTAGTGCTTTTTGGTTCATTCATTCTTTGAAGGTTATAAGGTTCACCATCAAAAGCATATTCTAGCTTAAAATATTTTTGTTAGTTCTGTTGTAATGACCCATGATTCACATTCAGAAGAATATGTTTTAATAAATTATTTTGTTGGATCAGGTTTAGAGAGTGCATATGTTGCAATTTTTTTAAATGTAATTGTTATCTTTCTCCAGTTCACCTCTTGGCCAAGCTCATCATCTATCCATTATGCCTATCTAAGATATGTACTGATATATATTGACCAGATCTATGTATGGTCTGTTCATCCTACTGACTAACCAGACTATCTGGACAATAAACATTTTTCCTCTTCCACTTGATTTTTCCTGTGTGAATTGTTCAGTTGAACACTTTCAAGGGATTATGGAGCTCATTTAGAAGGATCCACAAGAATCCAGATCTTGATACAATCAGGACAATGTTATCTAAAAACAAGAGCATCTGGAGAATTTCATCATATGAGGTAATATCCTTCCCATTTGGGCTCTCCATCGGACATGCTATATACTGCGGCAAATGCCTTTAGTAAGTACATGTCTGCCTGTTCTATGTCTCCATTGATAATAATAGTAAGTACAAAGAAATTTCTTTTTTTGCTGAATCTATCAAGACATCTTATATTATCTTAACACATGCTTGGGAGACACATTGTTATAACTAAGCCTTCAAGGCTACATTTTGTTCTACAAAATCAATTTTTTTTAATAATCACATAACAATAAATACAGTGGAATTATGTATCAACTTTTCATGCGACCATCAACTTATGATCTGCTATAAAATATTATTTTTAAAGCTTTGCTTACTTCTTCTTGTGTTCATCAAGGAGGTTCGCAATATATGTATAAGTTATTCTTAAAGATTTTGAAGAGGTCAAAAAGTAGAAATAAAAGTTGGTAGTTATTAATTTCTTCTTGATCATCTTTTAAAGGTACTACTAACAAGCTTTAACTTTTGTTCTAATCATTTAGTATCTTCCCTTTTTACAATATTGAGAGCTCCTTCAAAATTGTTACCTCCAGCATAGACCTCTAACTTGAGTTGGCCCAGCTTTTCTGTCTTTATTTTCTTTAATATACCTTTTGCTCCTTCAAGAAGCACTGTGATTTTAGACTACAAATATGGATGTGCTATCATTAATGAACAAAATAGTTTATTACAGAAATACTGACAGATCTTTTTCTGTTTTTCCCTCTATTTTTTATCCTCCTTCCATTTTCTACCTTAAATTTGTCCTTAGGGTGATCCGATTTAATTGGATTTCATGACAGTCCTTCTTGTTGAACCACCCTATGTTTCTCATTATTTTAGGAGGGGATGCTATTCATAATTTCCTATTAATCTCCTCTGTATATTTTTATAAATAGTTTTACAATCTTACAATCTAAACTGGTTTTTCACTTGGTTGACATACAGTTCTTTTATGGCAATGGGAATAAGGATTTGCTGACTAAGGCAATTTCCTAGGTCCTTTGGCCTCTTTCTTGTGACAAGGGCTTTCTGTCGGTTTAACTTCTGCAAGAAAATTGTGATAGTATTTACTGAAATCTACTCATTTATCCATGTCCCATATTTGGAATTGATGGCTTATTTTTAAAGGTCAGCTTGAATTTGCTTTAATTATACTCAAATTTTTTCTCATTTCATTCATTCATTCCACTAATTTGCTATTGATTTCAACATTTGTCAAACAAATTAATCATTTGACTGAATACAAACAAATGATTTGGAAGACATTTCCACATCAGCAGCCATTCATTTCCTGTCTGTTAAGAGATACTCAGTTACATTTTTCAAGATGGTAATCATTGCTTCCCATATCGAGGACCTCCTACCTCTCTTTTGAAGAATGATATAGAAGCATATAGCTTCTGTGTTGTCCATGAGCCTTTTTCACTTTTCATTCTGAATCATGCTTTCCAATGTCTAACTATTACAAAAATAAACTGTGGTTCTATATTTAATATAACAAATATGATAATTTTATAAGAATTCAAAATACGCATAATGCATTTTTATATTCTTAAACTCACAAAATTGCTTTAGAGCTGGAAAGGATGCTAAAAAAAATAACAAGTACTACACAGAATTCCATTTTCCCCAAAAAACAATGTTCATCAGTCAAGAAGAGTGGTAGAGGAAATTTTTATTTCCTCATGGCATCAAGTTTTTCAGAAATTTAATATCTCTAGTCAACAGTTGTATGCTAGTGTGCAGTCTTTCTCTTCCAACCTGGACCTTCCAAGTAATTCACCTGGGGATTTCAGTAAAGTTAAATGACCCCTTTGCCTGTATCACCCTTTATTAATGTGAATTAATGTCACTTTGCAATCATTCAGATCATAAACATGCTGTGGAGATTAAGTGAAGAGAACAATGACCTGGAAACAATATTGTGAACGAAAACATTTGGAACACTGATGGGGGGAAATAGTACATGTTCAAGCAAAACCTCACTCAAATGCCACAACTCCTAGGTCAGCAGGTCCAAAAAGGAGGAAAAAGAAAGTAGGTATCAACCACCATAAGCTAAAAAATAGATAGGGCAAGAAACAGGAGTTATTTTTCTACCTCCAATTTTCTAGACTGGCTCTTGGATTAGTGAACTGGTTTTTTCAGGATATCCAATAGTAGAGCCATAACTAGAATGAAGCGAATGAACTTTGCTCCTGTTCACCAAAATTTAGATAGTACTAATAACATGGACACTTATTTAGCATCTTGGAAACAATTGAGTTTAGGAATTAGCAAGAACAATTAGTTAAAACAGGACAAATACCCCTTGACCCTACTTCCAAGAAGAACTTTTCTCCAGCCCTACTAACCTATCACTCCTCCAACACACATGTATCAGCCTTCCAGCAATGCTCTCAAGGTGTCCTGGCATCTCTCCATGTCCCTGTTCAGCTGAATATTTTTTCAAGTTTGATCAAATGACATGTCTCATGGTGTTTGTCCTACTTACAGCTTTGTCCAATAGTGCCATTGAGCACCACTAGAAACTCTAAGGCTACAACAGATTAATAGATAAAGATTCAGTAAACCAATTAAAAAAATAATCAAGTACCTACTATGTGCCAGCAATTAAGGAAACTAGAACAAAAAAAATGAAACAATACCTGCTCTCAAGGAGTTTATGTGATAGGGAAGAATATACATACACACATATATATACATACATACACATATATATACACTGTTTTATTGCACTTTGCTTTATTGCACTTTGCAGATATTATGTAATTTACAAATTGAAGGTTTGTGGCAACACTGTGTGGACCAAGTCTATTGGTGCCATTTTTCCCACAGCATGTGCTCACATCATCTCTCTGTATCATATTTTGGTAATTCTCACAATATTTCAAATTTTTTTCGTTGTTATTAGATCGGTTGTGGTGATCAGTGATCAGTGATTTTTGACATTACTATTGTGATTGTTTTGAGGTGCCATGAATCATGCCCATATAAGATGGCAAATTTAATCAATAAAGGCAAGTGTGTTCTGACTGCTCCGCCAATCAGCTATTCCTGTCTCTCTCTCTTTCCTTGGGCCTCCCTATTCCCCAAGTCACAACAATATTTAAATTAGGCCAATTAATAACCCCATAATGGCTTCTAAGTGTTCGAGTGATAGGAAGAGTCAATTGATGGGACAAACTTAATTTTTGTCTTATTTTAAGAAATTGCCACAGCCACCTCAACTTTCAGCAACCACCATCCTGATCAGTCAGCAGCCATCAACATCAAGGCAAGACCTTCTACCAGATAATGGTTAGCATTTTTTAGCAATAAAGTATTTTTAATTAAGGTATGTACATTTTTTTTCAGACATGATACTATTGAACACTTAATAGGCTACAGAATAGTGCAAATATAACTTCTATATGCACTAGGAAACCAAAAATTTCATGTGACTTGCTTTATTGCAATATTTGTTTGATTGGGGTGGTCCGGAACCAAACTCTCAATATCTTTGACGTATTCCTGTATCTATAATATGTTTTTATTTATTTTTCTTTAGGCATTTTATATATAATACACATCATATGTGTACGTGTTTTATACCTATGTAAAATAATGTGTGTATATGTATATATGTGTGTAGATAGATAGATGTACACACATAGAATCAATAAGATGTGAAACACAATGTCATTATATATAACATAGTGAGGGAAGGTCAGCACTTGCAATTGAGGATATCCTGACTAGCTTCATATAGAAGATAGCATTCAAACTGCATCTTGAAGAGAGAAATTCTAGAAGTTGAAGCAAAGAAAAGAGGCATTCCAGGGATAGGGAATGACTAAGGCAGGGGCATAAAGAAGGAAGGCTTATCTTGTGTAAGGAATGGAGAGAAGGCCCAGTTTGCCTGGACCATAGTGCATGGGAAACATCGATACATAATGAAGTTGGAAAGTAAGTTGGCATCAGGCTGTAATGGGCAAAATGTTGGAATTTGGGAAAACAGGAACCCAATTAACTGGTAGACTACAAGAGGAAACATGGATCTATCATTAGCTATATACAGTTGGATATAATTAGTGCTTTAAGAGGTAAAAATGTATACAGGATAGTAATAATGTGTACAGGGGGAAGAACATACAAAGGAAGTCTATACAAATAATACATTTATCCAGATATAAGTTCTCTAAGGGGAAAGCTATTCCCAAACTTTCCCAGAAGTTTGGTCACTAGTTGAAACAATGAAAAATATGTGCTCCATAAACAGAAATATCAATAAACTGTGGTGTGGGGCAGTAGGAAAGACAAACTTCCTCATTTAGGGGAGGGAGTAGCTTTAAAAAAAATTTACTGGCTGAGTTTACTTGGTGTTGATTTTAACATGATATTGCTGTTACATCTAAAACAAGTGAATGGTGTTCGGTGAAAGACTTAGCAACTCTGATCAATACAATGATCCACAATACCTGCTCTCAAGGAGTTTATGTGTTAGGGAAGAATATACATACACATATATACATACACTTTCATATACCTTGTTTTATTGCACTTTGCAGATATTATGGAATTTACGAATTGAACAATTCCAAAGGACTTATGAATGTTATCCAGCTTTAGATACAGAACTGATGAACTCAAAGCTATATTTTGTTTTGTTTTGTTTTAAGTCAAACAGAGGAATTTATGGCTGATTCTAGAGGCAATGAGGAACCAAAGGTTATCGCATGCAGGGTGATGTGACCAGATGCGTGCTTAAGAAAGGTCACTTTTATAGTTGTGTTGTGTGAAGGTCAGACTGAAGTGAGGAGTGATCTGAGGGAGGAAGAACAGTTAGAAAATCACTGTGACAGTCCAAACCAAAGGTTAGAAGGGCCTAAACTGAGCTGAAGTAGTAGCTTATGAGTAGAGAGAAATGTCAAACTGAAAGATGTAGAGGTGAAAAAGCAAGGTTTGTCAAATGAATATATATGTGAAGTAAGGGAAAGGGAGAAGCTGAGGCTAGACTTCCATTGGGTAAAGGTAGGTATCACAGCCAGCCTCATTCTTATTCTACTTGCCCATATCTTCCCACAATGCTCGGTCTGTATAAGTTACAGCTGTACCTAGAAATCTGTATTCCAAAGTTCTGATCCTGACTTGTTCAATAATTTGCCAGGTTAACATTTTTTAATTTTTTATTCATTTTGAACTTAAATGCCAATAGACACACACAAAATAGAACATTTCCATGTACACCAAACCATATAAAAAGAAGATTCCATTTAAAACCATGAATTTCCATTTTAAAAAACTATGTAATAAATACTTCTGATCATTTTTAATAAGCTATGTAATAAATACTAGTCATCCCTTTCAAAGCTACCCTGTTTTTGTGTGCTTCCTTCTAAGTTTTCTTTTGTTCTCTACTGTGTACTTGTATTTTTTTCTCCCAGGTTAACTTTTGCAAATAATTTATTCTGTGGGCCTTATTAAGATATAATAATATATTTTCTTGTTCTGGACAAAAATTTTTAATATACATGAGAATCAGCTTAGTGTAGTGGATAGAGAGCTGACATCAGAACCAGGAAGATCAGCCTCTATTACATACACTGACTTGAAATACCTCGGGCAAATCGCTTAACCTATCAATGCTCTAAGCAACTCTCTAAAACTAAATTGCATAGAAAGTGCCTATTGCATTGGTGAAGAGTATTTCCTAATCTGGGAGTTCTCAATGTCAATGAAATCACAGTTCTTATCAGTCAGCCAACGAGCATTTATTAAGTGCTTGGTGTATGCCAACCCCTATACAAGAGAAGGAAGAATAATTGCACCTCAAAAAATAATTTCACTTTTCTAGACCTATACCTGAAGGGGGATGTGAAAAAAGTAAAAGGAGAAAAAAAAGGAAGTTGGCTGGGGAAGGTTGGGATGGGTGATCTGGAGAGTCCCTCCCATTCCTAACATTCTAATATTCTGAATGTGCTTCTAAAAAGAATGAGATAGGATCTTCAAAATGCTTAGTTTCTTATACATAGATACCGATAGATACTTTGCAAGGTGTTTTCAACATAAAGCCCTTATGTGGATCTAAATATCATTATTATTATTGACATATTAACACATTATATTTAATAGTAGCGATATTATGTGGTAGTAGAGTGCTAGACTCTGAATCATGAAGACCTGGGTTCAAATCCCACCTCTAATTATTACCTATATGACCATAGGCTATTCTCTTAATGTACATGAGCCTCCATCACCCCCCTCCCCAGACCTATTTATTAAGATACAGAGGAGTCAAAATCACATTAGTGGAGGAAATCACGATATAAAAAGTTCCCCAACTTATAAAATCACAGCTCCTTTTTGCATATTTGAAGAGATGAGTATAATACAATGTCAAAGCACAAAGGCTATGTTATTTATATTAATAATCAATTAATAACTAATAAAATTTCCACCATTGGCCGCACTTGGACTTGAGAAGATGGTTTGTAATTCAACAAAAAATAGAGAAACAAACTCCCCCATAAGAAACCTAGCACTGGATTAAAAAAGCCTCTCTAAACTAATCTCTCCCTATATCAGCTTAGCCAAGATTATGTAGAACAAAAAGCTATTTCTACTATATGGTTGACATAAGGCAAGTTGTTTCCTGTGCTTGTAGGATTGGTTATGGTGACTCAGGAAAGATTCCATTGAAATTTCTAGTCCGCAATAAAGGAAAACCTGATTAAATGATAGGTGCAGGCAACTAGCCAAACAATTAAATATAATTGTAGGGTGCTGTACCTTGGCTGTTAAAACACATATAATAATGTTGGTAAGATTATAAAACTCTCAACATGCAGTGATAAAAGAATTGACACAGCATTCTTATTTACGTGAACTCTCAGGTGACTTCCCCACCTGGAAACTCTGGCTATGATAAGAACTATCTCTGTAGTTCTTAAGAATTTGCCCATGGTAACACAGCTAAGACAGGTATCAAAGACAGAATTTGAACTCATGTCTTCCTAACTCTGAGCCCAACACTCTGGCTCAAAAACTTAGAAATGTTCTAGGGAAAATAATAGATATTTATGCAGCACTTTCAAATACACAAATTTTGTATATGGTATCTTATTCCAACTTTATGATGACCTTGTAAAAGTATTGTGAACCTTATTTTACAGATGACGAAATGGAGGATCCTAGAGATTGTGATTGGCACATGGCCTCACAGCTAAAAAGTATCAAAGGCTGGATTAGAATCCAGGTCTTCCTGATGCCATGTCCAGCATGGCACATACTGCTATGTGATACACTCGCATAGAACCAAACAATAAATCAACCAATCCTGGCCGAAGAAAAAGGGTATCCTTTCTTTTAAACTAATAAAGTCTGCTAATTTATTATTGTTAACTTATTAGTTAACTATTATATGGCTGTCCCATTTAGAAGGAACACTGGAAACTCCTGCATCCCTCAACATAAATAAATTTCAATAGAAGAGATGTGTAAAATCCTTTCTTCACCACAAACCTGTGAAGTAGGTAAAGCAACTATTATCTTCCCCACTTTACAGATGAGAAAACTGATGCACGGTGTGGGGTAAAGACTTGCTCAGAGTCACACAGTTGACATATCAGTCAGGATTCGAACTCAGGACTCCTCATTCTCCACTACATCATACTATTTTTTTTAAAGTATGTAGTTCTTTTGGAGGAGTGAAAACAAATACGCAAATTAAGGAAAACCAATGTAAAGACAATTAGCATGTCACTCAAGTAATAGTTGGTCACATTAATATAGCATTTTATAGTTTTTTATAGTTTTATAGTTTATAGTGTTTTCCTTAGAATAAGCCCATGGTAGAGGTGATATCATCATGCCCATTCTTTACACATGAAGAAACTGAGGTTCAAGGAGTTTAAGTGACTTGCAGAAGATCACATAGAAAACAGCAGAATCAGCATTTGGACCCAAACCTTTAGACTCCCAGTCCAGTGCTCTTTCCGCTACATCAAGTCATTTCACCCATATATTTTGGTCCCCTTACAGAAATGAAGGTCTATCATATTTGGGCGTTCTAGCCACTTGCCATGTCATTAAAATATTCATGTCCCAACTTACTGTTAATGCAAGAGAGCAAGTACTGAAACTGAAATCAGAGGATGGGAGGAATGGGTCTATTTGTTCTAGGTCTAGGAAGTTTCCCAGTGATGATCAACTAGCGAAGTTCAGCCTAGAAGGAGCAATTCACATTGCTAGAGTTGATACTTTGATCTTGAGACCAGCCTCAAAATTTTGCCACATTGAAGATTGTTTACAGCTTCCATAGCAAAATGGGGACCTAGTGCATTAAGAACTCCAGGAATGCCACCCATGCTTTCCCTTTTTTTGTTCATGCTGTGCCCTGTCTACAACTTTTCTGGGGCAAGGTCCACAAGGTCTACAGTACATATGTTACCTCCATATATGTATGGCCCCTCTAAACATCCACTGGTCAAGCTACTCAGAGACTTGGGCACAGAGGATACCTCATGGAAATTGATCTAATGAATCAGTGTCTAAAGGTCAGCAAAAGGTACATCCTTGATGGAATATCATGAGCCACTCCATTTTTAGGTGTTTTGATAGAAACTGGTAACATGATAGATTTCTATTCCATGTAACATCCGGGGATCTCGAAAACACCCTTAGGGTGTTGGGGCAGAGAATCGGATCGTCATGGTATTGGCTGTAAGCCCCAGGCTATACATGCACTATCTTACAAACACAGACCAGATAAAATAACCCCTTCCAGGGAGATCCCAACCACAATTACTATGCACGAGGTGCCTGAAAAAGGGAGACATAAATTCGATGGTACCCCTTTCCCTGATTCTGTCTTCCCACAGCTCAGTGAAAGGGGCAGGGTATAGAATAAAGCACCCACATAAGGAAAACTCCCAGAGAGACCCAGGCAATATAAGCTCTTCCTTAGCTCTGGAGACTTACTTGGATCTAAAACTCTCTGCTGATCACCAAATTTACACAAAGAACACTGTGACGTTAACATTTACTAGCTGTATTAAGCTGATTGTCCTTCCTGATCCTCAGTTTCCTCATCTGTAAAATAAGATAATATGTGTGGTGCCTACCTCAAAGGGTTGTTGTGAGGATCAAATGAAATACTTTTTAACGTAAAGTGACTTGTAAACTTTTAAGTCCTACACGTGTTAACTATTATTATTGTTGTTATAGAGAGGCAATACTGGGTAGAGAGCTGGCCTCAAAGCTTGAAGACTAGAGTTCAAGCCCTGCCTCTAATTCCTGTGTGACCCTGGACAAGTCACTTAACCTCTTAATGCTCTAGCCAGTTCTCTAAGACATCAAGTTTTAGAGAAGATGCCAACCTGCATTGGTAGAGTTTCCTCATCCAGTTGTCTTTACCAATGAAATCACAGGTCCAGTCCCTGTCTATCTATACATAATTGTTATCATATTTCCATAGCGTATTACAACAGGGTTCATTGGAGCTATATGGGTGTACCTCCCTTGATGTTAACTGATGGATTTCCAAAAAGCTGTAAGTTGAATTTTTACAATTCACTTTCTATTTTAAATGTGCTATCAAATTCAAATAGAAACAGAGGCCCCAAATCCATACATTAGAATCCCTGAAGCAACATTTTGACTTAGTTTAAAATGTAATATTATCTGTTTTATTATATTTTTTATTTTGTTAAATATTGCTCAACTACATTTTGCTCTGGTTTAAGCCAAAATTAGAAGTATTGCAGTGCGCCCAGGGCTGGCATGTCTGACACCTCTGTAGCAAAGGATCTGTCTATTTAAAATAGCATTGTAGTGAATCATTTAGCAAGCCAAATCATCAAACTGTCATTTAGATTTGGAGGAAGGTGGTGGTCTGGGGGTCCTGATCAATTGTTCCCCTCCTCCCTCACCAGAAATCCAAACAGGAGAAAGCACAGAATACATCCCAAAAGAGTCCAAGCTCTTTCTTCTCAGCAACTCTTGTAGTCCTAGAATAGAAAGTTCCTCCTGATTCAGCTTCCAGTCATCTTTGAGTAGCACCCCCCTCCCAGTCACGGGATCACAGAAGGCCAATCCAGAGCTGCTGCTTAAACCCCAAAGAACATGACCTTTAGTGCTGAGCTCC
This sequence comes from Trichosurus vulpecula, assembly GCF_011100635.1. Lineage (NCBI taxonomy): Eukaryota > Metazoa > Chordata > Mammalia > Diprotodontia > Phalangeridae > Trichosurus > Trichosurus vulpecula. Next base: position 130,512,204 of record NC_050580.1, on the reverse strand, counting down.
CTGAGAACTGTCTTTTTGGAAAAATGTCTACAACCTATAATTTCACCAAATCAGTTGGTGGTTATTCAATTTATCTGGAGTCTCCCTACTGATAACTACCCCCCCCCAAGAAAATCTGTCATTAATCCCTGGCTACATGTTTATATAAATCTATTGTCTTTATATGAGCAAGTATTTATTGAAAAGCAGTACCATATATTGGAAATCCAGCAAAACACTGCAGCTAAAAGTCCAAGGATTGAGCCCAAATTCCACTTCTGCCATTTACTCCTCTATGACCTGGGCAAGTCCCTTGAGATCCATTTTCTTCATCTGTAAAATATGGACAAAATGGCCACTTAAGTGTTTTCTAACTCCAAATCTATGACCCAGAGGACCTTAGATTTAGGGCTGGAAATAATTTAAGAGATCATATCAAATGCCTCTCATACACAAGGCAACTGAGCCCCAGGAAGATTAAGTGATTTGCCCAGGGTCGAGCTAATCAGTGTCTGAGTATGGTTTAAATCCAGGTCTCCCTAACTCCAGACTCTCCAGCTGCACTACATTGTCTCCTACTATTTTTAAAGTGGGGGGGGGGAAGAAAGGGGGGAAAGGGAGGGGCAGAGTTGGACTAAGAAGCCTGTAAGAACCATTCTGATGCTAAATTTATAAGACTATGATAACCTATGTACCTTGTATATTGGGTGAAAAATAATAGGGTTTTTTCAGTTAATGGTTCATTGTTCCTAAGAGTTCACTTCGCTCAATCCAACAGTTGAGTCTGTGTGTCAGAAGACTCTCCAATGAACAACTTCTAACCACTCTGAACATACCCATTGGCCAGAAGCCTGTGCAATTATTAGATTCTTGGGGAACGCATGTTACTTGGTGGTGGGCCTCATCGTTGCATGTTGATCCATCAAGCACACTTAATATGTCGTCTACAAAAACTGCCAGTTCAGTCTGCTGGGGAAACCAGACAATCAGCATGCAACTCCCCGAATCCAATAAAAATAAGGCCAGAGAATGGAGTGTTGGACATTTAGAACAAAGACATTTGAAAATGGGGCATGATATTTGATGAGACTTAGTAACCAGTCAATCAATTTGTATTTACCAAGTTTCCCACAGGATATGAAGCACCAGATTAAGGTCTGAAGAGAAGCTGTCCTTGTCCTCAGATCCCACAGTCAAGCTAATGTTGAGGCCTGGCAGTTCCTTTGACCTCCCACTGGAACAATTGAAATTCAAGTCCCAGTCACTCAGGATTGATCCAAGAACCAAACCCAGCTCTACAAGTTCAGCCTGAAGACCTGGGTTAAGGTTCCACAGTCCCTGTGAGCAAGCAGCAGCCGGGAAGCCCCACAAAAGCAGCCAACTTGGCACCTGGCTAGGGGAAGCAGCTCTCTCTGCTCTCAAGGGTCCCTCTGCAGTCTACAGCACATACTGAGTTGAGGTCACCCCAGGCTAATAGCATGACTGTTCATGCTCCATCTGTGCATTTCCTAATGGGGCTACTTATGGGTTTGTCCCAGAGATCAAGCAGTCACAGGATTAACTGACTTCCTGAGGTCCCTTCCAACCTTATGATTCATTAAAAGGTGATGATAATTAGAGTCATGGAGTTACTCACTCTAGGATGAATCCAAACTGACCTCATAGGAGTTACACTCACCCTGTGTGTGTGAGCGTGCACATGTGCACATATCTAAGTGTATGTGCACCTTCACTAATCTGACAACCCTTGGAATATAAGAACACCAAAGACCAACAATCATTCACATGGCTATTCCTCAAAGCCAAAAGACAGACTCATGAAATGATAGAACTTGCTAATATAAAAATTTTTTTGATAACTTTGGCTTTTACATCACTTTCATTTCTGAATATATACACTCCCCTCTCCCATGGGGAGTCATCCTATAAAGCAAATAAATAAATAAATGAAGAAAAGAAAAAAGAGCAGTTACAACAAAGCCAACACATTAACTGACTGAGAGTATATGCAGTATTCTTTATCCATGGTTCTCACCTCTATAAAGGAGGGAGGTGCATTTTCTCATCTATTTTTTGAGGCCAAACTTAGTTATTTAATTACAAAATTATCAGGTCCCCTGTTGTTGTCATTATTCTTTGCTCTCACACGGTTATAGTCATTGTGTCCATTGTTTTCCTAGCTTTGCTTATTTCACTCTGCATCAGTTCATAGGAGTCTTCCCATACTTCTCTGAATTCTTCATAGTTATCATTTCTTACAGAGTATTAATATTCCATTACATTCATGCACCACAATTTATTTACCAATCCCCAGGCCTGGACATCTACTTTGTTTCCAGCTCTTTGCTACCATAAACGGTGCTGCTGTAAGTATTGGCAACTGATAACTTAGAATGTTAGAACTAGAGGGACAGAGCCAAGATGGCGGCAGGAAAGTAGGGACTAGCATGAGCTCCCCCGCCCAGCCCCTCCAAAAACCTATAAAAAATGGCTTTGAACCAATTCTAGAACTGCAGAACCCACAAAACAGCAGAGGGAAGCAGGGCTACAGCCCAGGACAGCCTGGATGGTCTCTGGGTGAGCTCTATCCCACACAGAGCTGGGAGCTGGGAGGGGAGTGGAGCAGAGCCCAGCTTGAGTGGTGCGGACCAACCAGACCAGGAGCCAGGCAGAGCTGCCCCTAGTGCCCTGAATCAGTGAGTTGCAGCAGTTACCAGACTTCTCAACCCACAAACACCAAAAACAACAGAGAAGGTTAGTGGAAAAAGCTGCGGGAGTAGAAGGAGTTCGGGGTTTGGCTACCAGAGCTGGCACATCACCCCCAAACATGGAACATAAACTCTCAAGTCTACAAGCAGTCATACCCCGCCGAAAAACTCAAGGGTCAAGTCAGTTGATTGGGAATATGGCCAGGCAGCGAAAACACACCCAGATTCAGTCTCAGACTTTGGATTCTTTCTTTGGTGACAAAGAAGACCAAAACATACAGACACAAGAAGTCAACAAAGTCAAAGAGCCTACAACAGAAACCTCCAAGAAAAACATGAACTGGTCCCAGGCCATGGAAGAGCTCAAAAAGGATTTGGAAAAGCAAGTTAGAGAAGTAGAGGAACAATTGGGAAGAGAAATGAGAAGAATGCAAGAAAACCATGAAAAACAAGTCAATGACTTGCTAAAGGAGACCCAAAAAAATACTGAAAAATACACTGAAGAAAACAACACCTTAAAAAATAGACTAACTCAAATGGTAAAAGAGCTCCAAAAAGCCAATGAGGAGAAGAATGCCTTGAAAGGCAGAATTAGCCAAATGGAAAAGGTCCAAAAGACCACTGAAGAAAATACCACCTTAAAAATCAGATTGGAGCAAGTGGAAGCTAGTGACTTGATGAGAAATCAAGATATTATAAAACTGAACCAAAGGAATGAAAAAATGGAAGACAATGTGAAATATCTCCTTGGAAAAACCACTGACCTGGAAAATAGATCTAGGAGAGATAATTTAAAAATTATTGGACTACCTGAAAGCCATGATCAAAAAAAGAGCCTAGATATCATCTTTCAAGAAATTATCAAGGAGAACTGCCCTGATATTCTAGAGCCACAGGGCAAAATAGAAATTGAAAGAATCCATCGATCGCCTCCTCAAATAGATCCCAAAAAGAAATCTCCTAGGAATATTGTCGCCAAATTCCAGAGCTCCCAGATCAAGGAGAAAATACTACAAGCAGCCAGAAAGAAACAATTTGAGTATTGTGGAAACACAATCAGAATAATCCAAGATCTGGCAGCTTCTACATTAAGAGATCGAAGGGCTTGGAATACGATATTCCGGAGGTCAATGGAGCTAGGATTAAAACCTAGAATCACCTACCCAGCAAAACTGAGTATCATGCTCCAAGGCAAAATATGGACTTTCAATAAAATAGAGGACTTTCAAGCTTTCTCAGCGAAAAGACCAGAGCTGAATAGAAAATCTGACTTTCAAACGCAAGAATCAAGAGAAGCATGAAAAGGTAATCAAGAAAAAGAAATTGCAAGGGACTTACTAAAGTTGAACGGTTTTGTTTACATTCCTACATGGAAAGATGACATGTCTGATTCATGAGACCTCAGTATTAGGGAATATGGATATATATATGTTTATGTGTGTGTATATATATATATAAATAAGTGAATGTGTATGTATGTATGTATATATATATATACATATATATATATATATATATAGAGAGAGAGAGAGAGAGAGAGAGAGAGAGAGAGAAAGAGAGAGAGAGGACACAGAGTGAGTTGAAGATGAAGGGAAGATACCTAAAAGAAATAAAATCAAATTAAGGGATGAGAGAGGAATATATTGAGAGAGGGAGATAGGGAGAAATAGAATGGGGTGAATTATCTCGCACAAAGGTGGCAAGAGGAAGCAGTTCTGTGAGAGGAGGGGAGAGGGCAGGTGAGGGGGGAATGAGTGAACCTTGCTCTCATCAGATTTGGCCTGAGGAGGGAATACCATATATACTCAATTGGGTATCTTACCCCACAGGAAAGAAGAGGGAAGAAGATAAAAAAGGGGGGATGATGGAGGGGAGGGCAGATGGGGGTGGAGGCAATCAAAAACAAACACTTTGGATAGGGGACAGGGTCAAGGGAGAAAATTCAATAAAGGGGGATGGGTTGGGAAGGAGCAAAATATAGTGAGTCTTTCACAACATGAGTATTGTGGAAGGGTTATACATAATGATACACATGTGGCCTGTGTTGAACTGCTTGACTTCTTAGGGAGGGTGGGTGGGAAGGGAGGAGGGGGCAGAATTTGGAACTCAAAGTTTTAAAAACAGATGTTCAAAAACAACAAAAAATAGTTTTTGCATGCAACTAGAAAATAAGATACACAGGCAATGGGGCGTAGAAATTTATCTTGCCCTACAAGAAAGGAAGGGAAAAGGGGATGGGAGGGGAGTGGGGTGACAGAAGGGAGGGCCAACTGGGGAACAGGGCAACCAGAATATACACCATCTTGGAGTGGGGGGGAGGGTAGAAATGGGGAGAAAATTTGTAATTCAAACTCTTGTGAAAACCAATGCTGAAAACTAAATATGTTAAATAAATTAAAAAATAAAAAAATAAAATGAAAAAAAATAAAAGCATTCATGTGAACATGTGAAAAAAAAAAGAATGTTAGAACTAAAAGGCACTTTAAAACTCAACTAGTCCATCGCCCTTGTTTTGCAGATAAGTGACTTGTCCAAAATCACAGAGCAAGTTAGTGGCAGAGGTATCTAGGTGGTACAGTGCTGAGTCTGGAATCAGGAAGACCTGAGTTCAAATTTGGCCTCAGATACTTACTAGCTGTGTGACCTTGGGCAAGTTACTTAATCTCTGTTTGCCTCAGTCTCCTCAACTGTAAAATGGGGATAATAATAATACCTAGCTATCAAGGTTGTTGTGAGAATCAAATGAAATAATATTTGTAAAGCAATTAGCATGTAGCAGGTGACATGAATATTAGCTATTACTATTATTATTAGTGACAGATTGGGGAATAGAAACTTCAATAATTGAAGTACCTGCCTCATCAGGTTACTACAAGGACAAAACGAAAGGACCTTGTAACGTTCTATAAAGAGGTAAGTTAATGCTATTACTGTTATGATTATTGACCGAATAAGCATCAAGTACCACGAGAGGCTCTTTCTGAGAAATGGAGCCAATCATCAGAGAAATGATTGTTGAGGTTTTGAAATCCAGTTCTATAGCTCTTAACAAACAATAGGTGCTTAATAAAATGACTGTTGATTCAGATCCAAGAACCGCCCCCCCACCCGCCACTTAATGTCTCTAAAGTTTCTAAAGTGGAGGTTGGAGGAGAGGAAGGAAAGGTCATTCCCTTTTATATTTATATAATGCCTACTGTGTGCCAGGCACTGTTCTAAACACTTTACAATAATTATATCGTTTGATCTTCACAACCATACAAGGTAGATGCTGTTAGTATTTTACAGTTGAAAAAACTGAGGCAAACAGAGGTTAAGTTATTTGCGCAGGGTTGCGTAGCTATTAAGTGTCTGAGGATAGTTTTGAACTCAGGTCCTCCTAACTGCAGGTCCACTGGGCCACCTAGCTACCTCTGTGGAAAGTAGAAAACTGTTTGATTTAAAGATGCCTCTCTCCTAATCCTGAGTTTGTCTCTCCTGATCCCTCCATGCTTATTTGTTTGTTCCTCAAGTGAGTCAAATGTCAAGGGTGACACATTTGGAACAGCACAGAAAAGAAGGACTGTTGGGAATTATGTCTAGGCACTGTGCTGGTACCCGCTGAAGAAAGTAGGAATGCTTGCAAAAATATCCCATCTTGTGGGAGCCGAGCTGAGTCTGGGGTTAACCAAAATCACTTTCCCAAGCTGTTGAGAGAACAGTTCATCTTCTGACTCGAACCTTAACCCTTCCTGCACATCATCTCTACTGAAATAATAAAGAAGGGCCAATAAGGAGGGCTTTGTCTGAACCTCCAACTGTCTGGAATGTTGAGAAAGGAATGCAATAACAGAGATACAGTCCACCAAATTGTTGGTCTCTCCCCGCCCCCCTGGGAGGGGGGGGAGAGAGAGAGAGAGACAGAGAGAGAGAGACAGAGAGAGAGAAAGAAAGAGAGAGAAAACACTTTCTCCATCCAATCTATTACATAGCTGTTGGAATCAAATTCCAAAAACAAAGCACTATCAGATCAAACTCCGACTCTGGCCCCTAGGACCATTTCACCAGTGGCCTACACATGAAGTACTTTTGGCTGATGCAAAGGAACTCATGTTCACCTTTGGCACACCTCTGTCTGCAGCTGCAGAGAATCAAGTCATGTTCAGGTCTGTTCCCTAATCACTCCCTACCACACCCCACCTTCCTCTGTCCAGTCAAACCTAGCCAGGTTTTCCTAGCAATGTTGTCCCTGTGGAGATACCATTTATTTTCCATCCTTCTTGTATATATACACTCATGTGAGTTCTCGGGGATCAAAGTAACAAGCCAGCTAGTGGCATTCTTTGCAAAGCGTTCAGCAGGACACCTCAAACTTCGTATTTGAAAAGATATAGATCCTGATGTTGAAAGAAAGCAAAGGGAATTAACTTTGTCTGCCCTGTTTCTATAACTTTAAAATAATCCTATTTGCTAATGAAAAACTAGTTCCTGGAGTCACACTGGGTTGACTTCTGAAAGCATGCTCAGTGCAAACTGAATGGTGTAATAGCAGATGTGACTTGAAGTTAGATGACCTGGGTGTGAGTTCCCAGCTGTAGCACTTCTTGTGTGATCTCTGGTAAAGCTCTTTACTTCTCTGTGGCTCCACTGGTCGGTGGTGGTGGTGGTGGTGGTGGTGGTGGTGTTCAGTCGTGTCTGACTCTTCGTGACCCCATTTGGGGTTTTCTTGGCAAAGACTGGAGTGGTTTGCCTTTTCCTTCTCCAGATCATTTTGTAGATGGGGAAACTGAGGCAAATTGGATTGAGTGACTCGCCCAGGGTCACACAGCTTAGTAAGTGTCTGAGGCAGGCATTTGAACTCAGTTCTCCCTGACTCCAGGCCTGGCGCTCTATCTGGCTCCATTTTATCACCTGTTTAATGAAGAAACAAGGCTAATGATCTCTGAAGCCACTTCCCTACTTGGAATAGTGACAAAGTGTTGGACTTGAAGTCAGGAAATGCTGAGTTCAAATCCCTGCCTCAGACACTTACTAGCTTGTATTAGCATGAATAAGTCACTCAATCCACAAGCCCTGATCATGAGCCTACTATATGCATCATGCTAAGTGCTGGGGATATAAATCAAGGCAAAAAAAAAAGTTCCTGCTTCCACTTAAGCTCTGCCAGCCTCAGTTTCCTCATCTGTAAAGTAGGGATAATAATAACATCTACCTCACAGGGTTATTGCAGGAATTGAATCAGATAACATGTTAAGGGCTTTGCAAATCTTACAATGCTATATAATTGCTATTATTAAAAATTCTGTAGTTTTGATCCTATAGCCCAAAATGTTCATCTCTAAAACCAAAATGAAAATCATATACTATTTCATATTTCAATAGCCTCTTCTTAGTCTCCAGACCTCTGGTCTCTCTACTACTCCAACCCATTCTCCACCCAGATGCCAAAGTAAATTTCCTAAAGCTCAGTTCTGATCATGTCACCATCCCTACTGGATAAACTCCAATGCTTCCTTATTACCTCTAAGATGGTATCTCAACAACTCTGTTTGTCAAGCATAGCACCTCAATTCTATCTTTCCTGACTGATTACACATTTTCCCTTCTATTCACTCTGCAATCTGGTCAAATTGGACCTTTTGCTGACCTTTGGTTCTCTCCATCTTTCTACTGGCCCATGCCTTGAATTCACCCCTCCTCACCCCTGCCACTTGGTAAGCTCTGATTTTCCTCATGACTCCTCTCAAGGACCACATTTTGCAAGATGTCTCTCTTGGTCCTCCAAGTAATAGTTCCACCCAGGACACCTTCACTAATAGCACGTTACCTTGTGTCTGACTTGCATGTGTTTTGTATGTATTTACATATGTGCATGTTGTCTATCCCATTAGAAGTTTCTTGAAAGCAAGGACTGTTTCACTTGTCTTTTTATTGCCAGTACCTGACACACAGTAGGTGCTTAATAAATGCTTGGTGATTGGTTGGTTGATATCAGGGATCTATATACACCAATATTCTGTCTTTGAAAAATACAAAGAGATTGGCTCCTGCTTCTAGAATAGTAGATTGGTAGAACTGGAATTTACTTCAGAAATTATCTGTTAATAGGGGAACTGGTCACTGTAAGCCTGTCTGCAGTGCCAGCCCACATGGAAAAGGCTGAGGACCCTGTTTCTGTAGAGGCATGATGACATATAATAGAAGAACCTTACTGCCTGATTCAGGGCACGTGAAGGTATTCCGACTGCTTCTAGTCTGCTTACCTTGTGGTGAAGTGAAGCCTTTATGGTTAGTTGGCTATTGAAATGGAATTGGGTGACAAACAAACAGACTCCCACTGGGGCAACTACTGTTCTTTCTTTCCTGGCCGAAGTTCAAGGGAAGGCATAGGATAAGCCTCTAGGTGGGGAGGGAAGACTTACATGGAATTGGGAGAGAGATCAGGACATTAGGAAATAGCTAGGAATCGATTTAGCTGGGATGTAGCCTACAGGAAAGAGAATAACAAACTGCCAGAAACCTAGGTTGAAGCCGTATTAGAGGGGACCTTAAAAGACAAGCTTTCTATTTGATCCTATAGGAAACAGGGAGCTACTAAAAGCTTGTGAGCAGAAGGGTGACATAATCCTATGGCTTAAGAAGATTATTTTGACAAGTGTGAGGTGAATTAGAGAGAAGGAAGACTAAGGATAGAGTATTCAATTAGAAGGCTACTGGAACAAGCAAGTAAGAAGTGATGAGGGCTTGAATGAGGGTGGTAGAGAGAAGAGGATGGATATGAAGGCTTTTGTGGAAGTGTGGAAGTCAAATCAAAGGACTTGGCCACTGGTTAGATTGGGGGATGGGGGAGAGGAAGAGTGAAGTGATAAGGATAACACAATCTCTAAGCAAGTGATTATGCAGATCATAGCAGAAGTAAGGAGTGATGAGGATGAGAACAGAGGAGGTGACCCTATGAAAGAAGGGGGTAGCTGCTAGAGAGTGTGTGGCTTTAGAACCAATGGGACTTGGCAATCGATTGGTTAGTGAATAAATGAATTTCAAAGCATTTTTAAGTATTTATTCTGTGCCAAGAACTGTGCTAAGCACTTGGGCTGTACACACAAAAGGGAAGTTATCCTCAGACCTCAAGGAACTTCCACATAGAAGGAAGTGGCAGTCGGGAAGGAGTTAGGTAGTCATGTTGGTTTGTAAAGTTACAGGCAGTTCCCAGACGTATTGATTTGATTATCGTTCCAGAACTCAAAAACGGTAGGAAGTGTAGAACACATTGAGTGTCTTCGGTATATGCTGTGGAGTGAAAGGTATTATGGGGAGTGCAAAGTATAAGATTTGACCCTTGCTATTAAAGGGCTTACTCTCTAATTGGCAAGATAAGGCATAAACACATGAAAGTTCAAATACAACCCAGAAGATTAAGAACAAGACAGCCATGGATAATCAATAGTCTTAGGGGAAGGCAGCCCAGGTGGGTTATTGGGCCTGAGGGGCACCAGGCATTTAAAGCATATACAAAGTCACAATGACTACCCACTTGATTCATTCTGTTATTGGAAGTGTTCCAAGAGAGCCTTTACTACCAGTTGGTCTAGAATCAGCCTTGAAGAAAAAAATATAGGAAAGGAGTAATAGAGACAATAAGCTCTATGAGTTGAAAGAGTCCTGTGCTGCTCGCCCTCCACGCCTCCAGGTAGCCAACCCTACCTCTCTCTGCATTGCTTCCTATTTTTATAGTCAGTCACACAGAATGTTTGGTGCCAAACACAGAATTTCAGTCATTACCAATTAATTCTCTCTTGCATTAGTGACTTTGCTAATAGCCTCCGAATGTCTTTCCTGAGGACTTTTTGGTTTAATATCACACCTCTCTTTCCTCAATTTTGTCTCAAATAGCATGTTTTGAAAATTGCTTTAAAAGGAAATTTGGGAGGGCCATAAGGAGAAGGTAATTATGTAACTAGAATAATAGCTCACATTTATGTGGTACAAACCCCTTTCCCTGTAACAGCACTATGGCGAAGATAGCCACTGCCCAGAAGTGACTTTCATGAGGATACCTTGGAAATAATAAAAAAAAATTGTATTTCCATAGGTTTTTTAAGGTTTACAAAGTCCCTTCTTTACAACCACCTCATAAGATGGGTAAACCAAGCATCATTATGCCCATTTTACAGATGAGGAAACTGAGGATCCAAGAAGTTAAGTGACTTAACCGTAGCCAGACAGCTAGCAAGAGTCTGAGCTAATACTCAGACCCCAGGCTTCTGACTCCAAGGCCAATTCTCTTTCCCCTATACCATACTTCCTCTAAAAAAATACCTTGTTTCAATAGCAACCAAAATCCCATTCTGATGCCTCATCATTACGTGGAGATGATCCTGTGTTTTCAAAGTCTATGCCCTCAGAGCCCAGGCTTTGAGATGCTCTATTAATCGGGAAAGATTCTGAATGAGAGATTTCCAAAAGACTGTCTTCTGTTTGGGGAAATCAACCTAAATTCAGAAAAGGTCTTCACCAAAGGGCCAGCCACAGGCCACAAACTGGAATATAGAGAACCATGAAATCAACAAAAATGCAGCACTAGGTCTAGTAGAGCCCCCTTTTTATTTCTGCAATGACAGAGGCAAAGTGGCAGAAAAGAGGGCAGAAGGTGCCGGGAATTACATAGATCTTAGGCGATCTTCAAATAATTTAATTATTGAGATGCAATATATAATTTTTTCAATAGTTTGCAAGTATACACAGTACTGAAAGAACTTAATTATATTCATATTGACATTATTCCTATACATAAAGCCAGAAAACATAAAAATCTGCAGTTTAATTAAAGAATCATTTATAAGCACATCCAACAGAGAGGAACATAGAATTTGGAGGAGGTAGATTTATCTTGCAGTCAAAGACAGCATCATTATATGGGGCCCTTGGTCATCTCACCTACACCAGTCATTAGCAAACAGACCACCAAAAAGATAATTGCACCTTTGTTCACAATAACAAAGAACTGAAAACAGCTGATGTATCCAATAATCAGAGAAAATCTAAACAAGCTGTAGTCTTTCAATGGCATGGGCTAATGTTGTGCCTCAAGTAATAACAATATAGGGGACAATGAAAAGCCTTAGATTACGCAATGGGGGTAAAAGTACAATCAATGACAATAAATAATAACTGCAACTAGAAATCAGAAAAGCAAGAAAATCTAGGAGAACGTGGTAGGGGCAGGGAAGAACCATGTGGTTCCTGTCTTGTTAAAGATACAGCAGGGCTGAGGATTTGACTTGTGATTTCATCGGTATAGAGAACTCCTGGTGAGCAAACTTCCTCTACTAATGCATGATGGCACCCTCTCTATATCTCACAATCACAGAGAGTTGCCAAGAGCAGTGAGAGGTTATACAGGCCAGGATCGCAAAATCTGTTTATGTCAGAGATGGAATCTGAAGCGTGGTTTCCCAACTTCAAGGTCAGCTCACTTTAACATCATGTTTCTCTTAAATATCCCGAAGAAGAAAAATGTAATGAAGTACTTAACAGTATCTTCCAAGCTACATCAATACATATGTTACTGGCCAGTTACTTCATTGTTAATGTAAACATAGAAGAGGATAATGAAAAAATATATATATTGGAAAGTGTGATTCAAAATTAATCAGTGAAAAGAAACCAACAGTTTCTAGACTACTTTAAAAATTCAAGGCTTTATGTTGTGAATATTTTCATCAAGACAAGAAATACAGAATGATAGTCAAAACCCTCATTATACAAATGAGTAAACCGAGACACAGAGAGGCTTAATGACTCACCCAAAGCCACATAGCCAGTCACACAGACACATTCCATATTTCAGAAACAGGACTTGAACCTGGATCTTCTTAACTGCCACCAGCTCTCTAACCATTACGCACACTGTCAGCACATTCATGTCAAAATCTGAATGTGTATTTTTCATTCACTTCCATTTTCTAGTGTTGATAATGAGTAATATTTTTCCAAGGGTACTGCAAATGGACAATAAGCTGGAACCTTATTTGTATAAAGGGGAAGAGATCAGGATGGGTCAGATTTGGGAAATTGCATAGTCCTTTCAATGATCTCAAGCTGGCCCCATCTAAAAATGCTATCTTCCTGGTGATGCTATCTGACTGCAAATACTAAAATGTTATGACCTCAGAAGAATCAAAATGTTGGCTGGCCCAAAGGCCAACAAAAAGTCTCATGGTGATTGTAAGCAGTCTACAGCTTATTACTATTAATGATTGATTTGCAAGAAGAAATATTAAAAAATCATCAAAGATATAAATGACCAGAAAAGGAAACTGGCTGCTCAAAAAGCAAGAGTACTACATCAGTACATTCATCATATTAAAAGAACCAGAGGGAGTTCTGCAGTACAATGGGTGGATCCTCTTTCAGGAATTTACAGAACATCACAGTCAAGTATTATAAAGCACATGAAGGCACTGAGAGGGCAGCTCCCTAGAGGGCTGGCGTTTCCCACACCTCATGAAACAGTAAATCCATCAGAACATCACCGTTTTAAAAATATCTTCTCTTTTTGCATACCTAATTTCTCTTGACATTACAGGATGGTGAGCAGACTTTTCAGAGTGAACTTTTATGCTGGCAGTTTTTAAGAGCTGCGAAGAAAGTCGAGTCAACATATAATTTGAGTTACTGCCATGTAGACTGCCAAGTATACTTCATGTATACTTGGAGCAAGTAATAAGAATGAAGATGCAGTTGGTTTTGCTTGATTATGCATATTTGTACAAGGGCTTGGCTTTGGTTTTTTAATGATTGAGAAGATGGAGAGAAAATAATTTTGTTAATAGAAAAATATTTAGTAAGAATTAAGATGCAATAGAAACTTCTAGAACAGTCAGTGAGCTAACAAGCATCTATTAAGCTATTCCTATGAGTTGGGCAGTGGGCTAAGCACTGTTAGCACATACTTACTAAGCACGTATTAACAAATCCAAAACCAGTCCCTGACATCAAGGAGCTTATACTCTTAGGGGAGATAACATGTCTGTAACCAGGTACTAGATATAGAGATGGATAAACATATAATTATTGTATTAATTGAATTTTATATTATCTATTAACTCCTACATTTATATATATTGAGCATATGTGAATGTATACATATATTTATACAAAATATGTGTATATATGCAAATATATTCTTCAATATCTGTTGCAGAGGAAGAAGAGAAACTCTATGAAGTACTTATCATATCCTCCAAGCTAAGTCTCATATATGTGTGTATGTGCCTAATAAATAGAAGGTAATCCGAGAAGTTACTGAGAAGGTACTAGAAACTAGGAAATCAGAAAAACCTCATGGAGAAGATGATGCTCAAGCTGAATCTTAAAGGCAGTGAGAGATTCCAAAAGGCGGACATGAGGAAAGTGGGCATTCCAAGAACGGGGAAAAGAGTACAAAGACACAGAGATGGTGTTTTAACAACCCAGCTAGCAGCTTCGGTGGGGGTGTAAGATCCCTCCCCCACAGCCGGTACCCAGGGGGCTGCCAGGACCCAGGAGGCTGCCGGGACGCCGGGAAAGCACAGGTTCTTTTTATCTGCTTAAACAAGAAAAGCACGGTGAAGGGGTTGACCAGCTTACTTTAATCCAGCATTCACTTAGCATACAGACAACATTCATTTAGTTCAGGGGAAAAGGCCAGCATTCAGTTAGCATTCAGTTAGTTCAAGGGAGCATACAGACAAGCATCAAGAGACAGACCAAATACAGATTCATTGACTTACTTCAGGGGAAAAAACCAGCACCCTGAGGTTCAAAACATTCATTTAGTTCGGGGGGGAAAAAAACAAACCAGCACCCTGAACCTCAAAACCAAAATACAAACAAGTTACAAATATCAACAGACAGACCCAATACAATTCATAGTTACCAACATCTGGGCTCGGCCCAAGAGCAAGGGCTGGCCCAGAGTCATGCTTGCTTGCCGCTGCTTCCCACACCAAGCGGAAGAGGCAAGAGAGAGTTTCAAGCTGTCCTCTCCCCTCTTATAGAGTTTTTGACATCATCAAGCACCGCCTGAATGACCAGGGCTGATTGGTTCTTGACTTGGCCCCTCCCCCTAGCGTAGACCAGGTTCTGGAGCTAACACCTCCCCTCAGCCAGCCCCATGACTCATCACACAGGAACTTTTCTGCTTCCTGACATGCTCTCTGGGCTTCCTGCCCCGGAAGAGCAAGCCACAGCATCCAGGGGCTCAATGAGGTAAGCTGAGTCATTCAAAGAAAACAAAGGTCATTCTGGTTACAGATGGGAAATGGGGTATCATGTGAGAAGAACATGGATAAGGCCAGGATGGCTGGATTGGAGAGTATGTGGAGGATACTAACTTGTAATAAGGCTAGAAAAGTAGGATAAGGCCAGGTTATGAGGAATTTGAAAGCTAAACAGAGTTTGTATTTGATCCCAGAATTATTAGAGAGCCACTTGAGTTTATTGAGCAGAAGACATGACATGGTCAGTCTTATACTTTAGGAAAGTCCCTGTAGCAGCTTTGTGGAAGATGGTTAGAAGCATGGAGATTCCTGAGGCAGGGAGACCTATTGCAACAGTCAAGGCAAGAGGCAATGAGGGCCTGAACTAGCGCGGTGGCTATGAGATTAGAGAGAAAGGAACACACAAAAGAGATAGTATGAAGATAGAAATTTAAAGGTTTGACAACAAACTGGGTATGTGGGATTAGTCATTTATTATTAGTGCTTAAAGATCATCACTGCATAGAAGTATAATGCCAGTTAGCCTAACATTCTAAAATCAATATTCTATTCATGACACGGCAGAGTTTCAGTCCATAAAAGCTTGAGCTCTTAAAAAGGTCAAGAAGATACAGTCATTTAGCTATAAAATGAATGAATATACTAATGTCTTTTATGATTTTCTATTTTTAAAAACACCACATAAGATTTTCTTCAGTTAAGGTCAGGCAAGTCAGTAGGTAATCTAAAGTCTTTCATGATTGTTGTGTTTGTCCTTCATTTTTGAAGAGGACAATGACATCAAGGAATTGATGACATGATTTGCAGTTGACTTTGATTTGAGTGAGGGAGGGCTGTGCAAGGTCACCAGCCATACTTTCTCCTCCAGAGCCATTTGGGTCCAGTGGCCTGATAATTCATCAGGACGACTGGAGATGGCCAAGGATACAACAGAAGACCCTGGCCCTTTTAGGCTAAGGCCTTTTCAGGTGCTCACTTTGAGTGAGGTAACACCCATTCATGAAGGGGTATTTAGGAGGTACAATCTAGGAACTGAGGTTCAGAGGTTGCAGGGGAAATAGCTTCCCATCTGTGACATGGGACCCAGAATAAAAGTGAATTGATTTAAAATGGACAAGCTAGGTAGAGATAACTGGAGTAATCCAACAACTAGGGGATCAAAACATGCAGGACACAGTAGGACTTCAGCAATCCAAACTAGTAGAATTCCAGTACCTATGATACCAGTAATTTGTGCTGCTTGTCGGTCCAGCTGTGAGATCTACATCTTATTAGCCAATCAGTATTGTGTCTTTTGTGGGAGGACAGATATACAACTATGTACACTGAGGCAGGTAGTTAACTCAAGTGCTATATGACTGCTATTTTGTAGATAAAGAAAATGAGGCTCAGAAAGTTGAAGTGACTTACCGACTATGCTGAGGTCCTATGGCCCAAGTGTGCCACACAAAATAAGGAAAGGCTCAGAAGATATTGCCAAGGGCACAGCTGTCACTGGTCTTGAAACACAAAATCTGGTTTTGAGAATATAATATGTAAGAGAATCTTATACAAAGGATCATGGCCAACTCTATTATTAGTCTATTGACAAAGAATAAGAATACAAGAAAGAATTTACCAACCACACCAATTATTAAATTCCTCATTCTGACATTCAAGGACGGCCATAACTGGACTCCAGCTTCATCTCTCTACCTTTGCAGCTTCATCTTACATTGCCCTTCAGACTAAACTATTCTCTGCCCCTGTTCTCATCCATGACACACTGTCGACCATCCCTGAAACACTCCATACTGGAATCCTCAACTATATTTGTTGAAGGCCTTCCCTTACTTCACGGATTAATCCAGGTGCCTCTTCCTCTATGAAGCCTTCCTCCTCTATCCTTGTTGGGAATGCCCTGTCTGTCTTCAAATTCTTTTATGGCATTTTGCTAAGACCACCTCCCTCCTTTGCATTCATCATATTCTATCTGGCATTACTATTACTTAGGTACATTTCTTTTCTCACTACTAAATTACAAATTGTTTCTCTTTTTGTATCCCTAGAACCTAGTGTAGTGTTTTACACATAACAGGCATTTAATAAATATTTGTTGACTTGGATATGTTAAATTGAATAAATTGCTGAGACAATTATTGAACCTGGGAGAGTCCTTCTGGAAGTCAGGGGAATGGACTCTGAGGTACCTTTCCAAGTACCTTCCAAACCTGAAATTCTAATTTTCACAGATTTATTAAAGTATATGACTCAAATAAGAAATTTTTGTCTCAGAATAATTTGTTTGTTGTAATTTAAATTAATTGCACCCTACAGCCACTGAGGAAGATCATTTACATAGATGGCTTTTTCCAGTTCTGTCTAACAGCATACCAAAAGGAAGACACTCAGTTGAGGTTTGCAGCCCTGGGCTAGCTTAATAGCTTTTCCACAGTAAGCTCAAGATTTTGGCTTTCCCAACCTTATTGCCAGTAGCATTAAGGTAATAAGCTATACTTACTCTGTTAGACACTTTCTATTATTAGTACATTTCAAACAGTATTTGCTATAGCAGAGTTATTAAGATCAGGGCACGATGTAAAGGCAGTGTGTTATTGATGGCAATAATCCCAGACCTGCCTTTTGTCTTTATTACCTCCTCTTACAACTGATGAAGTGAGAGCCATCAGGTAAATCATACTGTCTGTTCGTTAGTGCAAATTCAGCAAGTACACTGCATGGTTTCAGGATGGACATTTTCTTGCAATGGACTATTTTCTATTTTTCCCTACCTCTTGAAAGGCAAAAGAACAATCAGAGCAGATTAGTATTACACCTTGTGATCATGTGCTACCGACACGTACTAAAATTAGACTAAACCCTATATGGCTATTACGTGAATCAGATAAGTAATGAACCGAGGAAGTAATGAGACCAGTCAAGGAGCCCCTTGAACTTAACCCAAAATATACATCCAAAAGATGGATTCTCACTAACTGAAAAGAGGTATGTGCATGTGCGTGTGTGCATGCGCGTGAGCGCATGTATGAAGTTTCACTTCAACATATGGCAGATACGTCATGGCATTGTGTTTGATCTTTTGATCTCCTTGAGAACAATGACAGATTTTGCATTTTTTTCTATCTCCAGAGCTGAGTAGAGTGCCTAACATAGGATAGGTGCTCAGTAAACACTAGGTGACAGACTGACTCTCATCTAGGTTACTAGAAGTCAGCCAACTGGGATCCCTGCTCCTATGCAGGGACACGCTGTCTAGGTACCAGCAGCTAGGTGGTGCAGTAGATAAAACACTGGCCCTGGAGTCACAAAGACTCATCTTCCTGAGTTCAAATCCAGCCTCAGATACTTATAAGCTCTGTGACCTGGCCAAGTCACTTAACTCTGTTTGCCTCAGTTTCTTCATCTGTTAAATGAGCCAAAGAAGAAAATGGCCAACCACTGCAGTATCCTTACCAAGAAAACCCCAAATGGGATCAGGATGAGTCAGACATGACTGAAACAACTGAACAACAACATGCCTTCCCCTTCCCTTAACCACTCTATCTTGTATGCCACACTAAAACACGTAGTAGGGGAGGCAATTTTATATGTACGTATATATGTATGTATGTATATATACATGCGTGTATACACACACACATATATATGTATATGTGTGTGTATATATATGTATATACATATATAAAAAACTTGCTCACCATGCATTTGCCTATGACTCTCTTCTTTGTAGATATAGAGCCTTCTGATCAGTCTTTTCTTCTCTGATCCTCTTGCAGGTCCATTACCATCACCATCTTCACTACCATCAAAGCTTTACTCATTTGATCTGGGTTGAAGGCCAAATCAGGGAGCTCCCCTACTGTGAAAGCTCCCCTTTATTTTCATATCTGGTAGGACAATTTGGAGACTAGGGGAAATAGACAGGAAAGGATGGCACAGTACTGTTTCAGGGTGGGTCTGAACAGCTGCATTGTTCCTTTTCATCAGGAATAAAGGCTTTCAGTATCATCGGCCATGGCTTCCTACTGAACTAACACACATGGCAATTCAATTCAGTCCCACCTCTCATATCTTGTGGCCCAGCATGGTTCCCTTTCAACAAATTAGGATTTGATGCATCTGTGTTTCCTCCATGACCCATGGCTGAGACCTATTTTCCCTCCCTAGGATCTGGCTCCATCTCCCAGGATACCTGCCATGTATCTGTTTATTTTTCTCCTTCCTGCTCTCTGATATTCTCTGCCCCTTCTCCATCTGCAAATGGCATTTCACAGGGTGTGGGAGAAGTCCAAAACCACAGGTATGTTTCCTGTTACTACAGGAACAATTTCTGGCCCCAATTAAAAGCAGAACCCTGTGGTGTGTCCAGAGCTCAGTCTCTAAAAGACAGAAGACTCTACCTACAGGTGTGGTCATGGGAAAAGTTCACTATCCCTCACTCTCTCCTTGTGTGATGATGGCTAAGGAGGCCCTCCCTTTATTTTCTATTTTTGTTTTAGATCAACAACCACAAAAATTTCTTGCCATTAACTCTATGCAAGGCACTGTACCCAGGAACAGAATGAAGATAAACCACAGTGTGGCAAATAAGTATCCTAACCTCCCCCAAGCCAACCCCTGTGATTTGTAAGGGAATTTGGTTACCTCCATTAAAAGGACTCTCCAGTTATCTTAGACTTTTCTCCCCTCCACCTGTTCTATAGTCCAGCAACATTGACTTCCTTGCTGTTCCTCAAACACAAAACTCCATCTCCTGACTCAAGACCTTTGCAATGGCTGTCCCTCAGCCCTAGAATGTGCTTCCTCCCCATCTCCACCTCCTGGCTTCCTTTAAGTTTCATCTCCAATCCCACCTTCTGTGGGAAGCTTTGCCTGCTCCTCCTCAAAGCTGCTGGTATTTTCTCCTCTCAGGTTACCTTCCATTTGCATTGCATATATCCTGTGTGCAGTTATTTCACGTTGTCTCCTCCATTAGGAAGTGAGCTTCTTGAGGGCTGGGTCTATATTTTAACCTCTCTTTATACACCCAGCACTTAATACAGTTCCTGGAGGATGGTAAGTGCTTAATAAATATTTGTTGTTGACCATTCAGTTTCCCAAAGGCCATCCAGTCAACTGGCCTCCTCCACCTCAACTCTGGGTGGAACAGATCATCCATTCAGAGTGTCTGTCCAAGGTTAGCTATAAGGATTGTCTATCCAACTGTATATCTCTATCTGAGCATTCAGAATCAGTGTCAATCCAGTTTAATTTATCATTACAAAAGAACTTAGAGGCTCCCTGGATTTCTTACACTCTCCAACTTGCAAATCAGAAGATGACTTCCTCCTTGCAGTTGGAAAGAGAAGGTCCCATTTTGAGGTGTTCGGGCATTTGTTGTCATGGGTGGGTGATGTCATGGGTGATTATTGCCCACCCCCAAAGTTTCCCTCCCTTCCTCTACCCACTTACTGCAGCTCTTTCTCTAGTTCTCTTATGACAGAGGATTATTCTACATGGTATTTCATCCCTTTCATAAGGAGAGAAGTTATTTGTAATTGCAAGAGGGGATAAAAGATGTCATTCCATGTCAAAGGTTTGAATAAAAATCTAAACCAAATATTGAATAACTCCTCCCAACCTCCTAAATCAGCTGCATCCAAAGCTGAGGGGAGCAGGGGAGGATTCTAAGGGAGGCAGATAGCTTTGAAGATGGTTGACACACTCAGGTGTAAGCATGTTATTGCTGACATTCTTGGGAATGAAGCAATAAGAAGTTTATTCTCTAAAAAGGACTGGGCCTTGACGAGTGATGTCTTCACTGAGCTGTCCAAGAGAAGAGTTTTCCTGCAGGCAAATGCTGCCATCAGGCCAACAGTGCAAGCCAGACATTCCAGTTTCTACATTTCTCTACCTGACAGGGGGAGGGAGTGCGGATGAGGGTATAGGGTGGGGATGGAAGGGACAAAGATGGAAGAGAACAAGGTTTGAGAGTGGGGGAGGCCAGCATTTCTTCTCTTGAAAAACATACTATTTGACACCCTGTTTGCCGTGAAATATGCACCTACTCTCGATGAATGAGGCCTCTTGGCAGTCAGCAGTAGCTCCTTTCATGAAACTGGAGTGGGAGACAAGTAGGAACCTGTTCCGCCTTAGAAAGAGTGTTTAGAGTAAACCTAAGAAATGGTAGCAGCCTGGAAGAAGGGGAAATCAAACCAAAGAAGAGACAGGGCAAGGCAAAGCAGATGGAGACAGTATGATGGAGTAGATAGAGCACGAGACTTAGCAACAAAGGTGCTAAGTTCAAATTCTGACTCCACTATTTGCTATCTATAGAAACCCCTTTGGGGCTTCAGTTTCTTTATTTGTAAAATGAGAGGGTTTCACTAGGTAACAAGTTCTTAACTTTGGTTTGTGTCATGGACCCCTTGGGCAGTCTGGTAAAGTCTATTAATCTCTTTTCAGAAATTTTTTTAAAAAATTTTTGGAGGCAATCGTGGTTAAGTGACTTGCCCAGGGTCACACCACTACTAAATCTCTAAAGCCAGATTTGAACTCAGGTCTTCCTGACTCCCAGGCCAATGCTCTATCCACTGAAACACCTACCTGCCCCCCTTTTCAAAATATTTTTAAATAATCAAAAGAAATATTCAATTTCAATTAAAGGTTAGGAAAATAAAGATATACTTTTCCCCCAAAGTTAACAGAACTGCTGAAATCTGTCCACAAGCCCTTTGGGGGTCCATGGATCCTAGATTAAGAAAAGCCCCTAGAAGAGTTTCTAAGGTTACTTCTAGCTCTGAATCATGTGATTCTGTAAGATATAAGATCCTTTGGAGATTAGGACATGAAGAATAGAATGTGGAAAAAATTGGGGGGAATCCTGCAAGGAGAAGGGAGGCGGGGCTGGAGAGGATGGCAAATAGTCAAATCCTGAGCTAAAGAGAAGACATGCAGCAAGATATACGAGAATGGGCTGGAAATCAGGAGCACCTGAGGCCTCTGACACATACTATCTATAGGAATGAAGGCAAGTCATTCAACCTTTTACTGCCCTCCAGAAAATCCGAAGATTTTGTATAGATTTTGGAAAGAAAGAAACTTGGATTTTCAATATTTTGATAGATATAGTTCAATGTAATCCTTTTCCTTTGCATCCTATATATTTAATTCATGCATTTAAAATATGATTCTGAGGAATCCACAGCACAAAGAAGGTAAAGAATCCCTGCTCTAAGACTATTAATTGTAAATAAGTTGTGGATCTGTACCAGTGCAGGGAGTTTCTACATCCATACACTGGTAAAATCATAGATCTGGAACAATATAAAAATAAATTGGGCATAAATTGAGCTAAAACTGAGAACTTGAAGCCAAAAATAGCATGTAGATCTACACAGACTTGCTTTTCTCATACCTAAAATCTTAATAAATTGTAACATTTAATCCATATGTTTTTCAGTCATTTTCTTCTCAGTCATGTCTGGCTCTTTGTGACCCCATCTTGGCAGATACTGGAGTGGTTTGCATTTCCTTCTCCAGCTCATTTTACAGATGAGGAAACTGAGGCAAACAAGGTTAAGTGACTTGACCAGGATCACACAGTAAGTATATGAGGCCAGATTTGAACTCATAAACATGAGTCTTTCTGACTCCAGACCTGGGACTCTATCCACCATGCCACCTAGCTGCCCATATGCCCATATTAATCCATATGGCCACCACATAAAGAGTTGATCTAATTTATAAGTAAAATTAAAACTCCTTGAGGACAGGAACTGTTTCATTGTGATCTTTGTACTCATAATACCTAGCTTAGTAATGTATTAGGCATAGGAATCACTTTTTAAAAGCTTGTCTATTGAATCACCAATTCAAACAAAACCTGGTCCATTAACTGTATATACTAACAACCAATCCACTATTATCTTCCTCATCATATATGTAGATTGTAATGATGCTACTGGCCTAGTATCATTGGCCTACCACTTCCTTTCCAGCAGTCACAGTAGATTTGCACTGATCCAACCACACCCTCTCATCCCCACCCTTTGTGCCCAATGACATTCATTCCCAGGACAGATGGTCAGAGTTAGTGACTCAGGCCATGACTATGAAACACAGTAAAGTTAGTTACCCTAGTTGGGCCACTTGGATATCAAACTATGACATTGATCTCATTAGCACAGCTTTATTCAATTGATCTAACCATCCTTTCATCCAATAACAACCAAGTACACATGGGAGAGTAAAATCTGACATAGGTAAAGCATACAACAGAAATTCAAATCCGTATCTTTCTTTGAAGGTCCACAACCCCTCTCACCTCACTGTGGTCTCTCCTTCCTTTGAACCCCCATAGCACACATTTAGCATTTATTACACACTGCTTTGGATTGCTATATTTTAATTTATATATGTCATAGATTATAAGTTCCTCATATCTCATGCTTTTTTCATATTCCTTAGCTATAATAGACATCTGACAAATACTTATTGATTGATGGACTGATAGTAATTTTTAAAATTAAAAACAGGCATGTTCATTAAATGCAATACATTAAAATCAACTACAAGAGAGGGTGCTGGCAAAATAATGGCATTTCCAAGCCTCACTTTCCCTCAGCTAGGAAAGTCTTTGGAATCTAGATAGGATTTCAAGCATAATCCAAAGAGTTCATGGTAGACTTTGGGTGAACAGACTATTCCATGGGTGACGAGCATCTAATGAAAAAGCACAGAATCCCAAATAGGAAAGGTATACAAAATGTATGACAGAGAGAAAGGGTAACATTATTAGCTTCACCCAAAAAAATGGCTTGAAGTAAGTTGTGTGATGTCAGGCTGCTGAGCAAAATTCTCTCGAAAATCAAATTCCAAGACGTGGAACTTCTGGGAGTTAATGACCTGGTGTCACTAAAGATGATATTAGAGCTTGACAGCTAGCTGCTGCTGTTCTCTCTCATCTTTGGAAAATTGGGCAAATGCCAATTGGCCTATTGCTTAGTTCACAATTTCTCAATGATATAGTCAAATCCTGGCATCAGTGAAAATGTAAAATTAGGATGGAGTGTATGGCAAAGTGAAAGAGATTTGTGAATACTCAATAACCCGTAGAGGAATTCCAGACATAGGTAAAGAAATTGATTTCAATGCACATGGAAATGGGTAAGGAGAAACAGTTATAAAAGTATTAAAATGGGAGGTCTCTACAATGGTTTAAAAAAATTGCTTCAGCCTCCACATAACTGTTAATGACATTCTCTCCTACCAGAATATAGTAATACATAAACATCAAGGTTGATTAATTCAAGTTTTTTGATGCTTCTTGCATCAAAATTCTTAAATAAGTTTTAGGCCACTTGACACTGGGTTTGAGAAAATCAAGAAATCCCAACACATTAACCCTTCTCCCACTTTATATTCAATTCAGTTCAATAATATAAATATTCAATTATCAATATTCAATAAATGTCTATTTACATAGCATTGTTTCATTTAGGGTTACTCTTCATGTATTCAGATAAGGTTGCTTTCTATGTATTCAATATATAATCTCAATTGCACTCCACTTAATTTGAATGCATTAATAATTTTGGTAATATTGACAAGGTACTTTGAGCTTCCTTTGGAGAAAGTAAACTTTGAAATTGAAAGCACAGCACTACTTCTGAAACAACACAGATATTCCAAGGACTGAAACACTTCTAAAAGATCCAAATTATCATTAAATTAAAATTAATTGTGCAGAAATTCTTTTGATTAATATTAAGGGCTTATCATGTATAAAGCGGTATGTATCTGCTGCCCTGCCTAGCTTCAGCTCCAGATAACAAGACTCCTCTCCCAAGTTCATCGCTTTTAAACTTACCATGCTGCTAACTCAATCCTTGGTTGACACCACCTCTCTCAGTCTCCTCTACTTTCTGATTGGAGGACTGAAGGATGAGTACCAACTGCCTCCCAATGCCTTCCATTATACAGAGCAGAAGCTCGATATTCTGGCTGGTTTCAATTCCATGGAACAAGGTACCCCCTGGTTTTCCCCACTCCTTTGCTGCCTCCTTTTGTGTGTTGTTTCTCCCTCCCTGGTTAGATTGTAAGCTCCTTGAGGGCAGGGATTGTCTTTTTACCAATCACATCCCCAGCACTTAGTACACTATCACATAGTAGGCACTTAATAAATGCTTATTGGGTTGGATTAAACTGGCCAGGTAACTGAGGCAGGGATACACAAAGGTGAATAAAGCATAGCCACTTCAGTCAGATAATCATTGACTCATTCATTGGACAACCATTCATTGAACTCCTATGGTATATAAAGACTATGCTAGACTCTAATTGTGTGTGTGTGTGTGTGTGTGTACATATGTATGTGTGTGTGACTGTGTGTGTTCTAGAAAGTGTAACATAATGTATAGAAGACTTAATTTGGAGTCAATTAAACCTTAGTTTAAATCTTGTCTTTGCCCCCCACCTGCTGTGTGACCATGGGAAAGTTTCCTAACCTACAAGACTCAGAAAACTCTCTAAGACTATAAAATTGTAGATGGATTTCTCATCTGCAGCTGTTGAAGAACTTCCTACAAATATAAAATCATAAGCCCTTGTAGTTAACATAATATAATTTTTATGATGCAAATTGGAATGTGATGAATACCTGAGGGCATAAAATGATGTTTTCGTAGTTATGAGAAAGTAGAGATCTCTTTAGATTATAAGGATTAGAGATGTGAGAAAGCTAGGAATTTTTTTAATATTCTCTAGGTTATCTGGCACCTTGATAACCCCTAATGGTAGGAAATTTGAAGCATTAATATTCCTAACAACTGGAACGAAGGAAGATAACTAGCCTTCTACACATGCTAGAGCAGGGCTTCCTCACCTTTTTGTGTTGTGGACCCCTTTGGGGGTATATACTTGTCTGTATAACTGTTACATATTCCTCAAAAGAATGTAAGCTTCTTAGAACCCTTTCTATTTATATCTCATGTCTTCATCCATGTACTTTGTACATAGTAGGTACTCCAAAAATATTTCTGGAACTTAACTGAAACTACAGGCAAACTTACAGCCTGCTAGTGCCAGCACAAACAAATGTAAGATCAATGTATTAACATTTTTCAATTTCTTAACCTACCTGTGCTGCTAGAGGAGATAATGAGTCACTTCACCAAAGGAAAACAGCCACTGTGACTCCCAACCCCTAGAGGATGAAGAAACCAGCAGAAAACCAAGGTACAATGACACAGAGTGTGCGCAAACACACACACACACCATCTGTCTTCTTCGCTCCCTTATTGCAACATAGTTGGAAAATGCAAAGGGTTCCCTCTGACACTGATTGGGGAATTTTAGGAACTGTCTAGAAGTGTGGGTACTCACATCTTGAAGCTAGATAGACCATTGGCATAGCCTTGTTCTTTGTTTTAATGTGTCAGATTGCTGTCAGAATAAACGCATGATACAATAAACCCTGAGTTTCTAGAGGGCATGGAAACATTTTTACTTTAGCCTGCTTTGTTCCCAGTAGTCCCCTAGGTTTCTCTAGAGAGTGTTTGCACCACATGGATATCTTCACCAAGTTTTAAAGACTGAATAATTATTTCTGATTCTTTCAGTATCCATCTGCTTCGAGAATGGTGTGCAATAGCAATACAAAGCTGGGGTGGAGAAAGGGAGGGAAAGAGGAACTGGGACATTGTTATGAATTTTTTAAACCAGAAAAGCCAGATGGTTTGGAATATATGAGAGAGAAGATGAGTCAAAGAAAGGAATGAACAATGGATATCCCCTTTCCAAACTGCTCATCTCCAACATTTATAAAAAACCAATGCATACTATTGAGCACTGAGAAATGAATGCTTCTAAGTCCTCAGATTCTCTGACAAAATTCGATCATCCATTGCTTCCCAAAGGTCAGATAAATCCACTGGTGGAAAATGCATTTGCAATCCAGGGGAAAAGAGAAAGAGAAGTAATCAGGGATGGGATCAATGTAGTAATTTCTTCCAAGAAAAACTGCTTCCTCCCCTGTCTTTCCACTATATTCATAGCCTTCAGGAAAGACAATCAAGTCAATGACAAACCACTATTATCTTACGAATGTACGTTTTACCCTTGATCATTTTCAGAGTTGTAACTATATCTTCTATCTTTACATGCAATTCAGAAAATGATTGAGTATGAGGATCTAAACTATAAGCACCACAGAGGAGTTATTGGTACCATTCTTCCACTCCTTTCCCAACTTAAGAGAGGTTTAGCCTTCTCAGTCTTACTGTCCTTATCAGCTCTTGCTTCCTCCTCTTCTACTCCAGTTATCAAGCTTTTTGGTGGTTTCTGATTTTTATTTGAGAAACTCAAAGTGAATGAGGAAACTCTCTTGCCTGGACAAGTTTTTCCTCTTCACAGTGGGCTGAGAAAAAGTTTACACTTGCTAAACTCCTCCCCCTTTCTCCTAAGTTCAGTAGAGGAATTCCTCCCCATTCAGTGGCCCAAATATAGAAAAGAAGAATCACCACGTGAGCTATGAACCTGCTGAATTTGTAACACAGGGAGTCTAGGGTTGGGTTAGGAATATAAAAACTAATATTATCAAAAAAAACTTAATCATCAAGATGAGCTAAAACTGGCAGAGAAATAAAGCTGTTTCATCCTATCCAATTCTGAGGAAAATGTCAGCCAGAGTCCTGCTGAAAACCTTGGCATATGTGCCATCTGAAGAACTATCTGGTCAAAAGAGGATGGTATCAGAGAAATCTGGGAAGACTTGTATGAAGTGATAAAGAGTGAAGTTAGCAGAACAAAGAGTACAAGTTATACAGTAACAACATTGAAAAAGCAAAGATTTAAGAACTCTTGTCACTGAAGTGATGAACCATAATTTCAGAGGAGTAAATGATGAAATATGCAACCAACCTTCTGACAGGGAGGTGACAGATACAAGATGCAGCCTAACAGGTATTGTTTGACATGGCCAATGGGGGGATTTGTTTTGCTTGACTATGCATATTTCTTAGAAGCAGGGTTTTTTCCTGCTTTTTTGGGAGGGGAGTGGGTATCAGGGAAAGAAAATAAATGCTTGTTAATTTAAATAAATAAAACATTTTTTTAAAAAAGAGCTACCTATGACCAAGACAATGACTGTCCCCTGTAGCGAGGATACTCTGTCCTCCTAAATCTTAGGTGAAAAGATATGGATAATGTCAAAGCATATAAAAAGTCCTAGGGAGGTTCTCCATACAATTCTGTCCTCCAGTTTTTATTGTGAGACCTTTTCATCTATCTGGAAATGTCTTCTGAAAGAATTTCCATAGGGACTGGCTTCTGCCCTGTAGTTAGCAATGCTATCACAATGCACCATGATAGTTGGGAAGCCCACAAATATATTTGGATTTGATTTACCACCAATACATGTATCTTCACAGAATGTACAATTCATTCTTGTGAAACTTTCAAATGAAAAGTTTCCCGTTGCTACCCTTAACACCAGCACTCTTTAATTTGTTCTTCTCCAGTCTTTCACTCATGCTCAGATCTACTGCATCAGAAATATATGTCAGAGAAAGAAGAGCCAAGAAGGCCTAGACATTTTCAGGAGGACAAGTGTGGGTCACCTAAAACTTCTCTATGGCATATTTTGGAGAGTAGTCAATGGATAAGATAGGGTCAAAGTACATACAAAGTCCCCTGCACATTGTTGGGGCTGATGGATGGGTTGACAGACTCATTTAATGGGTTCCACGTGCCTATAGAGACCTCATTCTCTGAATTCTGTCATCACTAGAAATGTTGATAAATACCAAGAGACAATAAAGATGGATGTAAGAATTGTGCCCAGAGTTGCCAACTGCAATTTCAGACATCAGTGGCAACAAAGGTGGGAGACAATAAAAGAACTCCACCCCTCCATGATTATTTTTAGCACGACTAAGTACATACATGAAAGGGAAAGGGCTTTTTATGTGGTTATAGGCTCTTCATGAACAAAATGGTCCATCAGCTAAGTATGCTTCATATCAGAACTTTTTTCAATACCCCAAATAACCTTGGTCACGTGATTGTGCATCACATGTCCTCGGCTCTAAAATAATATTTAGTCTCCAACCCCTAGCTAAAGCTTATTGAAAAGATTGGTTTGGAGCTTTTAAAGCCCAGGGATATATACTCCATGTTGCTCAGACACAAGCACTGTATAAGTACATGATACTATAATTCCCATACTGACATCTAGCCATATGCCTGTCACCATTCCTGTTAAGGGATCTAGAGTGGTTTGGAGACAAGCAATCCCTCTGAGTCACAAAAAAAGAAGACATGTTAATGAACATTCATTTCAGCATTTCCACTGACATATTTCCAATAGCAGAGCCTAGCTGATTAAGCAAGTAAAGCTGTGATCTCTTGCTAAAAAGCAGATGGCAATCTGCTGATTGAAAGGGGAAAAGTCATTAAAATTGCAGAACAGATTAACATGGTTATAGGAATTTGATTTGGTTTGGCTTCTGCCACAGATAAAGCTGGAGAGCTAGGTTCAATAGTAAAAGAGTTTGTTTTGCATCAGCCTTGCAAATAGCTACCCTGACCACTGGCAGAGACTTAGCTTTACCACAGACAAAGAATAAAGATCCACAAAGTAAAATCATGGATTTTAGTGGACAAATAACTTTGGGATACAGTATTTATTTGGGAAGTTGATTTCCATGATATATCTAATCTAAAGACTCAAAAACCTTTCACAAATATTGTTCAACAGCAAATATTATTGTCTCTCCTTTGCCCTTTACTGATCAGGCTCTTTTCAAGCCCTACCTTCTCCATGAAGCTTTCCCAGAATGCTCAAATTCTCTGGTACATTTATACAATTCCACTACTCATACTCTTGACTAAACTATATTTCCCTTCATCTATATACACACAGAATCATAGAACTTTCGAACTGGAAACAAGCTAATTATGTTCCATTTTATTGTAATTACTTTGGTTTGATACCTATTCCTGTACACACACACATACACACACACACACACTCGCACAAGCAAACACACACACATGTATGTACACGCACACGCACACACAATCTGGGCAGGAACTATGCCTCAGACTTCTATATCCCACACAATATCTGGTGATGACACACACCACAACACACTGGTGATGACAGAGTAATCACTCAAGAAATACCTGTTGATTGATTTGCTTTGTTCCTATCACATCCCTAGGGCCTACAGTCTCTAGTTAAACCAGGAAAAAAATCAAAGCTTTAAAATCTGTAAAACAGAGGTAATCATAGCACCTACCTCCCAGGATCGTTGTAAGGATCAAATGAGATATTATTATCAGTAAAAGATGAGTCAACCTGGGACAATTAACTGGACATTTATGTTACTTTAAATGGTAAAACCCTAATAATTTTAAAATTTAAGTACAAAGTCTCCTTTCATTCAAGCATTTGCCCCTTTATGTAGTATAGGTCTTTATTAGGCATCATAGGAGAAGGAATGTAGACAAATATTGAGTGGCAAAATTCAAAGCATACAAAAGTGTAGACTATAATTTTGAATATTAATTCAATAGGGGACTGATAATTCTTACGTCAAGATTAAATAATTAGCCACCCAGCTTCTCAATGGCCACCCAGCCTTCCGTCTGTCTCTCTTCCAGCGTAACAGGCTCACTACCACCAGATTATCCTGTGAGATGAGATGCCTTCCCACAAAGACTTTACAATCTTATTAAGATGTATAGAATGAGTCTATCGAATGTATCCCTCTCTCTATCACTTCTTAAAGTCCATGGGAATTCTGGCTTCAATATACTCTTTTACTTTCAGCCCTCCTGGAATAAGAATGAGCAGAATCAGTAGGTCTTGTGGTTTTTCTTTGCTTCTTTCAATCTCAATTTATGAGATAAGCATCAGACATATTTTGTTGTATGTTGTTTTTATTTGGTTTGTCTTTCAGTCTTTTTTTACTAGGCAAACTTTATCTCTCCATCAGTAACCAGGGAAATGCTAGCTGGAATACCAAGCATTTTGAAAGCTAACTCAAGGAGCAGCTTCTCATTAGCAACAGTTGCTAGGAAAAGATGGTGAGAGTAGCCTTATTGTTTGGAAAGGTGGAGGTCTGGAAGACAATAAACTTTTGCTTGAATATTTAAAAAAATCTTACCTCTCTGGATGGCAGATTATAGGTCACTACTGCCCAATACTCTGATATTTAAATTCCTTTGGGTAGTTTCTTGGATATCAAATGAGATGATACGTGGAAAAATGACGTGAAAACTATGAAATGTTATAGAGATGGATTATTGTGGTTATTGACATTGTCTGGTCTTTGTTGTTGCTGTTGTTTTTCAGTTATGCCCAACTTTTCATGATCCCATTTGGAGGTTTTGGGGGAAAGATACAGGAGTGCTTTGCCATTTCATTTTCCAGCTCATTTTACTGATGAGGAAACTGAGACAAACAGGATTGAGTGACACAACTAGTAAGTGTCTGAGGCCAGATTTGAAATTACAAAGATGACTCTTCCTGACTCCAGGCCCAACACTCTATCCTTGTTTTGTCCTATGATGGTACTCTTGTTCACACCCTTCTCATTAGACCATCTCCCACTAAATCCTGGGCCATTTTTAAAACTCTCAGTTTGTTGGAGAAAAGCACAATCACTGGAAGTGATTTTCTTTCATCTGCCCTTTATTCCAGCCAAGGTAACTCATTAACAAGTTCAGAGTCTTTCCAAGCTGATATAATATTTCTCTGTTGCTCCTGGAGTCATGATAAAGACACAGATCTTAGATACACTTCACACCATCCTTTCTAGTTTCTAAATCTCACAACCTGCCTCACTTAACTTTCCGGTATTTCCTGCCCTTTGGCACCATCCCCAAGCCATTCCCTCCTTTCTTCTCTCATGTCCCCAATTCCATACTCACTTTTCCCTCTCGTTACCTACCTTAGACTCTGTTTTCGGTTTCCTCTTTTTTTTTGTTTCCCAGCCCCAGAACCAGGTGCACAAGCAGGCCTTTCTGCTTCAGTTTCCACGAGCATATACTTACTCTCTTATAATCACTGTCCTCACTTACCCCAAGTCAAGAGGTCAGAAATTTCTGGTTATTGTCTTAGAATATAACCTTTAGAAGAACATTATCATATTAATATTTATGTTAACTAAATATTAAAATTTAAAATATGAATTAAATATTAATGCTTTCAGCTGAGACCAGAAAGATTTCACACCAACAGCATTTGCACTTTCTTTTATACATGTTTGTTTTGTGAAAACTTCCCATTTAAAGAGGGCTCCCACACCAACCACTACTTCCTATCCCATCAGCACATTCTCTAGTACTGGACCATTATGATTATGCCCCCAGGAAACTCATCAGCCTGGGAGACAACATAGCTTTGGTACTCAGACCTCATGAGCACCCTCAGTACCCTTTGACCCTCTGACTAGAGGGCTGGAGGGCAGAGCAAAGAACTCTCCTCAAAGCTTCCATTTAACGAGGGCCCCCAGACCAGGGAATTCTTCATTTCCCACCAGCTGAATTCCTTGGACTTGACTGTACCATGCCCCATTCCCATGGACACCATCTTCCCTGACCTCCTCCCATTTCTCTGCTTCCTCTTGTGTGCTGTCTTCCCCGTTAGATTTAAGCTGCATGAGGACAAGGAATATCTTTCCTTTTCTTACTTGAAGCACTTAGCACAGAACTTGGTACATAGTAGGTGCTTAATAAATGTTTATTGACCAATTAAATGTGAGAATCAGTATAGACTGGTGGAAAAAGTGCTGGATTTGGAACCAGAAGACCTGGGTTCAAATCCTGATTTTGCCATTTACTACTTGTGCAACTGAGGGCAAGTCACTTTAACTTTATAAGCCTCAGTTTCCTCATCTATAAAATTAAACATTTGGACTAGATGGCCTCTAAAATACCTCCCTAAAATGATAATCTTACTTAAATTACTATACACTTTATTTTCATTGTACTCACCAAGTTAATACATTCAGTAGAAAGAGCAAATAGTAAATTTATTGTTTCCAGAACATGGTTATAATGTATTTGCAGGGCCTAGGAATTAAAGGAAAAGAGCCAAGGAGCCCTAAACCCTTCTCCCATTCCCACATCAGTTATCAAATTATTCTTGGGCAGAATGCAGTCCCCTAGAGGGCAGAGAGAGCTCTGCCTGCCTCAGTGTCTTCACTGATAAATAGGGATAGCAATAGCACCTAAGAACCAGAGTTGTTTTGAGGATAAATTGAGACAAATTTTGTAAAATGCTTTGCCAACTTTAAAGTGCTATATAAATGCTAGCTTTATTTTTATCATTATTATTATTATGTGTTATATGGTAGAACATTTGATAAGAATATTTTATTCTATATTATAGTTATTTGCATACATTATCTTACCTACCAGATTCAAACCTCCTTGAGGGTAGAAATGACTTGTTATTTAACTTTTAATCCCTATGACATCTAATGATGTTTTATATATACTTATTAAGTGTTTGTTGATTTAAGTTGAATTGAAATAGAATTTCTCCCCCAAACTGATTTCCTCGTCTGTATGTCTTTTTTTCAGGCAATGATGCTACAACGATTCCAGTTACCTAGACTTGAAATTTCTAAGTCATATCTGGCTCCTTCCTTTCCTCCACACTGTCCCCAACTCCTGTCAGTGCTTCCTTGATCATATTTGTCACATTGATCCCTTCTTTTCCATTTCAACTTCCACAACTCTTAATTTATTCATTCATTCATTTACCAACTATTTGTTACACAACTAAGATGTGTCAGTCATGGTGATAATCCCTCATGTGCAGAGTTCTACTAGACATGATCTCTGCCTTCAAAGATATTACAATTAACAATGGGCTAAGATCATTATTACTTCAAGATTAAATTATCATAATTGCTTCTAGCTGGTCACTCAGACTTCAGTCTGCTTCTGTTTCAATGGAATGTGCTCACTATTACCCAACTATCATTGGACCAAAAGATCTCATCAACTTTACTCTCCAAGGATGCAGATCTCAATTTATCCATACTTTATACTTGAGGACATTAAGCCCCAAGAGGATGACTTCCCCAGGATCACAGAGGTAGCAGATAGAAGAGTCAGGATTTAAACTCAGATGCTCTGTCTCTAAATCCAGCACTCTCTGTATCCCAACATACTATTCCTTTAAGCATTTCTCAAATTTTTGGCATGAATGATGTGTTACAATCGGTCACATTGGAGCTCTGTTTAGTACATGCCATCCCTTCTCATTTTTATTCTTTCATCTGATTTAGTGCTGATTTTAATCTTTGTTCTAACAAGTCAATGGTCTGTCTGTACATATATGGCTGACTTGTAAATGACTCCCATATCAGTAACCTAGTGGTTTTCTGTCTATATACATATATTTAATTTCATTTTTGTGATGTTATTTGGCAATTACCATACCCAACGCCTCCTAACTCTCCTTGAAGAAAATCTGTTGTGTTCATGATATACCGATACAAGGTTACTACATAGTATAAGATAATTTGGAGTCTTGTTTAGTGACTTGGAGTCATATTTTCATGCTTATTTTTTCATCCCTTCATTGAAATCACTGAATATTAAAGTATATGTTGATTTAATTTATAGGACTTTATGGAGCTCTTGGTAGAGTTTCTCTACGTTCTCATATTCTACAACAGATGTTAGCACATAAGCCTCAATTAGCATCATAGAAGCCTTTTTGTAATTGCTCATCATGAGTACTCTAATATGAAATGATCAAGTGTCCCATGAAATGATGCTTCTTGTTGCCTTTGGACACATAATTAAGCAACTCTATCCATGCCTTTATTTGCCTCTCCAAGGAAAACCTGTGAGCCATCCTTCCATTTAGCAATAACTTCTTCAGACTTTCTGTTTTTATTTACAGCTAGAATGTCAATAATGCTGTTTCAGTTCCTCCAGCAGTATGTAAGTTCTTTGGTCATTGGACAAGGATCTCACATTTACAGTACCAACAGTTGAATTCATGAAAAAGATGATCTAAAAAGCTGTGATTCTTGGTCCTCTCTGCCCATCTTTCCACAACTTTGCCACTGTTGTTTCAGAAGTGGAAAGAGACCACACACTAGTGAGGAACCTCTCACTAGGTTGGGTTTCAGAAAGCAGACATCATCTGTTGCCAGAGCTGTATTTCCAGCTTAAGTAGAGCTTGCCATAACCTGTGTTTTCCAACCATGCCTTCAAAAAACCAGGGTCACCTCCATACCACAATGATTCAATGAATCAGTCAACAAGTATTTATTAAGCACTTATGTGCCAGATGCTATTTAAGGTGATGAGGATAGCATTACAGAAGTGAGACAGTCCATTCCATCAAGGAGCTTACATTTCACCTAGGATAAGAAGATAAAACTAAGATATATATGAAATAAATGCAAAATGATTGGAGATATTGTTGTTCAGTCATCTCCAACTCTTCAGGACCCCCATTTTTGGGTTTTCTTGGCGAAGATCCTGGAGTGATTTGCCATTTCCTTCTTCAGCTCATTTTATAGATGAGAAACTCAGGCAAACAGGGTAAAGTGACTTACCCAGCTTCACACAGCTAATAAGTGTCTGAGGCCAGAATCGCACTCCTGAAGATGTCTCCCTGATTCCAAGCCCCATGCTCTATCCACTGTACCACCTAGCTGTCCTTTGATTAGAGGGGAAGAGCACTAAAAAAGAGTTAATCAGGAAATAACTCTGAAGGGAGATTGCACTTATGTTGAGCTTTGAAGTAAGTTTGGTATTCTGCAAGAGAGAGGCAAGGAGGGACAACATTCTAGGAATGGGGAGGGGGATCAAAAGGGAAATGGGGAACAGCTTGTTGGGGCAAGGAAAAGAGAGGTGAAATATTGTGTATGAGGAACAATAAGCCGGTATGGCTAAGGTTTAGAGAATATGAGGGGTAATGATGTGAAATTAACCCAGGAAAAATAGGCTGAAACCATTCTGTGAGGGCTTTAGATGCCAGAGGTATTTGAATTTTATCCAGAGGCAATCCAAAGCTGCTGGAGCTTCTTGAGCAGGAGAGTGCCATGGTCAGATCTAAATTTTAGAAATATGAGTTTGACAACTGTATGGAAAATGGACTGGAGGCTGGAGGATCAATTAAGAAATTATCTCAATAGTCCCTGAGAAAGAGGATTAAGGTGGTTGTGGTATTAGTGGAGAGAAGGGAATGGAAAAAAGGAAGTAGAATTGACAAGTCTTGGTTACTGATTGGCTATGGGAATGAGTGAGGATGAAGAGTTGAGTATGGCTCATAGGTTGCAACCTTGATATCTGGAAGGATACTGGTACCCTCAATGTATCAGGGCATGAAAGAGAAGAGTTGTTGTATACCCTTCATTCTCAAAGAGGACCAATAACATCAGAAGGGGGATGTCTTTATTTACAAGTGAATTGGATTTAAATGAGGCAGAGCCATCAGCAAGACCTAGGTTGAGACAACTGGCAATGACCCCAGATGCAGTGGGAGACCTTGGCCAGGAAGAGAGGTGGGTTTAGAGGAAAAGATAATGAGTTCGATTTGCGATACACTATATGGAGCAGGTAGAGAGTTCCAGCGGGTTGCTGGACTGGGACTAAAGAGAGAAATGATATCCAGACATAGGAGACATGTATAAAAACTATAGTGGAATGCATGGGAGCTGATGATGTCACCAAGAAAAAAGTTCATGCCATGGTTCAAATATCTTCTCTGCTAATGATTCCCAGATCTAATTATCTAGCCTTTGTCCCCTTCCTTAGTTACAGTCACACATCGCCAATTGGACATTTCTAATTGAGTGTTCCATAAGCATCTCAAACTTGACATGTGAAAAACAGGACTCATCTTTCTCTCTCAGACATCCTTCTGAATTTCATCAGTGATATACAGTGGGCCATCACAGTTCCAATCACCCAGGTCTAAAACCTTAGTATCATCCTTAACTAATCTCCCTTATTTATCCCACATATTCAATCTGCTACCAAATCTTTCAAGTTCTTCCTCTACAAAATCTCTTGAACATTCTCTTCTCTCCATTCACATAGATAAGAACCTAGTTCAGACCCTCATCTCTCACCAAACAGGTCTCCCTCTCTCAGCTTTCTCCCTGTTCAAATCCATCCTAAATACTGCATATTCCACCTCCTATTCCATGCCTTTGCCCTGCCCTATTGACCATGCCTGGAATGCTCTCCCTCATAATTTCTGACTCTTAGAATCCCTGGCTTTCTTTAAGACTAAGATCAAATACCACCTCTTCCAGTAAGCCTTACCTGGTCCCCACCATTGCCGATGCCATCTACCTTCCACATACTCTGTATTTACTTTGTATGTTCTGATTTACATTATATTGTATATTAGTGTGTATAATTACGTAATTATATTGTGTATGTTTTGTTTTGTCTCTCTGATTAGAACGTAAGCTCCTTGAGGGCAGGGATTGCTATTGCTTTTTCTTTGTATCTCCAGCACTTAGCATAGTACTTGGCACATAATAAATGTGCCATAGCAAATATTATGGGGCACATAGTTGATGCATGTTATAAATAACTCATGACAACTTCTCCATCTAGATATTCACTTATGATTCCTTTAATTGTGAATTCAATAATTTTGCCAAAAACTGAAGTCAAGTTCAATAGTCTACAAGGTACAGACTCCATTCTTTTCCTTTTTTTGAAAATCTAGACAATGTAAAAGAACCTTCAAAAACCCAGGATCCCCTCTACATCATGATGCAGCATTAAAGTAGGTCTTTATGGGTGGAATCATTTAATTAGGTATTAAAATCAGCTGTCAATGATACCGGTCATTTCTGGATGCCTAAGCAATTTGGCATTTTCTCTCTTCTTATCTAAAAGCTGGTTTGGAATCATAGGTGATTGCAATATTGGTGACTTCAGGGTCACTGCCAGTCTATCCAACCTGTCTTGCCACTGAACTCCAATGACTCTGGAGGAGAAAGTGAGGCTGATGACTTTGCACAACTCTGTCCCACTCAAATCCAATTCACTTGCAAGTCAAGACATCACCCTCCTGCTGTCATTGGTCCCTTCCACAATGAATGATGAACAACAACTGGTGACTGCCCTTCTTTGAGAGAAAAAAATTCCATCATGGCCTGCTCCACCTAAGTTACCCTAACAGTAACTTAAATGGATTTCTGAAATTCTGAACAAAGCCATCCCTAAGCTATGGTAAATCCGGAAAAGCATCCCAAGTTTGGGGAAATCTTTTGCTTCAAGACTTGGTATTTGAACAGTGATTCAGGGAGATAAAGTTCTGCTAACTGATGGGTTATTTTTTTTTAAGTTCAGCCTCATTTCCATACAATTAGGTTATAAGCCCCACCCTTCAATGAGGTAAATGGGGTGGGACTGCCCCTCCTCCCCTCCTACCCATACCCCTTAGGCTCTAGGTCCCTGGCTGGTAACTTCTTTTCCCTTTCAAAGCTACCTTTTATGTTCATTTTTACCTGACTTTACCTATACAAAAATAATGGACTGCATTGGAGGACATACATAAAATATGATTTAGATCTTAGAGTCTAAAGGGACCCTACAGACCATCTAGGTCAAACACCTCCCCCCTCCCCATTTTATAGCAAAGAAACTGAGATCCAGAAAACAGAAATATCTTACCCAAGGTCACAGAGGTAGAAAGTAACAGAGCCAGGATTTGGACCCATGTCTTTTGACTATAAATCCAGTACTTTCTCCACCATACCACAGTTCTCCTCACTAATGATCATGAGAAAACCAATACTCTAATCTAATAGAAGGAATAGATTAGATTTCTTCAAATCCAAACTTGAACCTAAAGCTCTGCCCTTGAAATTTCATTCTGCTGGTCTTTCTGTTTTCTTTCTACCAGTCAGGAGCCTTTCTAGTCAAAATTCCCTACAGCTAGAATGGGGAATATTTATTTGGCCCAGAAGTTGTGATGTTGGTATTTAGGATAGTATTTGGGGGGAGCTAATTGGCATAGTGGACAGAGTGCTGGGCTTGAAGTCAGGAAGACTCATCTTTGTGAGTTCAAATCTGGCCTCAGACACTTGCTAGTTTTGTGACCCTGGGCAAGTCACTTAACCCTATTTGCTTCAGTTTCCTCATCTGTAAAAATGAGCTGGAGAAGGAAATCGCAAACCACTCCAGTACCTTTGCCAAGAAAACCCCAAATGGGGTCATGAGGAGACAAACATGACTGAAAAAAATGACTGAACAACACTTAAGATGGAAGAATAATTTGTGTCCAATGACATTAAACGCATGCTAGATAAGCCAAATATATCCAGACTA
Organism: Trichosurus vulpecula; assembly: GCF_011100635.1. Lineage (NCBI taxonomy): Eukaryota > Metazoa > Chordata > Mammalia > Diprotodontia > Phalangeridae > Trichosurus > Trichosurus vulpecula. The sequence goes on along the minus strand of NC_050580.1, from coordinate 130,472,960 downwards.
TATGCCATTTCAGTCCCTTGCCTCTGAATCGGCCTTTACTCTGTGTACTATGTTGACTAGTTTCCTTCAGAAGACAAATAGGAGATGAAGTTCATAACAAAGTGAATAGGGCATTGGACATAGAGCCAGGAAGACCTGGGGTCAAATTCTACCTTGAACACTTACTAGCTGTGTGTCCATGGACAAGTCACTTAACCTCTCTATGTATGCTTCAGGTTTTCTTTTCATCCATAAAATGAGAAGGCTGGACCCAATGGCGTTTGAGATCCCTTCTTTCTCCAGGCTATGATTCTATGAACTTTGGGGGAAAAAATGGCATCAGATAAAGGCAGGCACAACATTCTATACTGTGTCATCTGTACCTCTTAAGAAGAACTAACCAGAAGACATCCAGACCAATAGTTGTTTGAGGACATTGTCAAAGAGCAGTCATGTCTCCTTTACCCTCGTTGTTCTATGTAAAGATTTTTTGGAGACTTGAAGACTTTCTTTTTTTAGGTATCCCGTGACAGCTCTATTTATTTAGGACAATAGTCCAGTAAAACTTGACTCTGGCAGTTTACTAATCCTGCAATTCTAATGCAAAACAGTGGTCTCCCTCATTTCTCAGCCAAGATTTGCTACAATGCAATCTCCAATTACTCATACTTCTCAGCTCTTACCCAGAATACACCCCATATTGGCTTATGTGCCACACAATGAATATTTATCAGATGTCATAAAAATTCAGCTACAACTTGATGAAACAGGCATAAACAAAGTACATGGCAGGGCTACAGATCATTGGGCTGGATGCCACCACTTGGCTTTTTTATCCACATCAACCTTGATTTTGAGTCTGTCTCCATTCTGAATACTCTCATTAACTCTACAAACATTAGTTAAGCACCCATCAAGAGCAAAGTCAGGCCATGGTAGGAGCTGAGAATTCAAAGATAAAAATGAGAGTCTTTGCCCTCCAGGGTTAACTTAGCACCTTAAAGAGCCAACTGTCTCTTTTTTGCTTTCACATCCCCAGAGTTTGTTGAGGTTAAAAACAAAAACTATTCACAATGCCACAGAGATTCTCCTTTCATTATTAAATCCCTGGATCCTAATACTAGGTCACCAACTTTTGCCCCATATTCTTTTATTTCCAAAACCCCAAGTTTGGTGCTCCCATTTTCCTTAGTATCCACTGTCACCACCCTCTTCTTTCTTCCAGGATTCTCCCTACAAGTATCCCGCAGAAGTGTGCATATTTCCTTATCTCCCTTGCTGTCTTATAAAATAATCCCACCCTTAAATTTTTAAAGGGTTTTCATTGGAACTACTTCCATACTTCTACTGATCTGTGATCTCATTAATGTGAGTATTGCCTCCTCCCAGTTTCCCTCCCAGTCAAACTAGACAAGCCAAAACTGTGGCCCCATTACAATACTTTCTGCAACTATATGAAACAGACACATTTGGAAAGGCATAGAGAACACAATCATTTTTGTTTTTCATTCATTTTCATTCTACTTTTGTAAATATTAAGGGTTTCTGTAAGTTTTATATAAGGGTTTATGTTTACTCATTTTGTGTGTTATTTGTTTTTGTACATAGTAATTAGGATCATAATTTTTTTTAAAGAAATGAACTAAGATCTAATCCCATCTTGGCCACTAGCTAGTTGCATGACCTTAAGGATGTAGAAATTCTCACAGGAACATAGATCTAGAGTTGGAATGGACCTCAGAGGCCCTCTAGATCTGTTTTACAGATAAGGAAACTGAGACTCATGGCACTAAAGTGACCTTCTCAAGATCATAGAATTAATAAAAGCCAAAGACAGACTCTGAATCAAGGCACACCCAATCTTACCTCCAGGTCCAGTGCTCTTTACTCACGTTGCTAAGGAAGTATAGGAAAGTTGCCAATAAATTCTTATTCCAACTTGACCATAAGTTTAACTGTGTGGCCTTGTGAAAGTCATACAACCTCCTCAAACCTTATTTTCTCATTGATAAACTGAGGTTGCTGAATGAACCCCAACCTTGCTTCCACCACCTTTTTAACATACTACAATTCTACAAACCAATGAGGAATCAGAAAAGAGGAAGGGCAGTAACACTCTCTTTCTGAGCCATCACTGGAAAGACAACAATGGGAGAAATGAATGGCATTTACAAAGTGCTTTAAATTTTGTAAAGTATGTTAAGTATATTTTCTCATTTGAGCCTCACAACAACCCTATGAAGTAGTTTACTACAGTTGTTGCTGTGGACCTAATAATTCCATTGGCATGAGGATCTCCCAGTGTCAAAACTCCCTACCACAGATAAAGATTGCCAATTCTTCTTTAACTTTTCATCTTAAAGAATCACCTAGAGCAGGGCTGTCCGAAATGCCGCCAGTGGGTCACATGTGACCCACAGTGTGATTTATGCGGCCCACCTACAAGCATAGAAATTTACATAAATGCTTTAGTAAATGAAGCAGAGCTACTGCAGAGCTCCCACTAAAATGGCAAATCAAAAATATATTGTCTATTGTTTCAATGAAAACCCAAGGTTAGACAGCCCTGACCCAGAGCTCTGACAGGTTAACTGACTTGCCCACAGCTGTGTCAGAGGGAGAAGTTGAACTTGATTCTCCCTGGCTCCAAAGCCGACCTTCTAAATCATGTTGCCCTACTCCAGGTAGTATTTTCCCCACTTTCCAAATTGGGAAACTGAGGCACAAAGCTGTGAAGTGACTTATCTACGGTCACATACCTAATATATGTCATAGGCAGAAGTCAAACCGAGGTCTTCCAAATTCCAGGTCATTCACTCTATTATGTCACATTGTCAATCAACTTTAAATTTGAAGTGGAGGGAGGGGAAGCCTATACTATGTTCCAGGTGGAAGATGTTCGAGAGAAACTGATTTGTAAAGAAATCTACATGCTCTCTTCCTTGTTCTTGAAGATGAATCCCCTGAGATAGAGGTTTAGAGGATAGCCTGTAACAATCTTTTATTGTTCTAGCCTGTAACAATCTTTTATTGTTCTAACCCTTTTTGACTCAAAACAGGCCTAAGAAACTATACTGCAGCACTGAAAGCCTCCCTTTCCGTCATGGGAACATCACCATCAAGTGGGAGTTACACAGCAGGTGTCCAAACCCACTTGAGAAAGACTGCTCTCTCCCTACTTTTCCAATGAGCGAATAAGGGAGTGAACTCAGCCAATTACCAAGAAGTCCATGAACAACCTCCCATCTGGTCTAAAGAATAACCCATTCCTTGTCCCAAAGCCTTTTCTGTTCCTTTATAGAGCACTGTCAGTGCTGAAGCCAGCAGCCTTCAAACCTAAAGTATTATTGGCTTGATTTAACGACTGCAGGAAAAACCAACCTACTTCATGTCCAGCCAGGGTTTTTCAGGGCATCACGAGAAAAGAAAGTAAAAAGCTGGGGAGAGAGGAAGAGAAAAAACGGGAAGTGGGGGGGAGATTGAAGACAGTATGCAACCTGGAAAGTCCCTGCTGGGTTTTATCTCCAGCCCCATCACCCCGCAATGTCGCCATCCCCGCTCTGCCTCTCTTCCTTTGTGGACTACCCTCATTCTCTTCAATAGTAAAAGGCAAATGACAGTGTACGTCTTTCTTGCCCCCTCTCCATATTGTGTTTGCTCGCTCTCAAAGTGCCTTCCATTGAAGCTGGGTCCGAAAGGAACTGCTTTATTCGTCAAAGAACGCATTGTGTCGGGGCAAGCTGTGCAGGTGCGGAGGGTTTTGTCTGAGTGGATGTGTCCGCTAATTAGTTGGGGGTGGGGGAAGCAATAAGGGCGAGGTGTTGGAGAGACAGCTGAAGTCCTGCCCAGCCTTCAGGCATTGTGTGATTCTCCACTTTGGGGAAAAGCTGGAAAGGTTTTTCTTCCCAAGTTTGGGAGTAGAAAAGGGATTTTGTTTTCCCCTCCATCTCCAAAGCCCCTAGGGTTGTGAATGGCAGGCAATACAATGCAGCCTCAATTTAGAAGACTTTTCTCTCGAAAATCCATCTTCCCCCAGTATCAATTTACTTCAACTGGGACTTCCTGGACTGCCATTTCCAGCTTTAAAGCAATGTACATTTTAACTTAAAAAATCTCCCAACTTTCTCTCATCTGTGCTTAGCCTTCAGCTCCTTCGATATATTATATACTTATATTTTTTACATATAGAGAGACACAAGTGTATATACATACATATATGTGCATAAATATACATGTGGGTACACACATACGCAAAGGGTGTCCCAAAAGTCTTATTATATTTTAATAGCCCTTAGAAGATAATGTTATTAGTTAACCTTTAATAGTTATAAAAGCTTAAGGCTTCACTCAAGAGTTTTTATGATACCCTGTATTAGACAGTGTTTGCTTACATGGAAGACAGAGGGCTGTGAAAGAGTGTGCAAAGTGGAGAAAAAAAACTACTGGATTTTTTTTCCTCTGGCCAACCAACTGATCAATCAGCACCATTTATGAAGCACTTAACTACATGCCAGGTACACGAAGCAGCGTGATCTAATGGCTAGAGACTCAGGTGAACCTGGGTCTAAGCCCTGTATCTGACACCTGCTGGCTTTATGACCCCTGAGCCAGTCACAACCTCCAGTGCCTCCAAGCAATACTCTAAGACTTCAAGTAGGACAAGAGTTGTTAATCTGAATTGACAGGAGTTTAGCGCATCAATGACATCACACATTTATGTCTCACTTCCCCACAGAAAAAAAAGTGCCAGGCACTGGGCTAGAAAGTTAAATAGTCCCTGCCCTCAAGGTGCTTTCATCTCCATGAGGAGGGAACAACATGTACATATACATACATATATATAAACATATATGTGTTTATACACGTGTGTGCACTCATATGTATATAAATTGTGTGTGCATAAAGTGTCAGAGGGGGCACCAACTGGGAGGATCAGGAAGGCTTTCAGGTAAAGAGCTAGTGCTTGAGCTGAACTTTGAAGTAAACTAGGGGATTCATATGAGAAGCTAGGTGGCACAGTGGATAAGGTGCTGGGCTTGGAATCAGGAAGACTCATTTTCATGAATGCAAATCTGGCTTCAGACACTAGCTGTGTGACCCTGGGAAAGTCATTTAACCCTGTTTGCCTCAGTTTCCGCATCTGTAAAATGAGCTGGAGAAGGAAATGGCAAACCACTTCAGGATCTCTGCCAAGAAAACCCCAAATGGGGTTACAAAGAGTCAGACACAACTGAAACGAGCCTTGCTCTATCTGAAAAACACCAAGAAAGAGAATATAAGTGGATCATGAAGTGTTTAAAGGGAAGTAATGTGTTATAAGACTGGAAGGATGGTTTGGGGCCAGGGTGCAAAGCATTTTAAATCCAAAGAGTTTGTATATGATTCTATTTAATTCCATTCACTCTTCTTCCCCAGACTGTAAGTTCACTGGTCACTCTCGGGTCAGTCCCACTACTGATCCAGCTTGAGAGCTTTGATCTCCATTTCCAGTGTGCATTGGCTTATCCCTCAGCCTGGTGCCCCCCCCTCACCACCACCACTACCACCACCTCAAGGTGGCTCACCAAATTGGTTCTGGATTTAATGCAGATACTCTATTGGCTTACCCTATACAACTCAGGATTCCTGAGCTCAAATGATCCACCAGCGACAGCCTCCCCAATACCAAGAACCATAGATAGGTACCACCACCCCTCAGTCTGCATTTGACTCTAGGTATGATAGGGAAGCATTGAAGATTATTGGGTAGAGTAGCAAGGTCAAACTTCTGTTTAATAATAGCATTTTGTAAACAGTGTGAAGAAAATGCATTGGAGAGGAGAGTGACAAGGGTAAAGGATGAGAGGCAGCCAGATGACAGTTTTACCCATATATTTACTATCTATTTCACACTGAACTTGAATCAGGGAGACCAACTAGTGGGCACTTACAGCACCCCAGGCAAGAGGGGATGGAGGCTTGAAATAATACAGTAACCAACACAACAAAGCCCGTAGAGCTGCAATTATGAAGCTCCAATCTCATAACCAGCAGTTCTCATCACCCAATCTTTGCCTGTGTCAAAGGTGGTGGGACAGGGTATTCCTCATCTGGTAGTTGCCATGAGTTCATGTATCAACCCAGGCCAACCCTTGGCAGACTACACAGTGGGCCTGCAGTTTAGACAGAAAGCTCAGCAAAGCTGACTGGCCTGAATAGTTTTCACTAACTCTGACATCCATCTGGCCCAAATATGCCACACAGAAAGCCTTTCTTTGAGAGGAAATTTCAGTATTCCAGACAGAATTAGGAATTCCTTTAAAAAAAAAGCAAAAAAGAAATTCCTAGAAAACAATGTGGTATAATGAAGACAGAAATTACTCCAAAATGTGTGCTTTTTCTCTTTCTTTCCAAACCCAAAGCAATATCCTCTAAGTAGAGATGGTTGGGGAGTGGGATGGGAAGGCTATTTTATCCAAACCAGAGGGTCTATCCCTGCCAAACAAAAATCTTCATAGTTTGTTTCAGTGGGAGTTTTTATTCAGTATTTGCCAGTCTTTGGGGTTATGTGTCCTAGAGCCACTTAACTCTGCACTTAATTTGGGTTTAATAGGCAGCTATTATGTTAAATAAAGACCAGCTGAACTGATTATTTAAGACATAGTTATGGTTGTTTAACAACTCTGTGGTTTCACTGTTACATCTCAATAAATGTTTTCCAGTAACTGTCTGCTATTATATTTTCACATTCAGTAACTGTCTCCATCCAAGGGCTGCCCCTATCTGCCTAACCACTACCTGAGGTCTCTGGGTTTGCTTCTTCCCCCAATCTCCACACTGATCTTATGGGACAGCTATTATTACAACCAGAGAACTGCCTATGGGTCTGGACCACTAGAGTTTCCACAGACAAAAAAAAATATGAGACTGCAGTTCTAACCACTTGTGGCTATACAAGGATGGCCTGGTGCATTTGGCAGGGAGTTGGGTGAGTTGGCTCCCTTCCAGCTCCATTCTACCCGCAGCTGTCTTCCTTATCATCTGAGCATATCCTCACCTTCAGAATACTAACTGGACAGTGGTTTTATTGGGAAATCATAAAACAGCTTCCATATTCAGGAGCTGGCTGAAAAGCTCCAGATGCCTACTGAACCAAAGAATGCCAGAGACCTCAGTGTTCATTCATGCTAACCTCATTTTGCAGATGAGGAAACTGAGGCCCAAAGAGGCCAAAGGAATAATAATAATAATAATACAAAATAAAGCCTATTACTCAGCTCTCCATTCACCACAATAGGTCAGAAACACTTTAAATCTTATTTGTGAAAAGAGGATTTCTTGATTTCTGGTCCAATATTGATATCATACACTAGAAAGACAATTTAGAGTTGAAAGGCTTGGGTCTTTGAGTCAAAAGACTTAAATACGAGCTCCAACATCTAAGAGCTGTGTGATCGTGGGTTTATTTTATGATTTCCATAACCAAAGATTTCACTATCAAATAACCAGCCAATTAATGACAAACCTCTCTATACTCTATGACAAATACTCTCTATACTCTATATACCAGCATATAACTGATTAGTGCTATCCTGAAATGGAAGAAGCTGCCTCGGGAGGTTGTAGATAACCCTTCAATAAAGTTCAAGTGAATCTTCAAGCCAAGGCTGATCACTACTTGTTGGGATGCTACAGAAGTTCTAGTTCAGCTATATATTGGATTATATGACTTCTAGGGTCTCTTCTGACTCCAAATTTAGGACTTAGCTAGACTGGTACTTGGGAAATAGGCATAGTTTGTTCTGGGACTATATATACTCAAAGCCTTTCCAACAAGGTAGAAAGTACCAGAGTTTGACCACCATTGGCATATCCCTCAAGGACCCAAGGTCACCTCTACTGGCCTTCAAAGATTATGGACCAGGTAGGCTGATACACCCTACTTCATGCTGACTTTCAGGCCCCTTCCATTGTTCTCATGCCAAGCCCTAAGCAAACTTTTGTGGTGCCTGAGTTATAAAGCTCACTACCACTCTCTTACTCTGAAATCTCATACAAACTCACTCCACACACAGTCACCACAATACTTCCATGCTATTATGTTCACTGCTCAGGTTTTCTACCATATTGCTAATCAACAGTCAGTCAAGAAGCTTTTATTAGGCACTTACTATCAACCAGGCACATCCTTATGAGCCTAAATATTAGTCACCCCTACACTCTCCCTACCATCTCACTCCCTCCCCTATGGCATTGCCCACACTTGCTTTCCTTTGCAGCTGCCCCTTTGTGGTAGGAGACAGGAAAGAATTCTTCCACATGGGACACATCTATAACTCCTTTTTTTTCTTCTCAGCTTCATAGTATGCCTAGCTTTTGATTCAGAACTAAGAGGTAACTTTAATACTAAATGCAAAATACCATACTTCCCCATGTATAAGACATTTGGGGCCCGAAATTTGAAAAAAAATGTATCACATAAAGTTATGGAACTCAAGTTTCATTCATTTGATCACAGCTTTCAGGCATCTTTTGGGCAAGTCTGCTTAGTACATTCCTTTTCATGAACCTGAAGCACCAATTGTGTCCTCCTTTGAAATCAGCAACTTCTTTTTCATCAGCAATTCTTCCTGCCTCATGCTGAACCATCTTTGTGGACACAGGAATTCCAATTGCCCTTTGCTCTTCAATCCATGTCTTCAATTCCCTCTCTAAATCAGGCTATTTTGCTGACTTGCCTCTAATGGCCTCCTGCCATTGTGTTTTCAGTAGTGTTTCTTCTTCCCGTAGCCAGTCTCGGATTGTTTTCTCAGTTGGAGGAGGACCAAACTTACATTCAGCAGCATGATTTCTATTCACTTTTGCAAACTGGATCACTTTTAACTTGAATTCAGCACTGTACGAAAATCTTTTCTGAGCCATTTCTGGGCAGAACATGGCAAAATGTAACCTAATATACCGGTAACAAATGCAAAACAATGATCGCAAAGACAACAAGTGTGAAAAAGCCGGAAATGCAAGTAAAAAAAAATCTACAACCACTGTATAAGACACACCCAGTTCTTAGACTGAAATTTTTTTTTAAAAAGGGCGCATCTTATACATGGAGAAATACGGTGACCACCTTTGGCTAGAAGAGGGAAAGGGCTATTTGACTAATCTATGCTGGTGGAAAGGAAATATTTCCTTCCAATAGCTGCTTAACTGCTTAGCACCAGACCAGGCACTTAGACCAAGAGGTCCCTGGGAGAATTTCACCAAACCTTCTCTCTTGACTATAGATTTGCTAGATTATAGGTCAAGACAGTGGGAATTTTATCCATCTTTTCATTCACATCACTAATTGGTACTAAGTCACCTTTAATCTTGCTACTTTAAGACAGACACTTACTCCTGCCCTTTACCTGAACTTTCATGAAATCTTTTTTGACGTTCAGATCAAGCGACAGAAACCATATCAGCACCAACATACACTTCAGGCCTTCTCAGGGTTTTAACTACTACTGTCCAAGTCCTATAGAAGAGTGGTTAGGCTTGTTCTTCTTGGCCTCAGAAGTCACAACAAAGAGTGATAAGTAGAAGATGTAAAAGAATACTGTTAGCCTCAACATAAGAAAAATATTCCTAACGATGAGAGCCAATGGCATGCTTGAGCCAGTTCATGTATGCTCTTTAAAGAGCCGACTGTAAAAATTTCAGCATAAGCATTTACCTCAAAAATCAGCAAACTAGAAATCAGGGCTTGATTATTGTTTTGTTGAGTGCCTAAAATTAAGAAAGTGGTGGAGAAAAGCTAATAATGTAGATTTAAAAGTGTATTGCACATCCATTTTCTTGAAGAGCTGGATGTATATAACCGATTAGTGCTATCCTGAAATGGAAGAAGCTGCCTTGGGAGATGGTAGATAACCCTTCAACAAAGTTCAAGTGAATCTTCAAGCCAAGGCTGATCACCACTTGTTGGGGATGCTATAGAAGGAGCTCTAATTCGGCTATATGTTGGATTATATGACTTCTAGGGTCTCTGCTGACTCCAAATCTATGACCCTGTGATCTTATAATTTCTTTGTTCCACATTAGTATGAATCAGCACCTAGGCCTACTCGAACAAAGTCATCAATTTAGAACTGAATTCATCTAGCTCAAACCTTTCATTTTACAGGTGTAAAGCTCTTCATTTTACAGAGAAGTGGCTTGGCCAAGGTCACATTGGTATGTGCCGAGAGAAGAGACTAAAGAGCGCCCAAGGTAAAATCAGAGGGAGAGGACTGTCCTCCATGGGTCTGGGAGCGTGTCCTCCAATAGGCCATGCTATTAGTCACCATGCCTGATGGTGAATATAGGTAAATGGGGTCCCAGCAAAGGCTGGTGGTAGGAAAAAACCAGACTAGTACTCCCTAGACCCAGCTTTGACACCCTTAGGCATGGATGCCACAGAAAAGTAGGGTATAGGTAGGAAATAACAAACATGAGGGAAAATGGGAAGAAGGAAGGTTATTTCGTTCCACCGAACCTCTCACCCAGCCCCACATTGCATCTAAGCCCTTAGAGCCAATCCTTCCAAAGCTACAGATCTTGCTTGCCAGCTTCCTTTACCTATATTACCAACATGCCAAAGCCTGTTCACCTTGGAGACCTGATGCAAATATAAGTATAGCCTAGTGTGAAATTAATACCTTCTCCCCCAGACATCTAAGGCCAGCCTCAGAATATTCATTCATTGGGTGGAACTGGATCCTCAACACTTTCCAAGGTGTAAACTCCTTTCTTGGGGTGAACTCATTCAGAAAGAACAAAGAATTCTCCCTGGGTCTCTGCTGACTTCTCTATAACTGAATTCATCACGTCATTAGACCATTTCCTCTACTCCAGATTTAAGGTCCTGGATCCCATTTTCTTTTGGCTGGCTGAGAACAATAGAAGGCACTGCTTTTCCCTTAAGATGAGCCTTCACATATCTCTCAGAATTGTTTCCCTGCCTTTGCACAGGCTGACCCCATGTTCAGAACATACTGTCTTCTCTTACTACCTTCTGCCTCTTAGAATCTTTAGCTTAGACTCAGCTCAGGTGTCACTTTACATGGGAAGGCATTCCTGATCCACCAAGTCATTAGTGCTCTCTCTCCTCAAACTATCTCAATTTAAGAATATGTTTACATATTCTAATACCAAATAGAACATAAGCTCCTTAAGGCAGGGACTATTATTCATTTTGTCTTTACTGCTAGGACCTACGACATGGCTTTGCACATTATACATGTTTAATAAAAGCTTGCTGAATTGAAATGAGATAAAATGAAATGAATCAATTTACTCATGCTGGACTGCCATTCACATGGAAGTCTTTTCCATGGTTCTCATTTAAATGTTTGCTATTACCAAAAAGGTTTGCATGTGAGGTATCCCACACCCTAGACACCAAGGAGCATGACAGGAGCCTCCTACTTCACATGGTATAGCCTTAACAAATGTGTCTCCATCTCAAGCCTTCTCAATGCCTGCAACAACCATTCAGAAGTCGAGAACTCTAGTACCATCCATTTGCTAAACTGGTTAATCTGTCAGGTGAGTTATCATATGTCCTTGGTTTCTTACTTCATATTCAGGACTAACCACTGTCCTGCTCTTATGTCAACTAATGACTTTTTTCTGATGCCTTTTCTAGCATCAGGTCAGCAGCAAAATCATGTACTTGACATTTGTTTCATTCTACAGCATTAGTGCTGCTTATACAATGTCACCCACAAAGTCTCTGAATCAATTAGCCAGGCTTCCTACCCAATGAAATTGTGAAAATAGGTTGAGATTGTTTCAATCCCAAGACCTTTAACAATTTGTGTTACCCTGTGAAACTGAGTCTGGTGGGCCAACAGATGGGGGAAGGGACAGGTAGTGGAGAAAGGAGGAGGAAGATTTCCTTTGGTTCTGTGTCTAATGAAGAATAATAGCAAAGACTATCTTGAATAGAACTTCAGAGGGAGCCAGCTAAAGTTAATCTTTCACCCATTTACTTGGGTCATGTGCATGTCAGGACCAGTTAGCATCTCAACCAGAAATGACTCTGGCATTGGCCCGACCAGGCATAGAGTTCATCATCTTTTGTGCTCTCATGTATGTACCTGTCTGATACAGAGTGCAGGAAAATGGTACACTCTTGGCAGAGAGGAAATCCTTAGGAGCTCATAACCACAGGGAGGACACTAACCTTAAACTTCATTGTTTTATAGGTGACTTTCATAAAAGTTATTGATTTATGCACTTGTGAGAAAGCTTGGTATGTATTTAGAGAGAGACTGGGTGGGCAAATGATGCGAAAGAAGAAATTGTAGATCCCCACTGTGAGTCACAGCTTTCTGGATCTAGGGGAGAAGCACAAGGCACACTGAGAGTAGTCCATCCCTGTGGGTTCAATCATGCCAGAGGGAAGCTGACCCACCCCCAAGAAAGGCCAAGGCTCCCATGGTACAAACAAAAGTTCCACTGTCTAGGGGACAGGCAAGATGACAGGCTGAGAATGGGGGAGTTGAGGAAGGAATGGTAACTGTTAGGAGTACTGCCTTTTCTTTAATCCCTAGATTGTGGCAAGAGCTGCTATAGCTGGGGGGCTGTAACACTTCGATAAAGACATTCTGGTAGTGACTCACCAATTGCTCCACCAAAGCCACCTACCCAAGCTTGACTTTCCAGCTGTTCCAGAGCTAGAATGTATTACATTACTCCAGTGGAAATGTACCCAGTGCCAGCCAAGGTGTACATGTTCACCAGCCACCCAACTTGCTCTAACAATGAAGAGGGAAGAGGAGGAGTTGAAAGAACGAGGAGTAGGAAGATCTGCTTTGAAACTACCAAGAGGCTTCACTTGGGGCAGCTAGGTGGCCCAGGGGATGAAGCACTGGCCCTGGAGTCAGGAGGACCTGAATTCAAATCCATCCTCAGACACTTGACACATACTAGCTATGTGACCCTGGGCAAGTCACTTAACCCCAATTGTCTCACCCAAACAAACAAACAAAAAAAGAAACTACCAAGAGGGTTAAGCAGAGATTGTCAGGTTGATTCCTCCAGGTAAACTATAGGGTCCCCCACAATTTACCTCTCAGCAATGACATGCACTCATTCTCACCATTCAGTGTTTCTGGTTCATTTTTTCCTTCTGATACTTGTTGACTAAGAATCACAGAGGTTTTAGGGCATCTGTAAACATTAATTGTTGATACACTGATGTATAAGGTACTTATCCAGTGACCGATGAGTGGATATATTACTAAAGGAAAGTAACCATATAAACTTTGATATTCCTATTAAAAATGAAATGTGACAAAAAGGAAGTTGCAGCTAACTACAAAGATGACTCACTGCTTGTCCTTGGTGAAGCAAATGGAGAAAACGATATTATCATGAACCCAAAAACAACAAGCAATATCATTTTGTGGGATATCTGGTCATTTAATATTAAAATCTTTGTGATAAGGATTTGCAAAAAGACTGAGAAGAAAATTAGTTTATATGCTGTGAAGACTTAAGAAAGGGAGATGCTCTATGGAGAATTCAATAAGACCCTTCAAATTAAACCAATATAAGTGTTAATTCTAAGTAGCATCAATGCGGAAGAGGGTACCAGTAGAATGTAAGATCCTTGACGATTTTGTTTTTTCCTTTGTATCCTTAGGTCCTAGCAGTGTATTGCACATAACTGTTGCCTAATAAATGTGTTGAACGGGGGAGAAGGTTACAAAAACCTGCTTCAGAAGTAAAATATCATAAGGGTCAAAAGCATATGGACACTATAATTTCAGACCTATATATCATGAATGCTTTCTTCAATAACAGAGTCAAGATCAGAAGCAGACAGCACCAAATACCACCAAACAAAAAAATTAAATCAATAATATTTTAACAGACAAGAAACAACTGGTTACCAATATGGCAGTCATTTCCAAATAATGCCTATGTATAGTCAGAATATCTACTTTTAAAATCAAATATCAAATTTCCTACATATTAAAAGAATACAAATGAGACCAGAATGTTATGCAACTCAGGCAATTTCAACTTTGGATATCAAAACTAGCTGTTTACATTGAAAATGAGAATTGGGTAAAGAACAGAAATCAACACAGACTATCACATGTTTCTAAGGAGGTTTATTTAATCGCCACAGTGAGGAGACCAAAAAAGCCTAGAAACCACTGTAGCCAGAATATACTTTTAATTCATTGTCAAGTAGTGACATATGACAACTATAATATGGAATACAGACTCATTTATAATATCTTAAGAGGAGAAAAACTAAAGATTATAAGCAATATTGCCTCACAAAACAGAGAAAATCAATCGTGGAAAAACAAATTTATAGAAAGCTAGGCAAGAGATTCAATTAAGCCGGATCAATTTCTAAGGTAGAAACTAAATAAAATTAAATTAAAAGGCAAAATATAGAAAGGAACTATAAACATTCTGTATTGAACAATGGCCATGGAGCACCACTGTTCTCTAATATTGGGTATGTATGTTCACAAGTGTATTGATATTGTGTATGTACACAAGTGTATTGCATTGTGTGTCTGTGGACATATGTGAGTCTGTGTTTATGTGTTCGTATGACAGACAGATACATACATGGATAGACAGATAGACAGATAGATAGATAGATAGACAGACAGACAGACAGACAGACAGACAGACAGATAGATAGATAGATAGATAGATAGATAGATAGATAGATAGGTAGGTAGATAGGTAGGTAGATAACATTGCAGATAGACAAGGGCTTGAGCCCAGAATTGAATAGGGGAGGGCAAGCAGACTAATCTAGTGAATTTGGGAAATTGAATAGCATACTCAAAAAACCCAAGTTTGTGACTGAAACAAATTTCCATTTTTCTAACACCAGTAACCTTAAGGTAATGTTATTTGGTTGATAGTTATAGTGTACCACAATCTTTAAAGAAGTAAAGTTATAGGTTACTTAAGGCAATGGAGAGATATGGGCTGGGCATCACAGACTGCAGCATATTACTAACAAAGAATTACACAAGAGAAGCAGAGCAAAGTGTACTTTTAGGGATATATGACCAGAAAAGAAGGTAAACAAAAAGTTTAGATAATCAATGATTAGCTACAGTGTTCCACTTTAATACATACAACATTGAGATATAGAGAATACTGCTCCCCCAAATACGGTGGTTGGACCTCTTGTGGAAAGTTATGGGAGGACATGGAAAAGAATTACAGATGATAAAAAGGCATAAATGAGTTGCAATATGAACTGTTGAAAGGGGCCTCTATATCCATGAAAACTCGAATGAAAAGATTAAAATATTAAAGTTCTTGTTGACTACAGGTCCCTCACTGATGCTTAGCATCAAATGAGATACGCCATCTCTTTGGGGTTGCATTTTCAAGCAATCAAACTCAAAGAACCACTCCTAGCATACTAGAGGCATCTATTGACTTCTTACCATCCATGGACTCAACCAAATGGACTTGGGCCTCCCACGAGCAGCCCTGTATGCTAAACCTAACCTTAACCTTAACCAATTCCAGGAAAAAGAAAAAGGAAAGTGAAAGGGAAGGGAACAAGGTTTTCCATATAATAAAGTAGTCTTATTCTACAAACTTCAAAGAATTACTGTGGGACAGGAATTCAGTGCTGGGTTCTTCCCTATTCACTCAGGTACTGAGGGAATCCTGATTCACCAACATAATTAAATTCAGAAGACCGTCTAAACTCATCTCGAAGAAAAAAGCCAACCTTAATCATGCCCGCATTCACCACTGACATCTACACAAAACCCCTAGGCACCTACTCAGAGTGAGGCTTGAGAAAGTGTGGGGAGGGGTGGCCATGGGTCCTTCAGGAAAGCTACATATGCTAATCACTGCTGGGGCCTTTGCAAAATAGGAAGGAGAGATATATAGTTTAAGAAGCAAGGACTTCAAGGCAGACTAGGCCACAGAGAAGGCTTTGAGTAGACAACGTGCCAGCAGGATCCTATGGACTTCAAAAAGTGGGGTGAGCAGCCTCCAGCAGGGTAAATACAAGGAGAAAAATACAGGTAGTGATCTAGGAAATAGGGAACAGTAGAGTCATGCCTGTATCAAATGTGAGAAGGTGGAGGCAAACAGACCATAAACCCCAAACACAGAGGACAAAATCACCATCTCACCAAGTGCCCACACAGCACACTACCAGACACCATGGTTCACTGATCGTGTCACATACCAAATCAAAACAGACCAAAATCTACCAAGAATACATCTGGTGGGGCTTTGAGAAGAAAGACAAACCGGGAGCTGGAAATGAATCCATGTTCGACCCTGGGTTATATTACCCATAGGCCTAAAGTCACTGAGCACATACAAGGGAAACAGGGCTCTATTTCTGCCTCCCACATTCTCAGGAGGTGAACTTGGAAGTGAAACTAGTGGCAAAAGGCACAGACCTGCTCCCCATGCACAGAGATATGTCAGCACAAAATTCCCAGGTGTCACAGGGTATCTACCATGATTCAGTGCAAGCTCCCCAGAACTGCAGCTCTGGGACAAGATAAGCAGCAGGTCCCCTGATGCTCCCAATCATTTCCTCTCCCAATCATTTCCTCTCCCAGAACACCAAGACATATGCCCTGTCATGGGGCTAGAAGTGTTCCCATCATTGCCAACACCCTACATTCAATGACAGACACAAAGATGGCATAGGGAAGGGTTTGGGGAGGGAAAAAGTTGCATCCCCCTAAAATCTCAGACTTTAAAGTCCTATCACTTCAGGAAACCGATCATCAAGCAATTCTGAGACAGCCATAGCCCCAGTGGGAATTTGGAATACAATTGTGTTTGAAACATGAGTGAACGATATGGCCTGCAAGGCACATTAATTCTTATAGCTAACTGCCTTCTTCATCAATACATAAGTTGAGTGATCCACTGCTAAGAGTTCCTCCAATGTTTATAGCAACAAATCTAACCCCAAAAGAGTGTTCCAAATGGTGAAATGAGCAAATGAAATACTGATGAAGAATTTCTTTTTAAAACCTAAGATGATGAGCAAGGATATGCCTGAACTTACCAGGAACACTTATGCAATCCTCCTCAAGGTCATGTTCCCAGTAATATCATGCCAAGAGAAAATTGGTTTTCTCTCTTTTTCCTTTCTATCATCTGTGAGGTGAAGGAAGCAGGAGTTCTGATTGCAAGAAGGTTAAAAATGTCAACTAAAACCTTCCTGGGCTAAATCCAAACCAGGTGGGAGCATATACAAAATTATTTATAGCTGTTCTTTTTGCAGTGGCAAAGAATTGTAAATTGAGGGACTGCCCATTAATTGGGGAATGGCTGAACATGCAATGGTATACATTGAACACACAACATACAATGGTATAGGGATGTAATGGAATACTGTTGTTGTATAGGAAATGATGAGCAGGCAGATTTCAGAACAACCTGGAAAGACTTACATGAACTGATGCTGAGTGAAGTGAGCAGAACCAAGAGAACATTGTACGCAGTAACAGGAATGGTATGCTACAACCAACGCCGATAGACTTAGCCTTTCTCAGAAATACAATGATCTAAGATAATATGCTATCCAAATGCACAGAAAGAATTATGGAGTCTGAATGCAGATGGAAGCACACTTTTTCTCTTTTTTTCTTTCTCATGATTTTTCCCTTTTGTTCTGATTCTTCTTTCCCATGACTAACGTGGAAGTTTTTTTTAAAATTTAAAAAAATAACTGTAGACAATAAAAAACTAGATGGATGAAAGAAACTTGGGGGTTAAGCAAAAAAGAAAAGATATTAGGCTCCAAGACATAAGCAATCAGAAATTAAGTCAACCTGAATGGTAATGGAAAGCACTTGGAAGGGGTTTTTTTTACTACAAACTTAAATTTAAAACGAGTTGGTAAAAGTTGAAGACTGGTGAAAAGGATACCCATTTGTACCCTATGAGTTCAGTACTTTTAAAGGTTATTCTAAAATGTCATCTTTTAAATTGTTAGTTTATGTAAGTACAGATTGCACCCATCTGCAACAAGAAATGGCATTACATGGGACATTTTGCCATGTGGTTCCATAGTGATCATGATAAAAGTAGGCATCACAAAGATGGCTGACATCGATGCACCTATACCTGTTTCAAAAATTGAAGAAGCAGGGTGGTTATTTGGAGAATTCAATATATGCCATCATACTCAATGAATTCAGGGAAAAGGTAAATAAAGGAAAGAATGAGGCAGGGAGAAAATATATGTGTATATACACATATATACATGTATGTGATGGAAAATCTGGCACAGATTTATACGAACTTCATTCCATATATATTATGAATGTATTCAACAAAAGTTTTGGAGGTGCTAGATATAGTAAACACCAAATATCATGTACACACATGAAGAAATTATCTATATCTTGACAGGATTTAAGTGATCACTAACATGAAACTCATTTCTGAATGAGCTAGCTCTGTCTCATTAGATTATGTATTAGTAAGAACAAAGGTCAAAATTAATACCAAATAAGAAAACTAAAGATGACATGATACTATATAGCCTGGCACATAAAAATCTCTTGATAAATGCTTACTGATTAATCAACTCTACCTGTTTAAACGAGCAGTGGATACTGAAAAATGAGAACTAGATAAAAAGTTTACTTTAATTTTTGCCATTTGCCATTTCCTGGAGAAGTTTAAAACAAAACAATTACATTAATTAGACTTTTTTAATCTCAGAAACCAACTCGATGAAAAAATAGTCCATTTTTTTTTATCAAGTAGAGAGAAATTGCATCTAAAGGTAACAACAATTTAGAATACAGGCTGACTCACAAAACATTGCACAAGAACACAAAAGGCAAAACACAAAATGAAGTGAAAGGAAAAACAAGACTGTAGAAAGCTTGGTGTAAGTTACCACTAAGTCAAGTATGTATGTACAGATATGCATGTATAGATAACATTGGAAATATAGGAAAAATGTGAAATGGAACAATCTGCAAGTGTTTATGTAACAATCTATTCCAATCATTGATGAGAGATTAAATGAAACTTTCAAGTAGTTATTTAAGAAAATGAAGTCAGGAAAAGCAGTTGGACATAACCAATATACAAGAAAACCATGCTAGAAGAGGTACAATTTCAAAGCAACACAGGGACTGAATTTATTTCTCTCTATATTTTTTTTTTGGCCTAGGGGGAGGGAGAGTGGAGGAGAAGGAAGGAAGAGTGGCTTTTGGCTTTCAGATAATTCAATGATTCTTAAATTTTTTTCTCCTCAATCTGTTTTCCAGGTCAGTTTTTTTGTTTGGTTGGTTTGTTTTTGCTATGTGATACTATACTTTTTTCTATGTTTTTCAGTCCTTGACTTTGTTTTACTATTTATTGTTGTTTCATGCAGTCATTAACTTCTATCTGGTTCATTCTAATTTTCAGGAAATTTATCGCTTAGGCACTGTTTTGTACCTCTTGTACAAAGCTATTAATTCTCTTTCCAATTCTTTCTTCCTTCTTCCATAGCTCTCATTTCTTTTCTAATTTTTTCATCTAGCACTCCCATTTCATTTATAAAATGACACTAACTCTTTTTTAACTTTTGCTACATCTCTTCTAAGAGTTCTAGCTGTCAAGCTGTATTTTTCTTTGAGGTTTTACTTTTAGATGTTTTGGAGTAAGTCTCTTTTGGGTTTACATCTTGAGCATATATAACTTGTGACCATAATAACATTTAATGGTAGATTCTTTTTTGTTTGCTTGTTGTTCCAGCCTGACTTCCTGGACTTGATATTAGAGCCTAGCTCTTCAAACTTCTAGAGGGAAGTTCTAGGATGGTCATGTTACCACTTTCTTGGGGATTTTGAGTATTTTGTTACTCTAGGCTATCAGAAACAGCTGCAGACTGGAGACCTATGTATTGTGAGTGCTCCTACTGTGGTCTGATGCAGATCAAAATCTAATGATTGCCGCAGTGATCTGAGCTTTTAAGTTCCTGGCCTGGACAACTGGACTCAGCTACTATCAGCTACCTGGGAAGCTGGGAAGCTCTGCTAATTCAGTGACAGAACTATAGACTTTCTTTTGGTCTGTGTTTCCTACCATGGTTATTCCTTTACACACTTCTGATTGAGTTAGAAGCTGAAAGTGAGACCCCTCCCCCACTCTACTCCTGGGAACCAGTGCTTCTGGACTTGCTCCTTGCTAGGTACACAGTCACTACCATTTTCTTACCCAAAAATGCTACTCCTTGGCACAGGTTCCCTTCTCATTTGGCCCCGGATTTGTGAATGCCATGGATAGTGAGTGACAAACTTTCCAGTTGGCACCTATTCCCATAGCCTGCATGTGACACCCCAGTATGGGTCTGTGACCTCCTCTTGCCGTGGTACACAGCTTCTATCTGGGTGCTGGAGTGTTCTATTCAATGTGATCCTGGCCAGAACCTGGACAGACCTCTCTGTCTTCCTATTTCTACCTGGGCTAGAAAAGTGACTCACTGTGATTGATGTATCTTGATGTATTTTCTTTTTCCTTTCTTTTCTTTTTGAGGTAATTGGGTTAAATGACTTGCTCAGGTCACAGAACTATTAAGAGTATGAGTTGGGATTTGAACTCAGGTTCTCCTGACTCCAGGATGGAGTCTTCACCACCTGACTGCTCCTGTCTTAATACATAATTGAGTGGGGATGCTTGATTGTTCTTGTTTCCGTTCCTCTGCCTGTCATCTTGGCTTTGCCTCCTTCACTATTAATTTTACACTGGAGAAACTATGCCTATACAGGATCCATTTAACTGCTCCTCTTCCAGTAATGGCTTCTGGAGGTAGCCCAGTTTCACAACTCAAAAATTCTTTTGCTTTCTCATATAGGTGGGAAGGGGAGCACAGAAACAAAACTCAGCCCAGGGATCAAGCCCCTTGTATAACTCCTGCCCAGCTACTTCCTGGCCTTTTATATATATGCATATCTGACCAGTAAATCTATCCAGTCTTTGAGTCCACCCAAATTACATACTATGACTATCTTTGATCAAAGTATGAGAAGGGAACAGCAAGCTTTCTCAGATGATCTTCTACAATGGTGCACAGAATAAAAGTCAATTCAACAAATATTCTCAATTGCCTGCTATAGGCAATGTACTATGCTAGGTGTGGGAAATACAAAAATAAAAATGAAACTGGCCCTGCCCTCAAGGAGATTACATTGTAATTTTTGAACTGTATATAGCACTGTACTAGTAAGGCCAGGATAACAATGTAGATAATTGTCAAAATGTCTATGTGGTTCTGTATTGCAAAGTATACAAGATTCTCCACATAGAAGGTAGAGGTAAACCATTTATTCAGACACCAGAGAACTATATCCCACAAGCCATTTATCCAGTCTATCAGAGCAGTAAAACATTCCACCCACAATATAACAACCTGGAGACTTACCATCCCAAAACCTCTCTGACCCCCTGCTGGGATCTTCCCAAAGACAAACTCACAGTACAGTTAAGTTAGCCTATTCTAACAATCATGAGGGTGGCCATTAGCAGTCATAACATCTTTCTCTCTCTCTCAGCATCTCCTGTGACATAACTTCCTTTTCCTGTCAGGAAGCTCCTCCCACCACATATGTCCTATTAATGGGTGGGAAAGATCTTCAAATCTAATTGCTACTACAAGCACTTTAAGGTTTGTGAAGTCTCTTACATATATTGCCATTTGATCTTCACAATATCCCTATATGACCAGTAATGTGCGACTATTACTCTCATTTTACAGATGAGAAAATTGAGACTCAAGGAAGTTAAATGATTTGCCCAAGGTCATAAAACTAATAAATATTAGGGGTGGACCCAGTTCTCTTCTAACTCCAAGACTAGCACTCTACATTGCGCTGCCATGTATCTTGTATGCAATGCCTTATATACCAAATCTCAGTCAAACAACTGAAAGATACAGAGTACATGAGATCCTGCTATGTTTATTTGCTAATTATTAAAAAGGCATTTACTTAGTAGAACAAAATCCTATCTTACAAGCTCTTCTTCAACAAGTTGTCTCCCATGCCTATGCTAAAATTGTATGTGGCTATATCCACAGAGATAATTTTGCTTAATAATCTGATTATCAACATCAAAAATGGGACATAGAGAGAAACATGCTTATCATGGAGAAGATCCTGCATAAAATCCAAATGGAAGAGAGTTTCCTTTCACAGTTCTTAATATGGAGCCTGTAAACTTCATAGGTTTCCTTAAATGTATTTTGACAAATAATTTCAATATAACTCGTTTCCTGTGTAGTCCTATATATTTTATTTTGCACATTTAAAAACACTCTTCTAAGAAAGGATCCATAGGCTTCACTAGACTGCCAAAGGGACCCATGTCACACATATAAGAAGTTAAGAACCCTATAGATGAGGAGGTCCTTCAGATATTCCTTTTGGCTGATAAAAAAAAAAACTACAGTATCTCCTCCCTTTGGGAGGAGCTCCCTTTGGAGTCACTCAAAAAGGATATGCCTCACCAATAGCTGTTGGCACATAAAAGGCAATTATCTTCAAGTGGTCTTTTGTTTATGCTTTTTAGGAGCATTTCAAGGAAAGATAACCAAGCATCCCATGAAATCATTCTTATTGCTTTTGGACAAAAAATGAAAACAACAAAGCTAGTCTCTATATTTGCCTCTCCAAGGAGAATCTGAGACATATTTCCATTTAGCTCCAACTACATTGTTTGAAAATTTTCATTCATAATGAGAGTACCAATACTGATGTATTTCCTTCAGTGGCATATCAATCTGCTGATCATTGGGCAAGTATCTTACATTTCAAGTACCAACAATCTCCTATAATGAATATTCGCAAATGGTGTAAAAAGGTAACAATTCTTAGTACCTTCTGCTCCCTTTATAACTCTCAGCCACTGTCATGGCAGAAGCAAATGAATGCCACTGTCATGGCAGACTGACTACTATTTGTAATTTTTATTGTTTAGTGGATGGCCATGGCCAAAGAATTTATCACTTAGTGACTAACCTACTAATGGTGAGCTTCCCTGTGTCAAGTCAGGCAGGTCTTCAGGCAACAGGCACAGTCTGCCCCTAGGGTTGTAAAGTCTTTCCAGATTAGTATAAACTAGCAAAGTTGACTCTTTGCTAGCACACCCTTCAAGAACCCAAGGTCAACTCCAGGTCACCATGAAGCACTGAGGTGGTACTTTGAGGAACACTGTGATCCACTTCCAAAAAAAGGGAGAAGCAAGAGCAATATATTGTAAAAACTGAAGGCCAGTCTCCATATTATGAAGAATGGATCACACTCACAAATGCCTATTGGCTGCTGGGTAAGACTAAGTAGTTACCACACCTGGGGGAGGGAAGAGGGAAAAGCCAGTTGAGATATGGGGAAAAAAAGACAATAGTTGCAGCTAGTATACATATGGAGGGCATCTGCCACTATGGTGTTGCCCACAGGTACTTTATAAAAGACAAAGGGCTTAGCACAATGCCTGGCACTTAATACATGTTTATTGATGGACTGCTTGAGATAGCCTAGTAGAGTAAAATATGTTCACAAGAAGATAAGACACAAGAGTTTTTGTCTCTCTACTCAAAAAGGACATGTCTCGTGACAAAAAATAGAGCTCTGAGGGGTGTGATTTGTATAATTATGGCTCTAGAACAACCTCAGAGATCATCTGTTTCAACTCCCTTTATTTTACATATCGGGAAACTGAGGGCCCAAATCCCCACACTTAACCAGTGGCAAAACTGGGATGTGAACTCGGGTCCTATGGCTCTCAGTTCAGTGGAAAAATTCACTGTTCCATCCAATTAACCACACTGCCTCCCATTATAGCTAAGTGTCTTTATCTGTGTGTCTGTGTTGATATTCACTTGGATTGTACATGTGTTCCTGCAGAAAGTCTTTGCCTCTAAAGTAAACCACTTAAGGTCTTCAGTAAGGGCTGGACAGTACTTATTCTGTGCCACTATCAGCCATTACAATATCTTATCAATAATATTCTTCAAACAATGGAAGATCATTCAATGCTATTGACTGGCATATGCACAGTTATGCTTATATCTACTTTTTTATGCCATCTTAGCAAATTCAGGAATGAAAAAGAATAACAATAACAGCTGACATTTACAAATGCTTTAAGGTTTGAAAGGCACTTTGCTTATATTAATTGATTTGATTCTTAAAACAACCCTGTAAGATAGGAGCTATTGCATTTTACAGA
Organism: Trichosurus vulpecula; assembly: GCF_011100635.1. NCBI lineage: Eukaryota > Metazoa > Chordata > Mammalia > Diprotodontia > Phalangeridae > Trichosurus > Trichosurus vulpecula. The sequence continues at coordinate 130,448,768 of NC_050580.1, read as the reverse complement.
TGAGGAAACTGAGGCACATAATGGTTGGGTGACTTACACAGGGTCACACAACTAGTAAGGGTGTGAGGCAGGATTCAAATTCAGGTCTTCCTGACTCATTATGCTTTCCACATCTCCCTCACACTAGCAAATAAAGCACTACTCACTTGAAATGTGGTTCTCTTCATCCAGTCTTTGATTATTAATTCTGGGAGAACCTATATGTCTACCTCAGCCTTGACTGTTTTCTAGAAAAACTCAGCTCAAGCTGTAGAGCTTTTTACAGACAATTTCCAGGCATTTCATTTTGTGTCTTCTCTATGATTTTCCCAAAAGAGTCACTACTGCAGCCCTGCCAACATCTGAAAGTTATCAGTAGGACAGTGTGGGATAGAAAGGGAGGAAAACAAGGAATCCAAGCCTAATAACTATTCAAACACGATGTGTTTTTTAAAGAAAAAGAAAGAAAGAAAGAAAAGCTCTCTGACAAAAAATTTGTTCTTGTGCTTAAAAAAAAAATCTCTGTCACCAATGAATTTGACTAGGAGAACCTAGAGGTTTGGTACTACGCCCTTCTGGAATGTTTTTTCCAAAGACAATAATCCTCTGGAAAGCAAGTCTGATGTCAGGTTGTTGCAAAAACAGGTCCAGTCATCCAGGTCTAATGGCTGATGTGGCACTGCTCAAACACCTCCAAAAGAGCCATGAGCCCAAGGAAAATTGGGCAGCGGTTGGAGGCCATGGACACTGTGCTTCATGGGATTTAGTGTTGGAAAGGACCTAATCCTTGTGTTTTGTAGATGAGGAAACTAGAGCTCAAGAAGGTTAAATGATTTTCCCATTGAAATTCCCCCTGAGAATTCTGATACTGGAACCCATTGCTACTTTTTCCAAGTTCATTGTGTCTATTTGGGATCACCAAAAATTTGCCTAAGCAAATACCAGTCCTAGTCCTCTCTTCATCCTCTTTATTCCCAAGCCATGCAGGAATCACAAATCCAATAGTAAAAATAACTAAGACATAAGAACGATGCAAATAATGAGAGATAATCAATTATTATTCTTCCTAACTTAACTAAGTCTTTGACTATCCTAATTTATGCTCCACATAACTACCCAAAATGATTTTTCTAAATCACAGTCTGACCATTTCACTCTCCTACTCAATAAACTCTAGTGAGCCTTTATTGCTTCTAGGATCAAATACAAACTCCTCTATCTGACATATAAATCTCTCATGAACTGAGGTTCTAACCTACTTTTTCTGTCTTACTATATAACATTCCTCTTTACGTATTCTATGGTCCAACCAAAATGGCTTTCTTTCTGTTCCTCACATAGGATACTCTATCTCCTCTCTCTGTGTCTTTGTACAGACTATCCCCTATGCCTAGAATTCATGCCCTCTTCACATCTACCTCTTAAAATCCTTGGTTTCTTTCCATGTTCAACTCAAGCACCACCTCCCAAATGAGGCCCTTCCTGATTTGCCCAGGTACTAGCACCTACACACACACACACACACACACACACACACACACACCCGAGATCATCTATTTACATATTTATTTTGTACATATTTTATATGCCTATGTCGTCTCCCTTAATCTAATATGAGCTTAAGGACACTTTTTTTTAATTTTTGTATCCCTATTGCCTAGATTAATGACGGGCATACAGTAGGCACTAAATACATACTTTTTTATTAATTGATTGATTAGTGTTTTGAATAAAGTAGTAGAATCATTCTCTGCCTCCATATACAAATGGATGTAAATCTTTACAGGTTAAAGGGGGATTATAATCTAATGTCTTCTTAATCCCAAATAATCCCCTCCATGGGAAAGACAGTTACCACAAATCAAAGATCCAGTACAGATTCAAATTAGGATACAGTGTCCCTGCTTCATGGAAGCTTCTAAGGTAGGTTGGAGAACTGAAATTTCTTGTGTCAAGTGGGTAGTTGGCTGAAGGCTCTTGGAGCAGGTTGGTAATCTCCTGAAGCCTCTCATCGTGGTTCTGGGGTTATCAGGATTCTGTCAGGAATCCTAGACTTAGGGATACAATAGGTATGTTGTTCCATGTACTACAATTCTATTTCTCCACTCTATTCTCAGCCTGTCTTACTTTCCCTAGATCTATTCACTCTACCTCTGGAAATCATGCTTTTTGAACCTCCCACAGCCCAGAAAACTTCTCATCAGTCAGACTTCAACTGGAGATGTCAATGATCTGCAGGCAGATATACAACCTTCTGGGAAATTATGGCTAATGAATTTCTCCCTTACTACCACCAAGTGTGACTCTTTGGACCCCAAGTATCTAGGGAGGAAAATGAAGTCCTAGGGACTTGTTCATGCCTAGTGTAAAAGTAATAAACAAAGTCAGAATTCAATCCCAGATCTTCTAACTTCAAATACATTGTTTTTTCGCTATCATATGCTGCCTCTCCAGTGGTATGTTAGCAAAATATAAGTCCTATACCCTTCATACCTACTCTATAAAGTGTGGAGCTAGAGTTATAATATACAATCAAAATTTTAAAATTCTCACTTAAAAAGTTTTCCCATCATGTTTATCATTAATGTTTTTAGAACTTTCCTAGAGGTCCAGAATTTCCCATTTCCTTCCTAAGAAGTATTTATAACTGAAAAGCTTTTAGTAAACAAAGCTCTTGAAGTCTCTCCAAAACATGTTTCTCAAATATAAATTAAACTTTGAGGGTATCACCTCATATCCTTCAAAGTGGCAAAGATGACTTAAAAATGGAAGGCATATTAATATGCTACTGCTGAAGGTGTGAATTGGCCCAACCATTCTGAAAAATAATTTGGAATTATGTAAGAAAAAAATTGCTAAATGGTTTGTATCCTTGAACCTAGAGCAAGGGTGGAGAACCTGTGGCCTCAAGGCCACATGCAGCATTCTAGGTCATTGGGCCTTACATGGCCTTTTGACTAAATCCAAGTTTTGCAGAACAAATCCTTTTATTAAAAGGATTCCATTCCCAGGCATATACCTCAAGGATGTGAGTATCAGAAAAAAAGGCCTTCTCTATAGGTAATAAAAAAATTGAAACAAAATGGGTGCTCGTTAACTGGGGAATTACTGAACAAATTTTGGCATATGAATGTATTAAAATGTTATTGCCTCATAAGAAATAACACATGAAGAATTCAGAGACCCACTGAAAGATTTCCACGAACTGATACAAAACAAAATATAGATGTTATGAACACAGAAACAAAACCAAAAGAAATTAAACAAAAACACTAAAAGACTGTTAACTGTGATTAGTTGTAATGACCAATCTCAGTCCCAAAGAACCGATCAAGAAAAAATGCCTCCCTCTCCTTAGGAAAAAGGGGCGAGACTACGGATGTCTCATCTACTATATAATAAACTCGAATGATTCCCTATCAACTCCAGGATCAAATGTGAAGGCTTCTCTTTGACATTCAAAGCCCTTCATAACCTGCTCCCCTCCACCTTCAAATTTTCTCATTTGCTTGCCCCCCTCTCATACTGAACCCCAGGCATTTTCACTGGCTTTCTCCCATGCCTGGAACTCTCTCCCACCTCATTTCTGTCTCCTGATTTCCTTAAAGTCCCAGCTAAAATTGTACCTACTACAAGAAACCCTTTCCAATCCCCCTTGATGTTAATGTCTTCTCTCTCTTGATTATCTCCAATTTATATGTATGTATGTGTATGTATTTTTATGTATATATACACACATACACCCATATATAAACATGTGTATGTATGTATAAATTTGTATATATGCATATGTGTATATATAGATATATGTATGTATATATTGTGTGTATATATATGTATGTGTGTATCTTGATTGTACATAGTTGTTTGCATGCTGTCTCCCCTTTTATATTGTGAGTTCCTAGAGAGCAGGGACTGTCTTTTATCTTTCTTTGTATCCCCCACACTTACCATAGTGCCTGGTACACAGTAGGAATTTAGTAAATATTTATTAACTGACTGAATATCTGGCATAGTTGCTATGTCTGTTGGTTTCGCTGAAATGATTCTCTTTGTTATGGATTTGGTGGGGTGGGTAAGGGAAAATTATTGTGGGATAAAAGCAAAAGATAACAATAAAAACATGTAAAGAGCAGTCTATCAAAAAAGGTAAAGTGCCTGAAGACAATATAAATAAACTATAGCAAGGTAACAGCAGCATATCAACATAAGCATTATGTGGCTCAGAAAAGCAATAATTATGTGAACTGCATTCAATAAATGTGAATCCATCTACAAAAAAGAAGTGATTAAAAAAGTCATGAAACAGCATATGGCCATTAATGACAATTCTATAAAAAATAATAGCATATACATTGACAAAGATCATGAGAGACTTTGGAAAGATAAATTGTGTTAGTGTGCTGTTCATTCATTTCTTTGTTCTTAAGAGGGGGTTAGCATAACAAAAAGAGCTTGGACTTGAGATCAGAAGACTTAAGTGTGAATCTCTTTTCTGACACCAGCAGTTCAACTATCGGCCAGTTTATTTGCCTCATTGACACATTCGCCTCACGGATTCCTCATCATCTGTAAAATGGAAATAATATTTCTTGTGCCTTTCTCACTGGGCTTTTGTAAGGTGAACATTTAGTAAAATGTAAAATGCCACATAAACACAATAGAAGCTGTTTATTAGTAATTTAAAAAAAACCTGGTTCCATATTAGAGTTTTCTCTTAATTTTTTTTCCACAAGGAAAGAGTCAAAGATTCAGCTTCTAGCTCCAGTCCCACTATTTATTAACTTTACTAATAAATGATTGTTGACTTAATTTGTTGACTTTAGTCAAGTAACTAGTTATAAACCTCTCTGGATCAGTTTCTTCATATCTAGAAAACTAACATAATAATACCTTACCTATTCATCTACCTCACAAGGTAATCATGATGATGAAATGAGATTACTTATATGAACGTAGTGGTATTGGCAGTAGTGGTGGTGGTGGTGGAGGAAGGGAATAACTCTACCCTGTGAAAAGAGATTTAAATTTGGAACCAGGGAACCTGGGTTCAAATTCCAGGTCTGCTACTTACAAGCTAAGTGACCATGGGAAAGTCACTTAGTTCCTCTGTGCCTCGGTTTTCTCATCTTTAAAATAAAGAATTGTTTTTCAATGAATCATTGACCTTCCTACCAAAGCAGAGACACCAACTTAACTTGAAGCTTCTTCCAACCACCAAAAAGTACATTAACACGATACAGATTTTTGTTTTGTTTTCCTTTAATTTTTTATTAATACACACCAAAGCTGAAATTGAAGGATTTGCTAGAGGCAAGCCTTCTAACATTTGCCTCTAGACTTTTGAAAACTTGAAATGTTGTGACTGATCCTAAAGGTAAAAATAGAAGGTTTCTCAGCCTCCTAATTGGACACCATTTAACAGGCCAAGAGAGCAAACTGATCGGGTTTGACACAGCATTCATTTTTGATAACTTTTCCCTGTTCCTCGAGCACGCTCTTTCAATACAGTTGGCTCTCGGACTTTGGAGGAAATCCAAAGCATCTGCAACATCTATAATAAACATCGTTTTGTATAATTACATAGCAACCTTCATTGGAGGAATTCAAAATACTATATGGACCAGCTTGTTCCCTCTTTCCAGTGCCTCATCTCTTCTCCTACTTTGAGGCTTGTGAAAAGAACGCCAATGTTGTGATCTTGCTAATCTCATACACAGTGACAGTGAAGGGAAGTAGAATGTGGAGGGAGTCAGGGAGGGAATTCTACAGCAGCCAGCCTCAATCCCACACCCCCCCCCAAAAAAAAGAGTGCTATGGAAACTATTCCCTGGATTTCTGCTAAGCACTCTCCTTTGCAATGCACTTTCAGTTAATCCTTTTTCCCTGCTGAATTAGATGATAATGAACCAGAATTTATGGCTAGTTAATATGGTGGTCATAAAGATTAGCATGGGCCATTAGTTAGGCCCAGGCTGTGAAAAAAATTGGGCCAAACCAAAGATAAATCATAGAATGTTAGAACTGGAAGATACTTTTCAAAAAATCTAGTCCAAGAACATCAAAACCTGGGCTACTGCCCTACTTGTAGCCCCTAAAGAGATATTATGGAGCTGTTGGCTCAAATAAACATCATCAAAATAACAAGTCCTTGTGAAGAGAAACAAAAACATTTAGGCAGCTACAGCCAAATAGATAAGTGCTCTAGCCTTAAAGCAAACACACAATTTATTTGAAATCAATGATCTAATATAATTCTTCTTTTTACAGATGAGGAAACTGAAGCTCATATAGATTAATTTTGCTCAAGGTCACATAGGTAATCAGTGGTAGGGTTAGCATCCAGGCTTCCTGATTTCTTCAAAAGGCACAATTCAGTATTAGAATAAAAAGTGAAAATACAACTCACAGTACTGATTCCATAGACCTTTAGATCAGATCATGCTGTAGTGGATAGGGCAATCAGCTTGTATTCAAGAGACCTACACTCAAATCCTGGTTCTGACACTCACAGGCAATGCAACCAGAGGTAAGCTGCCTGGACTTTCTCAACCAAGGAGAATTATCTTCAGACTGTAAAGAAAAAAAGAATGAAAATTATTAACAAGAAGTTGGAGCCCATGGAAAATGAGGGGATGATGAGAAAACGTCTAACTGCATTCAACAAACTCAAATCATAAAGCCCAGAAAAACTGGGGCATCAAAGTACTGAAAGTGTTTGTGGGGATAACTGCTGAATTGCTACAGAAAATATGAAAAACCATGATGTGTAAGCAGGAGAGGTGGCATGGGACTGGACAACTGTTATTTGGATTTTTAAAAAGACAATGAAGGTGGATTCTTAAACTATAACTCTGTGAGCTTGACAGCAATTCTTGTTTTCAAAAATTCTAGAATACTATGATGAAGGGATGGTTTGTCAGCACTTAGAAAGGTAAGCAGCAATCACTGAAGGAAACACTGAAGGATTAACAAACAGGTTATACCAGATTAAATTTATTTCCTTTTTAATAAGATACTAAATTGGCAGATAAGGAAAATATACTAGGTATGGTTTACCTAGGCTTCAAACAGACATTTAACAAAGTCTCTCATATCTCTTTAGAGAAGATGAAAGTGTGGACTGGATAATAGTATAGTTAGCTGGATTTGGGATAGGTTGGTACATCATTAAGGCAGAATTCATGACTTCAAAGATAACCATGAATATGCCTGAATGGTCCAGAATCACAGGATATAAGGAATTCTCTAAGTAGAAGGTAGAGGAGTTAAAGCATTTATTGAAACTCAAAAGTAGCAGACCCACAGACCAGTGCCCCCAATTCGACATCCTGGCAAGAACCTTCCAAAACCAGTATGCCCATCTCACAATAGTGACCAGGAGGCCACAGAAAAACATTATGGCAGCAAGCCAAGCCATACTGGTGCTTCCCCCCCACCCAATGCCAGGGACCTCCAGCAAGAAGACCACCCACTGGCCTCAAGCCCCTGCTCAGCACTCTCCGGTCTCTAAGACGGTCAGTCCTTCCTTTTTGTAGCGCCTGCCACCATTGCCACTGCTTCCACTGCTTCCTGCTGCTTCCACCACAATCTCCAAGCTGTGTTCTAGCTACCTGACTGCTTCTTCTCTCCTTCAGCTCTCAACTGCTCTCACCAACTGCCTCTCCAACTGCCTCTTAGCTCTGCTCTAACGGTTCAGCAAGCTCCTCCCACTACAGGCTTCCATTGGCTCCAGTTCTAGCCACTCCCCCCAGGACCCTGAGAGCCCCGGCCCCAAAGCCCACTCAAATGGGTGGGGAAGGTCTTCCCATTCACTGATTGCCTTTACAGTTGGATACCCAGATCTAAAGAATGGTGATTAATAAATATGTGGCAATATTGAGGGAAGTCTCTAATGGAGGAAGATGAGTCTCTGTCCTTTGCCTTATTCTGCTCAATATTTTTATAAATGACTTAGATGAAGGTACAAACAGATGCTATATTTATTGTCTTCAGATGACATTAAGCTGGGAAGGACCACTGAAATATTAAATAACAGAATCAGGATCGAAAGTTATATCAACCAGCTTTAGTGGTAAGCCAAATCTAATTAGATAAAATTTAATTTAAAAAATGCAAAATCTTGTCCTTGAAATCAAAAAAAAACTGCAAAAATATGGTACAGAGTACACATGTATAGACCACTGTTCCTGTGAGTACAACCTAGGGATTTTAGTGGACTGCAAGTTTAATAGGAGGTAACAGTATATTGAAGCAGCCAAAACAGCTAATGCAATCCTAGGCTATATTAAGAGAAGCACAGCATCCAAATCAAGGGAGATGACAGCCCCAACTGTACTGTCCCCTGCTACATAGACATAGCCATTGCAAAAGCAGGAGGCACTGGCAGCAGCAGAACACTGTCAACAGCTGAAGCCAAGGAAGATGATCAAGAGAAATAAGTCTTGCCCAAATGCTGAGGCTTAAAGAAATGGCAACATGCTCAGGAAGTTGAGTCAAATTGGAAAACATACCTGTTTGGATACCCAGTTCCTTGGATGCCTGCCTGACTTTTGACTACATTTGCCTTTTCTGCCTTTACGGATCCTAACACTTCTGAACTGCTGACCTGTGTCTCTGGACCTTAGACAAGTGTCTGGCCTCTAGCTCCTGAATATTTGGGATTAAGTTAAAATGGTCTCCTAGCTTCTGGTCCTCTGCCAGAGGACCTCTCATTGTTACCTCCACTCTGCTGAGGGCTCCAGGTCACAGCCTCTGGTCAGGCTTTTTCCTGACCCAACCATGAGAATGAGTGGAAATAATTTACTACACATAAATAATCAGCCCATGACAGGATCATTTTGGGTGTCACCTATTCTCACACTTTCTCTCTATTACTCTCTATTCTCCCCAGCTTACACAGACACTCTCTCTGTCTCTCTATCTCTGTATCTCTCTGCCTCTGTCTGTCTCTCTCTTTGTCTCTTTCTGTCTTTTTCTGACTCTGTCTCTCTCTCTCTCTCTCTCTCTCACTCACTCACTCTAGAAAGAATCACAGCTATAGGTTCAGATACCACCCTCCCCCAAATATCTGTAGGTTGAATTATAGACTGTTTTATGATAGACACAATGGTAAAATGTAAATGGAGACTTTTGCTATGCTTGTATTTGCATTAGAGTTGGTAACTCATTGATAAAGATACCAGGAGATAGGCACCTAGAGAAAAGGGACCTGCAGCTGTGACTCTGGCGACCTAAAAGCTACAAAGTCTTTTGTATGGTAAGAGTATGTTACTCTCTAGGGTAGAGATGTGAAAAGTAAAGAAGGAGTTGTTTGAGAGACTTGGGGGTGCAGTTCAGAAATCATGTGGAAACTTTAGAGAAGGCAGGATGATTGATGCAGATCATAGAGCTACATGGGGCAGCCAGAAGAGGAATATATTAACTAACTATGAAAGGATAAAACAGCAGCTACTCAGGGGAGTTGACCTGAGGCCTGTGTGCCCAAGAACAAGGAATATTTGTGTGACTGGAATAGAATCTAGAGAAGACACTGAGTTGGGATTTGGATAGCTGTGAGGAGAGCAGTTTTGACCTGGAACTAGTGAATAGACCTAGGGTCAGACATAAAAGCTCATGCTCCCATCTACAAACAAGGGAGCTGAAAGAAATACCTTTGGCTAGGAATGGGAGTGAAACTAAGGATACACCAGAAAGGAAAGATGAGTAGCCTGAATCCTCTGTGGTATACTAAAAGGATGCTGGATATGAACTTGAAAACTAACTGTGCCTCTTAAAAACAAGTTACTTTGCCTCAGTGATCTGTTCTGTAAAGTGAGAATAATAATACTTGTACTATATGTCTCACCAATCATGAAAAGTAAATGAAATTGTGTATTAAAGCATCTTCTTTGCATACTGTAAGGGACTGCGATCAAAGAAGGAACTATCCCTCAGCAAGCAAGCGTAAAAGAGACACAGAGACAGAGACAGAAACAGAGAGAATGAGAGACAAAGAAAGAAAGAAAGAGGGTTATGGGGCAGGAAATGTCAAGAATTATATTTTGGAACTCTATGGATGAGGTATCAAACATGCTGGCCACAACATTCCTGAACTGGCACAAACCAGATTAAAATGCAATTGGGATATATTTAGCAAAATAAATATACAATATGATAGAACCTAGATAATGTTAATATGTGATTTTCTAAGTCAGTATGTGGCCCACAGGCATCCTTATATAGAGCTGAGTGGCCACTGTTTCTATTTGAGTTTGCTGCCACTGGTATAGATAAGAGGGTTGTGAGTCTCTGCATCTGTGTGAATATAATGCCTACTGGTAGTTGTTAGTGGTTCCTGGTTTTACATTGCTGACAACAAGGGCAGAGTCAAAGCAAAAACACCATGGGCTTTAGAAGCACAGATATACACAGCTTGAACCAGTCCCTCTAGTCAATAGCCCTAGGCTGCTCTGGACATAGCTATTGAGATGCCCCAGGGAAGGAAGACCACAGGCCACTCCAGGTGAGAAGCCACAACCACTCCCTTTGTTTAGCTGTCACACACACACACACACACACACACACATACACACACACACACACACACACACACCATCAGATCATACCTATTTCAACCAGAATTCTCAGAAGTACAGAGTAGAGACCCTGCTTATTTATCCACTGAGGGTGGCAGCAAGCAGAAGCAGATAAGTCAGACAGGCATTGAAGCAAAATTCACAGGACTTCTCCTCCCTCTGAATAGATATAGTAGCAAGTGATACAAAGAAAGTAGTAGGAAATACAAAGACAAGATTGTAGCTTTAAGACTTTCAACATACAGACACTGAGAAAGCCCATCTAGTGATCTCAAGATGATTTACTATGTTTGTCTTCTTGACCATGATGGTCTCCAATTGGTCATCAAGCTAGAGAAGACAGGGAAAGGGTCTAGAGAACACCTCTCCGTTTTGACTTGTCAGACAGTATGGTTTCCATCCAGAAAAAAAAATTCCAGAAACAAAAGCCTTCAAAGTAGTAGAATCGAAATATCAGTGAATGGAAGAAAGTCCAAAAAATGGAAGACACTGCATAATGGGAGCTATAACCACATACCTACACATGTGTGAACACATGCACACATACATGTCCACTGTGCATGTGCACACAAACATCACTGTACACAGTGCCTTGCATATACAGGCACACACATGCGTATGAATGTGTGTGCACATGCAAACACACATACACGCACCTTGTCTAAACTGGGTCTCTCATATACACTCCTGTCCCCTTTTTAGGCCATGTCTGTTTGCTAGTGGGAAGAAAGGATAGAAGTCCTAACTATATTTCTCCTACAAACCCAAACCTCACTCTGTCTATCCTTAGTTGCACTCCCATTCCAGGCCAGGGGTATTTTTTAGCTCCCTCGCCCACAAAGGAAGCCAGGGTCCTTAGGTCTATTCATTGGTTCCAGGTCAGAGCCACTCTCTTCCAGCTGTCCAAACTCTGAATTAGACTCTTCCCTTAGCAGATGAATCTAAACTTAATGAGGGAACAGCAGGATTCACAAGCACTAGCAGGGGGAAAGAATATGGCCATTGTCCCTAGAGGAAGAGGCACACAGCGATGATTGGTGACCCCCTGATGAATCTCCTGTATTTCTGCCTAATACACCTAATTGAGAAGTCTGCTTTCCTTTAGTTTATATCTAGGATGTGTAAGAAGACTGTAAAGATTCATCAATCACCTGCTGCTATCCATACCTGTTCATTCATGTGGGAGTGAATGATACCAATTGAAAAAACCTAAAATGCCTTTCTAGTGACTTTGAAGCCCTAGGGAGGAAGTTTAATGACTTTGTGGCACAAGAGGTAGAAAGAAGAGGTATGCTGAAGGAACACTGGGTTTGGGGCACAGAAAAGAAGAATGACCAGCTGGGCCACTTGTAAGTTGTGTGATATTGGTCAAGCCATGTGAACTCTCCGAGCTCAGTTCCTTCATCTGTATAATGGAGGTAATGAGAGTTGTACAACCTGTCACACATATTGTGAGAAGGAAATGAAATCCTGTATTAAAGCATTTATTTTGTAAACCGTAAAGCATGATGATATGAATGATAGCTATGATGATAATGATTATGATTATAGTTGAAGATTGCATCTGTGAAGGAGAAAATAATAAACAGAAAATGAGTGGCTATGGTCTGCATTCCTCTCCTGGTTGCACTCCTGACTTTTCCGCACTTTCACTACAATGCAATAGAAACCTCTTTACCCAGGAGCCTCACTCCACTCTTGCACTTCTCACATTGAAAATACCTTCTGCCCTGCAGCCTTTCCCTCTGACTGGTTCCTTCCTTCCAGAATCTCCATGGTAACGAGGCCACTGAGGCCAACCACGTTTTCTCTCTTCTCCAGGCTGCCCTCCTGACTCTCCAGATTTTTCCCTGCTACTCTCCCCCAATAATCATAGACAAGATACCTTCATCTCCTCTTCTGCTCCTTTTCACCCATCTTTAGAATGTGAGCTCCAGATAGTCTTTCTTTCTGATTGTATTTGTATTCCGAGTGCTTAGCACACACAGTGCCTGGAACAGAGCACGTGTTTAATAAATGCTTGTTGACTTATCTGTGTAGATTTTGTCAAAAAGCTGAACTTGATTTTGCAGACCACAGTTTATGATATCAAAGCCATGATGGGATCCTGGAAATTTTTATAAAAACAAAGGAGACTATATTAGGGAGGAAGGTCACCAGCGTGCCCAAGAAGGCTTTAAACTAGAATTAGAAAGGGACATAGAAAATGTCTAGATAAAACTGTAAGAACAAATACTTTGAAGGGCAGAAGGTATAACATAAAAAGAACAATATCAGAGTGAATATCCAATTGTTCACATGAGAAAGCAAAAGGGGAAAGGATCAGGAACAATCCTTAGTCATCTATGTGCCAATATACATTTTATAGAAAATCTGTAATTTATGTGGTAGATGGACTGACAACAGAGAAAAGGTCGAGCTACTCAGACCTAATTTTGTTTCTGCTCTCTCTTTCATGGGGAATGACCTTTAGACTGCAAAGGACAGAACAAAAATGACTAATAGAGATTTGATAACCAAGATAAGTAAAGAGAGGAAAAAAGAACACCTACTTAGCTTTGATGAATTCAAGTCCTCTAGCCCGGATGACCTATATTCTCAAATACTGAAAACTGATAAAAATTATTGGTAAGCCATTGTCAGTGATATTTAAAGAATCATGGTAAACGAGAGAGGTGTCAGAGTACTGGAGAAGAGCAAATATTCCAATTTTCCAAAAAAAGTAGTTCAACTATTCTTCCAGAAATACATGGAAAGATACACCTATTCAGTTAGCATATGGAACTGGTAGAATGGCCAGACTCAAAGAATAGGCATTAATAGGGAATTGTCATATTCACAAGAGGCTTCCAGTGGAGTCTCCCAAGGTTCTGTGCTTGGTCCTGTGTTTTAAAATTTTTATCAATGATCTGAATAAAGACATAGATGGCACATTTACCAAATTTGCAACTTAAAGAAAGCTAATGGGAATGATCAACACAGTGGATAATCAGGTTAGGATCCAAAAAGATCTTGACAGGTGGAGCATTAGACTAAAACTAAAAGATGAAATTTTATGTGAAGTCTTATACTTGGGTTCAAAATGTCAACTCCACAAGTGCAGGATTGGGAACCGTGGTTTGAGAGCAACTTTTCTGGACAAGATCAGGGCAAGAGATTAGAATAACATAAGGTCAATATTGGTCAGCAGTGTGACATAATGGCCAAAAAACTAATGTAATATTAGGCTACATTAATATAGGAATAGCTTCTATGAATAGGGAAGTAATGGTCTCACTGTACTCATTCTTGGTCAGCCCACTCCCAAAGTACTGTGGACCACAGTTTTAAAAAGACATTGCTAAGTTGGAAGTGGCTAGAAGAAGGCTTCCAGGATGGTGAAAAGCTTCCAGTCCATGCCATAAGGATCACTTGAAGAAACTGGGAATGTTTGGCCTGGGAAAGAGAAGACTTTGGAGCAACTTAATAATTTCTTTCAAATATATGAAGAACCATCTTGTGAAGATTAGACTTGTTCTGTTAGCTCCCAGAGGGCAGAACCAAGAAAATTAGGTAGAATTGCAGAGGCAAATTAAGGCTTAATGTCAGGAAAAACTTTCTAATAATTAGAGCTATCCACACATATAATGGGTTGCCTCAGGAGGCAGAGCAGAAACTGGATGACTCCTTGTTCAATATGTTATGGTGGATATTTCTTTTATGCATGGTACAGTGACCACTGAGCTCCCTTCCGAATCTGAAGGTCTATGATTGTGATTCACTCTTAATCACAGAATTTACATGTCTATTACCTGTCAGGCACTGTGCAAAGTGCAAGGGATTCAAAGACAATTTGAGTTCCTGACCTCAATGTACACAGATAAGTAGAATATCTACATATTTGGAAATGTACATATACACACATGTGTATCTGTGTGTAAAGTAAATACAAAGTAACAGGGGAGAGAGCCATAACAGCTGAGGCAACTAAGGGATACTGAGTGTAAGAGGTAGTATTTCTGCTCATCTCAAAAGAATACTAGGGATTCTAAGGGGCCAGGATGAAGAGTTAGTGCATTCTATATATATGTGACAGTCTACATAGAGGAACAAGCTTGTGAGATTAAATGATATATGTGATGAGCAGCTTTGATATGTAGCAAAATTCTATAACAGATAATTAAGAAGATTTGGGAGCATATCAACCTAGAGGCAGGTCTCTGGTAGGCTGCAAACAAGGTTTGATATTTGGCCTTATACTGTTCAGTATTTTTATCAATGGCAGCATGGGGTAGTGAATACAGCACTGGCCTTGAAGTTAGGAAGACCTAGGTTTGAATCCTGCTTTGAAAACTTGGTATGCGTGTGACCCTGGAGAAGTCTTTTAACTTCTCTGTGCTTTAGTATTCTCATCTATAAAACATAGATAACAGCACCAACTTAAGTCATAGATCTATATCTAGAAGGTACCTCAAAAGAGAAGGGAAGTAGGCAAGCACCTACTATGTTCCAGACACTCTGTTAAGTGCTTTACAAATATTATCTCATTTGAAGCCATGTAGTTCAACTCCTGCATTTTATAAATGAGGAAACTGAGACATTTGCAAGATCGGTGACTTACCTAAGGTCATAGAAGCAGTGAGCATCAGAGGTGAGACTTGCATCCAGTTCCTTTTACTCCAGAGCCATTGTTCTTTCCACCGTACTCCCAAGGTTGTTGTAAGTATTGTCAAAGATAATATCTGTAAAACACTTGGTAAATCATAAGGCACTATATAAATGTGACAACACGGAAGACAAGTTTACCATAAGTACAAATGACATAAAGCTAGAATGATTGGTTGAATGAACAGGATTAAATTTAACCTGGATAAATAAAAAGCCCTACATTTAGGTTCAAGAAATCAACTTCCCATACATGGGATATGAAAAACCTGGCTTAAGAGCCAATTCATGAGAAAAAAGAAAAGAAAAACCTCTCAGGTTTTAGTTGACTGAATACTAAGGATGAACCAGCAATGAAATATGGCTTCTAAATATAACCTATTGGAATATTAGCATGTTGTTATTGTTGTTCAGTTATTTCAGCCATGTATGATTCTTCATGACCTCATTTAGGATTTTTGGAGTAGTTTGCCATCTCCTTCTCCAGCTCACTTTACAGATAAGGAAACCAAGGCAAACAGAGTTAAGTGACTTGCCCAGGATGACACAGCTAGTAAGTATCTGAGGCCAGATTTAAACTCTGGTCTTCCTGACTCCAAGCCTGGCACTCTATCCACTATGCCATCTAGCTGCCTTTAATATTAAGATGCCCTGTTATTAATAGCACTTAAGAGTTTTACAAAGTGCTTCCCTCACAACAACCTATGAGGCATAGTGCAAATATGATTATTCCCATTTTGCAGACAGACTGAGATTCATACTAAGCACGTAGACCAAAGTC
This sequence comes from Trichosurus vulpecula, assembly GCF_011100635.1. Classification (NCBI taxonomy): domain Eukaryota; kingdom Metazoa; phylum Chordata; class Mammalia; order Diprotodontia; family Phalangeridae; genus Trichosurus; species Trichosurus vulpecula. The sequence continues at coordinate 130,432,787 of NC_050580.1, read as the reverse complement.
ACAATCAGTTAATGACAGAGCTGGGGCTCAAACCCAAGGAGATTACTCTGCACTAATCAGACCCCTTTATCCACACTAAAGTTTTATTTTCAATACTACTACCACATTTGAAAAAGAATATCAGCATACTAGAAGATATTTCATAGAAAATGACCAGGGTTATAAGGGTCTAGAAATGATGCCATGTGAGGAGCTATTCAAAAAATTAGAGATATGTGACCTTGAAGAAGGGCAAATTTGAAGGGCAGGTCATAGCTGTCTGCAAACATTTCAAGAGCTGTAACATGGAAAAGCAATTCAACTTCTGCAAATTTGTTCAGTAGGGCAGAACTAAGAGTAGTGATGGACCTTACAGACAAGCAGATTTTATCCCAATATAAGGAATAACCTAACAATTAAAGCTGTAGAAAAATTTAACAAGAAGGTTCATAAAATAGTGGGATTCTTATTCATGGCAGTGCTTTGGCAGAGGCTAGATAATATATTGCTTAGGGATATTGTAGGTAGAATTCTTCTGTTAGATAAGAAGATGGCTATAATGATATCTGCAGTCCCTTTCAACTCCAAGAGTCTATTATTCTGGAAAAGGCAGCGCCAGATAGTAAGAGTACTGGATTTGGTGTCGAGGGACTTGGGTTTGAACCTAGCTCTATTTCTTACTACTGGGCCTCTCTGGCCTAAATTGCTTCATCTCTAAAAAAAATGCACATTGGACTCAGTGATATTTAAAATCCCTTCTAGTGATCCTATAGCTGACCTAATGTTGAAACAAGGAGAGTCTTAAAAAAGACTGGAATAATGCTTTATATGTTGTTAAGTTCATTGAGGAAATAATGTAAGTCTGTACTGATTTTGTTTTAAAATTTGTAACCTAAGGTTTCTTCATACTCTAGTGTCTGAGTGCAAATAGTTAACTATTTTGTGTTGCAGTTCCTCAGATAAATGTAAGTGCTTCCAGTAGGGACTGGTTTTTTTTGTTTTGTTCTGTTTTGCTTTTTCTTATCCCCAGTGCCTAGGAGGGTGCCTTATATAGTTTGTGCTCGATAAATACTTGTTGGATTGCCCTGGGCCCAGTCCATCTTGGTGACCTTTTTTTTTTGAGGCCCTTGACAAATATGGGAGTTCGGTTTAAAAAGGCCTAGAGTGAATCTGCTTTTAGGAAGCTCTAGGAGAGAAGGGAGTTGGGAGTGAACCTGACACTCCTCGATAAATATCATTTGGCTATAGTCTGGTCATTGTACAATTAAAAGCAGCTTTGGAGTGTGATCAACATGGCCATGCTCACTGCAGTGACCCCTTGGAGGACTCCACCTTCACAGCAACAGCTCCTTTAATGTTCCATAAGTACCTACTCAGTGGGAAGCCAAATTTGCACAGGTGACACTTGATTACAAGAGCTGGGGAAAGGGGAAGGAGGAAGATTTTTTTTCAGCTCTCTTTTCTTTGCCCTAAAATGGTTAGCTCATTCAGGGTGTTGAAAGACCTCAAAGAAGTCAACTCTTGATGGCTGCCATAAAAGGTGATGGGGTTTATTGGTAATGATGAAACCTACATTTCTCTGCCATCATCAATGCATGCCAAGCACTGTATAAATGGTATTTAAAATGTACATTTTTAATAAAGCATTTTTCTGCCCTATGACATTTTCCTAGAATGAAAGAAGTAAAGTTATCTGATTCTTATAGGTCAGAGTGCCAGGAACAGCTTAGATTTCAGACAAAGTCAGATTCCTTTCTTTTTTCCTCCTTTAATCAATTCAGTTGCCAGTTTATTATACTTCAAGTGAGTGCCTTTTGGCAGTAAATGGGACAAAAGATAATCACAATCTCTCTATTTCTTTTGTCGTCCTCCATGGAATATTACATGCTCTATAAATCAATTGAGGTGAACATCATTATAGTGCACTTTGGTTAATTGCAAACCCAATAAGTCCCTCTAAAAGCTGGCATTTCGCATAAACTGCACACTAGCCATTGGTTTTGAAAGTGCATGTGATGTGGTTTCCTGATTGGCAAATGAACTTCAGCAAAATATTTATTGTTCTTGGGGATGGCATCCAGCTGGTCCTTTTTATGACGCCATAAAGATTGTTTCGTTTTGTTTTGTTTTATGGTCAAGCTGGTTGACATCTTCGGTCAATCCCCTAATGCACATATTCACCATTAAGTCATTTGGATTTGGGTAACATTCAGCAAATATTTACTGGGTACCTACTATTTGCAAGGCATTTGGTTTCTCTTTGTCTCAAATTTGCTAAAGTAAAAAAAATCAAAATTTACTAGCAGACAAAAAAAAAGAATATGCTTATTCCTCCTTTGGGGCACATCAGGTTGGAAATGTGCACCATTACATAGGGGAGAACAGCCTGCCTCCATGATGCTTCCAAATTCTCTGAGGTAGACAAGTTAGAATACAGCTGCTCTTGGATAATTAAGCCATCCAACACTGCAGCTGGGTTCTTGACTCAGTCAAGTAAAAGCTTCAGCCCCAAGGAAAGCTATCTCTAGTTGGGACACAAAGAGAGAAATAAGCTACAATCTTGTTTTCCCTAAGTCACAAGCTCAAAGAGGACTATAGGGCCTAAAGAATGTAAGCAGGGCGGCCAAGCCTAGGATCATTCCATTCATTCCAGAAGAGCACAATATATACTTTCTACCCTCTGCACAGAAACTAATGGAGGACTCATCTATGGGCTTAACATAAGCCATCCTGAACCCATAAGGTAGAAAATTGTTCTTAACCAGTCCTGCTCTCCTCTGATGATTCCACATTTTTTTTCCTCTTGGGAGAGGGACAGAATAAAGAACAACCTCATTAAACCTGAATATAAGTACAAGCTGAGAGACAAAAGTAGCCAAGACCTCAGAAAATAGGAGCTAGATTCCTCATGGCCTCAATAATTAGACAAAATAATGAGAAAGTACCAACCAATTTGTAAACACTCACAGAGAAAGGAATGAATGACTACACACAGCAAAAAAATGAGCTAAAGCTTGTAGCCTAAGTCAACAGTATCACGTGACAATTTATAAAGCAATCCATAAGAGAATAGTTTATAAGAACTATAAAATAATCTTCCCAATGTCAAAACACCTCTGAGAATGTGTCTACTTCGTGCGGTATCAAGAACTGGGAAAGGGTTCAACAAAAAGCTACAAGGACTCTTTCATTAATTCATGCCTCAACAAATATTACTGAGTGCCCAGTGTGTACGCATCACTGTGCTAGGCATTGGGGAAAAGGAAAAAGAAAGACACAAACTAAATATGACAAGATCCACGCCCTCAAGGTTCTTATGGCCTACTCGGGGAGAATAAAGTATAGACACAGGCAGCTGTAACACACAATATTACAAAATGAGATGAGTAAAACTTTGAGAAAAAGTTAAAGGTACTAAAATTAATCAGCCCACAGAATTGAAGTTGAAGGGAGGCAATAAGATTTTTCAGACATATGCTAGCCAACTGCATGAAGGATTATGACCAGTTGTTTACCTAGGCTGAGAATAAGGATATGGCTTTAAGCTGCCACAAAATAATGACTCACATTTATAGAGCCCTTTCAGATTTATAAAGCACTTTTGTCACAATTACCCTATCAGAGAGGTAGCTTAATATTATTACCCCCATGTCACACAGCTAGTAAGTATTAGAGCCAGAACTTGAAAGTTGATCTCCTAACCAATGGTCTTACCAAGACACCATGCTGTCAGAGGAAATTATGTGTAGATATGAGGAAGACCTTCCTGGAGTTCCAGAAGCTTTTTGAGGAAGGTTGCAGATTCCCCTTCTCCCCAAGTAGAATGTAAGTTCCTTGAAGACAGGAACTACTTAGTTTTTGTTTTAAAAATTAAAATTAAAATTAAATTAAATTAAAAATAAAAATTTAAAATTAAAAACAATAATAATAACAATAGCGAGTACCTATAAAATATTTTAAGATTTGCAAAGGACTTTACAAAGAATTACCTCATTTGATCTTCACAACAACCCTGGGAGGTATGAACTATCATGATCTCCATTTTACAGATGAAAAAAGTGAGATTGAAAGAGTTTAAGTGATTTGCCAAGGTCACATAGCTAAGTAATTGTCTGAGGCAAGATGGAGTCACCTCTCTCTAAAATGGTATAGATTTGATCTTCCAAGGTAGAAAGTAAGCATTCCATGATCTCTCAGATTTGCTACCTATTCCATGATCCTACGCCACCCACATTTTCAAACAGAATGTGGAAACTGCTTTTATCTGCATGGCTTCATTGTTAAACACACTGGGGAAATTACTAAATCATCACAAAAATACTGCAAAAGTCTTGTACATGATTTATAAGTGTGTGACATATTTGATCACTGTCAGCAGAAGTCTGGGTTATAATCAATTTAAAGGAAAGGAATTTAAGCACCTTCTGCTTACTACCCCAAACCCCTGAACTACTTCATAAAAATGATAAAAATTCAGTAACAGTAATAGTGTTATTTACCCTCTGGGGAAGCTAGGAGGTACAGAGGATAGATCGAGGGCCCTGGAATCAAGAAGACTCATCTTCCTGAGTTCAAATCTGGCCTCGGACATTTACTAGCTTTGCTGCCTTGCTTCACCCTGTTTGCCTCAGTTTCCTCATCTGTAAAATGAGCTGGAGAAGGAAACGGCCAACCACTCTCATATCTTTGCCAGGAAAACCCCAAATAGGGTCACAAAGAATCAGACATGACTGGAATGACTAAACAACAACAAAAAATTACCCAATGGGGAGAGGAAGACTACAGATTCCCAGCACTACACCTACCTTATACGGCTGAGAGCCAAGGAATGGCACCAAATCAAATGGAAGAGAACAGAGGAATAGATGTGGAGGAAGGAAGTCCTGCATTCTAATTTAGCCTCTGACACAGTTATGTGACCATAGGCAAGTCATATAAACATCTCTGAGCCTTAGTTTCCTTATGTGTAAAATGGGGATAATACCTACAGTATCTACCTAACAGGTTTGCTGCAAGGCTCAAACCAGATAATACATTTAAATGCTTTGTAACTTTTAAAGTACCATGTGAATATCATCACTTGTTATTATTCATTGTAATCTTAATATCAGAGCTGCAAGTTACCTGATGTATCATATAGTCCAACTTGTCAGAAACTGAAGACCAAAGAGGAAAACGAGTCACCTAAGGTGAGTAAGCTGAGAGCCCAAGTCCCCTGCAGCCCCCAAGATATCCTTCTTATTATGTCACTCCACATAATAACTCACATTTATCCATCAAAACACATTTATTAAGCACCTTCTGGGTGCCAGACACCATGATAAGAACTGGAGATTCAAAGAGGACAAAAGTGGAACAGTTCCTGCCCTTGGGGAGCTTATATTCTGATACAGCACTTGAAGTCAATAGTCAGACAGCCCTTCACCTCGTTTAGCACAAAATACAGAAACCCATGGAACAATATCAGTTGCTGTACCACTGATCCTTAGGTAACTTCCTTCAGGTCTTTTCCTCTGCCCTTTTCTTTGCTCCTTCCCCAAGGATGCCCCCCCATATCGGCAGGTCTCATAGAGCCCTTGTCCCGCCCGTGATCCCAAGCAATAACTAATTCCACCTCTTTCAGTTCTTATCTCCATTTTACTTGCCCTCAGTCCCTGAAATAAAATGCAACCATTCACTGAAAAAGCAAATACAGAAGTTCTTTCAGTTTGTATCCTTTCCGTTGCAAATCTATGGAACCAGATGCTTGCTACATCTATTATAACACAGAGTAAAAGTAACTGAATCAACACTGTTAGGTACATTTAAACTGTTGAAAAGATGTATTGACTTTTGACACACTGCAGCACTCCTCTGGTTTGGAACAGCAATAGCTTGTCAATACCATCCCCCTGCATGCTTAACATAGAACAAGCTGTCTCCTGCATGCTTAATGTAAACTTCCAAGTTTAACCCTGGAAAGTAAAAGCTGTTCTATATTTTGCATTAGACAGATTTTCACATAAACATACTTAGTTTTCATTTTCTCCTCTGCTAACATCTCTTTCCTACTTCGCAAAATTTCAAGTCTCAACAGCCAAAGTTTTAGCTTTCTGACAGCAAGAATTGATTTTCCTACAATATGATTTTCATTATGTCATAATCTTGGTAAAGAACTTCTATTGCCTTTCATACTTTTCAGCTTGGCTTTCATGGGATAGAATGCTGCACTTGGAGTCAGGAAGATGGTTTCAAATCCTAATTCAGAAACTTATTGTGTGACTCTGAGCAAATCACTTAACCTCTTTTGGACTCAGTTTCATCATCTGTAAAATGGCAATGCTTCAGAGGAAGAAATTAAAGCTATCTATAGTCATATGAAAAAATGTTCTAAATCACTATTGATTAGAGAGATGCAAATCAAAACAACTCTGAGGTACCACATCACACCTATCAGATTGGCTAACATCACAAAACAGGAAAATTATAAATATTGGAGAAGATGTGAGAAAGTTGGAATACTAATTCATTGTTGGTAGAGCTGTGACTTGATCTAACCATTCTGGAGAGCAATCTGCAACTATGTCCAAAGGGCTATAAAAATGTGCATACCCTTTGACCCAGCAATACCACTTCTAGGGCTGTATCCCATAGAGATCATGAAAATGGGAAAAGGATCCACATGTACAAAAATATTTATAGCAGCTCTTTTTGTGGTGGCCAAGAACTGGAATTTGAGGGGATGCCCATCAATTGGGGAATGGCTAAACAAGTTGTGGTATATGAATGTAATGGAATACTATTGTGCTATAACAAATGATAAACAGGCAGACTTCAGAAAAACCTGGACTTATTTGAACTGATGCTGGGTGAAGTGAGCAGAACCAGGAGAACATTGTACACAATAACAGCCACAGTGTGCAATGACTGATTTTGATAGACTTAGCTCTTCTCCCCAATGCAAGGACCTAAAACAATTCCAAAGGACTCATGATGGAAAACGCCATCCACATCCAGAGAAAGAACTAGAGTTCTAGAGTCTGAATGCAGGGCTAAGCAGACTAATTTCTTTTTTTTTGTTTTGTTTTGTTTCTCATATTTTCTCCCATTCGTTATAATTTTTCTATACCACATGACTAATGTGAAAATATGTTTAATAACAATGTATATGTAGAGCCTTTATCAGATTACAGGGCATCTTGGAGATGGAGGGGAGAAGGAGGGAGAGAAAATTTAAAACTTAGGGAAGTGAATGTTGAAAACTAAAAATAAATAATTTTTAAAATGTTAATGCTAATAGCACTTACCTATTGTTGTGAGAATCAAATGTGATCATATATGTGAAGTGTTTCCCAAATCTTAGAATGCTATATAAATCCTAGTTTATTATAACTTGACCCTAATTGATTAATCCAAGCTTATTTTTTACCTTTCACCAAAATGAACCCTCTGCTTCAATTGGATCAGTCTTCTCATTCTCCCCCACACACAGCAAATGAAGAACTAAATAATTTCAGAATGCTATCAATTATCATCATCATTATTATTCACAATGATAATAATGATGCCTTCTCTCTTCACCCTTTTTACTTCATATTGTAATAATACAGTATTTTAAATAATACAATATTTTTAAATAAACACCAGATGAGGGAGTCTGGATTCCAGGTCAGGCTCTATTATGCTGTGTGACGTAGAGCAAGTTAACTGTACCTCTGCTACACCTTACTTCTTTCATCTGTAAATTAAGAGAGTTAAACATGATGTCTAGGGTCCCCCACCACCACCACTCTGAATTTCTATGCTCTTATGATTCTAATGATGATCATACTTCCCAGTCATTCTTTCAGGGGACAACAAGAAAGAACAGATGTGAGATTTCACCTAATGTAAGATGAAACTATAAAGCAAGTTGTGAGACCAAGTATAAATTGTTTACTTCGATGGACAGCTTCCTACGTTAACTGTTCCTTAGCAAGGTGTAGTGAAAAGAGCACCATTAGCTCTAGACACAGGATGTGGGTTTCAATCAAGAGTGCTGTAAACTCAAATGATATAATAGATATAAAGCACTTTGAAAACCTTAAAGCCCTACGTAAACAGCAGTTATCATCGTTATCATCATCATCATCACCACCATCTTCATCTTCTTCATCATCATCATCATTATTATTATTAGCCTACAGTCATCAGGCCTCCAGTTTAGTGATGACATCATGCCCTGAGCCTTCTAATGCACTCCTGCTGAGCTTGAGCAATGTATAAAGGGTAATAATACAGGTGTCTGCCGGCAAATATTTAACAACTAGGCTGTCTGGGAGGATGGGAGGAGGAGTATACATCCAGAAAAAGAACTGATAAATAGAAGTATGTATAGAAAGATTTTACATACACACACACATATTTCGGTCTAATGGTAGCCATCTCTAGGGTAGGGGAGGGGCAAAGAAGGGAAGAAAAAAGAAAAAAAGAAATTTACATAACTTTATTATATATTTAAAAGAAACAGCAAATTGTACATAAATTCGCAGTTTCATGTACAATCATCGTTTTTCATTATACTATGTTATAGAAATGCTTGTTTTATTCCATAAATTAAAAATAAAATAATTTTTTAAGTGTTTAAATGTATGCATAGACATTTTTACTTTAATCTTCATCATTAATTCACCATTTCTTAAGTCTAGACAATAAGAAAAAAAATTAAATCAAGTCCTGATTTTTAACAATTGCCAATTTCTGAGGTGGAAGTACTCAGACTGAAAATTACTCTTACAAGAAGGTTAGCGCTGGGCTCCAGGATACCCCTGCTTTGAATCCTGACTCATCTTCTCATTACCTGTGTAATTTGGATGAATCATTTTACTTCTCTGAGTTTTCAGTCCCCTCAGAGACTGGATTCCACTACCTTTAAGATCCTTTCAGGGCAAAAATCATATAATCCTATTGCCAAATCTGAGAAAGCCTAATCTTTCCATAAGAGTAAATAATTATCGTCATCTTCTCTCCTCTCAGGGTCCTTAATAATTAAATATTAACAAGTTCACTGCTGACTATAGCTCACTCATCTTGAAATATGTAGCAAATGCCTACCTTGACAGTAATTTGCATTTAAAATTCTTTACTCTATTAATGATAGTTAAAATTCAGGTGAAAAGAGACCATCTAAGGCACCATGGGAAAGTTTTCATTGCAGATGATGAACCAGGAGAACAAGAGTTAGAAGTGGCTTTAATACATCCCAGTCAGGTCACACTGAAATGAAGATTCTGTTTGTCTATGCCTGACTCAAGGCCCAGGCTCTTCTGTTAAGTGAATCTAAGGATTTGAAATAGACTTTATTTGTACATAGAGGATTATAAACCTAGGTGTGCTGGTAAGTGTTCAGCCGCCAGCTCTGGGTTGGGGAGAAGGGAGGGAAATGTACACAGGACACACTTTTATGTTTAAGCAGCATTACTAAATTTTCTCCATCATTTTTCTTAAGTCTAGGCAATCAACAAAAAAATGAGTCAAGCCCTTATTTGTTGCAATTACCAATTTCCAAGATGGAAATGTTTGTGCTAAAAAAACATTTAACAACTGTCTCTAAAAAAAATTTAACAACCCTGATGATTGATCTAAAGCTGGAAAGGCCCTCAGAGTCCATCTAATCAAACCCCTACATTGTGTAGATAAGAAAACCAAGATCCAAAGATACAAAGTGAATTGCCCAAGATCTCACAGAGACACATACATACATGTACATGCATACATACACACATATACTCAGACACATACAAACATACAATATATGTACACACCTACACACATGCACATGCTCGCACCTCATTACACATGTGCTAACACGACTATACTTCACACATCCACATGTATGTGCAAAAACATGTGCACATATCAAATACATGACATGTATACTCAGACATACACATACATATACACACATACAAATATACAATATATGAACTCTCACACATATACACATGTACACAGAGATACACATATGCATACATATATACACACATACAAATGCACAACATACACACTCACACACAACATGAGAGGTTGAACTTAAACTCAGGTCTTCTCATTCCAGAACCAGTGGTCTTTTCTCCATAACTCCATTGCTTGTCCTCAGTCTCAAGGCACTGGATAAAGTGTTTTCCAAGGTTTTCTATGCTCTCTGGTCTGTGGTCCATCTCCAAGCTTAAACAAGGTATAAACACCATGTCTAACTATTCTGGAAGAATACAGTGCTACAGGGCAAAGAGAATTGACCACAGAACCTGAAGACCTCACTTGCAACTCTTCCTGGGATGCTCATTTGCCTTTATGACCTTAGCCAAGTCACTTACCCTCCTGGGTCATAGCTTGCTCATCTGTAATATGAGGGGGTGGGGCTAGATGGCCTGGGAGGTTCTGTCCAGCTCACAGTCTATGATCCTACATCCATGTACTGAAGAGATTGAGACTTTGATGCAACTTGACTTGTCATAAAAAATACATCTGTACCATGAAGAACAAAAAATTAGAGACATAGATAGATAGATAGATAGACAGAGATATATGGGATATATTGATATATAAAGACACAGATATGGAAACAGATATAGATATATTAAAGGGATAGAGACAGGGACTGGACCTATGATTTCCTTGGAATCTACCTATACAGCCAGGTACTTTCTCTGCAACCTACAGTTTTAGAGAGCTGCCTGGAAAAAAAATGTTGCCCAGGTCACATGACTAGTATGTGTCAGAAGTAGTATTTGAACCCAGGTCTATCCTCATTACAAGGCCAGTCTCTGTTTACTATGTCACAATTAAAATTTCTACTAGAAGTCATCTTCCAATGCCTCATTTTTATGAGGAAGTAACAGCAGGTCCTGGAAAACTATGGGAATAAAGACCACTTCTGGCCAGTCTTAGCCAGATGGAAAGGCTTCCAGTCCTGCCCTAATTCTGAATTGAATATCGGAAAGGTTCCTTGACACCTTGGCTCCAGGAAAAGGAGAGGTTCAAATACAGAACATCTACAAAGTTATAGAGGGGGTTGTAATATGCATCAGTGGAAGAATACCAATAATAAGGAAATCAGAGATCCCTAAAACATCAAAGTAATATTGAAAGACAACCATCATTGGTTCCTGCCTTTTGCTTAGAACTTGGCAGCTGATAGGAAGTAAGGCAATGCATCAGAGCTAGTACTGTGGGGTAGGTAGTGCTTTATCCCAATTACATATTTCTAACTGACATGTAAAAAGACAAAGACAGTTGGCAGTGTGGTTGGGCTTGAAGTCAGGACGGTCTCGGTTCAAATCTTGCCTTCCACACTTACTCACTGTGACCCGGGCCAAGCTGTTAATCGATATGTGCCAAACCAAATTTCCTAGTTCCCCATGCACTGATATATCACAAATCTTTCTCATATTTGCCAAAAGCTTTGCTCTAAAGTTTACCTTGCCTCAATCACTGAGATTTCCTTCATTTTCCCTGAGAGTCCACTGCAACCAATTACAGAAATATTTCTTAATCTTTAGAGATGGGCAATCCCCTGGGTTTGTGTAGCACTTTGACCTTCCGAACCAAAGAGTACTACTACTACTAACAGCTCTTGATAAAGTGCTTTCCCATTCGTGCTCACAACAAATCCCGTGTGTAGACTGTGCAAATATTATCCCCATCTCCAGATGAGGAAACTGAGACACAGACAAGTTAAGGTGAAAGGGCTAATAAGTGACAGAGCTAGGACCACAGCCCAGTGTTTTTTTTGGATGCCAGGCCAACGGCCCCTTTCATCACACTAAAAGTCAACAATCTAGAAGAGAGGAAGGAGAATGTCAAGCATGTTTTTTATACCAAATACATCTGTAAGTCCAGTTGGGTGAGATCTCAAAAAAGCCAAGGCTTTCTCTAGTTGTGTTCAATTTATCCTAATGGAAATGTCCTGGTTTCTTATAGGAGCCCTAGATCCTTTAGGAGAAGAGAGAAAAGATGCGCTTCCAATTAGTGCTATTATAGACTTTAAGCATTTCAACAAATCTTGGTAAAACTGTTTCTACCCCATGTCTTCATTGGTCACCTAGGAACCCAGCTTGGTATTTATGAGGTCAAAGAATGCTGGTGGGCACTTTCATCTTTAAGGAGCGGGTATTTAGCTTTTATAAGGTTCGCCTCATCTACCCATTCAAGAACCCCTGCCTTTCTATTTCATTAGTTAGGAAGTATTTATGGTTTAATTCAAGCTCTTCTTTTCAGATGCAGAACTTTTAAAGCCTTTCCACTGTCTGGACCCTTTGCCTTTTCAAATACATTATTTCACCCAGATGTAATATGAACAAGATTGCTTAGAAGAGCTAAACCCAATTTCTCAGGCCACACTGGTCTAAGACCCCAGAGAATGCAACTTAGGGCATGTGTCTGACTCAAGGTGAAAATAAGAAGGGAAGGGAAACCACCCCCATGCACCCCAGCATCAAATGCTAAATCATAATTGCACTTATTTGAATAACTGCATTATTCTCATTGGCTTCTGAAGTATTATCCCATTCTTGTGTTCCCTGAGACATTGGTTGAGGGGAGGAGGGAAGCAGTTTTGCATCTGTATACTACAGAGCAAATTGCCCAGCAGTTATCAGAGCTGTCTGTATTCTCTCTGTGCACTGGGCAGGGATTTCTCATTTCATGCATCATTTACAGCTTGCACTAGTGATGTCACAAAGCCAGGACATGGCCTTAACAAAGCAAAGGGGACTCATTGGCTCAGCAGGGCAGTGCATTAGCCTCGCACCTCTGGAGTCCACAGTTTAAATCCTGGCTCAGGTTACACAGCACAATGAGTATGCTGCTCTCTCCTCCTAATCCCCAGAGTGGACATCGCCTGTAATCACAAAACTACTGCACAGTTGGGCACAGCTCTGAGGCTGGCTCCAGGAGAGCCATGGGGATGGAATGACATGGGACTGTGGCAGGTGGCATCTTCAGCATGAGCTGCAGGGAGGCTAGGGGGGAAACAATAAGGAAAGGGTATGGGTCAGGCTTGAGGTGCAGTGGGATGGATGTCATCACAGGGATGGATGAACGCAAGAAAGAACTGAAGGACCAAGTCTCACTGACACAAAGCATTATCCTTTGCCCCGAGGAGCTAAACAGAGACATCAGATAAGCATTTGTTGAGTACCTGCTTATGCCAGGTAACATAGGCAATCCAAGAGAAGTTTCCAATATGGTCCTTACCCTCAAAAGCTTACTTCCTGAGTGAGTTGGGTAAGACTTAAGGAATAAAGTAAAATCGACCCTCAACATTCACGGGGGTTAGAGATGCAGGACTCCTGCGAATGTGAAAAAAACACGAATAACTCTAGGCCCTACCCCACATCTTTATTTTTAATAATTCTGATCACATTAATTTAACACAAAAAACAAGTAAAACAACACACTGCACCCATTTAAAAAGTTGCAGTTTCTATGCAAGAGATTATTATTTCCCACATTATGCAGAGTTTTCCCAGCCACCCAGTGTAGCTGTAGCAACTGCTTCAAGGATTTCCTTCTCCTTCAAAAAGCCCATGATACAAAGATCACGGTGGGAGAAAATCACTTAACCAAGTCTGAATAGTAGAGAGACAAAGAGGAGTCATTCCCAAAAAGACTGTATAGTATGGAGCCTGGATTTCTTCAGCACACTAAAACTTTTAACAAAACTTAACTTTATAATAAATTTATATGTACATACTTACAATAATAAATGATAAGAATAGATGAATAAGAGACAGTATTCATGCATTTATGATTTACTCCATTTTTTGTTTTCTTTATATACACCCATCATCTGTAATTTATCTCAGTACACTGCAGATCTCCAAAAATTTCCTCCTCATTATAGATGGCCAATTTGTGAATAATGAAAACTGTGAATGTAAAATCCACAGATGTTGAAAGATGACTGTAATGTGCCTGGTTTGTGAACAAACATTCAAATTACTGTTATGTGCATCAAAATTGGGAAGAACTATGGATATTCTAACCATACTCCAAACCATTTTGGATATCTTCTTGTAGAAATGCAATCTGAAAAACCTTTGTGAATTGATGCAAAGTGAGTGAGCAGAACCAGGAGAACAATTTATACAGTAACAATCATATTGAAAAGATAATCAATTTTGAAAGACAGAAACTCTGAATATGATTCACCACAATTACAAAGGATTCAAGATGAAACATACTATCGACTTCCAGGAGAGCTGATGGACTCAGAATTTGGTTTCTTTCTTTTTCTTGCTTTTGTCTTAGCATAGCTAATGCAGAAATTTGTTCTGTGTTGATTATACATTTTTGTAATGAGGTAAAATAAAATTATGAAGGCATCCTCAAAAAAGGAAATGCAATCTGAGTTGGTGACACCTTCAGTAGAGGCAAAGCTGAGACTTTTTTTGAGCAAGAAGGGACTAGAGAGAACATTCAGTCCAACCCCTTCCTTCAGTAGATTAAAAAAAACTAAGATTCAGAGAAGGGAAATGACCTCCCCAGGATCACATGACTTGGAAGTGGCAAAGCCAGGATTTGCACTCTGGTTTTCTGATTCTTCTGCTGAGCCTTCTTCCACTAGATCAAGTTTGTTTTAAGAAATGGTAGCATGGTGCAATTATAATGACCAATTTTGACCCAAGAGGAGAGATAAGGAAATATACCACCCCCTTTTTGGTAGAGATATGGGAGAAGATGAGTAAAAACTGTTATATATGGGAAGGCAGAGCCAAGATGGTGGAGAAAAGGCAGTGACTCACCTGAGCTCTCCCGAAAATCTTTCCAAATTAAATAATGTCATACAATAATTTCTAGAGTGGCAGAACCCACAAAAGGATGAGGTAAAATAATTTTCCAGCCCCAGATAGCTTAGAAGGTCAGCAGGAAAGGTCTGTCATACCAGGGTCAGAGTGGAGCACAGTCCAGTGGGCCCCAACACACCAGGAGCAGGCCTTGGGAGCCACTGAATTAGCAGTGGAAGCAGCTGCTTCTAGAGCTCTCAGCCCTCAGAAGGTAAGGGGGTCAAACAACTGATCAGAAAAAGATTAAAGAGGTCTCTTTGCTGATTCTAGGGGCACAACTCTGTTGCTTTGCCCATACTCAGATCTGGGTCCCAGTCCTGAGTGGCAGCCCCAAGGCAAGGAAGACCACTAGCATAGCAGAGCTTGTGACCACAGTTTCAGGGCAGAAAAGAGTGATTGTGGTCACTCACAGACCAGAGCACAGGCCAGGAGAGTACTCAACACCTCTCCTTAGATCATACCATCTTGGAAGAACTGAACACTTACAGATCCCTAAAGGTATCTCTTAAAACAGCTGCACAAAACCCCTGAAGCTTAGGACAGTGTGCCCTCCACCCTGGAAGCAAAGTCCTACTTTAACAAAGAGTTAAAAGTCATGAAACAGACTGGAAAAAGAGCAAACAACAGAAAACAATTCTGACCATAGAAAGTTACTGTGGTGACAAGGAAGATCAAAACACACACTCAGAAGAAGATAACAAAGTCAAAGCTCCAACATCCAAAGCCTCCAAGAAAAATATGAATTGGTCTAAGGCCATGGAAGAGCTCAGAAGGGATTTTGAAATTTAAGTAAGAGAGGTAGAGGAAAAATTGGGAAGAGAAATGGCCAGTTAGAAGGTGTATATATAGCCAGAGGATACAGGTGAGTTGAATATGAAGGGATGATATCTTAAAAAAAAATAAAATTAAGGAATGAGAAAGTGGAATCCACTGGGAGAAAGGAAAAGGGAGAGGTAGAATGGGATAAAAATTTTTAAGTCTCTGATAAAGACCTCATTTCTCAAATGAGAACTGAGTCAAATTTATAAAAATAAGAGCCACTCCCCAATTAATAAAAGACTCAAAAGACAGGAATAGTTTTCAGATGAAGTAATTAAAGCTATCTATAGCCATATGAAAAAAAAGTTCTAAATCACTACTGACTTGAGAAATGCAAATTAAAAATTCTGATTCCTATCCACCTATAAGTACACTGGTCACTCATATCTGTGGATGTGAGGCAGTGGACCATCACTTATTTTGACTCACAGCATACCCTTAACTGAAGATGTCCCAAGTATATTGCTAAGTACCTACAGGCTGAGGCAGTGAAGAAGATCAGCTAGATATCCACCAGGGATGAAAAGGTCACTTCAAGATCAATACGGCCAGATAAAATAATGACAGTGACTGTGGTGCCTTTATATTGAAGTATTGCAAGTACCTGGCACTGTCTCAGCCCTTCAGCTTCACATAGTAGGGTGTGCCCAAACTTCATTGGCAGATCTACAAAGAACTGTGTCACTGCAAAGTCACCGTTTGAGCCTTGGACCCCAGGCTCCTAACCCTCTGTGAGGGTTGAAGAGCATCTTTCCCCTCTCTGGCCTGCAAAAACCCATTCATTTTTCTCCCTGGACCCTATGACTCCTCATATATCTGTTTGTTTTTCATATTTAAATGATTCCCTCATACCTATTAGATTAGCTAATAAGACAAAAAGAGAAAATAACTAATGTTGGAGGGGGTGTGAGAAAAATGAGACATTAATGCACTGTTGGTAGAGTTGTGAACTGATTCAACCATTCTTTAGAGAAATTTGGAACTATGCCCAAACACCTATAAAACCCTTTGACCTAGCAATACCACTACTAGGTCTGCATCCAAAAAGAGACAGAAAACTAAAAATGAAAAGGAGCTACATGTACAAAAATATTTATAGCAGCTCTTTTCTAATGGCAAAGAATTGGAAATTGAGGGGATGCCCATCAATTGGGGAACGGCTGAAAAGAAACTGTGCCACATGATTGTGATGGAATACTACTGTGCTATGAGAAATTATAAGAAATGATGAATAGGATGCTCTCAGAAAAACCTGGGTTTACATGAGGTGATGCAAGGTGAACTGTACTATGTACAAACTAACAGCAATGGTGTAAGATGATTAGCTGCGAACGTCTTAGCTATTCTCAGCAATACCATGATCTAAGACAACTCTGAAGAACTTATGATGAAAAATGCTATCCATCCCTGGAGAAAGAACTGAAGGTGTCTGAATACAGATTGAAGCATACATCTTTTTTATTTTATTTTTCTTGAGGTTCTTTTTTTTATCTATGTAACCTTTCACAATATCTAATATGGAAACATGTTTTGCATGACTACACAACCTATATCAAATTGCTTGCCTTCTCAATGAGAGGGGTGAGAAGGGAGGAAGGGAGAGAATTTGGAACTCAAAAGTTTAAAAACGAATGTTGAAAAATTGTTTATACATGTAATTGGGGGAAAATAAAACACTAAATAAAATTTTTAAATTAAATAAATAGTACTAACAATTTAAAAAGAATGTTGTATATGATTCACCATGTTCATTAACTTTAAGTCAAAAAGCATTTATTAAGCACCTACTATTTGTCAGGCACTGTGCTAAGTCCTGTTATAAAGGAGAGGTCCTGGTGGGAAAAGGGAAATGTGTCTAGAAATGACTGTGATGAAAAACAAAAGTCAACAATATATTTTAGTTTTCATTTAAAGGAGATTTTTATCCTTGTGTTTTAAAAGGTAGGCAAGGAGAGTATAGAATTTACTCTACCTGCCTGGTAGGAAGAGTGGTTAGAGATATTCCACAAATAAAGGACTGATGTAACTGCAGAAAATTCAGGAAGTTTGTTCTAACTGAATCAGTCAATTAGGCAATCTGCAAACATTTATTAAACACACTATATGCAGAACATTGTGCTAAGTACTAAAGATACAAAGACAAAAATAATCCCTGCCTTGAAGGAATTCATATACTAGTGGGAGAAACAACATGTAAATAATTATATACAAGAAATACGCAAAGTAGAGGGAAGGTAATCTCAGGAAAGCATTGATTAGAGTGGGAAGGGAGTACCAGAAAAAGCCTCCTATATAGACCATAGAATTTGAGCTGGAAGAAAGCCAGGGAAACTAAGAGGGGAAAGTTAGTGGGAAGAATTTCCTAGGAATGTAGGTTGGCTAGTGCAAAGAAAAGAAAAGGGATGGAATACCATGTACAAAGACTAGTAAGGTGGCTAGTGTCACCGAATATCAGCAGGCATAGAGAGGAGTAAAGTAGAAGACTAGGAAGCTAAGAAGCGTAGCAAATAGAATACTAGACTTAGAGTGAGGAAGACAGAAGACCTGTCCTAGACACTTACTAGCTGTGTGACCCTGGACAAATCACTTAACCTCTGTCTGCTTCAGTTTCCTCCTCTGTGAAGTGGTAGCAATAGTAGCACCCATCTCCTAAGGTTGTTTTGAGGATCCAGTAAGATAAAATTTTAAAGTGCTTTATAAGTTTTATACAAATGTTTAATGTTTTGTATGTTTAAATGCTTAATAATGCTATGTATATGCTATATAAATGCTTAATAGTAATAAAAATAATGTATAAATGCTCAGTTTTATATAAACGTTAGCTATTATAATAACTATTATGCACTGATAACAATTATATTGACTATCAATTATTAATATAATTATTAATTAATAATAGTCAAGTATCTTATGTGTTAAGAATATTAAATATCAAACAGAAGAGGTTCTATTTTATTCTGTAGGCAATAGGGAGTCAATGTACCTCCCTGAAAGGGATAAATCGCTTTGACAACTTTAGAAAAATCACCTTGACAACTTCATGGAAGATAGATTGGAATAGGGAGAGATGTGAAACACAGAGACCAATCAGAAGCCTTACAGCAATAGTCTAGGCAAGCAGTCAAGTAGAATTAAATACCTACTATGTACCAGGTACTGTATAATCAATCACTCAGGATACAGAGAAAGGCCAAAAACAAAGATGATGGGGCCTTGAACTAGGGTGATGTCTGGGTAAGTGGAGAGAAGAGGATGTGTATGAAGACTGTTTTAAAGATAGAAATTACAAGTTTTGGCAACACTGAATATGTGGGCTGAGTCAGAGTAAGAAGTGGAGGACAATGTTGAAATGACAAGCCTGGATGACTGGGAAGATGATAGCGGTCTCAACAATAATAGGGAAGTTTGGAAGAGGGGAAGGTCTGGGAGAAAGGATAATTTTGTTTTAGAAATGTTGTGTTCAAGGTGCCTATAAAATATCCTGTTAGAAAAGCCTGAAAGGCTATTGGAGATGTGTCTCTGCAGTTCAGCAGAGAGATTAGCGCCGGTTATATAGATTGGGGATTCATCGGAATAAAGATGATAAGAGACCCTGTGAGAGCTAATGAAATCGCCAAGAAAGATAGCATAGCGTAAATAGAGAAAAAGGCCCTGGACAGAACCTCGGGGTATATCCGTAGCTAGTAGGCATGATATGGCTGAAAAAACCAGCAAAGGAGACTAAGAAAGAACAGTCAGACATAGAGGGAAACCAGGAAAAACCAGTGACTCGAAAACACAGAGAGGAGAGAGCATCTAGAAGAGAATGATGGAAAGACAAAGATCCAAGAGACTCTGCCTTCAAATAGCTTACATTCTGTCATGTGAGCTCATATAATAGGAAGACAGAAAACAGACCACAAGGTGATTTGGGAGGCTGGACACTAGCAACTGGGGGATAAGGAAAAGGTTTCAAGTAAAAGGTGGAGTACGAATGAATGAATGAGCATATATTCAATGCTTGTAATGTGCTAAGTGCTGCGTATACAAATACAAGCAAGAAAGATATCTCCTACCCTCAAGGAGTGGACAAGAGGGGATGAGTAAGGAGAAAGCGGGCACAGCAGTGGGTACAGGCTAATCGGGATGTTGTGTGACGAACCCAAGATCAGACAAGAGAAGGTGAAAGTACAGCAGTCAGAGTCCAAGGTCCCAGGAATAGATGTCCTGGTTCCAATGGGGGAAGGAAGAGGAAGAGGTCAAAGTAAATTTTCTATTGCTTGGAGATGTCCAAAACAGAGCTTGAGCTGAGTCTTGAAGGAAATGAGGAATTCTGAGAGGCAGTAGTGAGGAGAAGGTGAATTCCAGATATGGAGGACTGCTAGTACAAAGACATGAAATAAAAAACAGAGTGCTGAGTATAGGAACATTAAGGACAATCTGATTAAATCATTAACTCTATGAAAGAGAGTAATGTATAATAAAGCTAGAAAGGTAGGTTGTAAGTTGTACACATCTTTAGATGCCAGAGTTTTTCTTTTTCCTAAAGGTAAGAGGGAGCTATTGGAGCTTATTGAGTAGGGAAGCAACACAATCGGGCTTGTGGTTTAGGAAAATCACTTTGGCAGTTGTATGAAAGATGGATTAGAGTCTGGGGAGACTTGTGGAAGAGAGACTAATTAGAAAGCTTTTTAAATAAGGCAGGCAAAAGGTGATGAAAGCCTTAACTAGAATGGTAGCTGAAAGGGTGGAAAGGAGACAGATTTGAGATGTTATGGAAGGAGAAATAACAGTTTGACAACTGATTACAAATGCAATACGAAAATGGTGCCTTTGACTGAAATAGGGAAATTTGGAAAAGACATGGGTTGGGGATTGGCAGCAAGAGAAGGGGCTGAGATGATGTGTTTTGCTTTGCTCATATTGAGGTAAGATGCATTTAAAAAATTCAGTACTAAATAACTAATAGGCAACTGCTGATGCAAGACATGGACTTGTCCACATTAGAGATAGAGATTAAATGCATAAAACCTGAAGTCACTAAATGACCTTTGCAGAGACAAAGGCTATCATGAGGCAACCAAATTGCCAATTTCAGAAATATAAGAAGTACAAAATCATTCTCTTGTATGGGTAAAGCTGCCACAAAATCCAGAATGGGGAAGAGGAAAGGAAGGGACTAAGCATTTATACATTGCCTACTATGTGCCAAGCATCGAGCTAAGCACTTTAATCCTCAAAACAACCCTGCAGGTAGGTGTTATCATTCCCATTTCACAACTGAAGGAACTGAGGTAAATAGAGGTTAAGTGATTTGCCCAGAGTCACACAACTTATAAGTGTCTAAGGCCAGATTTGAACCCCAGTCTTCCCAGCTCCAAGTCCAGCTGCTATCCAAAGGTTTTAAAGAATGTTATCTAACAATTTCTTCTAACTTGTGTTCAGTGGACAAATTCTATTTGTTAGTGTGTATAAAGTAGCAAGTGAAAACTGGTGAAATTTTCCACCTCCTATTTTAAATGTAGAACATCAAAATGGTGGCTTTGGTAATACTCTCCCCTTTGTCAAAACATTCAAATTTCATGCAGTTCTCTGATTCCCCAGGCCAAAACTCCCTCCCTTGAATGGGGGAATGGCCATTAGCATGTAAGCTCCTTGAGTTAGACAGGGATTGTCTAACTTTTGTCTTTGTATCCTCAATGCCTGGCACATAGTAGATGTTTTATAGGTGTCTTTTCACACATTCACTTGACAAAACTGATTAAGCTTCTCCTACATACCAAGCATTTTGTGGGTTGTTAAGTAGAGAAAGAGACAGAGAGCCTATAAGGAGCTTACATGGATCCCCTTCTGAGTTAATCTTATAGAAAAAGCCCTATTTTCTGCTTAATATCATTATTCCTTTCTTTATCCACATCTCACTTTGGATCCCATATTTCTCTTCTCCCTCTCTTGACAAACTTTCTGCTTTTACAATTTTCCAACTATCAGGAATGAGGAGATTCAGTGTTTGTACATAAAAATGATTGCAAACAATAGACCAAAAACTACTGAAATGATCAATGTTTCTCAAAGTATCTTTTTAAAAAAATATCAGACTCATCGATTTATTTCTTTAGTTATGTTTTAAGAAAGCAATAAAATTGATACAGGAAAACTCAGGTGCCTTAAATCATTAACATATCATAAATGCTCTAAGAAATAAAGTTGAATCTGACATGCAACCTTTATTTACACTTCAGGTAATAAATCACCACTAGGATGATGGTTCCTTCTTATAGGAAAAAGACCAATGAAATATGATAGTCCTTTTATAGATTATATATTTATTTTAAATTCTAAAAAAAGACTTTGTCAAAGTCAAGAATATCTACAGAGAGAATTCATAAATCTAAAGCATTAGTAAAGCAAAATTGGCCCAGAGAATTGTCATTCATGTCCTATGATCCTTCCTGCCCCCCAAAAATAACTTTTTTAAACTTATTTCTTGTGGTAGGTAAAACCAGCTGTGAAAATAAGCACTGGTCCACATGCTAAATTTCCATAGCCTAAAAGAAATCTGAATGTGCCTGATAAAAACTAAGCAACACTCTTCAAAAAAAATATATTACCTTTGTTCTCTCATTTCTATTTCCTCCAGGCATGTTTTTCACAAGAATCTGCTTAAAGGAGATGTATGTTAAATGGATTTGCTGCAGTTCAGTGCTTCTACTTTCTTAGGCTAAGGATATGTCCCTAAGTCTAACTGCACCAACTGCCCATAGCAAAGAGAACAATTAGCAAATTCAAAGAATCACAGAATCTCAGAGTTGCAAAACTGCATAGGCCGGCTACTTGAGCCCTTTATGTGAAAAAGAACCACCTCTGTACAAGATCCCCTCAAAAGTGGTCATCTAGCCTCTACTTGACTTCAAATTACAATGAACTCACTACCTTATATGGTATCCCATTCCACTTTGGACAACTCTAATTGCTAAAGTGGTTAAGTTTTTCATTATATCAAGCTAAAATCTGCCTCTTTGAAGTTGCCACCTGTTGCTTCAAATTCTGTTCTCTGGGGTCAGAGTAGGTCTAATCCCTCTTCCATATGATAGCTCTCCAAATGCTTGAAGACAGCTATCATAGGATCACAGACTTTAGAATTCATCTATTCCAACTCCTACTTTTAAATGTGAGAAATATAGTGTGATTTTCCAATGGCCAAAATATTGTACCAATGCAATGAGATTTTGCTACTAGCACATATGCATAATTCAAGCATGAATGCAGGCTAGGAGGGTGGAGAAAATAACCTTGCCTTGTGAGTTTGTTTACTTTTTATTTTGACTCAAATTCATTTACATGCTAAGCCAAAAAAGATCTTGAGAGTGTCTAATCAAAAGTTAGAAAGGCTTAGATCTTTATTCAAACACAAGATTCAAACAGAAAAGACTTAATCTTAGCCTGGGAGTACTCTGCCTGGCTTTTGTTAGCTGGATGTGGTTAGGAATTCATGACTACATGCCTGTCTCTATCAGAGAGAGGATTTCATCAATATATCCTAGCAGACCAGAGCTGAGATGGGCAGCAAGTAACCCTAAAGAAATAAGCCTAGAAAAAAAATTTAATTAAAAAATATGAAATAAGTCCAGAAGCTGGTAGGAAGATGCAATAGTCAGCAGAATCTAGGAGGCCCAGTAGAGTAACATTTAACTGAGACTATGCACCTATCATTCACCAAAAGACCATAAAATGATGCGTCCAACAGAGACTCGACTGTACTACTGGACCAATCCTCAGCTGAGATTAATTTCCCAGCAGACACCGTAAGACCAGTGGGCAACATGCCCAACAGAGAGCAGGTCCAGTAAGAACAGCATGGTAATATTACCAGAACACACTGGTACTCTATAGCATTCCCTGGCTCTATATATCCCCAATATGAATGTTCCTCATGCGTACTGCCTATGTATACCCACTCTCCCCATTAAGAGTGCTTACATTTGTGTAAGAGTATGCCCTAGGTTAATGCAAGGAATGTTATATGATTTTTTTACTATGTAATTTTGATAAATATCTTTACTTTGAGAATTAATTGTATCTTCTAGCTGACTAGAGAATAAGTAAACTCATCAGCGGGTGTTCATGAACTATGGTTTTGATTGGATGAGAAGCCACAGAGTACCTTGAACCTGAGGTAGCTATTCTGGCAACCACACATGTGAGAGGAGGGTGATGAGAAAGTTGAGGCCCAGAGAGGTTGTGACTTGGAATAAAAATTAGAGTAAGCAGCATAACTGGGATTAAAATTCAGACTCTCTAATTCCAAATCCAGAATTCTTTCCATTATGCCAACTGGCTGCCATATGCTTCCCATAACCCAAGTCTCTTATCACCCCAAGTCTTCTCCATATTTCCAGTTCCTTCAAATGATCCTCATATGACATGATTTCTAATCCTCCACCGCATTTCAGTTTACCTTCCTTTAGATATGCTCCAATTTGTCAATAAACTCCCTAAAACATGGTACCCCAGACTTAATACAGTATTCTATATATGATCTGACTAGGGCACAGTATGACAGAACACTCTCTTCTCTGTTAATATAGCTTAAAATGGTGTTAACTTTTTAAATTACCTTGTCACTTCAGGGCTTTGTTTATAGTATTTTTGAGGATAATTGATTGTTTAAATAAAACTTCTTGCCTGGATTGGCCAGGAATAATCGAAAATATCTCTGAGTTTCCATTCTTGAATTTTACAGAAAAAGGAGCCAGATTTAGTCTACACCTTCATATTCTGAGACTGATATTCAAAACTTACATGTCAAAGATGTTTCTTAAATTAATAAATTATAATCATCCCTAATAGAACTATAAACAGAATCCTTTGGGGGGGAGGGGGAGGAACAATGGAAAATTTTAATCACTTTTACAGTTAGAATTGTTAGTATGCCTGCATCAAACTCATAGCAATCGGAAAGATAGCCAAAAGGAATCCATCAACTGTTCCAGTTCATTCATTTCTCATGTAATATGTATGGTGCAGCCAAGGGGGGAAGGAGGGGAATAGGTTTGCTAGGTGAAAGTACAGATGACTAGAAGGAGATGGCATTAGTAAATATAAAAAGAGTTAATGAATATTTTGAAACTATATAATTGTTGCATTATGATGATTTTTGAAAACCCATTTTAAGACTGTATTAGAACTTATCTATCCAAATTTAAGGTCAGTCTGGATTAAAATCTTATGTGATTGGAAGAATTAGTGAAGTTTGAGGTCTGTTTTAACTACTCAGCCTAGTTTTTTTGGAATGCCACAAAAAAAATTAGTTTATGAGATCTCTCCCTTTTGTGCTAATATTAGGCACCAAGCCTTTTTCTTAAGGACTATGTCTACACAGATATATCACCCTTCAAATGAGAGTTAAAAAGCAAAACTTTGGTCAATAAACAACAATGAATATCAGTAACATCATGGTTGGCGTTTTCTGTTTAGGTTACATATCATCACTATAAAATAATTTATTAATTCCTCTCATGCATTGGATTATTCTAGGCACAAGGATTTGGGGTGTGATACAAAAAATATGCTGATTTGGAAGGCTGCCTCCCTCCCCCCTGTAAGGAACACCAGCTCTGGGTTTACTAGATCCAGGTTCAACCCTGGGACAGACTAGCCTCTAAAGAAAGGCCACTGACTCAGGGCTTTGAGATACAGTCTTGCCCTTATCTAGAGGATCACACAAGGACCAATGAGAAGCTTGTGCTTTAGAATGTCCTTTAGCAAGTGTCCTACTTATGATAAGGGTGAGGTTGCATACTCAAAGCTCAAGAGGTATTTTCTCCAGACCAGTAGATGGGGAGGGAAAGGCTCTCAGATTATTCCTATTACACTTATATACTCTGAGGCCTTCTTTATTACAAAAGAAAATGGTCTGCAATCTGTTTATAACTTGAGTGACTAATAGAAGTTGGGGACCAACCTCTTTTACATATTGGAGAAACCTAAATGAAACTTATGACCAGAGTGTATTAGGAGATTTTTTTGGAGCAAAAATGGTGGGCAAAAAACCAAAGAGCAATACCGGCCTGCTGGTAGTCAAGTTCCTAGGATCAGAATTAGACTGGGTAAGCCCAGAACTTTGGAGGGACTCTGGGCCACAGGTTTTCAACTCAGTTTCCACCTCCTATGGGAAACTATTCTTGTTTTCCCTTTGTCATTATCTCCCTCTCCTCAAATTATCATGCTTAGACATCTTTTTTTACATGTTATATTCCCTTAGGAGACTATAAGCTTCTTGAGAGCAGGGACTATTTTTCAATGGCCTTTATATCCTTAGCATCTGGCACAGTGCTTTGCACATAGTAAATACTTTATAAATACTTATTTTATTTGATTGATTTGTGGAACATTTCACCAGAATCTAAAGCTCCATCCACATTGTCCATCAAAGCAGGACTGTCCAGACTTAAAACTGTCATCAAATCCTATCTATTAAACTTCAATGAATATCTGATGCTATTCTAGATATTGACTAAGGCATGGTAAGTCAGAGTTGAACTCTGAGTCATGCCCCTGAACTTGTTCTGGTGATAGTAAAGAGGTTTATGATGAATTATCTATATGCAGCCACCTAATGATAACTGTTGGAACTAGTGGTATGTATCAGTGGGATGGCTAGCAGTGGTTAGGAATGCAATTCATTAGTTGTGGTAATCTATATAGTTACCTTTTAACTTTACGTATTACTTTGTCAGATTCTAAAAGAGAAAATATTTGTGTAATATTAAAGAACGGCTGTTAGACCCAAGGGAGTAGAGCATTGTTCACAATCCCTTCCACTAAAACACTCCTCTGTTCTAGATCAATGAAATAAGTCTAGACTGGGTTCTGTCCTGGGGGAGCCTAGACTCTAATTAAAAAAGTGGATATATTCACTTTTCTCTCACTCTTCAACTTGTTAAATCATCACCCCAGTGCCCCAATGTAAAATTATTTAAAGATTACATCGTTGATGTTTGCTTAAGTCTCCCCAAACGGAGTGAGAGGAAATAAAAAAGGACTCAGTGTAAAATATAAATACGGCGTGAGACAGGTATTTGTCTCCTACAAATAAAAGAAATCTAATAGACACAAAAGTTTCCCCGCATTCATTGACAAAATGACTTAAAACAGAATTCAATAATTTATACTCACTGGTATACACTCCGTGGAAGGTAGGAATAATTTAGACCTCGTAAAAAAATAAAGGAGTTTATGGGACCACCAAATAGATATGGCGACATTTCATCTCATTTCTGCACTCTCCTAATAACTCCTTCCAATGTTCATCATGTTCAGTGAAGAAACTCCCTCTAATTGCCAGTCAGCTGAACCTGATGAATTTCTGGACATCTGGAATGCACAAGGTCACCACCAAGCCTAAACTTGTTCATCTCTAAGGGGAATCTCGATGACCTGCTCCAAAAAGGAAACACAAAGTGGGAAAGGCCCAAGGACAAGCTCAACTAGTTGAATCCATGTTCTATCTATATGGTAGTAATCACCATGATACAGGGATGAGGAAGGATAATTCAATCTCCACTACCTTTGAATAATTCAATTTTTTTATTATTAATTCAATCTTGATCTATCTTCAAAAGGGGTGTGAGTATGTGTGCGTGTCTGTGTGTGTGTGTGTGTGTGTGTGTGTGTGTGTGTGTAATATTAGATCTAGGGTCAATTCATCAAGTAGGACAATCTAGCTTATAATCTGTAGGGCTATAGTACTAGGCTGTGATAAATCAAAAATAAGAGATGTTAATATGCATGACTTACATAAAACTAAAATAGTGCTTATATAGGAATAGAAATTCCCCTTCTGCCCATTTGGTTCACTAACCGCCCCCCCTTATCTGGCATCAGTTCCCATTCTGCATTTCTCCATCACCCAACCTCCTCTCCATTCTTTCCTTGACCTTTTCCTAAAGATCTCTATCTCCACCTCCCCTCTTCCCACCAGACACTGCTGGGGGTTCCTATTCTAAACCTGGTAGCCTCTCTTAAGCTGGGGAAGGTATAGAAGGGAGACAGCAGACTTAAACTAGAATATTCTTTACACTGCACTTAGAACTCTATTTAGTTGTTAAAGGATAATCTTTTAAATCATGTCTACCAACCCCAGAAGGCAAACTTCAAAAAAGAATAGAGTTCTGGGACCCTCGTAAGCCAATCAGCAAAGTAAACCACCCCCCTAACCCCGGCATTTATGACAGGCTGAAGACTAACAAAGGAAGTTATATCAAAATTTATTTGCTAAATTAATTCCATTCTAAGCCTTATTTTGGAAAGAATTCATAGCTGGTTTGTTGGGCAATGTAATAAAGTGAATTACATGTTTTATAATAAATGTCACTTCTGTCAATTTCAGCATTTGCAATATGTGGAGAGGGTAACTCTCTCCACACAGTGTGAATGCAAGAGCCACAAGGAGCTCTGGAGCATAGCCAGGCTAATCAAACATACCATCTTGGCAACTGATGTGGTAGCAAAGCACAGAGAAGGGGATGGATTGATGTGAAATTGATCGGTTTGCTAGTGGCAAATGACCAAGCTATAGAGGACTATTGGCATTGATAACTTTGGCATTTGTTTTCCACGTGGAATGTCAACAAAACTGGTTCCACCTGATGCAAAGATGTGAATACCTTTGTATATTGTCTCACACCTAGAGAAGAGCACCAGACTTGGAGTCTGGCAAACCAGGGTTTGAAAGCCATAGCCAACATTAACTGTGGAAGGCATAGAAGCCATATAAAACTCTATATGCTTCAGTTTCCACAGAGGCATGACAGGGATAATAAAGCCTTCAGTCCCTACCTTATATGATTTCAGTCAAGCTTTACAACAATACAAATGCAAAGAGATCTTAAACTTTAAAGAACCACAGGGTGTCCTAATAATCTTAGAGCAGTTTTAAGCTATTAAAACTTTAAAAGCTTTAATGGCTTAAAACTTCATTGGAACTTTTGAGTCACCATAAACAACAACTATTATCATTTTATTACATGTTTCTAATAATGATATAATAACATATTGTTATATTATCACACTTTTAAGTTTTGTCTGCCCCAAAAGATTGTAAGTTCCTTGATGTCGGGAACCATGTGTTTTGTGGTCCTCTAAGGGCCTGAGTGATCAGCACACAGTAGGCACTGAATAATTCCAACAGACTGGGAACTGAAATCTCCAAAAATGTGGCTCTGGTGTTTCTGCTCTCTGGAGTTACACAAGTGAGATTCTGCAGATTCACTTTGTTTCAATATTACTTCCTTTCTACAACAGTGAAACATTGTTTTCTGTATAGGGAGCTGGAAGAAAAATTCTCGAATATATCATGATAACTAATGATACTATTGAAAAGATTTTTATTACAACTTACCTATAAAGCTCCAGGCTTAGAAGGGAAGGAGGGAGAGGAAGAGAAATAGAAATAGAAAGGAAGAAAAGAAAGAGGAAAGAAAGTAAAGAAAGGAAAAAGGGAAGAAGGACAGAAAGGGAAGAAAGAAAGCGATAAAGGAAAGGAGGGGAGGAAGAGGAAAAAGGAAAAGGAAAGGAAAAGAAAAGAAAATTCCCTGGCTTAGGAAGATCTAATTGCGAAGACTAGGACTTCTATTCAGACTGGATTTTTGGCTTCGTTGCTATTGATCGCAATCAGCCAGAGCTGTCCCTGTAACAAATTGCCTTAAATTACTGCAATAATAATAAGCATACTCGGGTAAATAATGCATGAGACTAGTCGAAGTCTTTATTCATTAGAAGGATGCCCATATTGCATGGTATTCAGTTAGCTTTAGTGAGCCTGACTTGAGATGATGAGTTCCCACTAATCTGATATTAATCAGGGTTTTGCCATGTGTAAACCCTCCCTTCTGAGAAGGTCTAAACAGGAGTCTGCACTCCATGAATTTTGCACAGGTCATCTGAAAGAGCCTTCAAGGCTTCATAGCACAAGAAGTGTAATACAGCCAGACAAACGCAAACAGCTTAACAGCATCCATGACAACAGTATTTAATATATTCTGATGATAATGAAACACAGGATGAGTAACAAGCTCTTTTCAATTACAGGGTGCATTACCGCCAAATTAATGAATCTGAAGTTAGAAGCCCTTGTTTTCAAAATGCAAATTCTTTTAAAAGCATTGATACTGTGATTTTTGTCTCTTGTAAAACAAGTATCAGGGAATGCAATGTTTTCTTAATGAAACTCCCTTTTAATGAGGCATGTTGAGGAACAGGCATGATATAGATGGAAAGGCTGATCAGGATTAAGAACCATAGCTTGCAAAACATCCCAGGACAGTACAAGCAAATCACTCTAGAAACCAAATCTGTGGAATCATTTGATGATGGGTTTTGCTAGTTGTCCTGGAAAGATAAGAAAAGGTCCTACTTAAAGGGGCTTAAGATCAGTATTAATAAGGAATGCTGCCATATACTGTAAACAGGTGAAATAAGAAGGGTAGTACCATAGCTCAAAATTTTAGAGTCCTCCCTTCTGCCCCCTCCCTTTCCCCCACCCAACTCTACAAATGTAAGGTAGTTTGACTTCTCAGGCCAACCTCCTGAAAGAACTGATGGATGTTTTGTGTAACAATATAGCAGCAGAACCACATTTCTGGGTTCTATCAAATGCAGAGAGTTCCAACTTACACCCACCCCTCCCTTGTTCTTGTCAATACAAAAATTGGTTTGTGGGAATGCAGCCTAGTGAGCTGGAGGTATCCCTCTGTTACCAACCCATTTCTGTGAACCGAAGCTTTACTCATTTTCCTTTCCAAAGGAAGACTTTAAGAAGGAGCTGCCTTTGGGGAGGCATCATTTACCCAGCAAAAGCAAACTCTAGCAAACAGAAAGCAGCCTGAATCCCAATCTAAGCTGACTTATCATCCTTTTTGTGTCTGGTTTTTCTGCACTAGGATAGGAAAATAAGTTATTGATCTAGAGACCAACTTAACAATATAGCAAAGAGTTATCAGGAATCTGTCAGATCATAATCTCTGATTCGTTCAAGGATTAAAACATTTAATGGAGGGAGGAGTATTCAAAGGTTGTATCTCCCTTAATTCTTCAATTGACACCCTGACTGCTTCATTCTCCACCCCAAATAAGCCATCTCTCCTCAGAGATTCGCATCTCATCAAGCAATGGCTGAATGTTTGCTATTCCTTAACACCCACCAGACTGTTGCATTTTAGCCTTTTCACAGGAGGGAAAATTGAACACTGTAGGAGCCTCCTACCTCAGCATTCAGATTGGACCTGCCCTACTCCAGCTGTATCCGCTGTGCTCTTGGGAATCAGCCAGGCCCAAGCCAGATGATCTCGCTTGATGGAAAAGGAAATTCTCTACATTCTTTATCCAGAACACATTTGCCAAAAGAAATGCAGTGAGCAGGCTTGGGTTTTCTTCAGCAACCAAATATATCTTCCATGATAATAGAATTCAGGAGGAAGAAATTAAGTCAAGCTTCACAGAAAAAGAACATTCATTTCTGAGCAGGAGGGGGAGGGGTGATAGAGGAGGGGATAGCTTGGGACAGCTGTACTCCTGAGACAAGACAAAGTGCTAGCAGATTCTTCTCAATACACACTGACCTCCAGTTTGGGAAAAGTGTTTTCTTCTTCCCAGAAATGATAAACTAAAACGATAGAATTGTATTTTCTGCCCTCCAAAAAGAATGGTGTCTAAGACCCAAAAGACCTAAGAACAGTACTTGAAATCCTGTTCTTGATCTAAAACTTTCCAGTTCCCCAGCTTTTGTAGGTCCTGTTCTATTTTCTCCAAAGTAAAAGTTGTTTCTCTTATCCCAAGCCCTGTATTTCCTATTCAACAACAAGGGAGGCTGTCTGTGAAAAGAGGATTCATCAAGGAGGTACACTCCATTCCTAAGTGAAGAGATCCTACCACCCCTCCAACCTCCCTCCCCTATAACTCTACCTTAAGGGTCCTTCCTTAAGAACAGTCCTTAGCAGTATGAGCATTTTAATTAAGCAAATTTATTAGCTTATCTAGAAGGAGTAGGGACACTGATGAGTATATGTGATCAACTCTTTACCACTTATTGTGGATAACAGCAAGACTTTAAGAAAGTTAAGAGAGAACTTCTGAAATGAGAGGAGATGGAGAACTAGGAGAAGCTTTTTAGGCCATGGGGGCTGGAGGAAGTCGAAGGCAGAGATGGTTGCAAAATAAAGGGGGACACCAAAAGAGAATAGGGGAGTGCTTTCTATAGAAGTGGAAGAGCACCAAGAAAATCTGTCTCTTTCTTATTCACAGTTTTACTTAATACTGGCCAACAGACTGTTATGTGCTAAATATTTTACTAGTTACCAAGGGGATACAAATATATTTATACATATATGTATACATATACACATACACACATATGTGCAAATATACATATATGTATACATATAAACACATGTATGTGTATGAATGTGTGTATGCATATATACTCCTAAAACTTGGGAATCCACCCTTGGCTTCCCACCCCCTACACTCCCCATATGCTTTTTATTTTATCTCAGTCAAGCCTTGGGCCTCTACCACTTTCCACAATCTCCTCATGGTGCCCTAGCCCAAGAGTAGCCTCTCTAGCTTCCCAAGATTCCTTCGTGTGTTGGCTTTCACCACTGAAATTTAAGTTGCCAGAGGGCAGTGTCTTGCTTTCTTGTCTTTACTCCCCAGTGCTTAGCACAGGGCTTAGTAAGTGTTTTAGGATATCTATCATCTATCTTTATATCTAATCCTCAGAAGCTTATAATCAGTGAGGTGCCTGTAACATATATGAACGAAAAAGATTTTGAAACTTGAGCTCAAAATAAGATAATACATAGAATGAGAAGAACCAGCTGACTGAGATGCTGAAAAAAGAGAGTATGGGGTCAAATGAATAAGTGGCTGGGGAGTTAACCTTGGACAGAAGAAGGGCCTCCTTAGTGACAGGAGGAAAAAGAGAAAGGATAAGTGAAGACACAGATATTTTGAGGTGAGGAGTGGGAGAATAACCTTAAGACTTTCAGCAAAGCAGGAAGTGTGGTCAGTGGCTAAGAGCATGGGGATTGGAGGCTTGAAATGACAGGTTTAGAATGGGTTACTCTGGGAAACATGGCAGTAAGGTCCCCCTGAGGTTGTTTGTGTTTAGTGTGACTTTCACTAACATCCGAATGGCAGGAATGGATAAAATGGCAGTGGGGTCTGACAGTGAAGAGATATAAAGATGGTGATAGAGAATGAGTTGGAATGGCAGACAGTGGGGCCCTTGCTGAGTAAGGGGCCAAGGGAAGACAGAGCAGGGTGATGAACTGGAATAAACAAGGTTTGAGAGCCTGGAGCCCAAGGTTCACTTAAAGATCAGGTTCAGAAAGATTGAGAGAATGAGAGAAATGGAAGTACAGGCATTTGTGGTGAGAAGGAAATTTCAAAGCTTAAGATTTTAGGGTTGCAACAACATAAGGTAATGACAAGGTTTACGGTGTGGCCGTGTGTACGGGTGGCAAAAGGGAAATGAAGATAGAGTTCACTGGACTTAAATATTCAAGGATTTCTCATGTCACAGCATTAGAAAGGTCATCTACATGGATTATCAAAAAGTATATTCTGAAAAGAAGACTGGAAGTTAAGTGCTAAAATCTTTGAGTAAGAAGGGATTGTGACATAGAAGTTGGTTGTACTTATAAGGCCATAGATTCAGAACTGGAAGATACCTCCAAAGGCCATCCAACCCCCTGATTTTTCAGATGAGAAAATCAAGATCCAAAAAAATAAGACCTAACTAATATCACACAGGTATGGGAATGAGAGTCTGGAAGAGGCATCAAAGGGGCAAGGGAAGGGGGAGATAATTGTTGTTTTGTTTTTGTTTTAAGCAAACATTCAGGATAACAGGAGTTCTGATAGTAAATATGTTGGGAAGCTTATTAGAGGGTCAATTTCACCATGAGGAAAGAGAAATGATCAATCCAAAAATTCAATTAGAATTGTCTTCTGAGATAGTCATATAGATATACTGATGGGGGGAGCAACTTTCAGTGGGAAAAAAAATATCACAGCTATAAGTCCTCATTAGTCACTCAAGATGGTAAGAACTGATACTCTCTTCTCTATTATTCAGAAAAGTCAGGTGAATCAGATTCATGGTAAACACCTAATTCCCTCCTATCCATCTAGGTATGAACTGGTTACCTTCAGGGGCGAACAATCCAAGACCTTCCAAGAGAAAAGACAGAGAAATACCAGTTTAGGTACATTATAATTACAGAAATCAGCTTAACTGCAGGGACCTAACCTTCCAGGTCCAATGTAACTGGAGATATCTAACTGTTGAGATCCAGGATACTTCAAAGAACCTAATGACCTAGGCCTAGCAGAATAACAGAGAAATGGTAAGAAAAGGGATTATCCCTGTGGCCCAAGGAAAATCACTGGCAGCAACAGGTAAAAACCAGTTCGGAGTAACCATTTGAAACAGAATCTGAACTCAGGTCTTCTGACTCTACAACCAGCAGACATTCCACACCACCATGTTGTCATAATAGGTCCAAAATACGCCAAATACTTAGCATACACATACACGTACAAACGACATCATTCTAAGAATGATTTTTCTCCTATTTTGCATTATGTTTTGTGCTTCTTAGTTGACCTGGAGCAGCCTCCTAGTCAACATTGCTACTTAGAATTTTTTCAGTGATTTATGAAGAAAATCATCATGACATTGACTAATGAACATTGTCCTTCACACCCAGGGGCCCTACCCAAAGGCACTCCCCCTGAAAACTAGAACAACCTGAAAATACTCATAATCCACCATGGAATGCTTCATAAGCATCTATTTTAAAATAATGTTTCTTTTTTATGGACTAACACCAAGCTTGTGTTTCCTGCTCTCCCAGGAGAATATGAGCACAGAAGGCAAAATGACCCGCAGCTAGCCCAAATCTGCCAATATAAATGTGCCCCTTCACCTAGTGATTTCAAAAAAAAGGAAATCCATCCACCCTTTCTACCAGCTGTGCTGTTATTCCCAGAGCTACAGTGACAGTGTCATGGGTGAGTCTGAAAATAAACTAAAAAAAATAGATTTTTAGCTCAATGGAAATGACTGAAGGATAAAACTAATGTTTTGCCACATGGAAAAACACACACATACAAAATGAGGTAACGGGAAAATATATTAACTTTTGGAGACATTAACCAATCCAGATTTCAGAAGGACTTGAAAATGTCCTTATAAAGCCATGCTGGACAGTCTAAATGATTCCTTAGTGGCCAATCTGTGTGTGGTATTGGGGGTTGTGACAGAATAATGGAATTTTAGGTTACAAGGAGGTCACTATCACTTCAGTCATCAGCCAAATCTAAGATTAGTCATTTTGGAGAAATGAACAGGAAAGAACACAGATTGGAAAGGTAGATAGATCCAACTATGAAACAAGCCCCTACTGCTAGCAGCCTGCCATGATTGCAGCTTTGTTGTGAGTGAGGAGCACACCAATTTCTATATTCTACTCATTCTGAGCCTTGATGAAAATGGGAATTAAATAATTAATTAGGGAATAACTCACCCCTGAGTCTGAACAGGGGGATTATGCAAATCAACTGTAACCATGGCAAGGGGCTGAATATTTTATAGTGTGTTTAATTTGTAAACGCTCCCCCACAGAGAAGCCTCAGTCGGTGGAACCTATCATAACAGTAATTATTATTACTCACTCTAAAATCACTTGAGTTTCCATATAGCCTGTTTTCTTTCGACTGCTTCTTTCAATTGATATCACTGAACACTTGATAGAGACATTCCTTTAAAAACAGAAGAAGGAAAGGATGAATGGAGTGAATCTGTTTAGATAAAGACATAATATTAGCCCCTGCCTCGAACTTGATCTAGGATTCTATGAAGACTACCAAACACTCAGCATCTTTTCTTGGTGGCTTACTTTCTCAATGGTCTTTTTGACCTCAACAGAGACAGAACAGGAAACAAGAACCCAAAGGAAGGCACAAGACTAATTCTAGCACTTTTTATACATTTCTTTTACCTAAGAGAAGAAATCTGGAATAGCTAGAGCTCTTCCCTTTTTTCCCTCAAACCTGACCTCCTGAAGCATAAGGGAAGTACCTACCAATCCTATGCATAGATTCCTTTGATGAATTGCCAGTAGTTTCCCTAGGCAGCAGGAGGGCTGATCAACCCCAGAACCTTCTCCCTCTGCCAATTCTGTCTCCTGGAACTGTCTTCTTGTGTCTATCTGCCTCAAATGCCTCTTACCTCACTTTTAAGTCTTAACTGGAAAAAAGGAACATTTCATTTTCCATTGCCTAATATTTCTGTGTTTTGTTACAGTACATTTTATTGTATTGTTAAGATTCTGTTAGGCTAAAGTCCCCTTTTAGAGATGTCAGGGTTTTTGTGTTTGAAGCAAGACAGGTATCTCTAACCCAGAGATGAACTTCATTTTTGTTCCAAGAAAAGATTAAAGTAAGAGTTTAGTTTTAGAGGCTTTCATTTCCTGCAGTTGGTTTCTGTTTGACTAGAAAATTGAAGAAATCTACATGTTGTTGTTTGGTCGCTTCAGTCATATCCAATTCTTTGGGACCCCATTGGGTGTTTTCTTGGCAAAGATTCTAGAGGGGTTTGCCATTTCTTTCTCCAGCTCATTTGATAGATGAGGAAACTGAGGCAAACAGGGTTGGGTGACTTGCCCAGAGCCACACAACTATTAAGTATCTAAGGTCACATTTGAACGTAGGTCCTCCTGATTCCAGTCCTGGTGGTACTCTATCCACTGCACCATTTAGCTGTGTGTATTTCTTTAGCTATATGTGTGTGTGTGTACATGTGCATAGGTATATATACACACACATCCATACAACATACATATAATCATGCTTTATTAATGTTATTAACAACAACAAAAATGTTCAACAGCGATCAACAAGTATCCAGAAACCAAAAGGACAAAACCCACCAATGACTTTTTAGAGCAATCTAGATTAAAAGATGGCATCGATACCTTGAAGTAAGAAACCTAAAGGAACATTTAAGTGAGGAGGGGGGGCGGGGGGGCCTCAGCAAATAGCCCCTGGAGCTGTACTAGCCCTGGGAATATTTGGTCTTGTTCTCCTTCCTGACCTTTAAACTTGTTAGGCAGCCATGCTTTGTTTACCAGGAGTAAAGCAGTTTATCTCTCTTTTCCACTAACCCTCCAAGGAGGTGAGAATGAGCTCATGATTGGACTTCTTGTTCTGGGTGTTTGATGTGGGGCAAGTGGCCCCCCATCTCAAGACTGGAGAAGGCTGGGCAAATGTTTATTAATGGGGGAAGTGTGGTAACAGAAGCCTAACATGTGGTCTGGCTTTTGCCTAGCCTAAAAGCTACTGCTCTTGCTATCCAAGGTGACACCAATGTACAAATAGACCCTGGGCAAAGCTAACATGGGAAAGGTGAAAGTATAGGGAGAAAGTCAAACTTTCTACGGACAGTGAGGAAATCCTTCAATCTGCTTGAGTGTTAGAAAGAAAAGCTAGCCTAGTTGTCACGAAGTTTTTTTTTTCTCACTACCCTGTCTCTGATCTTCAGGAAATGTTACTTGCTCATTAATTTCAGGTGAATCCACTATTTAGAACAAGTCATGAGCTGGTGAAGATGATGGCATTCAAGCTACCCAGGGGCACAATATGAACAAAATAAAAGAGCATAATAAGGGGGAATATGATGCCTGTCTTCAAGTATTTAATGGCTGTCAAATTAGACTTATTCTGCTTGGCTTCTAAGGAAGAATTGGGAGTGCAGATTTTGACTCAACATACCAAAAAAACTTCTTAATTAGTAAAGTCCAAAAAAATGAAGTGAGCTAGTGGCTAAATTTGTGACACAATGCATTTAAGCAGAGACTGACTCCTGTTGATGTGGTTCAATGACCTCTGAGGTCTCTTCCAACAGTAAGGTTCTATGATCTATGACAAAAAAAATCAGCATAGAAAATCAGCAATTTGAAATATCTAGCCCCCTGGATGAGTAATTGCTAATCCCAGCAGCACGACTCTTAGACAGCTTCTATGTGTCAGGAAGAAGACATTTCCAACTGAGCAAAGGCGAGAGCATTTGATCTGAGTCACCCTATTGCTTGTATCTCCTGCCCATAGAAATCCCACCACTGAAGATGAAAATGAAGTATGCTAAGTTTGAACTGTCTCTGCTGAGTAACCACTGTGTAAATCCTAACCTGAGATATGAAAGACAAAGAAAAACAGAGATGACAGTGTTCACAGCTCTCATCAAAAGGAGTGTTTTGCAAAGTGTGTAAGCATCCTTTGGGGCACCCATATGCTTGCTACTCCAAACATAACAAGGGATGTGTCTCAGCAGCTCTAGCTTGAGGATATTGGACATAACAGCCAGTTTAGGTAAGATGTGATCAGCTTGTATCCCCACTGTCTTTCAGTTAAGGATTGTTGTGAGCAAGATGAAAGATATAGGAAAGGGGAAGGATACATGGAAAACATTTCTAAAAGAATTCCCATCCAATACTTGGTTCTCATTTCATCTCTCCCTATGCTTTGCCTACTGAAAAATATAAAACAGAGCAGTGTAAGGAAAATGCTTTCAAAAGTAAAGAAGCTGGCATATACCTATTATCCCTGTTGCCAAGGAGGCTAAAGCTGGAGGATCTCTTAAGCTTAGAAGTTCTGAGATGCAATGGCCTATGCACATCTGGTATCCAGACTAAGTTTGCACTAATATGGTACTAAAACCAGGGAATCACTAGGGTTTCTAAGGAAAGACACTCAACCCAAATCAAAGCTCCCTTGCTGATCAGTAGTGGCATGGGCCTATCAGTTGCCCCAGCATTTCCAACCAGTGTGGGAAGGGGAAAAGAAGAGGGAAGGAAGAGGGAGAGGGAGGAAGAAAGAGAGAGAGAGAGGAAATTTTTTAATGATATATAAGTACAAGATGTTATAATTACTATTTTTGGAGTCAGGAAGGATCTGAGTTCAAATATAGCCCCAGACATTTACTACTATGTGACCCTAAACAAGTTACTTAATCTGTTTGCCTCAGTTTTCTCATCTATCAAATGGGGATAATAGCACCCACCTCCCTAGTTTGTTGTGAGGATCAGATAAGATAATAATTGTAAAGCACCTGTCACAGTGCCTGGCACATAATAAGCACTATATAAATGCTAGCAAATTTCTTGTTATTATGGTCTGATGCCCTAAAATGAATGAAAAGCCCTGAAATTCCTGAAGAAATTTAAATTATGCCTCACTAAAGGTCTACTTGGAATGTAGTAGAATTATTTTTTTAAATTTCAAATCTACTACAAAAATTGGAAAGAAAGGGATTTTTATCTAAGTGATGTCATTCATCCAGGTGACAATCTTCATAACTATATGGTATATACCCTGTGAATGTATGGCTCTCCACTTTGCCAAAGGGATTATGTCATTCCTGCTACCCTATTGTATGATTCTTTTCCCTCAGCCCCTCCTCCTCCTCCAAGAGTGCATGGCCAGTTCCTGCTCCTTAGTAACAGGTGGCTGCAAATAACTCCTTTGAACTCCCGTGTTCTTCTCTCCTCCCCCTCCCCCCTCCCCTACATTTCACTGAGCTCAAGGGGAGAGCTGGTGAGTTCCAATTCTCTGTTTATTGTGACTTGAAACTCCAGTCTCCCTCCTCCATCCCACCCCACCCCAGGGAGTTAATTGCTGTAACCCATCACCCCTCCCCCTTTTAAATAGTGCCAGCTGTGCTGGAGCTGTGAGATTCCTCTTATCCTAGCACTGCCAATGCAGCTGTAGGGTTTCATTTTCGACCTTTTGGGGATCTTGGGGTAGTTAATTAGTTTTCTATGCATCTTCCCAGATATGTGTGTACAAACCATAAGCTCAAAGGTATGCAACATTTAAGCTACACATGTAAGCACCATAATGTGCAGAAATTCCCAAGATGAGATTTCTATACCGACTGAACTTGATTGGATACACAGTAGGTCATATTAACATGTAACACTGTATATGTGTGCCCTAAAGATGGGGTTCTTCTTGAATGAGTGTCAGCCTTACTTATGGTATTTCAATTTGCCATTTAAATTTAATCTTAAATTGATCTAGTTTGCTGTTTGAAAATTATTCTTTAAATCAGAAGTTCCTTAAACTGAGGACTAAGAGCTTGTTGTTGGTGGTTTAATAATTATATTTCAACATAATTGGTTTCCTTTGTAATCCTAAATTTTTATTTTATGCTTTAAAAATGTTATTCTAAGGAATCCATAGGCTTTGCCAGACTGCCAAAGGGGCCCATGACACACACTGAAAAGGTTAAGATACCCTGCCTTATATTGAAAATTCCATTCCCAAAAAGTTAGATTGGCCTGTAATATAACCTGAGTTGCTATCATTGATCCTTTGTAACACAAAAGTCATAGGTCGAATACAAGATCTTACTGAAAATCAATTTAGATTGTTCTCCAAGCAGTCTGAGAGAGGTCTCTATCTCCTAATGATACACTTCCAAGTATTCTTGGATTCAGATTGACCAAATGAAGATGTTGTGGACGGGTAATAAGCATCTACCCTCACAGTTTATCTTCAAAGCACACCAACTAATTGATTGTGTATTGTGGGGTGTTGGGTTGTTGTTTTTAATGGTTCAGGTGCCTATTGTCAAAACTTTTCTCCATGAATAAAAACACAAATAAACTCATAGTCAATGGCCAAGAAAATGCAGGAGTATCTGGTCACTTCACATTTGGAACTTCTATAATTAAAGTCAGTTCCTAGGGCATGCTTCCTTAGAACTCATTGAGTAAACATGCCTCTCACAGTTTCCCCATTGACTGGGAGACACATGGGAAAACGAGAGTTCTAACCGAAGTCGAAGGCAGTTGTAATACGAAGGCTTCAGTTGTAGAAGAAGAAATTGTTAGAAGAGCTAAGAGAAGAAAAGGGTTGGTGAGAAATGAAGAGTTAGAAGTATGTGCCCTCATGCTTTCTCTCCTTCATTTCCTTCCCACTTTCTTTCTTCACACACCTTCAGATCATAAATCCCCACCCTGTGTCTGAGTAGCTTCTCCAATTTCCAAGATCTCCACCCTGAAAATCATCTGAAAGTGCTTCCTTCCTCGTAGATCTCCAGACTTGGATTTATCCACCACACACCAAATTTATTATCTTAGCAGACTCTGCAACCCTCTTTGACCCACAGGAAAAGAAGTCACAACTTAGAATTTAGTGTGATATCATTAAGACCACCTAGGAAGTCTAAATCCTGACTGTGAAATTCACAAAAATTTAAAGTGAGTAAGAGTTCTACCTACAGAGCTCAATGCCAAAAGTAACTCAAGTAACCAACAGTAACCTTAAAAATCAATCAGTACCTTGGAAGTTTCTGGAGCAACCCTCCCATTCATAGCAATGCAGTGCACTTAAATGGGGGAAAAAGATGTGATTCTCTCGCAGGAACAGGGAACTTCCTTGCCTCCCAATTCAGCCCCATCTGAAGGTGAGAATACAAAAGACAAACGCTTCCGGCCACAAAAATAACCTAGGGAATGAATCAGGGAATGAAGTGCCCCGCTTGGTAGTGTTTAACACTTTTGTTTAAAGGAAAGCAGAAAAATGAAAGATTAAAGAGAATAATCTCATTCCCATTATTTATCCATTGTCACCTACTTCCCACTGCCAAGTAGATCACAACAGCCTTAGAATTTTCAATTGCATTTCAATAGATTAGGGGTCTGGCAAAGTGCCCCTGCTATGGCACAGTTCGGGACTTTTTAAAGCAGTATTTATGATCACAATTCAGCCTGAAAGGTCAGCATTATTAGTCCCGCAGTAGAAACACATTGCCTTTGCCTTCTTTTCCTGTAATCCATTCATCTCATTGGTGCCAGCTGTGAGTTTCTGGATGGGAACAAATAGATGGGTTGTGGAAAAGAAGTTGTAGAAAAGAAATGGATCTAGGGCTGCATCATTTGGAGGGCAGGATCTGTAAGAAACTATGTGGGAAGGAGAATGGGATATTGAGTTTAGGTTATGTTTCTAGACCTAAATCTTTGTGACTGCATGGCTAAATGTGAGACAGTTTGCCTTAAATCTTCACTAGTCTTTGCTTTAGTTCTTGAGTACCAATCTAATTTGAGTTAGGTATGCTTTGAATCAACCAGCAGAATGGAGACTTTAGCTCCTCCATTCCAATAAAGATGCTAATTTGAGGGCCTTTTGAAGAGAGAGAAATTCCCATTTTCATTCAGAAGTAATTTGTAAGTGATTGGGTCTTTGAAAGGGTGATGCCCCTGTGGCTGAGTTTGTATAATACCCTACCTTCTTAGTCACAGATGAGGTCCCCCCCAACTCACATATATAATCCCATCTCAAGTGCTAGTGGTGCCCAATTTGTATTCTAATATCAACCAAAGCTGGAGACAGATCACAACAATTCTTAGAAGCTAGTAGGGTAATAGGGTCTTGAGTGACTTGTAGTCCC
This sequence comes from Trichosurus vulpecula, assembly GCF_011100635.1. Taxonomy (NCBI): domain Eukaryota; kingdom Metazoa; phylum Chordata; class Mammalia; order Diprotodontia; family Phalangeridae; genus Trichosurus; species Trichosurus vulpecula. The sequence continues at coordinate 130,390,685 of NC_050580.1, read as the reverse complement.
CAGAGAGTGGAATTCAATCATTCCCACAAATACTTTCTGATCTCAGTTTCAGGTTAGGGAGATGGAATAGGGGACTGATCTAAGTCTTTGGTAAGTGCTTAATAAATACTTGTTGGTTGACTGATCCTTTGCAAGCTGACTTTGAGGAAACAGTAAATTTTAAAATACAAATATAATCTTTCTCCCTTCTTGCCAGTCCCAAAATACTGAGGTTCAGATCACTGTAGTATCAGGAGCTTACTCTCAATTTATAGGTGGCCTTCCTCCTATGCCCCACATCTATTCTCACCCTCAAAATATCACTATGCCTTTCTCACCACTCTAAAAGGTGTCTATATTTTCATCTATCCTTTCTTCTTTCCCTCCTATCTTAAAGGAAGATGTGTTCATCTTCCTTTCTAAGACTAATCCCACCAGTTAAGTTCTTGTCCTGTTTCCTACACCCTAGGATCTGTCCTAGCTTACAAACAATCAAAAACAAAGCAAAATAAACCCCACCCTTTCTCCCTGACCTTTCAACTATTAAATCTTTCTCTTTACTTTCATAGCCAAACTTCTTGGAAAAACAGACAACACACACTTTTTAATTTTCTCATCATGCATTTATTTCTTACCCATTTACAATCTGGTTCTGACAAGGAGTTACTAGGGATTTCCTAATCGCCAAACACAATGCCCTTTTCTCAGTGCTCATTTTCCTTGATTTCTTTTGCAGCCTTGATAGCTTTGATGTTGATCAACACCTGTTTCTTGAAATGGTCTCTTGTATGGACTTCCAAAACCCTATACTGCCCTGATTCTGTTCCTCCTATTTCCTGGGCATTCTGTCATGTCCACTGCTAGCTACACTTCTTCCTCACACTTTTTGTTCATGCCCCTTACTAAAGAGTCCAGAGAAAGGGTAACATACTCTTTGCTCTCCACTGATGCTTACCCCCAGACATACTCTGGATAAGCCACTTAAACTCCCAGGTCCTCCATTTCTTCATCTGTAAAATGAAAGATCCCTCCCGGCTCTGGCCTTCTGATCATACCTCCTTATTCTTGTGGCTGCTATCTGCTTTGGTGACAGCCAGAATACTCTCTGAACTTCCTCGGTGACATTAGCACAAAATTCCTCTCTTCTCAGTCCTATAGCTATTATCCTTGTCAACCTCAATATTCATGTTGATGACCCTGCTATCCCTTGTGGGTCTCAATTTCATAACCTCTTTAATTCCTATAACATCCATACTCATTCTATTTCTGCTACCCGTGGAAATGTTCTCCACACTATAATGATACCTGACTTTTATCTAGGACTTTAAAATTAGCCTAGGGTTTTACATATATCATCTTGTTTAAGCCTCACAACAATCCTTTGAGGTAAGCACTAAAAGTATTAATATCCTCATTTTACACATAAAGAAACTGAGGCTTAGAAAGATTAAATGATTCAACCATGGTCACACAGTAAATTCCAGGGGTGAGATTTAAACCCAGGTATTTCTAAATCCAAGTAGAACAATCTTTAATCTATATCACACCACCTATCATACATTCTCCCTCCTATCATATATTTTTATCATCCCTTGAAATTACTCAAACTCAAAATCTTGAACTTTGAAATTCTCTTCTCCTTGTCCTACCCTTTCAACTTTCCCATACTTCACACCTTCTGACACAGCTTTTTGCTCTTATATCCTACAGCCCCTCAACCTCCCCCCATAAGCCAGTTCCGTCCTGGCTTTACAAACCACATTGACATTCTAGACCCTATGGTTAGTCATTTCAACAACACTTGAACCTCTTCTCCCCTGAAGCTGTCATCCTTTTTCCTATCTATTCCTTGGCATTTAGTAAGTGCTTAATAGATACTTATTAACTGATTGGTTTCACTGCTAATCTAAAAGAGTATTCAACTCTCACTACCTCCACTTCCATACTGCTCACTCCTTCCTCAGCCCCCTGCAGTATGACTTCCATCCTGCCTAATCTATGGAAAATTCTCCCTCCAAAGTCACCAATAACTTCACAATTATTAAATACATGGTTTCTTCTCAGTCCTCATCGTCCTTGATCTAAAGAACCCATTGACCTCTTCTTCCTTGATATTCTCTTTCTTGGCTTCTGCTACTCCTCTCTCTCCTAGTTTTCCTTCTACTTCTTAAATCACTCCTTTTCTAACCACTGGTATCCTCTTTTGGAGGAAGCCAAAGTCTTGAGGGAAGTCATACAAAATACATACCCCAGCTATCTTTTCTTCCCCACTCCCTACATTCTCTCTCTTAACAATCTCATACATTTCTGTAGTTTCAAGTATCACCTTTATGCATGTAACTCCCAAATCTATCCCTAGCCCTCTTTTCCCCTTTATATCTCCAATTGCCTCTTAGAGAACTCTACTTGGATGTCTTGCCAATGTATCAAACAGCATTTGATTCAATGCAACAAACATTTATTAAGAAACTACTCTGTGCCACACACCACACCAAGCACTGAGCAACACACAACACACAAAGACAAAAATGAAAATATCCCAAAGTCATCATCTTCCCTCCTACCTCTGCCCCTCCCCCTACTTTTCCCATATCAATCAATGGTACCTCCATTCTCCCAATCACCCAAGCTCAAAATCCTTGAGTCGTTCCTAACACCTCTACCTCCCTTCACAAATCATTAGTTGACAAGTCCAATAAATTTCACATCTGGCAGATGATAACATATCTTCTATCTGTCCCTTACTTTCATTTATACTGATGTCACCTTAGCTCAAGTCGTTATCACCCTTCATTCAGGTTACTGTAACAGTCTCCTAAATACTTTTCCTACTTCCAATCCAACCTTTATGCCACTGACAAAGTAATCATCTGATTGCCGAGGTCTAGTCACATCATTTGCCTGTTCAATAATTTTCAGCAGCTCTTCATCACCCAAAATATAAACTATAAACCCTTTTCTCTGATATTCAAGGTTCCTTGTGATGCAGCTACAAGCTACCTTTCTGGGATTATTTCACAGTACTTCCCTTCATATACTTGGTGCTTTACAAAAACTGGAACATTTAGTGCTCCATAGCATAGGAACATAGGAGCAAAGGCATTATGATTTCAGTCTTTTCCCGTCCTATCACTATACCTTCATGCACCTGGTTCCTGATGCATACCAACTGACGAAGTTCTTTTCCTTCAAGCATCCTCAGATACCATGTGCTCCATGAAGTCATCTCTGATTTCCTCAGCTAAAAATAACCTCTCTTTTGCTGGAATCTTTCAAATTACTCTTTCTATGCACGTGACCATTTTGTAACTTGCGTTATAGTTGACTGTATAGAAATTTCATTCTCTTCTAGCTTATAAGCTCCTTGAGGACCAAAATTGTATCTTCTTTCATTTTTGTATTCTCTCAGTATCACCATGCCTTTTCACAGAAGGGATTCTTAATCAATGATTGTTGAAAAACTGTTCAATTTGAATGAACAAGTTTGTTTTTTGGGGAAAAGTTGAGAAAATGTACTTCCATCCCCTCTCTACAGATATGAGAGATATGGGTATGGAATACTGCATGTACTACATCTCAGACATGACTGATAACGTTGAGTGCTTTTAGAGGCAAGTGGGGGCATAGTAGATAGGCTATCGGACCCAAAGTCAGGAAGACTGGTATTCCAATCCTGACACAGAAACTCACTAGCTGTGTGACCCTGGACAAGTCATTTAACCTTTTTAGCATCAGTTTCTTCAGCTGTAAAATGGTGATAATAATAATTCTATCTACCTTATAGGGTTGTTGTGGATGAAATTAGAAAATATGTATAAAGTGCTCTGTAAACCATAAAGCACTATATAAATGTTAGGTATTATTTTTTGCTGAACTGATTTTTTCTCTTTTTTAATCTTCGTTTCAAGGGATGGATCACTGGGTAATGGGTGAGATATAATTAGAAACGAAAGTGATATAAAAAGGAAAATATCATTAAAAAAGATAAAATAAATAAAAACAAAATATCAATCAGATCCTAAAATAAAACAAGTGTTTGTAGAATGGAAGGTCTATTGGTTCTTCCTGTGTAACATTCCTTTCAAATATACAACAAAATTCTCATATAAATTTCTTTTTTTCCTCCCTCTCCCCTACCCTAAAGATGGCTACCATTGGACATAAATAGGCACGTGTATGTACATATACAAAATATACATACTATATATATACACACGTATGTATGTATGTATATATGTGTGTTTGTATATGTATGTGTACATATATAATAATTCTATACATACTTCTATTAGTTCTTTCTATGACTGCGATAAAATCTTTCTTCATGTGTCCTTTATTCTTACTGTGGGTATTTATAATAGACAAAATAATTTACTCACTCAAAGTTGTTCTTAAAACAATATTGCTGTTACTGTATATAATGTTCTCTTGGTTCTGCTCATTTTGCTCTTTGTTGTTTCCGGCAAATCTTTCCATGCCCTTCTAATGCCACATCTTCCATAATCTTTCCCTGACTGCCTCTAGGTCTTCTTGATGATTGCATAACTAATTTGCCACTTAGCATTATGCTAATTTGTATTTTTTTTAGTCCTTTGATGTCTGGCTTTCCCAACTACATTCCTTGAGAATAGGGCTTCTTTTTTTTGTATCCCCATTGCCTAATGCCAGTATCCAATCATAGTTGGCACTCAACTCATTGATAATGAACTGGAAGTATTTATTAAACCTACTATGAGAGTTCAAATCCAGCCTCAAGATACTTACTAGGGGGGCAACTGTGGACAAGTCACTTAATTCTGTCTGCCTCAGTATCCTCATCTGTAAAATGAGCTGGAGAAAGGAATGGCAAAACACTCTAGGACCTTTGTCAAGAAAACCCCAAGCATGACTGAAACGACTGAACAACAACACATGCCTTAATCGTGTTATAAGCCGTGGAGAGTATTAAAGGTGGGAAAAGTCTGATCCTTTTCTGTAAGAACCTCCCGATCTAAAATATCTGCTCACTCCAAACATGTTTACATTTTGACCTGTGGTAAAATCACATTTCCTTTTACCTTTGAATAGAACTCAGCCTCTGAACGAATGGTAATAGGTTTGGTCTGGAGATGCCTCCTATTGTATGAGGTAAATGTTCATTCAATTATATTAAATTAAAAGAAAGCCCTAGTTCAGGGGTGGAGAAGGCTGCAGGTTCCCACCCCTGCACTAGTAGTGCTTTTCTTATCTCTTGAATTCAGCCACCTACCAACCTTAGCTCAGACCCTTAATCACCTCCTGCCTGAGCTATTACAATAGTCTTCTAACTAGCCTGGGATATTGGGTTTCACTTTCCCACTCTTACAACATGTAAGAGTTCAACTACATTAGTGCTTCAAAACTTAAACCATTCTACAGATGAGTAAAATTATCAAAGCGATCTACCTCAGACTGCTCCAAACTCAGCAGGGTGGGTTATTTAATTGCTCCTTGAGTGACCAGAGTGGAAGATGCTGTCAGTAGATGCCTGGGTCCCTAGTAACACCAAGAAATCAGTGTTATGGCACTGCTACTTCTGGCACAGATGGATGCAATCTCAAGGGACTGGAAAAGCAAAACCCACACTGAGCCCAAGGCAGGCATGAGGACAAAAATCATGTCCAGGCAATACTGCTGCTTTAATTGTCAAAGGCTGCTGTTTCAGCAGAGAAGGGAAACCCTAAATGTCAGCAAATGACAGCTGACATGAGGTAAAGCAATAGGGAATCTTATTAGCTTTCCCCTGCTCTCATCTCTCTAGAACTCTATTTTTTAAAACTTTTCTGCCTCAGAAACAGCCCCAGGCTCCCTACAAACTCACAGCCTCCTGGGAAAGACAGAATACCTCTGAACCTAGAATTGAGAATTGGTAGAAGACTGGAGAGAAGCTCCTTATATCAAGTTTTACCTAACTTTTTTTTTCTCTTAAGTTGATGGGTTGCTAAGAAACACTGTAAATACCATGTATTTTTTTTCACACCTGAAAAGATGGTCAGTTCAAGTGTAAGGATCCTCATCTCTCTTCAAACATTTATCTTGCCCTTTGTCCAGGACCAACCCTAGAGAAGCTCAGGGCTTAGGGCCTCCTAGGGTGAGGGGGTCTACGGCCACTCAAACTGAAGCCACCTCTCTACCACAACATTTTATTCAAGTAAAATCAGATGAAAATGAGCAGCAAGAACAGCCTGGAATGGGGGGAAAATCACAAAACACAGCTCAGAACACGACTAGTATGTGCAAGGGTGAAGGTAAATCTCACTCTTGTGGCTGGCAAATTAAGGGTGGGAGGTGGTTAGGCTGATTTAACAAAAAAGCCCCAGGAGTTTTGAGTCATAGCTCCCCTGGCTAGGAAATAAGAACTCAGGAATTTAAGATTCCTTTAACTGGATGAACCCTCCCATTGTATTTTTTCAAAATACCATTGGAGGTTAATCATTCTTTCAGTAAAGGATAGGTCTACACCCTGGGTGTGAAGTTTGGATGTATATAAGGCCCAGGAGCATCTAGCACACAGGTTCTAAACCTGGGAATGGTGAACTTTTTTTTAATGTTTTGACAACTGTATTTCAATATAAACAGTTTCCTTTTAAACCCAATGTATTTATTTTGTATATGTTAAAGTTTTCTGAGAAGGGGCCCATGGTCTTCACCAAACTGCCAAAGCGGAACATGGTACAAAAAAGAATCCCTGCTCTAGGACCAATTGAATATTTGGTCAGGGATTCTTGTCAGGACTTGATTGGACCTGGGAATCCCATGCCTGTTCTGGGGTGGTCCTCTCTGGAACATCTCCAGGTCAGCTTCCAGTCTGAGAAAACAGGAGAATGAGCGGCTGGGTCCCTGAAAGAAGTACCATTATTATCTTGAGGAACCCTGAGATGTTCAAGCCAGCTGTGTTTTGGATCCAAAAGCCTACTGAAGCCAGCTCCTAATTTTCAGTGTGAGTATTCATACCTCAAAAATAGACAAACACTAAAAATCTGGGCTTGATATATTGTTTTGTTGATTATCTAGATTCAAGAAAGTGATAGATAAAATATTACTAATACAAATCGAACTTAAAAGTGTCATGCTTTTTTTTGTATGACAGCTGGTTGTTAAACATTTACCAGCATATAGCATACGGATCTCTCAGTGAGGGGAAAAAGGTACCCCCATCAAGGGTTCCAGAGCCCAGAACTTTCTGCCTCAAATCCAGAGAGGACCCAGGAACAGCTGTGACCTAAAGCAGATGCCTCTGGGTCCCCTTCTTCCTCTAATCTGACACCTAGGATGAACTCAGACATGTCCAAAGCCACACTAGGGCTTTTAGTGCAGGCTAGTGTTAAGCAAAAAGCTCCAGAGGAACAATTAATGATTATGTCAGTTAATATTAGGTTGTCTTGGAGGAAGATTACTACTCAGACCTGCCTTTGGCAAGTCCAGAGGCAAGGAGTTTGTATGGACACTGCCACAGCTTAGCTCCACAGGGTCAAAGATAGGAGTTATTAGGTTAAGTGCTGGGGACGTATGATAGTAGAAAAGTATAATTTCAACACACAGTTAGGAATATCTGGATACAGTTCTACCTTGTGGATCACTTTATGAGAGCAGAGCTCCAAGCAGGGTTCAATTTCTCTCCCAGTCACCATTAGGCAGTGTTTGGTGCCAGCTAGCCCCAAAGGTTTCTAAATTGTAAAGGAGAGGGTTCCTGTGGGTGATGTTGTGGGGGCCTGTGGATCTGTACTCTTACCACATTCCCATCTGTTCTCCTGCATCTGTGGTTGTTCAAATCCTCAAAGTATTCTCACAGCTTACAGCAGCCAACAATCTGTATGATTCAATGCCTCACAGAGAAAGCTCAACGTTTCTTTCTGTCCCAACAATGCTTTGTTGTTCTTATCCTCTGCCCTCTAGCCTCTGCTGTGCTCACTTCTATCCTCATCCTCATTTATCTATTTGGCATTTGACACCATGAAACACCCCTCCTTCTTGTTGTTTTTTTGTTTTTGAGGGAGGAAGGTAGGGCAATTGGAGTTAAGTGACTTGCCCAAGGTCACACAGTTAGTAAGTGTGTCAAGTGTCTGAGGCCAAATTTGAACTCAGGTCCTCCTGACTCCAGGGCCGGTGCTCTACTCACTGTGCCACCTAGCTGCCCCCAACACCCCTCCTTCTTATGTCTTCTCCTCCCTTGGCTTCCATGACACTAGACACGTGATTCTCTTCTGGCTTCCTAGACTGCTCCTTCTCTGTCTCCTTTTCTCTCTTTCTGACCCTTTAATCATGGGTGTCTCCCAAAGTTGTATTCTAGGTCCTCACGTATGTTTGTGTATACACATACATATATACATATATGTAAGTACATATAAGCTCTCCTTTGTTGCGTTCATCAATTATCTATATAGAAAACTCCTAAATTTACATCTCTACTTCCAGCTTCTCCCTAAACTTCCAGTTCTGCCTTCCCAACTCCTTAATGAATAGCTGATAGTTTCCAGTGAGCTGACATCTCACTGGAATGTCAAAATCAACATTTCTAAAACTTCATTCAGCATTTCCTCCCCTAGACCTAAGTTTCCCTTTCATCTCTCCTTCTATTCATGACCCTACCACCCTCTGATTGCTGACATTGCCGTTCTTTGCCTCATCTCTCTCTGTCTCTCTCTGTCTTTCTGTGTGTGTGTCTCTCTCTCTGTTTCTCTCTCTCTGTGTCACTCTACACATCCAATTAATTGCCAAGTCCCTCATTTCAACCTCTGTATCTCCATCCCCTCCCAACCACTCCTCCTGCAGGAAGCCCAGCTCAGACTCTCATTCATTCTCACATCAACCATTCTAAGAGCCTGCTAAGTGGATCCACCTGCCTCCAGCCTATCCCCTAACAGTGGAGGCAGTATGACAAAGCAGAAAGGGGACTGGCTTGGGAGTTAAAGCCCCTGGGTTCAAAATTTGACTTTGCTTTTTACTGCCTGCATGATCTTGGGCAAAACACTTCACCTCTCTGAGGTTGGTGGTTTCCTTTATCTGTAAAATGAGAGAATTGGATAAGATTTCTAAGGTCCCTTCCATCTCTATCTTTGTGTTGGTCCTAATGTTATTTTTCAATACATCCTTCACACTGCTATCTAAACAATCTTCCTAATACATGATGATTATATCACTTCTCTATCAAAAAATCTTTAGTGACCCTTTATTACTTACCACTGGCATTCAAGGCCCTCCATTAATCATTCCAACCTGCCTATCTGGCCATATCTCATATTAGACCCCTTTGCACGGCTCCAGAGAGGCTCTCCCCTGTTTTGTTTTGTTTTGTCTTGTTTTGTTTTGTCTTGTTTTGTTTTTTAACTTGGTCAATCTCATCTGTGTTCATGGCATCCCCAAAGCTTTGAATGGATGTTTGCCTCTCTCTATCTGCTGATGTCCCTTTCTTCTGTCAAGGCCTGCCTCAAATTCACTTCCCCAAAGCTTTCCTTGACACGCCACCACACCCTTGGCCTTCTCGCAGAGGAAAGTGATTGCTCTTTCTTCAGATTTCTTTTTCCTCTTTACCTGGACCTCTCCTTTGCACTTATATTCTCATTGTTATTTGGGTACTTACTTCCTACCCCTCGACCTATTTGATTTGATTTGATTTAAGCTACTTGAAAGCAGGGCCTGTCACATCTATCTTTGTGTCCTCAACACCTAACACAACACTTTGTACATGATAAGAACTAATAAGTGTTTATTGAATGGTTGAAACATTCATGAGGAAGGAAATCACTCATTCATTAGCTAAACATTTTAAATTTCTTTTTAAATGTCATACACTTTAGTCTACCAGTTTAAGGGTTTCTGTTTTGATTTGTAGCTTATATTATTTAATAAAAAGACTAATTTTGGGGATATAAAGCTAAAGAAAAATAGAATTAATGAAAATGAATTAGCTATATTTTCTTGCTTTACCATGAGCTATGGACATGTTTGTTAGTTCATTTGTTTGTTTTTGTCTTAGGGATATATATGCAGCCCATACTTTAGTGAATGGAGGGATGGTCCTGGCCCAGAATTGGAGGGCCTCACCCTCCCATATCCAGGTTTCTAAGCTGTAATTTCGTGAAGCAAGTTGAGAAGAGGAGATACCATTTCTCAATTGGTACTAAAAAAAAAACAACCTGGGGTTCGTGTGCTTACCAAAATTTGTCTACCCTGACAAGATGAAACTGTACCTCTCCTCTTTCTCCACATATCCCTCAGGCTCTAAGACTTCTTTGAGGCTACCATCATCCATATTGTACCTGTATAAATATGGAGGGAAGAATTTTTAAAAAACCAGTGTGTTTTTTTTCTTTAGTGGCATCCCCTAGGAACTAGGCTAGAGTCAGAGACAATGTAGCTGCAATGGACACAGTATACTGGATTTGGAGTCAGGGAAACCTGTATTCAGATCCTGTCTCAGAAACTTACAAGCTGTGGGGCAACTCCTTTAACCTTTCTAAACCTTAATTTCTTCAGCTTTAAAATGGGTTTAATGATACCTACAGTGCCTGCCTCCATGGGTTTGCACGAGGCTCAAAGGAGAAACTATACATAGAGTACATTTTAAACTTTAAAACACTATAAATATTTACTACTATTATTGTTATTATTATATCTAGGGTCAGCACACCCCTCCCCCCAGTAAATAAACTCTACACCCTATTTTTAGAGTAAGGAGTTAGGTTATAATCTCCAAGCAATATTTCATGATGAATCCATTTTCTAAGCTGGCACCCTAATGAAGCAAGCACCACAGATCTGGAAATCTTGTGATGATGCATAGACCTCGGACAACAAAGGGTCAGTTTTCTTTCTCATAACATAGGCTTTCTTGGTGCTAGATATAACGAGCAGCTAGGTGCTGAAGTGCATGAAGTGGCTAGACTGGGAATCAGAATAACCTGAGTTCAAATCCAGCCTCAGGGACTTATTAGCTGTATGACCTTGGACAAATCCTTTAACCTCAGTTTCCTCAACTGTAAAATAGGGATAATAATAGCTAAAGCACTTAACACTGTGTTTGGCATATTATAGATTCTTAATGAGGGCTTATTTCCTTCCTCCCTTTTGGGGTCAATTATTATTTTTAAGACACATTGTTTGTGGAATACAAATGAAACAGAAATCCGCCCCACCGCCCCAAAAAATAGGGCCTTGGCAAGAATGGTTAGCCAACATAAATCTAGTCCATCTTCACTCAAAAATACTAGATCACATTTTTTTTCAGTGTAACTTTGGCAACTTCTGACATGTTAGAAACAAGTGTTATTGGTTTGATTCTGTATTAAGCACTCATTTTTCTGTAATTAACAGGAATCAGATGAGTAGGACCTCCTTAGTATGCCATACAAAAAGTATGCAGCTGGCACATCAGGAACTAAATTTACCATGAGACATAATAGCTAATAATGACAGTTAATATTTATAGGTTTAAGATTTACAAAGCACTTTACATATATTCCATTTTATCCTCACAACAACCTTAGGAGGTAGGCACTATTTTTATTCCCATTTTAAAGATAGGCAAGCTGAGGCAGAGGGTAAATGACTCGCCTAGGGTCCCACAGTTAGTATTTAACGGCAGATTTCAGCCCAGATCCTCTTCGCTCCAAGTTAGCGTTCCATCCACCGTTCTACCTAACTTGGGACTGATGGCAAGGAGATGAAACTTGGATTTCCCTCAAGGATACAGACATGCTGGCCACAGAATATCTTCTAGTTGAACAGATGGGGAGAAAAGAAATGAGAGGCCACACAGAAAGGAAGGCAAGGGCTCCCAATTCATAGAGCTAACTATAACCAAGCTTAGTACTCGGGATATGCAAGGTGCCAGTGCAAAAAACAAGGAGGATAGTTGGCAGAATAGCCAAGGCATTGTACTATTTCATCCAGTTTGCCAGTAGGAACCTAGATATAGGGGAGCTTTCCTTTCTGGACTTCAGGGAGGAGAAAGGAAGCAAGAAATGGTTCCTGAGAATGTTTCTAATGTTTGTTTCATTTCTTCTTCTGCTCCAACTAAATTATTTTTAATGATTTTATGCTGTAGTTGGCCAAGGTTTTGTCATTGTTAGCACGGTCATAACTGGCTATCTAGACCTGAATCTAATTTGGATGTCCCCAGTTTCAGAATGTAGCAGGGACTCATCATGATCGAATTATACTTACAGTGTATTTCTAAAATACCACGCTTTTTACCCAATAATTCTGTCATTTCATAATGGAGCGGAAAATATGCTATATAGTGACAAATACAAATTGTCCAATCCAAACCAACCCTCCTCATTTTATAGATTTATTCCTCATTTTGAGGAAGCTGAGTTCTAGAAAAGTTAAGTGACTTATCCAGGGTTACATAGGTAATATCAGAGGTAGGGTGTAAGCCCAGGTTCTGACTCCAGCATCAGCGTATCATGTTAGTAATCTAGAGTGATTTTTTTAAATATGTGGGTCTACGTGGCTTGTTTCAGAAGCATTTAGTAGAAGTCTTGCTTAACACAGGCATGGTGGCACCAGTGGATCAAGTGAAGTTTAAACCCATCGTGCATATTTATTAGCTGTGTGACCCTAGGCAAGTCACTTAATCATTCAATCTAATTTTCTTATATGTAAAATGGAGCTGAACTAGGTAATCTCTATGATCCTATATAATCCCAGTGAATATGACTCTTGTATAACTGTACTGAACCACATTTGCTTTTTGTGCTAGGGTAAATAGGTGCCAAGGTTACTCACGTATTGGAGGAATGATGCTAAGTGGTGGGACTAGGTCCTGATTTGGTACCCCCCAGACCATGGCGATACAGATATTAAAGAAATGTGTCATCAGGCCATGGACTCTTAAGGCTGGGAGAAGTATAAAGTAACTGGCAAAACATGCAAGAAGTTTACTGTATTTTGTGAACTTCCCAGATCCCCAAAGTGATAAATGACAAAGCTGAAACTTGCAAATTAGCTAATACACTTCCCATTGTGACAAGAAGTCGTGAGCAAGTTTAAAACCCCCTTGGTTAAGGCACACTGCATTGAGGATAGTATAAAAGGCCTCCTAGGAGTAAATGTGGAGCACAGTATTCTCCCTAGCAGTCAATGATCCAGTTCTAGCATTCTCTTCAGCAGTCAGTTATCCAGCACCAAACCCCTCCTCCTTGGGCAAGAGCCCAGCGGCAAAAACCAATATTGGTTCAGTCCATGGGAAGGGTCTTCATTCAAGCAGCACTGTGCAAGGAGCACAGGGGTTGCTACCTACTTAGCAAAGATCAAAGGACAACGAGGCACTAATGTATGGAGAAGCACCAGATCTTTAAAGAGCCTTGGGGGGGCCTGCTTTGGACCTGTTGGGTATGTTTGAAGACATAGTTAAAGAAGTCATGCTCAAATAGTTAAGTTTGAAGGCCAGTTTGTCAGTATTAGAAGCCCTCAGAACACCTCTCTGAAGCTCCTAACTCCCAGAAAGAAGAGAAGCCCTCAGTCCCAGGACAGAAGTTGATGAAACTGCCTCAGAGGGAGATGATCAGATACAATGCCTGAGGAGCAATCAGACCAACTCAACTGCTTGGGGGCTTGGTGACCTCCCCCCAACCCCAGAAAGGCATGTTCTCAGTCGTCTGCAGCTGAGGGCAGGAACTGCACCCCAACTCCTCAGGACTGATCCAGTAGAACCTAAAGTATAGAGACAGGAAGCTTATGTGGAGATGAGAAGTGGCCACTTCCATGGCCATGTGGCACATGCCACTAAAACCTAAGGAGAAGTCAACTTTTTTGATGAAGTCCAAGGCAGGCGTGATGATTACCAACCCACTAGTGAAGTAATTTCTTAATTGGCTTCCCTTATAACAGTGGAACCAGATTTAGCTTATTAATGTGCTTAAAGAATTCAAGAATATGGGGAGTAAACAAATACATTGATTCATTCCCTTATGGAGTAACTTTGGACAAGTAACTTAACCTCCCTGGTTAAATACCCCACTTTCAAGCCAGTAACTCATAAGCATTTAAGAACAGAGTAGAAAATATGCTACATATAGACAAGTATAAATTGTCCAATCCAATCCAACTCTCATTTTACAGATTAAGAAACTGAGGTCTAGGGAAGTTAAGTGACTTACCTAGGGTCACACGGGTATAATGAAGGTGTTGAACTAGGTGATCTCTGAGGTCTTTTTTAAGCTCTAAATCTATGATCCTATATGATCCTATGACATTTTTATAACCTATTCTCTGTCTTGCTGTCAGCTATTAATGTCTAACCACTTGTTAACTTCCATCTGAAAATCTGGCTCTGACATATACTGCCTGGACAAGTTGTTTAATCTCTATTATGTCCCGCCAACTCTCCCAAACTGTAAGTTACAGATGATCTGCAATGATGAAAGGGACTTCCTTACATGGAAGCTCCCTAGCAGATCAAATCAGAGTTTCAAACCAAACCAAACCGAACCCTATCTATGTACGTATTCCAGACATATAATGCAAACCTAATGAAATAGTTTATGAGTGACATTAGAATTTTTGTCTTCTGTACTAAAAATAAAACAATGGAAAGCAAAAAGCAAACCAAAAGAACACTTTGCAAAGATTATATAGCAAAGGATAGCTCTGGTAAATGCCTGCTAGTGTTTTTACAGCAAGGTGATTGTATACATTTATGGTCTGTCTGCCTCAAAGGCTTCAGGACTCTCTGTCTACCACCCCACCCCACCGCCCCCACCCCTTAAAATATAAAACAGCACAGGTGAAGGTCCTTCTAGGAATTTTTCAGTGGTTTCATTTTATAATGAGATGGCTTCCATGTATGGAGCCTGATAAAACTGAAGTTCTCTGGGGAGATTTTGTCAAAAAGGAAGATCGAACAAGCTGTCATGTTTTTACAATTCAGAAAATAGTTTGCTGCTATACCTGTGACACTTTACACAAACAAATTACAGAACTCTAACTAAGGTCTTTGGATTCCAGTGTTTCTGATTCTACCAGGACATCTATCTTAAATAATTAATAAGGTGCATAGCCAAGAGGGACCCATAATTTTCAGTTAAAACCACATTTATCAAACTACAAACATAATTACACTTCAATTTATGTATTTTAAACACTATTTTTAAACATATTGTTTTTATATACACACCTACAGCTTATTTATCCTATTAAAATTAATTTTCCATAAAAAGAGAATGCTCAAGACCATGTCCAAAATGAACAGAAGCAAATACATGACAGTAGGTTGATTCAGACAAACAATCTAGCTTAGAGGATAAAAGTTGGACTTGGAATCAGGAAGACCTACTGACAAGATATTGGGCAAGTCCTTTAACTCCCAACTTCCCAAGCAACTCTCTAAGAATATAAATTATGAATGAACTTTCTCTGTCCTTATCGCACAGTGGCTAAGAGTACTGGACTTTGAGTCAGGATAGGCCCGGGTTCAAACCTCATATCTAACCCTTATAAACTGTGTTACCCTGGGCAAACAAATCACTTAACCTCTCTCTGCCACGGTTTGTTAATCTATAAAATGGGGCTATTGTGAAGCCCTTAAAGACCTATTTAAATGCTAGTTGTTTAGTAGCGGTGGTGGTGGTGCTGTTGCTGGGGGTGGTAGTAGTAGTAGTAATACTAGTAGTAGTAGTTGCTGCTTTGGTGGAAGGAGTTCCCATACTGGAAGTTCTCCTACATTGAAAACCCAGGTCTGGACCAAAAACAAGAAGACTCAATTAGCCACAAGTCTAATTTTCAGATCTGACATTGATATACTCTTTTTTTTCCAGATCTGCAAGTATCGATTGGGTGGTCCTTAGGTTTCGATATTTGTCTAAATTTGAAGTGAAACTGGATAAGACAGACCATTCACAGGATTAAGTGAAGTTTTTCATTAGCTGCATCGAATTCTCTTGTCCTCTGAGGTCATAGTCAGTGACTGGCTGGCATGCCTCTATTCTCACTCCCCTAAAGGAAATGAGGATAAAAATACCCTTTTCTCTTCTCAGCCTGTAGTTAGTTTCTTATGTTGTCTTCTTGCCTTCTCCCCACCACAGAAACGTTTAAAAGCTGTGGTAAGGTGTCGCCATCCTCAGCATTGTCTACACAGAGTAGACGCGTACTTTGCACTGAATAAATCTGTTTTTGAAAAAAGACAAAAGCCTCTCCTGCCCTGTACGGAAGCAACAATGTCTCTAATTCAGTTCTGTTTAAGATCCTCCGACCTTAGTATTTTCGGTGGGAATGCACCTTGGGCTTTAAAAGAGATAAGTACAGCAACTTCACCATAGTTGGGCTGAGGGGGGAAAACTGGGTGGGAATCCTTAATATTTCCGTGGGAGAGTCAAAAACTTGTAGGGAGCCTCTCTGCGGAGCCCGGCCTGGCAGAGGCAGAGCATCTATCTGAGCTTCCCTCGCTCACTCAGATCTAACCAGTGCTCACGTTTGCTCCGCGGGCTTTGAGACCCTTATCCCATTTTCCTTCATTCTTTCCCTCTCCCTTCACTTCCCCTTCCCACTTTTTCTTAAGGTGTCCCTTCCTCCCTCAGGTCCGCGTTTCGGAGTGGGGGATGGCTGAAGATGGGGGGGTGGAATTAACACCCACTGGAACCCCCTTTTACGCCCTCTCTTCTCCCAGTAGACCAGAGCTGGGCAGCTTCTCCTTATTCTCCCGCCCCCACCCCACCCCTTCCTCCTTTTGCATGTTAACGAACCTTCTCACACCAGCACGTGGAGGGTTAGCGGAGGGAGGGGGCTCTCCTTGCCTGCCAGTCTGTCTAGTTATCTCTTGCAGACTGGGCTGATCAGTTCTGGGGGGAAAATCACTTTGCTTTCACACCCTGTCCCTGCCTCCTCCAGTCTCTCGTAGACATACAGCGGGGAAGGATGCAGGACTCCTCGAACTGCAGCTGAACCGGGGTGGGGGGCGGTGGGGCTGGGGGTCGGGGAGGGAGGGGTCGAGCTCCCAGCCCAGCCGCAGAGAATTTAGTGGGGAGAGGAGGAGTGGAGGGGACTACGCCCCGAGGCGGCCGACCCTCCCTCAATCCCTTCGGGTCAAAGGATCAGTCCCCTCTCCTCACCACCACCCTCCGTGGGCCGGAGGGGCCCATGCAGCCGTTAAGGTAAGAAGTCGGGAATTGTAGAGGGTGAGGCAGGAAGAAAGTGGGGTGAATGGGAGAGGAGGGAACTCGTTCTGTCTAGACCCTCCCAGAACCAGGTCACCCTGGAGAGATAGGACTCGTCCTCACCTCCCTCCGAGTTTGCTCACATCCCCGACGGTAGTGTTTTTCACACTGGGGTTCTTATCACAGCCGTGTGTTGTGTTCTTCCCCCACTCAACCCGCCCCAGCCCAGGCACCCCGTGCAACTCGGTTTTGGTTTTTTAAATTTTCTTTGATTTGTTTGCTTGTTCTAATTAGCTTTTTTAGTTCTTGCCATTAAAGTTTTTGTGGGGCAGAGTTGTCCTCTCCACCCCCCGCCCCGAAAAAGAATTCCCCTTTAGCAGTCGGACACAATTGAAATAGATCCTGGGTATAACTCTTGTGCTTATATTGGTGGACTGGTTCTTCTCTCCACTTGTGCTCCATGATATGTGTGTGCGCATATGTGTTCGTGTGTGCATGTGTTTTGTTGTCTCGTACACTACCCGTTTTGCATTGGGGGCTGCTGCCGCACACCTCACGTTTGCAGGGGTCCGCTGCTTGAAAACCTCCGCGAGCCTGACTCTCCCGCGGGAAAAGCCAATTGGCCGGTCTGTCGCTGGCCCCAAAACTTTCAGTCTTGCGTGCGTTAAGCCCATTCATTTCGCTACAAAAATACCGGAGAGGTGGCTTGCCCTAGGGCAGGGGGGCGGTAGGGCGGTGGTCCATGGTCCGTGTTGGGTGAAATCCATCCAGCATGCTGTCAGTGGTTTCATCTGGGTAGCCCTCTTCTAGGGTTTCCATCCTGTCCTGGCTGGGGAGGGTGTACTTTGATCGCCCCCGAAGGTATCAGTCGGAATCTTTGCTGTTGCAAAACTGTAACAAGTTCTATGGCCTTATGGGAACATGCCTGTCAAGGCATCTGCTGCTGACTATCGCGGGGCAGTGCATCTCAAACGCCTCATTTGCTAATTCCCAGGTTAGCACTGTTAGTGGAGAGGATGGGGGTTGGGAGGAACAGGTGTACTTATGGTACTGGGCAAAAGTTGGGGAATGCTTTGATACGATCCTTGATTGTAGCGTGTTGGAATAATTGCATTGCATTTGCTAAGAGGTAGAATCAATTTTCCCCAAATTGAGGTTTTAATGGGAGCTTGTGAGCTGCTATTATGTCGTGTGGTTTAAGGTGGCATTGGATTGCATTTATTTTATAAATTGAATATTTCGAAAAAGGATTAGGGAAAACAGCTCCATCTAGTGGAAATAATGAGCCACAAATTCCTTTTAATAACATGTCTGGCACCTCCGTGTCCTCTCTCAAAGTAGGCACTACGGAGAATAGAAGCTATGTTCGAATGATAGCTAAACTGCTGGTCCAGAAATAATGGGTTTGATAATTTCACAAAAGTCAATTAAGTTTTGTAAATATCTGAAATTCTGCCAAGATGACCTCTTCAAGCCAAGAACCAAAAAGGAATATGTAACAGTATTGTAATTTAACAGTCCAATACTTGGGGTCATAGACTGTGGGTTTACAGTAGTCCTTCGGGCCCTATCATTTGACTTTAGGATTCTGAGGGGAAAAATTAATTATGGCTATCATAAAAAGCAACTAACTTCATGATGATCTGCTGGGGGCTTTTAGAGAATCTGGAACCTAATGCTTTTCATTTTTATTGCATAACAGAACCATTTTCATTTTCAGTTTGAAACAGGTTAAATTTGGAATTTTTCATCTATAACTTAAACTTATAGGAGGATTTAAGGAGTAGATAAGGGAAAATGATAGGTAAAATAACAAAGTAAACTCCTTTGCAATATAATTGTAGTTTTCTACCATTTCTCAGCTTTTTCTGCTGTTAGTTGCATGCTATATAATAAGCAGAGTTCAACTGCCATGAGGGGGAGAGAGAGAGAGAGAGACAGAGAGAGAGAGAGAGAGAGACAGAGAGAGAGAGAGAGACAGAGAGAGAGATCCTTAAGGAATCTGTCAGAGGAAGGTAAGATAAAGGAATATGAACTCAAATGTTATTGAGAAATATTTTGCAGGATGAAAAGGAAAACAAAGTCTCTGGTTTGGTAGATAGGACATCTGGACCTGACTGAACATTCTCTTGTAATTACAGTTTAATGCCCTCTTTCAAACAAGATGATATTAATGATGAGTTGGACTCTCCCCTATTTGGAAAGGCATGTCAGAGTCATGGATAGAACCTAACAGTCTTTCCTACTGCAATCCCCAATTAAGTGCTTCACTTACTTATGCTATAAAAAGCAGTTAAGAAAGACAGGTCAATTGGATCATATCAAGTATGCAATATAAGAAATATTAGAAAATGAGTCCTACTCTCAAGATACAGTCTAACAGGATAGATAGGAAAAAACTTAAATGAAAATATTCAAAAATAGTAAAATAGTAACATAAAATGTGCACAAAAGAATTGGTTTTTTATCACTTCACTGAAATTCTGAAGGGTTTGCTGTCTTTGAAGCTAATTGTAATAGAACTTGACTTTTAAGAAATATCCCAGATGGGAAGAACAGATAGAAAAGTGTCATCCTATCTTTCCTGAATGGAATTGTAACTGAAGAGGGCCTCTAACTCTCATACCTGCCTTTGCACATTAAGCTGTTCAGATCAGATCCACCTTTCTCTTTCTGCTTTTGACAGTTTGAAGGCATCGGTTTCAGCTTTCCATCCTACAGCAACAAAGTGCCAAAAAGAACAGTGAGTAGGGCATTTTCCACTAGGTCCAAGAAGAACTGTGCTGCCCCAAAACTATGTATACAGATAAGATGACAGGTACATCTATTCCTCCTCTACAAACTAATTTAACTTTTAGAGGGCTAGGTAGTCATTTATCCCAGACTTTTCCTCTGCAGAGAAAACTTTCACTAAATTAGTATAGTAGAATCTGTTAAAAACAGGTTGAGAAGACAGAGATAACCCTTATGATATAAGAATTCTGGATATTATGAGACCGTAAAAGGAATATTTGGAAAAATGAAGTATGTATAATACTTTTTTAAGCATTCATTACAAATCTAAAGCTGTTTTGCTAGTTTAGGAGCATAAAAATATATTGTGTGTAACTTAGTTTGACTATTAGATTTTGAGTTTATTAAACTTAAAAGCATAATTATACAGATAATTATAATTTACTTGCAAGTTGCAAGTTAAAATAATCACCTTTCCATTAGATTAAAAACAATCCCTAGAGCCTTAGCACAAAGGCAGTGCTTAATCAACATTTGTTTGATTGAATCTAGTGTAGTTTTTGCTACCTTATAAGTAGGCAAATCTTTGAGAACAGAAGCCATAAACATTATGGAAAAGCAAAGGTTTTGGACTTAGTATTTTCTGTAATGACAAACAGACACACAAATGAATTCTTTTTAGAAAAAGAGATGAGGTAGATAAAAGAAAAATAAAACTCAAAGTGATTGATTTGTCATATGGAACTTAATCCAGTAAATCTTATTTTCTGAACTGTCACCATCACCTGTTTCTGCTTCTTCTGATGCAACTTCTGTCTGAAATTAAAGATTTCCTCATACTGAGATAAATCTTTGTGCCCATATAATCATTTATTAAGTGCCCACTCTATGCCAGGCACTGTGTAAAATGCTAGAGATAGTTTACAGTCTAATCCATACAACATCTAGTTCAAGTTAATTTATTGCTTCCAGACATAAACTAATTTCTGTCATAAACTGGAGGACATAGAAAAACTTGAATCAGGAGAGAAACAAGGAGTCATAGGTTGGAAAGATCCTGCCACTCCATTGGCAGGAGGGATGTACTTGGCTTAAACCTTTACTGTATTCTTGAACTAAATGCCTACAAGTACTCTTTAGTGTCTAGTATTTAAAAGTGGCTCACCAACATTAAGCCCCAAATATCCCCATTTGCTTTGTCATCTAAAATGCAGTGGCAAAAATTGGCTAATAAGTTATGTAATTATAATTGTTTTTAAATAAAAACATTACTTTTCCTTTTTCTATAATTGTAAATAGTTTTTGTTTTCAAAAATGATTTTAACTATCTGAATCATTTGGTAAGGAATGTCTGAAAAAAAAACTGTAATCTTATTATGGAAGTTTGAGTTAAAGGACTGGTTTTAGCTGAAGCTGAGCTATCAACCAAGTGACCTTGGGCAAATCATTTAGAATCATGGAGCTTTAGAGGTGAGATGGACCTTAGAGATAATCTAGTTCAACCTCTCATTTTAGAGAAATAAACTGAGGCCCAGTTAATTTAATTGGCTTGTTCAAGTCAGTCACCAGTCATTTATTAAGTGCCTACTAGGTGCCAAGCACTGTACTAAGCACTGGGTCACAGAAATGGTTGGTGCTAAAGTTGAAATTAAAATCAAGCATCCTTTGATTGCTTTTCTACAGGGTTTTTTTTCCTAACATACTATGATGAGCAACTTCTTATCAGTTTCCTTATAGTTAAACCTGGTGTCCATGGTCTCTTCCAGCTCTGATGTACTGTAATTCAGGAAGTGGCTTTAGAATTTTCAGGGAGTTTTGTCATTGAACCCGTACTATATCCTCATCAAGTGTTGTGTTCTTTATCCTTCCTGGACTCTATTCTTTCCTGAAGCTTTTTTTTTCTTAGCAAGCTTTCAAAAGACATTTCTAGTTTATCCCCACAGACTTTGTGGCACTATTCTTTGAATTCTTAACTTTTTGAAGATAGATGACACCTACCAATTTAAGGAAGTAGCTTTCACTTGCTTTCTTGCTTTATCAAGTATTTTGTCCAGCCATAGTTTTCTTAGAAGATGTGCATGGAATCACTGAATCTCAGAATTTCAAGAGACCTCAGAGTACATTTAGATAATGTGATAATAGATATAAAGCACTTTGCACATGTTAAATATATATATATATATATATATATTTATATATAAATATATAAATGCAGTTGTTAATACTTGTGGTAGTGGTGGTAGTAGTAGTGGTGGTGGTGGTGGTAGTGGTGGTAGTAGTGGTGGTGGTGGTGGTGGTAGTAGTAGTAGTAGTAATCATCTACAGTCACCAGACCTACACTCTGGTGATGGCTTCATTCCCTGAGCCTTTTACTGCACTGCAGCTGAGCTCAAGCAGTGTTTATAAGAGCCTTACAGGTATGTGCTGGAAAATGTTTGATAACCTGGCGCTCCTCTCTGCCATGCCCCACCCCACCGTGCGCTCTCTCTCTCTCTCTCTCTCTCTCTCTCTCACATACACACACACACACACACACACACACACACACACACACACAAAATCAATCAATAAAACAATAACTCAAGCCCTGATTTGTTCATTGCTACTTTCTGAAGTGTAAATGCTCGTCATGAAAATTTAACAAAGGGCTCTGCAAGCTGGGTAGAACTGGCTCCTGCATACCCCTAATAAGTAAACCAGTATTTGAACAGTAATACTTACTTCTGTATCGGCTACAAGTGGTTATCCTTCCTTTGGCTGAAGAACTCTAGTGAAGGAGCACCTACTAATTTCCGAGGCATTCCAACCTGATAATCAGTCATTAAAAAGCAAGGCTAGTCCATAGGATATATACATCATGTTACAATAATAGGTGATTCATTATGGTTGTCCAGGTACTTTTATTTTTTTTTAATTGTCAACACTGTCTTCTGTAGAACAATGTATTCCACTCTACAGTGCGTATGTCTTTTTCAGTGCTTCTGTTTACAAAAAAACTGATTCTGCTGTTATCAAGAAGTTTATGATTCCTTTCCCCATATACATTTGTCTATCCATCTATAACCACTGCAAGACACAGTGTTTCATTGATTCTTCCTTGTACAAATTCCATTACCTGTTCATATTCCAAGTCCAAAAGAGGTTTGTTCAAAGCGTGTCTACAGGGCAAATGGTATGCTGGTCCTGGTAATTTTAAGACTTCCTGCAAGCATGCATTTTTAGTTATTGACAGCAATCCAGAGGAATAAATTGCTCTTGCAAGAACCATCTTATAGTCAAGCATGTGTTTATTCATCCTACTAACATTGGGAAATGCATACTTCATTCAACAGTGCTTGAAAATCATGTATCTTCTCTCTCCTTCAAAATAACTTACAGTGTGGGAATGCTTCTGTATATTAAAAATTGATCTCATGTTGCTGAGGGAGAAAAAAAATAGAAAAAAAAGTACAGATTTAGTGATAACACCTAGTCACAAGGGAACTAGAAGTGACTTTCTGGCCCAGAAAATCTCCGTGCATCATTAAGGTTAAAGAGGTGATTTAACCACTCAAAATCCAGGATCTTATCCTATGGAATTAGTATAAACCAATGACAATTTGTATAGATTATTAAAATATGCTTCAAGAAAATATTCAATTCAACAAACATTAAGTGCTTACTATGGAAAGATATTAATATGACAATTGTTCCAAATTTTGATAGACGCCTTTCAGTGAGGACGCATACTTTCATAACTTCTTTGCTGTTGTTAGTGGCAAGAATATGAACATTTGTAGTTGATATGAGTTCATATATAGGCTCTGCTAGTCAGATGGCCTTGGACAAATCTATACACACACACACACACACCCCCAATTTCATTATGTGTAAAATGAAGAGGTTGGAGTAGGTGATCTCTAAGGATTCTTCTAGCTTTAAATCCTATGATCCTATGAATCTCAAGGTTAAAGGACCGGGAAAGACCAGGTGTCAGCTTCTTTTCACCTCTGAAACTTGTAGACCTTTTTTGTTTTTTGGCCTGAGTATTTTGAGCAAGTAAGGAAGTACATACTAATTTCTAGTGAAATAAATGAATGCTTCCTTTAGTGTATACTCAATTTCCAGTTCTGTCATACCAAGATATCAAGATAGAAAGA
Organism: Trichosurus vulpecula; assembly: GCF_011100635.1. Lineage (NCBI taxonomy): Eukaryota > Metazoa > Chordata > Mammalia > Diprotodontia > Phalangeridae > Trichosurus > Trichosurus vulpecula. The sequence continues at coordinate 130,366,720 of NC_050580.1, read as the reverse complement.
TGTCTACCAACCTGGAAATTAAAAATGAGAAAGAAGAATTCCACAAAGGTGCACAAAACTTTTATATCTCTTGTGAAAATGGCTATGTAACCTTGTGGCAGAAATAGAATTAGCCTTTGTAGCAGAGGTATCTGCTTTGTCCTTAGTGTACTAGAATCATAATCTGAAATTGTACCTACTCAGATTTGTGATCTGACCAATTCAGAAGTTCCCTAAAGTGATGCAGACTGCAACCCACCCATTCCTGCCATATCAAGCTCTATAGGTTGTCCAAACACATTCATGTCATAATCTAGGTCAAGGGTGGGGCACCTTCAGCCTCAAGGCCACATGTGACCTCGAGTCCACAGGTGCCCCACCCTTGAATTCTGGGCAATAGACATTCTTTATCTACTTGATCTTACCTGTGTGGATAGTAAGGCCAAACTCATGAGTGGTTATAGATTTCTTCAAGTATGCTCTGCAATGTTCTAGGGCCTGATTCAACCTCAGTGAGTCAACAAGCATTTATTCAACTCTTAAGATGTTCCAGTCACAATGCTAAATGCTAGGGATGCAAAGAAAATCAAACATAGTCCCTGCCCTCAGATAGTTCACATTCTAACAGATACTGTAGATGGTTTTACGTATAAAATTTCCTCTTGCATGATTTTTAAAAATCATTTTCTAGAAGTAAAGTCTCAAGAATAACAAGAACTTTTATCAGTACTTCCGTGAACATGCAATATCAGTTTCCATTATTACAGATGAAAGTCTATCCATTTCCTCTTCTTCTGTATAAGTCTTGTTCAAATCATTCTGTAAATTCACCATAGAACATATACGTAGGGCACTAAGTGCCTCTCTTTAGTTCTTTTAGTATTTCATAAGCTAATGCAGTAATCAGGTTATCCATCCTTTATTGCTCATTCTTGATACATGACCACTTTACCTCCTTTTCATGTCATATGTGGCCTTGATAATGCCCTTTACAACCCTTCTCATGTCAACTATTACTGATAACATGTTGGGGGCTACTCGCAGCCACTGTGTGCCTTCCCCTTACCCCTTGAGGTCACTTGCAGTTATGGTTCTTAGACTAGAGTGCTCCATAATTTATGCCATGTAGCATTACTGGGAGGATATACAGGGCCCAGGCATACTTAGTATTCTAAAGAAGACTCACATCATCCAAATGTTCCCATTTTTGTAGGTAAGGATGTTTGGGAGTGAGAGGGAAAGAAAGTTCTTGGGCAAATGAAAAAAGAGAAAAAGGAAGGAAGGAAACAACATTTATTAAAGTGCCTATTATGGGCCAGGCACTGTTCTCAATGCTTTACCAATAGTATATCATTTGACACTCACAACCCTATGGGGTAGGTGCTTCTATGGTCCCTGTTTATAATTGAAGAAACTGAGGTTAAGTGACTTTCCCAGAGTCACCCAGGTAGTGTCTGAGGCTAGATTTAATGCAAGTCTTTATGACTCCAGGCCCAGTGCTCTAGCCACTGTACCACCTGCCTGACTTTAGATCTTTACATGTTAATGAGAGGTGCACCATAACTCACTGTTTAATGGCAGACATAATTTGATTAGAAGTCTAGGTCTAAGATATGAAGAAGGTTTGTCCCATCTGATAAGGGACTTTGAAATCTGCCAAATACCAAAATTCTCTGTCATACTTTTTTTTTCTGTAGAGCTTTTTTCTTTCTAAAATTACTTTTCATTTAACTGTGAACTTTTCTTTTCCCAATAGGATGAGAGATCCTTAAAGGCAAGGAGTGTTTGATTTTTCTATTTGTTTTCCAGTCCTGGGCTTGCACAGTGCCTTGCATATATCTGTGGAATTGAATAGTTGCAGCTCATTACAGATGCTAGATTTTTTTTCCCCAAGAACTTTAACAATTGCCACTGGCTTGTATTGACTTGAGTAAATGTAAGTATATACCCTGTTACTCAGTTCTATGTTAGTTGAATAGCATTTTGCCTACAGAGACACAAACATTTGTTCTTCGCCCTGGATTGACTCTCCTTCCCCTTCTTCTCTCAAAGCCCCACCCCCCACCCCCACACACATAGGGAATCTTCTGTATTTTAGCTCTGCATTAGCCATTCTAAACAATTTTGAATGTGATGAATAACATGGCTATCCATTCTTCTTGCTAAATGTCTGTGGTATTCAAGCTTGGCACCAACATTGTTCACTAATCTAAATACTCCAGCACTCTTCTGGTTGAGACACACATAAACTCACTTTCATTTAAAACAATTGCCATGAGTAGATAAACAGTTCAGAGATGGTTATAATCACAAGAACATATCAGAATGCTGCTAGGTAAATACTATATCTATCTATCTATCACCTCAGTGGTTTAAATGGAAATCCATGGTATCTCTATGAGTATGAAATGTACTAGGTACTGGATGTGGGAACATTAAAGATTATATGATATCATTCAGTGCTTACGAGTTTTATGGTGTGGTTTCATAAACTGTGGCATTATTACAGTATAGGCAATGTGCCGTAGTAGCTAGAGAGCTGGCTTGGAACCAAGAAGCCCAGAATTCAAGTCTTCCTCTGTCACATTGGTTTTGTGACCCAAAACAAGTGATTTACTTCTCTAGACAGCTCTCTTAAGACTATAAAATTGCAGAGAAGGTGCTAGCAAGCATTGGTAGCAAGAGTTTCTCCATCTGGAGTTACTCATATCAGAGACCTGCTAGGTACAATCCCTACATCAATTATTATAGAAGAATTCCATATTTATCTTCTAAAACACAAACTCCCAATCTTAAAAGGATGGTTTATATTTGCAACAATTTTCCCCTGAGGAAATCCAGAAAGTTTGCAAATGAAACAATATGTGCCCCTAAAGATAGTATACACTTTCTTACCTTAATAGTTGAGTAAGTTGAGGAGGAAAATGAGTGTTACAAACCAATTACTCACTGGGCAAAGGATATTTCATTGAATCGTGGAACTGGAAGAGAACTTCTAATACAACTAACCTCATTATTTTTCAGATGAGAAATCTCAGACCTAGGAAGGCTTGCCAAGTTCACAGCTAGGACCAGAACCCAATCTCCTGAATCATAACTCAGTGTTCTCTGTTATACCATACCAACTATCACATCTTTGAAACTTTTATCTTAATTCTCTCAGCCAGTCAATCATCACATATTTATTACATGCTCTGTCCCAGAATTGTAATTGTGCAGGATACAAAAGAAGGCTAAGAAATGGTCCCTGCCCCCAAGAAGAATGTAATTGGTACATACTGGAAGCAGTATTAATATCTTTGAGAGCCCTCCAACTGATTATTTTTCTTTTATAAGAAGACACTGTTACTGTAATATAGATACCTGGAAGAGAGAAGAGTATGTAAAATTAATACTATTGGATCCTCGTTGAGGTTATCATGATAGGTGTGTGGGAGGGCTATGTTCCCAGTGTACACAACGTCATCTGTCTAATACTACTAAGATATGTAAATTTACCTTGGACTTTTTTTAAAGCTTTTAAAAATTAACTAAGACTTACTGTCTATGGTAGGCGCTGCTGAGTTTGTTACAAAGTTAACTGTAACTCATTCTTGTAATACAATACTGTGTCACTACTCTCTTCTCAGTATAGGACTGTCCTGTACATTGTGTCCATGTCACTGCCAAATTTATCTTCTTAACTCAATTCAATAAACATTTATTAAGCGTTACATCATCGTGGAGATTATATTTGAAGCCATTGGAATGGAAAAGCTAGAGGATATAGAGAAAGTAGAGAAGATGGCCATAGTTAGAGGATGGAAGGAGGAATAGAAGCAAATAAAGGAAAGAGAAAGTCAGTGGTCAGAGATATAGAGGGAGAATCAAATATTTGAAAGGCTATCCATGGAAGGGTGATTAACTTATTCTCTTTGGCTCCAGAAGGGAGATATAGGAGCAAGGGATAGAAATTAGAAAGAGGCAAATTTAGGCATGATATGAGGAAAATAACTTTTTACCCATTAGAGCACCTTCAAAGTCAAATTGGGGGTATTGAGGTTCTGTTCAGTTGGCTTCAGACCTTAGAGACGGAATGACCACTCTTTGAGCATGTTATAATGGGGATATGTTTTCAGATATACCACTAGTATCCCTTGCAACTCTGAAATTGTTCTTCATTGAGAGTGAAATACCACAGAGGCCAAGATATGAGTGAGTTTCTAGGAGGGAGAGGGAAAGATAGTCAACAACATTAAAAAACTGCAGAGAGGCCAAAGAGTAAGAAGAGTTTTATTTTTTAAAGACATTTATATTTGATAATAAGGAGACCATTAATGACTTTGAAATAGCAGTTTCAGCGGTGGAGTGGAAGCAGAATTGCAGGAGCTTGACAATTCAGCTGATGAAGGTTTCTTCCATAGCTTCCATGAACTTCCCATAGCTTTGACAGTGAAGGAGAGAGAGGGGCAAGGGGAGGGAGGAAGAGAGAGAGAGGGAGAGAGAATGAGTGAGAACAAGAACAAGACCTTGATAGCATATCAGGGTGAGCAGTAGTTTTAGGATAGGAAGACAAACATTTGTAGGCAGCAACAAAAGAATGAATGGTGAAGATTAAAGAGAAAGGAAGTAACTGATGAAGCATACTTCTGGAGGCCACAGGAAAGAACGGGCTCAAGGTCTCAAGAAGAGCAATTAAATTTTGCAGTGGTGACCTCTTCATCACGTAAGGGTAGCTGTACGCTGGAAAGGTTAGGTGAAATGAAAAAGCGTTTTCAAGGTATAAGGAAGGGCAATTAGGGATCTTTTATCATTATCTTTACCTTTTCAGTAAAGCAGAAAACATGGTTATCCACCAAGTGAGAGTAGGGTTAGAGTAGATTTAGGGAATTGAGGAAAACGGAGATTTAGAAAAGTTGCAATGGCAGTATGTGATTGGGGGTGCTCATAGGAAAAGAATTAGAGGATCTCCTTTCTGTAGCAGTGGGAAACCCAGATGAGGCCAGAAAGCATAAATTAGGTGTGGACATAGTCATCATGGTTTCATTACTTCCTTCCACAGCCCTTGGCAATTCAGGAACAGGAATGGAAAAAGTAGATGGTTGGGTTTACTGAGTATTGTGAATGGTGGTATGACACTATATGATTGGAATTTCAAAAATATAATGGATATTCAATAGTGAAAGCAATGTTGAAATGGCAGAGTATTAGATTAAGACTGGGTAGGGGTATAAATGAAGCCAGAAGAGGGGAGGCATAATATTGGGAAAAGACCAATTAAGAGACCAGAAATCAAGATTAGGGAGTGGAGCAGATTTAGAAATGGGGGAGTTGGCAAGTTAGAATGGCAGTAGATTGTGGTCAGACAATGTAAATTTAGAATTTAAGATCTTGAAGGTTTTGAATGATGCCAAAGTACAATATGTGGCCACTCTCAAAGGTTGCTGAAGTAGAGTGGGAAATTGAGTAATAGGGAGGCCTAGGTGTAAAATGTGCCCTTAGTGTAAATGCCCGAGTCATGATTATCCAAATAATATTGAACTCCCTGAGGATGGCTGTAGGGAAAGAAAAAAAGCTATTAAAGCTTTCTTAAAAAATAACCATCAAAGAACACTTATTAGGTCCCTGCTTTGTACCTGGTGCTGTGCTAGATATTAAGGATACAAATACAAATGTAAGATAGTTACTCCCCTCAAGAGCTAACATTCTACTGAATTGAAGGGATACAAAAGGTTCCAAAATAAGTAAATATAAGATATCTACAAAGTACATACCAAATCATTGCAGAGGGTGGAACTAACCACTGGGTGAATCAGAAAAAGGCCTTTTCAAAGAGGTGGCATTTGAGCTTTAGCTTTGGTGGGAGCTGGGCTCCCAGGAGCTAAAGGGAGGAAGGAGAAAATCCTGGGTATGAGGAATAATGCTCATGCAAAGCACAGAGGTAGGAGATGGGAAGGTGGAACATAAGCCAATTTGGCAGGAGGTAGGGTTTGGGAAGGTAAATGATGTTTTAATTGGTCTGGAAAGATAGTTTGGGGCTGGTCTGTGAAGGTCTTTAACCATCAAATAGAGGCGTTTTTATTTTATTCTAGAGTCAAGGAGAAACTTGTTATGCAACTGAGTGACATGGTCAGAGCTAGAAGCCCAGGAAGAATGTGTATCACAAAACAAGAAAATGATGGAAGAACAGGAAGGGCAATGGATGCCCTACATTTCCCTGACAAACAACTATTCAAAAGTAAATCCTTAAGACCACTTTACTCTTGAAAGAATGAAGGGTGAAATTGTGGAACTGATGGGAAAACATGCAACTTCTTACAAATGGGGTCTGTGCCAAAAGTCTGGCAAATTGCTATTGTGGCTTCAGTTCATTTAAAAATCCTCCAAAGAGACCCTGAGAACTATAGACCAATTTTCTAGCCATGTTATTTGTAATGAATTGATCCTAATCCTTGAACAACGTAAGTAATCATAATTTTGAGGAAAAAAGACGACGTGGTTTCCTAAAAGGATATCAAGCCTACTGTATTTCTATAAGGAGTTGTTTTGTTTTTTTAATAAACTAGACCAAGGGTTCTTAATCTTTTTTGTGTAATGGAATTCTTTGACAATTTCCTGAGCCTATTAAGCATACAGTTTTTAAATGCATAAAATAAAATACATAGGAATAAAAGGAAACTAATTATATTGGAATACTGTTAACAAGAGTTGTTTGCTTTTTTATGTTCCCAGACTTCAGGTTACAACTGTCTGAATAGACAAAAAGGAAACCAGGGGTATAATATATTCAAATTTTCAAAATGACAAAGTTCCACACCAAAGGCCCTTTAGAACACTAGTGAAAAGAAAAGTTTACTAAACAAACTGGTTATTTTAATCTGCGTAGGAGATATTCTTCAGATTAGTCATCACCCAGAGTGCACTTCTTTGGAACTGAATTTTCTGTACTCTGATATAGATGATGCTGAGTTTGCAGCAAAGAGGTCCAAAGAAATGTCCTAGGCACACAAAACCAACATGCAGGTGGAGTGCAGGAGTCTCTTACCCAGACTGCACTAGTTGAAAGCTGACAAAGGCTAGTACAAAGTGAGTGGCAGCTGGGAAAAATGTGGAGAATATCCTATCATAGCAGTTGGGTAGGTGGTACACTCTCTCAGAAGAGATTTGATCTCTATCTGTTCAGGCCACCAGAAAAACCAAGGTGACAGGGCGAGGTAAAGAGCAGGCAGAACAGAGTCTCATACAAGGTATTTAAGCCAAGGTTATTCATTCATTCCACAAGCATTTATTAAGAACCTGTTATGTGTGAGAGGCAGAGTGTGGTGAATAAAAAGCCTATCTCAGAATTAAGAATCTCGATTTCAAGACCAGCCTCTGGCACATGTTACCAGCTGTGTGTCCCCAGTCAAATCATTTAACCTCTCATTGTTCGGGGCAACTTTCTAAGACTATAAATTGCTGCGCAGTTGCTAGTTTCAATTGATAGAAGTTTTCCTCACCAGGAGTTTCTTAAACCAGGGATCAGCAAAGAAGACCCTGCTGAGGCAACTGTAGCCCATTGCCTGCTTTTGTACAGGCCGAGGAGCTAAGAATGTTTTTTACATTTTTAAATAAATTTAAAAATATTTAAAAATGGAAAAAAAGCATTCTTAGCTCGAGGCTATTCAGGTGGTCTGGATTTGGCCCTCAGACATAATTTGCTCACCCTTGCGTTAAACCAGTGAAAACACAGACCTGGACCTCACTCAAATGGGGGAGAGGGAGCAATTTGCAAAGCATCACATAGCTGCATGAGATACAAAGATTATTCATTGTTCCTGCTCTCATGAAGTTTACAATCTAGTTAATACTGGAAAAGGGAGCAGAAACCATAATGAAGTAGATCACAGAGCTCGCAGAATCTTCTATCAATATAGGCCAATTCTAATTTAAAGGTTAGGTTGGGTGGTAGGAGCCAGACTGGAGTCATAAGCAATCTAAGGCTGGCCTTCTAAATGTCAAATATATCTCAGAATTGTAGAGCAGTAGACCCGGAGATAGGAAGACCTCCATTTCAATCCTGCCTCAAATACTTAGTAGCTGTGTGAACCTGGGCAAGTCTCTTAACTTTCCTAAACATCTGTAAAATGATTTATCCTCTTTTCTCTGGGTTTTATCTAAATCAGAGGAGCTCTTTATTGTATGAGTGGGAGAGCAAGGAAATGTCCCTGAGGTAATAATAATAGTAATAGCTAACGTTTATATAACTTTGCAATTGGCAAAGTGCTTTATATACATTTTCTGATTTAAGGTCTAATCCTCCCTCGGGCAGACACTGGAATTTGGGAAACCCAAAGCCCAAAATGTGACTGAGGGGGAATAGAAGATCCTGAGAACTGTTGGGGCCTAAGTCTCTGAGGTTTAGTTCCTATGGAGGTCAGAGAGTGTTTCTGCTTGAATTCAGACATTTAATTCTGCTAATTTGGAAATAGCTTTGTTAATACAAATTTCTCCCTTTGAAGTGAAGGGAGAAAAACATTTCAGATGGGAAGATACCACGAGAATAAAGACTCTAAAAATCTCAGTCCCTCATCCAAAGGCCAGTGAGACCCTGGAACCCTCACCATGTGTTGCCTTCCCTCTCTCCAGCTCAACTCTGTTCTGCCAATGAATTCCTTATATGATGAGTCTGTTTTTACAGATGAAGAAAAAAAAGGGCTAGAATTTAAGTGCCTCACATAAGGCCGTATAATGTCAGAGCTCTTCCTTTCAGGGTCTCCTGAACTCTGCTTCTTCCACTAGATCCCAAGTTGTGCTAGGAGGTGGTAGTCTTGGGAGGTGGAGTTGGGAATGGGCCAACAATTTATCTGTGTTGTCATCTATTAATGCTAATACATCAATTCCCTCCCATTAACAAAGAGGTTAGAATTAGTGTGTTAAAGGAATATCACACCAAGCAAATGGTGTTAATTGATTGATCTTTGGCAGAGGGGGAGGTCACTTGAGTGCTATTTGGCAAACCAGGCTTAAGCTTGCCTAAGTATGCCATAGTTTTCTTCAATATTCATGAATATCATTAACTACCCTTTGGCTCTACAAAGCCAATGATTTTGAATCTTAAGCAATAATTACAAAATTTAGAAATGGCAATGTCAAATCTGTCTTCAGGGAGTTCTTTTCGTGTGGAAAAACCCCAGCCTTGGTCGAACTCAAGTCTAAAATAAATCTTATTTGTTCGGGGTTTTTTTGTTTGTTTGGGGGGGGTTGTTTTTTTGTTTTTGTTTTTTGGGGTTTTTTGTTTTACAGCCTGAGGGCTACCATTAGAGCCTGTCAGTTTCTGTCATGAAACATTTAATGGGAACACAATGGAAACTGCATTCAGAGCCTGTCCCTGTAGCATGGTTGGCCATATGAACATTTTGACACTGATATTTTAAACCTAGCCAGACACATCTTCAATTTTCCAAATGCGAAGGCTGAGTTAAATTTTGGTTTCTTTACCTGTTTTGCAGAGTGCAGGTTCCAAAGCTCTCTGAATGTCTGCCTCTGAATCAAACCAGCTGGAAGCCAGCTTCATAAACACAACTGCCTTCCCTCACTTCTAGACTGCACATTTCTTCCCTTTCAGTCCTGCACATTAACTGCAGCCAAAAATTAAAATAGCATTTCATCCTGTGTGGCCTTCATCAGATGGGACCAATGGGTTTGATAGAAGCATGAGAGAAATATTGAAACTGGGTCAAAACACACAAATTTTAAAAATCAAATTTTAAGTTTTAAAAATTTCATACCCATCAGAAAAAAATGAAATAAAAACATAAACTAAAGAGTAAGATATTACATAAAATCCTTAGGTTTCAGCAGGGTAGAATCAAATGAATTAACAATACACAAAGAAGCAAAAAAAAAATGCTTTTGCAGATCTTTCTCAAGTATTGCTAATCTGGCTTTGTTTTCTTTATTTTTCCTTCTTTTTAAGAAACATAGTTATAGCAAATTCTTTTCAACAAAAATTTATTAATTACTTACTTTGTGCAAGGAGGGTAGTGTGCTGGGTGCTGAATATTTTTTTTAAAGTCCCTGCTCTCAAGATGCTTACATTCTACCAGGGTGAATATGTATTAAGTTCTGGTAGGTCTTCTCACACTTTCTTTTATACTTCATTTTTATCATTTTGGAAATATACCATAATTTATTCTGCCATTCTCCAATTTTGTGCATACAAGTGACTTCTAGATTTTTGTTGTTACAAATAGAGCATCTGTAAATAATTTTAAACAAAATAGATATATTTTTCTTTTATCATATTTTTAGGATAAAGTTTTAACAATGGAATTTCTGCATAAAATCAGTTTTGCGATTCACTGTATTGCAGAATAATTTTTTGGTGGACAAACAGGCTTGAGATAAAGGCGTGAATGAGGTGAGTGGGGTCCAACCCCAGAGTAGAGGAATCACTTTATCCAAAACCATTTGTCGTCTTCTCTTTCCTCATGCTTCACCCTGAAGAACATTTGAAAAAATTACGTACATATGTATGTATGTATGTATGCATGTATATATATGTATGTATTATGTGTATATAAAGTATATGTGAACATATACTTTGTGTATAAAGTCTATGTGAAAATATACTTTGTATATAGTGTATGTCAATATATATTATGTATAAAGTGCATGTGAATATATACATATATGTATATATACTTTTACTACAATATAGTGTGGATCGTGTAAATGGTCAAAAAACCTAATGATCTTAGGGCAAACCTGTTGTTATTGACCTTGGAAACCATTAAGATTCTCTCAAAGAATAAAGATACTGCTAATAACTTTAATTTATAAGATGCCTAGCTTTGCAAACATTGTTTCATCTGATCCTCAAACAATCCTATGAGAAAGGTATAGTAAGTATTAGCTCCACTTCACAGATGAGGGAAATGAGGCTCAGAGAGATCTGATGAATTGTGCCCATAGATGATAAGGATTGCCTTGTTATCCATAACCTGCACTTTCCAATGTCATAAGAAAGACTCCAGTTCTTTGGTGGGTTTTGTTTTAAATTTTAAGGAACCCAGTTTTTAGCCACTGGTGTGTTGACTATTTCAAGTGTAGTAATGGTCATAAGTTATTGGGCATTATCTGTGCTTCTGTCGTTTTATGGTTGCTATATCTAGACAGTTGTTTTCTACACAACGAAATCTTGCAGTTGTCAGGCCTGCATAGTATCACAAGCCAGTTACTAAACTGGATTTGATTCTACAGCCAAATAATCAGTAAGAAGCTAGGTTATTGACAGTGAGGTTAGATGTTGCCAGGTCACTCAGCTCAATTTTTAGATAGTGAGTAGGGGCCGGGGAAAGACTGTAGTTTGTTTATTGTATAGATTTGATCCGCAAGTCACTCAAGGAGGATCACACTGCAATTGGGGATATCTTAGAGGTTGGTTTCACATGTTATAGCTTAGCAGAAGAGATAGGGCCCTTTCCAGCATATTTGGTTAATGTGTGTCTTCTTTAGTTGAGCACAGAAAATGAGGAGAGAATGAAGGGGGGTTGTGGAAGCCAGGGGGTGCCGAGGCTGCGCCCCTCCAGTGAGCCAGACCTCTCCTCTCACTCCCTCTTTCATATTGCCGTAGAACATGAGATGAATTCCTTCCTCCGCCCCCTTCCAGCCTCCCACCCGGGGGCCTGGATTGCTGCTTTCTGCGCCATGTAACAGGAGTGCTAGGGGGCGGGGCACCAGCTCTGAATGGGTGGAGGCTTGGGGAAAGGAAGAGCCCTGTAGACATTGGAAGGGAATTGAAATGATTGATGGTGGTTTGGACTGTTTGGGAAGGGGGGAGTGAAAGGGGGAGGGATGAAGTGAGGGGGAGAGGGAGAAGGGGGGGAGGGAGGAGACGGCGAGAAGGAGGGGGTGGAGAAAGGGGGAGGAGGAAGGGGTAGGGAAGGAGGAGGAGGGAAAGAGGGAGAAAATCTCCAATCTTTCAGTACCAGCTGAGGTGGACTGGAGCCTCCTCGGCTTGCTGCTCCTGGTGGAGGAGCAAGTCTTGGCTTTTTCTGCTGAGTGACTTATTTTTTCTTTTCCTTTTTTTTCTCCTTTTTTTTTTTTTTTACAAAAGCTCTTCTTCCAGGGAGAGGATAGTGGTAAAAGACCGAGCTGGATGGATGGGTATGGGGAGAGGGGCAGCACCTACAGCCCTGGGATTCTTGCAGACCCTCGCTGTCTTTCTCTGCATCTTCCCTGCAGGTAAGAAAGAATGCTTTTGCAGGATGGTAGATGGAGACTGTCCCGAGCCTAGCAGTTTCCCGGGCCCTCCTGCAGCAGTTTGCCACATGTTTGAAAACTAGCTAGTTGGTGGAGCTTAATCTTTCTAAACACTCTCAATAGTCTGTTTTTCTTCTCCCCTTAGTCTTTGTTTCTCTCCAATTCTCTCCTGCATATCTTTCCCCATACTTCTTATACATTAGTTATTCAGAGAAGGAAATAGATGATCCTCTTATGGATAGGGAGAGAGCTAGCTCTGGGAAGGAGCATAGCCCTGCTATTGTAAGATGGGGAAAAACAACTCTCCCTGACTGAGATCAGTGCGTAATGCACTGAGAAGAGTAAGAACCTTTGGATGATGTTTTGAGAAATTGGGTTTTAATAGTGACAGAAACAAGAAAATATACAATCTAATATTTTCTGTCTCAGTTTTGGAAGCAAGGTTGTGGTTTGAAAGTTCCCCCAATTTGGGGGGGAGTAGAAGGGAGCTTTGTAATCATTCTAGAAAATAAAGTGGCATATGCTGATTAACTCTGTTTTCCTGATTCATCTTTGCCATGAGACGTTGGTCTGAATGGTATGGAGGAGATTTTATGTGTGCACTACCTCTGTGGGGTACTCACCCTTCAACTCAAATTAGAAAACTCTGGAGATGCCTCTGCTCTAGCTTTGGGAGCCCTCTCAGAAATAAACAGCGTAGGTCTACAGTAGACACCTTAGATTTCTTTCTTCCATGTGTTCTTCCCTGTGTCCCAATATCGCCGTTCAAACCACACACCTCAGTGCCCCTGCATTCTCCCCTCACACACACTTGCCCATTCAGAGAGGTTACCGACTCAGCTAAAAACAGGCTAATCTTTTTGTTTGATAACATTTAGAGTTGCCCCTGTTTGTTTTTATTGTGTCAGAAAGGGAGAGAATTTCAGAATTAAAGCTGAAAAAGCCCATCTGTTTCCAATGAATCCCCCATAGTTTTTCACAATGTTTTTGGCAGATCCCTGCCTTCAAATTCCTCCGAGCCCTGAGCTCTTGTTTTTGTTGGGGGAAGGGAGACCAACTCCACAGAGGGGGATTTGTTCCTTCCCAAACTCTCCGGTTTCTTTACCGCTTTTTTTTTTCCTTTGAGAAAAAAAAAAGCACGAAACTTAAATCCCAGAGTCTGTTTTCTTTTTAATGTTTCATAAAACTTTATTTCATTTTTGCCACATGTTGTTCAGAGCTTGAGCGCTCTAGCTAAACTTTTTTAATGCTCATTTCTCTCTTGCTAAAAATACAAACAGAAAGCATTGGCATCCAAATATAGGGGCTGTTCAGATTCATTGTGATGTTTTAGTTCTTGTTTCTTTACCTACCTACTCCCCCCTGGAAAAAAAAAAAGTTTTCTTAAGAGCTTTTGAGGTCAGATGCATTTCTAAGCAGCATAACTGCTTTCTACTGCCTCTGCTTCAAGATCAGAGTTAAATACTGTACAAGAAAGAACTTGATATTAGGCTCTTGGGTTTTTTTTTGTTTTGTTTTGTTTTTCTCCTCATCAGCCAAATATGTTTCAAGGAACTGGCAAAACTGGGAAATCCAGACTCTTTGTAGCTAGCTGGCCACAGTATTGCACACTCCATGTGCTTCATCTCAAGTGGGGGTTGGGGAGATGGGAGTGTAATCAGTACACCCCACTCCACCCCACCCCTATTCTCTTCCTTCTCCTTCGACTCATACAACAGATGTACTCCCCTTAGAGGTGGCACAAGACTGAGATGGAGTTTCAACCTATTTCCTAAAGCCAGACTCATTTAAGAAAGCTTGGCTGTAAAGATGGGCTAGATGCCCTGTATGGACCCAATTTTGAAAGTCAGTGCCCCAAAGTAACTTCTGCCCCTGCTCCGCCAATTCCTATGTATTCCTTGTTGAATAAAATCAGTGCCCTGTTCTCTAAGGATCTGGACGGCCCTCTTTTTCTGAGGGCACGATTCCCCCCACCCATACCCCAGGGTCTACAAAAAGAAAGTGATTTAATTCCCTGCCAAAAGATGAGAAAGACGGTTAGCTCGTATTTTTTTAAGTGCTCCTTTCTCAGAAGTAGAAGTTTGTAGTTCACATGCATCTAGGCAGTTTAGTCTCGATAAAGATCCAGCCCATTGGAAGTTTATCAGATAGGTTGATAAATGGCTTTTGTCTCTTAGCTGCAGTGGGGGATGTGATCTCAGCTCTAAGCTGAAATTGAGAAGGGGGGCTTAGAGGCTGTTAAAACAACACCTTCCAAACTCTTAAAGTGACAGCACTTATTAAAGTCCTGGTCAAGGAGATAGGGAAAGGTGGCAAAAAGTTTTGTGGTTGTGACAATACTCAAGGAATGGCGTAAGGGAGAGTGGGAGTTTTTTATGTTGGTAGAAGGTGGTTGAGAATTTTCTAATTTTTAATTTGGTTTTATCATTGTTCTGAAACATACCATTTCTCTTATATTCCAAAATTAATAACTAAAACCTGGCAAATATTACAGATAGCTTTTCTGTTCCTTTCCTGTAATTTTTGTTTTATTTTTCCCCCTATTTGAGGCCTTTAACAACTGTATAAAGCCAAAGGTGCCCACATTACTGATGACTGAGCTGTGGAAATCTAAGAACCAAAAAACCTGGGGGTTCTGAATTTATCATTATCAGGAGACCTTGGTCAAAAGGCTGGTTTATTTAATGAGAGGAATTGGGTGGCTAATTTCCGGCACAAAAAAGACAAAGTTTCTTATTCTTGGCATTGTTCTACGTCATTGGCTTAGGAGAGGGCAGGGTTTGGAATTGTGTCAGGAAGGCTACAGGTCAGGAGTTTGAAGCCTGAGGGGAGAAGAGCTGGGGTTTGGAAGATTGGGTTTCATGAAAGCCCTGTGAACAAAGTACAAACTTTCCCGCCCCCCAGTCCTCCACATAGTTTTGCATCTTCCACCTTCCTGTTACAAGTGACCCTAAAGTAGAAAGGACATTGGCCCTAAGGTAGAAATTCAGACAAAGGTAGCCAAAAGAATAAGTTTGAAAGGTGTAATAAATGTATATGGATACAAGAATTAGACTCATAGGTGTACAAATTACACTAGACACAGTTGGGTAGATGAAAATGTCTTTGCTTCCACCCATACTTACCCAGTCTTATCCAGCACCAGTGTTCTCTTCTTTCATTAAGAACTAATTATACTAAATAACAAGTTCTCATATTTTAAATTTGAGAGGCTGAATGTTATAGTGTCTAGGGGGACAGCCTTAAAGCCAGGAGGACCTGGGTCTTCCAACTCTAGAGTCTTCCAACTTTGCTACATACTGTCTTCAAAATCCAGGCACATCACTTAACCTCTAAAGGCTCTAGAACAACAAGCAACAAATTGCACAGAAAGGGCTGACCTGTACTGACTAAAGGAAAATAGAATATGGGAGTTCCCTATGCCAATTAAATCACAGGTCCTGTCACTGTCCCTAAGTTTTAAAAACTAACATGACCTTTACATTAAATAATAAAAGTTTAGAACAGGAATCTAGTGAGTATTGGTACAATCCATATTCTTGGATCCATGTTTAATTCTTTACACTGTAAAATGGTCTTCAGTTTCCCTCTGCCCTCTCAGCTCCAAGTATTTTTAGAAATGTTAGTTCTCTGTGGGGAAGCTGAGGCACACTGAAGCATGGCTTCTCTATAGTAGCACCACTGGACTTGTTCTGATTAGTCTCAGTAGGCAGAACTAGGACTGGTGGTAGGATAAAAGTTAAAGACCCAGTCTCATTATGGAGAATGGCATCCTTAACAATTAGAGCTGTCCAAGGTGGTGCAGTGAGTAGAGCACTGGCCCTGGAGTCTGGAGGACCTGAGTTCAAATGTGACCTCAGACACTTGATACATATACTAGCTGTGTGACCTTGGGTAAGTCACTTAACCCCAACTGCCCTGCAAAAAAACAAACAAACAAAAAAAAAAACAATTAGAACTGTCTAGATATGGAATGAGCTGCTTTGGGAGGTAAGTCTTTTCAAGTCACTGGAGCTCTTCAAGCAGAGGCTGAGGAAACTCTTACTTATCACAGGGGTGTTGGAGAGGGGAATCACACCAGGCAAGAGCTGGATTCTGACTCTGAGATGCTTGGATAGTCCTACTACTTAAGATGACTGTGTACTCCAAAAAACCCACTTACCAAATCACTGCTACCCCAGAAGGAGTTTGTTTATATAGCAAAGGGTAGTATTAAATTATGTTCAATTGCAAAACCAGATGTTCAAAACACAGCAGAAGAACCTTTTTCCTATGCAATACAAACTCCCTGAAGCACATCCATAGTACTACTTTGTACACTACTGCCAGCTACATGCAGCTTGCAGGGGGTATAATAACAAATTTCTGCAGACAGTCAGGACCTAATAGTGAGGTCAGACAGAGAGGTTTGACTGTGAGGATATTGCAGTCTCTCTAACTGGAAGGGTTGTGGGATTGAGTTGCAGTATGGTACGTGTAGGCACAAAGGTAGAAACCTAAGTAAATGGTGTGTCTGGGAAAGTGTGACGGACATTGAAGCAGAGAACAGTCATCAGTGAACGATTGTGAGTACCTCAGATGTGGTAAGCATTCTAACAGATGGTATACACTCACCAGGTCCAAAAGGAAACTGATTATCATCATCCATCTTGCAAAACTCTCAAGGTTCTGAATCCCAGCTACCTTGTTTCTGCCTTTGTCAATGTTCCCTCTGCCTGAAATGCAGTTCTCTCTCTTTATCCAAGTTGTATGTTTCACTTAAAGCTCAGCTAAAGTCTCCACTCCTGCCTATAAACTGTTGTGCTTATAATTAGTTTAACACTAAATTATTCTCTAATTGCCTAACATAGTTTTGAACTCACCGTCTAACTTGGAGATGAAATGTTGAAGACAGAAAGCGTTTTACACTTTAAAGTAGCAGGCATGAAATAGACAAATTCAGAGAAAAGATGAACTAACAGTTAATTGATTTTGAGTTATAAGATATCTAAGACTTGAGAATTGGTAAGAAATTATAATAGGTGGGGGGTTGGGGAAATGAATTGAATGGGAGAGGAGGGATTTAGAAAATTTTCCTGGGATTTAGCTTCCTAGTACCTTCCTACCCCAAAGCCACAGTTTGGCCTTATAACACAAAAAAGAAGATTCCACCCACAGATAAGATAGTACCCGAATTCGCAAGAATGTGTTGTGCAAATTTGTCTCAATTAGATTTACGTCCTTTGGGTTTTGCTTATTTATTCATTCTGTGTACCATTTAGTCCAGTATTAAAATGACCAAAATGCTTATTAAAATAATATTTCTCTCATCGTGGCCCTGATAAAAACAAAGGCACTGTTGGCCTTTCTGCTGAGGATTACCCACAATGTTTGCCACACAGTAGGCCTTACTAAATTGTTTGATTGACATTGTGCACAATGAATTCTGAGTATTGCGGCAGCAGTGGAGGTTCTGCTACTCTTCTATCATATATGGTTGGGAACGAGAAGCAAATGTAGGTACAAGGGTGCCAGATCAAATGGCTTTTAAGATGACACAACTAAGCAAGTGAGCCCCAAATTCTCACATACATGTTTAGGGTTGAAGGTAGGTAACATAGGGGAGTGCCTCAGATGCAAGATGAGAGGGTCACTCTTTACAGTAGTCCCCCTGTGAAAGTATTATTAATATTACCTGCCTGTGAGCTTTTTGAACGGTCCACAAACTTGAAAAATAACCTTTCCCCCCTCAGATGTTCTTGTGATAGAACAGAGGGGCAGCTCAACCACCTACCATCTTCACAGCTGCCCTGTAGCAAGAGAGTTCACCTCCACCCCTCAGACAAGCTCTAGCTCCAGCTTAGGGTTCTCCGTGTTGAGAAGAAAATTTTTTGGACAGTCCTAGGCTCTGCTCTTAGTTGAGTTTCTTTGCCCCCCACTCCGACTCATGGCTGTTTGGCAGATTTGGAAAGCTGTGTTCTCTTTTATTCCATTTAGGATATCATTTCTTCAATGATTTGTCATTTGTGGTAGCCAGAGCCCAACAATGTCTGGGAATCCAGGCTGAGAGGTGGTTGGTCTCCAGAGTATTGGATGGGTTTGATGGATGGGGTTGTTTGGTCGTGCCTTGTCATGTTAAATGCCATTCAGCCTATTCTGCATGCTCTTATTAGGGAGCCACACAGCAGAAATTTAACCCTCCCTTACCCCTATCTATTCCCATCCCCCAACCCCTTGAATAAGATTCACTAAGAAAAAAGATCGTCTTTCTTCCCCCCGCCCCCAACCCAGCCTTAGGCCAGTTGTTAAGAACTTTGAAAATCCCAAATGGAATCACTGGGGTGTCAGAAATCATTAGTAGTGTTGATTCTCAGCCAGTAGGTGGAGAATGTAGAGTTGATCAAGATTGGGTCTGTGATAAGCAACTGAGGCAGTGTCTGCTACACCTGGTCAGCACTTACAGAGAAAGCATTCAGTCTTCTAGTTGCATTTCTTTTTAGACCTGATGTCTAACACTTAGATGTTGGGTCATAGGAACTCTCTGTCAAGATGGTTGACAGCAAAAGTTTCTTGAAAGTTTTAGTGTAGTGTGCACAGACCTGAGGAATAAGAACAGCAAAGGGTCTTTAGGGCCAATCAGTGTCAATAATCTCTGACTTAGAGAAGATGTAAAAAACCGATCATCACTGCTTCTGCCATGGAAGTGATATAAAGTGTGCATTCCATTAACTTCTTTTCAGTACAACTATCAGATCATTGAGGTTAGGAATTAAGAACAGGGAATAGGAGAAAAAAGAGTTTGTTTCCCTGGTTATCTACCCTACTTCCAGCCTGCCTGAACATCAAATAGATGAGAGGAAAAGACCTGGAGTCAGGAGCCCTTGATTTGAATTCTACTTTAGACAGTTACTGGCTATATGAACACAAAGAAGTGACTAAACTGCACAGCATCTCAGTTTCCTCCTCCAAAAAAAAATAAGGATAATAATCCTTATATTACCTTAGAGGGTCATGATGAGGAAAGCACTTTGCCTGAGTTTTTGTTAGGATGATTTGGCTCCTAAGGCCCCAGGGCCATTGCTGTATTGGGAAAGACGCATTCCTCTGTGTTCCATTTAGGATATTATTTCTTGCGATGGTTTGCCATTTGTAGTAGCCTGCACAAAATAACTTGAAGATATTAAACTATGAGACCCATAGAAAGCATTCATCTTAGTCCCTTTTTATTTCCAGTCTAAATCTGTGAATTTAGAAGAAGAGTTTTCAGCCACTCTGTAATCCAATATTACTAGAGGTGACTTCTTAATATAGGGAAAGGAAATCCAGATAAACATTACTATGATCGTGTAATTTCCCACATGAAAAAAAAAATCTTCAATAGCTCCCCAGTACTTACCAAATAAAACCCAAATTCCTTAGCCAGCATTCAGTTCTTTTACAGTCTGGCCTTCATCTACCCTTCCAACCTTATTTCCCACTGTTTATTAACATGAATCCTTTGTTCTAGTCAGTGCCCAAGAATACTTTGTGCTTTCTCACCTTTGAGCTTTGATTCATTTTGTTTCCATCCCATCTTTTGAAAATTTCCCCATCGCCATCTCCTTTCTCTGAGATGCTTTTGCTGAATAACCCAGCTAGCTATGCTTCTTCCTTCTCTACATGCTGTGAACACGTAAGTTTATTACTAGTGACATGTCACTTAAGCTTTTTAAAATATTTTTTAAAAATATTTTATTAGGTAGCCTTATTTTGTAAACTCACCAAGGACAGAGACCGTATTTTGTGTGACTTCGCATTCTGAACACTGCCTTATCATAGTAGGCATTCAGTAAATATTTGTTGATTGATTGGAGAAGGAATATGCTGTAGAATGGTTTAGGCAAAAGGAATTTGCATTCTGAGGTTTGTATTCAAAATAAATTCTGCCACTTTAAGAGAAGCAAGTTTCTTTCTCTCTCCTCATTACCTCCTCCTAACATGCAACTGAAACCAGATCTAATCCCTTTGCACATGGGTAATTTATTGGTCTGTTGGGCTTTTCTTGATGGCAAATTGCATTGTCTTTATTCCTGAGTTGTGGCTCTGGAGTAGTTTTTGGAATTCCTAAGACTCCTTTCTCAGAGTTGATCTTTCACACCCCCTCTGTGCACAGTGAAATAAGTTTTATTGGGCTTCTTTGTTATGCAAACAAGGCAATAATAATCAGGCTATTATTGCAAAAGATTGTGCTTGATTAACAGTTCAAAGGCGGTCTCTGAAAGCAGCTCTTGCTACAGTGATGAACAAATATCTTCATCGTGACTGGGTCAGTATAGCCAGCTTTCTGAGCACCCCTTCTTCCACCAATTTCTGTTTCTGAAAGGCATTTGGTAACTATTTAAAGAATTAATCACTCACTTATATTGTTATTTCCCTCCATCCCTGCCATCGTCCAGATAATTAGAAAGACCGGGTAGGTCTTATTTGCACCTAAATGAGAGAAGTGAAACATTAATTCACAAGAAGGCTACATAGTCTATTGCATTTGTTATACATATATTCAGGCTAAACTTTCACACATACGAGCTTTTACAGTTTGAAATACACTAAGACTTTTAGGACTTGGGGGTAAAAAAAAAAAGCAATGGGGTTCCTCCAAGACTAAGGGAATAT